>NW_027412529.1:17408285-18715785 GCF_025532065.1 Leptinotarsa decemlineata | reverse complement strand
AAAATTATAAAACGTCTTCTGCAAAATGAAATCACAAATAAAAACAGTATCCAGTAGGATGACAAATAATTTACAAAACGACGAAATTCATTAGTAATATTGGTCAAAACATTGAACTATGATTTGTGTGGTGAACGGTCAGCTGAAGGAAGTATATCGGGAGAAGACATCGATTGTAGACGTTATATAGGAAAATGGAAGTATTTACACGGAAGACAGAGAAAAATAGCGTATATCTGGAGAAATTAGCTCAACCAACTAACTGAACGTTCTGCCAACCCGCTTCGCACGGTTGGCAGAACATATATGCCCATATTTTTTGCTGTCGTACTGCCACATCTGCTCGTCCATGAAGAAGGTTCCAATTTTCATCTGAAGGACGTGCTATTGAAGACATGAAGGTGGGATGTTTGACCTTTAAAAAGTTCTAGAACAGTCCAAAAAATTCGAGAATATTCGAAAGCATTTCACAATATTTGTGAAAAGTTTGGAATGTTAAGGAGAATTCAGGAACATCCCAGATCATCCTAGAACGCTTAAAGATGTTGAGATCATTGTCGAACGCTACCACTCTATTTATATGCCGTTTTTACCCGAAAAGTGTGATTTTTGAATATATAAGGATTGAGAGCTTCGCTTTCTGGAAGGTCTGGAGCAGTACAAAACATTCGGGAGAATTTCAGAGCAGGAGGTGACATGGGCTCTATACCCTAATTAAAACTAATTATGGGTACGACACTGGCTGGCAAGGGGCTTATCGTAATCCAATAGTAATTTAGTTGGGAGAGACTATACCTGCGCGATCGCTCGCCATCAGCTGCGGCGTGTACTGTAGTAGTCGAAGCAATTGACCTTTATTTTTTTTCCAAATCAGAAGGAATGTGTAGTGGTAGTGAATCTATAAGGTTGAACATTTTTTTAAAGAAAATGGCAATAGAAAAGGTTTAGAACAGTACAAAACATTCGCGAGAATTCGAGAGCATCATACAAATTGTTTGAAGGTGGTTGACAATGTTTCGTCGTGTATTTCATCAGCTCGGACTTCCATTGTCTACTATAATATAAATTGATTTGAAATCTCTGAAAGAATCAGTAAAAAATCACAAAATTAACCGAAAAATAACAATTTCAATAAACAAAAAACTGAAAATTACAAAGAAACAACATACAAGCAACTTATCACCCAAAGACGATTGTGGATACTAACAATCGAAACGTCGTGACGTAACTTGGTTTGGAATCTTTTAATTTTCACTTCTTCTTAATGATATTTTTTAATTTTTTTTTAAATTTTAAGCTTGTATTAATATTTCAATTTTTTTAGTCTTTATTTTTTTTGGTTGTTTCTTATATGTTATTCCTTTGTAATTTTCAGTAATTTTTAACTTTTCGGTTGATCTTTTTAATTTTTTACAGATTCTTTCAGGGATTTCAAATAAATTTATATTATATTAGACAATGGAAGTCCGAACTGATAAAATACAGCATTATACAAGTTTAGAACGTCTCAGAATATTCTGATCTGTTCGGGAAAAGTTGTAATTTTGAATTTTAATGTTTTCCTTAATAATGGGAAAATCAATCGTTTTTATTGTTATGAGGTATAGTAGTTGCCTATCATTCATCCAAAAAGAAGGTTCTTGTTCTCACCTGAAGGGTGTGTTTTTGAATATATAGGCGTTGGAGGTTTTCTCCTTTTGTATATTTTTAGAACTGTCTAGCGCATTCGAGAGTATTAGAGAGCATTCTACAGCATTCCAGAACATATCGGAATACCCTGGAATGTGGAATGTTCAGTAATAGTTTGTAATGTTCGGGAACATTTTGGAATATCCCAGGACATTGTGGAAGATTTTGTGATAGTATCAGGCACATTTCAATTTTTGGATTAGATGGATACTATGGAACAAATCGATATCAAAGAACCTGATTTAGAAATAATTGAAAACAGGAGACGAGTTATGAAAACGTTGTAGTATCAATGAATATTATTTTCATTTGGATTATTAATTTTTATTTCAAGAGAGAAAATATAATTGACCTTTTTCTAGCGGAACATTTTAATATTTTATTTAATTGAATAACATTTAACTCATTTTTGATATCCTAAATTTTTTTCAGGCACTGGACGGGATGACAATCTGCGATTTACATCGTTTTTACTTTCGATATAAGTTTTAACTGTTCATTTACAAAAGTATTATTTTAATACGTACATCAATAGATGTTTTCGAACTATAATTTTTAGGAGATATATAATTTCTTAGGTATAATTTTGATACTTACGAGTAATGTGACAGTGTCTCTCTTGGAAACGTCTACTATTTTATCTATTGTATTTACACTTTGAAATTTTAAATATTGATTTTTTTTATATTAAACTATTCATGTACGTTTATTTGAATATCAATAACCCACACGTGTACTGAATATGTGATAATGAATAAATCAATTAATGCACGGATATTATTTCCCCTCTTAGATGTTGGAGAAAAATATTTTTCAAGCTCTGTTTCCAAGATGTATAAATACTGAATATGTATTTGATTACGGAACACAAGAATAGGAAACATTATTTTTATATCATAATCAATTAATCAATTATAGGCCTGTTAGTTCCAGAAAAAAATACACACAAACAAATATTTGCATTTCACACAACTCGAGGACATATTGGCCTAGAATCAATTTCGAATAATCAATTTCTGCAAACAGAATTAGAAAACATTGGATAGTTTCTCCATGAAAAAACGTATTTTTGTATTTAATTCATATTATGCTTCAGAAATTTTGTGCTTCTGCTATAGTTGATCATAACTCTATTTAATTTAAATACATGCTTAAGGTGATATTTTTTGACAAAATGTCAATTTCACGGCCTCCAGAAGTTATTACAGATTGGTGAGAGTTCCACAAAAGAAATAAAAATGATAATAATATTAATGATATGGCAATTCCCTCAGTCCCCTTCTCTTCTGCACCTCACTATTGCCATTATCCGTTGCGCTCAAAAAAAAATACTCGAGTGTATAACTGTGGCACCTCCGGAAACCAGAGGCACAAGGTAACCCATTTGTTTCATATGGATATATGGATTATCTTAAACTTTATGCTCTGGGAGAGAGGGACCTCTATCAATCCTTGAGGATGGTGGAAGAGTACACTCATTCTATCGGTACGAAATTCGGGATAGACAAATGTGCAATAGTCCATGTCAAAAGAGGACGATACGGGGACTACGGAGAGGATGTGCAGCTCGTAGATGGAAACGTATACTTACCTCGGGGTGGAACAACGCCACTCACAAGAGGTAACAGCAGTGAAGAACTCTTTCCGCGGCAAGTATCGGCACAAACTTCAACAGATCTGGTCATCGGAACTATCGGGGAAGAATAAAGTTGCTGCAACAAATATGCTTGCCGTTCCAATCTTACTCTACTCGTTTGGAGTAGTGAAGTGGACTCAGGAGGAGCTGTATTAACTCGACGTAAAAACCCGAAAAATGGTGCATCTCTATAGGAGTTTGCATCCCAAATCATCCGTTCCACGGTTGTACTTCCCCGATGACATGGAGACTTTTGAGGTTGGATGTCTACATGACAGAATGGTACTGGATGTAGCCGGTAAAGTCGTCAGGAGTTTGGATCCCCTTCTCTGCATGGTTTGCGACCATGAGAGAACAGGAATTGGATCATTTTTCTTTAGGACAGCTGCCCGAGCAGCTGATGAACTGAATGACACTGAACAAGGTGATCACAACTCTGTCACCGAGTTGGAACCCGTTCAACAAAAAGCTCATATAAAAGCTGCAGAAATCACCTCACCTCTGCGGAAACACAAGTTCAAGCCATTGCATGGGGTCTTCTTCAATAATATTGGAGACATTGGCTTATTATAGCGCCTGACTTTCGCTTTCCTCAGGTGGAGTGGGTTGAAGTCGGAAACTCAGCAGTTCATCATGGCTTGCCAGGATGATGTTTTCAACACCTTAGTCTACCGCAGTCGCGTGATGGGTATAGAGTTCTTGACACAAGGTGCAGGACCTGCTGCGATGGATCCGAGGCCCTAATGCACTTGCTATCAGCATGTCCAGCATTTGCGGTCTCGGCCTATATCCATCGACATAATGCGGCCCTAAGAGTGCTATATTACCATCTATGGCCCTCTTATGCTATTGACTAGACACCGGTGTTGCCCTACGTTCCGGGGTATTGAACCCGTTGTGGGGAACGAGAAGTGCCAAATTTATTGGAACTATTCGTTCCCCACCCTCACGTTCATACAAGCTAATAAGCCTGATGTAGCTCTCCTCGACAACCAGAGCAAGACGATATTTGCCGTGGAGTTTGCAGCTCTGAAGAGAGGAGGAAAAACGGATAAAATATCAAGATTTTCTCTTTGAACTCCGCAGACTCTATCCAGACCTTTCTGTCCAGATGATTGTTCTAATTATTGAAGTCCTTGGTGGAATGATGCCCTCTCTACTCTCGAATCTTAAAATCATACCGGCTTACCGTACTGAGGAAAAATCTAAGCGGGACAGAAGCATAAGGCTGTCACTCTTGGGTCACTGCGCTTGCTCAGGGCACATGATTCTCGGACCCAATGATCACTCACCTCACATTGAGGGGAGTGGTCGGTGGTTGATAATGCCGGCGCGCCCTCCCGAATGTATCGGGGCCTGACCAGCACATACAACGGTAAACAATAATATGTCTTTATTCATCACATTAGAAATACAAATTAAATAATATTACATAGAAATGATGAATATGCTGAGTTCATCTTTGAGAACTGTTTTTATACCCAACCTAGATTGGTATGTTTTTAAATTTTTTATATTGTTCAGATATCAAAAAGACAAGTAACTACAATAAACGATTAAAATTGAGAAAAAACACATTATATGAGAAATTGCCCAAATCATTTTGCTTATGTCGTGCCATAATATCACGGTCAGGTGAGAAACATGCCTTTCAACCTTTTTTTGAATTTTTTTTGAAATGTATTAACACCTTTCCCCCTTGGTGATACGTGGTCAGGTTTAAGACCTCCCACACCCAAAATCACGTGTATTTTTCAGTATCTACAAAGATTTTTAAAATTTTTCCTTTCGTATACCCTGCAAATAAGTATTTTATACAGATCATCTAGTTTAGACATTGTTTTAATGAAAAACGTATGAGGTAACGGTGTATGCATGTATTCGGCGCCGAAATAACAGAATATAACTGGCAAGCCAAGCCGGGCGGTTGTTGTGGTGTGCGGCGACTTCGTTCGTTGCCTGACAACGGCGTCAAAGTCAAATTACACGCCGCGTTACGGTTTATAAATCGCGCGTTTCACGAAAAAATAAATACACGTGATATCTTATCACCTCCCCCCCCTTCCCTCTTGTGATATTTCGTGGTTTTTGCTAAACCCCATCCCCCCTTTCAAGCCTCACGTAAAACACGAGTTGCAGTGAAATTGATAGCCTAAAAACCTTCTCTATGAAAAATTACCTATACATGTCAAGTTTCATCACGATCGTTTGAGCGATGTAGAAGTTTATGACTTACCAACCAACCAACCAACCAACAAACATCCATTTTCATATATTAGACCAGTTGTTGCCCGTGGCTTCGCACTCGCGAAATTTGGTGGTTGTAGTACTAATTAGTACTATGTTGCTGTATCGCGGCTGTTCAAATGTTTTGACAGAATCAAAATCAACGAACTTAGGCGTGCGCAGCGTTATAGAACAGTGCCTTCAAAAAATTGTTCTACAGCGCCATCTAGTGGCGAGTTACAGAAAAAACATGTCAAGTTTCATCACGATCGGTTGAGCGATGTAGAAGTTTATCACTTACCAACCAACCAACCAACAAACATCCATTTTTATATATTAGATACAGAAGGATTCAAAGTATCAAAAGCTTTACTGTAATCAAGCATTGAGAGAAATGTGAAATTTCCTCCAGCAAGTGATTTGAATATATCGTCAGTGAGGAAAAGTCGTAGTTGTGCTATATAGAGGGCGAAATACACATTGAACGGAGGTAATGAGATTTTTAACGTAATCTGTGATCTGTTCTTTAATGAATATTTCAGAGGCTTTTGAGATGGCAGGAAAAATACTTATAGGTCTAATATCAGGTAATATGGGTCTAATAGTCTAAGGTCTCGCTGCAAAATCACTGTGTTCATAGCGTAGTTAATAAAAGGAAAATTTTTACATATCTTCATGAAAAGGAGAAAACATTTATGACAGGGTGCCAGACAAACAGTGGTCGCAAATATTTTTAATTGAAAAAATGTTAATTAATTTTTGAAAATAAATCGTTCACTTATTTTTCAAATGGAATACCATCCACATCTTAGTAAATATGTAAATATTTAGTAGAACTAAGGGTGCCATTTCCCATTCGACCGCAACTACTTCGCAGCCAGGTGGGAAGAGGTAATATTTTGACGTCTTTTTACGTTCATGACGTACATGCATGTTTTTTACATCAAATTGAAGCTAGTTTTTTTCTCAATACGATGATATACCATTGCTTGTGAAAAAAATTGCCACAAATTAGAGTTGCTAGTAACTAAAAACGCTAGATAAAGTTGAAGTGAAAGTGAGTTAGCGCACAACGCCACTCTTTAGACGAGGATGGCGATTGCCAGTGAGACTTATATTTTACGGGTTACTTTCGGTTATTTATATTACCAAAAATCATACAACACAGATAATTTTTTTTATTGTTTTGATTGGAGTTCTGTTAATTCAGTTGCTAATTACAGATACATTGAATAATAGTAAAAAACAACTGCGTATGTGAGAAAAAAACTTGAATGAATATATTCCAATTCAAATATTTTTTTTAATATTTAAGAAACAGTCTATAGCTCAAAGTGAAGGTAATCAATCAGAATCAGAACCAAAACAATGTTGTCTGCACAAAATATATACATATATATTTGTAAGTCAGAAAATTTAAAACATTGGAGGTCAATGGCAATTATACGTGTTTCTAGTGGAGTAAGGCACCTATCTTCAGTAAAACCAGAAACAGCTACAAAGAATAATAAATATGAGACACACTTAGTGATTTCAACAAAGCAGTACTTACATGAATATTACTGGAGTTTTTTCCCAACACCAAATCGTTATTTTCAACATCTTCACCAGTTTAATCTTCCTCTTGAAGATGATTACTTGGTGATCAAAACACGTGTCGAGCTGTTGAAATAACGATTTGGTGTTGGTGCATCACTACTACTTACATGATAAAAATTATGTCAATTAACATTAGGTTAATTGACATTAACCTATATCACAAATAAAACTATCTTCTAACATTATTTAACATATCAGTCGTGACCGACCTAATCGAAAGCGTCATTCGTTCTTTTGAATCATTCAAATCTGAAGGTTTACTTTTGTACACATTACTTTTTACATATCTTCATAAAAAGAAATCTAATGATGAAAGATCAGGTGATCGCGCTGGCCATTCAATCGATCTTCGCTTCCCTATCCACCGATTGGGAAATATTGTATCGAGGTATTGTCGGACATTAACCATATCGTATTCACTGGAACTTGAGAGATTCCTAGATCAGGATAAAAATTTGCTACACTTGGAATGACATCATTTTGAAATAGTGCCAAATTATTATCGCCATTCAAGTTGCCCTTAATGAAAAAGGGACCAATGATACGATTTCCTACATTCCCTGCTCAAACATTAACCTTTTGAGGGTATTGCGTGTGTTCTTCTCTCAGAAAACATAACGTCTTCTAATTGGATGATATTGTTTTCCAAAATTTCCATCATTTGCTCACAAAGATAAGTTTTTGTATCAAACTCGCTTCCACGAGCTCCTGAGGTATCATTTTATAGGGATGCATTTCATTTTCTTTCAATATATTTACTATCGATGTATGGCTAACATTGAATTAGTGGATGCCTGGACACTCGATGTATATTTGGGTTTTCCTCAAACTCAAGCAACACATCTAATTTGAGTTCATCACTCATTGCATTGGAAGCTGCTTTTTTCATCTGTCCTACATGACCAAGCTCGCGAAAATGCTTCTCCATTTTGCTTATTGTTCCTTGAGATATGGGCGGTAAATTAGAAAATTTCTCATTAAATAGGCGAGCTACTTCCTGTTGTGTTCGGATTGTATCTTCGTAATCAGTCATTTATAAAACTGTTATTTTGGGGATTTCCGTTAATCTAACCATTTGTCAGACTTGAAGTTAACGAACTTTAAACTTGAATTGAAATACTGACAAGTGATGTTGTAATATACAAAACAAGTTGACAAGGCGTTTTAAACTAACGTTGCTACGAAAATTATTTACAGTTTTTTTAAGAATACCATCAAAAAAGAACTTTGCTATGATTTTTGCTTACTTTCTTATTATCAATACCTCAACATGAAATAAGTTTTGAGTATATTGCAATACGTTTTGGGTGTATTTTATCAAATTTCGGTAACCACATGATTTTAATTTATTTTATCTTAATTGTTGCAATGAACTAGAGAATGAAGAGACCTTTCAAGCGATATATCACAATCATATACTTCCTATTTAAAAAATTGGGGGTTGTACCTGTCATTTGACGAGGGTTGAAGCTAGGGGTAGCATTTTTCCGTTGAAGTAAGTCAAATTATAATCTGAATTTGATGTATTTCGGGATTTTGTTAAAATATGTACCGTAACCGAAATAGTGAATTTATTCCATATATATGTTACCCGTTCAAATATCTTCGACAAAGCTGGTGAAACTGTTATGGGTCTGTAATTTCTCACATTGTTCTTATTGCCGCTTTTATGTATGGGGGTAACTCTGCCAGTTTTGAGAAAGCTTGGAAAACGATTTTCTTTCAAAGAAACTTTGAATAGCAATGTCAGTGGTTGCTTTAACAAGTCACAGTAAGTCTTGAAAAAGTAGTCTGGAATGCCATTGATGCTTTGGGTTTCAGAGTCTTGATAGCATTTCGACTTCTTGTTCCTTAATATCGACAATTTCAATGGTGCCTATCTAGGTTATACTAAGGAACTAGTGTGGGGTTTACCAGCACATCGCTATTCGTGAAAGTTGATTTGAAGAAAGTAGCTAAACCGTCTGCAATATCCTTATCATTGAATGTTTCATCATTATGATAAGTGAATCTGTTAGCAACAGCTAACACAAACTATGCGAACGTGTCACATCCATTCTGAGTTGGTTATATTTTTCTTTGTAATAATAAGCTTTTTTGCCATTTTTTCATCATTTTGAAAAAGTGTTCTTTTAATTTAATTTTGTGTATGAAGTCTTTTGACAACGATGTGGAAAATCGTTTTTGGATGAAAGTATTTTTTTCCAAGCTTTTCTCAAAAATGGCCATCAGGCAATCATAGAAAGTATCTACACATCCGTCGACATTATCCATGCATAAACAATCAACGACAATTGAGATATCATTCTGTAGAACTCCAGTTTTCCCTCCTGAAGTCAAATGCAGTAACGTGTTCATCGTCGGAGGATTCGGTTACTTATTGAAAACCGACAGTAAACATTATTTCGAGAGCTGGATGGTAGTTATCCAACCGCACTAAAGGCGTTTCACATTCAATCACAGTCGCTTCCGTGATATTTGTTAATATTGAGTCTAAAGTATTGCAACCATTAGATATATCATTTATGAAATATGGATCATAGTCACACATTATGGAATGGATTAATTTCTCATTTGATGATCCGTTTCTCAAGTTATATTTAGAATTAGTTATTTCAGAGACGTTGAAGTCACCCACTAACAACAACTTTTCGGGTGGATCTACCATGGGTATATTCATTAATATCGAGGGAGCGTTTGATAAAACAATCTTTCCTTCAATTACCCAGCAACTACACTCCAGGAATGTACCTCTGGTAGTAGGAGAATGGATACTCAAGATGCTCTCTAGTAGAGCAATAAGTATCAATATAGAAGACATCACAGTGAGAGGACTGGTCATAAGAGGATATCCACAAGGAGCCTTATCACCTCTTCTTTAGAACATAGTTTTGGATACCCTCCACAATAATGGATTCTAGACAATTGCATATGCAGATGATATAGTTATCTTGCAGACCGGCAAATTTTTGAACACACTGTGCGATATAGCGCAGCATGGGCTTAATTAATAAAAACATGGTGTTAGGAACACTCAGTGTTGATCAATACCAAGAAGACTGAGATGGTCCTTTTCACCAGGAAAAGAAGTTTAGCGGGCTTGAAACCTTCCGAAATCTTCGAAAGCAAACTAAACTTCTCTGAAGAGGTGAAATACCTTGGTACTATCCTCGACAGAAAGCTAACATGGAACTCTCACCTACAGAGTAGAGCAAAAAGATCATATGTGGCTTATGGGCAATATCGGAGGACTGTGGGTCGCGCATGGGTCTTTTCCCCGTGTGATCACCTGGATCTACACTATAATAAATAGTAAAACCAAGTTAACGTACGGAGCTATTGCATGGGGACCGAAAGTTCTACAAGCAACGGCCATTCAAAAATTATCAAATACAGGATTGACTTGTTCAAACATCACTTCCTTTTACACAGGAATGTTACCAAACCAGTACAAAGTTAGTACAGTCACGCCAATTCTGAAAATAAATAATACAAATGATGCAAGTAATTTTCGGCCAATTAAAAGTCTTCCAATTCTTGAAAAAGTACTGGAACTGGCAGTATATGAACAATTAGTTACATACTTTGCTATATTTCTAGATTCCAAACGTGCCTTTGAAACAATCAGTGGGAAAACTTTAATCAATAAACTGAAGTATTATGGTATAAGTGGAAAAGATTTCAACTGGTTAAATAATTATCTTGAGCAAAGAAGTCAAAGGACTGAAATTTGTGATGTAATGTCAGATCAAATTATAAATGACATAGGTGTACCACAAGGCAGTGTTTTGGGACCACTGCTATTCATTATTTATATAAATTATATCAACTATGTACCTGGTTCACACCATATTAATTTATATGCTGATGATACCCTTGTATATTGTATATTGTATTGAGAAATTATACCTTGTCAATAGTTAGAACTGAAAAAAGGACATATCTCAAGTCTGTCTGTTCTGAAAAAATACCACGCAAAACCTGGAATGCTATTTCTAACCTCAATGTTCGTTCAAAAAAACAATATTCACTACCCAATCACCTCTCGAATCCCGATGAAATAAACAACTATTTTGCCCAATTCGTACAAAACGTTTCTAATAATTGTGATGAAAATATTGAATTTTATAGCAATAATTATTTAATCAGGCAAGATAGCTTCTCATTTCGATTCGCTACTGAAGAAGCTATTCATGAAATCCTGAATGATATTAAAAGTCAAGCTTCAGGGGTTGATAATATTTCAATCAGAATGTTGAAACTTTGTAGCCCGTTTGAAGATAAATATATAACGCATATCATCAATTGTTGTTTTGAACGTTCATATTTTCCAAACTTGTGGAAAATGGCCATTGGGAAACCCATTCTCAAAAATAATGATCCAGCTAGTTATTCTGATCTCAGAATTATCAGTATACTTCCAACCATGAGTAAAATTTTTGAAAGAGTTATTTATTTACGAATTGATGAATATTTCAATAACAATAATCTATTATCACCATCGCAATGTGGTTTTAGGCAAGGTTTTAGCACGGCTACAGCTCTTGCACAAGACATTGTTGAGGAATTTGATAAGGGAATGATTAGCACTCTGGTACTACTAGATTTTTCGAAAGCATTCGATACCATCAATCATGAGCTGATTTGCATGAAACTCAAATATTATGGTTTTGATAGTGCTGCCTTATTTCTCATCTGGTCTTATTTACTTCGATCTCAAAAAGTTGTTGTTGATGGTCATCACTCCTTACCTCTTGATATTCTATCAGGAGTACCACAGGGTTCCATTTTGGGACCTTTATTGTTCATCATTTATACTACTGACATTATCTCGTCCATCAAGAAATGTAAAATACAGGCGTATGCTGATGACACACAATTATACATGCAGTTTAAAATCAATGAGTGTACTGAGACACAAAATCTCTTCAACACTGATCTTGATTTGATCAATGGGCTATCAAGTGAACATGATTTGAAAATTAATCCTAATAAAACAATGATGATGCACTTTGGATCGCAGAAGAATTGTAAATTTGCAGAAAACAATTTCCGTTTAGAACTAGGTTATACTATCTTGACCCCTGTCAATACAGCTAAAAACTTAGGGGTCATGCTTGACACTGATCTTAGATTTACTAGTCATGTTAAAAATTTAATGAAAAAAGCTTATATGTCATTGAAACTGTTATACTGTAATCGTTTTATTTTGAGCCAACCTCTAAAAAGAATGCTCTGTGATAGTTTGGTGCTAAGCCATTTCAACTAATGTGACTTCATATATGGGCCATACTTATATGATTCAGATAAAAAAAGAAAACAAAAAGGGCAAAATTCTTGTTGCCGCCTAATTTATGGACTTCGTAAGTATGATTCAATTTCTGAAGCCTTTAAAAACTCCCGCTGGCTCAATATGAAAAACCGTATGATTCATCATTTGGGTTGTTTTGTCCATAAATTGATCACCCTTCCCCATTCTCCTCTTTTAATACAAAAACTAATTCTGCGTGAAAATATTCACTCAAGAAACATCAGACATAAAAACAAATTAACCATGCCACAACATCGCACTGCACAGTTTCAGAGATCATTTCTTTTTGGTGCTGTAAAACTCTTTAATACATTGCCTGAGCAATTGAAGAGATTCAATATCAGGAAAATCATATACAAATATAAAAATTATATCTATGATTGTCAGTAATGTCACTTTTACTTTTTAGACAACAGATCAATTCAATTAAATTATTTATCAACTATCTTTAGAAGGTAATCACACATTATTATTTTATTTACGGTTCTCATTTCGTGGTACCATCACTGTTAATTGCTTTTATTTTTGTATGTTTGCGTGCATTATGGAGTGGGGCTTGTTGGTTGAGTTAGAGTAGCTTTGAGTTAGACTTCGCCAAGGAGTACCAGAATCTCATGTAAACTATTTTCATTTTCAAATATATCTTTGTATTGTTTTTTTTGTATTTTCAATAAAGCCGATTTATTATTATTATTATTATTATTTTTTTCATCGTAGTGTGCGCTAGTCAGGCCCTATCCCCCGATGCCCCGATTCATTCGGGAGGGCGCGCCAGCATAATCAACCAATGACCACTCCCCACACCGTGGGGTAAGTGATCATTGGGTCCGAGAATGATGTGCCCTGAGCAAACGCAGTGAGCCAAGAATGACAGCCTTCTGCATCTGTGCGGCTAAGATTTCTGCCTTAGTGCTGCAAGCCGGTATGATTTTGAGATTCGAGAATAGAGAAGACATCATTCCACCAAGGACTCCAATAATCAGAACGACCATCTTGACAGAGTGATCTGGATAGAGTCTGCGGAGTTCGAAGAGAAAATCTCGATATTTTATCCGTTTTTCCTCCTCTTTTCTGATGATATTCGTCTCGCCAGGAGCTGAAAACTCCACGACAAATATCGTTTTGGTCTGGTGGTCGAGAAGGACTACATCAGGCTTATTAGCTTGTATGAGCCTGAGGGTGGGGAACGAATAGTTCCAATAAATTCGGCACTTCTCGTTCCCCACAACGGATTCAATATCCCCCGGAGCGTAGGGCAACACCGGTGTCTCGTCAATACCGTAAGAGTGCCGTAGATGGTAATATAGCACTCTTAGGGCCGCGTTATGTCGATGGATATAGGCCGAGACCGCATATGCTGGACATGCTGATAGCAAGTGCATTAGGGTCTCGGGCGCCTCTAGGCCGCGGCAGGCCTGCCGCGGCAGGCCTCGGCAGGCCTATTATTATTATTATATACGAAAAACTGTGATTTCAAAGAAGCTGTACAAAATATCAATATATCTTTAAAGAACACCGAATTATATCTACAAGTGAATGAACTCAAATTTAATATCAATAAATCTAAGGCAATGATTGATGATACTAATGACGTTGATATCAGCATATTTCAATAATCAACTCACGATTGTAAATGAAATTAAGTATCTAGGATTTATTACAGAGCATTAATTAAATTTGTATACGCATGCTGAATATACCATTAGAAAGATATGTAAGAAAATGTATTTTTTTCTCTAAAATTTCAAAATCTTTATCAACCTTTGCTAGACTAACATGTTACAACTGCATAATAAGGCCACACTTTGACTGCTGTGCCACACTGATGTATCTATTCAACCAAAATTAAATGGGACAGTTGCAGAAACTACAAAATCGAGGTATGTGAATCACTTTGAGATGCAACCAGTATGAATCTATGTTGAATACTCTACAGTGGCAGCCGGTACATAAAAGACTGTATTATTTGAGCATGATTTTTATATTCAAAATTACGAGTGGGATACAACCAGCCTATCTTAGCAGATATCCAGTTTGAAATAGTGACATTCATTCATATAACACAAAAACATGTAATACCTTTTATATATCCCGAACAAACTATACGAGTGGAATGAATTCATTGTTCTTTAAAGGTCTACATAGTTTCAATAAGTTACCTGATGAAATAAAACATGTAAACTCCTTGAAAGTATTCAAGAAGTTATTATTAGAATATATCAAATTATAATACATGACCGTACATTAAAATTATATACGTATATAAATTGTTCATATATGCATAACTATATATTGTATATTAGGATTCCTAAAAAAATAAAAGTCCACTACTACTACAGGAGCTATGAGAACAACACCAACCACGGCAATGGAATTGAATACTGATCTGATCCATCTGGACTTGTACGTTAAGGAGGTTGCGTTAATGGCCATGTTACGATTGCGCACGGCTGGTGTAAACATCAAAGTAGGAATGGGTCAATTGAGGCTGATCCTATGGAGTGAAGCGCTTACTGCGCAACCTATACTGCAGGCAGCCACTGATGCAATTGAACCCAGATGCAATCTTGCCACGAACACCTTGGGCTACCCTGGGAAGCTGGCGCCGAAGAAATATCTGGCGTTGACCAGGAAAAATCTACGCTTAATAGTAGAATTTCTGACTAGCCACTGTCAACTAAGGAAACACCTCCATAATATGGGGCTAGTGGACACACCTCTATGCAGGATGTGTGAACAGGATGATGAAACTGTCAGGCATGTCCTATGCGAGTGTCCGGAGTTAACGTCAATAAGAGAGTGTGTGTTCGGCGAGTCTTGGCCTATACCTGCCGATATAAAAGAGATGTCTCCCGTTGACTTGTCCACCTTCCTGGAAAGGACAAGATGGACGATGACCTAGGAGGACAACTTCTAGGGAGGATTTTCAATGGGTCACATGTGGCCTAAGTGCTGTGGGCCACAACTTTTTGGTGGCGTTGAGCTCATTACAATTTTCCACGGATTAAGAAAACTGTTTATATACCGTTGAATTCGCTCCCGATGCTATGCACACACAACAGATCGTGACGTCGAGATCTTTTATAGAGATTTTGACAGATAACCACTGAAAAAAAAATGTATCCTCATTTCACGTTTCATTGCTTGATATAATTGATATTTTAGCAATTCATTGTAACTTCATTTGTTCTTTCATAGATTTCGAATCACATAAGAATCATATTGGACAATGGAAATCTGAACTAATAAAATTCATAATATGGTACTAATATATTTCTTCACTATACAGAAGAAATCCAATCTTCCTTTATAATATCACTTCGGATATTTCACCACAAGATAAACGTCAGAAGACGTTAACCCTTTTCTCACATAAGAATATTAGAGGTTTTTTGCGCAGGAGCCCTTTGTCATCACCGACTGCGAGCACCTGTTAGATTTTCCGGCAGTTTTCCGCATCTCCTCGCTTTGGAAACACGCTTAGATTTCCTCTGAATTTTTTTCGACGAATCGTTATCACATAAAACTTGTCCGACACAGGTTTTTCGTGCTGATAGTTGCGGTTTATGGTGTGAATTCTGAAGACATGGAAATTACAAAAAGTTTGTTGGCGCTTGCTGTCGTTCTTGGAGGTTTCCTTCAGAATTGTTATGCCGGTGAGTAAGTTTGTTGAACATGTTTTGCAATAAGTTTAATAACAGAAGATCATGAATAAAATGAAAATTCAGCATTTTCTAAACATAAACCCCCAACATGAGTATACTGAGAATTTATATTTGGAATTTCGTTGGAATAAGTGGATAATTACATGTAATCAATTTCGTTTGGGGAAATATATATCTTTATTTCTTTTTCCATGCATAAAATTCAAATAAAGATAAATTCGAAATCATTTTGATAACAAATCGAATCGCTTTATAATAATAACATTTAATTCTAGTTGGTGAATGAATAAAGGATGTCATTTTTATGATTGAGATCATTGAAGTCGTATCCAGTAGGACAGAAGATATTTCTATACGATAAAATTCGTTCAAAAGAAGTACCTTGTAGTTATTTCAAGAGAATCATTTCCTCTCAAAAATAAAAAAAAGGTCTTTGCACGATTTCAAAATATCGCAATTGAAAAACTTTCAACTTTGTTGAAGATGGTTGTATGAATGCCTAATATGGGCATTTTTGACTAATCGAAAGATTTGATCAATCAACGAATAACGCGGGTATACCGAAATGATTTGTTATTTCTCATCATATGTAATGAATTTATAGAAATGTATAGGAAGATGCTGCGAATCCTGTACGAATACTTTTCTTATACGAGCATATTCTTCTATAAAAATAATATATGGAAACAGACATTTTCTTCCCACTTCAATGAAAATTTGTTTATGTGAGACCTTGGTTTTTTCCTCATTCAATTATTCAGATATCAGAATTATAAACACAAAATCCAGAAAGTACAGAACTCCTGTCTTCGGCTAATACATGGAATGAGGGGACACATTAATTCACATGAATTAAAAGAAACAAGATGGTTGAGTATGGAGGGGACATCTCCATAGTGCATGTATGTATCATAAAATACTTACTGATAAAGCACATTCATATCTTCATCATAAAATTGAATACCACACGGATATCCACATATCAAAACCCAAATGTTCATGCGCTCATTCAGTTGCGAATTGCAAAGTGTATAATAATATCCCTGCTCAATTGAAAAAATTGAGCCAAAGTCGTTCCAAAGTAGCATTTAAGACATTTCTATTAGAATCAGTACAATGACAGTTAAAATATGAAATGTTTCATTAACATCGAGCAGGATCGAGAGGGCCAATTATGTGGTCCTCCTCGACCTATCCACTGATTTGCATGTTTCAGTTAAATGCTGACGTGCTACTTGACTAAAATGGGCGAGAGCCCCATCATGCATAAAAAACATATCCCTTCTGACGCCCAAAAGAAATTCCTCCAGCAGTACTGGATGCACTTCTCTTAAAAATTGAACGTATGCCTCACCATTTAATCGAGGAGGTAGAAAATGAGGCCCAATCAAATCATCCCCAATAACTCCGAGCCACACGTTAAGAGAAAACTGTTCTTTATGGTTAGTTTCGACATTAACGTGAGGGTTTTCATCAGCTCATATGTGGTAATTATGAAAATTAATAATCTTGTCCCGAGAAAAACTACATTCGTCTGTGAATTCTATCGTCTTCAAAAAGTCACAATTTCTTCTAATAATTTCCAGCATCCAGTTGCAAAATTCAAGACGGTTCGGAAAGTCTCGCGGTAACAGTGCCTGTACCGGTTGCAGATGGTAAGGGTAGAAGAGTTGCTCCTTTAAAACTCGAAATACCGTCATATGATCAACATTTAGCTGGAAAGCAATCTTTCTAGTACTGGTAGTAGGTTGTTCTTCAATCAAATCAATTACTGCTTTCTCAAGCTGTGGTGTTCGTACTTCTCGATGGCGACCACAATACTGCGTTCTTTTGTCGAATGTGAAGGATGCTGCCGTTGAGGATACATTTCAGCATATCTTCTAGAAGCTTCTAACCCATTCTCCTGCGACAGACCGTAAACGTAATGCATATCAGCCATTTCCTCATTTGTGTATGCCATTTTAATAACAATTGAATTATTAAAGTAACAAATTAAGAATAGAACAACAACACACAATTAGTATTAATTCAATTTCGAAAATTCACAAACTGACAGCGTCATACCAATTTAATTGTCACTGTCGCTAATAGCGACCTACTAGATAGATTAGTTTCGTATTTATGACGATGTATCTGTGTAGTTGTTCCTAAAATAATTTTTTGCTGCGAACTGGTTTATTTTGGGCAAAAATCACAGAAGACATTTTTTTCAGAATGAAACAGGCTATCGAAAATATATTTTTAAATGGTAAACAAATAAGAAGACAAAAAGTTACATTGGAAATAAATATTAGGGGTTGCGTTTTCCACCCCTTACAACCATGGGGTGAACCAAATAAATTTCTGGCTAAGTGTTTTTTTGGTAGTACAAAATGTCAGGTCAATTTCAATATTGTAACTTTTTTAGTGCTTGTTATTGTTATACAAATTTTATGTACCCCCTTCCAGGGTCTGTATCTTAACAAGGGATGCTCCAATGAAATTCCTTTATATGAAAGATCCTATCTTTGTTCCGATGAGGAATCACCTCCTTGAATGTTTTACACTTATTTAGTTATACCCCGTATTTTTAGGGAATCGTTTTCTCTCGAAATTAAAATAAAGTGTCTCGCATGATTTCCCGAGATCGTAATTGAACAAATATAATATGTGGGGCACCGCAAGGATCAATACTTGAACCTGTTGTTTGTTATATATTTCAGTTCTTCAGCTACATTGAATTTATTTGGTGAATCACAAATGTTTGCTGATGACTACACTTTAGTTCCCAATGGAAATAGTACTCTAGAAATTAAAATCGATATTTCAGATGACCTTGTTTAAATATGGCTTCAGTGCCATGAAATGTCACTGAATTTTGAGAAATCTCCGTATATTATCATATCAAAAAGATCTATATCAATATATTCAGAAGATTCAATTACTCTCCTTGTGCTGAATTTCTTCGTTGAAGATGAAAATGTGTTATGAAGATAACATATTGAAATAATAAGAAGGAAAATAGCTTCCATATTTGGAACTTCATTATGAAAAAGAAATATTGTACCATTGAAATACCCCAAATTGATTTAGTTTTTATTAGTATATTCCAAAACTCAATATCTAATATCAGTATTGGTGAAAGCAAAAAATTTCTTATTGAAACCAATTGAAAAAACTTAAAAACGAAATTATAAAGTGTGTATTCAAGTTAAATTACAAGGAGCCTACAATCAAGTTCTATTAACCAAAAAAACTACTAGATTTGTCATCCTTACATAAATTAAAATTAGATACCGATTTCCTGGAGTCTTTAAAATCCACTAGATACTCATTAGGACAACAAGAGGATCGCTCCGGATTCTTGGGGATCTGTTAAATCTGGTCATTTTCATGTATTGGTCAAAGACGAAACGGACTGGTTTAAGTTTGACGCTAGTCATGTCACTAAGTGTCACTTATTGGAGCCTCTGTTGACACTCTACATTTTGAGAGGACATTGGCAGATCAAGATCTTCAGATGATCTGCATTGTAGACAGGTATAACTAAGTAATACCTTATGTACCTGGTTTGTTCGAGAAATTGAGACGAATCAGTCATAGACATGATTTAACAACTACCAACAATCGACACATTGAATATACCGTTGAAAAAATCAAATAGTGTGTTTGTGTGGAAAAAGTTATATAGGTGAAACTTAAAGACCTCTAGATGTGAGAATAAATGAACATAGTGAATATATAAAGGAAAGACAAGCGTACAATCAACATTGTCACCAAGGAAACTCTTTTGACGTGTGTCAAAGGAAATATAGCTGTTTCCAATTGAGGTGTTATTCACGAGTGGTTTTTTTGGGTTTTGAAAAAGGAGAAGAATGATTTTTCGAAACATCGACCATATAAAGGAAGTTAAGTATATAAATGAATGTTTTCCACAGTTGAAGATAAAATTTATGAATATAATAAGTTGCCGACTAATTGAATTCTTCAGTGGTTCATATTACGCAGTAACTTATCGTGGTAAACCTTTCAGTTTGCCTTTTACAGTTCAGCAGATTCTCTATCGATTTAACTTTGTTTATTTGTCAGATAGTGGAAGGTACATTTACAATTTATAATAATAACCATTAATAGTTACTCTCTCCACCGACAAATATGACATGATAGGTTGGGTTAGGTCTGTTGCGCAGGTTGTGGTGAAGGGTATATTCTACCCTCCACCGCAACCTGCGAAGGTTTATTGTGACCCACACCTATTCACACTCGACCAAATAAACCTAGCTTCTTAACGAAACCGATTAGTTTATATGGTGAGTGATCTTTCAGGTCAGATGGTGAGAGTGCGGCTCTGCCAAACTCTGAAAACCTGATTCCAGCGGGGCAGACACAAAGTATGTGCTCTGCTGTTTCATAATGTTCAAAACAGAGGAGATACACACACTGTCTTCCGACAGTCCGAGTCTCTGCAGTGACCTGTAGTGCAACAACTGTTTGGTTTCAAACTTCGAAGGAAAATGAACGCCTTGAAGTGAGCCAATCCTGGAAGATTTTGCCAAAAATCCATAAATTTTTCTGCCATAAATATTCTATGACATGTTACTGTGAGGACAAGAATCGGAGTGATTCGTCCGTTGCCGCATGAACGTGTCGTTTTTGTGCCTGGTGAAACATCAGGCATAAAAAAGCTGCAGACTATGGTCAACGAACCCGGAAAACAGCTTCGGAACATTATTAAAATCTCTTTGAATAAAAATAACATGCTTTCTATTCTCATACATGTTCATTAGATTTTTCATTTATCCATCTTCCTTTTTGAGGCATTTTTCTGAAAGACATTTCGCAATTGAGCAACTTTTCATTTTCTGAAAGTGAATGGAAATGCATCCACTTTAAAGTTCCCTAGAGAAATGCATGCGATGCGATGGCCAGGCGCATTTGTCTGTGAAATTAAATTCATGGATACTTTTCTGTTCTGGAACTACAGTTTTTACATTGCCCGATCTCCAGCGCTCTGCGATTCATGACACTTTTCATTATATAAAGACAGTTACATACATGTACAGGAAATGGTTTTTGTTTGAAGGTGATTGACAATGTTTCGTGATGAATTTCACTAGTTCGGACTTCCATTGTCTATTATATAAAATGATTTGAAATCCCTGAAACAAGTAAAAAAGAATAATTAAAAAAAATAGTTGAAAATAACAATTATATTAAGCAACAATAAACCTGAAATGAAATGATAGTGAAATAACCTACAAGTAAAAATATAATAATTGAATGAATAAAAATTAAAGGAATGCAAAAAGAAAATAATAAAAAATAAAAAAGTGTAGAGATTCCAAGTCACGTTAGTTCACGACGTTTCGATTGTTGGTATCTACAATCGTCTTCTGGTGATGACTGGACTGATTCCTCCGAGAGATGACTATTTTATAGGTCGTTGAAATACTTTCACTTTCTCTACTTTCCATTTTCCACTTCACTGATTCCGTGAGAGATGACCGATTTGGCGGGAGTTGGTCATTTTTCGTTTGATGATGGGTTTCCATATGTTTCGTATATCTACGCTGGCCTGGCTGAATACGTTGTTGGACAACATGTATGCGGCCTTCTTAAATTTTCTCCTGAACCAATGTTCCTCTCTGTGCAAGATCTCAGCTTGGGACCACTCGATGTTGTGTTGATGGGTCCAAACATGGTCTGCTATTCCTGATTTGCTGGTTTCTCCTCGCTGTGTGTGCTTCTTGTGCTCGGCAATGCGAACATTCAATGGCCTCTTAGTTTCACCAATATAGGATTTTCCGCACTCACAGGGTATCCGGTAAATGCAATTCTTGGAATCGCAGTCCGCGTTTGGGGGCCTGGTTTTCGTGAGGCTGCTACGGATAGTGTTACCGGATCTGAAACAAGTTTTAATGTTGTACTTGGAACCAATTCTTCTTATCCTCTCCGATAATCCTCTGATGTAGGGAAGTGCAAGCACTGGTTGTGACGGCTTCTCTTCCTTGCGAGGCTCCTGCTGTCTTCTAGCCAAAGTCTTTTTTACCATCGCTTTGGAGCCATTCCGTTGAAGATCATTTTTGATGATGTCTAGTTCCTTCTCGAGACCTTCCTTTGTATTACAGAGCCCAAAAGCACGGTCTAATAGAGTCTTGATGATTCCTCTTTTTGTCGATTGATGGTGGTTGGATTCGTGGTTCAGATACTGTCCCGTATGAGTGGGTTTTCGGTATACAGATGTTTCCCACTTAGTGTCGGTCCTCTTCACCAAAACGTCTAAGAATGGCAATTCATTGTGGATTTCCTTCTCCATTGTGAAAGTGATGGAAGGTCTCACGCTGTTGATGTGTTTCAGAAAGGCGTCTAGTTCAGTATTCCCATGGTTCCATATTATGAAGGTGTCGTCAACATATCTCAACCAGACTCGAGGTTTCTTGTGGGCTTCTTCAATGGCCAGAGTTTCAAACCACTCCATATATATGTTGGCTATGACTGGTGAAAGTGGCGATCCCATTGGCAGTCCCTCATCTTGTGTAAAGAATTCGTCCTTCAGTTGGAAATAACAGTTTCGTACACAGCATCCTAGTAATTCCATAATTACTTCTATAGGTAGATTCGTTCTCTCTTTCAGGTTCCCGTCTTCGGATAGCTTTCTCTGTATGATTTGGAGTGCTTCTTCGACCGGAACGTTGGTGTAAAGGCTTTCCACGTCGAAACTAATTAGTTGATCTTCCTGTGTGACTTCAATTGACCCAAGTAGTTCGACAAAATGTCTTGAATTCTTCACAAAAGACGATGTTTTCCCTTGTAATGGTTGTATTAAGGGAAGTAAAAATCTAGACAAGTTTTGAGTAGCCGAATCTCTGGAGCTGATGATCGGTCTAAGCGGAACGTCTTTCTTGTGGATTTTGGGTAGACCATACAAGTGAGGGGGCTTACTGTGGTGCGGTGTTAGGCATGATCTTTCCTTGTCCGAAAAATAGACTTGGTGTTTTTTCAAAATCTGGTACAACTTCCTTTCGATTGATGCAGTAGGGTCCCGATACACAAAGATCGTACGGGACCCTACTGCATCAATCGAAAGGAAGTTGTACCAGATTTTGAAAAAACACCAAGTCTATTTTTCGGACAAGGAAAGATCATGCCTAACACCGCACCACAGTAAGCCCCCTCACTTGTATGGTCTACCCAAAATCCACAAGAAAGACGTTCCGCTTAGACCGATCATCAGCTCCAGAGATTCGGCTACTCAAAACTTGTCTAGATTTTTACTTCCCTTAATACAACCATTACAAGGGAAAACATCGTCTTTTGTGAAGAATTCAAGACATTTTGTCGAACTACTTGGGTCAATTGAAGTCACACAGGAAGATCAACTAATTAGTTTCGACGTGGAAAGCCTTTACACCAACGTTCCGGTCGAAGAAGCACTCCAAATCATACAGAGAAAGCTATCCGAAGACGGGAACCTGAAAGAGAGAACGAATCTACCTATAGAAGTAATTATGGAATTACTAGGATGCTGTGTACGAAACTGTTATTTCCAACTGAAGGACGAATTCTTTACACAAGATGAGGGACTGCCAATGGGATCGCCACTTTCACCAGTCATAGCCAACATATATATGGAGTGGTTTGAAACTCTGGCCATTGAAGAAGCCCACAAGAAACCTCGAGTCTGGTTGAGATATGTTGACGACACCTTCATAATATGGAACCATGGGAATACTGAACTAGACGCCTTTCTGAAACACATCAACAGCGTGAGACCTTCCATCACTTCCACAATGGAGAAGGAAATCCACAATGAATTGCCATTCTTAGACGTTTTGGTGAAGAGGACCGACACTAAGTGGGAAACATCTGTATACCGAAAACCCACTCATACGGGACAGTATCTGAACCACGAATCCAACCACCATCAATCGACAAAAAGAGGAATCATCAAGACTCTATTAGACCGTGCTTTTGGGCTCTGTAATACAAAGGAAGGTCTCGAGAAGGAACTAGACATCATCAAAAATGATCTTCAGCGGAATGGATACTCCAAAGCGATGGTAGAAAAAACTTTGGCTAAAAGACAGCAGGAGCCTCGCAAGGAAGAGAAGCCGTCACAACCAGTGCTTGCACTTCCCTACATCAGAGGATTATCGGAGAGGATAAGAAGAATTGGTTCCAAGTACAACATTAGAACTTGTTTCAGATCCGGTAACACTATCCGTAGCAGCCTCACGAAAACCAGGCCCCCAAACGCGGACTGCGATTCCAAGAATTGCATTTACCGGATACCCTGTGAGTGCGGAAAATCCTATATTGGTGAAACTAAGAGGCCATTGAATGTTCGCATTGCCGAGCACAAGAAGCACACACAGCGAGGAGAAACCAGCAAATCAGGAATAGCAGACCATGTTTGGACCCATCAACACAACATCGAGTGGTCCCAAGCTGAGATCTTGCACAGAGAGGAACATTGGTTCAGGAGAAAATTTAAGGAAGCCGCATACATGTTGTCCAACAACGTATTCAGCCAGGCCAGCGTAGATATACGAAACATATGGAAACCCATCATCAAACGAAAAATGACCAACTCCCGCCAAATCGGTCATCTCTCACGGAATCAGTGAAACGGAAAATGGAAAGTAGAGAAAGTGAAAGTATTTCAACGACCTATAAAATAGTCATCTCTCGGAGGAATCAGTCCAGTCATCACCAGAAGACGATTGTAGATACCAACAATCGAAACGTCGTGAACTAACGTGACTTGGAATCTCTACACTTTTTTATTTTTTATTATTTTCTTTTTGCATTCCTTTAATTTTTATTCATTCAATTATTATATTTTTACTTGTAGGTTATTTCACTATCATTTCATTTCGGGTTTATTGTTGCTTAATATAATTGTTATTTTCAACTATTCTTTTTAATTATTCTTTTTTACTTGTTTCAGGGATTTCAAATCATTTTATATAATAGACAATGGAAGTCCGAACTAGTGAAATTCAAATGGTTTTTGATTCTTCATTTGGGGATTATTGACCGAACTATATGCTCTGATGGGGAGTGGAGTTTCTAAAGTGTGTGTTACACCATTAGACGTTCGAGATAGACTTGAGTTATTAAAAAATGTTCCGTATAAAAATTTGTACAAATATAAATATTTTTCGAAATATAGAGTAAACAGCAGGAGCGGTTAGGTTCTTTTCAATATAATGAGACATATTTCTTTCCATATTCGTATTCCGTCAGAAAATACTTTCAGTTAAGAGGTTATACGAAAAATAACATCACAAAGTTGATCTATTCAACTCCCCATTTGAAAAAATATTTAGTGAATCTGTTTTTTCAATTTGTTATATTATATAATGATTTGATCACATTCTTTTCTTCCAATGCTTCGAAACACAAAAACATTTTTTTTCTTGATTTTTTCAAATGGAAAACAAAATGTTCTATTCCAAATGTTACTTTCCTTTGAAATGTCCTTTTTGAAACTATTCGAAATAAATTAACATTTGTTTAGGTGATCAACCCTTTAGGGAATATGAATATACAAGCTTTTTTATGACAGTATTTTTAGGATACTATGCTTTGATAAGATGAATATTGCTATTGAAAACGAAAGAATTATAATAACTATTGAATAACCTCACAAAAAATTATCTGCAAAAATATTCAGATCGTTTATTCAGCCTTTTTGATGCATGTTTCAGAAATAATACAAAATATTGATGAATTTAAAATCAAAATTGCTAAAATTGCTTACATCGGTTTAGCAACCATTGTCAAAAACACTATGTATAGGGTGATTCAAATTCGACTCCCATCATTGAGATCTCCTGAACAACAGGAGATACGTCGAAGCTTAAATTGGGGCGAAGTTATGTTTTTTGTGCTGAAATACTGTTTTGGAACCTGAAAAATTCCGAGTATTTCCGGAAAAATCCGGAAAAACTGAAAATAGAAATTTTGGTTTTTATTTTTTTCTAGCGTTATTTGACAACATAGATCAAAAACAAAAACAAATTTGCAGTGATTTTTTTCAGCTACACGTTTTCCTTTTCAAATTTACTATAGAACGTTTCGTCTTCTGTCAATCATCATCAACTTTTTTTTTATTATGGGCGCCATATTGTTTTTTCATATAGAGAAATAGTGCTTCTCATTCTGTTTTCATTGATGTGCAATTTGTTATGACTTGGTCTTCTAAAACCACAGGTATTGAAAAAAACAACTTCATCTGAGATCATGACTCCATCGAAAAATTGTGTTCAATAAACAATAGTTGTCAGAACTCATCAAACATTATAACTTTGCACAAATACTTCAGTCGAAATGTCCTTATTCTAAAATGGAGAAAAACCAGATATTTTGAAACTTCATTATAAATTTGATAGAAATAGTATGAAAATAGCGCAAATTTATTTTGAATTATTTCCGGAAAGGCAACAGCCGGATAGAACATTATTCGAAATTTTGGACAAATACTTTGCTGAGTATGGTGCGTTGCAAAAACCTAGAATGAAGTCTGGAAGCAGAATGGAACAAAATACTAGAAATAACTTATTAGCCGAGGTAAAATAATTGTTCTTTCCATATTCGAAGGAGTATAATTATTATATAATTATCAAATCTCGACAGAAATGGATATGCCACAGACGAGCGTTTGGAGGGAATTGAAAAAAGTGGTTTGAACTGTTATAAGATACATATTTCACAAAAATTACATCCAGGTGATCCTGAGAGAAGTATGCAATTTTGTTGCTGGCTCTCGAATAGGGTAAAACCTACAAACTTCTTGATAAACATTATTTTGACTGACGAAAGTACTTTTTCGAACTGTGGTGTTTTTGATAGAAATAACGAGCACATTTGAAGTGGAAATAATCCACGACACTTCTGAGAAATCAGACCACAAGTTTGGTTTCGTCTGAATGTGTGGGCTGAAATTGTTAACGACTGAATACTCGGACCTCATTTCTTCTCTAATACTTTGAATGGGAAAACTTCGGTTCTTAAGAAACGAATTCGAAAAATATATGGATACGTTTCCCCTTGTTAATTTCAACAGCTGCTGGTTTCAGCATGATGGGGCTCCTTCACACAATAAAAGAGCAGTTTGCGAGTATTTACACCAAAGATTTGGTTAGGAAATACTGGACCAATAAGGTGGCCGGAAAGGTCATCTGACCTTACAGTTTTGGATACTTTCTTGTGGGACACTTTGAGGAACAGAATATATGGAGAGCAAGAATATGACACACTGGATGAACTTGGAGAAAATATCATCATGCAATTCAGGGTATTGTTAGAGCTGTTCTCAATTTGATACGACGAGCTTCCTTATGTATTCAAGAGAAAGGCCATCATTTCGAACACTTGTAATACTTTTTGTGCATTTTTAGCGAACTCATGATTTCATTCTTGGGTTTTGAAACGCACCGTACTCAGCTAAGTGTTTGTTCAAAATTCTCCGGCTGTTATCTTTCCGGATATATTTCAAAATCATACATCAATGAAATCAGAATGGGAAGCACTATTTCTCTGTATAAAAAAACAATATGGCGCCCATAATATAAAAAATGTTGATGATGATTGTCAGAAGATGAAACGTCGGATAGTAAATCTGAACATGAAAACTTGTGTAGCTGAGAAAAAGTATGTTTTTGTTTTTGAGCTATGTTGTCAAATATCGTTATAAAACAATGAAAACGAAAATTCCAATTTTTAGTTTTTTTTTCAGATATTTCCGAGAATATTCGAAATTAATCGAGTTTCAAAACAGTATTTTGGCATAAAAAACACAACTTTGCCCCAATTTGATCTTCGACGTATCTTCTGTAGTTTAGGAGATTTCATTCGTGGGGTTCGAAAACGTGAAGCAGAAAAAAAAAGTATTAATGGAAATGTGTTTTTGGTTTCGAGCTATGTTATCAAATAACGCTAGAAAAAAATAAAAACCAAAATTGTGATTTTCAGTTTTTTCCAGATATTTCCGGAAATACTCGGAATTTTTCAAGTTTCAGTCCTCATATTTTTGCACTCACCGAAACCAAAGTCAATGATTCAACAAAGCCTGTCAATTTTTTATATCCTGGATATGATATTCATTCCCGATTCAGACGTAACTTTGGAATATCTCTTTTTATCAGAAGCGATCTCTCCTATCAACGAGAGGAAATGCTAGAACCCCAAACTGAAGATCACCAAATTCATATGCTACGTTTAACGATCACCTAGCGATACACAATATAGAGCACTATTCTCTTCACTTGCAAAGACCATTGACTTTCTGCAAATCAATCATCCCTGTGCCGAAATTTCCATATTCGGTGACTTCAATGTCCACAATATTGAATGGCTCAAATTTTCAAATATCAACGACAAAAAAGGTCGCGAAGCTGAGGCTTTTGCAATATGCAGCGGACATACTCAGATTATACATGAGCCAACTAGGATACCTGACCGTGATGGAGATATTGCTAGTGTTCTGGATCTATACCTAACAACCAATCCAGTAATTTACACAGTCACCGTAAGGTCTCCATTGGGATCTTCTGACCACAAACTCATTTCAGTGTTGAGTGAATTACCGATAGATGTTGGGAAACAATATAATCTGCGCAAAGTTTGGCATTACAGATCAGCTGAATGGGAGGATCTTCAAGACCATTTCCGAAATGTCTCCTGGCTAGATTTTTGTTTCAGCTCTAAAGATCCATCATCTTATGCTTCTGAAGTGACGGAAGTTATTTTGACATCCATGGTTACATATATTCCTTTTTCAATGAAATGACCTTCTAACGGCAAACCTTGGTTCAATTAAAATTACGAAAAAGCTGTCGCCTCCAACAATCTCGCCTACCGGCAGTGACGCAAAAATCCCAGTGCCGAAAACCGAATCAGGTTTGTTAATGCTCGCAACAGCTGCAAACTCAGGATAAATGAAAGGAAAAACTTCACAATCAGAGAATCCCAACGGGTGTAGATCCTTATGGCCGGTAGCTGTTAATCAGAACTTTATGAAATCCACAATTCCACCACTGACACAAGCGGATGGTTCAATTGCAACAACAGCCATAGAAAAAGCAAATCTGTAACGGTCCAAATTTACTTGTAAATATTGTAGATATTGTTCGTTTATTTACTATGGAATCGACAGAATTGTCATTTATTGATGACGAACTTTTCGTCACAGCTAGGGACACATCTGGTTTGTCAGTGTGCCCGACCTACATTTTCAAAGAAGTTGTTACGTTTCAATTTAGCACTAGATCAAACTGCTCTTATGTGACCTTTCAAAACCACTACCTTACCTTTTAAGATCTTTATTCAGAGGATATTAACAATGTAATTCAGTTACAAGTTCATTTTATTCATTTAACATCATAGTAATGGGAATCTTCCGTTCCATAGAAAACCATACCTGAAATGTATAAGAATAAATGTATGCTCCCTGACTAACTGCTTTGACCAGTACTTACGCATTCTCCTATTGCCAATCGACGTTGGAGATCCGAAATTCCTCGCTAGGTTGAAATAGTTGTTATTGTTTGTTTCTCAGTTTTCTTCACCTATCATTTTTTTTTCAGCCGTTGTCTGCCGTATTCCCTATACCTTTCCGAGAATATTTCTTGCATAGATTGTTATTCATCACTTCCAGAAGGTTTACTGACATATTAGAGCCATATCGCCTGAAAAACAATATTAGTTACCTCTGGGTTTCTGAATACTGTTTGATATTTTCGGTAAATATTCTGCATAATATGAATGCTCTAATATTTGTACTGAAAGGGAAGGTTATGGCGACTTACCTTATATGTTTCTATTCCATCGCATGAATAAGGATTGGTAAATAGTTGAAAATAGGTTGGAACAATATATTTTGTAAATATTCGTAAACAAGGTTAAGAGACAGCTGTTGGTTGACATCTGCCGAACTTTCGTAGTGTCGTTCCGTCGACTTACACCGAACTAGTTCTACAGTTGTTCACGGGTGAGGGATTGATCGGTTACTCAAGTTGTCAAGGGTTGTTTTAGGGTTGCATTGCTTTGAGAAGGAGTTTTGATGGGTCATGGACTTGTTGATGATGTATCAAGTGGCTGTGGAGGAATTGTTAGATTTATGATGTTGTGCACAGCGCCCCCTTGGTGCTTGTAGTGTAGATTGGATGCACTGTGGCAACAACTGGTTAGCTGTCAGATGTGGCATTCTCTTAGTATTTGGAAGTTAGCCTTCGGTGAGCTTGGTTCGGAGTTCAAAGGGTATCATCAGACTGATTGTAGGATATATTTGGTTGTATTTGTGCCATCCTTCACGGGGATTATTTCTACAAGTCAGGATTGTATAGTGGAAGACTGATTGGTCATTTTGGTGTGGATATTTGCAGTCGGAAACTTAAGCTCTTTTGAGGATTTGTGGTGGATACCGAACTCGTGCCAGGTGGAAGGATTTCCGAAATTAGGTATGTCTGAATCACTGTCGCATCTCTCATGTGATCTTAGCTATGATATCACTTCTTCAATTCTACAACCTTCGTTTCTCGTCTCTAGATTCATAAGAAACAGAAGGCCCTCAGTCACTCATCAAGTCCCAGCAGGACTTCCGTGCAGAACACCGCACACGAAGAATCGTATAGAAAACCCCTTGGCCAGGGTAAGAATTTTACCATTAAATGTGTTTTAAATGATTTTAGTAATTTCTGGTTCCATCGTTATATCTCAACTGAATATTAGTATTGAAGAGAGGTTTCAACACTCATTCAATTTTCTTGATTTTTACGGATCATATGGTTATACAGGGCACCCAAAAATATACTCTTGTTATCTTGCTACTTTGCTTGATGAAAATATACCAGGGGTATTGATTAGTCAAATAGTCCTATTGAATGGGGGTTGAATCTCACCTTGTTTCATCTGATTCTGATTGAGAATTTTCTTCCGTAGGGTTTTTCTCCCTGTTTTTCTTCCTGCTTTTTCTTCCTGTTTTTCTTCCTGCTTTTCTTCCTGCTTTTTTTTGTCTTCGTTAAGGGTTCCTGTTTTCCTTTTTTTTTCTTCTTGGGTCTTATTTGATGATCCATTACTGGTCCAGCTTGTCGTGCCCTACAGGGTGATCTATCTTGGTGGTGCTACAGGGTGATCCATCTCCGCCGTACTACAGGGTGATCCATCTCCGGTGCTACAGGGTGATCCATCTCCGCCATACTACAGGGTAGCCTAACACCATATACCGGGTGGCCCAAAAGGAGCACGCAAGTTATAATTGATTTAATTGAATATTTGTGATATACTGAGATATTTGAATAATTGTTGCCCTTATGTTTATTGATACCTGTTGATATAGTGTTTGTTTATCGTTTATTGATTAAGAGTTTGTTATTGATACCTGATTGACATAGATATTTGTGAAACGGAAATTGAGGTATATTCTTCCTTTCACGATTGCTGATTGACACCGATGCGCCTACGCCTGAGCTCACGCGACGCAAACGAGTTTGTCTTACCATCCGATACTAGTATTTACGATTTCACCTACTCAATTTTCGTGGTAGTTTTACTCGACGTATTGTAGTTTTTTTTTTTGAGCGTCGTTACTACCGTAATTTATGGCTGATTGAATTCGTGGTTAGATACACCGCGCTCTTGTATGGACATTTGAACATCGCGTAGTAGTGTGAATATTGCATTGTTGTCTTAGGAGCGTTGTTGGTTAATCCATGTAAGTTAGGATTACTGAATAAATCATATTGGGGATTTTTATCTTTTATTTCCAATATTAATTGGTAAGTTATTGATATTGTGAGTTACTTAGGGTATCTGGAGGAGTAAATTTACCTGGCGCCCATTAAGATCTATTTGAAATTTGCTAAGTTGTTTAACCCACTCCCGTCTCCACTGTTTAGCTTAGCCGCGGATACCCATCTGTCTTATTTGTTACCGACAGATGATTTAGTCCCCTCTTGTGGTTTGTGAGGTGACATTTTGGCGCCCAACGTAGGGTTTTTTTTTTCCTGCTTTTCTTTTCCTGTTTTTTTTTTTGTCTTCGTTCCTGTTTCCTTTTTCTTTTCCTGTCTTTTTTTTCCCCTATTTTCTTTCTGGATCTTATTTGGTGATCCAAAATGTCACCTCACAAACCACAAGAGGGGACTAAATCATCTGTCGGTAACAAATAAGACAGATGGGTATCCGCGGCTAAGCTAAACAGTGGAGACGGGAGTGGGTTAAACAACTTAGCAAATTTCAAATAGATCTTAATGGGCGCCAGGTAAATTTACTCCTCCAGATACCCTAAGTAACTCACAATATCAATAACTTACCAATTAATATTGGAAATAAAAGATAAAAATCCCCAATATGATTTATTCAGTAATCCTAACTTACATGGATTAACCAACAACGCTCCTAAGACAACAATGCAATATTCACACTACTACGCGATGTTCAAATGTCCATACAAGAGCGCGGTGTATCTAACCACGAATTCAATCAGCCATAAATTACGGTAGTAACGACGCTCAAAAAAAAAAACTACAATACGTCGAGTAAAACTACCACGAAAATTGAGTAGGTGAAATCGTAAATACTAGTATCGGATGGTAAGACAAACTCGTTTGCGTCGCGTGAGCTCAGGCGTAGGCGCATCGGTGTCAATCAGCAATCGTGAAAGGAAGAATATACCTCAATTTCCGTTTCACAAATATCTATGTCAATCAGGCATCAATAACAAACTCTTAATCAATAAACGATAAACAAACACTATATCAACAGGTATCAATAAACATAAGGGCAACAATTATTTAAATATCTCAGTATTGCACAAATTTTCAAATAAATCAATTATAACTTGCGTGCTCCTTTTGGGCCACCCGGTATATGGTGTTAGGCTACCCTGTAGTATGGCGGAGATGGATCACCCTGTAGCACTGCTGAGATGGATCACCCTGTAGTACGGCGGAGATGGATCACCCTGTAGCACCACCAAGATAGATCACCCTGTAGGGCACGACAAGCTGGACCAGTAATGGATCATCAAATAAGACCCAAGAAGAAAAAAAAAGGAAAACAGGAACCCTTAACGAAGACAAAAAAAAGCAGGAAGAAAAGCAGGAAGAAAAACAGGAAGAAAAAGCAGGAAGAAAAACAGGGAGAAAAACCCTACGGAAGAAAATTCTCAATCAGAATCAGATGAAACAAGGTGAGATTCAACCCCCATTCAATAGGACTATTTGACTAATCAATACCCCTGGTATATTTTCATCAAGCAAAGTAGCAAGATAACAAGAGTATATTTTTGGGTGCCCTGTATAACCATATGATCCGTAAAAATCAAGAAAATTGAATGAGTGTTGAAACCTCTCTTCAATACTAATATTCAGTTGAGATATAACGATGGAACCAGAAATTACTAAAATCATTTAAAACACATTTAATGGTAAAATTCTTACCCTGGCCAAGGGGTTTTCTATACGATTCTTCGTGTGCGGTGTTCTGCACGGAAGTCCTGCTGGGACTTGATGAGTGACTGAGGGCCTTCTGTTTCTTATGAATCTAGAGACGAGAAACGAAGGTTGTAGAATTGAAGAAGTGATATCATAGCTAAGATCACATGAGAGATGCGACAGTGATTCAGACATACCTAATTTCGGAAATCCTTCCACCTGGCACGAGTTCGGTATCCACCACAAATCCTCAAAAGAGCTTAAGTTTCCGACTGCAAATATCCACACCAAAATGACCAATCAGTCTTCCACTATACAATCCTGACTTGTAGAAATAATCCCCGTGAAGGATGGCACAAATACAACCAAATATATCCTACAATCAGTCTGATGATACCCTTTGAACTCCGAACCAAGCTCACCGAAGGCTAACTTCCAAATACTAAGAGAATGCCACATCTGACAGCTAACCAGTTGTTGCCACAGTGCATCCAATCTACACTACAAGCACCAAGGGGCGCTGTGCACAACATCATAAATCTAACAATTCCTCCACAGCCACTTGATACATCATCAACAAGTCCATGACCCATCAAAACTCCTTCTCAAAGCAATGCAACCCTAAAACAACCCTTGACAACTTGAGTAACCGATCAATCCCTCACCCGTGAACAACTGTAGAACTAGTTCGGTGTAAGTCGACGGAACGACACTACGAAAGTTCGGCAGATGTCAACCAACAGCTGTCTCTTAACCTTGTTTACGAATATTTACAAAATATATTGTTCCAACCTATTTTCAACTATTTACCAATCCTTATTCATGCGATGGAATAGAAACATATAAGGTAAGTCGCCATAACCTTCCCTTTCAGTACAAATATTAGAGCATTCATATTATGCAGAATATTTACCGAAAATATCAAACAGTATTCAGAAACCCAGAGGTAACTAATATTGTTTTTCAGGCGATATGGCTCTAATATGTCAGTAAACCTTCTGGAAGTGATGAATAACAATCTATGCAAGAAATATTCTCGGAAAGGTATAGGGAATACGGCAGACAACGGCTGAAAAAAAAATGATAGGTGAAGAAAACTGAGAAACAAACAATAACAACTATTTCAACCTAGCGAGGAATTTCGGATCTCCAACGTCGATTGGCAATAGGAGAATGCGTAAGTACTGGTCAAAGCAGTTAGTCAGGGAGCATACATTTATTCTTATACATTTCAGGTATGGTTTTCTATGGAACGGAAGATTCCCATTACTATGATGTTAAATGAATAAAATGAACTTGTAACTGAATTACATTGTTAATATCCTCTGAATAAAGATCTTAAAAGGTAAGGTAGTGGTTTTGAAAGGTCACATAAGAGCAGTTTGATCTAGTGCTAAATTGAAACGTAACAACTTCTTTGAAAATGTAGGTCGGGCACACTGACAAACCAGATGTGTCCCTAGCTGTGACGAAAAGTTCGTCATCAATAAATGACAATTCTGTCGATTCCATAGTAAATAAACGAACAATATCTACAATATTTACAAGTAAATTTGGACCGTTACAATTCCCCCCTTGCCTCAAGAAAATTTACTAGCGTAAATTTTCATCAGCGCTAGCTGACTTTAGGTCTTTCGCATTCCATATCCCCTTATAATTACCGTCTTCATCTCTTAATTCATATGTCCACGGGGATACCCCTTTTTTTTTTCAATATCAATGTTCCGTAGTGGTATCAATAGAATGCACAAAGATTACATACATTATCAAAAACGTCAATATTTCAGTTACACTTAACAAGGACATGTCAACAATCACAAATTCACGTTTTCATGTATATATAAAAACATCAATACTATAGTTCAATAAAATAATGATAAAAACTTTAAAAACAAGCTTTTACTTAAGTGCCCTTCTCGTCTAATTTGATTGCCATCGTCAGAGAATGCCGCATCTCTTGAACAGTTCCTGTAGCAATTTCTCTAACTCTAACCTCATACACGTGCTCATCTTGACTCAAACGGTTCACTAGCATTTTGCGGGACATGATAACAATTCCAATGAGACACAAAAAAAAATATTAAAAAAAATGATCAAAAATTTTTTCCAAATTTATCAAAAAAAATTTTTCCAAATTTATAAAAAAAAACTATGAAACGTTGTTTTAACGCGGCCCCACGTTGGGCGCCAAAATGTCACCTCACAAACCACAAGAGGGGACTAAATCATCTGTCGGTAACAAATAAGACAGATGGGTATCCGCGGCTAAGCTAAACAGTGGAGACGGGAGTGGGTTAAACAACTTAGCAAATTTCAAATAGATCTTAATGGGCGCCAGGTAAATTTACTCCTCCAGATACCCTAAGTAACTCACAATATCAATAACTTACCAATTAATATTGGAAATAAAAGATAAAAATCCCCAATATGATTTATTCAGTAATCCTAACTTACATGGATTAACCAACAACGCTCCTAAGACAACAATGCAATATTCACACTACTACGCGATGTTCAAATGTCCATACAAGAGCGCGGTGTATCTAACCACGAATTCAATCAGCCATAAATTACGGTAGTAACGACGCTCAAAAAAAAAAACTACAATACGTCGAGTAAAACTACCACGAAAATTGAGTAGGTGAAATCGTAAATACTAGTATCGGATGGTAAGACAAACTCGTTTGCGTCGCGTGAGCTCAGGCGTAGGCGCATCGGTGTCAATCAGCAATCGTGAAAGGAAGAATATACCTCAATTTCCGTTTCACAAATATCTATGTCAATCAGGCATCAATAACAAACTCTTAATCAATAAACGATAAACAAACACTATATCAACAGGTATCAATAAACATAAGGGCAACAATTATTTAAATATCTCAGTATTGCACAAATTTTCAAATAAATCAATTATAACTTGCGTGCTCCTTTTGGGCCACCCGGTATATGGTGTTAGGCTACCCTGTAGTATGGCGGAGATGGATCACCCTGTAGCACTGCTGAGATGGATCACCCTGTAGTACGGCGGAGATGGATCACCCTGTAGCACCACCAAGATAGATCACCCTGTAGGGCACGACAAGCTGGACCAGTAATGGATCATCAAATAAGACCCAAGAAGAAAAAAAAAGGAAAACAGGAACCCTTAACGAAGACAAAAAAAAGCAGGAAGAAAAGCAGGAAGAAAAACAGGAAGAAAAAGCAGGAAGAAAAACAGGGAGAAAAACCCTACGGAAGAAAATTCTCAATCAGAATCAGATGAAACAAGGTGAGATTCAACCCCCATTCAATAGGACTATTTGACTAATCAATACCCCTGGTATATTTTCATCAAGCAAAGTAGCAAGATAACAAGAGTATATTTTTGGGTGCCCTGTATAACCATATGATCCGTAAAAATCAAGAAAATTGAATGAGTGTTGAAACCTCTCTTCAATACTAATATTCAGTTGAGATATAACGATGGAACCAGAAATTACTAAAATCATTTAAAACACATTTAATGGTAAAATTCTTACCCTGGCCAGGGGTTTTTCTTCCTGTTTTTCTTCCTGCTTTTTTTCTTCCTGTTTTTCTTCCTGTTTTTCTTCCTGTTTTTCTTCCTGCTTTTCTTTTCTTCCTGTTTTTCTCCCTGTTTTTCTTCCTGCTTTTTCTTCCTGTTTTTCTTCCTGCTTTTCTTCCTGCTTTTTTTTGTCTTCGTTAAGGGTTCCTGTTTTCCTTTTTTTTTCTTCTTGGGTCTTATTTGATGATCCATTACTGGTCCAGCTTGTCGTGCCCTACAGGGTGATCTATCTTGGTGGTGCTACAGGGTGATCCATCTCCGCCGTACTACAGGGTGATCCATCTCAGCAGTACTACAGGGTGATCCACTTCCGCCATACTACAGGGTAGCCTAACACCATATACCGGGTGGCCCAAAAGGAGCACGCAAGTTATAATTGATTTAATTGAATATTTGTGATATACTGAGATATTTGAATAATTGTTGCCCTTATGTTTATTGATACCTGTTGATATAGTGTTTGTTTATCGTTTATTGATTAAGAGTTTGTTATTGATACCTGATTGACATAGATATTTGTGAAACGGAAATTGAGGTATATTCTTCCTTTCACGATTGCTGATTGACACCGATGCGCCTACGCCTGAGCTCACGCGACGCAAACGAGTTTGTCTTACCATCCGATACTAGTATTTACGATTTCACCTACTCAATTTTCGTGGTAGTTTTACTCGACGTATTGTAGTTTTTTTTGAGCGTCGTTACTACCGTAATTTATGGCTGATTGAATTCGTGGTTAGATACACCGCGCTCTTGTATGGACATTTGAACATCGCGTAGTAGTGTGAATATTGCATTGTTGTCTTAGAAGCGTTGTTGGTTAATCCATGTAAGTTAGGATTACTGAATAAATCATATTGGGGATTTTTATCTTTTATTTCCAATATTAATTGGTAAGTTATTGATATTGTGAATTACTTAGGGTATCTGGAGGATTAAATTTACCTGGCGCCCATTAAGATCTATTTGAAAGTTGCTAAGTTGTTTAACCCACTCCCGTCTCCACTGTTTAGCTTAGCCGCGGATACCCATCTGTCTTATTTGTTACCGACAGATGATTTAGTCCCCTCTTGTGGTTTGTGAGGTGACAAATCTACTAGCTGAACAATTTGCGTCCCACTTCACAGTCCACCACCCACTATTTCTACACACAATGCCGGAAATTACTTTTCGACAGTGTCGTCAGGCGAATTTTGAAACAGCTCAATATCAACAAGGCGTCTGGGCGTGATGAAGTGCCCGTCATCGTGTTTAAAAAGTGCGCAAATGAACTCGCACCGGTATTTTGCAGACTTTTCAACCTGTTACTGTGTTACAAGAAACGGGTTTTTTCTTCTTGTTGGAAGATTGCCCGCGTTCAGCCTATTCCCAAAAAGAGTAAGACAAATCTTCGAAATAACTATAGACCAGTCGCTTTGCTATCAGTGATATCAAAAATCATAAAGTCGTGAACCACCATATACTCAAACATTTGGAAGGCTTCAACATCTTGAGCGATCATCAATATGGCTTTCAGAAACAAAGATCTACAGGCCACCTTCTATTTGGAATAACGCAATCGAGAAACATGGAGAATCAAGAGCTGTTGTGCTTGATATTTCTAAGACCTTTGATCGTGTGAGGCATGAGGGTTTGCTGGCCAGACTTCGATGCTATGGCTTGTAGGATCATTTCTGTGTATGGCTCTCCAGCTTCCTGAAAGAACGTTTCCTGCAAGTGGCCGTCGATGGATATCCCTCGAATACTTTCACCATCAATGATGGTGTTCCCCAGGGATCCATATTGCCTCCAACCTTCTTTTTATTGTATATCAACGACTCATTGGAAAAAACCAAGAATCCAATATATTGCTTTGCTGACGACATCACACTTGTCTCGTCATTTCATTTGGATTCCAGACACATCTTCACCGGCAGCAGGAGGTTGCATATCTTAATGAGGATCTAGAAGTGATTTCGAATTGGGGTGAAAGTGACCAGTTTCAATTCAATGCCACAAAAACTCAGACATCGGTTTTCTGCAAGAAGATAAATGTCTCCGAACCGAATATAATAATGTCAGGTCAGACAATTTCGCTTTCTGCTTCGATAAGTTTATTGGGGGTTAAAATGGACAGCAATATGTCTTGGTACAATTAAGTCGCTGGAATTGCAAAGGCTTCTTCCCAAAAGTTTGGAACACTGTTCTGACCCAGAAAACTATACACACCTCAGCAACTTTCGGTGCTTTGTAATGCTCAGATTAGACCTTCATTGGAGTATTGTTCTCATATATGGAGCTCTGCCCCCCAACATATCCTGAAGTTGCTGGATTCCATCCAGAAAAGAGCCATCCGCCTGACTAGAGACGCGAACATCACGTGCAACCTTGATAGCCTGAAACATTGAAGAAAGGTTGGAGATTTTTCTCTTTTCTATAGATACTTTCACGGGTGGTGTTCAAGTGACTTGTCACATTTATTTGCACAAAGAGTGGTACATATCAGAAATACTTGACGGACTGTGGCTGTTCATCTTTTTGAGATTCAACTCAGTACATCCCAAACTTCACTGTTCAAAAACTCTTCCATCTAGAAAACTGCTTTTATGTGGAATAAACTTCTTGAAAATGTTTTTCCTAACGGATTCAATCTCCAACGATTCAAATCCAATGTGAATCGCTACTTTCGCACAGGCACCGCTCTGAGAGCGCTTTAAGGAAGTTCCAGTAGTGCTTGTGTTTTGTCATAAAAAAAAGTATTTTGTTGAGCAGAAAAAAACGCAACTTTGTACCAAATTAGGCTTGTGAATTTCAAGCAATGTAGTCTTGGGTTTTCAATATAGTTCAATTTTGCTTCGGTAATGTCTGTACGAATACCCCTTTGTCAGTTCCAAGAAACATCAAAACAATACAATTCACGGTTTTACTCTAGATATGGTAATCGATAGCAAACATTAGAGAGATCGTGCCTTTCTGTTATGATACTCATAATTGTAATTTGATTTGACGGTGGGGTCAGGTATAAAATTTTATATATGAAGAAACCAATTTGTAAGAAATTTAAATGATGACAAGTACTTTTGAAAGTAGTGTAGGAACGATTTTTCTCAGGATTTGCATTTTCATTGGCTGAAAAATTATAGAATACCAATATTTCAATGCAATGTTAAACATTGAAACTGAAATAGGGTATGACAACACATCAAATAGATTCTGCATTTATTTAGAATGTTAATAACTCTAAGAAAGTTGATTTTTTGTTTTATTTTAATAATATAGTCACTATTTGGTGCAAAGATGGAATAACCAGATACGCGGATTGGTTTATCAATGAGTACTTCACAAATTGAAAGGGATATATTTTCAGCAGAGATTGATTTTTGGAGGAGAAAGGCTTTGGCTTTCTTCTACTTCTCTATTTTTATTCAAAAATATAGGAATCTTCGAAAGAAAGAAGAAAGCAATTAATTTGAAAATGAACTCTCTACAAAGATGTGTAGAGCATGCAATTAAGTAACTTCCAGAGACAAACTAGTAGAAAAAGCTCTCTCAAAACAACTACTTTTATATAAACATTAAATTACACGAAAGGAAAATTACTTTCAAACCAACCACTTATATATGAACATTGAATTATACGAAAAACTTTGTTTTCTTTTCAGTTTGTACTCCAAACATCCGTTTGGAATTGAATCAGATGTCATTCACAGGATTGCTACACAATATAGTATGTGAAAGAGGTATAATTAATTTCACTTACATGGAAAATGAACCATTCAATTCATTGATGAAATTATCACTTTATGTCACGAATGAATTAAATTTACTGATGTCTTCGAAGACAGTACGCAATGACATCCAATGTTTATATTTCCCCAAGTACTTGACAGTTGCGAGAAATAAATTCATGCGTTTTTTCCCATCCACAGCTGATTTTAAATTTTATAAAATGAAACGATTGTTCAACATGGTTCAGTGAATATTATGAGTTCAGTTTCATGTTTTTTTGAATTTATTTTTTGGCACGCACTGGTTTTCAAAATTTTTGAGATTTATGTGAGGATTCATGATATTGTATACAGTGAATTCTATTCAAAACGAGCCAGCCTTAATAACTTTTGATATAATGATTTGCAGAAAAAATTAAAAAACACGTCAACCATAGTATACAGGGAGACACGTTTTGACATATTCACATTTGATGTTACTTTTCCTATCGCACCCCCTGAGCCTGTCACCAATTTTTTTTGAATGGATCACCCTATATTGTTTCGCATTATCAGATGCTCCATGTTGAGCAAATTTCAACAAAGTATAAAACATATGGTCTGAAGCTTATGGTTCGGGAGCTACAAATTATTTTAGTTGAAAACGAGCCACCCTCAGTAACTTTTGGAACAATGATTTTCAGGAAAAATAAAAAAACACCTTCAACAATTGTATACAGGGGGACACATTTTGAGATATTCACATTCGATCTAATTTTCCCTATCCTTATAATTGGATCAATTGTTTTCAGTATCAGATGTTCCATGATGAACAGATTTCAACAATGTAGGATACATTATGGTCTGAAACTCATAGTGTGGAAGCTAAACATTATTTGACCTGAAAACGAGCCACCCGGAATGAACTCCTGAACATTCTGTTACCTAGGTTTTATAGGTGTTTTTGTGTAGTATATTTCAAAAAGGCTCTATTTTGCCTAGTTGAGTTTGAATTCGATATTCTCTTCATTTTGTATTTGTCTCATTCTACAATAACGATTACCTACCAGGTGAAGTTACAATTTGTGTTACTGTTTTTGTGAATTCTTGAGAAGCAACGGTTTATACGGTTCGTGTTAGGAATCACACGGTAAAAGGTAAGACCTCGTTAATCCTTAGCTCGCACAAGTTTAGACTTCTGAGGGTTGTCGTTCGTAGGGGTGCGACAGCTGGTTAACGGAAAAACAGATTTTAAACAGATTTTTTTTTTCGAGAACGGATTGAAATAGTGAGTTTCTACTACCAGAATGGAAATAGTGCTAGAGCTGTTGCCCGTTTGTTAATGATAATCATCCAGGAAGAAATGTACGACACAAATACGTTTCGGAATTATTGAATGAATTTATGGAAACTTGATCTGTTAACAATAAATAGCATAGCCGTTAAGAAGTTGTCAACGATGAAGCTATTTGTACTGCAGTTTTAGTGAACGTTGGACTAATGGAAAATTCGTAATCTCCTGATAAGTTATCTCGAGAAGCAGGAATCAGTCCTATAAATGTTTTTAGGATCCTTCATAAGTACAAATTTCATCCATATAAGATTAGACTAGTTGATGAATTGAACGAAGATGATTTAGATAGGTATATCCAATTTTGTGAAAGTCTCACTGAACGGATCAACTTGCATCACAATTTCTTGCATAAAATTTGTTTTTTGGATGGGGGTACGTTTAGTTTGAATGGAGAGGTGAATTGATAAAATTGTTGATATTGGAGTGATACGAATTCTCATTTATACAGTCAGTTTCTCATCCAACGACCTCAAAAACAATGTTTGGGCAGGAATTTAAGCTGACCACACCTTAGGACCTTCTCCATCGGTGATAATTTGACTAGTGATAAATATTTGGATATGTTGGAGAATCGAATAATATTGTGCATCAATAGGGCAATTGAGGAGGATATAAATTTATCCGAAAACAAAATAGTTTTTCAGCAGGATGGTGCACCTCCTCATTATGCAGCTCCAGTGCGACAAATTTTAGATGATCATTTTTTTTGGTCGCTGGATTGGCAGAGGAGGTCCTACAGAATGGCCACCAAGGTCTCCGAATCTCTCCTGTAGATTTTTTTCTATGGAGTTTTATGAAGTCTAAAGTGTATGAGATAGAATCAACAACATTACAAGATTTGAGAGAGAATATTATGAGGCATTGCAGAGCAGTCACTCCTGAGATTCTGAACCATGTGAGAGCTGCAATGGAAGCTCGATTATATCATTGTATGGAAGTTTTCTTCTCATTATCCAGTCTTCAAATTTTGATTCAATAATTAATGAAAAATCTCTTTTTCTGATTTATTGCTTCCATATTTGTCTCTAGAACGAATTTTTCAAAATGTGGCCTCCTGTAATTCTTGACCTGTATTTTTATTTTTCCTGCAAATCATTGTCTCAAATGTTTTATATTTTGTTGAAATCTGCTCATCATAGAGTATCTGATAATGCGAAACAATATAGAGTTATCCACTAAAAAATATGGTGACATGCTCTGGGGGTGCGATAGGGGAAGTAACATCAAATGTGAATATGTCGAAACGTGTCCCCCTGTATACTATTGTTGACGTGTTTTTTATTTTTTTTGAAATTATTTTACCAAAAGTTATTCAGGGTAGCTCAATTTAAATGGAATGTACAGTATTTGTGTGTTTTGTTTAGTTGTTTCAACGCACCAATCTCTGGAACTGTCAGTCGGATTAGAAAAATTCTTTGTATATGATAACCACATTTATGAGAAAGGCTGTAAACATTACACTACACTCGTGCGCTGGCGTAATGGTTATTGTCATGTAATAATACAGCGTGACTCACGGTCAATGGTAGGTTAGACGTTTCTGGAAAACGCAAAGCATGATTCTTTTGAAAATTTCACCTCTCACATTTCCTTACCTGTTCTATCGATCTAAAATATTTTCAGCATTGCGGCGTTGCCACTTTCATCAAAAAGTCCTAGCAACTTTATTTTTTTTAATGGAACACCCCATATATTATTACATTTTTGGAATCGCTCTAGTATTTTAATACTTTTTTGTCGATAATGTCCTATACCTATCTCTATCTGTTTTCGAGATAAAAAATAAATTATGCTAAATATGGTCCAAAACATAGCCTTAATTGAAATTAAGTACATCAGTACTCTCAATTCATGAAAAGTTGATATTTCGATGATAGTTTGGACAAACTCGATATATCCAAATAACACCAAGAAATCGACTCCATATCATACAGGGCGTGCTGAAATTACTATTATTTCCATTGTTCATAAAAGTAGTCAAAAGTTCATTTTTTCAAATGAACCTCCCTGTATATTACTCGGTAAATTGAAAGATGGTGAAAAATGCTTCAAGATGATATATCATGTCCCTGTACCTAAATCGTCAAATTTTCTCAATAAAGTCGCTTCTTCTAGAAACATTATTTTATTTTAGAATTTGGATTTAGGTAGCAGTGGAATTATCAAGCTTATAGCAGTTCGGTTACTTTTATAAGTAATTTACAAAGAGTTATCGACGGTGTTCCGAATCATCTTCCAAAATGAATGGAAATATCGATTATTCAAACGAAGTTCTTATGAAATTATTTATTATACACATGAACAAAGTGATTAAATCATTGTCAGAACGTGTAAAAAATTCAACCAAATGTATCCTGAATTAACTCCAATGAACGAGAGGAATTTTGTAAGGTTACGAAATCATTTTCTTAACTATGGCTCAAAGTTTCCAGGGAACAACTGTACCAAAAATCAGTCATTTCTAGGTAAAAAGTAAGATTTTGTGGGCTAAAACATGTGAAAGTACAGACAATAACAGAATAGGATGATTCAAAATAACAAAATTGTAAACAAAATATCACATTTTCACAATAAATGCTGAAAATGTTTTTTTGTACGCGACTTGTGGTTGCTTTTTCAATTTCCTGGGGATCCAGAACTTCAATACTCCGCACTATTCACCGTCGCAATTCTTCTTTGGTAGGCACTGGAGTACTGTATACCCTTTCTTTTAAACACCCCATAAAAAAAGTCAAGTGGCGTGAGATCGGGTGATCTCGGTTGCCAATCCCACGGCCCTAAACGCCTAAACCAACGATCGTCGAAGAGTTCGTCAAGTTTCCTGGAAACTTCCTGGGTGGAATGAGCTGGCGCTCCGTCCAGTGGAAACCACTTATTCCTATATTCCTCTAAAGACAAATTTTCAAGAAAATCGGATACAATCGTCCTTAATATTTGGAGATATCTCTCTGCATTCAGTGTGTCTTCATAAATAAAAAAGCCAATTTTATTGTTCTTCAGAATACAGAAAACATTACGGTCAAATTTTTCTTGAAAACCCATTTCTTTTGTAACATGAGGATTATGATCAGCCCAAAAATGTTTATTCCTTCTATTGAAAATACCATCCCTCGTAAATTTTGATTCGTCGCTCCAAATTATTTTTGACAAAAATTTCCAATCTACGTTCGAAGTCTTCTGCTTTTAGAGCTTGAACTTTGGTAAATGTATACGGATGCATTCCGTGATTTTTCAAAATTCGTTGTACTGAAGCATGTTATACACCTTTTTCTGCACTGCGAATGGAAGCTTCTGGATATGCATGAAAATATGCCAAAATGTTAACAGTATTGTCCTCATTTGAAGTAACAGGTTTTGGTAATGTTGAAGGCGCTTTTAACATGGAGCCATAGTTAAGGAAATTATTTTGTAACTTCCTCTCGTTCATTGGTTCTTTGGTTCAGGATACATTTGGTTGAATTTTCTACAAGTTCTGGCAATGATTTGATCACACTGTCGGTGTATAATAAATAATTTCATAAGAACTTCGTTCGAATAATCAATATTTGCATTCATTTTTGGCGATTTTTTGAAACACCGTCAATAACCATTTATCAATTACTTATAGAAGTCACCAAACTGTCATAAGCTTGATATTTCCACGGCTACCTAGAAATAAAATTCTTTAAAAATTATTTTTTGTACAACTGTTATTGAAAATCTCTTTGATAGAAACACTTCATGCAGTTCGTGCTATTGGTAATATTAAATCCCTGTGGAGTTAGTGACGATGACGAAGTAGTATACAGTCCAACTGTAGAAAGTTGTTCATGACTAAACAATAATCCTCCTTAAAATAACGTGAGTTGGCGTATGTAGTTGTAACATATGCCTTGTAATTCAAAGATCGTGTGTTCAAATCCCATGGACCCTATAATTTTTTTTATTATCAGCAGTAACGTTATACAAAAAAAATTGTATGATCCATTTGTTAAAAGTGATTTTATTTTGCTCGTGAGTTTGCTCCACTTGCTGACGCTCGTTTTGCAATAATCCCCACTCACAAAATAAAATGGCACTTTCAACACTTGTAGGTAAAACGTGAATAACTATTTTTCCAAAAAAACGGCTTTATTAAGAAAACTTGACGATTTAGGTATAGGGACATGTATATCATCTTGAAGCATTTTTCACCATCTTTCAATTTACCGAGTAATATACAGGGAGGTTCATTTGAAAAAATGAACTTTTGACTACTTTTATGAACAATGGAAATAATAGTAATTTTAGCACGCCCTGTATGATATGGAGTCGATTTCTTGGTGTTATTTGGATATATCGAGTTTGTCCAAACTATCATCAAAATATCAACTTTTCATGAATTGAGAGTACTGATGTACTTAATTTCAATTAAGGCTATGTTTTGGACCATATTTAGCACAATTTATTTTTTATCTCGAAAACAGATAGAGATAGGTAGAGGACATTATCGACAAAAAAGTATTGAAATACTAGAGCAATTTCAAAAATGTATTGATAAACGGGGTGTTCCATTCAAAAAAATATAATTGCTAGGACTTTTTGATAGAAGTGGCAACGCCGCAATGCTGAAAATATTTTAGATCGATATAACAGGTAAGGAAATGTGAGAGGTGAAATTTTCAGAAAAATCATGCTTTGTGTTTTCCAGAAACGTCTAACCTACCATCGACCGTGAGTCACGCTGAATACTGGTTTTCAGTGGATCTGAAAATAATTAACGACCATATTATAGCCACCTCTCACAAATGAGCTATTTTGCGTCCAAATTATTGATATTATAGGTAACTCCTCACGGCGAAAGTTATAACGGCATCTATTCAATTTTATGAATTAAATTTTATGAACTTTGGCTTATGTAGCATGCTATCTGGAAAATGTAGAATTGAAATCAATTCAACATTACAATTTATCGAACGAGCGGTATGAGAAGCAGCAATTTTAGTTGCAAAACGAGACCCGAATATTGCTGAGAAGAGCTGTGAAGGCCAACTAGGAACCATCCCACTTGTTTGATTCTTTTCACCAAGTCACGAAGGTGAAATCGCAATTTTGTTAAAATTATATCGTCGATGAAGTCGACAAAGGAAGTTTTTGCTTGGTCCTGATTGGCGAAGGTTCAGCCGGTGAGAAAGTTATCGAAGTGCTTGAACAAATGGTAGTCGGTTGACGGGAGGTCTGGGGTGTTTGATGGAAGAACTTCGACGCTCTACTCGTTTGATTGTCAGACGATGATTTGTGAAACGTGCGGACGGGCGTAGTCGTGGAGCAGGATCGAACTCTTTCTCACAATAGGACTCTGCTGTGGTGGTTTGGCCCAGTTGCTGGAAGTTATAGTGAAACACACCAGCCGTTGAACACCATTTAGTAACCAGGACATTTTTTTGGTAAACTTTCGCCTTTGGATAGTCCCTGGGTGGCTCATGGGTGTCCACCGCTGCCTTGTGTTGTAGAGCATCCGCTTTTCATCACACGTGACGATCCGATCCAAAAGAAGATTGGATCAAAAAAAGGAGAAACCTGGAAACGTGACAATTTCTGTCAATCGTTCAAATCGTGGTGCTGAAAGAATCAGCAGTTTTCTTAGATTGTAGAATGACTCAATAATTGAGAGACATATTTCTACACTGAAAACCTACTAGTAACTATGGTGGGTGAAACTTTAGAGAATTAACGAAGCTCTTTTCATGAAATTATTCTGACTTCGGAAAGAATAAAGTATCTTATCCGACATTTGAATATCTTTGTTCATCTCAGGGAAAGTCGGGAATTTTTCCATTCATATTTCGAAACCTGATGTTCCAAGAAGAAGTCGGCAATGAAATATAAAAGTTACATAGTCAAGGACTCTAGCGAACTTTTCACCGGGAATATTCAAGTGGATGTGGAAATCAAAACTCAAATTGAAAGTTGTGTTCGATATCAATTGCATTACCTACTTCGGTTGGAAATATCAAAGAATCACGCAGGGGATTGAAAGATGTTACGAAATTGTATATTGTAATTGATTGTTACTCAATTAAAATAAAAAAGAAAAAGGAAGCAAACTTCATTACAATTTTTCGTTGGAGTTGAAGTGTAAAATTATTAGGTATTTCCAAAATGCAGATTCATTCAGTAGCAAGTTTCCAAAATCAATTGAGGATGTATTTTGGGTAGGAATCTGAAAAATATCTCATTCCACCAGCATATTTCCAATAAAACCCCTTTGTTCACACCAGATTTTTTCACGAAACTGACTGGGTTAACTTTCAGTTCTTTATCAGTGATCTACTTTTCAATTTCTAGCTAATTTTGAAAATTGTTGTTTATTAAAGAAAAAATTTTAAATGCAGATTACACAAACATTAACAGTTTTCTGCAATTGCCTGCCTGTCGGGCTGAACGCGACAAGATATAAAATTACTAAACGGATTTCTCATTTTTTTACAACTTCCTCAATATGGGTACCAAATGACATCGCTTGACTAGTAGAATAGTAGTACATTTTTAAAAAGGTGCAAATTCAAGATAGCCGCAGCTACAAAATAGCGAATTACATATTATTTCACAACTACCACAATATAGATATATGGATCAAATATGGATCAATATGGATCAAATGACATGGCTTGACTAGTACTTACTATAGTACTACCCTATGAAAAATATGGGAATCCCATATGATATATACAAAGAGCTTTGTCAACTCAGAATTGGTATACAAGTATGAATCTCACACCCAAGTCCTGCTTTTGTATCGTGTCTAGGACTGTGTGGCTTTAAGGTGGCTAAAAATGATATGTCGTTGGCGATACACCACCCAAGTTGAGGTAAAAGGTTGAAACGGGTCGAGAACTGTGTGAATTTAGGGTGGATGAAAATGAAATGTCTTTGGCGTTTTCCTCTCAAGACTTAGGCACATCTTGTTGTGTATATTACCGGCCAAACTCGATTTCAGGATAAACTAGTTTTGCCTAGGCTGAACTAATTTGTCCCACATGCAATAGGATAAACTGGTATAGCCTAGGCCAAACTAGTTTATCCTGATAGAAATACACACACTCTCAGGATAAACTCGTATGGTCTAGTCTAAACTAATTTAGCCTAGTCGAAAGTAATTGCGCGAACATGTCAGGACTTGTACATGCGGGAACTCAAGAATTGCGCTCCGCGCCTCTCCTCACTTCACATTTTCCATCTAGTTGTCAGCCGTGCGGCCGGGCTTTCAGTTAATTAGTGCAGCCTAAAGTTGAAAGTTTACGTATTCATTTACATTACATTAAAAAGTTTTATTTTTATTATGGATGAAACTAGGTCAAGTCGACGAGCAGATCAAAAACAATGGTGGGAGAAATTTTTAGCGAAAATTTTAGAAAGTGAAAATAAAAAGTCTTCTCATTATAATGTCATCATCAGACCAATATTTAGAACTCGTTGAACAAGCAGAAAAATCAGAGAAAAAGACAACATTACAACAAAGAAGATTGAAACGATTTGCTGTGCTAAAAATCGGGGCTGTGAAAAAACTTACCTTCACCTTCACGGAGTGAAGGTAATATCTTTCATCAGATGAACTCTATTTATTTCATACACTATTCTACAGGATGAACCCAATCACAGAATAGGAAGTAACAGTGTCATTTACAAATATGTATTTACATAATATAATTTGTGAATTTATATAAAAAATAAAAATAAAAACAGAACTGTCAGTTAGCTAAGAAATGTCTTTTGATTTGTATAATCTGGCAGTTGAATATATCTAAGACATGACTAACAGAATTAGAGGTATCGCACATTGTATAAATTGGAGATTTTTTCATTATATTTGTACGCGGAGTGTTGAGATAAAATGTGACACTATTCCTAGATGACCGTCTAGGAACCCAAAAATTCAACATATGTAACAGTTGAGAGCAGGTGATGATATTGTTTATGACCTTGAATAAAAAAAGAAATGAATAATATTTACGCCTTACCTCGAGACTACAAAAATTGTGAGTTACAAGCAATTCATAATAGGGTACTCCTACAGTAGCATACGTGCCTTCAAGTTTAAAAGACATATATTTCAGGAAGCACCTCTGTAGGGCTTCTAGTTGATTTATATGAAGCTGATAGTAGGGACTCCACACGACAGATGCATATTTCCAAAAGTGAAATAAAGTAATTTCAAAGTCTTTTGTATTTCTAACTAAGAATCCATTCATGCGATAAGCTGCTGTTAGAGTAGTGTCAATATGTTTATTGAAAGAGAGAGATGAATCAAAAGTAACACCTAGATCAGTGAGTGTGTCAGGACGCCCCAGAACTTGATTGTTTATGACGTAGTTGTGTAAAGTCAGGTTGGTTTTCAGTGAGTGAGACATTCCATTACATTTGGATATGTTGAGAGATAGATTATTCTATCGACACCATGACTCAACCGATCGCTGTATGAATCTGTGGTTCAAATCGGTAGACCGGACGATCGATTATTTTCACTTCCTACTGTCCAACCCGTGCTAGGAATCGCACGTTGAATGGTAAGACCTCGTTAATCTTTGGCTAGCACAAGTTTCGACTTGCGTTGTCGTTCGTAGTGGATTGACGGCTGGTTAACGGAAAAACAGATTCAACATATTATTTTACGTATATCACTTTGGTTGGGCTTGCATTTTTGTTTATTGTTGTATTTAGGCAGACAAGTAGGTACTTGAATATTCCAAAACTGAAACTGATAGTTGTGAAAACACTTTTTCTTGAGCAAATTCCCTCAAATCTCATTATTAACAGTTGCAAGGTGATGTGATACTGTAACAGAAGAAAATGGAGTTATTTATTCGCGTGCTCAACTAGGGGAGGAAACTGATGAATGCGTGACGCGCGCGTTACGAAAAGTGTGATTGGGCGAGGCGAACGGAAGTTGAGGGGGAGGTGTAAGTTAGTGAAGATAGAAAGAGAGAGAGAGAGTTAATTTTCGTATATTACTGTAGGGGCAAGAGAGAGAGATGCGGGCACACATTTACAGTGGATTAGGCTCTGAATAATCAGGAGAAAGCTATCATGCGTTGCCACTGATTTCAGCAGGATATTTTAATGTTAATTTCGCGTCCGAAGATGGCTATCTCTTGGTAACCTTTCTAAAAAATTTAAAAAAATAAAGAAATATTCAAAAATGTTACTTTATCAATGAAAACCCATGTATATGTTGTCGTTGAGTTCGAGTTGAACCGCGTCTGGAGTTTTATGTTCGACATCTCGGCTCCGATTTTGGAGCCATTTTCAAGAAGAAATTGATGAGACTTGACGCCGGGATCTCAGTCTGCCTACTCCTTAGATTGAACAGTTCAATCTGAGGAGTAGGCAGAAAGAAACCTTAGAGAGAACTCGTGACGGGACCTGGGAAGTAGGTAGATTTCACTCAAGTTTGATTCTCTTCAACGAAGGGAAATAATATCCAGGTTATTATAAATACTATCGTTACGTTTTTCCCCGTGTGTGCACCAGTAATTGACTACATTGAAAAATCAACCTTAATTTTATTTCACTTCAAATACAACATACACTCCAACTAAAAATGTAACTTTTATTTCAAAGTTTATCGCCTTACTAGATCACTTGCGTACCGCACTGTAACGTCCACTTGACTGTCTTGATATCCTGGTGGCTATCGAAATTTCTCCGAAGTTATCTCTAAGTCGGTAACATTATTCTAGCTGCTTCTCGATTGGCGGAGAATCATCATACACTCGCGCGTACACCAGTGGCAGCCGGCGTTATTTTCTTTCGGGCATGATTTACAACACTATAATTAATTCGCAAGGAATTAGATGTGATGATTTTTTAATTATGCCTACATGGTTAGCGAAACACCTTCAAAAAAATACTCTCTTTCTGGTGCAGGAAAAACTGTTTTCCTCAGATCCGGTTGATCCTAGATTGGATCCGTTGTATATCAATTATATGTAAGAGAGAGGGTTGAGAATCTGAAAGATTTTATTGTAATTGAACAGCTGGTGGAATATTTTGCAATTATAGTTTTCTTGGGAGTTTTAACTTTCCTGCGTTATAATTTTTCCTTTGAAGTTCAATTTTCACGTTATATTGAACAAATCGGATATTGGTTGTTAACAAAGCGGGTTTGTTCGAAGGAATAATTTTCCGATTTTCCCTACGAAGGGTTGAAATTCTGTTAGAGGGAAAGATGAAACGTGAGTTTATCTCAATCTATCTAAACTTTTAATTGGGCTTGTTCCCTCCAGACAATAGCACTTTATTCAATTACCATAAAAGAGAAAGAAAGGATATTACTTTAATAAAACTTGAAATGCTTTCCACGTATTTCCATTGAGTAGACCAAGTACGAGATACCTGAACGGAGAAATTGATTATATCTTTTCTTTTGAATTGAAATTACGATTTGAAAAGTTATTTTTTCATAATAAAAGAACATCTCAGAAAATCGTATCAATTCAATCAATGTTTGAAAGGTAAATTAAGTTACATCTCTTGAGGACTCACTCCTTTTCACTATCTTTAGTACAAAACGTGAATGGATTTAAAAATCAACAGATGATTTACTGTGTAGAAAAGTTCATGATTGAAGAATTATTCGTTATTGAAAGTTCATTAAGCTATATTACGATGAGTTATCCCGTTGATAAGTTGTCGTCACCTCACGAACATGAATGACAAACTCTCTGATGTCAAGGAATAACGAGATCTTACTTTTGACGTACAGTTTGTAGTACGTTAATGATTTCAGTATATATAATAATAATAATAATAGCTTTATTGTGCATAAATTACACACAAAAGGTAAGGGTTAGCAAATGGCTATCTTCCATCCCTCCTGCTAAGTAATACAAATAACATTTATGAGCAAAAGGTAATTACCTAATATAATTCAATTTTCTTCAGCGGCAAAATTAAAAGAAAGAATATGATAAATACATCTCAGTTTGCAGAAAAGTAAAGGAAAACACTACACTACAATACATTACTCCATGCTGGTCAACAAAGTTGATTTCAAATGATGTTTCACTTCATATAAAGATGAATTCAGGAGAGGAATTATCCTGTTCAAAAATAACGGTGCCAGATAGGAAATGCATCCTTCGTATTTAAATGTAACATGGCTTGGAATGTTGAAATTATTGAACCTGGTATTGATGCTACGGATATTAGAACGACGTACTATAAGCTCTAATAAATACAGGGGTATTTTATTTTTGATGAGTTTAAAAATAAATATTGTGATCAGATATTCCATTCTACACTTTATGTTCAATTCTCTCAATCCTATCAGAAAAGGAGTAATGTGCTCTCTATAAGGTACACAGCAAACAAAACGCATAGAAGAATTTTGCATGCGTTGCAACTTTTGTCGATTATATTCCGGTAAAAAATTATAATACACTGGAGAGCAGTATTCTATATGTGGATAGATGAGGGATTTGACTAGTTTAAGTTTCATTTCGGTTGATAGTTGATATTTAAATTTTTGAAGTAATTTCAGTTTGAAGATCGCTATTTTAAATATATTTTGGACATGGTCATTGAAGTTCTAGTTTTGATCGATAATCAATCCGAGATTTTTCGTTGAGTCAACCCATTCAATGTCCGTTTGATTCATTCTGAGGAAATGTTGTTTGATCTGATAAGTCTGTCTCTGAGGGCCTGAGCAGATTGCAACAGTTTTGTTTGGGTTGATACGTAAGCCGTGTTTTTCAGAATAAACTTGAGTGTTTTGAAGATCTCCATTAATAATACTCACATGGTTTTCTATACCAGTCAAATCGCAAGGTGAATATAATTGAAAATCGTCGGCATATAGGTGAACTTGACAAAAGTTTAAACATGATGGAAAATCAAAAATGAAAATTACAAATAATAAGGGCCCAAGAATACTACCTTGGGGTACTTCAGAAATAGTCTCTTTAAGGGTTGAGCATAGCAGGCTATTATCAAGCGTTACTCTTTGTGATCGACCTCGGATATAGCTATTCATTAATTCCAAAGCTCCTTCTTGAAACCCTATGAATTTTAATGTCGTCAGAAGAAGCTGAAAATTGACAAGATCGGAGGCTTTGCTTTGATCCAGGAGAACTAGGATCGACGGTATAGATTTATCACCATAAGTACATATATCATTTATGACTTTCAATAGAGCCGTATGTGTACCATGTTTCGATCGAAAGCCAGACTGTACTTCTGGTAAGATACTATTGAAATCCAGGTATTGCCTGATCTGTAGAGAAAGTATTTTTTCAAAAAGTTTGGAAAATGTAGGTAAGATGCATGTGGGACGAATATCATTAAAACTTTTAGGTGTGGATATTTTAAGTATTGGAATGACATTGGCAATTTTCCACAATTCAGGAAATGTACCTGTTCTCAAAGATTCATTGAAAATGTGTTTTACTTCCTCTATGACCAAATAAAAAGAAGAAATCATAGGAGGTGAATACTCTGTTCAGAAAATGAGGTGAATTTCAATTTTTCTTTCATCAATTTAAATTTTTCCCTTCAAAGTAGTCCGCTTCAGATACGTACCATATGTAAACATGGTAGACTGTACAGTAGCTCAAACTAAGATAGGTTCTGTCAGAATTGTATCGGAATTGACCGAGAGAGCACTCTAACCAAAGATGATCCTTTCTTATCATTTCACAGCGTGTTATTGGACGTGTATGATAAGTCTTTTTTAAAACAGAAAATGAATTCGTAGGGTAAAAAGCCGTGGGTGACGAAAGGACTGCAGAAGTCCTCAAAAACCTTACGCTAACTGTGTAGGAAATTTACGAATAACCAATTTATCTGTATGTATTTCATGAGGTACCGTAATATCTATAAATTCACCATCAGGTCAGCAGATAAAATGTATTACAGTAACAAAATTGGAGAATCAACTAACAAAATTAAAGAGACCTGGTCCATAATAAATGACATCAGAGGAAAATCAAAGGAAACAAAAATTGATATCCCACTAAATCCTAACAAAATCAAAAAATTCTATTGAATCATTGCTCAAAAGCTGAGCAGCACTATTCGCATGCCTTATGATCCTTTAATCAATCTAGAAAATATTAATATCGATGATAGCCTTATTTTGTATAACACAGACACGCATGAATTCATTGAAAACTTGAACGATATCAGAAATAAAAATGCCGCTGGGTATGATGAAATTTCGGTGAAAATACTTTTGAATCTACCAGGCAATGCATTTGAAACTTTAGGTAATCTCATTAATGCTTCCTTCGAAACTGGCTCATTCCCTTCTTCCTTTGAGACCTCAATTGTGGTGGTGATTTGGATAATCCCTCCAATCTGCGGCCCATTTCACTTATTCCAAACTTGACAAAATTCATTGAAAAATTAGTGAAGAAACGATTTGATGATTTCTTAAATTTGCATATCATAAGTAACAACCAATTTCGGTTCCAGACGGAAAAAGATGCAAGTTATGCAATATTCTTGTTCCTTCATGAAATTGATTCGAAAATAAATGCAGTTGAAGTAGCTGCCGCAATTTTCTGTGACCTTTGGAAGGCCGAAGTTAAATGATAAGAACTTCGGAACGCTCAGAAAGCAGGGCAATTACATCAGGTGTGCTACAGGGTTATGTTTCTGGTCCAGTTCTGTTTTCGTTACATATTAATGATTTGACTATCCCTACTAATATTATAAATGCTGATGTAAGTTTGTTTCTTATGGTTTCACGCGAAAACTACTCAACCGATCATCATGAAATTTCGTACATATGTTCTTGGAGGCATTAAAAGTAACATGGGGTACTCTCCATCGAAAAAAAAAACGATTATTTTTTATGCAAGATAAAAAAATTGTTTGGCAAAAGAACCTCAAAATCTAGCTACTTTAACGTCATCTAGCATTCCAGTAATGAAGTTCCAACCCTGAATACTGTAATGCCGTCGCACTGTATCATTCACAGTCACGATATCCCTATCCCTACTTCCCTACTAATATTATAAATGCGAATGTAACTTTGTTTGTTACGGTGTCACGCGAAAACTACTCAACCGATCATCATGAAATTATGTACACATGTTCTTGGAGGTATTAGAACTAACATAGGATATGCCAATTATCTTTTATGTAAGATAAAAAAATGTTTGTCAAAAAAATCTCAAAATCCAGCTACTTTAACGTCATCTAGCATTCCAGTAATGACTGGAATCTTAGTCTTAGTCTAAATGCTTTGCATTTTCCCTCTGGGCCTCAACAGCACCTGATCTCGTATCAGAAAGCTGACAATAGGCCAATTAATCTGTATATCACAAAATATATGTATTATTATACTGATCATGTAATTGTGAATTCGGATTAATAAACGTCTTATTATTATTATATCTGGCAGCTTCACCCTCTTCGCGGATGATACAACAATATTGTGGAAGAAAAAGGAAAAGAACTCAGCAGAGCTACATGAAAAGATATCATTTAATTTGAAAAAGGTGAAAAATTGGTGCGATGCTAATTTATTATACTTGAATATCTCCAAAATGAATATAATAACATTCAAATGTCAGCTTAATTAACTCTCAATAGACAATGATATCTTGGAAAATAAATTGAACAAAAATTTCATTGGCGTATTCATTGATAATAGGCTTAAATCTGATGAACACGTCAGACAACTGTAGAATTTTAATCCAGATGTTATGCAGCGAGGGTGGTTTCAAACGAGTTGAGCTTTCACACTGCAAAAACGATTTACTACGCTTCAATTGAATCCCAAATAATATATGGAATACCATTTTGGGAAACATGCAGTGCAACCCTTCTCTCTTCTGTGTTGATATTACAGAAAAGGGCAGTGAGGTTTTTCTGTAAAGTTAAACCTGGAGAATAATGCAGAAATTATTTTGCAGCCAATAAGAACTGTCGTTTCATTGTTTATTTTTAAAACTGTATGTTTGATATTTCTTATGATATTCTTAATAGCATATTCAATACCAGACTTTCTATACCTAACTCAACATTAATCAAGGATTCCATTTTTTATAATGGTGGAAAATTATTCAATTACTTTCCAGTAGATAGAAGGTCTGCTAATCTGACCAACGTACAATTCAAGAAAGCATTTGGAAATTTGCCAGCCGATTGACCCTACAAGAGTATTTTAGTGAATCATTAAAAGAAAAAGTGTATTCCGTTTTATTTTCATTTTTATTGTATTTGTACTTGTTTTATTCAAAATGTTGTAGATTACTAGTTTTTATTCATACATCATTAGTTTTGTTTATATTTATACTTACAAATATTTGTCAATGATCTGATTTGATAATATACTCGAGCTAGCGTTTTTTCCAATCCTCTAAGCAGTTTTGATACGCACCTTTTGGTATGTCCTTGTTCACATAGCGATTCGTTTTTTTTCTCCTCAATCGTCGCAAAACGCCTTCCTTCCATGTGTCCCTTCAATCTTGAGAACAGGGGCAAATCTGGTAAATACGGTGGCTGAGGCATGATTACGGTGTTGATTTTGGCCACAGAATTATGAACAAGCAATGAAGAGTGAGCAGGTGCATTATTCTGATGCAAAAGTCATGAATTGTTTTTTTACTATATCGGTCGTTTTATTCGTACGTACGACCATGTGGCAAGAACTTTTGATGCACTACGTCATAGTAACCAAAGAAAATATTGGGGAAAACCTTAATAATTGATCGAACTTTGCATGCTTTTTTGGAACGACCTTACTGCCATACACTTCATGCTCAAAATTTTTGAAAAAATTGCATGGCATGAGCCAAACGATATGCCGACATCCTCAGCAACTTCTCTGATAGTGATTCGACGATTCTTCATAACAATTTTCATCATGTTCTCGATATTTCCATCGGTTGTTGATGTGCTGGGGTAAACGTGGCCATTCACATCTTCTCAACCTTCTGTGGAAAACTTGTACCACTCGTAAAAATGTTTTTGACTCAGAGTACAATCACCGTATGCCACTGTCATAATTTCGAGTGTTTTTGAGCACTAAATTCAATTATTAATACCAAATCGCTGAACAGGCGAAACATCTTTGATTTTTATGTCTCTCACCAACGAACCAACAAAAAGAGAGGAAAAAAATCGCTAATTGGATGTACGTAGCCGCAAAATTTTAACATTCCCTTCATTTTTTGAACAGCTTACGTATATGTCATCTATTATTTTGTTTAAAGACAAAACACAAGCACTACATAAAACTCCGTAAGGCTAGCGATTCATATTGGATTTGAATCGCTGAAGATTAAATTCATTTGATAAAACGTTCTCAGGAAGTTTATTCCACTTAAACGCAGTTCTCCAGATGGAAGAGTTCTCAAACAGTGAAGTTTGAGGTGTACTAGTTGAATCTCAAAACGATAAGCAGCCACAGTCCGTCGCGTATTTCTGATATGTACCGCTCTTGGTGGAATCAAATGTACCAAGTTTATAGTATACATGAAAATACAGGTATGTTTTGATGAATATTGACAGTAACTAGGTCTATTTGTTCATAAACCTAGCATACGTATAATTTGTATCGATAAGGATGATGAAAAAAATAATTCCAGATGTTTTCCTAAGTGGGAAAGTCTCACGTAAAATAGGGGGTTGGGACCAAAACATCTCAGATATATGGGGATTCATTCATTTAAATGATGTCAAACCAGTACAGAAATAGATGTTGTCTCCATAAACCCCTGACCTGCTACGTATTTGTTTTATTGAATTACTTGGAATTGCATTGTTATCGAATCACCGCATAAGAGGTGATCTTATCCCAAAAATACGAATGACACTGACTTCAAAGACTTACGACCCATGAGCGTTCTGCCCACGTTATCTTCAATTCAGTCTGGAATTCGTAGATGTTTTGGCTGCACAACTACATATTGCGATTCGAATGAGGACACAGTTTCAGTTCTTATTATTTTCAGTACAGCTTTTGATGCCGTTTCAATAAACTGTTGATGAGAGTAAGTCATATCAGTCTCTCTAGAAATGCTACTATCATGATTAAATCATATTTGGATGATCGTCAGCAAAATGTTTTTATAGAAGAAAATGAGTCACAATTTCTCAGCCTATTATGTAGTATATTACAAGGTTCAATTCTTGGGACTCTTTTATTTGCCATCTATACATCACAACTCATTAAGTTTAAGTGTTTGCAATTTTTTGGTATACATTTTCGCGCTGATGATATACAGCTCCATTACAGTTTCCCATCAGACATGGTGACTGATACAAAAAACATAAACATACACATAAACGGTGATAAAACATAATGCAAATATTTACTGGTAGCTGTCAAATTTTAATCTTAACAGTGAAGACACTATTCAATCAGTGGTTTATGTTGAATTCTCAAGCAGATTCGCAATGAAGTATGAGAATTATGAAAAATTGGATATGATACTCTGTTTCATACAAATCAGAGAAAATGCTGAAGCTGCAAGCAATTCGTATGACAAGAAGTATCCAGAGAGAAGACTACCTTTCAGAGACATTGTCGCAACCCAATCAATGATGGTCAATTTGAAAATAAAAGGCTAAAATGGTTACCTCGTTCACAGGCAGATGGGGCGACGACAAACCTGTTGTTTGTTGTATGCTTCAGCTTAGTTCGAGGAATGATACTCTGACGGAATTCGATTTTCAATTATCGGAAATCATATACTTTATGTTGATGATATACACTACCTTGCACTGACGAGTGGCCAAACAGCCCGAAACCGGCCTGCAAGTGTGTTTCAATAATTGAAAATCTATTACGGTAGTTGTATCGCCAACAGCATATGCAGGAATGACCTATGTGAAGAATCATGCACTGACACCTCTCGGATATAATCCAACGCCCTTCGTGGTATTAGCCAGGGGAGTAGTTGTTTTCTGATAGGTGTCGGTCCATTAACCTACTGTGTAGGGAGTTGAGACTGGCCTGAACGAATTGTTCTTGAATAATTTAAAATGATATGAATCAAATAGGGTTGAAAGAAATACTGGTTTTAGGAGCTGTTACATCAACGTGGAATTTGAAAAAGTCAACAGGCCTACCAAGGACTCACGTTAAGAGGAATTTGAAAAAGTACAAATTCGAGTCATACGAGACATGAAGAGTTCATCAACTCAGACCAGGGGATTTTGAACACCGCATGGCTTTTTGCCAGTAGTTCCTGGAAATACTAGTTTACAGTGCGAAATGTATGTCAAGTAGGTTGTCGAAAAAAATGTATTGTCAAGTTTACAATTCATTATGTTGTATTTTTTTCTGATTCAATTCATTTTAACAAAATAGCTGCTTCATTGTCAAATTCCATCAGGCATTAGTATACGACGAAGGATGAAAGATAAAAGAAACTATTGAATTGTGGTAACGTTATCACCTACTTCATTCATGTAGATACTGTCGAAATGAGTTCAAATCAGGCAAGGAAATTTTGAACGCCGTATGGCTTTTTGCCAGTGGTTCCTGGAAAGCCAGACGAAGCTTATGTGAACGGCATTTTCAACCGCTACAATTCTTGGGCACAACAAAATCCATTCTATTGTTCATTTATAATGGCACTCCCACATCTCAGATGTATTAAGAATTTTCAAAGGCAAATATTGAACCCCATGATGCCACAAATGGAGCTCAGAAAAATATGTTTTCAACAGAATGGGGCTTCGCCTCACAACCCTGCAATTGTCACCAATTTTTTGGCTGCAAATTTTGGTAATAAGCGGATAGCCAACCAAGGACAAAACCGTAGGCCGGGAAAGTCACCGGGCATAACGCCTATGGACTTTTACCTCTGGGGGAGGTTGAAAGATCTTGTTTTTAAATTCACGACCAATCCTGGAGACGAATTTGAAGCGGCAGTGATGCAAAGTTTACTTCTCTCACTCCTATTGAACTAATCAATTGAACTCCTATTGAACTAATCAATGAACTTTCAGAAAAGGTGTCGCCTGTGTGTTGGAGAAGCCGGTAGATATTTCGAACACCTTCTCTGAGGGAATATAAACTACTCAAAATGAATATTGAGACATGTCCTTAAAATGCAATAAGTGAAAAAATATGTATTGTTTTGTCAAACATTTATATTTAGAAAATAGTTTATAGGTGCCTTTATTGAATTGAACTTACATTGTTTTCAAAATGCTGTTTGGTGAAACGATTAAAAAGAAATACAAATGAAATTTATTTCAGAAAAAAAATTGAGAAAAATGTACATTAGTAGTGAGTATGTCCACTTCGGCACAACGACGAGGCATGCTTTCCACCAAATTTTTAATTATTTGTTGTGGTAACTGCTCGTAAATGGTCAAAAGAGCATCTGCAACTTGGTTCAGATTTTGGAAGGGTTGATGATCCTTCAAACGTCTTTCCAGTTTATCCTACAGCTGCTCAATAGGATTTGAATCCGGACTATTAGCTGGCCATCTCATGACATTAATATTGTGCTCCTGTAGGAAATTGGACGACATGAGGTTTCAATATCTCCTCTATGTAACGGACAGCCGTTACATAGAGTCCCTTCCCGAAATACCACAAGGTCCGTGTGTCCTGTCAAAGTTATACTAGCCCATACCATTATCGATCCACCTCCAAATGAAACAATTTCTTGCACAGTCAAATAGCGTTCACCGGGACGTCTCTATACCCGAACACGCCCGTCTTTGTTGAATAACATGATTTTTTTTCATCTGTAAACATTACATTGGCCACTGCTCTAAATTCCAATTACGATGCTCTTGACAAAAGTTTCTACGATTTTCTCGATGAGCTGGAGTTAATCAATGGGCCCTAGCCGGTCATCTTGCATGGAGTTGTACTTCTTGAAGTCGGTTTCGTAACCCTTAGTTTATAAAAACGCAAGGTACCGAGGTAAGGTAAGGTGAGAAAGTTGAAGCATTGAGAAAACACACTTGCGTTCTAGATAAAAAGTAAGGTAAGGTAACGTCGGTAAGGCAAGGTAACAAATTGGCTATTTTCAACTTTCTGCGTTGCGTTCTTACCTCCGACCAATCAGATTTTTCTTTTGATGGATACAAAAACAAAAAATTGCCACGATCGTCTCAATAGTAAGTGTGTATTTTTTACTTAAGAGAAAGAAACGAAAAAGGAGGAGGTCTAATGTTAGACCCATTCTGAGAAGCAGAAAGACTCATGGGCAACTTCAGTTATTCAAAAGAATGAAAAATGTTGAGGATCAATTTTTTGTGTACAGAAGAATGAACAAAATATGTTTTGAACATTTAGTGGAATTGTTAGCGCCTTCATTGTTAAAAAAACATATGGATCGATATCTCCAGAAGAGAAATTGGCTCTAACACTACAGTAAAGTGAATTGTTGAAATTGAAAATAAGTATCTAACAAAAAAATATTCAGCTATTTATCGCAAGAAATTTCGCAACAGTCGGTAGCATGGGCATACCATTTGGGAAAGACCACAATCCATAAACTTATTCAGGAAATTTTCGGTATTCTGTGGAACATTTTAGCCTCAATATATCTCCTATCAGTTGCTTTGGTACCAGATTTTCCGCACTGAATCACTTCTTTTTTTTTTCTTTGGTGCATCTGTCTCTTAAAACTCTATATCGCCTTTGAGATTGCTTCTCTGGTAGCCCTACTATTTTGGCAATCAATTGCTATGCCTTCTTCTTCATTAATTTGTTCGTTTCTATCATAAATTATTGGGTATTGTTCTATTAATTATATAAAATAAGCATCTTCTATAATAATATGGAAATGAAAGTTATTGATTTCATATGCATGATTGCTGCTGTCAAGATTATGGATATGGAATGTCAATGTTTGTTTATGCATTCCTGCCGACCTAAATTACCAAAACCTATAATCACTATGACAATTCTTCATACTTTACTTTTTCGTGAACGTCAAAAAATGGATACCTTACATTAGATATCTACATTACCTTACCTTGCATTATTATAAACTAGGGGTTACAAACGATCTTCATTGCAGGTTGTTGCCATTTTTCAATTGGGATAAGGGGCTCTTTTTACTATGCCGTGATTTTGGTAGCAACTCCAAGCTCTGGAAACCGCGGAATGACTCACATTAAGCATTTGGGCTACACGACGCCTTGAATACCCTACTTCGATCAATGCCACTGCTCTAGCAACTTGAAATTGGATCATGAAATAATACATATTTTTTACTTACTGGATTTTAAGGATCTGTCTCTATATTCATTTTGAGTCGTTTATTTCATTGTTTGTTATTTATCATTATTATTATTGTTGGAATTTCATTTATTAGTAGTAGATAAATATAGTTGATGAATATATTGAAATTATGCGTCTCAAATAATGCTGTGCAAAGCTTTCTCATCATTTGATAATTACTATATACTGATATACTGAACAATTTCTCTTTGTTTAATCGCCGCGTCGTCCAATGCCTACTTGATCAAAGTGTGCGTTTCAAAGTCTACATGATAAAACTTTAAAGTCTCGTATTTCGAAGATGACTAGCACAACATCAAGTGTGCTATTGATATCTTATTTGAAAATAACATTTTTTACTTCATTGAATTCTACGTAAAAAAGTGCTTTGGAAATATTTTCATGAAAACAAGAAATTTTTGACAGGAAAAAATTTACAGCAACTTTTCGAAAATGCACATGCTGTAACTCATAAACCATGATAGATATCGATATGCGGTTTTCACCATTGAGTTTGTTATGAAATTTGACTCTTAGATACAGCCATCAATTTTCATCTATCCAGTTTCTAACAGGAGTTTCCTTTTAAAAGTGTCCAATTTGGCCCACTCTATATAATGTCATCCGACGATGAAATGGTGGATTTTATTTCCCCAGAAGTATGCAATTTAGCAAGCGAAACAACGAAAGAATTGCTACCAGAAAAATCAAAACAGAAGTATAATTTGGCGTACAATAATTCAAAAAGCTTCTCAGAGGTAGTTTAATTGGCTAATGAATACAAGCCAATTACTGTCTGGTCAATATACGTCAATATGTTATGAACATCCTTGATAGCTAAACATAACATAAACATTGAAAATTACCGGAAATTGAAAGCGGTACTCAAAAGACGCTGAGATGGATATAAAACAATAAAATGAAGTGTTTTAAATCTCAAGCAAATCAAACAATTTGTGGAGACTGCTCCGGCCGAAAAAAATTGTTAATCATGGAATGTTTTGATTTGCATTTACAGTTGATTCATTCAGAATGAAGATTTTTTCTGAGGAATATTGAAATTTTACCAATTCACTATTCATATTTTGTATCAAGAAATAGTTTTCGACAATAATTGAATAGCTCAACGCGCCAATATTGACAAACGTTCGACGCAGGCTGCTTTTCCAGCCGGATTATATTAATGAATCAATCAATAAAAAAATGGAAATGTCCAATCAAATAATCCAATCTATTGAACATGTAACAACATTCTCAAGAGAACTATTCGAAACTAGCTCGGAATCATAATCAGTCCCTACTGCAAAAATATCAACCTCCACTATAGTTTTGGAAACTAGTGATGCAATATAACAGGAACTGATAATCAAGCCATTCAAAGTTTGATGAAAGAAAATGATAGTATTTCGTTAGTACTGAACAATTGTTCAAATATTATCATCGATAACTATTTTTCTAATATTTCATAAATACAGACCAAAATGTACTGACAAAAAGTAGTCAATAAGTGCGGTTTTTTCTAGTGGTTGGGAAAGGGATTAAAAATGTTCGTAGATGAACAATTTAGTTTTATGCCAACGTTACGGACTTTATCAAATCCATCATCAGGGCTCTATAATAATATAATTTAATAAGTGAACAGTATATGCCAATACCTATTGCAAGATTTATAAAGTTTATAACAATCTCATATTATGTAAAAGAGAAACAAACAGGTGCACTTACCAAACATTAGTTATCCATGTCAAAAAAACATTTAAAATATATGTGTCAGACAACATAGGTACAAATGAAAATGAGGACTAACCAAATGAAAACATACACCACAGACACATCAAAAATGAAAACGATATCAAGGAAGACAAACTGATTAGGGATGGACGTTTTTGTTTGCCTTCTAAAGAAAATTATAAACAATAGAAGGATATCAAATTACACAGGATGGTGGAAACTTATGTGTATTAAAATTTAAGGAATACGATTTAGTAAATTAAAATAAGCACTATTCAGTCCTTCTATTTCCCTTCTAGTGTTAACACTTTTTTGTTTGAAAATGTGGATCATCTCACTAAACAGTCGTTTACCTAATAAACGTTGAATATCTAAAATCTTGGGGTTTGCAAAGTCAAAACTGTGGTTGTTTTCTCTTGTGTGTTCAACGAGGGCTGTTGGATTGGCAACATTCAACTTCCTTGTATCTCTTTCATGTTCAGACAACCTATTTTTTTAAGTAACGTCCCGTTTGCCCTACATAACATTCTGTTCAATAAAATTAGTCAATAAAATTTGTTTTTTTTGTGTGATAAATATTTCGTATATGCTTGTTAAGGCAATTAAATAGGTTTCCTATTAAAATAATTTGTGAGCAGGTATGATACAGTTATGCGAAATTTAAATCCGACATATCTATGTTTTTCACATATGTCGTCGGAAAAGAAAGTATAGTCTACTCGTGCTGAAACTGGATATTCCATACTCGTTTGACAAGACGATGAACCACCAGCCTACGGATCGTGGTTCATAAACTTGACAAACTCGTATGGAATATCTTATTTTCCGCACTAGTTGCACAATATACTATTTTCAAATCATCTGATATTTACAACCTTAGGAATGAACTGACGCGTTACTTGATGAACATTAAAAACACTATGTATGATAATAATTAAACGGTTTTCACGAACATTTTCCATTTCTTGGGGCGATTCGCTTACACCGCAAGTTTCTCGTTAGGAATGAATCATTCATGGATATATTTACAACTTTTTTTATATCAATAACGAAACATGGGATATAGAATAATCTGGTGTAAACAACGATGATCCAACAAAGCGGAGACTTGGAACGAAAATTCCTATATGTAAAGGAGGAGAGGGATATAATTGACTTGGTCATCCACTTACGTTAACAGAACGAAACGAACGATATGCATAGATATTTTTCCTCTACTGGAACATGCCAGTCATTTTCTTACTTCTGAGATCAAGTTTGCCTACTTCCTTTGTAGCTTCGAGAAACTCGAAACGAAAAGCGAGACAAATTAAATCCAGTGGTACGTAAAACGAATTGCACTGAAATAACATTGATTTTTTGCGGTTCTACAGCTACTAGCAATGTTTACTTGTTTGAATTACATTTGGAACATCTGCATCGACAAACATGATTTCAATATCATTTTAGGAGAAGTCTCATCAAGAATTTGTTATCGCCTTCGAGGAGTTCGATTGAATAAATATGCTATGAAAAGAAGAGAGAAAATGAGGAGGCACGTGATATTAATTGTATTTGAATTACCTGCAGATTAAATTTTATTCCGGGTCGATGAACGAAATTGAATATTCTTTTAGAAAAGTCACACGTCTTTCAAAAACTACTTATTTTTTTTTTCAACGAAATAATTTTGACTCATCAAATGTGACCACTATTACCAAAGTGGCAACTGGAAAACAATATACAGGGTGCAATCAGATAACAATGACTATAACCATAACATTGATGTTGACTGAAGAACATAATATATGGTTTTCTGGTAAAAACTTTACATTCAGTCCAAAAATGTTATTCTTTTCATTAGTGCGTAAAGATCTTTTTTTGAAAGTTCGTCATTCACTTCTGGACTAAATTTGCGTTGCCCATGAATTGTTTGTTTCATGTACTCTCTAAATACAACTCATTAGTACCGTTTATCGTATGATTTACAGTATAAACGGTTTTTAAAAAACCGCGACACCTGTTTCGCTAAACAATAGCTTTTAAGCATAATGAGTTGTAATATGGATTTTCATCAAGTATCGGCTAGTTCTATTCAATTCTCTGAATAGACCAAATTGTTATTAGTCTGAGCAGATCTTTTGCTGGAGTAGTTCTTCAATTATTTTGTCGGACTGTACTTTTATATAACCCTTCCTGTATGTACTCTCTGGTATATGTATCCAGTATTCTTTATGCAAGTTATCAACCCATCGCCTGAGCTGGTACTGTATTAATAATTTTGATACTTCCATCAGCTACTTCGAACAACCGTAGCAAAAAAATTGATAAATTAACTGGAAACTCTTTAGTATTTCATTATGGGTGCAATAGAGAATATTCCAGAAGGTGGTCCACAGGTACGATTTCATAGCTGCATATTGACCTGAATAACATGTTACTGGTGAGGATCATATAACGTTACCTTACTCGTTTCTCGATCTAGAGCAAAAAAGCGGTACATACGCGGAGGCAATGGAAGAGGTCGGTGCTTGCTTTATTTTATAGGAATTCAATTATGAGTGCTGATAAGTATTACCAAATTGAAAGCTTTTATTTGGATGCTATATACAGAAGTGTCTGTAAATATTGTACCCCTTTTCAACACTTGTAGCTTGTAGACCAAATTTGTTATACCGGGATAGAAAACACTTCAAGGATACAAATGAAACTAGGAATGCGGTTTTTACTTGAGAGTTTTGATGAGGTTTTGCTTTCCCAAATTATAAATGAGTTGATTAACAAAAGCTTTTGAATCAATGAATTTCATCAGTTCGGACTTCCATTGTCTTGTATGATTGTATTAATGAATGAAATTAAAATGATTAGCAACAAATATCAAATATTTCGAGCATCAGAAACGTGAAATGAAATTATAATAAGAAAAAGTAAGGAATTAAAAATTGAAAAAATAAAAATGAAATTACCAAAATAGAAATATGTTTCAAATTAAATTACTTCACGACGTTTCGATTGTTAGTATCAACAATCGTGGATAATCACTGGATACTGAAATATTTCTCCAAGACATGACTATTTATAGGTTATGCGATCGCTTTCTCCTTTCTCCTCTTCGCTTTCATTCACCGGTTTAGCGTAAATGTCCTCTTTCCGCTTTCTTATTGGTTTCCATATGTTGCGCATCTCTACGCTTGTTTGGCTGAAAGCGTCGTTGGATAACATATATTCAGCTTCTTTGAACTTTTTCCTAAACCAGTGTTCCTACCTACATAAAGTCGTGATTTTATGAATGAATTGAGTGTTTTTTGTTATAATGTTATTCAGATTTGGTACTGAAGAGGATTACAGTGTTTCATGTGAGTGAAATTTTACCTATTTCATTTTCAATATTGTGTAGCAATGCTATGAATGATGTCTGATTCAATTCCATGATGAATGTTTGGAACACAAACTGAATAAGGAAGGAAAAATGTTTTTCTGTATAATTCATATAAAAGTATTTATTTCGAAATTGTTTTTTCGTCTTATTTATTGTTTATATGAAAGTAACTGTTTCGAGGGGGCTTTTTTTTCAGTTTTTGTCTGAAAGTCACTTCTTGCTTGTTCTACACATCTTCATTTGTTTGAAAGATTCCCACATTTTTTTGTTTAGAAATGGAGAAGTAGAAAGCCAAAATCTTTTTTCCCAAACATTATTCTATCCTAAAATCATACCCCTTTCAATTTTCAATTCAATCATTCAGGTTTCTTTTTGCTTCATAAAAATTAATTACATTTCGGAACGTGGTTTGAAAGGGATGGGGTTAAGTGTCAATGGTAGTGAGTCATGTTTGAAATTTCGATATTCATTCGAAATGGAAAACTTCAGGTTTTACTTCCTGATGAATAAAACATTTTCATGAAAAACCTAACGAATAAAATTGATTTTATTATTTTTTTTCGAAACTGAAAAACTGAAAATATTTTTTTAATAAGCTTAAAACAATAACGAACGAAAAATACTGGTATTAATGTGAAAAAAGCGACGGAAGTTTGATATACAAAAAATTAGGCAAAAAACGCCAACGCTTTTTTCACAATAATACTAGTATTTTTTGTTCGTTATTGTTCCAAGTTTATTTAAAAAATATTTTTAACTTTTCAGTTAGATGTTCTTTAAAAGCGTGTTTTTTAGTTCTTCAAACTATATTTATTTTACATTTCTGAGTTTCGTATGCTATAAAAGCGTGTTTTTTGGTTTTTTTAAACTATATTTATTTTATCTAAACTTTGGGATCAATCAGCCGTATATTGTTTAGAAAAATGACCATTGATATTTTTCGATTCCGGAGAGGTAGCCTGAAAATCAGCTATCAAGCTCAAGGCAGCAGTCCTCGCAAGGGAGGGTTACCAATGAGGCAGCAGGTGCGCGTGTTAATAAAAAAATACTTTTTCCAAATGAAGAAATGCATGTGAAGTGAGTTCGATTTATATCAAAGAGGTTACGTTCAGCGCCATCTGCCCGCGAATAGATCAAGCAATAATGTCGATATTTATGTCAAATACAGATTCCCAGCTTCAGAGTTACAAACAATACATACATACAGGTGAAGCTAATATGAAGCATGTTAAATAAAAATACCCTGGTTTGCATTTCTCATTCTTTCTGTTTGAAATCTGTGTATCCGTTAACCAGCTGTCGTCCCCCTACGAACGACAACTCTCAAAAGTTGAAACTTTTGCGAGCTAAAAACTAACGAGGTCTTACCTTTCAACGTGTGATTCCTAACACGGAAATTCAAATTTAATATCTTTTTATTGCAAATAAAATATTGAATATTCTACTTATAACGTTATTGTATTCTTCTTGTTGGCGGAAAAGGGTGGTATAATATCAACATTCTTCTACGTCCTTAATGAAATGTATTGTTGCAATTACTGCCCTGTCTATTAACATAAGGATCAAATGTTTACCAAGTTGTGTTTCGTGAATTTACTAGAGGAAATGGTGGGTGAGATTAAAAGGAATGGCGAATATGCTTATACTTGGCAGCTCCCCAATAATTCAACGGCGACTCCACCACATTTCAAAGTCAGTTCAGTATCAGCTGAGTGAAACAAGCGAAAGAAAACAAAATGATATACCGAAATATTTCTAATAGTTGAATACAAAATGGTGTGTGAAGATCAGTAACTGATATTTGAAGTTGAGAATATCGATATTGTTGAAGAAATTCGTCAATTATACTATAGACCCGTTGCACACGGGGGAATTGTATGTCTGTGTCTGAAGGTGTCAATTAATAAAATGAATCATAGGTAATGTCAGAATGAATATTATTTCATTTCTATTCATCTATCTAACGGGCTGCACCCAATATAAAAACATGTTTTTACAAAGTTTGTTTGAAGGTGATTGACAATGTTTCATGATGAATTTCACTAGTTCGGACTTCCATTGTCTACTATATGAAATGATTTGAAATCCCTGAAACAACTAAAAAAAATCGAAAATAACAATTATATCAACCAAAATAAACCTGAAATGAAATAATAGTGAAATAAAATACAAGTGAAAATAGAACAATTGAATAAATAAAAATAAAGAAATGAAAAAATAAAGAAATGAAAAAAGAAAATAAAAATAAAAAGTGGAGAGATTTCAAGTCACGTTAGTTCATGACGTTTCGATTGTTAGTATCTACAATCGTCTTCGAGTGATGACTGGACTGATTCCTCCGAGAGATGACTATTTATAGGTCGTTCTAGTACTTTCACTTATCCCCGCTTTCCATTTTCCGCTTCACTGGTTGGTGGGAGTTGCCCATTTTTCGCTTGATGATGGGTTTCCATATGTTGCGTATTTCTACGCTGGCTTGGCTGAATACGTTGTTGGACAACATGTATGCGGCTTCCTTGAATTTTCTCCTAGACCAATGTTCCTCTCTGTGCAAGATCTCAGCTTGGGACCACTCAATGTTGTGTTGATGGGTCCAAACATGGTCTGCTATTCCTGATTTGCTGGTTTCCCCTCGCTGTGTGTGTTTCTTGTGCTCGGCAATGCGAACATTCAATGGCCTCTTAGTTTCACCAATATAGGATTTTCCGCACTCACAGGGTATCCGGTAAATGCAATTCTTGGAATCGCAGTCCGCGTTTAGTGGCCTGGTTTTCGTGAGGCTGCTACGGATAGTGTTACCGGATCTGAAGCAGGTTCTGATGTTGTACTTAGAACCAATTCTTCTTATCCTCTCCGATAATCCTCTGATGTAGGGAAATGCAAGCACTGATTGTGACGGCTTCTCTTCCTTGCGAGGCTCCTGCTATCTTCTAGCCAAAGTCTTTACTACCATCGCTTTGGAGTAGCCATTCCGTTGAAGATCATTTTTGATGATGTCTAGTTCCTTCTCGAGACCTTCCTTCGTATTACAAAGCCCAAAAGCACGGTCTAATAGAGTCTTGATGATTCCTCTTTTAGTCGATTGATGATGGTCGGATTCGTGGTTCAGATACTGTCCCGTATGAGTGGGTTTTCGGTATACAGATGTTTCCCACTTAGTGTCCGTCCTCTTCACCAAAACGTCTAAGAATGGCAATTCGTTGTGGATTTGAAATTGATGGAAATTGATGGAAGGTCTCACGCTGATGATGTGTTTCAGGAAGGCGTCTAGTTCAGTATTCCCATGGTTCCATATTATGAAGGTGCCGTCAACATATCTCAACCAGACTCGAGGTTTTCTGTGGGCTTCTTCAATGGACAGAGTTTCAAACCACTCCATATATATGTTGGCTATGACTGGTGAAAGTGGCGATCCCATTGGCAGTCCCTCATCTTGTGTAAAGAATTGGTCATTCAGTTGGAAATAACAGTTTTCGTACACAGCATCCTAGTAATTCCATGATTACTTCTATAGGTAGATTCGTTCTCTCTTTCAGGTTCCCGTCTTCGGATAGCTTTCTCTGTATGATTTGGAGTGCTTCTTCGACTGGAACGTTGGTGTAAAGGCTCTCCACGTCGAAACTAATTAGTTGATCTTCCTGTGTGACCTCAATTGACCATCGTAGTTCGACAAAATGCCTTGAATTCTTCACAAAAGACGATGTTTTTCCTTGTAATGGTTGTATTAAGGGAAGTAAAAATCTAGACAAGTTTTGAGTAGCCGAATCTCTGGAGCTGATGATCGCTCTAAGCGGAACGTCCTTCTTGTGGATTTTGGGTAGTCCATACAAGTGAGGGGGCTTACTGTGATGCGGTGTTAGCGGTGATCTTTCCTTGTCCGACAAATAGACTTGGTGTTTTTTTAAAATCTGGTACAACTTCCTTTCGATTGATGCAGTAGTATCCCGTACGATCTTTGTGTATAGTCCCTTCTGAAGAACCTCTTCGATCTTCTGTTCGTAGAGAACGGTATCCATTACCACAGTAGCGTTTCCTTTATCTGCAGGTAGGATCTTGATGGTGTAGAGCTCTGAACGTAGGCCGTTCAGAGCTCTACGTTCTTCATTGCTGATGTTAGATGTTGGAACTGGTTCTCGATCCAGCTGTTCTCTAATTTTCCATCTGAACTCTTCTGCCTCGGTCTATTCAATAAGGGAACTGGTGGATTCCACTGTTCTGTTCTGTTTTTAACGATACACAAAGATCGTACGGGACCCTACTGCATCAATCGAAAGGAAGTTGTACCAGATTTGGAAAAAACACCAAGTCTATTTTTCGGACAAGGAAAGATCACCGCTAACACCGCACCACAGTAAGCCCCCTCACTTGTATGGACTACCCAAAATCCACAAGAAGGACGTTTCGCTTAGAGCGATCATCAGCTCCAGAGATTCGGCTACTCAAAACTTGTCTAGATTTTTGCTTCCCTTAATACAACCATTACAAGAAAAAACATCGTCTTTTGTGAAGAATTCAAGGCATTTTGTCGAACTCCTATGGTCAATTGAGGTCACACAGGAAGATCAACTAATTAGTTTCGACGTGGAGAGCCTTTACACCAACGTTCCGGTCGAAGAAGCACTCCAAATCATACAGAGAAAGCTATCCGAAGACGGGAACCTGAAAGAGAGAACGAATCTACCTATAGAAGTAATCATGGAATTACTAGGATGCTGTGTACGAAACTGTTATTTCCAACTGAAGGACGAATTCTTTACACAAGATGAGGGACTGCCAATGGGATCGTTACTTTCACCAGTCATAGCCAACATATATATGGAGTGGTTTGAAACTCTGGCCATTGAAGAAGCCCACAGGAAACCTCGAGTATGGTTGAGATATGTTGACGACACCTTCATAATATGGAACCATGGGAATACTGAACTAGACGCCTTCCTGAAACACATCAACAGCGTGACACCTTCCATCAATTTCACAATGGAGAAGGAAATCCACAACGAATTGCCATTCTTAGACGTTTTGGTGAAGAGGACCGACACTAAGTGGGAAACATCTGTATACCGAAAACCCAGCTATTCATTTTCAATTCTTCTTTTTTAGTTGTTTCAGGGATTTCAAATCATTCTATATAGTAGACAATGGTAGTCCGAACTAGTGAAATTCATGTTTTTACAAAGGTTTACATGAATTATGCGTTTAAACGGTCGTTGTTAAAGTCCATTCTCTTTTGAGACAACGTTTATGTTGCCAAATCAGAGACATTGTATTTCAATAGTACAATTTTCGACATTTTTGAATATTACTGGAGTTTCATCTCAATAACAAATCGTTATTTTCAACACCTCGACACGAGTTTCGAAATATACATACAATGTTGTCTTGCCTATTGTACCAAAGTGATGGTAGAACAGGCTTCAGCTAGAAGACAGCAAGAACTCCACAAGGAAGAGAAGAAAAATAAACGGCATCAATATATAAGGAACAAAATGCTCCATCAATTAGTATATTCTATGACACAATAGAATCAATGTTCATTGAGATATGGAGCTACAAAAACACATGAAATTGAAACTGACAAAACAACCTAATAACTGAGTTCAATAATTACTTACTGATAGTTAAAGGACATTGTAGAATAGTCTGATGTACCAGACCAACTGATGGAGCTACTGTGTGATGTAATGCATTTTGAATGAAATTTAAAGAGTGGAAATTATATAATCATCATCAAAGATAGTGTCATTAATTTTCATCGAGTAACGGGTCAATGTAATAATGAATAGAACTTCACGCAGTTCAGTTAAGGTATAGGTTAGGTGAGGTCAAAAGTGGGTGGTTCTATTCGACCCTATACCGCAAACCGCAAGGGTTTAATGTGGCTAACACCTATTCACCCTCGACTAAATAAACCCAGCTTCTTAACGAAGCCGATTAGTTTATATGGTGAGTGGTCTTTCGCATGTGAGAGTGCGGCTCTGTCAAACTCTGAAAACCTTTGTACCCCAGCGGGGTACAAAGTATGTGCTATGCATTTTCATCATTTTCTAAATAGAGGCGACACACACTGTCTTCCGACAGTCCGAGTCTCTGCATATGATGATTCAAATATTAGTGACCTGTAAGAAGGCCTATTAGACATCGTAGTTCATCCCTACTGTACTCCAACAATTATTTGGTATCAATCTTCGAAGGGTGAATAAACGCCTTGGAGTGAGCCATTCCTGGAAGATTTTGCCAGAAGTCCATAATTCTTCTTGCCATCTATGTGTGCAATGTTTATTTGGCAGAGCCTAAAGCGATGCCGATGACAGGTTCTGGTCCGATGAAGTTGCTTATAGTACCCTTCTTTCTCAAGGCACTCAGCAGCCTCATTGTCAGGCCAGTATGGCCAGGAATCCAGACCAGAAACAATTCGTTGAGTCTTCCTATCGAGGAGAGTTGTTTTTGACCTTTTTTCTACCAATTTAGACGTTGCTCTGTAGGAGCCAAAAGCGTCCAATGCCGCTTGACTGTCCGAGAATATTTTTATTGAGTTGTGTATGGAGTTGGATTCTATTAACCTCTTCGCGAACATATATTTCTGCTTGAAATGAAGTCGCATAGGTCCGTGTCAGGTTGACATCTCTGTCCTGAGTCTGCGACTGAAAACACCTGCACCAAAACCTGAAGGTGTTTTTGATCTATCTGTGAATGAACAACTATCTGCTCCCAATTTTCCTCCTCCCGGAGGATCCAGTCCTCTCTACTCGGGAACAGTAGTTCATAAGGCCGTTCGTAGTTGACAGTTGGATGCATAATGTCAGAGGTCGTTCCCAGAATGCTATGACTTCTAGTGTCAATCAGCAGTCTATTGTACTCTGCATTAGATTGATTTGTGCAATTGGCAATGTGTACAAGTCCATATGCAGTCCATCTAGCCTCTTCCTTTAGGTTCAGACATAACTGTAATATGTTCTCCTTAACATATTTTTCAGATTTTAGAAAATGAAAAAACTCAAAAATGACAAAGAAAAACTCTAATTTCCTCCATAAAAATATCAAGATAGTTGAACGAGTTATAACCAGTATTTGAAATATACTCACCAAATCCTTATTACCATATTAATTGATAACAAACGAGAGTTCATTCTGAAAAACCACGTGCATTAATTTCGGAATTCCAAACGATATGAAGGCACACTTTTTATGGACTAGACGTGATTTACATCTTAATGAAAAAGCTTTTTTTGGGATAACATGTAGTAGACATTCCATTAGATTATTTGCTGGTTTGAGCAAACCCTCATATTTTCATGTCTGTGCCACTGGCACATCAAAAATTTTATTAGGGAATATTCCGTCGGAAATTCTTTTAATGTGAAATTCTCCGTAAAAGCTATCATATTTGGACATTGAAAAGGCTTCTCGTGATTCATATTCTTTGCTCCGGGCTCTGAAGGTCTTTATGGGGTAATTTGCTGAAGGGACTCCAGTCCTGAAAGGGCGTTTGATATTTATAAGGATAACGTCTACTATCCCTTCTTGTTTGAGCCCTGTTTACAAGGGTTCAGTATTAGGTACTTTTGATATGAGGTGATCGGTTTGTCTTCTGGTGGAATAAGGCGATACAGTTCACGTTCTGGATATACAATTGTGAAGGAGAATGTTTTTAGAGGGTCGAGGAATCATGTAAAAGTTAGTCTCATGGAAAATATGATAGAGCTGACGAATACTTGAGATGGAAATCTATTATAACGTAAATTTTACTAGTTCGGACTTCCACTGTCTGATATGATTCTGATATGATTCAAAATCTATGTAAAAACAAATAGAATTAAGATGGATAGCTGAAATATCAATTATAATAAACAATGAAACGTTAAATAAGAATATAATAAAGCGAATAAAAAACTCAAGATAAGAATGACATTATTTTCAGAGTAAAAAACAGGAAGTGAAAATATAAAAAATTTGAAAAAATTGAAATATTTGAAAAAAGATTTCAAACCAAGTTACCTCACGATGTTTCGATTGTTAGTATTCAAAATGGTCTACGGGTGATAATTGGTTTATTCCTTCAAATATATTCTATCATATCCTTCTATTTATAGGTTATTCGAGCATTTTCGCCTATCCCTTCTTCCCTCTCTCCACTTCACCAGTTTAGCGAGAGTTGACCGTTTTGTCGCTTGATTACAGGTTTCCATATGTTGCGTATCTCTATGCTAGCTTGGCTGAATGCGTCGTTAGACAACAATTATGCAGCTTCTTTGAACTTTCTTTTCAAAGCAGTGTTCCTTCTTGTGGATGATCTCAACTTCTTGTTGTTGTGATGTTATGTTGATGATCCCAAACATGCTCTGCTATTCCCGATTTGCTGGTTTCTCCTCGCTGTGTGTGTCTCTTATGCTCAGCAATGCGGACTCACAATGGCCTTTTAGTATCATTGATATAGGATTTACCGCACTCACAGGATATCTGGAAAATGCAGTTTTTGGAATCGCAGTTCGCCTTTGGTGGCTAGGTTTTCGTGAGGCTGCTACGGATGGTGTTCCCAGATCTGAAGCAGTTTCTGATGTTATACTTGGACCCAATTCTTCTCATCCTTTTCGACAACCCTTCGATGTAGGTAAGGTAAAGTACTGGTTGTGGCGACTCCTCTTCCTAGTGAGGCTCTTGCTGTCTTCTAGCCGAAGTCTTCAAGATCACTTTGGAGCAACTATTCCGTTGAAGATCTTTTCTGATGATGCCTATTTTCTTCTCAAGACCTTCTTTTATATTATATAGTCCGAAAACACGATTCACTAGAGTCCTGATGATAACTCTTTTGGGATTTCGATAAACATGTTTTCCACTCAGTGTCGGTCTTCTGAACCAATACAATTCGTTGTGGACTTCCCTCTCCATAGTGAATGTGATGAAAGGTTTTACGCTGTAGATGTGTTTCAGAAAGGTGTCTTGTTCTGTATTTCCATGATTGCATACTATGAAGATTATTATAATTCCTTGAGGACGTTAGCTTGGTTAGCGAAACGCGCGTCGAGAGACCGTAATTTTTGTTCCGGTGTTGGGAAAGTGTTTTTCAATAGAGTCATATGTATGTTTAGAGGTTCTAATATGTATATAGTATGCTCATGAATTAGTTTTCAAATGGACTGTCGAGAAAAAATATTCACAATGATATTTTTTCTAAAAAAAATTGCTGTACCTACAGTACAGCTGATAGACTACACTAAATGTCACTATCTTTCGAGTTTGGAGGCCATCGATTTTTGAAATTTTTTCCTGACGTTTAGTTGACGCATGTGGCTAGTTTTTCAGAGGTTAATATGTTGTAAATCCTGAGTTATCTCCGATGACTGGATATTGCGGCTGCGTAAAGCTTATTTTTGTTGACTTAGGTAGTTTGGTGTGCCAATACCTGTTCCTGAAGTAGGCAAATTGCATAACGCCTGTTCATCTTGACTCAGACAGTTTGGTGTGCTGATACGATACGTGTACCTGGATTAAGTGAATTGTCATAACAATAACATTCATGTTGTTTGCTATTCCTGAATGTGTTGAACTATGTGAATGTTCACATAGCTCGTATGATGTTCCTGAATGCGATTTTTGAATGTTCCAGCGGTTCTGCCAGAAAATTTCTTATTTTTCACCTCTTTTTTTCTTTCCGTAGAAGCTTTTAAGATTTGGAAAGAAGCTGATCTATTCTTCTTTGTTTCTCATACATCATCCATATCTTCCCTACAAAGACTTCCCAGTTTTGCTCGAAGGACCAAATTATGAACAGAGATGTTTATAAAGACGTTGTATTTTTTTAACAGACAGACAATATATCAAATCTGTACAAGAAACTGCTGCTTCAGAGTATATATTTTCTTTTCGAGTATTTTGGACATATCAGAATAAATATTACTGGAGTTTTATTTCAACACCAAACCTTAATTTTTGAGTGATCATCATCAAGAAGAAGATAAATCTTCCTCTTGAAGATGATCACTTGGTGATTGAAACACGTGTCGAGGTGTTAGAAATAACGGTTTGGTGTTGGGATAAAAACTTCAGTAATATTCATTACTACACCAAATGTTCCAAACAGTGCATCACAAGTATATCAGAATAAGGTAAATTGGCTTATAATTATTCGAATTTATTCGATCTCCATTTCGAAGAATCTGAGAAAGTACCTATTCCAAAGCATATATTTATAATATGAGTTGGAGTTTGGCAATATCAAAGTGATTTTTTTCAATATTTTTGACGTTATACTGCCTTTGCCTGGAGTTTTAGTGTTTTTCAGACTCATAACAGTTTGGATAATATCATTTACATTGGTGGATACAAGGAAAAGAGTAGTAGGTACTATAGTTTGGGAATTTTGAGACGGTTGACCTTCAAAATTTCAGTAGCTAGTGTTATTTCTATTGTTGAAAAATATGTCTTGAACTTTTGGGAAAGAAAGCTTTCTACTACTCCATCTTGATACAGAATTTGAAAATAAGTAACTCTATATATGGATGTGTAGATCATGAAAAGAAGTAACTTTCAGACACAAACTGAAAGAAAGTCCTCTTGCAACAGCTACTTCCATATATATGTTGGGAGCTTCTGAATGCCAACAGAGAAAGAGGAACCAATTTATCCCAGTCTCGTTGGTTTTCGAAGATAAACATCGAGAGGCCTTTCGACCATTCTATCGGATTGGTCGAAAAGCATAATCCCAACAGAGTCATCATTTCCTTCCATAAATCCCATTCGAAGTTGCGGCTCCGATCCGAGTGTAGTTCTTGGGGTACTCCGTATCTGGAAATCACGTTCTGCAACACGGCTTCTGCCACTGTTTTAGCCTCTTGGTTGGGTAAGGCTATTACTTCAGGCCATTTGGAGAATTAGTCCATCACAACTATAAGGTACTTGTTACCGGATGTAGTCATAGGAAGTGGTCCCAAAATGTCGATTGCGATTCTCTCGAAAGGGCATAATGAAGAAAAGAGAAATGATACCTTCTATGTTTTTTACCACTTTTATTTGTAACTAACGTTACTGCAGTTTCATCTTATACGGACATTTTCGAACTTATACAAAAAAATAAGTTTGAAAATGTCCGTATAGGACGAAACTGCAGTAACGTTGGTTACAAATAAAAGTGGTGGAAAACATAGAAAGTTTAATTTCTCTATTCTTCATTTCCTCTTTGCCTTGTCTTCAAACCATTTCTTGAAGAGCACAGGTCACAGCGCTTACACCATTCTTCCACGTCTCGACCCGATAGTACCTCTCGCGCACTCTCGCTAGAGTTCTATTTACTTCGAAATGCCCTCCAGTGCGACCAGCGTGAAGCTGTTCGAGGATACACGGAATACACGTCTTAGGAAGGATCATCTGGAATTTCGGGGTTCTTCCATCCGGGTTTTTCCATTTTCGAGTGGGTAGGTCATTTCGAATGCTCATGGAGTCCCATGGGAGCCAGTGCTTGGAAATCTCTTGCCATTCCGGTCTCGCTCCTTTGAAAATCCATTCTCGTACATTTTCCAAGACGGGAACCTCCTTCTGCGCTACGATGATGTCTTGCCTCGTCAGGAAGGTAGTGTCACCCTCAGAGGCTGTTAACGACCGTACCACAACCATGGTCAGGTGATTTTCCAAATTGTCTGACCGTATCGCTGGACAAGGGACCCTTACAGGCTGCTACCCTACGGGTCAGAGGGAACCTGAAGCGGCGGAGGACAGGGAGCTTATCTCCCTATCAGAGCTGTCCACAAAGGAGTATCTGCCTGCTACCTTATCACTTCTGGTGGAGATTTCTTCTTTTAGTGGCTGGGTATCCTTGTCCTACTGGTAATACACAGTAATCTTTTTCAAGTCCGGTGACTCCTTTTTTCAAATTTTCTTCCGACTCCTTCAAGCTTTTTTTCGAACTCTTCTTCAAATTTTCTTTCGACAGCTTCAAGCTTCCCCCTCAAATTTCCTTTAAATCCCATCAAACTTCTCATCGACTATTTTTTAAATCCTTTCTTCGTCTCTTGGGAAGTTTTTAAATCTTTAAATGTGTGAAGGTACATCTAATTGTCTTTTTCTCATCTCACCTGGATATTTACCAATAATTTATGATATTCCTCTATGTTTCTTTCTTGTTTTTCCAGAATATTCAGTAATAATTCACGATCTAATTATTCTTCCTCCCTCCATCGTTCTTAATTCTCCGCCAGGCTCAATTGCAATGCTTCAAACATTTTCTCAAGTTCATCCATGGATCTTATTGTAAAACTGAGTTGAAGCGATGTGGTACAAGAATATTTGTCTAATATCAAAAATCTCATATTATATTCTTAGAGAGCATCATTCGCGTATCTGTTGTTTTTGAAAAAAATCATTTTTAGGAATCGTTTTTGCGTTACTTTAAGTGGCTTCAAATAGGTTTCAGAAACCCCTCCCCATCCGACTATTCCATATTTCAGGTGTGATTCTATCAAACAAACAAACAAGAATTTTGAGCTGCCTGGTTTCAAATATGTCTGCTATTCTCCTGAATCTATATAGAATTACATCGTAGTTTTTTACTAGATAATCTATATGTGAATTCTATTTGAAGTGCTCATCAAGCAAGATACTTAGTTTTATCTGTTGACATAATGGTGAAATTATTACCGATAGAAATTTGATTGAAGTGCGGTGCATAAGTTTCATTACTGCAGAAAGGTAAGTAAATTGTTTTTTCGAAATTAATTGACAGCAATCTATAATTCAGGCATTTCATTATCTTGGGAAAGTCATTTTCGATTTTATGTTTTGATTCCTGCTAAGAGTCACTTTCATAGAAGAGGACAGTGTGGTCCGCAAAACTTATTATTTAACATTCAGCTCCTGTGATAAATATATTATTCAGGTAAACAGTAAAGAGTAAGGGCCCTAACACGGTACCTTGTGGCCCACTACATTTAATCATTTGTTCCTTGCTAATGTGGTTTTGAATTCGCACTTTTTGTTTTCTTCCAGTTAAATATGATTTCATAAGATTGTATACTGTACCTCTAATACCCATATCCTCTAAGGTTTGCAATAGAATGGAGTGATCAATAGTATCAAAGGCTTTTGGCATATCTACGAATATTCCGATGAAAAGTTTTGTATATTCGAACTGTTACTTTTTTTTATAGCATCCTGAGCTGATTTTCCTTCTCTGAATCTCAACTGTCAATCAGACAAAATGTTGTATTTATTCAGAAATGAATTCAGTCGCTTTTTTGTTATTTTCTCAATGATTCCACTGAAGTTTGATATCAATGTTATGGGGCTATAGTTAGACATCTCAGCTCTATTACCATTTTTGTAAATTAGATAACAACAGTAGCTAGCTTGAATGCTGTAGGAAATTCATTTGTATCAAATGATTTATTGTTTATACAGTGCTAGTCAAAAGTCCCCTCCCCCCCTCGTATCTTTGGAACGGGTATACTTATAATAATGAAATTTGGAGGGTGGAAATAAACGGATGTAGGCTTCTTAACTGGTCATAACAGGTGACGCAATAGTCATAAATGACGTCACAAGGCCACTGTGACCAAAAATTTTAAATGGGACCCTATGGCAAGTGACAGCTCGTTTGAAAGGTATTGAAAATACCTATTCAGTCATACCAATTTTGTTTGGGTTTCGGCTGATTTTGATTGATAAATTGAAGAAATACGAAAATTATTGTTTCGCATTTAATTAATAAAGATTTTAAAGTACGCCTCTGGTTCATTGTCAAAAAGGTTGACGTGTTTGAATTATCTACTTGTCAAAAGTGTTTATATCTTGAAAATTTACCTAAGCTATTGTTTAACGAGACGTTTAAGTGTTTACATAGGCAAAATGGTACGTACTGTAGCCGACAAAGTAGCAGCTATCTTAATAATTGGTGAATGTAGAAACAATTTCCATGCAGCGGAACGACTGTTTAATGAGAGGTACCCCGATCGCCCTATATCGAGGGTTTATTTGAGGGAGCTTCTTCGGAAGTTTGAAGCATCAGGTAGTGTTCAAGATGCCAAACGATCTGGTCGACCAACAATTAGTGATGACAAAAAAATTGACATACTTGGAGAAATGGTAGTGAACCCTACTTCTTCCACAGCCCAAGTTGCGTCTATCTGTGAAGTCAGTCAAAGGACAGTACATAGGGTGTTGGCTAAAAACAAATTTCATCCATACAAATTAAAAATGGTGCACCAACTTTCAGATGATGACCCCGACCGAAGACTAGAATTCTGTGAAACTATGTCCGATAAAATGAACCAACAACCAGGCTACATACAGACAATTTGTTTTAGTGACGAAAGTACTTTCTTTCTCAATGGAAATGTTAACACTCAAAATGTGAGGTATTGGAGTGACACAAATCCTCACATCTTTCGTGAAAAACATACTCAATTTCCAGAAAAAGTAAATGTTTGAGCAGGTATTTTGGGAAACCACATAGTTGGGCCTCTTTTTCTCAATGCTATCTTAACCGGTGAATTGTATCTGGAGATGTTACAAACTGATATTGAGGCGTTAATTCTTGAAATTCTAGAAGATAATCCAGATGAATTCGACAACTTGGAAATAACGTTTCAACAAGATGGTGCTCCTGCACACTATTACGGTGCAGTAAGACGTTACCTAGATGAAGAATATCGTGGTAGATGGATTGGACGACGAGGTTCGATCGAATGGCCAGCTCGGTCACCGGACCTTACACCATTAGATTTTTTTCTATGGGGATACTTGAAATCTAAGGTTTACGCTACAGCACCTGACAGTATTGCCATTCTGAAACAACGAATTGTTGAAGAATGTAGGGCAATTTCCGCTGACACACTGGGACGAGTACGACAAGAGTTTAGCAATAGGATGTATTACTGCCAGGAAGTAGATGGAGCACATTTTGAACACTTATTATAAGAACTGGTTCTTAAATCTTTATTAATTAAATGCGAAACTATAATTTTCGTATTTCTTCAATTTATCAATCAAAATCAGCCGAAACCCAAACAAAATTGGTATGACTGAATAGGTATTTTCAATACCTTTCAAACGAGCTGTCACTTGCCATAGGGTCCCATTTAAAATTTTTAGTCACAGTGGCCTTGTGACGTCATTTATGACTATTGCGTCACCTGTTATGACCAGTTAAGAAGCCTACATCCGTTTATTTCCATCCTCCAAATTTCATTATTAGAAGTATACCCGTTCAAAAGATACGAGGGGGGGAGGGGACTTTTGACTAGCACTGTATATGTAAGCGGAATCTTGATGGAATCTACTATGATTTTGATTGTTCCTGATTTTGAATCGTCGGGCTCGGGCGATTTTTCATTCTTTAGCTCCCATGCAACACTTTTAATCTCTGAAGGATTTGTTGGGAAGAGAAAAAGTGAAATTTTATGAATTTTTTTAATTTCTCTATAGCCATCTTCTTTTTTAATCTTTTTGCCAATTTTGAACCTACATTTATGAAATAGTCATTAAAATTATTTGCCATTTCTGTTGGTTCTGTTGACACATACCCATCTTTCGAGTTTATGCTGTTTATTTCTGTAGAGCTAGGGTTTGTGAGTATTTCGTTTACTGTTTGCCATATATTAATATATTCTTTCAGTCTTCGAATGAATGTATTAGTAACAATATTTACATCCTCAATGCAGGGCCGAAGCGGAAAGAAAAACCAGGGGGGAAGGGAATCCCAATTTTCCCAAGCCCACCATCAAAATTTACCAACTTTCGAATAAATGAAAGCTGAGGGATTAGTTATACTATAATATATAAATTTTCCTACTTAGCTATCCAAAGATTGGCTGAATGCTTATGCCCGTTAGGGTATGCACAAACAAAAATAAATTCTGGTAATAATAAAATAATACTGGGAATTATTCTACTTTGGACCAATGTCCTTGGTCTTCCACCATATCCACCATGCATAGGAATATTAAATAGAAATGAAAGGAAACAACACTTAAATAATATTGGGCTTATTGTTCTCTACTATTATTTTTTCTATCTTTACGGCGCGAAATTTCCCAACTTTCCCAAGTCGAAAAAACAGCAAAAAGTTGTGAATTTTGTAAAATTGTCACTTCAAAATTTGTGGACTGTTCAGGACTATTCTCTTACTTGGGAGAAATTAAACTTTTTTGAAGTTTTCAGACAACTCAGAATTTCAAAGTATGGGATCTCCATGTTGGGAAATCCCAACCTTGTCCTGGTTCTTTCCCTTTTCTTTTTACCTCTCCCTTTATTTTCTATAATTTTTATTTTTTAAATTTTTATTCATTTTTTTTACTATTTTTTTTTCTATCTTCACGGCCCAACATTTCCCAAGTCGAAAATGCAGGGGAGAGACTCCTCCCCATCTCTCCATGGCGACGGCCCTGCCTAATTGACATGAACATTTGTCCAGTTTTTATTTTCCAAACGGGACTTCAGTCCACTTCCATCCAGAATATTTTGTACGTGGAAAAATATTTTGATTGATTTGCTTTCCAGGATTTGAAACGAATAATTTTCAATAAATGATCAGTAATGTTGATTTCGAAACAGTGGCTATAATATCATTAAAATTGATTTTATGTTCAATGAGGGTATGATCTATGCTGAATTTTGTCATGAATGTGGGTAGGTTTATGTTCAACCAAAATATTTGACAAATTGAATTCGAAAGTAATAAAATGGTTTTTCACCACTCCATGTCACAACTGAATTCAAGTTTGTTTTAGGGATCATCAAAATTCTTTTCCATAGAAATAAAGTCGAAACATTTTCTCGAGGGTAAACGGGAAAAGCTGAAAAATGCGTTAACCATCAGTCAGCAGAAATTGTTTGGAGTCTAATTAGTAGGACGAATCCGATCATGTGAAAATTGGGAAATTAAAACACTTCGAACTCCTTTTCGTTCACTTGAAATCTTGACAGAATTGAATAGTGATCCTGGGACACAATCGAAAGACCGGACAATTAATTTGCAGACACAAAGGACCTCTCGGACGAAAAGGATAATGGGTCAAGCCGGGCGAGAAATATCAGCAAGGATATGAATTACTGACAGAATAATTTTCGCTTCTCTGTTGAAACTGATAAGGTTTAGCATTATGGTCGTGTTGTAGAAGCAAAATTATCTCAAAATATACAGGACTGGTTTACCATGACCAGGGATAGTCAGAAGCCCCCCCTGAAACTTCGATGAAAGAAATAATAAAACCTGCTTTCGATATTATCCAAAAATCTAAAGATGTTACTGAAAACGAAAACACATCATCAAAAATTACCTCATCGTGTACAACAAATAGCTGCCAATCGAAGTAACTACAGTTATCATCATTATAGAAACTTGAAAAATAAGTTACGCCTTGCATAGCTAATCAAATAAGCTGTCATCGATCACAATAAAGAGTTGACAATTTTTGTTATTTATCAGGGTGTTTCAAATTCAATCCTCACCATTGGAATCTCGGAAACTATAAGAGATACGGATATGATTAAATTGGGACAAAGTTGCGCATTTACCTAACTAACAATATGCCATAGAGAAAGTTCTCAAATCTCGAGTATATACGGAGATATCCGGAAAAAACAAATTTCGGAAAATGTTTTTTTATTTTTTCTGACTTTAATTTTCGAATGATTCAAAAATAAATTGCACTTCCACATTGCCACTTTTTCCCTGCTATATAATGGTGTTTTCAGATTTGCTATACGACGTTCCGTCTTCCGGCCACTATCATCAACTTTATTTTTTCTTATAGGCGCTACATTGGATTCTTTCTGTTTTGAACAGAACCAGATTTTACCTTTTCAATGACGTATAATAAGTTATCATTCTTTTTGGAAAAATTGGAGATATTGAAAAATATTAATTCTAATTATAATAGGCTCTGACTTTGATGTTTCTGAATTTGACTTTCAATTTGTTACACTTAATGACATTTTGTTATTGTACAAGTCATTGAACTTTTGGCGAAATATGGCTTTCACGAATGAAGAAAAAAATATATGATACAAATTTATTACAAATACGATAGAAACAGTGTCAGGGCATCGGAAATGTATTTAAACTCCCGAAAGACGACAACCGCCTCGAAATATGTTAAAATTATTGGATCAATACCTCATTCAATAAATTTTGATTGTTGATTCTGTCTCCGTATTTTTTCATTAACTTTTCAAACAAACCAAACTCGGTGAGATGTTGATCCAATAATTTGAACATATTTCGATGTGGTTATCGTCTTTCGGGATACAAGTTCAAATACATTTCCGATGTCCTAACACTGTTTCTATCGTATTTGTAATAAATTTGTTTCATATCTCTTCTTTGTATCTGTAGAGTAGGGAGGATGAGTGTAAGCCCACGCACTTAGGCCACATGTGACCCATTGTACATTCTCCCGAGGAGTTGTCCTCCTAGGTCATCGTCCATCGTGTCCTTTCCAGGAAGGTGGACAGGTCGCTGGGAGACATCTCGTTTATATTGGCAGGTGTAGGCCAAGACTCGCCAAACACACTCTCTCATTGACGATAACTCCGGGCACTTGCACAGGACATGCCTGACAGTCTCATCTTCCTGTTCATACATCCTGCATAGAGGTGTGTCCACTAGCCCCATATTATGGAGGTGTTTCATTAGTTGACAGTGGCCAGTCAGAAATCCTACTGTAAGGCGTAGAATATTCCTGGTCATCGCCAGATATTTCTTCGGCGCCAGCTTTCCAGGGTCGCCCAAGGTGATCCTGGCAAGAATACATCCTTTGATTCCATTCCATATCTTTTAGGATTGAGCATAGGTGTAACATTTGACTAGTTCCGCAATCGTCGAAGTCATCAGGCCGTGGGTGCCACTGGGTCCTAAAATTCTTAGTCCAGCCGCTTCTTTGGCTAAAGAGTCGGCAATGCGATTACTTTTACTCCTGTCGTGCCCTTCAACACACCTCAGGATAATGTTATTATCTACCGAGACTTTGGCTGAATCTTGGTGGCACTCTAGTACTAGCCCTGAGGTAACACGCTGTCTGTTCAAAGCTAATCGTGCTTGCCTGCTATCAATGCCGATTGTTATGTTTTTGCCAGAAATTCTCTTCTTGGTTATTTCTTTTGTGGCGATTGAGATACCAGCCAGTTCTGTTTGGACCATGCTGGTATTTCTTCCCATTCCCCACTTAATCCTTAGGCTAAGTGATCTGGAGTACGCTCCACATCCTGAGCCTTCTTTGGTTTTTGAGCCGTCTGGATAAATCCGTATTGCATTCGTAGTATCTGACTCTTAATTTGTATTTTGTAGGGTTTATTAAACACAAACCTGGGTTCAATTGCATCGCTTGTTGCCTGCAGCAGAGGTTGTGTAGTAAGCGCTTCCCGCCATAGGCCCAGCCTCAATTGACCCATTTCTACTTCGAGGTTTACACCAGCCGTGCGCAATCGTACCATGGCCATTAACGCAACCTCCTTAACGTACAGATCCAGAGGGGTCAGACCCGTGATTAATTCCGTTGCCGCGGTTGGTGTTGTTCTCATAGCTCCTGTGATGTTTAAACAAGCCAGTCGCTGTATTTGATATAATTTTTGTATGGTCGTTGCTTGTAGAACTTTCGGTCCCCATGCAATGGCTCCATACGTTAACATAGGTGTTATTATTGCAGTGTAGATCCAGGTGACCACACGGGGTGAAAGACTCCATGCGCGTTCCACTGTCCTACGACATTGCTCATAAGCCACGTATTCTCTTTTTGCTCTACTCTGTAGATGAGAGTTCCATGTTAGCTTCTTGTCGAGGATAGTATCAAGGTATTTCACCTCTTCAGAGAAGTTTAGTTTGCTTTTGAAGATTTCGGGAGGTTTTAAGCCCGTTAAACTTCTTTTCCTGGTGAAAAGGACCATCTCAGTCTCCTTGGGATTGATCGACAGTGAGTGTTCCTTACACCATGTTTCTATTAATTTGAGCCCATCCTGCGCTCTATCGCACAGTGTGTTTACAAATTTGCCGGTCTGCAAGATAACTATGTCATCTGCAGATGCAATTTTGTAGAATCCATTTTTGTTAAGGTGATTAATTAGGGTATCCAGAACTATGTTTCAGAAAAGGGGTGATAAGACCCCTCCCTGTGGACATCACCTCATGACCAGTCCTTTCACTGTGATGTCTTCTACATTAATACTTATTGCTCTACTAGAGAGCATCTGGAGTATCCATTCTCCTACTATCAGGGGTACATACTAGAGAGCATCTGGAGTATCCATTCTCCTACTATCAGGGGTACATTCCTGGAGTGTAGTTGCTGGGTAATTGTTGGAAAGGTTGTTGTTCAATGATCTCCCGATTCTGCCAACCACATGGTGAAGGGCCGAATCAGTAGACCTTCCCGGAGTATATGCATGCTGATTTGGATGAAGGGGGTTGTGAACAAGTACTTCATCTCTTATGTACCGCTCACATAGCCTCTCCATGAGTTTTAAGAAAAACAATGTGAGACTAATTGGTCGGAATGCTTTTGGTAGGGTGTAGTCCATCCTACCTGGTTTGGGTATAAATACTACTCTTACTTATCTCCACTTATTGGAAATATACCTCAGAACTAGAGAGGCTCTCAATATTCCAACCAGATGCGGCATAAGAGTGTCCAGTCCCCACTGAAGTAGGGCTGGTCTTATACAGTCAGGTCCTGGTGACTTGAAGGGGGAAAAGCCCGATATAGCCCATCTTATTTTGTCCTCATCAATTACTGTACTAGCATATTGCCAGACGTATTGTGAGGGTGTTGTTGGTACATCCGTCTAGTTCGTCGTTCCAGGCTCACAATAGGCTCTCCAGGCTTCTCTTTGCTTTCGTCTGCAGACTTTTTTTCAACTCTTTGAGGTTGGCTTGATATTTAACTCAGTCCTCTTCGAGTCTTTTACGTTTTGCCTTGTTGAAGGTCGTATTCGCTGTCTACCTGAGGTGTTTCAATTCAGGGTACCACCATGTGTTGGTTGTGCCATATGTTTAAACCATCCTCATCGGACAGGATTCCTTATAGGCAATGTCTATTTTGTTGTGGATAGATACCGTGTACCTTTCAAGTTCTTCATTGTTGTTCATTGTTTCCTGCAGAGCTCCTCTCAAGGGTCGATTGTAGAGAGCTACATCCGTCCTCTTCGAGTCCCGGGATTTTACAGTGATCCTGATACCGTGATACCGTATAGATCAGCCAGCGGTGGTCTGACATAGAAATATGGTCCGAGACTTGCCAGTCTTGGATTTTGTTCGATATTTTGGCTGTCGTAAGCTTGATATCTATTAATATTTGGCTACGTGCGTTAATATATGTTGACTCCGTGCCTCTGTTAAGATTGTTAGATCTTATATATTCATATAGTGACTTAGCTCGAGCGTTGATATCCTTGTTGCCCCAGCTCAAGTGGTGAGAGTTTGAGTCGCAACCAAATATGAGCTCTAATCTCTGGTTGAGGTAGTGATCCACTAGTACCTCCATTTCTCTGATCGGATGTAGGGTGGCTGCATCTGAAGGGAGGTACACCGATGCGATTATCAACGCCATCTATTTTTCAACTGGACATTCAACTTTACCCGCAGTGAGGTCTGAGGTGCCTTCGGAAACGCTTTGTATTTCCTAGGAACATAGGCAGCCGTCCTAGGTTGCTGGTTGCTTGGTAAGCTGAAAATTTGACCAGTTAGGCTACTGAAACCAGTAATTTTGGTATTTATTATCCAGGGCTCCTGGATCAAAGCTATTGCCTCCTCCAATACATCAAGGTGGTGACATAGTGTTGCCGTTGCCGCCTTTTTGTGTTGGAGGTTGCATTGTATTATTTTTACATCTTTTCCAACGTCCTTGCCCATGAGACAGTTGTTGGATTCAAAGTTACCTTTAAAGGTCCATTTGCTCCTCCGCTAGGGGGGAGGTGACCTCGGTGTTTATGGGTGCCTCCTTCGTCAGGTCATCGACTGTCATCTGTTCAGATGCTTCGACTTCCTTTTCGAAAGTCTTGGTTTGGGGTCAATATCCACTTTAGATGGCTCGACTTCCAATGACCTAGGGTCTTCAGGGGTACCCTCTGCTTCTCTCTTTGTTATCCTAATAGTCAGTGAGGTAAACGCATAGCTTAACCTCAACGACTTCTTCTTTAGGATTCCAAAGACGAAGAGGTGTCCTTGTGGGTTCATCTTAACCTCATGATGGAAAGTGCACCATCTTGCTACCGTCAGTTCTGCGATTTCAGCCGACCCAGCACCCTCTCCTTTTCACCGGATGTCGTCTTGTGGACGTTCTCCAGGATCCAGAGTGACGCTTTGGTAAGCTTTGGGAGCTTATCCACATTAACGACCGCAAGTGATGGCTCCTCCCACGGCTTACTATTCATTGTGGCTTTCTTTAGCCACTCTAGCGTCACGTCGTCATCGCAGACCACTCTGATGATTTCACCAGAGTATGTTTACGACTTGAACGTGGGCGGTCATATCTTTTTTTTCTTCATTCGTTAAAGTCATTTTTCGCTAAAAATTCAATGACTTGTACAATAACAAAATGTCATTGAGTGTAACAAAATGAAAGTCAAATTTAGAAACATCAAAGTCAAACCTATCATGATAAAAATTATTTTTTTCAATATCTCCAATTTTTCGAGAAAAAATGACAACTTATGATACATTATTGAAAAGGTAAAATCTGGTTCAATTCAAAACAGAAAGAAGCTAATGTAACGCCCATAAGAAAAAATAAAGTTGATGATAGTGACCGAAAGAGGAAACATCGGATAGCAAATCTGAAAACACCATTATGTAGCAGGAAAAAAGTGGCAATGTGGAAGTGCAATTTATTTTCGAATCCTTCAAAAAATGAATTCAGAAAAAAATAAAAACCATTTTCCGAAATTTCTGTTTTTCCGGTTATCTCCGGATACAGGCGGAATTCCAGAACTTTCTCTATGGAATATTGTAAATGCGCAACGTTTCCTCAATTCAACCATCTTTGGATCTCTCATAGTTTTGGAGATACAAATGGTGGATCGAATTTGAAACAACCTATATATGTTTCTGATATTTCATGTAAATTGGTGTTGTATAATATCACTATTTCAAGAACGTTGATATTATTCATGGAACTCAAAGAATCACGGACACCCGAAAGGTTTTCAGATTGTTTTAAAAAACCTGGAATGTCGATGAACAAAAGATACTCCATCCCCTATCATTCCAAAGTAGAGAACACAATGTCTGGTTCTGCTTATACCATAGAAAGTGTGTTAGGTGAGGTGAGGATACGAGAAAATCAACAATAGACGTCTTCAGAAGACTTATCAGACGGCACGTCGTCGCAGCTACCTTCAAAATAGTTCTGTTTGAAAAGACTGCTGTCAGAATGTCTCGCACAAAGCGCAACTTTCAGAACTTATATATTATGTGAAGCGTAGTTGCCTGCGGATGCTTTGATTCCGTCTATCTGACACAATGGAGTTTTAATGAATGACGTTTACTCCTCCGACATAGTTCAGAAGATATCTCATTAGGGCGTACCAATGTATCGAATTTCGGAATGTGGGTTAGGAGAAAGAAGGGCGAGAATCGGATGGTTATCGAGGGAAAGTTCAGTTGGGACAACATGGGAAATGAGCAGAGTATTGTTTCCTGGAGGGGTGCGTTCTGAAAGGTATTCGAATACAGGGTCATCCAACCGTAAACGGTTTTGTAATGAGTCGAGAAATTTCAAAGTAACAAATTTTGTAACAAAACCCATAATTTCTGAATATTTCTTAGAATAATGATGAAAGCGATGTCAGGAGAATATGTATGTAGAAGAAGACTGGGAGTTACATGAGATGTATAATGGAAAAACTAGAATGATATTCAACAATAATGATATTGTTTTCATAGGAATATGTGAATAATATTATTATTGTGTGATGATGTGAGAGTAAATTAGGTTTGACCTTTATGAGTCTTTCACGATATATTGGAAAGTAAATTCCATTAGTTTGGACTTACATTGTCTAATATAATTCTAATGTGATAAAAAATCAACGAAAGAACAAATAAAATTTAAATGAATAGCTGAAATATCTATTATATTGAGTAATGAAACCTGAAATGAAAATACAATGAAACTTATAAAACAATTAAGCTACAAAATGAAATACAGGGTAGAGAAAAATGGAAAAAAAATCTGTTTTTCCGTTAACCAGCTGTCGTACCCCTACGAACGACAACCTTCAGAAGTCGAAACTTGTGCAAGCTAAGGATTAACGAGGTCTTACCTTTCAACGTGTGATTCCTAACACGGGTTGGACGATAGCAAGTGAAGATCGATCGTTCAGACTAGGGCTTGAACCACCGACCAACACGGCAGTCAATTCGAGTGAGTGAACAAAGCACCCACGCCAAACCGCTTGGCTACCGACCGACCGAAAAGGATTAGAATAAACTCAAAATTGAAAGTGAATTGAAACAGATTTCGAAGTAAGTTACTTTACGACATTTCGCTTGTTAGTATCCACAATCGTCTTCGGTTGATGACGGTACTATTTTCCCTCAAGATGACTTTTTATAGATCATTCGAGCGCTTACACCAATCCTCTTTTTTACTCTCAACGTTTCACCGGTTTAGAGGGAGTTGACCGTTTTCTTCTTGAAAACAGGTTTCCATTTGTTGGGTATCTCTATCTATCTTGGCTGAATACACATCGTAGGATAACATAAGATGCAGTTTCTTCCTCTTAAACACTGTGGGTGATCTCAGCTTGGAACCACTTAATGTTATGTTGATACTATTGCCAATTTGCTTGTTTCTCCTTATTTTGTCGTTTTCTTGTGCTCGGCAATGCGGACTTGCAAAGACCTCTCAGTTTTACCATTATAGCACTTGATGTTATGTTGATGCTTTCACCGATTTGCTGGTTTCTCCTCGTTTTGTGTTTTCCTTGTGCTCGGCAATGCGGACTTGCAAAGACCTCTTAGTTTTACCATTAAAGCACTTGATGTTATGTTAATGCTTTTGCCAATTTGCTGATTTCTCCTCGTTTTGTGTAGCTCGGCAATGCGAACTTGCAAATACCTCTTAGTTTCACCAATATAGAATTTTTGCCGCACTCCCAGGGTATCCGGTGAATGCAATCCATGGAATCGCAGTCCGCGTTTGGTGGCCAAGTTTTCGTGAGGCTCCTATGGATGGTGTTTCCGGATCTGAAGCAGGTTCTGGTGTTGCACATGTACCCAATTCTTCTTATCTTTTCCGACAAGCATCTAACGTAGGGAATTACAAACACTGGTTGTGACGGCTCCTCTTCCTTGCGAGGCTCTTGCTGTCTTCTAGCCGAAGTCTTTTCCACCATCACTTTGAAGTAACTATTGCGCTGAAGACTTTTTGATGGTGCTTAGTTCCTTCTCCGTATTACAGAACCCGAAAGCCCGATCTACTGAAGTCTTCATGATTCCTTCTTTGACAAATTGATGGTAGTTGGATTCCTGATTCAGACACTGTCCCGTATGAGTCGGTATTCGGTATATAGATGTTTCCCACTCAGTGTCGGTCCTCTTCACCAGCGATTCACATTGGATTTGAGTCGCTGGAGATTGAATCCATTTGAAAAAACATTCTCAAGAAGTTTTTTCCACATGAACGCAGTTCTCCAAATGAAAGAGTTTTCGAACAGTGAAGTTCGAGGTTTACTGAGTTGAACCTTAAAACGATGAACAGCCACAGTGTGTCGCGTATTTCTGATATGTATTGATAAGTCTCAAGTCACTTGAACACTTCCCGTGAAAGTATCTATGGAAGAGATGTATGGGGCAGAGCTCCATACATGAGAACAATACTTTAAAGAAGGTCTCATCTGAGCTTTATGAAGCATCAAAAGTAACTGAGGTGTGTACAGTTTTCTGGTTCGAAACAGTGTTTCAAGCTTCTGAGAAGCAAACTTCGCAATTCCAGCGACATGATTGACCCAAAACATATTGGTGTCCATTTCAACCGCAAACAAACTTATCCGAGCAGAAAACGGAATTGTCTGACATTATCATATTCAGTTCGGAGACATTTATCTTCTCGTCGGAAACCGATGCCTGGGTTTTTCTGGCATAGAATTGAACCTGGTTAATTTCACCCCAATTCGAAATCACTTCTAGATCCTCATTAAGATGTTGTTCTTGCTCTGTGACTTCGATTACCTCTAGTAATTCGATAAAATGCCTTGAGTTTTTCACAAAATATTAAGTTTTTCCTTGTAGTGGTTGTATTATTTGAAGTGAATATCTAAACCAGTTTTGAGATGCTGAATCTCTGGAACTAATGATCGGTCTGAGCGGAACACCCTTCTTGTGGATTTTGGGTAGTACATACAGGTGAGGGGCCTAACTGTAGTGTAGTATTTTCCAAAAAATACATCTGGTGTTTATTTGAAAGTCTGCAGTAGGAGCCCGCACAATCTTCGTGTTTTGCCGCTTTTGAAGCACATCTTCGATTTTCTGTTCATCACAACAGTGGCGTTTTCCTTATCTGCAGGTAGGATCCTGACGGTGTTATTACTACATAGGCCTTACAGAGCTCTTCGTTCTTCATCGCTGATGTTAGATGCTAAGACTGGTTCTCTAATTTCACATCTGAATTCTTTTGCCTCTACTGGTGGATTCCACTTCAGTAATTATCTCCAAAGTGTGTACAAATGTTAGTGCGATGGCAAAGTTTCGACCTTTCCTCAACAAGGAGTTCTCTATGTCCGTGAGCCGGAAACTCATGTTGATAGCGTTAGCGGCTTTATAGTTGTCCTGATTTCGGTCTACATTTGGGCATTGTTTCCTCACCAACTTGAGAGATTGATCATCTCAATGAACGGGAATTTAATTATCTCCTGATGATACTAGCTTCGTCAGTGAAATGCGCAGCGGAAGACAATAATTTTGTTCTGGTGAGGAGAACGTGTTTTCAATAGATTTATTTTATAATATAGGTTCCAAATTCTACTTATTGAGTATAAGTACGTACATCGAGTACATCGAGTTTTCACTGAGACGAAACAGTGCAGTTATAAAAAATGTTTTGTAAAAAGTTTAAGATATCAATGCACGAGGGTTTTCTGACAGACGAGTATTCTCAAATGTATCCGGTACCCAGTAGAAGTACCCAGAGAACCCAGTGGAAGCGTGGCGTCATTCGAATGGAATGACATTTGTTGAATTCCATATTCGGACTTTATCAGAAAAACTCGAAGAATATAGGACTTGTCTGGGTAGCAGTGATAAAAACAAATAAATGAATTTATTCATCCGTCTCCATTTTGAAAGAGTAATCATTTGGACAGTTTCTCTTGTTATGTTATGGAGATGTTTCGAATATTTAGTATTATGCATGATGGTGATTATACGATTTCTATTCTAAAAATGTTATTCAAGATGGGTTTCACCATACGATAGTTCCATCAGTTGAATCGGCACATTAAACTATTCTACAATATTTTTATAAAACATTAGGTAATTACAAAACAGTAACAATGCAATATTTTTTTTTCAGAATATGCCTAACAGCAATTCCGCAAAGTTCATCCCCAACAGTTGGGCTGGAGAGTTCATAGGCTAATATTGAAAAAAATTTTTTCTTCAATTTTTCGATAAAATTTGATTCCACAATCCAATATCATTGCTTTAGAGGGTAATACAACGATTATAGCGGTCGTATAATTTTTTTTCCAGCAAGCATTCTCTTGAGGTCTGAGAACAGAAAAACAGTCGCTGGGGGGCAGATCTGGAGAATACGGAGGATGTGGAAGCAATTCGGAGCTCAATTCATGCAATTTGCTACTGTTTTTCATTGATTTGTGGCACGATGCATTATCTCGATAGAACTGCACTTTTTTTTTCAAATGGTACCGTTTTTCTGTGATTTCGCCCTTTAAACGCTCCAATAACGCTATGTTATAGTCGCTGTTGATGATTTTTTTCTATTTCAAGATTGCTGATGATAGCTGGTTACCGGTAAAACAGATTTTTTCAAAGAGATATTATACTATGCGCATCCCAAAAGAACGATAATGTAAACCTGTTGTCTCATAAACTCATAATGGGCTTGTTTCATGATTTTTAGTTTGAGGTTCACTTGATAGAAATTTCAAACTGAAAAACAGTGCACTTCGTTTCATGTCTCTAAGTACCGTAGTTTTCCCGTGATTAATTAATAAAAATCGAATTTCCCGCTTTTTGTTCGACTGGCTAATAGGAACAGTAGAAATAATCAACATTGCCAAATCATGAAATTCACGAAGCCTATAATTATCAATTCAATTATGGAAGTGTATATGAACCCGTTAACGTTTCAAATAATGAAAAATTCTCCACATGCAATAAAATGTACACGAAAAATCATGTTTGCTAATAAGTTCTATATCTAAAATCAGTACAGAAAGTCGATAGATCACAAAATATTCACCTAAACTATGATTTTATGCATTATTTAATAATATACAGTTATGAAAATAAAAAAATATAGCAAACTGGATTAAAGAATAATTTCAAATATCCAATTTATTCTACAATCCCCAATCTGTACAACTGCAATATATCATAAAAAAAAACGATTCCTACATACATACCCTTTTCTAATATAGCTGCTAAATTCAAGCGTTATAAGCTCGCTTGGGTAATCTGTTGAATCTTCCAAAACTTGGGAGGAAGGTTGAATAAGGTCAAGTATAGACAGAATTGATTGTACTCGAACTGATCCAACAAAAGCTCCTGAGGTAATAATACCATTAATCATATGATAGAATTCAATTAATTTTGTTTCATACTTTCAGTAACAGGATTAACTCCAGATAATTTTTTCTGTGAAGAATACTTGAAATTTAAATAAAAAACTCTGTTATCAAATTCAATATTTTCGTTCCCCTTTTCATTTATAGTCAAATTTTAAATGATATCTGTAAAGTCTTGAAAGAGCAGAAGAATTGTAGTTCTTTCTTTTCAATATTTTCACTTTTTTTTTTCTCATCATTTTATCCTTTGGGAACCTAAACTAATTATATGAAATAACTCACTTATAAATCAATGCGCTTTCTGTTTTCTTGTGCCTTTCCGCACAATTAAAATCAGCACAAGAATGCACCATATTAATATGCAAATATATCTCTAGAACACTTTTGAAACATACACAAACTAAACTCGATGAAAAAACGAATTGTTTCTACGCGAGCTATCAGCTAAGAAAAAGTTGAAACTCAATGTTGCAAAAACAAGCAGAATGGATCCGATATGACATACATTTTCAATGCCGAAGAAACCAATAAATTGTGATATGGGTACTCCATTTTCCTGAGAAAATGAACGATCAATTAAAATTTTCTGTAATCATTCATTCATTTTCTTAAAGAATAAAGCCAGCTAACAAATAAATATACAATAATAAGATCGCTCGAATCCACGAATTGAGCATAAAAATGTACAATAATATTATAACTGATATAGTACAAGTTATATCTAAATATAATTCTAAATAGAATTAAACGAGCTGTATTTTCAAATGGTTTTCGAATGCTCAGGAACCCTAGTAAAATAAATGAATTATGCATTCATGCCACCCACCAGAAATTCAACTTACTGGTATATTAGCCATATTGTCATCCAGTCAGCCAGCGCCCTCTGTAGTGTATGCGACAATGTGCTCTTTCTAATGTCAATGGTTTCCACAAACCTCGTATTTTTGTTAAAATAATATGAAAATGAATGTTGAGCCTTGTTTTGTTAAAGCTGACTCCCGACCACTTACCAAGAGTCGATTTTGAAATGATCGATGAATTTTACTTGAAAAATTTGTAATACTTTGGTACCGAAATGAAGAATGAAAAATTGAAACGGTAGGTGGTATATTTAGTAGGTAACTTTTTTTATATGACATTAATTTCAGACTTTGTCTTTTATCGAAGGATGGAAAGTTTTGAATTAATTTTTATTTTATCTCGGCCAAGGAGCAGTATGGTGACTGAAAAGAGAAGCAAAAATATGTACAGTGGAATGTAGAATTACTCCAGTACGTAACAATTCAAAAAATAACCTGCAAAAGTATTTTTCAGAATGTAGACTAATGAAACGAAATATGCAGCAAAATAGGTACCCGCAAAAAACGTTCTGTAATTATATAATTGTAACAGTATTCACACCGAGTTGACAACAATAACAACAAAAATGGCGTCTGTCAAATTGGATCATCAGATCTGTGATTGGATATTTAAAACCAATACACTTGTCAACTCTGCTCTAGACACGATCAATTTTATTGGTCAACAGACACGCGGCTAATTTAAATTCTTGCTTTTCGAATTATTCTTTTTTCTGCAAACATAAAGAGATTTTGGGACCGATTAGGCTTGATAAGTATAATATATCCCTAACTCGATCAGTCTATAAGCAAACCAGTATCATTTTCCATAGCATGAAACAAGCCCATTCGACAGCTGTGAAATTTGTACACGTGTCTTTTGAAGGTTAGGGTTAACTAAAAATCATATGGATTTATAATCAGTAGTGTCATCTGTGTGTTAGCCTACGGCCCACCTAATATTTGTGTTTTGGTATTATTGTCAGTATCAATATTGTATTTGTAATAAATTCAATCACATCAATTTGCGAAATTTTGTATAAATGAAAAGTTATGACTATTGAAAAAGTATCGATATCAACATTATTATTCACTAAAACTTCGTGTTATCGACATTATCGACCAAATAGATTACCAAAAACTCATTCTCGATCTAATTGAAGGAACTCGAAAATGAATTTGTTCATAAATTCAAACATCTCTTCAGCTCAGTTACAAATGAATTTCTTTTAACGACTTCTTAGACAATGATTATTCCCTTGCAGTTTTCTCAAGAGATTTAGACTGGAAGATCACATTTCATTTGTTTCACAAGATACTCGTATTACATTATGAATGGTCATTCGAAAACTTTGCGACTTTTGCGTCATTCATAGACTTCGTTATGAACTTTTCGACACGACTATTCTCAAAGCTCATTTGGTTTAATAGAAATTTCATTTGATAGCACTATATCACTCGCGACTCTGCGCCACTATTAGATTATCGAATAATGATTCGTGAAAGATGAATGTTGTGCGCTGATAACACGGTTTATAGCGGTTGTGTAACAAACGAGACTTCGATCTAATTTTGAGCCAGTTCATTCGCCATTAAAAAAGTAATGGTGGAATATAGAGCTTTTTGTCACCGATACTAACAGTGATTAATTGTATGTATTTCAGAATGTACCTATCTATAATTTAACTCAAACTGGAATGATTCAGTAATCTTTTGGAGTCATACGTTGGTGAAGACAATATATTTGTGTAGGAAAATTTCAAAACAATGTAGGTTATTTTGAATTACACTAGTTCGGACTTCCATTGTCTAATATATAACATGATTTGAAATCCCTGAAACAACTAAAAAAGAAGAATTAAAAATAAATAGCTGAAAATAACGATTGTATTGAGCAAAAACCTGAAATGAAATAATAGTAAAATGAAATACAAGTAAAAATAGAACAATTGAACAAAAAAAAAATGAAAATATAGAAATACAAAATGAAAATCTGTTTAAAAAATCTGTTTGAAATCTGTTTTTCCGTTAATCAGCTGTCGCCCCCATATGAACGACAACTCTCATAGGTTGAGAAACTTGTGCAAGCTAAGGACTAACGAGGTCTTACCTTTTGACGTGCGATTCCTAACACGGTTGTGGAATAATTCCAGTTTCAATCAGATACATTCTCTCGAGAAAAATATCTGGTCGAGGCGGGAATCGAACCCAGGGTTTTCCGATCGTTCGGAATAAAGATAAAAAATAAAAAAGTTAAGAGATTTCAAGCCAAGTTAGTTCACGACGTTTCGATTGTTAGTATCCACAATCGTCTTTGGGTGATGACTGGACTACGAAAGATGACGATTTATGGGTCGTTCGAGTACTTTCACTTACCCCTCTTTCCATTTTTTCCGCTTCACTGGTTCAGTGGGAGATGACCGTTTGGCGGGAGTTGGCCATTTTTCGCTTGATGATGGGTTTCCATATGTTGCGTATTTCTACGCTAGCTTGGCTGAATACGTTGTTGGACAACATGTATGCGGTTTCCTTGAATTTTCTCCTAAAGCAATGTTCCTCTCTGTGTAAGATCTCAGCTTGGGATCACTCGATGTTGAGTTGATGGGTCCAAACATGGTCTGCTATTCCTGATTTGCTGGTTCCCCCCGCTGTGTGTGTTTCTTGTGTTCGGCAATGCGAACATTCAATGGCCTCTTAGTTTCACTAATATAGAATTTTCCGCACTCACAGGGTATACAATAAATGCAATTTTTGGAATCGCAGTCCGCGTTTGGTGGCCTGATTTTCCTGAGGCTGCTACGGATAGTGTTACCGGATCTGAAGCAGGTTCTGATGTTGTAATTGGAACCAATTCTGCTTATCCTCTCCGATAATCCTCTGATGTAGGGAAGTGCAAGCACTGGTTGTGACGGCTACTCTTCCTTGCTAAGCTCCTGCTGTTTTTCACCCAAAATCTTTTCTACCATCGCTTTGGAGTAACCATTCTATTGAAGATCATTCCTTCGACAGATCTGGTCATCGGAAAAGTCGCTTCTACAAATATGCTTGTCGTTTCAGTCTTACTCTACTCGTTTCGAGTAGTGAAATGGACTCGAGGTGAGCTGTATCCATGGAGAACTAATGCATCGACATAAGAGGTTGTATCCCAAATGGTTGTACTTTCATCAGGAGTCATCAGGAGCTTGAATCCCCTTGTCTGCATGGTCAGCCACCATGAGAGTAGGAGTATGAACATTTTTCTTTAGAGCAGCTGCTCGAGCGGCTGATGAACTCGGTTTAGTTCTCGACACTGGAAGGTGATCATAACTCTGTGAGTATGTTCTGCTTAAATACATGGGGTCCTAAGGTTGAGTGAGCTGAAGTCGGGAACTGAGAGGTACATCATTGCTCGCCAGGATGGTGTCTTGAACACTTCGATGGCGGGTACACAAGAAGAAAGGCTGAGATCAAGTTGGCGGGTCAACACGCAACTCGTATCCAATGTGTGAAATATCAAAGGGCGGATAATAGGCCATTCACGACCGCAGTGTAGTAAATAGTCACCAAATTACATCGTATCCATCACCCTTTGCGTCAAAACGTGCTCCTGACTACCAAACAGTACTTCCTTGATGCTAGTGACCGCTAAAAAGTAACTGGTAAAGCGAGCGAGAAGCATCTTTAGAAACTTCCTTGCTTATTTCAACAGCCTCCGCATGTTGTGGGTAATCTGCTGACCGCTGATGAAGTAGAATCCTACTGGAGGACATGTGTGAACACTCGCAGTCTCTCAATACTACATCCCTAGTGCAGTTCGAGGCTTTCAATAGAGAGCTTCGGAACTAATCATCCATCCAACCACTGGAATCGTATTGTACATCCAGGTAATTTAATGCGAGAAACAGTGAAGTTTTGTATTTGTGTAACGCCAGTTGATTGAAAAATCGCAAATTCAAATTATGTACTACGATTCTAAAAATTATTTTCTCTAAAAGATATCATATATCTCTGTACGGGTGCGAGATGTGCTCCCGTTTTCTAATACTCGTGTATGAATTTTTTGGCAGTCTATATGCTCATCGTTTATAACTCTTATGAATGCTAAATTCTCTGTAGGAAATCTTTTATTCATATAAGTGATTCAGAATGACTGTTTCATTGACAGTTTCAAGGATTTACAGCACCTACAATCTGAAAAAAAGCAATTTAAAAAAAATCAAAATTAATGGAGATCATTATAGAAACAGGGTGTTTCAAATTCGATCCTCACCATTGGGATCTCGGAAACTATGAGCGATACGGAGATGGTTGAATTGGGGCAAAGTTGCGCATTTACCTGACTAATAATATGCCATTGAGAAAGTTCTGATATTTTGAGTATTTCCGGAGATGTCCGGAAAAAACAGAGATTTCGAAAGAATGTTTTTATTTATTTCTGGCTTTATTTTTTGAAGGATTCGAAAATAAATTGCACTTCCACTTTTTCCCTGCTACATAATGGTGTTTTCAGATTTGTTATCCGACGTTTTGCCTTCCGGCCTTCATCAATCATCTTTATTTTTTCTTATGGGCGCTACATTGGACACTTTCTGGTTTGAATAGAATCAGATTCTACCTTTTCAATGATGTATTATAAATTATCATTCTTTTTTTAAAAATTGGAGATACTGAAAAAAATCAATCCTTATCATAATAGGCTTTGACTTTGATGTTTCTCAAAAATGGACTTTCGAATTGTTACACTCAATGACATTTTGTTATTGTTCAAGTCATTGAATTTTTGGCAAAAAATGTCTTTCATGAATGAAAAAAAAAATTGATATGATACAAATTTATTGCAAATACGATAGAAACAGTGTTAGGTCAACGGAAATGTATTCTTTATCTCGAAAGACAACAACCCATCGAACTATGTTCAAGTTATTGGATCAAAATCATTTAAAAAGCCGAGGAGAATATACGGATACAGAATGGACCAGAAAACTGAGGAAAATTTGATAAATAAGGTATGAAAGAGGTAAGTTAGACATTGTGTCTTTTTCAATAAAAATTAATAATTTGCAGATAAACATGAACCTCTGAAATGAATATTTGTCATACGAGTGCTTGGATACATCTTAAAAAAAGCGGTTTAAAATGTTATAAAATACAGGTGATCCCGAAAGGCGATCAGAATTTTGTAATTGGCTAATAAGAAGACTTCATTTTCCTGTTTTCATGGAAAATGTAATTTGGACAGATGATATGTGGGATATTCAACCGAAATAACGAACACAATTGAAGCATAAATGACCCCAGGCAGTTCCGAGAAATTCGACCTCAAATGCGATTCAGTATTAACATGTAGGCAGGAATTTACAAAGATTGAATTTTGGACCCTCATTTATTTGACGGAATTCTGAATGAAGAAACCTATCACCAGTTTTTAATGTCGATTTTCGAAGATTATTTTTTGGAGAATCTACCTTCAGCAAACTATAACAACATCTGGTTTCAACATGATGGTGCTCCAACGCAATATTCTTATAGGGTGCACTAAAAAATAGAGTTTATGGTCAGAGGGAATATCAAAATATTGAGGATCTTCAACATATCATTGTTAGAGAGTTGGGAAGATTGAGGAGAAGGTAAATTATGCGTGCAGTGAATAATATTCGAGAAAGGGCACAGTTGTGTTATCATGAACAAATCCAGCATTTTGAGCATTTGTTGTGGCTTGATTTCGTCTTTACATTTTGGGTAATTATTGTTATTTGTTCAAAGTTCTATTTCCATTGAAAAGGACCCAATATCTAATTCACCTCCTACACACCTCATTTATTAAATTTTGATTGTTGATTCTGTCTCCGTATTTTTCCATCGGATTTTCAAATGAACCAAACTCGGTGAGATTTTGATCCAATAATTTGAACATAGTTCCTAACACTATTTTATCGTATTTGTAATAAATTTGTATCATATCTCTTTTTTCTCCATTCGTGAAAGTCATTTTTTGTCAAAAAATCAATGATTTGTACAATAACAAAATGTCATTGAGTGTAACAAATTGAAAGTCAAATTTAGAAACATCAAAGTCAAAACCTATCATGACAAGAATTAATTTTTTCCAATATTTCCAATTTCTCGAATGAGAATGATAACTCATGATACATCATTGAAAAGGTGAAATCTGGTTTCATTCAAAACAGAAAGAATTCAATGTAGAGTTGATGATGGTGGCTGGAAGACGAAACGTCGGATAATAAATCTGAAAACAGTATTATGTAACAGGGAAAAGTGGCAAAAAAAACTAATAAGCATAAGATTATGCTTGAAGAAGCTATTGTATAGCGAAACACGTGTCGCGGTTTTTGTAAAACCCTTATAGTGAAAATCATAGAATAAACTCTATTTATTAGTTTTTTAAATATGGGTTTTCATCAAGTATCGGCCAGTTCTATTCAATTAAAGAAGTGGCAATGTGGAAGTGCAATTTATTTTTGAATTCTTCGAAAAATAAAGCCAAAAAAAAATTAAAACCATTTTGCGAAATTTCTGTTTATTGTGGATATCTCCGGATATACTCGAAATTTCAGAACTTTCTCAGGAAAATGCGCAACTTTTCCCCGATTTGACCATCTTCGTATCTCTCATAGTTTCTGTGATCACAATGGTGACGATCGAATTTGAAACACCCTTTTTAGGGTAGGAAGGGCAAACTTTTCAGTTAACCTCGATGACTTCATGCGTAAACTTGAAATTGCATATGTTCCTATTGCACTTCACAGTGAATTATTCAGGAAACAAAAATTTTGTTCCTTTGAACTCAGGCAAAATATTATTTATCTTCAAAATCTTAACAACGGTTACTCAGTTGCTGTTCGCCACTTGCCACTGAATAGAAAATCAATATATACTATTCTCTAGTATATCTGTTCAGAACTTTTCTCATTCCATTTGTTCAAGTGTTCGTACTATCCAGTATAAACCCCAATAATATTATATTTTGACGAACGACTCTTTCGAATTAAATCAAAAGGGTGAAAATGAAATGGATCTGTAAATTGAAAAAAAGGATATATTTTCAGAAATGAATAATTCTTCAACAGAAGGAAAGTACATCTGCAAGCCTATGCAGATGACTTTGTCATCTTGACAAGGGCCACGTCTGGGAGGGTAGCTTGTAATATCTTCCAAAGCACGATGTACGTTGTTCACGGTTGGTGTCTGAGGGAGCAGATGTCTGTTAACTTCAGCTAAACTGTGATAATCCCCTTCACCAGGAGGAGAAAATTGGACGATCTAATGCCACTTTCCCTTATTGGTGAGGTCATTCCATTTGAAACGTAGATAAAAAATCCAGGCATTGTCCTTGATAAAAAAATCACCTGGAACGTTCACTTAATACCAGTTTTACACAATGCCAGACTATCCCTATGGACATTTCGAAATATTTGTGGTGAAACTTGGGGATTAGGTTCCAAACAAATCCATTGGATTAATGTGATGATTGTCAGACCAATGATCACTCAGGGTGCAATTGCCTGGTGGCCGAAAGCTTCACAGGAAACGGCCCGGGAGAAGCTCTCTGGCTCACAGAGACAGGTTTGTCTGGCCATAAGTGGTGCCATCAGTACTACACCGTTAGCGGCCATGGAGATCCTTCTGGATCTATCTCCTCAACACATTTTCCTGGACAGAGAGGCTAGATGGACTACATATATACTTGTGCACATTGCCAATTGCACAAATAAATTTAATGCAGAGTGCAGCAGACTGTTGGTTGACACTGGAAGTCACAGCATTCTGGAAATGGTCTCTGACTTTATGCCTCCAACTGTCAACTACGATCTGCGTTATAAAGTACTGTTCCCGTGTAGAAAGGACTAGATTCCCCGGGAGAAGGACATATTTTAGGAGCAGATAGTTGTTGGTTCACAGATGGATCAAAAACACCTTTCGGGTGCAGGTGTTTTCAGTCGCAGAGCCAGGACAGAGATATTAACCTGTCTAGGAACCTATACGACTGTATTTCGAGCTGAAATGTTTGCTATTGAATTGTTTGCGGAGAGATTGGAAGAATCCAACCTCATATACAAGTCAATAAAAATATTCTCGAACAATCAAACGGCATTGGAAGCTCTTGGCTCCTACCGAGCAACGTCTAAATTGGTATCAAATTGCTAAAAACGACTTTTCTCAATAGTCAATCTGTTGAGTCTCAATAGAGACTCAACAGATTGACTATTGAGTCTCAATAGAGACTCAACAGATTGTCTCTGATCTGGATTCCTGGCCATATTGGCCTGGAAGGCAATGAGGCTTCTGACTCCCTTGCAGAAGTGGGTGCTGCAAGCAGCTTAATAAGCTGGGATTATTTGGTCGAGTGTAAATAGGTGGGAGCCACAGTAAACCTTAACGGCTTGCAGTGGAGGGGTCGAATAGGCTCATTCACTTTGGACCTAACCTAACCCAACCTAGAATATTGTGTAGAAATCCTGTGAATGATATTTGAATCAGTTCCATAGCGAATGTTTGGAATACAAACTGAGTAGAGAAAAGTGTTTCTGTATGATTCAGTATTCATATGAAAGTATTTGTTTCAAAATAATTTTTCTTTCGTGTAATTTAATGTTTATATGAAAGTAGCTGTATCAGGAGGATTTTTTCTTCCAATATGTGTGAAAGTTACTTCTTTGCATGATCTACCTAGCTATGTATAGAGTTGATTGCTCTCTTCCTTTCTTTGAAAAATTCCTACATTTTTTGTATCAAGATGGAGTAGAAGAAAGCCGAAAACTTTCTATCTCAAAAATACATGAGTTACTCTCAGTAATTTTTTTCGAATTACATTGTAGGAAGTCTTCCATGCAATATCCCAATCGCATTGAAAAATTCCTGACAGATCCTTTGTCAATTGGTGTAATTTCTTGTGGAACAATTTCATTGTTGTCTCTAATCCACTGAAAAGCATTGAAGCAAACAAACTCTCGTACGCAGCTTCCAGTAATCTGCCTAAAGATATTAACAACTTGCGGGTTGCCCTTTCAGCACAGATATTAATCCGTCTTTGAAAGCTGCACCTTGCTTTGCTCATTCGGGTGTATAATAACAACTTTGATTAAATAGCAAATTGTCTCAGTATGATAATACTGTAATCTCTCTAGCTTATTACGAATATTCCTGATTATGTATAATCTTCATTCACGAACGTTCTAGAAATTCAAAGTTTCTAATAAAAAAGAGTTATCCATGCTATTTGTCATCAATTGAAGATGAATTCATGTAGACGTTTCGGAACGTGACTAACAAGTCGGGAGTTTTGAGTAAAGAATCCGGATTAGAAATATGGTTTCAATTGATGATAATTATTCATGTAACATAAGATTTTAGTCACACCAGGAGTTGGTCCACTTCATATTTTACCACTCTGCTCATGGGTAGAGAAACTAACTGAAGCTGATTCCTGTAGTCACATATACTATAAGCGTTTATCCTTGATATTCGTTGATCGAGTATTCTGTCGATCCCATAGATGGCGTCTTCGTGAGGGCAAATGTCATCGCTTTTACGTACACCTTTGTTTGCAGGTGAATATATTGACAATTTGATCGCAAAGAGTCTGACAAAAATTCATCCTGATTCGAGTACTCACCTCTCAATTAGTTACCTGTTGGTTTCATCATGTAGGATCAAATTGTCACTGAGGTATATATCTGAAAACAAATTATCCTCTTGTTGATTGACTGTAATGCTATGAAACTGATGCATCGCAGTTAATTCATACTTTTGGTAGTTCTGTCAGTATATGTTTGAAGGTGATTGACAATGTTTCGTGGTTCATCTCATTATTTGAATAGAAGTTGCCGATACTTGATGAAAATCCATATCAAAAAACTAATCAATACAGTTTATTGCATGATTTTCACTATAAGGGTTTTACAGAAAACGCGACACCTGTTTCGCTATACAACAGCTTCTTCAAGCATAAACTGAGAGTTATTTCTAAATTACACCATATCATACTATAACCTAGTACCTATTCATCTACCTAAATAATAAATCTACCTGAAAAGGTCTGGTATGAATTCATTAACAATATCAATACATTTTTTCGAAAGTATACCTGTAAACATACTTATTTTTACCTGCTAATGAACAGATTCAATAATGGCGAATTATTCAATTCAGTTTGATCGTTCATACGATGTTGAGAGTTTTTGAATTTGTTTATTTCCATATACACTCCAACAGATTAAGTTTCAAACCTTTCTTCTGGAAATGGAGGGGTTTGTATTCATGGTTGAACTCATATCCCTCTGAGATTAAATGACTGGCATATGTTGAATTTATTTTTCCATTCTGAAAACTATATTTGTGTTCCTTCATGCGGGCTTTGAACGTTCTTCCAGTTTGACCTATATATAACATCGGCCATGACCCACACGATAATTTATACATCCTGATTTTTCTGAAACTGAACTTTTATCTTTGTTATTTTTAATGTGCATGCCTAAATTGTTGTTGGTTTTGAAAGTAGTATTCACACCTTTGATATGCAGAAAATCAGAAATATTTGTAGTGGGTTGGCCTAAGTAGGTTGAGGTTCTATAACTTTTATCCTCTTCTCTTCGAATTGGGTAAACTTCAGTTTTTTATTGAAATTCGCTTCTGACAAGGGTACATTTATCAGTCTGTGGATCATACTGTTGAAAGCTGCTACCTTATGCTGATATGGGTGAGTGGACGAATTATGAATGATAACATCTGTATGTGCCGGTTAACGATAAATTGAAAAATCATGTTTGTTGTTAACTTGTGTTAACAATGTATAGATTTGTCTTGTTCCATCTCTATTGTGGATATGATAGAAGGGTGGAGAGAATTGATAAACTTCAAAAAGTTTGTCAACTGTCTGTTCGTTCCTGTGAAACATACCAGGATATCATCCACATAACTATACCAATACACGAAACTTCTTACCAGTGGGTTACTGTGTATTCTTCCCTCCAAATCGTCCATGAAAATCTTTGCAGGATGAGTAAAACGTTTCTTTGAATTGGAAGTAATTCTATGACAAACACACCGTAAGCAAGTCTGATATTTCATTTTTCACTACCGGATGGATAGAGTTTTTGTCCAATAGATTACTCCACCAGAGTAATCGTTTCATTCGGAGGGATACTGGGAAACAGATTCTTTACATCTTTACTACCAGTCTTATCGGGTAGTTAATCGATCCAGAATTGAAATTAGTGAAATCCATAAAAGAGAAATCGGCAGAAGCTAACATTGTTTTTACGCGAGCGGATAAAGGAAAAACGGTCATAGCCATGAACAAAGAAGAATACGTGGAGATGACTTTAGACTTTCTAAATGCTGGCATGTACGATAGTCTCAGAAACGACCTCACTCATTTATATCAGAAAGAAGTCAAGGAAACTTTGAAAAATATTCATTGTATCATCCTATGAAAAGGAAAAATTCCGATCGTTAGTCATGAACTCACAACCACGTAAATTGTATTCGTTGATAACTACCGATGAAACCGGTAGTTTCTTTCGTCACAGCTCCTTCAGTTGAAATATCCGAAAAACTCACTGCAATTATTCAAAACCACACCAATTTAAAATCAAAATTCAGTTTGAGGAACTCATACCATTTGATCAATGAAATTCAAGATATTACACTCCCGGATAATGCCAAATGGATTTCATTCGATGTAAAGAATCTGTTTCCCAGTATCCCTCCGAATGAAACGATTACTCTTGTGGAGAATCTATTGGACAAAAACTCTATCAATCCGGTAGTGAAAAATGAAATATTAGACTCGCTTACGGTGTGTTTCTCACAGAGTTACTTCCAATTCAATGAAACGTTTTACTCATCCTGCAAAGGTCTCACAATGGGAAACCCACTCAGTCCTATTCTGGCAGAGATTTTCATGGATGATTTGGAGAGAAGAATACACAGTAACCCACTGGTAAGAAGTTTCGTGTATTGGTGTAGATATGTGGATGATATCCTGGTATGTTTCACAGGAACGAACAGACAGTTGACAAACTTTTTGAAGTTCATCAATCCCCTCCACCCTTCTATCACATTCACAATGGAGATGAAACAGGACGAATCTATACATTTTTTGGACTTGACAATAACAAAAGTTAACAGCAAACATGATTTTTCAATTTATCGTAAACCGGCACATACAGATATTATCATTCATAATTCGTCCACTCACCCATATCAGCATAAGGTAGCAGCTTTCAACAGTATGATCCACAGACTGATAAATGTACCCTTGTCAGAAGCGAATTTCAATAAAGAAATGAAAATAATGAAGCAAATAGCCGTCAACAATGATTACGATAGCGGTGTGATACATTCTTTATTATCAAAAAAGTTATACAGTCAAGCTTTGAAAGAAGTTTACCCAATTCGAAGAGAAGAGGATAAAAGTTATAGAACCTTAACCTACTTAACTTTCAGATTTTCTGCACAGCAAAGGTGTAAATACTGCTTTCAAAACCAACAACAACTTAGGCATGCACATTAAAAATAACAAAGATAAAAGTTCAGTTTCAGAAAAATCAGGAGTGTATAAATTATTGTGTGGGTCATGTCCGATGTTTTATATAGGTCAAAGTGGAATAATGCTCAAAGCCCGCATAAAGGAACACAAATATAGTTTTCAGAATGGAAGAATAAATTCCATATATGCCAGTCATTTAATCTCAGAGGGAGTTCAACCATGAATACAAACCCCTCTTTTTTTCAGAATAAAGGTTTGAAACTTAACCTGTTGGAGAGTATGGAAATAAACAAATTCAAAAACTCTCAACTTATGAACTTATGAATGATCAAACTGAATTGAATAATTTGCCATTATTGAATCTGTTCATTAGCAGGTAAAAATAGGTATATTTACAGGCATACTTTCGAAAAATGAATTGATATTGTTAATGAATTCATACCGGAACTTCTCAGGCAAATTTATTATTTAGGTAGACGAATAGGTACTGGGCTATAGTATAAAATGGTGTAATTTTGAAGTAACTCTCAGTTTATGCTTGAAGAAGCAATTGTATAGCGAAACACGTGTCGCGGTTTTTGTAAAACCTTTATAGTGAAAATCATACAATAAACTGTATTGATTAGTTTTTTTTTCATCTCATTAGTTCGAACTTCAATTGTATAATAAATGATATAAATTAATTTGAAATCCCTGAAAAAATCTGTGAAAACAAATTAAAAAGATTACCTAAAACAATAACAATTTTATCAGGCAAAAAACTGAAATTACAATGAAATAACATACAAAATACAAACAAAAAATAAAGGAATTAACACGAGCTGAAAAAATTAAAAATATTACCGAGATAACCTCAGAGTAGGCTTTGGAAAAGATTTATTTTCCATTTCAAGAATGAAATCGTCAGGGTTAATGCAACCCCAGGACTACGTAGTATATATAACCTGTTGTTTGTATAGAACATTTAACGAATTTATTGATGTATAAACATTTGCCGTTTTGACTTTTATTATCATGTGCGTTTGATTACACCTCGATGTGAAAAAACTATAGGACAAAATAATACCTCTTATCTGGGATCGCGCATCCACCAAATAATACCAGAAGCAATAAAAACTATTAACAACTCAAAAATGTCAAAGAAAAAAATGAAAGGTTGGATATTTGATAGACGAAGAATATTTCGAAGATTTTGTAAATCAGTATATTCCCAGATAGTAGGTAATATATATATATATATATATATATATATATATATATATATATATATATATATATATATATGTGCTAAAATTAAAATTTGTTTACTGAATTGAGACTTCTACCTGACCTTGACCCAACTAAACCCGATTGTGACACATTTTTATAGGACAGCTGGAATAAAATCATCAGGCACCTGTGCTACGTCTTCCATTTGGGGGATTTATCGCAAGTTTTCATATTTCATATTTTTCTTTCAATATACAGGGTTTTCATTAAACATTGAGGGACTACTCCTTATTAGTGTGAAGTTACCCACAACTTTTCATCCACAGTTTATGACGAAGGACAATCGAACAAGGTTCAGAATGAGATTTGCGAACAGTGTTGCCAGATTGCAAATATTAATAATTTTACCTGTATTTTGATGTTATCATTTTGAAAACACGATATATTATTGAAACATGTCGAATAAATGAGTCAGCATTCTATATAAACTCATTATATCAGCCAACTGTCCGTATACAAGTAGTAATACCAAAAAAAATGTAAAATAAGAGTAAAATATTATTCAGGAAAAATTCATTTCTACCGAAAGAGGTAGCGAATGAGAACTGGAAAAATAGTTTCTCGGTAAAAATTTTATGACTTGTAAATAGTATGTCATTTGAAATATCCTGCGTTAAACAATACCGAATGCCCAAGAAAGACTCATCCACAGAATATCAAATTTCTCACTGATCAAAAATAGTTTGTTGACGAAAATTTCAGAATTAATTCAGCGAAAGTATATCTATCGACGTGCTAAAACAGATTTGCGTACCATTCGTTTCTTGGGTGCGAAAAAAAATAGTTCCATATATTCGGAACTGAATTACTCATGAAAGTCTAATTTCTCACTTATCAAAAATAGTTGTCGATGAAAATTTCAGGATATATTCTTCTAAAGTATATCTATCGACGTGCTGGAACAGATTTGTGTACCATACGTTCCTTGGGTTCGAAAAGAAATAGTTACATATATTCGGAACTGAATAACCCAAAAAAGTAAAATTTCTCACTTATCAAAAATAGTTTGTCGATGAAAATTTCAGAATATATTCTTCTGAAGTATATCTATCGACGTTCTCAAACAGATTTGTGTACTATACATTCCTTGGGTACGAGAAAAAATTGTTCCATATATTCGGACCTGAATTACTCAAAAAAAGTCAAATTTCTCAATTATCAAAAATAGTTTGTCGATGAAAATTTCTGTTTGAGCACGTCGATAGATATACTTCAGAAGAATATATTTTGAAATTTTCATCGACAAACTATTTTTGATAAGTGAGAAATTTGGCTTTTATGAGTAATTCAGTTCCGAATATACGGAACTTTTTTTGCACCGAAGGAACGTATGGTACGCAAATCTGTTTGGGCACGTCGATAGATATACTTTAGAAGGATAAATTCTGAAACTGTCATCGACAAACTATTTTTGATAAGTGAGAAATTTGACTTTTATGAGTAATTCAGTTCCGAATATATGGAAGTATTTTTTTCGCACCCAAGGAACGTATGGTACGCAAATCTGTTTGGGCACGTCGATAGATATACTTTAGAAAGATATATTCTGAAACTTTCATCGACAAACTATTTTTGATAAAGGAAAAATTTGACTTTTTTTGACTTTTTTTGAGTTATTCAGGTCCGAATATACGGAACATTTTCTTTCGCACCGAAGGAACGTATGGTACGCAAATATGTTCTGGCACGTCGATGAATATACTTTCAAAGAATACATTCTGAAATTTTCATCGACAAACTATTTTTGATAAATGAGAAATTTGACTTTGTTTGAGTAATTCAGGTCCGAATATCTGGAACTATTTTTTTTCGCACCGAAGGAACGTATGGTACGCAAATCTGTTTGGGTACTTCGATAGATATACTTTAGAAGGATATATTCTGAAATTTTCATCGACAAACTATTTTTGATAAGTGAGAAATTTGACTTTAATGAGTAATTCAGTTCCGAATATACGGAAATTTTTCTTTCGCACCGAAGGAACGTATGGTACGCAAATATGTTCTGGCACTTCGATGGATATACTCTCGAAGAATACATTCTGAAATTTTCATCGACAAACTATTTTTGATAAGTGAGAAATTTGGCTTTTATGAGTAATTCAGTTCCGAATATACGGAACTTTTTTTGCACCGAAGGAACGTATGGTACGCAAATCTGTTTGGGCACGTCGATAGATATACTTTAGAAGGATAAATTCTGAAACTGTCATCGACAAACTATTTTTGATAAGTGAGAAATTTGACTTTTATGAGTAATTCAGTTCCGAATATATGGAAGTATTTTTTTCGCACCCAAGGAACGTATGGTACGCAAATCTGTTAGGGCACGTCGATAGATATACTTTAGAAAGATATATTCTGAAACTTTCATCGACAAACTATTTTTGATAAGTGAAAAATTTGACTTTTTTTAGTAATTCAGTTCCGAATATATGGAAGTCTTTTTTTTCGCACCCAAGGAACGTATGATACGCAAAACTGTTTAGGCACGTCGATAGATATACTTTGGAAGAATATATTCTGAAATTTTCATCGACAAACTATTCTTGATAAGTGAGAAATTTGACTTTTATGAGTAATTCAGTTCCGAATATACGGAACTTTCTCTTTCGCACCGAAGGAACGTATGGTACGCAAATATGTTCTAGCACGTCGATGAATATACTTTCGAAGAATACATTCTGAAATTTTCATCGACAAACTATTTTTGATAAATGAGAAATTTGACTTTTTTTGAGTAATTCAGGTCCGAATATACGGAACTATTTTTTTCTGCACCTGAGGAACGTATGGTTCGCAAATCTGTTTGGGCACGTCGATAGATATACTTCAGAAGAATATATTGTGAAATTTTCATCGACAAACTATTTTTGATAAGTGAGAAATTTTACTTTTTTTGAGTTATTCAGTTCCGAATATATGGATCTATTTTTTTTCTCACCGAAGGAACGTATGGTAAGCAAGAATATATTCTGAAATTTTCATCGACAAACTATTCTTGATAAGTGAGAAATTAAACTTTTATGAGTAATCCAGTTCCGAATATACGGAACTTTTTCTTTCGCACCGAAGGAACGTATGGTACGCAAATATGTTCTGGCACGTCGATGAATATACTTTTGAAGAATACATTCTGAAATTGTCATCGACAAACTATTTTTGATAAATGAGAAATTTGACTTTTTTTTGAGTAATTCAGGTCCGAATATATGGAACTATTTTTTTCGCACCGAAGAAACGTATGGTATGCAAATCTGTTTGGGCACGTCGATAGATATACTTCAGAAGGATATATTCTGAAATTTTCATCGACAAACTATTTATGATAAGTGAGAAATTTGACTTTAATGAGTAATTCAGTTCCGAATATACGGAAATTTTTCTTTCGCATCGAAGGAACGTATGGTACGCAAATATGTTCTGTCACGTCGATGAATATACTTTCAAAGAATACATTCTGAAATTTTCATCGACAAAATATTTTTGATAAGTGAGAAATTTGACTTTTATGAGTAATTCAGTTCCGAATATACGGAACTTTTTCTTTCGCACCGAAGGAACGTATGGTACTCAAATATGTTCTGGCACGTCGATGAATATACTTTTGAAGAATACATTCTGAAATTTTCATCGACAAACTATTTTTGATAAATGAGAAATTTGACTTTTTTTGAGTTATTCAGGTCCGAATATACGGAACATTTTCTTTCGCACCGAAGGAACGTATGGTACGCAAATATGTTCTGGCACGTCGATAAATATACTTTCAAAGAATACATTCTGAAATTTTCATCGACAAACTATTTTTGATAAATGAGAAATTTGACTTTGTTTGAGTAATTCAGGTCCGAATATCTGGAACTATTTTTTTTCGCACCGAAGGAACGTATGGTACGCAAATCTGTTTGGGCACGTCGATAGATATACTTCAGAAGAATATATTCTGATTTTTTCATCGACAAAATATTTTTGATATGTGAGAAATTTGATGTTTTGTGGATGAGTCTTTCCTGGGCATTCGGTATTGTTTAACGCAGGATATTTCAAATGACATACTTTTTACAAGTCATAAAATTTTTACCGAGAAACTATTTTTCCAGTTTTCATTCGCTACCTGTTTCGGTACAAATGAATTTTTCCTGAATAATATTTTACTCTTATTTTACATTTTTTTCGGTATCACTGCTTGTATACGGACAGTTGGCTGATATAATGAGTTTATGTAGAATGCTGACTCATTTATTCGACATGTTTCAATAATATATCGTGTTTTTAAAATGATAACATCAAAATACTGGTAAAATTATTAATATTTGCAATCTGGCAACACTGTTCGCAAATCTCATTCTAAACCCTGTTCGATTGTCCTTCGTCATAAACTGTGGATGAGAAGTTGTGGAAAACTTCACACTAATCTATTCCTTTGACTATTCTAAGGATATTTTGTCTTTCAATTATTTTTGATGGGGCGCTTTGTTTCGAAGATACGGAGCAAAAAAGAATTTCGAGAATAACAATGTATTACTAAAAATTACATGTAGTGTTTCTTAATCTACAAGAACTGTTGAATATGACTATACCCCGCTCGGATGCAAGAATCCAATCTTCTTCTCTCCGACTCCCGATCTCTTTCAAAAACACCAGTATCGTTTCTGATTGCGTTACACTCAGCAATTATACGATTTCTCAAATCTTTCACATCTTCCTCTGTAATCGAAATGTTGTTATATTTTTCATTACTTGGTAGGTCCAGTGTAGTATGCTATACTTTCATTTCGGCTACGTTGATAATTTTGAAATTACCAATATTGTTATTGTCGAAATTCTTTTTCGCCCCGTATTTTCGAAACAAAGAGCCCTATCGAAAATCATCAAAGGTCAAACTATCCTTAGAATAGTCCGAGGAATAGTCCCTCAGTTTTTGCCGCATGTTCAATAAACACCCTGTATATGTCAATTGGTTAACTATCTTGAATGATTCAAATGCTATTCATAACATTTAAAAATTAGTACAAATGATAGTATGAACTAGGGTGAATATGAAATTGAATAAATATCGCTACACTAGTAGTGAATTGATCAGATAATGCTTTGGTATTTTAAGACATTACCCCGTTACATACGGTTCTTTATTCATTCACAGATATCGATTCTCACGAAGAATAAAGAAAAACTACGAAGTCGAAAATATTTGAATTCATTCATTTGGACGATTTACTTCGATCCTCAATGAATGATTTTTTATGATACCTTCGTCAAATTTATTCCTGAACACATTATTTCTATGCAAACTCTGATAAAATGCTCCTTGGATTTAATACTCATCACCCAAAATATTGTTTTCGGTAGCTAAAAAGTATATCAAGAAACTTCAGACAATCAAAACTCATTATAGCTGCCTTCGGGCTACCTTTATAAGTCAACAATACGTTTCTCACAAATCCCAGAACAATAACAGATTTCAGATTTTCCTTTTCAACAACAAAACGAAATGAAACAAAAGACCTCAAATCTGAAAGGAAGTCAATACATAATCTTGACTAACAGTAGTGGTCAAATCCGTTTATTTTTCCACTTTATTCACGAAAGAAGGCAATGCGGCTTGCTTTGACCCTACCATTCCTGCTCCAACTTAATCCTGCTCCATCTTTGAAGATAGAAATGTTGTTTATCTAGAAGGTGCTCCTTGTAATCCTTTATACGTCACTAACATTCATTCTTTGTCCGATTCGGTTGATGGCTTTGTCAGTGGAAATGGCTGGATTTTTACTGGTATGTGTGTCGCGGTCTCTTCTTTCCAACTACTGCATTTATGTATTTTTCTGCACATCAAAAAAACTGAGTAATTCACTTTGTAAAATATTTCGCCAGTGGAATTGGGGATGATAAAATAACTTCATTACCTCAATATACAAAATAGTGTCTCGCACTTAAGAGATGTATTCGAATTTTAAATTAGAAACAAATAGCAATTTTTTCAATCATTGAAAGACAGCTGAAACATGTTTCATATCACGTACGATATCTTGCGAATTGAATGATGATTCAAATGTTTCTCTAGATGGTGTCACATCTAGACTCCCACATCCGAACATAACTGACTATGAATTTTATCAGTTCGGACTTACATTGTCTAATATGATTCGAAATATATGAAAGAACAAATGAAATTAGAAGGAATAGCTTAAGTATCAATTATATTAAGCTTCGAAACGTGAAATAAAAATACCATAAAATGAAAAAAATAAACAAGATACAAAATGAAAATGACCACAGAATGGAAAGAAATGAAAAAGAATGTAAATAAAGTAATCGAAAACTAAAAAAAGTAAATCAAAATTAAAAAAAGATTTCAAGCCAAGTTACTTCAAGACTTTTCGATTCTCAGTATCCACAAATGTCTTTGGGTGATGACTGGACTATTCCTCCGAGAGATTACTATTCATAGGTCTTTCGAGCGCCTTCACCTATCGCCTATTCTCTCTCTCCGCTTCACTGGTTTAGCGGGAGTTGACCGTTTTCCACTTGGTTACAGGTTTCCATATGTTCCACTAGCTCGACTGAATGGACAACATACAGTGCCTTCATTTCAAAACTTCCCACCCCTAATACTCCGTTTAGCAGGGAGAATTTGCCGTAGGCAATTGAGATATCGAGAGGGAAGTTTAAAACCAGTGACAGTGGTATTTTAGGTTTAACTCCCTTACCCCCTTAATAATTTTAAATGGCACCCCTATCTTGTAACACATTATTTCAAAGATGTTAAAAATCCTCACTCAACCCTGTTAAGAAAACTAAAATTGGTTAATCCATTCTCGTGAAATAGGGCAAAAAGAAAATGAATCATAACAAAATGCAATAACGGTATGTTTATGTCTCTTTTTTACACAGAGTTTTTTGTTTTGGCTGAAAGTGAGATAAGGGCACACAGTTGCTTCTTGGCGTCAGTTACGATTAAATGGTGAAAACATTTATCAGAATTAGTCACTCCTGATTTTAAACTGTTTGTCAAGTGGTGTCAGTTGCACTGACGGTAATACAAATCGTAATGATGTACACTTTACAAGAAAGAACTGAAATTATTTTTATTTATGGTTCTGAAGATAGGTGTGCTCATAGGACAGCCCGGGTTTTTAATGGAAGGCATGCAGGCCAAAATGTGAGTCACCGATATGTTCTAGAACTTGTTCAAAAATTTGAAGAGACCGGTTCTGTGTGCAACAAAGCTGTAAAGAAGCCGAGAGTTCTTACGGAAGCCGCACAGATTGAGACTTTAGGCCAATTCGCCGTTGAGCCTACTACTTCAATTTCGAAAGTCGCTAAGTTAGTAAATATTTCAGTTGGTTTTATACACAACGTTTTAAAACTAAACAAGTTCGTTCCTTACAGAATGAGTATTCTTCAGCAACTCAGTGAGGATGACTATGATAGGAGAATTGAATTTTGTGAAATAATGTCTGCGAGAATTCAAAATAACCCGGATTTAATAAAAAATATTTGATTCAGTGATGAATCAACTTTGTTTTTTAATGGCTTTGTGAATAAACATAACTGTAGATACTGGGATAATGAAAATACACACTTGTTTCGAGAGTATAATACGCAATATCTACAAAAAATAAAAGTCGGGGCTGGAATTCTGGGAAAATGTATTCGATCACAGATGCTTACTGCTCAGTGCTAATTTAAAAAATTTAAAAGTCAATGTATGGTAATGCAATGAAATTGTTAAATTGACCAAAATAATGTTAAAAATATCAAGAGTTATTAGCAACTATTTCATGTATTATTTTCTTCACATCTCTATTATTGTTATGATAGTAAATAAGTATGTTCATAATTATTTTTTTATACACACTGTATAATTTTTGGGAGGCGTGGAAGATAGCTTCTGGCTAACCTTTTTCCTTTTATGTATAAATGTATTTTTACGCATAATAAACTATATTATTATTATTTATTATTCACTCATAACACAGTCCTTAGAACGCCAAGTTGATGAAGAAAACAACCCGCTCTTGGATGAACAAAATTTACATTTTCAACAGGATGACGTACCGCCACACTACGCATTGCATGTCCGACAGTGGCTCGATCAACGGTATCCTGACAAATGGATTGGCAGAAGAGGCGCTCTGGAATGGCCGGCGAGATCTCCGGATTTAACTCCATTGGATTTCTTTCTCTGGGGTTATTTGAAGACAATTGTATACAAAACTCCCCCGCAGGACATTCAGGATCTAAGACACAGGATTACTGACACATGCAGAAAAATGAATAACGAAACATTTACAAAAGTCTGACATGAATTCAAGAATAGAATAGATTGTACTTTTGCTTACCTACTAATGGTGTATATTTTGAACACCTAATAAAGTGAGGTACATTTATTCAATTGCAATAGCTATTATTTTATTTTTTATCATAATTAATTTTCTTTTTGTCCTATTTTACGAGAACGGATCAACCAATTTCAGTTTTCTAAACAAGGTTGAATAAGGATTTTTAAGATCTTTAAAATGATGTGTTACAAGATAAAGGGTGTCATTTGAAATTATTAAGTGGGTGTAGCTAGGGGTTAGGGGGTTGAAGCTAAACGAAGTACTAGGGGTGGGAAGTTTTGAAATGAAAGCACTGTATATAAAGCTTCTCTGAAATTTCTCTCAAACCAGTGTTCATTCCTGATGAACTTGATGTTATGTTAATGAGGCCAAACATGTTCTGCTTTTCCCGATTTGCTGGTTTCTTCTCGATGTTTTTTTTTCGTGCTTGGCAATGCAGACTTTCGATGGCCTCTTAGTTTTCCCGATATAGGATCTGCCGCACTCACAGGGTACCCAATAAATACAATTCTTGGAACCGCATATTGCATTTGGTGGCTTAGTTATCGTGAGGCTGCTACGGATGGTGTTTTCGGATCTGAAGCAGGTTTTGATGTTGTACTTTTCTGACAATCCTCCGACGTAGAGAAGTACAAGCACTGGTTGTGACGTCCTCTCTTTTTTGCGAGGCTTTGTTGTCTTTTAGTCTGTTCCACCGTCACTTTGGGGTAACCATTCCGTTGAAGATCTTTTTTGATGATGTTCAATTTATTGCTCGATATAATTGACATTTTAGCTATTCATTCTGATTTTATTTGTTCCTTCAGAGATTTTGAATCATAGTGGAATCATATTAGGCAATGGAAGTTTCTGCGGGGCTCTGTAACAATGAATTTTCATAAACATATCTCCCACGGAACCTATACGATTATTATCATTTCAATACAACTCAGTATCTCTTCTGAAATTGAAACGATAATAATCGTATACGTTGTGTAGGAGGTATGTTCATGAAAATTCAATGTTATAGACCCTGAAGAAGAATTTAATTAAATTCGAAACATCGGCAAGGAAACAATTGTTTGAAAAATGACCCTGTTACACAATCAACCTTTCTTCAGATAACTGTGTTTGTATCTTTCGAAAATGCAATACTGGTTATAATTTCGACGTCGACGATAGATGAAATAGTGATACAAATTTTATTGAAGAATATGAAATTTAGAATATTAAATAACGAACCCACTAGAATGCCAAATGAGCTGTTCCTTGACAGATATTATAGCCGTATCCAATCCTCAAAGTATAATCAGTTCACATACGAGCAACGCCGATCTCATCTCAAACCACTCTCGGTGGTCAGCAATCTGATAATCACAAGTCCGAGTTGAGCCGCGTCTAGTGGTTATTGTCAGATAAACTCGATGAATCTTCGTTGAAATTCATACAATTTTCTCACCTGAATGGTCTAACATTCACATGTATTCCTCTTGTTCCATAACATGTTCAATACATATTCGTTATTTTCCGAAAACGCCAATTGTTAAGTACCCCTTGAAGAGTATTTTGACATCTTTCATTTTTGATATCGTTTCTTCTTGCAACAAAACTCATGAGCTCAAACGAGTACAATTGGATCAATTTGGCAATGATGAGGGGGCAGATGCAGAATAATATTTCGATTTGTTTCTGTACCATCTTGTCGACTACATATTTTATGAAACCAGCTTTTTTTGAATAGACTGCAGACAAGGGGTTTTTTAACTACGTTTCCATAAAATGTTATGTTTTTTATCGATGCCACTCAATGGTATCCGTTTTTCTCAATGCATTACTTGGTAATCTTTGAAAAATTTCTGGAATGATCATCACAATCATGAAGTTGAGTTTAAGGAGGTCTGACACTTGACTAAAACATCAATATACCACTATCAAAGTCGCTTTCTTTCACCAGGAGGATACTCTCATCCGGTTGACTAGCCGTCTGAAAATGCTTGACGTGAACTGGTTTTGTCTTGCCATATCATTCCAATGGTTTATTCTTCGTTGAGCAAAGTTTCGTTTACATAATTGAAGTTTTTACTCTCACTTCGAAACTGTCTTATCTGCTTTAGATGATGTATCCTCCAGCAAATAATTTCACCTTTTTCGACTTTCTGTTTTATTTTTTCCAGCTGAAATTTAATAATAATAAAAATATAATAATATTATCGTTTCTCATGCATAAAAATACATTTATACATAAAAGGAAAAGGGTTAGCCAAAAGATATCTTCCACCCTAATTCTCAGTTTTTTACGATTTCTTTCTGCCTACCATTAGAGATATACTTTGCTTCTTTCAAGGCTCCCATTATTTTGTCGAGGGTCGGTATTTCTATTCTTCCAATTGCAAGTTTTTACTTCTCACCAACATTTTTTGATGATTTCACAACTTCATTTTTTCTCCTAGCTGAATTCATATAAGGATTATATTGAAACTCTCATCGTTTGTTAACACATTTCCATCAGAGTATTAACGATATACGAATGATTTTGGTATACGAGAGCGTCATATACTTCAAAAATAATAATATTTTCGTTTACAGAAAAAGCGTAAACGCTCATTTGCTTAACAAAATCTATCAATTATTAATGCGAGTGTTCCAAATTTTGTTTACACACCCTATACCTGTACATGTCTTTCGAGATTTGGTATGTTAACTCAGCCAATAATATTGAATGTTCAAGATAAATACAACATTTTTTACTTCCTGACAGACTCAGTTATATACAGCTTGTAAAATGTATGAAGAGCTTTCTGAATTTCGTTATGGTCTCGCTCACTAGATATGCATTCGTTAGAAGACTATGAGAACGAGAGAAAGAGAGATAATTTTCAAGTCTCTCCTTAGATTTCACAAGCTGTACACCTATCGAACAGGTACCTGAAAATGATTTATTACTCCGCTGCTTAAGAGTCGTAAGGAGTGAGCGCGTCATACTGAAATCTAATTTAGAATTCTACGAGAAAATGATGGATTTTAGCAAAAAAAATCATGAGGAAACAACTTTCCTATATACACAGAGAATCCCGCTGAGTTAATGCATATTTCATATTCGCGAAAAAAATATTTTGAAACGTTAATATGGGACTATATGAAAATAATATTGACTCAGCGGGATTCTACATCCAAAAATAGACACATTTTGCTAGAAACATTTTTCCATATAATGTTTCATTTGGCCGGCATATTGAAATTGGAGTATTTTGAAATTTCTTATCGGAAGGTGCTGCCCCACGACAGAATCCTAAACTGAAAATCGTATGAAATAGCTTTGGCAACATCACACTGGAATTTGTACGGTTTGTTTACTTTTGCCTTTTCAGCAGGGTCGTAGTTACTCTGTAGTGGAATGAGGTCGAAGAAATGAGAATTCTAAAGCAGGTAGATCGATGGGATTAGGAATATTCGATCTTAAATAACTCATTAGCATATCAATCAGTAGTCTAGTTCACATGTAATTTTTTTTGTAACATTTTTCAGCCCTGTTCAAAAATTACGACCAAGGTATCATTCAATTCGTATTTTTGCCTAGAAAGTTTAAGGAAAGGCCCGAAAACGCGCCGTTACAATACCGTCTTACCGTGTATTATAAAGTCAGTCTTCGTTCGGGAGTAGTTGTTACAAGACATATATCGCCTTACTTTGTATTATAAAACTCAGTTTCCTTTCGAGAGTAGTTGTAACAAGACATATACCGTCTTACCGTGTATTATAAAGTCAGTCTTTGTTCGGGAGTAGTTGTTAAGAGACGTATACCGTCTTATTGTGTATTACAAAACTCAGTCTTCGTTAGGGAGTACTTGTTATAAGGCATACCGTCTTACTGTGTATTATAAAGTCAGTCTCCGAGTCTTCATCCGAGAGTACTTGTTACAAGATACACCGTCTTACCATTATACTGTTAACAATACCAAGTTTTTTTATCACATTTTTTTGTTTTTATACATTAAGGCTCATACTTTGAACTCATAGTGAATAAAATATTGATAGATAATAATTCATCTGGTCAAAAATTCCTTTTTTTTCAATTATGAAACTTGGAGTAAATCAATATTTAAAAAAACACCAGGCAAGACTATTTCTCTACATCAGAACTTCGCCTAAGCCGTTTGCTGTAAAGCTTCCGGAAACAGACAAATGTATGGTATATACGAAGTCAAATCGAATGGCATAAAAACTGAACAGTTCCTGTTTATTCGTAAATTATTTTTTTGATAACCTCACTCACTCACTTCGACTTTTAGGATGAAAGTAAATCACCATATCCTTGATATTTGAGCAATCATCAATATGGCTTTCGGAAACAAGGATCAATAGGCGATCTTCTATCGTATGTCATCCATATTTGCAATAACGCAGTCGAGAAACATGGAAAATCCAGAGCTGTTGCACTTGTTATTTCTGAAGCCTTCGACCGTGTGTGGCATCAGCGTTCACTGGCCAAATTTCGAAGTTATAGCTTGTCGGGTCATTTTTGTGTATGGCTCTTCATCTTCCTGAGGGAATGTTCCCTGCAAATGGCCGCCGACGGATATCTCTCGAATATAGATAGATATAGATAGATATAGATCCCTGGTGTTCCCCAGGATCTATATTGTCGCCAACCCTCTTTCTATTGTATATCAACGACTTATTGGAAAAAATCCAAAATCTAATATATTGCTTTGCTGACGATAGCACACTTGCTTCGTCATTCTATTTGGATTCCAGGACATCGACGGCGGATGCAAATCTTTACAGCAGCAGGTGTATATTTTAATGAGGATCTAGAAAAAAATTCGAATTGGGTTGAAAGTAACCAGGTTCAATTCAATGCCACAAAAACCCAGGCAACGGTTTCCTCTAAGAAAATTATTGTCTCCGAACCGGATATAATAGTGACATGTCAGACAATTCCAGTCTCTGCCTCGATAAATTTGTTGAGGGTCAAAATGGACACCAATATGTCTTAGTACAATCATGTCGCTGGAATTGCAAAAGCCGCTTCTCAAAAGCTGGGAACACTGTTTCGAACCAGAAAACTGTACACACCTCAGCGACTTTTGATGCTTTATAAAGCTTCGGAGTATTGTTCTCATGTTTGGAACTCCTCCCCTAAGCATACCCTGAAGCTGTCGGATTCCATTTAGAAAAAAGCCATCCGCCTGATTGGAGATGTGAACATCACCTGCAACCTTGATAGTTTTGAACATTGAAGAAAGGTTGGAGATTTGTTTCTTGTCTATAGATACTTTAACGGGAAGTGTTCGACTGACTTGGAACATTCGATTCCACCAAAAGCGGTACATATCAGAAATACGTGACGAACTGTGGCTGCTCATCGTTTCGAGGTTCAACTCGGTACACCTCGAACTTCACTGTTCAAGGACTTTTTCATTTGTAGAACTGCGTTTATGTGGAATAAACTTCCTGAAAACGTTTTTCCAAATGGATTTAACCTCCATCGATTCAAATCTAATGTGAATCACTACTTTCGCACAGGCGCCGTACTTAGAGGATATTTCTGTGGTGTTTGCGGTTTGTCTTCGAAAAAATGTGAAATATACTTTAAGATTTTTAATCACTGTCGGGAATTTTTGACAAATTTAGATCAGATGCGTAAATTAATAAAGAGAATAACGAAAGCGCTCATCGACTCGTTTTATTACAATTCCTTAAGGACCTTTCAGAATATCGAAATATCAGATTTCTCGAGCAGAAAACTTTCAATTCAGCCGGAAAGAAAGTTTTGATTAGTTCCCAGCTGTTACGAGTTATTAAATTTTTGTAGATTAGTGAGTAAATATTGATCATCCGGCCGCCCGTTCCAAGAGAGGATATGAAACATTTTCATACTAAGTGGAAGGAACATTATATTTTGCAGATACGAGGTCTTTCCTTCTACCCGTCTGATGTCATTATGCATGCCAAATATTGTATTTACCTAAGTAAAAGGACATTCCATGGAATTTGGATTCTGGCTGCATATGAATAGATATATTCTATCAAACCACAAGCTATTATTTTGTGATGTGTAGTATTGAATAGAACTCAATAATACAGTCTATTGTTTGATTTTCACTAAAGAAGGTTTAACAAAAACCGAGTTTTTGTTAAACCATTTATAGTGAAAAACATGATGAGTTTTTATGTGTGGTAAGGGTCATCAATGACATCCTTTTTGATGAAAGACTCAGCTGAATCTTTATGATGCTTACATGCTCTATCGTGAAAAATATATAAAATAATTTCATTGACACTTAAACGACGCGCGACCCTTTGGCGTCACACAAACTCATACCTTTATAATCAACAGACAGAATTCGAACCTTTATTATTGTATTCGTTTGTTTTGAGATCTTCCGCGGAATCAAGCGGAGCGCATTTAGTCTTCATTTGAGATTCGTGGTTTAGAGATGCATTCTTGTCTTGGTAGAAACATAGTCATCTATGACTTAGATCATTCTTGCCCCCCAAATATGAGTTGCAGTCCTCATAGTTCTGGTGCCCTTTCAGTGGAAGAGCTTCACGAAGCAAGAGCCGAGTCGATCCCTCTACGAAACCCTTCTTCATTGGAAGGATTGATCGCAGCTTGAGAAAAGGTTCTTATGGAGATTCTGTGAAACATGTTCTTCCTTACGAATCAGTAGAGAGTTGTCCTGAATATCTTGAGAAGAAAATTCTGTTGGATAATTTGGGAGTGTTGTTTATGACCAAGATTTTCAAGAACGAGAGATGAACGAGAACGGGAATGTTTACTACTTATTCATCAAACTCAAACACCTGTTCATGCAGCTGCAGTCTTTGAAGTCCACTAGATACTCGTTAGGACAACAAGAGGATTGTTCCGAATTCTTGGGGTTCTTGTTGAATACTCTTCGTGAGCAAAACCAATAGTCCTGACCGTTCTGGATTGAATGATTCCGTACAGTCCATCTCATCTTCTGTTTGTAAACGTTTTGCTGGAAAAATCCTCAATTGTTTACTTTGTAGTAAATGTTCAAGAGGTAGCGAATTTCTGAAACTTCATCTAGCGTTTCCTGATATGACTAATAACCAGTCCGCGCAAAAGTTATTGTTAAATCATCTGAAAATGGAATTTTCAACAGGTGATGATCGACTGCATTGCCAAACATGCGCCAAACTAACTGACTGTTATAAGTAAAGAAGTATAGCTGAGGCACCAGTTAATCTAATAATAACACCGATGATCTTCAAATAAGAAACAACCTCTGACGGAAGCAAGAAACTCTTTCGAAGGTTCGAAATAGATGAACATTTCAATCTAGCAGACCGCTATTATGATATTCATGCAGTCATTGTTCACTGTGGTTCTGGCGTTGAATTTGGTCATTATTACGCCTTGGTCAAAGACGAAACGGACTCGTTTAAGTTTGACGATAGTTGTGTCACGAAGTGTTCTGGCGATGTATTGAATATATTGGAGCCTCTGGAGACACCCTACATTTTGTTTTATGAGAGAGGACAATGGCAGAGCAAGATTTTCAGATAATGTGGTGCTGCAGGTTTTTCCGGGTTTTCCTGCAGCTGAAAAAGCAAATGCGCCACTGTAATCAATAGCAGGGGAGCCCACGTTGCAAAATGGGGATTTACTCGAGCGTCATTGAGACATATTAGGTTGCAAAGCTCAGATGATAAGAAGAAAGAATATAATATATACCTTTTCAACGGTGGTGGAAGCGGCTATAGATTTTAAAATATGTTGCATGGACATACTCGAGCGTGTCACATATTGATAGCATCAATGTCCTACCTATTTTTAATAATGTTGGTATGTTAATCTGATCGTTTGCATGATGTGGGTAGTTGTACGTAAGGGTTAAAAGTGAAAAGAAAAAAAAATTATCGAGCGCGTCAGATTTTCTAAGGTGTAAAGTGTAACAAAAAAAATCTCTCATTCAATAATCTGACGATTCCGATCTGACGCAAACTCGCGGCCATTATTATAATGTGCAAAAAAATTCGCCATTTTGAAATACTCAAGTGTGTCAGATTGAGATATATATGGTTCATCTTTATGTTTCAGACGTGCTGTCTCATAATCTGACGATTATCTAGAAGGATTCGCTTAATCTGACAAAAACAATACTTTTTAAAAGCTCAGGAAATAGCATGCAAATGAATGAGTGTATGTTTTTTAAGTAGAATTCTTGTTTTTATAAGAAAATAATTTTTTAAAAATGCTCAAAATAATTAATTTTTCATAATCAATTAATTAATTAATGAAGGAAAGATAAATGGAACTTTCTATGTTTTTTACCACTTTTATTTGTAACTAATGTTACTGCAGTTTCGTCCTATATAGACATTTTCAAACTTATGAAACTTTGAAAATGTCCTTATATATTGTATATGTTTGAAAATGTCCTTATAGGACGAAACGTTAGTTACAAATAAAAGTGGTAAAAAACATAGAACGTTTAATTTCTATTTTCTTCATTATGATTTCCTAGCACGTAGTAACGGATACATCCATTACTGTGATCAGCTGTGATGGCGTCATGGCAACAGAATTCAGAGTGGGACGGAGTGAGAGAGTAATGCATAGAGAAAAAGTGAATAGAGAATAGAGGAATAGAAACTCGGAGAGAGAAATATAGGTATCACACAGCTGCACGCATTAAACTTAATCGACGAATTTTTGTTATTTCGGCTTACGGAAATCGTCAGATTATGTATTTTTCGTTATTCTTGAATTATTTAGTTCAAAATGAAAAAAAATTAGTTACGCTCGAGAATGTCGAAATGACGTAATTTTTTTACAACTTTGCTGCCCTCCCCTTTCTTTACGTCACTCTCAAATTATCAGATTACTGGAATATACACTTTTTAGCAGGTAATTAACTCACCCTACCTTAATCTGACGCGCTCGAGAATTTCTGATGATCAATTTTTTTTACTAATCTGACTCTTTATCCCTCATAGGCGGCCTTATATATGGGGCTCATATTTGGTGGAGGTACTTAACCGGGTACCCCCCGGTTAATACACAGGTATCCCCCTGTGTATTAATGTGTCGCGCTTTAGTCAATCCCAAAATCCCCGCTTGGGCTCCCCTATTACAATGCAGTCACTCCAAAGCGCCAATTACTTTTTAATAATTGTTTTTATTTTTATTGTTGTCATCTTTCATCTCTATTTCTCCGTACTGGTAAGGAATTTGGCTTATAGATGATTCTCAAGTCTTGGATGCCCATTAAGAAAGGATTTTCAAATATCATAACTGGGGCGCCCTTCGTGTGAGTAAAGTGGCGCGTTTACATATGAAAATGACTATTGCATCACTGTTTCTCCGTACCGCTATATTTTCGAAGGTTGAAATTTTGAATGTAGGTTCGTTGTATGTTGTAGATGAGTGATAAAAAAGGATTTTCAAATATTCCAACTGGGGCGCCAGCCGCGGGGTGAAAGGCGCGTTTATAAAATGAAGTTACCTTTTCATCACTGTTTCTCCGTACCGCTATATTTTCGGAGGCTGAAATTTTGAATGTAGGTTCGTTTCATATTGTACATTTGCTACGAGAAAAAAAATTCAAATATTTCAAATGAGGTGCCAGGCGCGGGAAGAAATAGGCGCGGTCACAAAACAAATTCATCTTTTCATCACTGTTTCTTCATGCCCTTTAATTTCCGGTGGATGAATATACAGGGCTGCTCAAATTTGTTTCTGTACAATGGGATCTCGTAAACGATAAGAGACAGAGTGTCGATTAATTTCGGATATACCTCTTTTGGTTCTGGAGATATACAGGAAAAACCAAAAAATCCCAAATTATATTTTTGCCTATATATTATTCATCCGCAGACATATTCTGTTCAAATTTTGTTATTGGCACTTGATGTGGGCTATCAGAATATGTCCATGAATCTTCTATACAGGGTGTCATCTGACTTGGACCACCCCCATCTTTGAAATTTTGAGTACGGACCTGTATTTTTGTTGTAGTTTTTGGATTGCAGACGTTCACTTCATACTGAGGAATTATATTCAATTCTATATTTATTTTTGTTTCGGTAATATTTGATTATAATTATGCGAACTATTCCCTTTTGAATTACGGCCCTGGAAGTTGGTTGACCGAGTTGAATAAAAACACATTAGCAATTTTCACGTCTCCCTATGCATCTTAGAATTTTTCGACAGTTTTTTTTTTTCATTTTTATGTACCTATTCATATTTTTTCCATTGCTCTGAGCTTTTTCTACAATGAATTTCGAATGAGAAAGCCATTTATGATTATCTGAAACATATCAAAAATATATTACATCTGTTTTAATAAGCAGAAAAAAAATAGCAATAATAACATCCCAAGGAACACTATAATTGTAATGAAAATTGAAATGAAGTAATTTATATACACAAAAAAATTAATGGCGCAATGAATGTTCAAATTGGAGCCCTTTTATTTCGAGACATTTTTGAACTCGGTTTTTTATATTATCATTTTTATATATCATTCAAAATCCTCAATCTCTGCTAGCGTAAATCCTATTCTTCACTGTCCCCCATAAAAATAGTCCAAAATAGTAAGTTCTGGTGATCTTGCAGGCCATCTTATTGGGCCATTATCTGTCTCGAAATGGAAGGACACCAATTCGAACATTTATTGCGCCGTTAATTGTTTTGTATATATAAATTACTTCATTTAAATTTTCATTACAATTATAGTGTTGGTTTGAGATGTTATTATTGCTACTATTTCTTTATCTACATACTCATCAAAACACATATAATATATTCGAAGTTTATTGTAGAAAACGCTCAGAGCAATGGAAATATGAAAAAAATATGAATAGGTACTTAAAAATAAAAAAAAAACACTCTAAAAACTTTACGGGAGACGTTAAAGACCCTATTATGTCTTAATTCATTTCAGTCGACCAATTTTCAGGGCCGTAATTTAAAAGGGAATAATTCACCCAATTATAATCAAATATTACACCCAATTATAATCAAATATTACCAAAATATCCCGAATTATAAAATAACATTAAATTTCTCAGTATGAAGTGAACGTCTACTATCCAAAAACTACAACAAAAAATACAGGTCCAGTTTTAAAAATTCAAAGATGGGGGTGGTCCAAGTCAGATGACACCCTGAATAAAAGATTCATGGACATATTCTGATAGCCCACGTCGAGTGCCAACAGCAAAATGTAGATAGATTTTCAATACGTCTGCGAATAAAGAAGATATAGGTAAAAACATAATTTGCGATTTTTTGGTTTTTCCTGTATATCTCCAGAACCAATAGGGCTATGCTCGATTTTTTCACATCATTGAACAGCTCTCTAACATACGCAACTTGACCATAATTTAACCGACACTCTATCTTTTATCGTTTACGAGATCCCCATGTACAGAAACGAATTTGAATAGCCCTGTATATTAAGTATTAATATTGCTCCCGTGGCGCTTCACTAGTTGTACATACAGTGTGTCAATTTGAAAACTTCCCACCCTCAATATCTCCCTTCCAGTACATAATATGAAAAAATGGTCAGAGAGGTCAACTTTATTTGCAAGGGGGACACTCTGAATGAATATTTTCAACCCTCGGGGTTCAACCCCCTAGGAGGGGTGGATGTTACCCTCAGAATTTCAAATGGAAAGGGGGGTCAAGTGGCACATCATTTTGAAGGGCATTCAATTCGCTTGCCGACGGTGCCCTCATTTATTATTTTCCGATCAGCAGTATCCGAAAATGTAGTTCTAAACTAATAGAAGTAATTAGAATTGGCCTATACTAAAATGCCTGGTTATCAAGTTAGTATGCAAAGAAATACAATTTATTGACTCTCTTATAAGTAAAACTTGTGATGACGGGTCAGCTTTTCAACTTTCCATCAGGGGTAAAATTAGACAAGCCTCAAAAAATTTACATTAATTAGTTATCTGATTTCGGTGACTTTCATTTGGGTTTATTATCGGATTTAAAACTCTTATCCCTTTTTTGTTACTTCTGCTATAAAAAGTATCGTTTTTTGAGCAAAAAAGGTGTTCATCGCATTCAAGCCATTTGGTAGTACTATCATTTCAGTTTCATTTGTTGAGCTGATCAGCGATACCTTAGAAAGTGTATAAATTGTAAGAATGGTTTACACTATCCAAGACCGAATTGAAATAATTTTTATTTATGGAGAGGTGGGCAAGTGCGCACGAAGGGCGGCATCTCTTTTTAATGAAAGAAATCCAAATCTTAATATAAGTCACCGGTATGTGCTTGATTTGGTGACAAAGTTTTCCGAAACTGGTTCGGTGAAGAATAAAAAAAGGAATAACCCCAGAGTACTGAATGAGGATGCTCAAATTGAGGTGTTGGGAACATTTGCTGCAGAGCCGACTAGCTCCTTACGATCAGTAGCAGAACAGACGGGAATGTCACACGAGACTGTAAGGAAAGCACTGAAAATGCACAAATTTCATCCATATAAAATGCAGATTCTCCACGAGCTCCATGAGGATGATTATGACAGAAGAATAGAATTCTGTGAAATCATGACTCTTCGAATCAATGCTTTACCTAATCTTCTGTTCAATATCTGTTTCAGTGATGAATGTTCATTTTTCCTGAATGGCAATGTTAATAGGCAAAATTGTCGCTATTGGAGTGACGAAAACCCTCACAATTTTCGGGAAGGACATACACAACACCCACAAAAAGTTAATGTTTGGGCTGGTATTCTTGGAAATGCCATTATCGGACCTTTATTTTTTGAAGAAAACTTGAATGGTGATCTGTACCTAGATATGCTTCAAGCACCTATCGATCCACTTATAACTCACGAGCTCGAAACTCAAATTGATGCACACGGTAATTTACTGTTGCAGGAAGATTTGTTACATTTCCAACAGGACGGTGCGCCACCTCATTATTTTCGCCCCGTCCGACAATGGTTGAACGAGCGATTCCGGGAGAGATGGATTGGCAGAAGGGGATCAATTGAGTGGCCACCGAGATCACCGGATTTGACTCCATTAGATTTTTTTCTTTGGGGATATCTCAAATCTGTCGTTTATAAAACACAGCCCACTGATATGGATGACCTCAAAGGACGAATTACAGCAGCATGCCGGTCAATTTGTGGTGAAGTTTTCCAAAATGTTCGAGAGGAGTTCGAAAACAGACTGTATTACTGTTTAGAGCAGAATGGACAACATTTTGAACATATTATCAGATAAAGCGTAACAAGATGGTTGAAATTTGTTTTTTGCAATTTAGTATTTTTTGTTTGCACTCGATGCGTATTTCGTTAACTAAGTAGTTCTACATTCCTCTCACATCCACGAATTCGAATATTACTCAAGGGTTGGAACGATGCTACCTAGTACGATGCTCACCTTTTCTAATAGTCCATTACAATCATTTGTTTTGAATACCAACCTGAATACCAAACATCTAGTGCGGGCGAGTTTTAATCATTTATTCTTATTCACTTCTAATCACCGTTCGTTTGGAACGTTATTGTTCAAAAACTGCTCATCAAAAACTAATGAAAAAGGTATCATTGGCAAGAGAATTGAATGCCCTTCAAAATGATGTGCCACTTGACCCCCCTTTCCATTTGAAATTCTGAGGGTAACATCCACCCCTCCTAGGGGGTTGAACCCCGAGGGTTGAAAATATTCATTCAGAGTGTCCCCCTTGCAAATAAAGTTGACCTGTCTGACCATTTTTTCATATTATGTACTGGAAGGGAGATATTGAGGGTGGGAAGTTTTCAAATTGACACACTGTATAACAACGAATATTTCCATTCAGTACACTTTAACCTGGCAGTCCCGTAATTTAATTAGATTGTCCGAACTATCAGTTGAAAATATGAGAATAAAGGCTGGATGCAATTTGGAGAAACGGTTGTGCGAGACCTGATACTATCACAAGTGCTATAATAGCCCTAATAACAGTCTAGTTTGCTTTGAACTTTCTGAAATTGAACTGAATCAATTAGACACAAATGTATTGATTCATCTATCCAATTTGCTCAGCTGTTACCCAGAAATAACATATTATTGCAAACTTAGGTTTCAGAATTGTGATGAATGTATTTCATCAGTTCGGACTTTCATGGTCTAATATAACATAAATTGATTTGAAATCTATCAAAGAATCTGTAAAAAATTAAAAAAAATAATCAAAAAATAACAATTTTATTGAACAGAAAACTGAAATTACAAAGAAATAACAATACAAGCAACAACCAAAAAAAAAATTGAAATATTAATACAAGCCGAAAATTAAAAAAATCATTAATAAAAAATGAAAAATAAAAATAAAAAGATTCCAAACCAAGTTTCGATTGTTGGTATCCACAATCGTCTTCGGGTGATAACTTTTATCACCGAAGTTATCACTCGAAGAGGATTGTGTATACTAACAATCGAAACGTCGTGACGTAACTTGGTTTGGAATCTTCTAATTTTTATTTTTAATTTTTTGTTATCCAATGATATTTTTTAATTTTTCAATTTTCAGCTTGTATTGATATTTAAAATTTTTATTTTTTTGGTTGTTGTTTGTATATTATATCTTTGTAATTTCAGTTTTTTGTTCAATAAAATTTTAATTTTTCCATTATTCTTTTTAATTTTACAGATTCTTTCAGGGATTTCAAATCAATTTATATTATATTAGACAATGGAATTCTGAACTGATGAAATTCACCGCGAAACATTGTCAACCACCTTCAAACAAAAATTGTGATAAATATTTCAATGAATATCTGTTAACTGTGGTGGTCTTCAATGTTCTGAAACATTCAGCACTTTTTTAGAGGATTTTTAGAAACGTTAAAAGACGTATATGTAATATTCTGAAGATATAAAGCTACAGTGACAGTTTTTGATAACGAAATATAATTAATAAGTGTATCACTTATTTCATTACCCAGAAACGTGACACTTGGTGATCTCTGTCGAAAAATAGGTTTTGAAAAAAAAACAGGCATTGTTTGAGAACGTAATAATAATAATAATTTTTATTCTAGTCAGATCATATTTATATGATATTGGAACAGTCACAGACATAATGTATACATAAAATCAGATGAAATGACAATATTGGAAGTTTTGAAGGTTATAATAATAACCAGGGCATCTGAGTGTCATAACTCACGTTATTTATTAATCTTTTTATTCATGAATTCTGATATGTCATAGTATCACCCATTACATAGAAAGCTTTCCAGTTGAAAACATAGACGTTGTCTTTCAATCGTATACAGGCAGGCAGATGATTTAGAAATTGAATTCCTCTGTATATTGAGCTTCTCTCATACATACTAGTTTCATGTTTAGGAGGCCTAATAAGTTTCAAGGATCGACTTGGGTAGTCGTGATAATCAGAGTTGAGAGAAAAGTTATGATGATTACTTTTGGTAATAGAATGCATTTTTAGATGTAAATAGAGTGAAATGTAAGAATTCCATGTTCTTCGAAATGATTACCAAATGTTACTCTCTAGTCTAGGCCGAACATTAATCATATAATCATTTTTGAGAGACGAAGACCCTGGATGCTCCCACTGCACCATCCAATAGAATAATATTATAAGATATATGGGAATACACAATAGCATATTAAATGCTGATCAACTGACTTGTCACAAACATATTTTTCAGTTGCAATATAGCAAAGTAACTATTATTCAATTTCTTGCAAATATGATTGACATTGCTGTTCCATCCCATATTATCGTCCACAAATACTCCTAGAAATTTGGTGGATTTCGCGAAAGGTACTTCACAATCATTTACTGAGATTCTACTATTCTCAGATATTTCATTTCTGGTGGAAAAGTGCATACAAACTGTTTTAGCAAAATTTACCATCAGAGAATTGAAACAATGACCGAATCCAGTGAGGTCATCTCTATCATCAACTGGAATCGAATGGATAAAAGTCCTATTTTCAAAAAGTTACTAGTCCTCAAAATTGACAGAAGAATCCGAGGTTTAACAAGACTGCACACGATATACCTGAATTATAACGCTTGGTATCAATAGTAATGTTTAGAAGAGAATGGGCTAAGAGAATTTCCCTGGAACACATCCCTCCTAACCTACTTTGGACTCTAGTTTGACCTTATCTAATGGTGGTCTGCCACCGTAACGTATCAGAGCTAATAAACAATGAGCTCATGCGATTTTGTATTGAATGCCTTGGAGTAATCGGCAAAGGCTATATAGAGACTACGATTATACTGTATCGAGTCCTGCGTTACCCATCTATCGGTAAACGGCATTTTCTTACAGTCATCTACTCCTCTCTTTGACCCTGTCGGTTTATGAATCTTTCGAATAGTCGTTTGATAGCGGACAGTATTCATGTGTATGAAATGCCCATGAACAACTCATATAATTTAGCGTTTGGTGCACACTTTGGAACAAAAGCGATTGTAGCCTTCTTCAATTTCATTGGAAAGCTCTCCCCACTGAGGGGAGCGTTAAAGATGCTTGTCATATTTTCGGGTATGGTGTCCACCGCTAGTTTCAATACATTCACTCTAATATCTTTCGGCCCTGGACTACTAGCTTGTATCCTGGAGAATAGCTCTGTAATTCTGAATTGATCCTCGCCCCTTAGTATTTCTTTATTATTTTTTCAATCGACATATTTTTTGATTTTGTACCGTAACAAAGACCGTATATGGATCAGTTGTTTGATGTATTTTTCTACTGCCTTCGTTTCAAACTAATTATTTCGTGTTTAACAGAAGATAGGTAACGGCTCATTCAAAATAGACATCTAGTCTAAATAAACGGTGACCATTTCCGTGAGAAATTAAAAAATTATGATATATGTAACGTTGACCCTGATAAATTTAATCTCATAAATATATTCACTTGTTCAAAAACCAAAATCATTGAATTTTCTCTTCAAATTCTCTGTTTGAATGTAATGTTGGTAATGAATCTAGTTATATCCGTGAATCAACAACCACTTGTTTTAATTATGAGCTGTCATTCAATATCTTGTAAAAGTTCAAAATGAAAAACATAACTTCGTTTTCGAAAAACGTTCTTCTCGTTTATTTCGACATTTTTATATTAGTCAAAACTCTTCAAATTTATTTATTCACTCACAAAGTGAATATCAATTATGTTTACTACTCATATCACAATCAAACATCACACACACATTAGTAATCGCCAGAGTAGCTCTGCGGTAGCGGGTGTCAGTTCTGACTGAAGGAGCTTATTATACGAAGACATAATCTTAAACAAGTATATTGTACCATTCCTGTCTACGGTCAGTCGTAGAAAAAGTATAGTACACACCTCGAGGATAAGGCCAATTACGTCCACTCACGAATTATCGTACTCGGCTAACGCTTCGTGCTCGTGGGTAATTGACTTCTTACTTACTTGGTACGTGAAATACTATTCCGAGATTACATATCTGCTTATACACCTTCGTCTGGAAGATGAAGCCGAGTGGTCAGCTATAATGTTTATTTTCAAGGGCAAAACTCAAGCACTACTGAAACATCCTAAAGGCGCGCTCAGAGCGGTGCCAGTGCGAAAGTAGCGATTCACATTGGATTTGAATCGCCGGAGGTTAAATCCATTTGGAAAAACGTTCCCAGGAAGTTTATTACACATACACGCAGTTCTCCAGATGAAAGAGCAAACACTGAAGTTCAAGGTGTACTGAGTTAAATCTCAAAACGATGAGCAGCCACAGTCCGTCGCGTATTACTGATAGGTGTGTCGATAGGTTGGAATCAAATGTACCAAATCACGTGAACACTTTCCGTGAAAGTATATACAGAAGAGAGACAAATCTCCAACCTTTCTTCTATGTTCCATTCTACCAAGGTTGCACCAGTCCACGTTTTCGACCTGTAACATGGAGTGACGTTATTGACGAATAATGTTGAAATGTGCCATGATGATATCATTTGCAGATCCTCCTGACTTCTTTCATACCTTTTGTGGTTATTTATGATCAATAGGTCTATTCTTGCTTGCATCTTTTGCAGATCTGATATTTTGTGATTAGTCAATAGTATCTGAAAATGAACAAATTTGCACCAGTTTCACCGACTCTCTATCTGTATCATACCCTTCACGAAATATTTCTGCAGATACTTCAATTTCAATAGTTTTATATTTTCAACAGTATCAGTTGATTCTATTCATTAACAAGGCACAGTTGTAAGAAGAACGATACTGAAATTAATAAAACTCGTGTATAAGCAGAACAATTTCACGATTTATTGATTTTCTTTCAAGATTTCATTTAAAAAAAACTATAACAATATCCAATTACAAATTTTTCACAACCACAGAACAGTCTTTCTCCTGATTGTTTCCTGATCCACTAGGAAGAGTAAGTTTTCCTTTCACAGCTATTTGCACAACAGGATCTACTTTTTGGCAAACGAAAAAGCGTTCGTCGGAGCAAATTTGATCATTCCATAATAAGGTTTTGTCTGAAACGAAAACTTCGAGGCAGGCTCCTACGTTTGAGGCGGAATTGGGTTCTCCTGCTCTCCAGTTGAAATAAGTAATAGGTTCGTTGTTCAACCATTCCCAGCTACCACCAGGGTTTCTGTGTCCTGCAGTCCAGTATGGGGTTGTTGCTGTGAAAAATGATGAGAAACAGATAAAAAGCAATAAAAACTGATGTGTTCAGACGTTCAAAATGACAATGGAAATCTCAAGTATTCTTGCTTTCATTGAAAAATATTGACTTCTATATCTAATGAAATGACTTTTTTTGAAGAATTTCATCATTAAAAATGATGGTATTGACAAATGGAGTCATGCTATTGTAATGTTTGTCTTCTTCGATTGACAACTTGTTTATTTTGTGGAAATTCATGTTCACTGAGGATACACTACAAAAACACAATAGTCCTCTCCTGAAACTATAGTCCAGATCCCAAAACCTACATTATATTGAAAGCTTTGTTATGTTCATGGATTTTACAGGTATATGAAACGCAGGTACCGGATATCAGGTATATCAGATATATCAGGTATATCAAATCATTTATGCTAGAATAATATAGCTATAAATTACTCGGATTTAAATGTAATCAGTTAGTTTTGAAAATGGTATAATAGCCGAAACCGGTCAACAATAAAGAAATATAGTGGAAAATAGACAAAAGTGTGTTTTTGTAGTGTATCCTCAGTGTAATGTTTGTATTTTATGGAATTTTGGGTTGGAGTATCAGTATCTTTTGTGATAGAATAAAATATATGTTTGAGTTCTTGAATAAAGACAACTCTTTACTTCATGCCTCTTTCATTAGTTTTTATGATTGATTCATTTCGAATATTCAAATCTGAAGTATACAATCTATGGAAACAATCATATTTCATCATTATAATCGAAAAGTACTAGTAAGTGAAGAATTTTCAATGTTATTATGTGAATGAATTTCAGAAATGATTTTACCTATTCCGTGCATCACTTTGTATAAGGCGTTATTTTCTTCTTCATTCCGTAATTCAGCAAGTTGCATGAACATGTCAGAACAACTTTTCAATGCCTGGGCATACGTTGCCTGAAAAATAAAGATAATTTAGTGATATATGTTGAAAAAAATCATTTTATTTGGCTTTTGTATTTTTCATGCAAGCAAACCTGCAATGATATATTTTTAATTTTTTTATATATCGACCATTCTTATTTGCTTAAACGTAAGTGGTTTTCATTAGTCACTGATATACAGTTAATAAATATGAATCAAAGCCGATTTGTTATAGTTGGGGTTTAAAAAACAATGGACATCATAAACAAAAGATGGTATTACTGAAGCCTGCTATTTTTTGAAATAGAGTGATTCTTTTTTAAGCTTTCTTCATGAATATTTCCATTAATCAACACGCTTTTATTAGCATCACTTATATGTATGTTGTATCGTAGCTTTGGAATATATAACATGTATGTTTGTTTTGTACTTCTTTTTTCCCGTTTGAATGCTCGGGATCTGTATTTGAGAGAATTATCGACATTATTGCTTGATGTTTTCGATCTTTTCCTAGATATAATTCGAACTCACTTCACTTCATTTGAAGAAAGTATTTTTTTATCAACACGCTCGCCTGCTGCTTTATTTGAAACCCACAATAATACTATTATTTTTCGTTCGTTATTGTTTTGAGCTTACTCAAAAATTATTTTTAAATTTTTAGTTCGATGTTATTTATTTCAATATAAATTTTGAATTCTCATCCACCAGCAAAATGTTATACAGGATGTATGGTAAGTAACGATTCAATCTCATACAATCATACTCTTGTCAATCCAAGAGTATTTGCGATGAATTGAATGAATACAAAGAATTATTTCAAAAGGGATTCGTTTTGAATTTTTCAATGATAGTTGTATACAACAATTCTCATCAAAATTCTACCAGATAACATACCAAGTTTCATCAAATATAGCGAAAATAATCCAAAGTTGCCTGAGACAATTTTTTCAATTGGAACCTTGAAACTTTAACTTTTCAAAATGAAGAGAGTTGAAACAAATAGGTTTGGATGAGTTTGAACATTGAGCAGCACGAATAATCCATTGTATGGCGAAACACGTGTTGCGATTTTATTAAACTGTTTAGTGAAAATCTCACAATAAAGTGTTTTTTGAATAGGTTAAACTAACTTCTCCCTTGCTAATTAGACTACCTTCTATATGTTTGTTGCCGTTATATGTTTTGAGAAGTTGTTATACATATTGTTTCAAATATTCTAATCGAGACAATAACATTTCTATTATTTGTCGAAAGTTCAGACTAACCTTTTGTGTACTAAGATAGAACTTCTTAGCAGGAATATTTGGTTCAGATGCGCTTATGGAGCATACATTCTCATTAACGCTGACACTAACTAATTCTGTCTCACATTCGTTTTGTACTTTTTCACAAATGAAACCACGCTTATCTTCACATGGTTGGTCGTTCCATAAAACTTCGGTATTCTTTTTGAACACTTCCAAACAACTCTCGTTGCCTCTAGCAGAATTAGGCTCTCCTGGACCCCAGTTGAAATATTTGAATTCTCCTCCGTTCAACCAGGTCCAGATTGATCCATTGGAACTTTGATATCCGGATGTCCAAACGGGATAATTGATATCTGCAAAAAATTGTTAGAACATTTCAAGATAGATAGTTGGTGAAAATGTGGCTTATTGAAATGTACTTCGCGAATATATATTTGAGTTTCAGTCATAATTGTTAACCAAATGAATATCATGTGGCTGAATATCATCCCATATTCAGTTGTCTTCTGTATTGAGCCAATTATATTGATGCTCCTCTAACAACTTCAAAAAAGGAAGACTTCCTCAATTCGTCGAAATATTTTTGTTCAACGAAAATTTCTCCCAACGTTGGCTGATCTCGATTTTTTTTTCAATTCGAAAGGGGATACTTCATGTGTAGTTCTATTTATATTTGGTAGAGTTATAATAAGGAATAATAAAACTTTTATATTTGAATAAACTATTGCATGATAAAATGGCAAACATCACTCCAGCCGATTTCCATGATTCCTTTGCATAGGAATTTTCTTGCATTAGTAGCAGTAATTTTTTCATTGTTGTCTTCAATAACTTGTTTTGAAGTTAACTTGAATGAAATATTTCAATTGAATTGAGAGGGGAATATTTTAGGAGGAATTAGTTTTCTGGAAAGAAAGGCGTTTGGGAGTACTTTTTGAAGGGAGAAAAAAAGCAATCAGGTTCGAAATAGGTAGTTACTCTCAGATACAAACTGCATGAAGATGGAAAGGTAGAAAGCCAAAAACCTACATTCCAATTATTTCATGATCTACCGTTGTCTTTCAGATAACATACAATACCATCTTCATCACTATTAACATTACCTTTTCCGTGATACAAGTGAACATCAGGTTTGAGGATCGTGTTTGCTGAGTAGGAGTTATCAGCAAAGAATGCGAGTTCTGTACATTCATCTAGACAATACTTCTTCACTGTAAGGATTATCGGTATGACCCTGTCGTTATTCCAAAGTATGGAAGGCTTCATTCTACGAATGAGTCACATAATCAACTGCTCTGTAGCCTTGCCTCATCTTGAGATATGAGTATCTGATTCTGAACCCACTCACTATCCATAATTGAAAAATCACAGAACCATGCATTCTCTCGTATTAGGTAGAATGATGCCGGGCTCTGTCGTGATGAACCTCTTTTCTCTAGCTACTCGTGGGACTATTTACAGACCAAATAATCCGACCAACTTGGTAACAAGTCTTGGACTCTTCTGCAAACCAAGTCAAGTGCGCAATGGAGGCTCGTAAATATATCTCAAAGAAAACCGTGACAAAGGAATATCCGAACTTTTGATAACTATTCAGTACTTTTCAGTTATGTAGACGCATCGAATTTTAGAGCTCCTCTGAAGGAGGTAGATAGATAGATAGATTTTATTTAACTACTTTACAATATGTTTGTTTGTAGCACGTCAAAAAAGAAAGTCCAATAAAAACTTTTTACATAAAATTTGACAGCAAATACAGTTGAAACAGGAATTTAGGAATTGAGTTAAAATATGTTATTAAACTTTCACAGCAGAGATGCGGCAATACGGTTTGCTCGGCAATGTGCAATGTAATTCTCAACAGTGTAAAAACAATATTTAAGAAGATACTTTTTTAAAGGCATTAGTACTCGATTTTTTCACATTTGATGGCAATGTGTTAAAAAGCTCATAGTTCACCGAGTTCGACTGTGAGATATTTAGTCGAAAACGGCTGCTTCGGATAAGGTGAGCATTGCGGGTGTTGTAGCTGGGTACATCCGAATTTCTCGGCAACACCGACTGACTTCTATGAATTTCAATTAAAGTGTGAAATAAAAGCAAACATGGTAAAGGCATGATTTTCAATTTTTTTTTAAAAAGTGATCTCTGAAACTTACTTCGGCAAGTACCCTTATTGCCTTCTTCTGCATTTTAAAAATTGTTATCACATGGGAGGAATTACCCCAGATAGTAATGCCATAGCTAATGTGAGAGTGAAACAGTGAAAAATACGTGATTTTAGGAGTTGTAAAATTAGTTATTGTTTTCAATTGTCGTAAAATAAATAAGGAACTAGATAGTTTTTTAACTAATTGATCAATAGGTGTCTGCCAGTTTAGTCTGTGGTCCAGCACTAAGCCAAGCAGTTCTACGCTATTTGTTTCTTGATTAACAGTTGCTTGGTTATTTACTGATATTTGCATTGTTTGTGTTTCATCATTATTTTATTTTAATTTGTTTGCTGCAAACCATTCATTTGCCTTGTTAGTAGCGAAATCCAGTGAAGCATCCAAATTTACGTTGTTTTTCACAGAAATAATAAACGTTGAGTCGTCTGCAAAGAGAACTGACCTATAAGGTGACATAAAGCAGCTGAGGTCATTATAATAAATGATAAAAAGGAGAGGGCCCAAAACCGAACTTTGGGATAATTCATGACTAACAATATGAAGGTTCTTATGTTTTACCGTTCACTCAAACGCATTGTTTTCTATTGAAAAGATAAGAACTAATAAGTTTCACCCCCATACGAACAGAAACTCTCAGAAGTCGAGAAACTTGTGCGAGCTGAGAACTAACGAGGTCTTTACTTTCAACGTGTGATTCCAAACACGGTTGCAGAATCATTCCAGCGTCAACCAGATAAATTCTCTCGAGAAAAATATCTGGTCGAGGCGGGAATCGAACCCCTGGTCTTTCGATCGTGAGTCGGGCGCACTACCACCGCGGCCAATTCCAAATGATCAATCTCTTTCCGTGATGTCGAAACTTGGTTTCCCAACGGACCGCCGTGGGGATCCTCATTCATCTTTGATATTTGTGGATATCAATTCTATAGGAGGTGTCTTCATAACAGGAGATGTTATCGCTGTTTCTTAGTCGGGTTTGTTCTTCAAGGACGGTTGAGTCGAACAATGTATTTATATTCAGTTTCAAGCAATTTCCATCAGTCGATGAAGGAAGTTCAAGTGAATTTTCCCCATCAAAATTCTGAGAGAAAACCAATCTGAAGAAAACACATTCGATTATCTCTCAAGTTTGGATTGTATTTTGATATTATGAGTATATTACAATACTTCTGTCAACATTCTTGCTTTGGATCCATCAGTATAAAGTCATCAAAATTGATGAGATTATAAAGGAAAGAGGGTAACGAAAATAATAAACATTGAATCTTTTTATATTGGTAGATGAAAATGAAGGATAACGAAGAAATGTTCGCAAGAGTATCCTCAGAATTTATGATACAATAATTCACGTTGAGGGACGAATTTTGTGTCTTCTTCTACAGAGTAGATCAATATGAATAACCAAATTTAATATCAGTGAATTTTTTAAATTTTTTTCTTGTATTTATTTTCGGAAATATAATACAATATGCAGACTATAACTGTATTCGAGTTTAATTTAGAAGGTATATACTCACTTAAATTATTAATTGCTATTCGAAAATAATTTTACGTCAATCATATTAGTAAATGATTGCGGCACTGAATTAGAGTTAAATGTAAATGTTTCGAAATTGAAATCATATTACTATTTTCTTCTCGTTAGAGAGCTTTGAAACAATTTCAATGGTTTTTACCTTTTTTGTAGCGATAGATCAAATTGCGTAAAACATGATCTTTCATTCTGATATCATTCTGATTTCAATTCATATCCAACGAGTATGCATAATTCGAAGAAATAAGTCAAGTATTTTCAAAATGCTTGCTTTCAAAATGCTGCTTTTCTTACTCCACTTACCATGTTTTTTCAATAATTCGTAAATAGCTTCATTTTTCTCAGAATCTTGAATGCTAACAAGTTCCATAGATCGTTCTTGACAAAGCACAACTGCGTCGTCTCGAGAAACCTAAAAAAAATATCAGCCTCAGAGTTTACTTCTGAATTAAAGACAAAACGTCTAACACTCACCTTCTCCGTTCCCAGATAAAAATCGTCTACACTCGCGGGAGCTCCTACAAAAATATTGAAAGTTTATAGTGAGGATGAATCTTGACAAGTCATTTAGGTTTTTTGTTGCAAAAATATCAATCATGTCATTTTTATTTTCTTTGTTCCAATTATGTTTCAGTAGGTATTTTTGTTGATTATTTATTATTATTATTCATGAACTTCGAATCGAATAAGAGATCAACAGACAAAAATGCTTTTGTCTAGAACACGAAGGGTGTGCTCACAAGAAAAAATACTATTTGAGACGATAGAATATTCAATAATTGGGTCAGAAAGTCCAAAAATATGAATATTCTACTTTAAAAAATAACGCAGGTTCCTCTGTGTTACAAGGGGTGAAGATCAGTTGATCAAAATCATTCATGAGAGTCATTATTTACTGTAGAAGAAGATACATATTTTAAAATCTTCCACCGTTGGTAATATCTGATATTATCAACATCGTATTACTGAATGGACTCCAAAATTGCTATTAAAACTTCACGAATGAAACTGATCTGAGGAGTAGTAGTATAGCATTTACCCAGAATGTTTCAGGTCTAGGAAGGCCCTATAAAAGGGCCTTCCAACAAGAAATTCTTTTACTTTCTTTCTGAATTTCTTCTCATTATATATTCGCCTTAAATCAATGGAAAGGTGATTAAATAACTTCTTGCTATTGAAAATAATACAATTTTGTGTAAGGACTAGAGTACGTGTTGGAAAGGAAATGAAGTAAGACTGACGTGTTGTATTAAATTGGATTATATATTTTTTGTAGATAAGACACACTGTTTCTAAAACAAAAAGACATACTGAAGTCAGATTTGTTTTGCTTCACAAATAATGGGCGGCATGAAGCCCTGTGCTAGCCTTGCATAAATATGATGGATCTTCTTTGTAGAGAGAATACCATATTGAAATGAAATTGTGCACAATTTCCCCAAAAATAAATTCCATAACGTGAATAGGACTCAATTTGTGCAAAATAAACTGATCTTGTAATAGTAGTATCTAACTCTCTTGCAACAACTCTCATTGCATGACATCTTGCTGCTAGTCTTTTACATAAGTAGTCGACATCTGTTTAAAAAATCTGTTTGAAATCTGTTTTTCCGTTAACCAGCTGTCGCACCCCTACGAACGAAAACCCTCAGAAGTTGGAACGAGCTAAGGATTAACGAGATCTTACGTTTTAACTGTGACTCCTAGCACGGGTTGGACGATAGCAAGTGAAAATCGATCGTTCAGACTAGCGACCAGCGACCAACACGGCGATCGATTTGAGTGAGTGTACAAAGCAGACACGTAGAAACCAAACGGCTACTGTCCGGGTACATGGAAATCAAATTTTAGATTTTCATCGTTTTCCTAGAGTACTTCCTTTATGTTACATCCAAACGTGATCACATTTGTTTTGTCGATGTTGAATGATAAAAGATTAGAATCACACTACTCTTTCACCATTCTTATGTCGACGATGATTTGATCAAGTAAATTTGAGTCAGTTTTGCTATGCCGGAGGATAGTGGTGTCATCAGCGAAACATTTGAATTTACCACTTATGTCCACATGGACTAACTCATTGACATAAATAAGGAACAACACCGATTCCAAAACCGAACCTTGTGGGACCCCACTGCAAATGAAATGTTTCTCTGATGAAATTCCATCTAATAGAACATTCTGCCACCGATGAGAAAGGTACGTCTCAAACCAAAACAATGAATCCGTAAACTTCTAGCTTGCGGAGAAGTAGCATGTGGTATTCACAATCGAAGGCCTTGGTTAGGTCACAAAACAAGGCCGCCGCAGATTCTCTTTCATTAAGATTGGTGTACAGGTTTTCCAGGAGGGAAAATATGGTGTCTTGTGTTCTTTTTGAGGACTGAAAGCCAAACTGGAATACATTCATTATATTGTTTTTTTCGAGGAAGAATATTACTCGTTTTTTACCAATTTTTCTATAACTTTAGACAAGACGGGTAGCAAAGCAATTGGCCTAAAATTAGTGGGGTTATCAAGATCGCCTTCTTTATGTAAAGGAATGATTGTGGCAATTTTCAGACACGATGGGATGTAGAATGAGAAATTTATTGCCTCCGCCAACGCACTCAAAGCCCTGTTGGGAAGAGTTTTCAGAATTTTTAAGGAAATAGCATCCCACCCCACCGAATTATTATTTTTGATTTAACCAAACAATTCTTTCATCTCATGGATATGACAGATTTGACAGAAATTATGGAAGAATATCATTTTCAACATTATCTTTAGCAAAAAACCCCAATGCTCATATGAGGAGAAATGGTTTTTTTATAATAGTTTGTTTAGGAGATACCATCTTGTTGATGATGAGACCTATGAAATATCATAATAATTTTCAAGGAAATATTTTAATCGAATATAATGTTCATTAAAACTGTTCATAAATGCTTACCACGAATAATGAAAAAATGTACAAGAAAATAAATGAACATTGTATCAATATGGCTAAAGAATTCGAAGTAGTCATGTCATCAGTGAAATAATTGTCATCATTGAAATTTTTCAAAGCCCCATTTACCATATTTCTATCATAAATTATATAAACATACTATTCTATACATAAAAAAAACTTTCAATTGCGGTTTTGTTAAATGATGCAGATAAACCGTCACCAACCAAAGACATAGTGGATAAAATTGTGAGTATCTTGAAAAAGAGGAAGAGAAAAATGAGACAATATACGAGTATCTGTTGTCAAGTTGCTTTTTGAGAATACGTAACTTTATTTGCAAAATTTTACCCTGAAAACTCGGATTTTCGAATACAGTTATGACATGAATACAAAAAGTATAGTTATCAATCCATTGTATACAATATTTTCATGATGAAATAGACTCTCAAAGTGATTTTTAATTGGAAATGCGGACAGTTGAAATGATTTTTGGCACAATTGATAAACAGAAAAACAGATTTAACAGATCTTCTGACTTGCTTGATGTATATCCACAAGGAATCCAAATATGAAAAGATTGTCCATTCAAGAACATAGTTCCGTCCTTCGCTATGGTATATTTTCAAAATATTTTTGACTTTCAACGAACCTACTAATGAAAATATCATGATCATATTTTTTTCTCGTGATATGAAATAGGAAATCACACTTCGGCTTTTAAATCGTTGCTTCCTGTACTGGAAAAATGAAATATTTTCACTACAAGAAATCTAAGAAACGAAGAACCAAAAAATGAATTCAATCATACTAACGTACCTTGACTGATTATGAAATTTCTTTGGCTTATATTCGAATTTATGTATTCTTTCATCCATTATCGAAAATTCAAGAACATAAAAAATTTATATGGTTATTTCAAATCATTTTGTTGGTTATGCAAATGATTTATTGACTATACGGGGGCGGTCTGAAAAGTTTCCGACATCAACATGACGACCGCCCTCGTATATATATTTGTATCTCAGAGGGAATCCTGAAATGAAAGCTGTTTATATATTATTTTCACTTTTTTTGCACAAGATAAATATGTTATTTGAATTTTCAAATTGAAAGAAGTATGCAATAATTTTTGGGAAAGAAATGTTTTGGATTTCTACTTCTCCATCTTCACACCAAAAATGTGGGAATCTTTGTGAAGATTCCATTTCAAAATTGCTGACTTTCTTTCTTTCTTTGGGAGATTTCCACATTTTTTGTATAGATATAGAGAAGTATAAAGACAAAATATCTCTTTGTCAAATATTTAATGCTTATTACGCACATTGTATGGAGTAAATAGTTGAATTTAATTTAAGCCCACGAATGCTCAGGAGCTGTTCATGTTAATTAATGAAGACGATGAGTAATAACAAGTAATTTCCTTACCATTGCAAATACCACTCCAACAGAAAACGGATAAAAGTAGGAGGTCTGAACGTATGACGAAAGACATTTTTTTCTCATTCAATCGTGACTGTTGAATTTTATTCTGACCTATCTCATTATATACCATCAGCGGGTTACTTTCAATCAGACTAATTACCTTGAAGTTTTTGAAATAATGATCATATGGGGGTTATCAAAAAGTTAGAAAAGCATAACTATTTCAAAAAATATACTTGATAACGTAATGATGCGAGTCACTCAATTGGAAAAGAATGATAATCGGAGATACTGGTGGGATAAACATTTGCTACCTAAAAATATAAATTGTGATTGAAATTGTTATCCGAATTAAAATATTCGGATCAAGTTTAATGAGATCTTATGAGCAGATACCTACTATATGTTCGACGAGTTAGACCTTGTGTTATGTTCAACGAGATGCATACCTTTCAAAAAACAAAACACTGTATTGATTCTTGAAACATCTGAGATACGAATATCAGATATGTTTGCTCCCTTGAAATAAGCACAATAATTGTTTTCATTTCAGCAGTTACAAGGAATAGAAAAGAAATTTTGGAGAAATAATTTTTCACTAATTTTTGTTGTGTATACAATATCAAATGAGAAGTAGAAAAAAATGTATTTTTCAAATAATGATAATGAAATAACTAGCTTCAATTTAAAAGTTTTATGGATTATCAATTATTTTCATGATGCAAATGATTTATATTTCAGAATTATCATTGTAACAAAACAGGTATACTCTTGAGGGATTCAGTTCAGTGTGTTCATTCCCTTAAGGAGCCAACTTGGTTGATAAGACAAAGGTCGACAAAATTGTCAAAGCAGTGCTTTTGTTGGGTTCAATCTACAGCTCATTCCAATTTACTAGCCCAATTCGAATGTATAGCATTTACTGTGTATTAGTCACACTAGATGGAGTTTTTTAAACTCATTCAGGTAAACCTGAAGGAAAAATATAATGGTTTGAATTTGAAATATCCAATTATAAGTGCAAATTATATCTTCATTGACATCGCCAATTGATTATATTAGTAAGACACTCAATAACCGAATCTCATGGTTTCAGAAAAACCATGTATTTTAACTGAAACGGAGATATTTGTTTTTGTTAAAAAAAGCTTATTGGCTTCCTACTCCTTCGTCTCTATATAATAAATATATAGTATAAGATCCGAACCTAAATTGACCTTCACCGAGCTGATAATAGAATGAAATATATTTTATAATGAATTTAGTATATCAGAAAATATGTTGAAAATGGGTTCGCTAAAAAAATCCTGGACAGACTATTTTTAATTATTTTTTGAAAAATGATTTTTAATAAAATTTTGCAACATCAAGATAAGAAAATTTTTTTCCTTACTTGAAGTATAAAACGTATAGAATATGCAGCCGTTGGGTTGTCTATTATTTACCTGGGCGAACTACTGGTTTGTCAGGTATAAACAGGTATATCGATGCCAGTTACTTTCACTGATTAGATAATAAAAAAAAAAATTATATCATCTATCATAAGCGCTGTTTCATTGCGAACACGTTGATATAGGGTTGTCTCCAGAAAATTCGGTCCTATTAGGGGTTTGCGAACTTTAAAGATTTGAATTTCAATGCGCGTGGAAATGTGTGACAGAGAGATCCGAGGTAAGTATACTGTGTAATAATAAAGGACTCAACATCGTAGTCGCCTCGAATGGCATTTAGATGATTTTTTGAAACCAACAGGTTTCATCGGAGATCAATGTCGAAAGAAGTCTTCAACATCAAAATGACAACTATTTGACATTGATGTGACATGACATTGAATAATGTGAAATACTTTTTCTAATTTTTTATTGTCGTTTATCATCATCATGATGATGAAATTTCCAAATTAAATATCCTCACATAGCACAGGTATGCTGTTTTATCCGTTATTATCTTTTATATAATTATATATATATATATATATATATATATATATATATATATATATATATATATATATATATATATATATATTAACTCGAAGATTCTAACGAATAAAGTATGATGAGCTGTTTTCTCGGGTTTCGCTCCGTGTTCTGTATATTTTCTCCCGATGAAGTTGACTGTCAATACGGGGACCTACTCCTTCACGCTGAAGTCCGATGGTTAAGTAGAGGACGGGTGCTGAAACGTTTTAATGATGTCCTATCTGCCATAGTTCAATTTTTCAAACACGCGATGAACCGACTCAGGAACTAGAAATTTCAATCTGGCTTAGAGATTTTGGTTTTTTCCTGGACATTACAGAGAAATTTAACGAACTCAATTTGCAGTTTCAGGGGAGAGACAAAAAACTAGCGGAAATGATTTCTGATATCGAAGCATTTATCAAAAAGCTGGAGTTATGGGAACAAAACCTAATTAACAGCGATGCCAAGCATTTTCCTATTCTTTCACATGATGAAACTCAGTTTAATGATTATATTCGAGCATATACGTGTATGTTTCATAATGAGCTATTCAAATTATCAGTGATATTTTACCCATCAAGCGACTCAAGTTATAAATATTATGATGGAGTTACTAACACATGGCGAATATGATGAAGTTACTAACACATGGAATTTTAAATATTTTTTCTGTTTCATCGGCAGCATGAAATACGTTCAGAAACACCTGAAATAGTGTTTGAAGACTGTTTATCAATAAATGACTATTATTAATGTATCACGTGAAATAAATAATTATATTCTGTCTCTTGTCGGTATGTGATATTATTATGAATATTTTCAATTCAACCGCCTCACCAAGGTTAATCAATCACACAATCAAAGTTGTGGAAATATGTTAATGAACTTTGTTGCTAACCAGTTCACAAATTATGGTCAGATAAATTTTGTCGTTGAGATTCAATTGAAAAATACTCTTGATAGGTATTTACTTCTGCGAAATTAGTTCACTGAATAAACTTGATATGATATCGGGACGGCTACCGATTGTGGTATAATTAATATCGAATGATGAATGGGTCAAGAGTTGCGAATTGACATGAAATTAATATATTTTGAGTACTCGCATGCTACAGTTGTGTAAAATCATAAGTTATGTATTATTATAGATATTTTTCAAATTTAAGATAATTATCTCATCACCTCCTCATGTGAAACCACTATCAATATGTACCACATAATAATTGTAACTTTCTGCAAATCATGCCTGGTTGATCAATATCATCTAACGCCATATTACCTCTTCTAACATCCAGTAACTTTTAGAGAGTATGAGCTGGCGGCATTGAAGTGGGAGAGATCTAAATTTTATTACAAAATTTGTGAGGCCTAATAAAGTTTTCTTCATCTCGTTCTCAACAGAAGGATTTGTAGTGGATATGTTTTGTTTCTGAGCAGTTGATGGAATAATAATTTTCGATAAGCTTTCGGCAGCAGTTGGTGGGTTACTTTTCTCAGAATTTTCTGAAGTGTTTTCGGTAGGTATTGTTATTTGTTCCGGAGCGATGTCACTGTTTTCTGTTGTTGTCTCCAATTGCTGATGGTTGCCTTCGGGATAACTGGATGCAATGTGTCCATGTTTTTTGCATTCGAAACAGTTGAGGTTGTTATCGGATAGAAAAATACGGTATGACGTATCATCGTGCTCAACTCTTAGGAAGGTGATGGAGCAAAGTATATTTATACCAATTTCTTTCAGTTTTTTTTCTATGGCATTGTGGGGAATGGTGGGGCACACAATTGATAAGAATAGACGATTTGATGGTGAAACTAGTCTGCGGGCTATGATGGTTCATTCATTGTTATGTGTCCATGTTCGCCTGAAAATGTATTAACATATTCTGTTTTACTGGTGGGGGAAATACATATCCTATTATTTGAGATACGAGACGAAAGTATTATGTTTTCAGGTGGTACTTTTTCACCGAGAGTAAGTAAATTTATACTCCTGTAGTGTAACTCCTCGTGAGGCCGGAAAAAGAATGACATGATCTTTTAAAGGAAATTTAAATTGGTTTACTGCGCCTGAATATGATACAGAAAGTCTATCTGAAATTTTGGCTTGATTGATGATTGTTGATTGGGGTATTTCTATAGAAATACCCCTTTCGTTGATTATGACTGTCATCTGAAACGGTTACGGAGGTTTCTTGTCCTAAGTTTTTTATTACTTGATACTGTAAAGAACCAAAAAATTATTGAGGAAGAATATTTATATCAGTAATTGTATAAAATATATTCATATCCAAATTGACGAAATTAAATTTCCCTCTGGTGGTGAAAATATCGAACATTACGTCAGCATGAGCCGACACTGGCCAATAGAAGAGGTCCGATCCTGCTCCACAACAGCGGCCGTCGGCACGTTTCACAAATCACCGTTCGAAAATAAACGAACTGAACGTCAAAGTTCTGCCTAACCTACTATACTCTTCAGACCTCTCGCCAACCGACTACCATTTTTTCAAGCACTTCGATAACTTTCTCGTCGGTAGAACCTTCATCAATCAGGACTAGGCAAAAACGGCCTTCGTCGACTTCATCGAATACCGAGCACATGAATTTTATGCTGACGGTGTTAATCGCTTATTTCAAATGAATGAGTATTTACTAAGATATTACAGTTTAAAGTAGACTCATATAAACGGACAATACTTTTGTAAAAACCTGATATAATAACACGTATTTCCATTCTCTAAAATTCAACCTCGTGGATATCTCGTTATTTAATCAAATTGCACGCGCTATCAGTTGGGGATATGAGATTGAAGATAGGAAGGAATTTCTGGAAACAGTTAAATGGATATTATTACAAGTGGAATAATAGCAGGGATAGCAGTAAAGTGTGCTTTGAACTTCCTGGTATTGAAATGAATCGGTTAGACTTAGATATTATTGATTTACCGTTCAATCTATGAGAAAGGAATAATAAAGCGATGAGCGTACGTGCGATTTAACTTATGCTGATTCAAACTGTTTATAGAACAAAGAATTTGTAGACATTCTCAGATCAGCAGAATGAACAAAAATATTCTTCAATCAATAATCATTGATGTACCTACTCTTCTCAGAGTGTTATTACTACTAAGGGTGTCGCGCCCTATGAGGTCAATTATACAGAAGATACTCTAGAACGGTTTTTTCCAGAAACTGCTATGACCTGGTCTTGACATCGACGTTAATAAATTCACTGAAAACAGGTCAATTTACATCTACTCTATTCATCTGCCGTTATTTGCTCTAAAAAAGCAGTATCTTATGATTTTTGTGTTCATGAATTCGTTTTCGTCGGGAATAGGATGATAATAAGTATCAATATATGATATTTTATCATTGAAAATGGTAATATTATCAATAATGATAATAAGAATAATAATAATAATTTCAAGAGCCACTACGTGTTGTGGATAATCCCCCGACCGCTGATCAGGTGGAATCCTTCTGGAAGGACATTCATGAACACCCGCAGCCACTCGACACTCCAGCCCTGACGCAGTTCAAAGCTTTCAGTAGAGAGCTTCGACAGCCTGAGTTCAATGAACCCGATAACCCCGGATGACGTTCAAAGAGCCCTTGTGGGCTCCAAGAACTTTGCTGCTCCAGGCTGAACACTTTTTGGTGGAAAAAATTACCAAGCACCCACCGCCATCTGGCCAGAGTTTTCATCTCATGATTGGACGGAGAGCAGCCGATTTCGGATTGGTTTGTCGAGAGTCGAACCATTCCCATCCCCAAAACTGGAGATGTGTCGATATTTCCGATTCTTAAGCATTACAGACGGATAACAGGCTTCAATTCGTGTTATAAGTTGTATACAATCATCTTAGACACACCAATACTCATCGCAGTTGACCGAGTGTTGGAACGGATATATGAACAGAGAGGGTCGAGGAGAGGAGTCGCTGCATGTGAAGAGAACCTGTTCATCGATAGATGTGTAACTTAGGACTCGATACAGTATAACCATAACGTCTCTATGGCCTGGATTGATTACCGCAAGGCATTTGATACAACATCGCATGCGCTCATCTTGCATTTGTTCATATGCCTTGCAGTACCCGACAAAATAGTAAGATGCTTAAAAAAACTGATACTACTCTGGCGGACTCGCATCACCATAATATCTGGTCAAGCCAGAGTCCAAACAGGGTAGGTCACTTTCAGACGAGGTATATTTCAGGGCGATTTCCTCAGTCCTCTTCTCACTCTTGCCATTATCCGTTGCGCTCAGAAATACTCGAGGGTATAACTGTGAACCTTCGGAAACCGAAAGCAGAAGGTCCCCTATTTGTTTTATATGGAGGATCCTACACTTTACGCCTTTGAGAAGGATCTCCATCAGTCTTTGAGGGTGGTGGAAGAGTACACTTATGCTACCGGTATGAAATTCATGATAGACAAATGTGCAATGGGTCATCTCCAGCGCCGGCTCAACGAAACTTGGCGCCCTAGGCAAAACATTGGAACGACGCCCATAAAAAACACAACAAAAAAATACTAGGTACACCTATTAAAGAGTGACAAAACAAAACTCCGCACAAACAAAACTGCGAATTCTGTACTTTTGAATAACCCGGAAATAGCATATTCAAAGATAAAAAAACATTTTTACTAGGTACTGGCAATGGTTCAGAACAACTTTGGAAGTTTTATTTTGCATCTCATGAACGTTGTAGAGAAATCCAAACACATGACTAATATTTTTTAGCTGATTAAATCTCTCATCAACTGAATTTACTGCGGTATCTAGCACAGCAAAATAAAAATTTATTTTGAACTGGTCTTTCGCATCACATATTGGCTCATCTTCCGCTTCATAGCTTAACTGTCTTTTCTTTTTTCTTAGGCGCACTGGCTTCGTTTCTGATGCGAATGATGCTTCAATATTCATTTCTTCTGATATTTCTTTAGCTTCTACTAGCATTTTTTCTAATCCCAAATCACTTCTGCAGCTTTCAAGAAATGTTTTCGTTTTTAGAAGAGCATTTGTAACGGTATTGAGGTTAGATTCCTGGGATTGAAGAACTTTGTTGGTCAAATTAATTTCGAACAAAATATTATACCACACGACAAGTGAAGCAACAAACTTAAAATCCGCAATTTTTTTAGCAATAGACTGAGCCTCAATTCGAGTTTGATTTCCAGATGCACCAATCAGAGTATGATCTTCATAAATGTCCACAAGTGCATCATGCACATCAGCTAATTGGTAACGTAATGGACGCAATGCATCAATCCTACTTTCCCATCTTGTATCGCTCAATGGTTTCAGTGTCAAACTAGGCACATGACGCAATAGGACTTCCCAACGATGGGTTGAGGCAGAAAAAAATTAGCGTGTGTGAACTGCAGGGTACAAAAAAAGCACGTGGATTTATATCTAAAATCCTTTTTTGAACACCACTGTGCTTACCTTTCATGTTACTTCCGTTGTCATACCCTTGCCCACGTAAATTTTCTAATGAGAGAGACATCTCATTTAACTGATCAAGAATTTTTTCAGTTAAGCCAGCACCGGTGGTGTCTGAAAGAGGGACAAATTCTAAAAAATATTCTTTGATTTCACATTTACGCTCATCAGTAATCAATTTGACAATTCGAACGATGATGGTCATTTGTTCAACATGACTAACGTCAGGTGTACAATCTAGAATTATTGAATAATATTTAGCTGAGTTAATATACGCCAGTATTTTCTCCTGGACAGCTTTAGCCAAAACACTGATCAGTTCATTTTGGATATTTTTTCCGAGGTAATGAACATGAATATCTTTGTTACTCGCTTTTCTAAGATGTTCATTCATTATAGGATCAAATAAAGCTAGATATTCAACCATTTTCAAAAAAAATCCATTGCCAGGAGTAAATAGTTTATCATGCGTTCCACGAAAAGGTAAGTTTTGACTTCCTAGAACTCTCACTAAAGCAATCAACCTTTCGAGAACCTGTTGCCAGTATTTTTCCTCGTCCCTTATCAAACGTAAATTTTCCTCATCCATTGTTTTATTAGTCCTCAACCGAAGCTCTAACTCTTTCCACTGTTGGTAGTTTGCTAAATGGCTACTACTTTTCTCGTGATTTAATAATATATATGAAATATTCTTCCAGTCATTCGCACCTTTGTTGCATAGAGCGGATTTTTCATCTGTAGAAAATAGCTTACAACAGAAACAGAACACAGAATCCTTTGAAGCTGAATATTGCAGCCATGAACGAGGCACACGTTCACCATTGACTAGTTTTCTCTTATAATGCACTGTAGAAAACTTTCTTCGCTGGTTATCTAATGGGAACTCGATATTTTTCACTTGATCTGGCCCGTGTTTGACGAGGATTTGCCGCAGATGATCAGTAGAGATATCCCATGTTGCAGGGTCACTGAAGTTTAAAATGAGACAACTTTCTGTGGGAGGATTATTAGTGTCTTCTCCCATATCATCATTTGTACTTTTGCATGGTTGTGGTTGTTTGGTTATTTCACGCTGTTGTGGAGTATTTTCTTTTGATGAAAATAAAACGGGACCTTCTGTAGTACAGCTTCCTGTGGTGGGATTGGTTATGTCTTTTTTCATATCATCATTTGTATTGCTGCCTGATGGTTGCTGTTCTTGAAGATTTGGACGAAGATACTTCTTGAACGAGTCTGCTTGCTTTGCTAACGATAATTGTTTCTCTAATTTTCTCTAACGAAATTGTGCTCCAGACATTTTTTTTGTCATCTGCCATGTCTCAAGAAATGACTGGAACAGAAAAAAAGACATTTGTGTAATATCAGTTTCAACAATTATCCGTTATAGCGGATACATCTAAGCGCCATGAGCGCAAAGGCCGAGGTGTTCCGCCTACGCGTTATTCACCGTAGCGCGTATCCGAAACGCGCCGGCCATAACCAATCTGTGATTGGCTGAGAGATTGACGTAAGAGTAATGGAGAGTTTTGAAGTACCTACAGTTATGTTACTTGTGTTAAGCGAAAAATAAAAATTTTTACCGTGATACAAAAGCGCATTTAATTAAAAAAACCCACCCCGACTACACCGTCCGTTTCATTTAAGCACTGCACTTTTTGGAAGTGGTACGTGTGATATCGTGTGTAACCCATCTAAGTAGGTTCAATTTAAACTCTCTCCACTCAAGATGTAGGATCTGAAGATTTCATAATACTCGCTAAGCGAATACATCTTTCAGATGTCATTACAATCGAAAAATGCATGCCTACTGTATGGACATTAGACATAAATTATAATAATAAAAACTTAATTATTATTCTAAATAAAATAATACCTTCACGAATTACTTACTTGTAGCCTGTAGGTGATTGCAATTATTATTATTCACAATGAGAGTCCGAGGAATTCACTTAGCGCATAGAGTTGACGGAGAACACATGAGATAGTTAAGAGTGCGCGGCGGCGACTGGCGCCTGGCGGCGATGGCATGCGTGGAGGGCGGCGGTGGCGCGCTCCGCGAGTTGCGATGCGCGTCGCGCCGCACGTACGATTCGATTGATTGAACCATTTTTTTGATCGATCCGCGTGCTCAGTGGTGAAGCCGCTCGCATTGCTATGCCGCCCCCCAAATACGAGCGCCCTAGGCAGTTGCCTAGTTTGCCTATAAGGGCGGGCCGGCCCTGGTCATCTCAAAAGAGGACGATGCGGGTACTACGGAGGGGATGTGTAGCATGCAGGTGGAAGTATCCTACACCGTCTGGATGCCGGAGAGACGTATACTTACCTCGGGGTGAAATGACGCCACTCACAAGATGTAACAGCAATAAAGAACTCTTTTCGCGGTAAGTATCAGCACAAACTTCGACAGATCTGGTCATCGGAGCTTTTAGGGAAGAACAAAGTTGCTGCAACAAATATGCTTGCCGTTCCAATATTACTCTACTCGATTGGAGTAGTAAAGTGGACTCGTGAGGGGCTGTATCAACTCGACGTAAAGACACGAAAAATGATACATCTCCATAGGAGTTTGTATCCCAAATCATACGTTCCGACAACAGGGAGGCCGTGGGATTGGAGTGTCTACATGAGAGAATGGTACTGGATGTAGCCTGTAAAGTCTTCAGAAGTTCGGATCCCCTTCTCTGCATGGTCCGCGACCATGAGAGAGCAGAAATTGGGGCATTTCTCTTCAGGGCAGCTGCCCGAGCATCTGAAACCCGTGCAGCAAAAGGCTCATATAAAAGCAGCAGAAATCACCTCACTCCTGCGGCAACACAAGGATAAGCTAATGCATGGGGTCTTCAATAACCTTGATTTATCAAAGCGCCTGACTTTTGCTTTCCTCAAGTCGAGTGGGCTGAAGTCAGAAACAGAGGGGTTCATCATGGCATGCCAGGATGGTGTTTCCAATACCTCATTCTACTTCAGTTGCGTGATGGGTAAGTAGGTAACTGACACAAGGTGCAGGGCCTGCCGCGAGGCATTCGCGACCCTAACGCACTTGCTGTCATGATATTCAGCATATGCGGTCTCGGCCTATATCCATCGATATAGCGCGGCCCTAGGAGTGCTCTATTACTATTGACGAGACACCGGTGCTGTCCTGCGCTCCGGGGGATATTGAATCCATTCTGGAGAACGAATAGTGCTGAATAGTGCTAAACATTATAAACCACCTTCAAACAAAGTGCTGAATTTATTGGAACTACTCAGGCTCATACGAGCTAATAAGCCTGATGTAGTCTTTCTCGACCACCAGAGCAAGACGATATTTGTTGTGCAGTTTTCTGACTCTACTCAGACCACTCTGTCGAAATGGGTTGTTCTGATTATTGGAGTCCTTGGTGGAATGATGCCCTATCTACTCTTGAACTTTAAAATCATACCGGCTTGCCGCACTAAGGCGGAAATCTTACCTGAACAGATGTAGAAGGCTGTTATTCTTGGCTCACTGCCTTTGCTCAGGGCACTTGCTTCTCGGACCCAATGATTACTTGCCCCATGGTGTGGGGAATGGTTGTTGGTTGATAATGCTGGCACTCCTTCCCGAATGTATCGGGGCTTCGGGTGATAGGGCCTGACCAGCCGGTACTTTGGTAAAAAAAATAATAATATCAATAAAAGAACTCAAGAACGTGTTACGATCTTCATTCAGGTTTGGAGGTCATCGTGATTTGGAACAGAATGCTAACGTTTCGCCAGCACGAGTGGCTGGCTTCTTCAGAGGTCTATTTATCCTGGTGGTTCACCGATGTCTCGTGATTTCTAGTTCGTAAGCTTTATTTTTGTTGGCACAGGTAGCTAGCCTTCCTAATTGGTGCGTTGGAAGAAGCCGAAGAAGTCTTATGTATAGCGAAACACACGTTTTTGTGAAACGGTTTAGTGAAAATCTCACAGTAAAGTGTTCCTTGAATACATATGATGGAATTGGCCTATACTTGATGAAAATCCATAACTAACGTATTCAAAGGAAACATATTCAAAAAACAATTTATTGTGAGATGTTAACTAAACATTCACCGACCAATTAGTTTGTATGGTGAGTGGTCTTTCAGTTCAGATGGTAAAACTACGGCTCTTTCCGAACTCAAAAAACCTGATTCTGACTCCAGCGGGGCAGGCACAGAGTATGTGTTCTGCTGTTTCATCATTTTCCAAACAGAGGCAACACACACTGTCTTCCGAAAGTCCGAGTCTCTGTATATGATGATTCAAATGACAGTAACCTGTAAGAAGGCCTATTAGACATCATAGTTCATCCCTACTCTAGTCCAACAATTGTTTGGTATCAAGCTTCGAAGGGTGAATAAACGCGATGAAGCTACTTGCAGCACCCTCCGTTACTCTCACACATATACTCGTAGGAAAAAATTCTTGTTTGACAACAGTTTTGTATACTGTCCAGTGTTACTGTGTTACCCGAACAAGTTATGGATTTTTATCAAGTTTCGGCCATTTGCATGACATATATGTGGAAAAATAATTAAACATGGGCTAACTAATACACATCGAAATATCTGTAAAAATGCCTTCAACTGTGCCTCGTGCAACTGATTCTCGTAGATCTCTGGGAAGAAGGGGCGTTAACAAAAACTTCAGCAGTGTATCAGAATCTTTTAAAAAAAGATACTCATTTCAGAAGCAGGAGATTCTTCGAAGATGAATTAGATAAATAGTGGCGTACCACGTGCATCGATCATAGGACCAGCATTGTGAAATATCATGTGTACCGAACTTTTCAATGGAATTTCAATAATTGGATTTTGGGACGAACTAGCCATGTTCTAGTAACCAGTAACGAATTTATATACAAAAAGAAGAAACTTAAATGAACTTATTGAAAAAGATGGGAATACCTTCTATTGAGTTCAGTAAAACGAAACGAAACTCACGATTGCGAAGCCCGTTGAAAAAACTATAGAAAAAGCTAAGTGTCAAGTCCCCGTCAAGAATAGTCGAAATAAATGATATTGTGCACAGTTGAAGTTGGCGGCACTCTCAAAGGCCAAAAAACCAAAACATAGTAATGATCCGGTAGCCAACTAGTCTACGTGGACCGAGTTTTATGAATGGCTGAAGATTCATGAAACCAAATTCGAAGTCATGTTAAGGTGACGAATAGAAATTGGGGAATGCGTGGATGGTTATCGCCATCGTACTTAGTTCAGGAACTATTCGCGATTTGAGTGTTGAAATTCGATATTGGTGCAGTTATGATTATTTGAATTTTTTTTATCTGTTTAAAATGTGGCGTCCCTGGACAAGGTCTAATAGTAAGAGTATGATAACAACGCAGACTTTTTCCAGTGTAGTGATTCCAAAAGCGATGGTGAACTATGCGAAAGAGAGATACCAGTGAATAAGATTCAGATGCATTTGAATATTGAAACACGGAGAGTATGTTTCGATGTATACATGAATCTACACCTCAAGTTTGGTTTCGAGGGACTATTACAAGCAACATCAGATATAACCGAAATTCCTTTCTCAAATGTTGATACGTGCAATAGTCGAAAACAAACCTTATGGGCGCAAAACATGATGTGATACAGGGTTACCAAAACCTTTAGATATCTAATAAAATCATTGAAAAAAACAAAATACCACTGTTACGAAAGCAATGAGATTCCTACAACTGAAATCATAACGAAGAAATTACTTCCGGCCATAACGTGAGCTGCTGTGACAAAACTCTCAAGAATTGGATGAAGAAACTAGGATTTATATTTGAAATAATAAACAAACGTCACGTAATTATGGAAAGTAGAAGAACAGTGAAATTGCGTAACAAATACTCAGAACAACGGCAAATTTTCTAATTGGACGAAATTCGGTATGACACTCACGACATAGTTATGAAAGGGTAGACTGATGGTTCTAGAATGTGTTTGCCTAACATGGGATGGATTCCGAATTCTTTGAAATTATTTGGAAAAAAATTTGAGGACTGCAATGTTGACTATCATAAGAACATGGAAGCTAATATTTTAGAGGAATGGTTTGAAAACACATTGATCCCAAATTTGTATGCGAATAGTGTAATAGTTCTTGACCACGCTTTCTATCATTCGCGACAGCTCATCAAAGTACCGAATAAAAATTCGAGGAAAGATGAAATACAAATTTTTTTAATGAATAACAATTTGTATTTTGAAGATTACTATACCAAAAACCAACTACTTGATGTTTTACAGACAAAAACATTTCAAAAAGTGTATTCCCTTGGGAGTATTGCTGAAAAGTATGGATACATCATACTGAAACTTTTTCCTATCTTTGTGTTTTCAATCCCATCGAGTTGATTCGGGGTTTATTTTTGGAACGGAGAAAGGAAAAAATTCAAAACATAGTTATAGTACAGTATTCGAAATAACTTCAATACTTTCAACATATTAGAGGAATTTTTTTTTTGTTTACATCTGCACAAAATATCACTATTTCTGAATTATTTCATGAATAGTAAATTATTATTGAATAACTATCTATTTTCATTTGTTTCTATAATCTGTTCAGTGACAGTAATTCAAAAATTTGATAGGATTGCGCAATTGTGGTTGACAGCATGAAATATTGAATAGTATATTCAGACACGGATTTGTTCTATACGAATACCTCCATTTCAACATTTCATTTAATTTCAGAATGCATCCGAACGCATTATTCCAAAATGTGGTGTATGATATTTAATTTATGAATTTATACCGAGTATGAAATATCAGAAGATAATTGAAAGCCGGAAAACTGACAAAAGCTGACTTGGTGCTGAAAATGGATTTTTTTTCATATTAAATGAATAGAAAAAGGGATTCACGGAAGCGCAGAAGGGCCGTAACATTTGGTTTTTTGGAAATTACGACTTCAATCTCGAAATTTGGGATAAAATTTTGGGTAGAAGTCGAAAGTTTGAGAACAAAGTCGAAATTTCGAGTTAAAGTCGTAATTTCGTGTTAAAAGTCATAATTTTGAATTCAAAGTCGAAATTTAGAGTTTGAACTTCTTTGATTGACGACTTGTTTATTTTGTGGAAATTCATATTCGCTGAGGATACACTGCAAAAACACACTTTTGTCTATTTTCCACGATATTTCTTATTTGTTGACTAGTTTTGGCTATTACACCATTTTCAAAACTAACTGATTACATTTAATCTGCGTAATTTATACCTGAGTTGCCTATCCTATCATGAATAATTTGGTACCTACATTTTCTATACCTGGAATATCCATGAATTATTGGTTCAGGAGAGGACTAATATTTAGTAAAAGTTGTTTGTTGCGGATAAAAGAATTGGGATTTTTTTTTGACCTGTTTATTTCCATAGATTCCAACAGATTCATCATTTTCCTTTTTTCGCATGTGTGAAGGATCTTTAAATTATCTTTATCTATTTTATGTTTCGAATTTTGAAGATGTTCGTACAACAATGATTTTTTATCCGAAATGACATGTTCATGGTACCTTGTATCAAAATTTCTATATATGTATATATGGCGGGGCATTCACCACATTCTAGTCGATATATACCAGATCTCTTTCCTCTGTCTAATTTAGGTTTGGTATTGAATAATCTGTTTCCTAAATTTCCGTTGGATGTGTAGGATGTTTGTAGATTGAATTTTGAGAGATAATTTTTAATATTCTCGGAGATTCTACCTGCATAATTGATATTAACATATTTGTGCTCTGGTCTTGTAGAAATTGAATATAGTTCTTTCATTATTGATTTTTGTTGATATTTAATTATAATGTTGTTAACTAGAGTGGTAGGTATTTTGTTATTGACTGCTATTTGTTTAATTATTGCGATTTCACTTCGGAGTTTTTGATCAGAAAGGGGTATTGTGAAAGCCCTATGTATCATTAACCTGAATGCAGACAATTTCTGTGAAATCGGGTTAAAAGAGTCAAAAGGTATTGTGCACATTCTGTGAATGTGTTTTTTTGGAAAATGTTAAAGTCGAGTTTATCATTGTTTTTTGGATATTGTTAGATCTAAAAAAAATCTCATTGTTCTCTTCTGTCTCAACGGTGAATTTGATCTTATCGTGAAGACTATTGAGAAATTTCAAGTAATGAGATATTTGTCTAGTTGAACCATCGAAGCCTAGTAATATGTCATGTACATATCCAAACCAGAACATAATATGTTTATGGCAAAGAGAGTTATTCAAAATAAATAAATAATAAGAAGGTAACCCAGCCAGACCGGTAGTTTCATATACCAATACCCCCAATTATAAGCTGTCGAAATTCTTAAATTACAAATTCAGAGAGATCACTAATTTCAAACCTTCTCACACCATACTAAATTCTATAGACTTGACAAACAAACTCAACAACATAAAAATTAACAATAACCCCTAAGAAATGGGGAAAGCAGCAGAGATGAAATATTGAGTTTTCAAACTGAGAAGGGGTATATTTTTTGAGAAAATATGAGTTTTTGGAAAGTGGTTTTTGACTTTCAATTTCTTCATCTTGGTAGAAGAAACAAATATTTCGAAGTGAACTCTTCACCAGGATGTGTAGATCACGCATAGACTTTCGGATACTAACTGGAAGAGAATACCCTCCCGAAATAACTACTTTCCTATGAATATTGATTTACACGTAGTAAAAAATATTTTTGTAACAACTACTTCCATATTAAGCAGATTTGTACTCCAAATAATCGTTATAGGATTGGAATAGACATAATTTCTACAATATATGAAAAATTCTCTACAAAAATTTGTAGATCATGCACATCAGTTACTTAGTCTATAGTAAACTGAGGAAAGGATAGTTTTTGGTTTCTTACTAGTTAGTTTATTAACCTAATAGCAATAAAATGAAAATTTATGGAATTCACACTCACATCAACAGAGTTCTCAGAAAAAATTCGGATCATGTTCTGTTTGGTACTGTATACAACAGTGAACAATTTTTCTCGCACAACTGAAACTTTCAAAATTTTACAACTCGATTGGAAAATGAATGCTGATTATGAAAACTACAAAAAAATGTCCGAACAATGCAAAGACAATAATTTTCAAAATTTCATTTGACGTGGAGGGGACAAATTCAAAACTTGTCTCGAGTCCTTGCTTATTTATACAGTACTTCACAACTTATTTTCTGATTGAAATGTAATCTGTACTGTTCAGAATTCCAATATTTTCATATCTTTCAGTTAAAAATCATGTGATCTTATGGTGAATGGTATCCACAGTAGAAAAAGAAGAAAAGGATTGTTTGAATTAGTTTATTCAATCATCTCTTGATTGCTCAGTTCGTGAAACGCGCTTTAAGAAGAATGTTGTAGTTCTAGTATGTGGAAGAATTATTTAATTAATTTGAAGGCAGATTTCACCTTTCACATGTAGACTAGTTTGAAAGTATGTATTGTTTCCTTATCAGTGAAAGGCAGGTACCACTAAAGCTTGTCGCATAATTGTCCGGCACAGCACAGCACGGCGCTGTCCGTCGTCTGATGGCGACGGGTAGTAGCATCGCCCACTTGTCCAGCTACCACCAACATACTGAAGGTGCTGTTTCTTAGCTTTCAAGGGAATTTCAGTTGACATCGAGCGGTGACAGAAACACGTCTATCATTAGCAGTTCTGAAGAAGAAGTCGTCATTATAGTAGCCGCATTATTGAATGTAGAAAAAAATAGTCACAAAAAAGAATGTTGTGGGTCCATCATATTAATCAAAAAAGGGCAAATCTGGGGGAGTTTCATCATCTTTTCAACGACCTGAAAGAAGAAGAGGAAAAATTTTTCCAGTATTTCTGAATGACTCCAGGCAAATTTTCAGGATATTCTAGAGCCTACCATAAAAGCAACTCAATTTTTCCTCGTCCATTTTTATAGGTACCGTTTATAGGTCCGTTTTATAGGTACTTCCCAGGCACGTTTGGAAAAGTTGATGCTGGCAAGCGCTGGCCGGCGACGCGCTCACTTGGCCAGTCCGTCACAGGACGTACCGTTATTTGCCGGACAGGATCGTAGAGCTGGAATCCTTTCCGGCGGCGGACGCTCTTGTCTGTGCCTTGCCGGGTTAGTGGGCGGTTGTCCATTTGTTGTCATTGTTCCAATCCTATCCATATTTTGACGAGGCGGTTCTGTGCCGGACAAATGGGCGACAAGCTTAACACGTCATTCACTTACATTACTAACACATTTTTGTCAGAGAATGAATCCTATATACTTCGGTTATTATAGATAAAATATATTTTTTTGGGAAAGAAAGTTTTTGGCTTTCTACTACTCCATCTGATACAAAAAAAATGGATGAGAGAATCTTCCAAAGAAAGGAAGGATTAATCAATTTGAAAATAAGTAACTCTATACATGGATGTGTAGATCATGCAAAGAAGTAACTTTCAGACACAAACTGAAAGAAAGTCCTCCTGAAACAGCTACTTTCATATAAACATTGAATTACACGAAAGAAAAATATTCTTTCGAATTTTTTTTTTTTTCCTTTTCTTTCGAATTTTTTTTTTTCCTTTCGTGTAATTCAATGTTTATATGAAAGTAGCTGTTTCAGGAGGACTTTCTTTCAGTTTGTGTCTGAAAGTTACTTCTTTGCATGATCTACACATCCATGTATAGAGTTACTTATTTTCAAATTGAATAATCCTTCCTTTCTTTGGAAGATTCTCTCATCCATTTTTTTTGTATCAGATGGAGTAGTAGAAAGCCAAAAACTTTCTTTCCCAAAAAAATTAATCACTCCTAAAAATATAACCCTTTCAAATCAAATGAAATATATCTAACTGAAGCATGTACAGATTATCGTGAAGGAAAATCAATGTACCGAACATTCTCAGAATTAAATTCAAAATTTCTTTCTTCTGTGTAACTGCACAAAAACGTTAATGAGTGAATACGAAATATTGCTTTTCTACCTTATACTCAACGAATATTGATTAATGTTTATACATATACGATGCAGAAAAACTCAAAGTCGTATTCACAATTTATTATCACCCTAAGATGTTGGAACGGTAAAACCATCATCAGCACATGTTTCGAACCTATATAGGTACTTTTTCCAAGAACAGAACACAAGCACTACAGGAAAATCTTTAAGGCGCTCGCAAAGTGGTGTCTGTGCGGAAGTAGAGATTCACATTGGATTTGAATCGTTGGAGATTAAATTCATTTGGAAAAACGTTCTCAGGAAGTTTATTCCACATAAAAGCAGTTGTCCAGATGAAGGAGTTCCTAAAAAGTGAAGTTCGAGGTGTACTGAGTTGAACCTCAAAACGATGAACAGCCACAGCCCGTCGCGTATTTCTGATATGTACCGCTCTTGGTGGAATCAGATATGACAAGTCACTTGAACACCTCCAGTGAAAGTATGTATAGGAGAGAGACAAATCTACAACTTTTTTTCGATTTTCCAGTCTATCAAGGTTGCACGTGATGTTCGCATTTCCAATCAGGCGGATGGCTCTTCTCTGGATGGATTCCAGCAACTTCAGGGTATGTTTGGGGCAGAACTCTCCACATGAGAACAATACTCCAAAGAAGGTCTGATCTGAGCTTTATAAAGCATCAAAAGTTGCTGAGGTGTGTACAGTTTTCTTGGTCGGAAAAGTGTTCCAAGCTTATCAGAAGCAGACTGGGCAATTTCAGTGACATGATTGTGCCAAGATATGTTGGTGTGAATTTTATCTCCCAACAAACTTATCGAAGCAGAAAGCGGAATTGTCTGACATTATTATATCCGGTCCGAAAACATTTATTTCTTTGGAGAAAACGTATGCCTGGGTTTTTGTGGCATTGAATTGAAGCTGGTTACTTTCACCTCAACTCGAAATTACTTCTAGATCCTCATTAAGATATGCAACTTCCGTGTGCTGTCATCAGTAAAGCAATATATTGGAATCTTTGTTTTTCAATAAGTCGTCGATATAAATTAAAAAGTGGGTTGAAGACAATATGGATCTATGGGGAACACCAGCATTGATGGTGAAAGAATTCGAGAGATATCCATCGAGGACCACTTGCAGAAAACGTTTTTTCGGGAAGCTGAAAAGACATTCAAAGAAATGATCCGACAAGCCATATCATCGAAGTTTGGCCAGCAAACCCTCATGCCACAAATGGTCAAAAGCCTTAGAAATATCAAGCGCAACAGTTCTCGATTCTCCATGTTTCTCGATTGCGCTGTTTCAAATATGGGTGACATTCGATAGAAGGTCCCCTGTTGATTTTTGTTTCCGAAAGCCATATTGATGATCGCTTACGATGTCAAAGCCTTCCAAATATTTGAGAATATGGTGGTTTACGACTTTCTCCGTAATTTTCGATATCACTGATAGGAAAGCGACTAGTCTTAAACTAATCATCATCAGCTAATTATTTAAAAATTCTACAATAAAAGAACAACATAACAATAGTTATTACAATGGAGTATAAAAATTCTTAAATGGAGAAGAAAAATTTTATAATTCAGTAAGTATTTTTATACTTCATTGTATTAACTATTGGGATGTTGCTCTTTTTCTATTATAGAATTTTCAAATTACTAGCTGATGATGAACCTATATAATAATAATAATAATAATAAGCGCCTGACCTTCGCTTTTCTCAGGTCGAGTGGGCTGAAGTCGGAAACCGAGGGGTTCATCATGGCTTGCCAGGATAGTGTCTTCATCACTTTAGTCTACCGCAGTCGCGTGATGGGTATAGAGGTTCCTGACACAAGGTGCAGGGCCTGCCGCGAGGCGCCTGAGACCCTATGCACTTGCTATCATCATGTCCAGCATATGCGGTCTCGGCCTATATACATCGACATAACGCGGCCCTAAGAGTGCTATACTACCATCTACGGCACTCTTATGGTATTGACGAGACACCGGTGTTGCCCTACGCTCCGGTGGATATTGAATCCGTTGTGGGGAACGAGAAGTGCCGAATTTATTGGAACTATTCGTTCCCCACCCTCAGGCCCATAAAAACTAATAAGCCTGATGTAGTTCTTCTCGACCACCAGACCAAGACGATATTTGTCGTGGAGTTTTCAGCTCCTGGCGAGATGAATATTATCAGAAAAGAGGAGGAAAAACAGATAAAATATCGAGATTTTCTCTTCGAACTCCGCAGACTCTATCCAGATCACTCTGTCAAGATGGTTGTTCTGATTATTGGAGTCATTGGTGTAATGATGTCTTCTCTACTCTCGAATCTTAAAATCATACCGGCTTGCCGCACTAAGGCAGAAATCTTAGCCGCACAGATGCAGAAGGCTGTCATTCTTGGCCCACTGCGCTTGCTCAGGGCACATGATTCTCGGACCCAATGATCACTTACCCCACGGTGTGGGGAGTGGTCGTTGGTTGATAATGCTGGCGCGCCCTCCCGAATGTATCGGGGCTTCGGGGGATAGGGCCTGATCAGCGCACACTATGGTGAAAAATAAATAATAATAATAATAATAACCGACTTCATTATTTTCAAAAAATATGTAAAAAAAAACAAGATTGAGGAAATACACCAACAGAATTTTTTTTTAAAAATAAAGGGCGTAGTTCAGTTCAGTTCCTGAATAGATTTAACAACTGATCTGTTCTTCCACTCAACCCTAAAATATAGGTTCGAAAAATGTACTGATTGATGGTTTTACCATTCTTACATCTGGAGGTGGAAACAAATTGTAGAGACGACTTTGAGTTCTCTGCATTGTAAATCTACTACATTCCACTTCGAGATATGATAGACTTCTACCACAGGTCTATACATATGCTTATGAAAGTGAGTATTTCAGTTTGTAGCCCTTAGCCACCATCATGTTAGTGACAAAAATATTGAAAGATGTACTACGGACATTCCTTCTACATGAGAAGTACAATGAATGAAAAAAAAAACATTCACTATCGTTTTATTTTATGATACCTATTTTTTCAATAACAATAATGACTAACATATACTGACTTCATTTTTGTATATTCATAATCACTTCACAGTTATTTCCTTCTTCGTTGCAGACTTGTTCTGGTCCTACGATCAATTTTCCTGTCACATTAATTTTCACAACAGGATCTTTCTTTTCGCAAACAAAATGGCGTTTACTAGAACAATAATTATCATTCCATACCAATTTTTTTCCAGAAATAATAACTTCAAGACAATATGTCGAATTTTTTGCACCATTTGGTTCTCCTTTTCTCCAGTTGAAATACGTTATTGGTTCATCATTCGACCATTTCCATTGTTCACCTGCTTTCCTTTTTCCTCCAATCCAATAGGGTTGTGTACCTGCACGAAGAAAAGAAATATACTTGTTGAAAGAGTTTGATGTTTGATTTTGAAACAAATGAGATGTAAGGCCCTCATTCACGGAGATGGTTTCAAAGCGAGAAGAATTTGAACTGTGCGTTCAGAACGTACAAGTAGAAAGTACAGATGAAACTTTACCCTTTCGAATTCGTTAGGTTAGAAATGACGGAATATTCCTGTTGAATGAATGGGAGTGTTGAACTTGAAATTTGTAAATAAAAGTCCGATATGTAATAACCGTTATTTCAATTTTGGAAGGAGTTGCCAAAAATCAGTATTCAGACTGAATCTAATGATAATTGAGTTACAGTTAAGTACCGGTCCAAAAGTATCGGCCAAGCTACGTATTACAGTCACTCTCATATACATATTGTAGGAATTACGGCGAGGCACGAAATCTGAGATTTTCGAGATTTGATTATTATTATTTTCATTGGTTCCTGTTTTGTTGTATCATTTTTATTTTATTGTTGTACGAGCCGCACGTGTCACATGTGGATGATCCGCAAATTGAACGCAGTTTCGAAGTGACGATCGTACTGCTATGTCCGACCGAGTTTAAAAATCATTGCTTTTATTGAGTTCGGAATAAGAATACAAAAATGATGCTGAAGAAACGCACAAGAATTGGCACGAAAAACTGTGGCTCAACTACTGTGCCACGCGTGTCACGTGTTACGCTAGTCTCGCCACCTCGTGCTCGGGCGTTATATGGGTTACAAAAAATCGCGCTGTGCTGCGTCACCCCACACGCTTCCAATTTAAGTCTAGTTTTAGAAAGAATTGTCTGTGAATTCTTGAGATCATTCCCAACTGCAACTAGAGACCTCGCGTCTGGGGGCAGCAGCTGCCAAAATAATTTAACAAAATAATTAGGGCATAGTGAGAAGGTTACAAATAGTGACAACTAGCTAAATCATATTGTTACAAATGGTGTCGGAGAGTTGAAGCCGCGTATCTTTACATATGGTGACGGCTAGAGCTAAGTGCCGTATTGTTAAAGATGAATATTTTCCCTTTGTTTTCGCGTTATGTTACATGAAAAAAATTCAAATGCAGAAGGGGGAAAGTGCACGATTGGGGCAGGTGCAACCTTTCCTTTAAAAATTTACTAACACGGGTTTTCTCACGATTTTGTCAAATCTGTCGTGGTATGGAAATTTTTATGCCTTATGTATCATTTACTACAGCGGTAGACATTACCAATGGCGATGTTGGTGCTCGAATTGTTATTCCCGTTGTTCCGAACGCAGTAACTACCACGCTGGTATTTGACTCTGGTTTTATACAGGATGTAACTGAATAAGTGTAAAACATTTAGGGAGGTGATTCCTTATCGAAAAAAAGATAGGATCTTTCATATAAAGAAACTTCATTGGAGCATCCCTTGTTAAGATACAGCCCCTTAAATTGGGTACATAAAATTTTTATAACAATTTTTTTCACAAGCACTGAAAAAGTTACAATATTGAAATTAACCTGACGTTTTGTACCACCAAAAAGACACTTAGCCAGTAATTTATTTGGTTTACCAAATGGTTGTGAGGGGTGGAGAACGCAACCCCTAAAATTTATTGCCAATGTAACTTTTTGTCTTATCATTTGTTTACCATTAAATTCATTTGCGATAGAATGTTTCATTCTAAACAAAAAATGTCTCATGGGTTTTTTGCCCAGTTCGCAGCAAAAAATTATTTAACGAACAACTACAGAGATACATCGTCATAAATGCGAACTAGATTCATTGTTATTTTGTAGTTAGTAACTGCATTAAACGATTGAAGGGTAATAAATAAAACTAGTTAATCAATAACAGAACACACAACATGTGGAAATCATAGTAAATGTTCAATATGTCTACCTTCAGACATTACGCATGCGTCTAGACGTCGGCGCATTGAGCCACGTATTCGCTCAAATATTCCTGGAGTCTCTCTGATTACCCTGCACGCATCGTGAATAGGAGTACGATAAACCAAATGCTGTGAATGGCCCCAAATAAATAAATCGAGAGGATTGAGATCGGGGGATCGAGCGGGCCAGTTCTGTGGTCCTCCTTGACCTATCCACTGATTCAATTATGTTTCAGTTGAATGCTGACTTGCTACTTGACTAAAATGGGCGGGAGCCTCATCTTGCATGAAAAACATATACCTTCTGACGCTCTAAGGAACTTCCTCCAGCAGTACTGGATGCACTTCTCTTAAAAATTGAAAGTATGCCTCACCATTTAATCGAGGAGGTAGAAAATGAGGCCCAATTAAATCATCCCCAATAACTCCGAGCCACACGTTAAGAGAAAACTGTTCTTAATGGTTAGTTTCGACAATAGCGTGAGGGTTTTCATCAGTCCATATGTGGTAATTATGAAAATTATCAATCATGTCTCGAGAAAAACTACATTCGTCTGTGAATTCTATCGTCTTCAGAAAATCACAATTTCTCCTAATCATTTTCAGCATCCAATTGCAAAATTCAAGACGGTTCGGAAAGTCTCGCGGTAACAGTGCTTGTACTCGTTGCAGATGGTAAGGGTATAAGAGTTGTTCCTTTAAAATTCGAAATACCGTCATATGATCAACATTTAGCTGGAAAGCAATCTTTCTAGTACTGGTAGTAGGTTGTTTCTCAATCACATTAAGTACTGCTTCCTCAAACTGTGGTGTTCGTACTTCTCGATGGTGACCACAATCCTGCGTTCTTTTGTTGAATGAACCATATTCTCGTAATCGTTGATGAAGTCGAGCAAATATTCTATGTGAAGGATGCTGCCGTTGAGGATACATTTCAGCATATCTTCTAGAAGCTTCTAACCCATTCCCCTGCGACAGACCGTAAACGTAATGATTATCAGCCATTTCCTCATTTGTGTATGCCATTTTAATAACAAGTGAATTATTAAAGTAACAAATTAAGAAAAGAACAACAACACACAATTAGTATTAATTCAATTTCGAAAATTCACAAACTGACAGCGTCGTACCAATTTAATTGTCACTATCGCTAATAGCAAAGACTACAGAATACTATAAGACGTGTCACTCGCTCATTTTTCGACATCTGAGAAATCTCGCCGCCCGCTAGCGACAGCGGGTAATTACCAGCCGAGGTAGTACAGTGTGTCGCTTGAAGTTACCAGTTCTCGTCGGCCACGAGATATAAAGGTTGTCCGTATTATTTGGTATTGTCAAAGACTACAGAATCGGTAAACTTTGGTATTGTGATAGTGTTGTGTTCGTTCGGAGTTCGAAATATTTATTTTGTGAAAATGTCGACGTATTGCTCAGTGGATGGTTGTCTGAGTACGGTGGGAAGCCCAGGTATTTCGTTTTTCCGCTGCCCAAAGTACAGTGAAAGGTATGCATTCAATATATTCACCATTAATTTTTATTTTACCTATCTATACCTTTTATGGTTTTGTTGTATAAAATTATTCATAACGAAATATACCGCCGGCATTTGCCAATCCAAACTCATTTCAATCTTTTTTCAAAATGTTCAGTTTATCGATTGATATACTTGAATTTTTTTTTAGGTGTCAACGTTGGAAAAATGTATTAGGCTTCATTGGGAATCATAGATATGCTACTCTTACCCCAGAGCAGAGTCACAATAGAATTAAAATTTGCAGCTTACATTTTAGAGCCGATGATATTGTGAATTCTCGTATTCATAGCTATGATGTTCCTTCATTGCTTCTGCCTCAAGATGGTTCTCAGAAAGGTTGGTTCAGTGAAGTTTATAGATTCAAATGATGAAAAAATCTTATTCCACTTTTTAACATATGAAATTTACAATATCAATTTTGTTGTTTAAACCTTCCAGATGATGATGCCATTGCCGGTACTAGCAAGGATTTTATTTACATTGATGCTCAGGTTCAAACGGATCAATTAGGATCACGAGGTGAAATATCTTTTCGTTATATTATATACTTACCTGATCTATTTTTATATGCTTCGGAAAAAAAAACGATGACAAGAAAACAATTATTGAAAGTACGTACATCTTTCTTTTAGATGAATGCAGCCAAACATCTGCTAAACTCTCTTCGGGAACTCCAAGAAAAGTGGCATTACGAAAAAAAATTGTATCACTAGAGAAAACAGTAGCTTCAACATCAAAAAGAGCACTGGACGAAACCGGAATTACTCTGGATGATGTTTTCAAGTTTCTGGATCGAAAATATCCTGAGCAATATTGTAAGCTCTTGAAAGCACAGCTTTCTTTGATAAATAAAGCACCAAAAGGGTCCAGGTATAGTGACGAATTCAAACAGTTTGCATTGACTCTTTATTTTCTTGGTCCGAAAGCATACAAAAAATTTTCAACAATTTGTAGATTACCGTCAAAAAGTACACTTCATCGTTTCACGAAAAATTGGATTGTTGAACCAGGCTTCAACGATTTTATTTTTCGTGTTATTGAATTCAGGATTGGGCTCATGAAGGAGAATGAAAGATATTGTATTTTATGCCTAGACGAAATATCTTTGAAATCTCATCTTTATTATGATATTTCCAGAGACAAAATAGTAGGTTTCCAAACAAGTTTGAATGGGACCTCTACTGACATAGCAAGTAGTGCTCTAACAGTAATGTTCAGAGGTTTGGCAAGCAATTGGAAAATACCACTTGCATACTTTTTCTATAAGACATCAGCAACTTCTGATGATTTGAAAGATATTTTGTTCAAAACGGTACGAAGATGCAAAAGTATAGGCCTAAATGTCATGGGGGTGGTTTCCGATCAGGGTTCAAATTTTCAGAAGTTGGTGAAAACTTTGAATGTTACAGACGAAAATCCCATATTTCTGATAGACGATCATAAACTTGTATATTTGTTTGATATCCCGCACTTGCTGAAGTCGACACGAAACAATTTGTTTTCCTACCAGTTTTTACTTCAGGGTGGAGAAACAAGAAAACATTACATAGAAACAATGTATAATTATGATAGAACTAAACAATATAAATTGGCTCTTAAACTTAATAATGACCACATTTATCGAAATAATTTTCAAAAAATGAAAGTCACGTTGGCTTCCCAAGTTCCCATCAAGAGATATTGTTGACCATGTAATAGAGATGGAAAACATATTCATTGAAAATTTTGATAAAATCGGCAGTGAGAAGGGAATTGGACAGTATTTGAAAACAAAATATTCGAAAATTCTTTTCTCACATCCATGTCAAAAATTCCTCTTCGATTATTATATATCTTTATATACAAGAGTTCGGATATACTTTACTTTAAAATTCATGAACCAGGACATGAAGATTGTTAGGAAACATAAATCATGCAATGTAAAATTGAATATTTTAAATCATTTATAAACATATAACATTATATAATTGTATTATTTTTGTTAATAAAACATGTTTTTCTGAATGTATGTTTATCATTTCATCAGTAAATCACTCTGATCTGTTTCTTAGATCATTTATTCATGAGTTTATCTATCATGTTTCTAGAAGTTGATCGACAAACAACTACTTTCGTATCTTTGTTTATCTGTCTGATACAACCGAGCAAGCGAAGTTTCAACTTCGGAACGTCCCCTGTAGATATCGCGAATAGGAACTGCCCTCGTATAACTGTCATGCGGCCGGCGGCTTCCAGACATCGTTTGTCGGCGATATGATTTATGGAAATCGCAAAAAATGCAATCCTGAGCCGTACCGACAAACGAATTCCTTGGAGTGAACCAACTTATAGTATTCGGTAAACTTTGCTAATAGCGACCTACTAGATACAATATTTTCGTATTTATGACGATGTATCTCTTTAGTTGTTCCTAAAATAATTTTTTGCTGTGAACTGGTTCATTTTGGGCAAAAAACCCAAGAGATGAAACAGGCTATCGGAAATATTTTTTCAAATGCTAAACAAATAATAAGACAAAAAGTTACATTGGAAATAAATTTTAGGGGTTGTGTTTTCAACCCCTTACAACCATGGGGTAAACCAAATAAATTTCTTACTGTCTGTTTGGTAGTACAAAACCTCAGGTTAATTTCAATATTGTAACTTTTTTAGTGCTTGTGAAGAAAAAATGTTTTGTGTAAAAATGTTTTATGTATTTTATGTACCCCCTTTAAGGGGCTGTATCTTAACAAGGGATGCTCCAATGAAATTTCTTTATATGAAAGATCCAATTTTTTTTTGATGAGGAATCACCTCCTTGAAGGTTTTACACTTATTCAGTTACACCCTGTATTATCATTAGTGGATGTGACTTGGTTTCTCTTAATTGAATTACCTGACCTTGTTTGTGTAACTTTGAGGAAAAGATAGATTTTATTATTGTTTAATGCCTCTTGTTTCTTTTGAAATTATCCTTATGTATTTGAATTTCTATTGCTTTTCCATATACTCTTGGGTAGTGATTTTGAATTTAATCGAGTATTACTGTATTTTCGAATGAGATAATGTGAGTGCCTCTTTTGTTCAGAGCATGTTTGGTTACAGCTGATTTGTCGGTTTGTTCGAGTTCACAATTTCTTATGTGGTCAGAGAAACGGGCACCTACACTTCTCTTCGTGGTTCCAATATAGACCGCCATGCCGCCCCCGTGGTGATGCTAAAGGTTCTCTAGGATCCTTAGCTGACCTTAGACTTTGATTGTTTTTGTTGGCCCTCTTCGCTCATCAATTCATTTTCAGTGAGATGTTGTTTTTTACGAACGAACGCAATAGGCAGTCCATCAAGTCTGACGGTGGCAAACTTTTTCATGAAAAATTTCGAACAACAAGCTCCAGAGCAAGCGTCCGTGAAATTGTTGGCTGCGTTATGTTGATAATACGTTCGTGGTATGGCAAGATGGTGAAGAAACACAAAACGATTTTCTATTACATCCAAACCCTCTCGACCCAAAAATACAATTCACATTGGAACGAGAAACCCAAATTACTCTAGCCATCTTGGATGTTGTTGTGAATAGACGTGAAGATGGGACATTGATCCACAGATTGTATAGAAAACCAATACATACAAAGAGGTACCTGAACAAAAACTTCAATCACCAACCACAACAAGAGGGAGGGGTAATTACAACGTTGATTGAGAGAGCACGACATATCTGCAAACCTGAGAGTCTTCCTGAGGAGCTAAGTCACCTAAAAATGCTTCAAAAGAGAATGGATACAGCAAAGAATACGGCATAGGGGAGAGAACGCCAAAGTAACCCCAGCTAGGCTGATCAAGGAAAAAGTTTTTTTTCCGATGTTGAAAGTGAGTGTTACAGACTATAGGGAGAATCTCAGATCAACACAACATGAAACCAATATTTAGGCCAACGAAAGCTATCAAACAAAATCTAAGGTCAGCTAAAGACCCCAGCACCTTTAGCAACACCTGGAGTATAACGGATTCCTTGTGTAGGTACCCGTCTTTTTGAACATGAAAGAAATTGTCCATTCAGACAAACCGAAAAATCAGCTGCAGCCCAACACGCTCTCGACAGAGAATGCACACACATTGTTTCATTCGAAGATACAGGAATACTCCATAAAACTCACAATTACTATACAAGATTACATAGAGAGGCAATGAAAACTCGAAAACACAGGTATAATTTCGAAAGAAAAAAGAAATGAATGAAAAAAAGACTATTCGACCTTGAAGGTAAACAAACAAGATAAGATATTTCAATTAAGATAAACCAAGCCACGCCCACTATTAACAACTAGAGCACCAATTTTGGCACTGTGACCGTTTCCACATCGCCTTTACGATAACGTAATAGACGAAACGTTAGGCATATGAACCTACAGGCCACGGCCAAAACCCCGGAGAATAGATTGTACTCGATATGAACTCATTTCAATTTCTGTGATATTGCTACCAAAATCCATATTTCCTTACCTTTTCCACTCATGAGTTTATATAAATCATCATTTTCATATTCACATCTCAGTTCTGCTAGTTCCATGAACATATCCGAACAAAGCTTCTTTGCTTCTGCATACGTGGCCTAAAATATAAATCGAATATTACTTTTCAGCTCTGATGAATTAAATAACGTTCCACAAAAAAAAATTACTGTTTCAATGAGATAATTACCATATGTAAAATAATTGTAATAAATGTTGATTGCTTCATTCCTACTACAGAATTTATAGTGGCTGCACTATTCACAGAAAAATTGGAAATGAGGATGGAAAAGAAAATAGATGTTCAAGTTTTTTTCAACTTAGAACTGGTATGAATATCAAATTACGACCGCCTCTATATTCATCAACGAGTTTGAACATAACGTAATGAAAAGCATACTCAGTTGTGCGTAACGTCATTTTGGGATGAGCTGGTGGTGGAAGGCTGAAAGAAATCTCTGAATAGAAAATCCTATGAAGGTGGTTGTGAATAATGGAGAGATCTCGTACTTGCACGCTCTGAAGTTATCTAAGTCTCTGTTAATGAGTGGTCGGGAATAAGACTACTTGGGAACCGTCTGACTTGCACATTTACTTCAAATTTTCCGGAAAGAACTGTAGCCTCATGATCTCACTACAGTTTTACTATCATCGTTTCAGTTCGACAGTCTTGTTTACCGTATTAGTTTTGTTACATGTCTCTCCTTGGTCTTCTGGGCATAGTTTTATTGTCGATAAATTAAGTTAGATGGAATCATCATGAGTTCTTTCTGGCCCTTTTGTTCCATTGTCTGACATTGACAGTGAACACGCCTTCATTCTGAACCGATTTTTGGTATCACGTTTATCAAAATCCAGGTGGTTCTGAGAGAAACTAATTTGATTCTGGGAACATAGTCATGAATTTTTAATTTCAAGTCTCTCCAGAGGACTCAATAGATATACACCAGTGGATGGCTAGGTACGAGTCAGGTACTGAACGCATAGTATATGAAAATTTAGCAAATCATTAAACTGAATGAGAACTAACCCTGAGTCACTTGTGATGCACTGCTTCGAACCTTTGGTGAAGTAATGAATATCACTGGAGTTTTATTCCAACACCAAACCGTTATTTGCAACACCTCGACACGTGTTTCGATCACCAAGTGATCATCTTTTAGAGGAAGAAAACCTATTCTTCCTCTGGTAAAACGTTGTGAAGTTTTGGACCTGAGTAAGAAACACTTCTTTGCAATATGTTTTTTGAAGGTCTTGCTACTTGCGACATGTTCAATTTTTGCCGTATTAGTTACGGATGATTGATGGCTTCTAGAATTGCTTTGTTTTTATGTTGGGAGGCTGTAGTGATCATAAAAAATAATTATCGAATATCTAAGATTTTTGATTCATTAAGAAGTTGTTCCGAAAAATGTTTTTTAGTTGCACCCCAAGGAATGATTACATACTTGAGGTGGCATGCGATCAAAACATAATGAAGGAAATATTTTCATTTAGTCTGTGCTGAGTATTTTGAAATAGTGTTTCATACTACATAAATTCTCCTCAATTTTCTCACTACATAATTCGATTGTACTTCGAGATGAATTCCTAATTATCAGTGTCTGTCTACCCTTTTGATACTAACAACTTAATTAGTTCGTTTGATCAAAGTTTTGGAGTATTAAGTGGAGGGAATGAAGTATGTTTTGTCTGTATTTACTATTAGATAGTTACGAAGTCCCAATCTACTACAGTTTTTAATTCTTTCCAAGTTATGGCTTTGTATGATACTGCTATGTCATTAGCAAAGCTCATCGCATTCCCTTCTTCGTTGTATTTGAATAGGTCATTGAAATATATGTTGAATAGTATAGATGTGAGGACTGTGCCTTGTGGAAGATCAATTATTCTTGTAGGAGTTATGTAGTCTATGATTGTCCACGGTTAACTGGAAAGCAGTTCCTCTGAAACCTATATTCTCCAAAGTATTCAGAATCAATTCAAGGTAAACAGTATCCAATTCACATTTAAACTCAATCTGGATGCAAGAAGTAGGTTGTTCATTATCAACAGCTCATTTGAGTTGTTACCAGGTTATTAGAATCTTCTCTTGACCTCTTCTTCCTGAACTCTGAACCTGACATATTTTTTTCAGGAATGTTGTGGTTATTTGTTTTGATAGTTCTCGACAAATTTTTGATATATTCGAGATTATTGATCCTGTTTTGAAAAGAGGCTCCACAGTTGCCTTTATGAATGTTTTTGGATGAATACCACTCTTTAGTGAGAGGCACATGATGTGTGTCAAAGGTCTACAGATAAGAACTTCTATGAGTTGAAGGTATAGTTTCAGGCGTTATTTCATCCATCCCACGTGCTTTTTTTAAAGATCTGATTGTTTTCAGTGCCATCTCTTCAGTCATATCTTCTAAGTGAAATGAATTTAAGCGACAAGTTCAAAGTTTGTTAGATGTACACCTGGCTTTGATTTACATTTTTTCTGACAGTTCCTTTTCGAAATTTGTTAAGTAGTCTTTGAAGCTATTGACGATGTCTAGCTTACTTCTTAGACTTTGTCCCTTTCCTGCCCCAATTTAAAGAATTTCATTATGATTTTTACTTTTTTTCGACATGTCATTCAAACATTTCCAAATATGTGAAGAATTATGCTGATTCAGTGGTATTTCATAATGGAAATATTCTGTTTTGTATTTAATTAGTTTGGACTTCCATTGTCTGATATGATATAAATTGATTTGAAATACCTGAAAGAATCTGTAGAAAGATTATTTGAAAAATAACAATTATATCACGCAAAAAAACTGAAATTATAATGAAATAAAATACAAGTAACAACCAAAAAATCACAAAAAAATTAACTATCATGAAAATTAAAGAAGTATTAACAAAAAATGTACGAAACTGTTAGACATCATGAGCTCCATAAGGAAGAGAAGCCGCCACAACCAGTACTTGTACTTCCCTACATCAGAGGATTATCGAAAAGGATGAGAAGGATTGGGTCCAAGTATAACGTGAGAACCTGCTCCAGATCTGGTAACACTATCCGTAGCAGCCTCACAAAAACCAGGCCACCAAACGCGGACTGTGATTCCAAGAATTGCATTTACCGGAAACCCTGCGAATGCGGAGAATCATACATCGGTGAAACTAAGAGGCCATTGAAAGTTCGCATTGCCGAGCATAAAAAACACACATAGCGAGGAGAAACTAGAAAATCAGGAATAGCGGAGCATGTTTGGATTCATCAACATAACATCAAGTGGGCTCAAGCTGAAATGATCCACAAGGAAGAACACTGGTTTAGGAGAAAATTCAAAGAAGCCGCTTATATGTAGTCCAACAACGCATTTAGCCAAGCTAGCGTAGAGCTACGTAACATATGGAAACCTCTAATTACGCGGAACACTCCCGCCAAACGGTCAGTTTCCGCTAAAACCAATGAAGCGGAGAGATTGAGGAGGGGATAGGTGTAAGCACTCGAATGACCTATAAATAGTCAGATTTTGAAGGACTGAGTTCAGTAGCAGAGAGATCCTCGCTGGAGTGCCACAGGGGGCCGTGCTCTCTCCGACGCTGTATTCACTTTACACCAGCGACCTGCCTAGGTCCGAGCGAGTGAAGATATCCCTGTACGCCGATGACACGGCTCTTCTCTCATCTTCCATGGGTCGAGAGCTCGGCGTCGTCTACATGCAACGTGCATTGGACGACCTCGAGCGCTGGTACCTCGATTGGAAGATTCGAGTAAACCCGGAAAAGACTCAGGCGATAACCATGGGAAGATTACTATCTTCTCCGGCCAGAAAAGTGAGAATCTCTGGAAGGGAGATTGAATGGCAAGCGCGGGTAAAGTACCTCGGCCTTCTAATAGACCGTAGGCTCATTTGGAACCCGCACATCATGTGCGTTAAGTCTAAGATCGAGGGTCGGATAGCCAGTCTGTACCCTCTGGTCAATGGGAAATCTAAATTGAGCACGAAGAACAAAATCACCATCTATAACACGATGTTCAAGCCTGTCATCATGTATGCTTCAGGCGTCTGGGGACAAGCGGCTCCGTCCAACATTTCCATTTTGGAAAGGTTGCAAAATAAGTTAATTAGGATGATTGTGAATGCTCCTTGGTTCGTGCGGAACGAAGCCATCCGCAGAGATTTGCAGCTGCCTTCCAATCGGTAGTCCATCCAGTCGAGGAATCAGAGAGTTTTTGAAAGTACGGAAACTCATGAAAACTCGTTAGTTAGGGAAGCCACAGATTATGCTGTAGACGACCCCTCCCGATATAGAAGGCCCCGACACTCTGTCGAATGAGGCCCTCATGTCCCCCGTTAACGGATGAACAACTTTCTCATCCATCCCACCCCAGTCAAGTAGGGGTATCCCGTGAAGGGCGGCACTGATGTCTGAGGACTTCATGCCGTCATAATACAATCAGTCACGAACCCATTGGTCCTTCTTGAGACCAATAATCAGCCGAAAGGGTAGGGGAGCTGGACTCCAAACCTGACTAACACGAAGACGACTTCCACCGACTGAGTTCAGTTATCACACGAAGACGATTGTGGATACTAACAATCGAAACGTCGTGAAGTAACTTGGTTTGGAATCTTTTGATTTTTAATTTTATTTTCTTGTCAATATTTTTTTATGATTTTTTGGTTGTTGCTTGTTTTTTATTTCATTGTAATTCCATTCTTTTTTGCTTAATATGATTGTTATTTTTGAGCTGATCTTTTTTAATTTTTTTACAGATTCTTTCAGGTATTTCAAATTAATTTATATCATATCAGACAATGGAAGTCCAAACTAATGAAATGCACCACGAAATATTGTCAACTAGCTTTAAAAAAAAATTGTTTTGTTTTCTTTTATGAAGTCAATTAGTTTATTACGATGTTTTTTGGAGTTATTTACGTTCTCTTGGATGAAGTGATGTTTCATAAGAAAAAACAATCGATTTTTTCGATTATCGAAACCTTTATCGAGATTTGTTTTTCAAATATATGATCAATACAAGTTTTGGAGTTTTTAATATTGCTTGTGTGCGTATTAATTGTTAACAAATATCCATGTGCCACCATTACATTTATATTAAGTAATACATGATATGATATTTCATTAAATCCGAATCCGTAATAATTTATAGGTTGTCCTTGAAAACACTTTGGTCGGACATGCCATTAGGAAATACCATATCCAGTAATTCAGTTGAAAACTTCCAATTGTTATAGTTTCATAGTATCATTTATTGAAGAAAAAAACAATTACGAAATCTCCAAACATATTCTGAATATTTTCCGAAAATTTTATACTCACCGTCTGTGTACTGAGATAAAACTTCTTAGTTGGCAAATTCGAATCTTGTGATGTGCTTATGTAACACATTTTATCATCGACGCTAACACCCTCCAGTATTGTATCAGCACATTCATTTTGTGTTTTCTCGCAAATATAGGCACGCTTATCGCCACATGGTTGATCGTTCCAAAAAACATCGTTATTTTTTTTGAAAACTTCCAAACAACTTTCATCTCCTCTTGCCGAATTTGGTTCTCCAGGATACCAGTTGAAAAATGTAATATTACTCCCATTGGACCAGGTCCAGAATGATCCTTCGGAATGTTTATTTCCCGATGTCCAAACAGCATCATTGAAATCTGCAACAGACAGGTGCATTATCTGTTATGTATTCAGAAGTGGATTATCATCAGACTATGGTGATAAATTTCACCAACTTTTATTTCTGACATCCGTTCATAAACTCTACTGAAAGTTTGAAATACTCCATAAAAGACTTTGGCTCTTTTCTGGATGGAATCCAGGGGCATAGCTCCATACATGAGAACACTATTCCAAAGAAAGTCTGATCTGAGCTGTATAAAGCATCAAAAGTTGCTGCGGTGTGTAACTTTTTCTGGTTGGGAACAATATTCCAAGCCTTTGAGAAGCAGCCTATTTCAGCGACATGTTTGTGCCAAGACATATTGGTGTCCATTTCAAACCACAACAAACTCATCGAAACAGAAAACGGAATTGTCTGACCTGACATTATTATATCCGGTTCGGAGACATTCATCTTTTTGGAGAAAACTGATGCATTGGTTTTTGTGGCATTGAATTGAACCTGGTTACTTTCACACCAATTGGAAATCACTTCTAGATCCTCACTAAGATATGCAACCTCTTGCAGCCGGTGAAGATGTACCTCCGTAGCCGAAGTCCTGGAATCCAAACAGAATGACGAGACAAGTGTGCTGTCGTCAGCAAAGCAATAAATTGTATTTTAGGTTTTTTTCCAATAAGTTGTTGATATACAATAAAAAAAGGGTTGGAGACAATATGGATCCCTGTGGAGCACCAGCGTTCATGGTGAAAGTATTCGAGAGATATCCATCGACAGCCCCTTGCAGGAAACGTTCCTTTAGGAAGCTGAAGAGCCATACATAAAAATGATCCAACAAGCCATAGCATCGAACATTGGCCAGCAATCCCTCATGCCACACACGGTCAAAAGCGCAACAGCTCTTGATTCTTGATATTTGAGGATCTAGTGGTTTACGACTTTCTCTATGATTTTTGATATCACTGATAGTAAAGCGAAGATTGGAAGATTTTTCGTGCCCTTTTTGTGAATAGGCTGAACGCAAGCAATCTTACAACAGGAAGAAAAAACCCCTTTCCTATAAGACAGGTTGAAAAGTACGATGACGGGCACTTCATCATAGCCAGACGCCTTGTTGATATTGAGCTGTTTCAAAATAAATAGAAACGTGCAATAATCTACAAAAATGCTGAAATGTTAATTATTGCACTCTAAACAGTTGCTAAGTCTGTTTTCGAACACCTCCCTAACATTTTTAACTCTCAGAGACCGGCTCGCTGCTATACTTCTCATTTCAAGATCGTATTAGAAGGTTGTGTTTATGAAAACTCCGTATTCAAATCGTCTTCCAGAGAGGAATCCAAGATAGTCAAATTCAGCGATCTGTAAGGACTCCTTTCCAATACACGGGATAGAAAATAATGAGATGGGTATCTACCATACAACTGAAAATATGTGACACAGCCACCAGAACTGAACTACCTTCTGCATGCCTATATTGTTTTTGAAAAAATATGCTGGTTTTCGTCACCACAATTGAAAAGATTTCGTTCATTCATGTGGCTGAGGAAAAAATGTATTCTGTATTCTTCTGTCAGAATAATTCCTACATAGGAATATATGCAGCATTCTTCAGGTATGAATTCAAAGTATTTCACGGCTGGTGCTCTCATCCAAGATTTTCTGGTTATTATTAAATTTATAGTCTGAGCAGATGACCTTCGAAAAGCAAATACCTCAGACTCAGTCGCAATTTCCACTATCTTCATAATAACTATCAACAATTTTCTACAAAAAGTGGAACTTCTCTTCAAAGGACGCCTGTGTGCCGATAGTTATATGAGTAAAAATATTGACAAATCAGTTTCTATGACCCAGAAAGCCTTCTCGGAATCAAAACAGTATTTATCCTATTACATCCAGTTTAAGTTCAAACGGATAACACTCAAAGTCTCAGTTTCGATGGGAAAAACCTGAAATTCTCATCAAAATATTATGTAATTGAAAGGGTTTATTTTTAGAAGAGAATAATTTTTGGGAAAGAACGTTTTTGGCCTTCTATTTCTCCATCTCGATACAAAAAATCTTCCAAAGAAAGGAGGAACTCAATTTCAAATAATTCACTCTGTACAAGATATATGGAGATCATGCAAAAAAGTAACTTTCAGACACAAACTGGAAGACAAAGCTTCTCCTAAACAGCTATTTTCATATAAACATTGAATTAGACGAAGATAAAATACTTTTCAAACAAATACTTTTATATGAACGCTAAATCACACTTTTCTCTATTTTGTTTGTATTCCAAATATTCGTAATGAAATCGAATCGTGTATCATATAATATTTTCTGGGAATGACTCTAGAACAGAGAATTTTTTATGGGTCAATTGAATACGCCTCTACGAACAAGTCACTAATGGGAAATCTGAATGAAATGCACTCCGCCATCTGCATAGCATTAGAAGCTTTTCACAAAATACCAATCGAAGGCATTGATAGTAAGGCTAGTGAATCATTTCTACATAACCGGAAAACATACCTGATTCTAACATATGTAGCAAATATGAAATCACACCCCATCATCACAACTATCAGAAAAAAGTAGACCCAAAACCATCCTACGAGCGGATCATAATCAATGAACCTGGAATGTGATTTTCATGAAGCAGAAAAAAGTAGGAAAATCTATAAAAAAACTCTGGATACCATTGCATATAGGAATAGTAGTGAATTGAATAGTGACCATTGATGGATATCTCTTGAATACTTTTACCATCAACGCTGGTGTTCCCCAGATACTTATTGGAGAAAACCAAGAATCCAATATATAGCCTTGCTGACGAAAACACACTTGTCTGACAGTTCATTTGGTTTCAAGGACATCGGCTGCGGATGAACAACTTCACCAGCAGCAGCATATCTTAATGAGGATCTACATGTGATTTCGAAATGGGGTGGAAGTAACCAGGTTCAATTCAATGACACAAAAACCCAGACATCGGTCTTCTCCAAAAAGATAAATGTCTCCGACCCGGATATAATAATGTCGGGACAGACAATTCCGCTTTCTACTTCGATAAAATGAACACCAATATGTCTTGGTACAATCATGTCGCTGAAATTGCAAAGGCTGCTTCTCAAAAGCTTGGAACACTGTTCCGAACCAGAAAACTGTACATATCTCAGCAACTTTTGATACTTTATTGAGCTTTGCAGTATTATACTCATGTATGGAGCTCCGCCGCTGAGCATACCTCGAAGCTGCCGGATTCCATCCAAGAAAGAGCCATCCGCCTGACTGGAGACGCGAACATCACTTGCAACCTTGATAGTCTGAAACATCGAAAAAAGGTTGGAGATTTGTCTCTCTTCTATAGATACTTCCACGGGAAGTGTTCAAGTGACGTGGCAAATTTTATTCCATCAAATTCGGTACATATCAAAAATACACGACGTACTGTGGCTACTAATCGTTTTGAAGTTCAACTCGGTACACCTAGAACTTCACAGTTTGAGAACTCTTTTATTTGGAGAACTGCGTTTATGTGGGACAAACTTCCGAAGAACGTTTTTGCAAATGAATTCAATCTCCAGTGATTCAAATCCAACTTGAATCGATACTTTCATACAGGCACCGCTCTTGGTCCGGAGTTGCTTCGTTTCTGAGATACAGGGCGTCGGAATTTAAAAAACGGTGTTAATTGAATATTATAAATATCCTTACATCGATTTTGTTGAAATTTGCAACAGTAATTCAAAGCAATGAGGCGCTTATTTAGCTCGAATTAGATTGATATTATTAGGTCCAGTGGCGTCTCAGTGAGCACTACAGCCAACAATATGGAGAAGAAGAAGAATGTCACTGACTTTTTCTGTATTTTTTTATTTTTCTAGATTGTGCAACTAAAAATACTTCATTGCTTGTATTTTTTTTATATTAGGCTTCGTTTTCGACAAAAAAAATACTTCTCAAAACTTTCCATGGACAACATAAAATAAAAACCAGAAGTAGAAAATAAACAATTTCGACTTCAAAATGAATGACAGGAACGTTCACCTCCTGATGAAATACACGACTGTAATCGATGATACATTCAAATATTCAAAAATATCTGACATAAAACCTTGGCAAGTCAACTTGCCAAGTTTTTATATCAGTATTGGTGGTTTGACCAATTAAACGACAACTGCGGTGGAAAAAATTTGGGAAGCTATCCTGGAATGTCATCGGAAAACGAAATTTGTGAAAATGATATGAAATCGAGAAGAAGTAATGCAGTCAAGCTGCTGGAAAATAATTCCATAAAAATCAAAAGATGAATAGATTCTGATCATTCTCATATTGATTTCAATTTAAAAGCCACTGGTAGACGGCTGTTTCAGCCTATTGGGCATCGTTAGTACCGGGCAGGCGGTCCTCGATTGTAGACAAAATGTGAATAACCAAGAAAAGTACTTGATGGGAATAACTGCGTAAACGCAAGCGAGACATAAGTGGAACCACCTATAGGTGTGACACGTTGTTCCAATATTTCGATAAAATTTGATATCATTTTCAAGGAAAAGCTATAAAATTTGTATGATGCTAGTACAATATGAAAATTATTATGAAAGGTCTCAAACTTGCTGTAAGTGAAGATGGCCGTGTCGAAAATAATGTTACATTTGAACAATTGAAACATGTCAATACAATAAAACAAGTCACTACAGTAGAAGAGGTTGACTCCTCACTGGATATATAGAAGACTATTGAATCAAAATTTACTAAAAATCGTTATCTGTTTCAAAATTAAGGATAACCGGTAGAAGCTATGAGGTTGAAGAACAAATAGAGGGACAACAAGCAACTGACAATAACAGCTATTATGTGATTCAATTTGGAAAAGTGTTTTTGTTTGTCTATGATAAAAACAAAGAAGAGCTGTTATGGTGCATATGTGATCAGAGACATCTGCTGTTATATAAGTCAATCAATGAGAAAACCCAATTTGATATCAATTAATTTTATATGTCTTGAGGAAAACAAGTGAAGAGGTGTTGTTAAATGAAAGTAAAACCCTGCCATAGGGAGGTTGGAAATTTGTTAAAAAAAAATTATTTAAAATGTTCTGAATTATATTAATGAAAAATCAGAATTATTACTGGTTCGGAAATCATGTGAATTTTTATCAATGTCTAATAGGAAGGCATAGATTTCAGTGAGGTGATCAATGTCTGATCTTCTATTAAGGCAATTATTCGATTGAAGTATGAATGACATTTCTAAAAACAATCTTTCAGATGTATTTCTTTCAATTGATAAAATTTTAGTTGAATTATAGTCCATTTTACGATATTCTTTGAAGACCTGATTAGTGAGAGCACATCTCTCAGGACGTAGTAATCTACTATCACTTTTATGTGCGAACTGATTCTGTCTTTGAGTAGTCTTGACGTTTGACCAATATATTCACTACCACAATTTGAACATGGAATGGAATAGATTGAATGGGATTGAAAGTTGGTAGGAGTTCTATCTTTGAGTTTCGAAAATAATTTACTAATTGTTAATATGGTTCTGAAAGCTATTTTTACATTAAATGTAGTATGTTTATTGAATGGAAGTTAATAGGAGTTCTATATTTGAGTTTCCAAAATAATTTATTAATGGTTAATATAGTTCTGAAAGCCATTTTTACATTAAATGTAGTATGTACATTAAATGAAAGTTAATAGGAGTTCTATCTTCAAGTTTCGAAAATAATTTAGTAATGGATGATATGGTTCCGAAAGCTATTTTTCATTAAATTTTTGCATCAAAGTTTGAGTAGACCCTTGAAGATGAAATGAAAGCACAGACAGCTATCGAAAGCGCTCGCATGAAGGTTCAAATCCCATTTGTGACATATGTAAATTCCGTTCGATCACGACCTATCATTCAGGATATTGTTTTCTCCAATGAAAATTCACTCAGAATTCTAATACATTAGGCATTCATCAAGAAACTTTGTTAACTAAACTTAAACAAATGTTGAATACGATTGCATTCAAGTATATAGTATTGAAAAATATCTGATATATTGATCATAATTCCACTCCAAAAATAGTTCAATGTCAGTTAATCTGTTGATATACAGGGTGTCCCTGGACTTCCTCTTTTCCTCTCGGGAATGTATAGATGGGGTCAAAATATCACCAGTACTTCATATAACTTTTTTTTTCCTAAAATCCTTCGTTACCAAGTAACGGGCCCTCGAAGTTACAAAATGAAAAATGTTTTTCTTTGATAACTTTTCAAGTGAATATTCAAAATCATGCAAATTTTGGTAATTGACTAAACAAATGAATTCCGTCGATGAGCTTTCATGCAGGAGTCAGTTGTTTTGCTACAAAGTCAGGAACGGACTACCCCCGATGGTCCACACCCCAAAACTTTGAAATGACAGATATTTTTCAATATTTTTCAACAAATTAAGGTTACTTGGACAATTTTATGAATAAAAGTACTCGTGTGGAAAGTCGATCGGAGCAACGAGTCTTGATAAAAATGTAGTTTCACTCGACGACATCAACCCGCTCGTCCACCATTATTTGAAATGAATAATTATCAAAGCAGAAATAATAATGATAACGTTAATTCAATAACATTTATCCTGAGATGTCTACCATTATTCGAAAATATTAGTTTTTAAGGAAAATGGAAATGATAGGTAAAATGTTCATAACGAATTTTTATAATGCAAACACGTTTAACTAACGAAACTCAAGAGCCTCAAGAGCAAACAGAAATGAAAAATCCGCTACAGAAACTGCTCGATATGACCACCTTCTCTCTCTATACATTTTCTCAGTCTGCGAAAACACCCTCTCTGTACTTGAAATAGCATTCCAGGGTCGTTTCGTATGGCTTCACAATGTAATGTTATTCTATTCAACAATGCATCTCTTGTGTGAATAGGTGTAGCGTAAACAAGGCTTTTTAGATGCCCCCACAGAAAGAAATCCAATGGATTTAAATCCGGAGACCGCGATGGCCATGAATATGGCCCACCTCTACCAATCCATCTATTGTGGAAAATATGGTTCAGATGGTCAGGCACAATCAAACTAAAATGAGGAGGAGCGCCATCATGCATAAACCACATATCTCTTCGGGTTTGCAATGGAACATGTTCCAAAAGTCCATTCAAATCGTTCTGAATGAACTCCAAATAATGTTCTCCATTCAATCGGTCCTGTAGAACGAATGGTTTTATAAGATGGTTTCCTATGATACCAGCCCAAACATTCACGTTGAATTTCCGTTGGTGTTTGGTTTGCAATATCCCATGGGGATTTTCTTCGGCCCATATATGGAGATTATGAGAGTTGATAACTCCATCTCTACTGAAACCTGCTTCATCAGTGAATAAAACTCGATTAATAAAAGTCATATCCTCTCTTTGCCTATCCATGAACCAATTGGCATATTCCAGTCGTGCTGGAAAATCTTGAGGTGTCATGGCATGTACCTTCTGGATGTGAAATGGGTGGAGCAGTTGTTCCCTAATTATTCTATGAATAGTGGACTTGGATGTATGGAACTGTTCTGATAGATTTCTGATGCTCATTGAAGGATCATCAGCGACGGCTTCCAAAATATTTTCCTCCAATACAACGGTACGTACAGTCCTAGGAGCGCCCTCACCACCTCGTTTTGGCAAAACTGTACCTACAATAATATCGAAATAAAACAACGTGCTCAAATTAATTATCAATTATTACATACCTGTCTCCCTCAAGCTGCGATCGACACGCTCGAATGTTTCTCTTGACGGTACCGTTCGATTGGGAAAATGCTCGGAATACAGACGACTAGCTTCTGCAGCATTACAAAATGCTCGTCTATAAAATACATGCATATCTGCATATTCATTGAATGTAAACTGTTCGGCCATATCAAAAAAAATCAAAATATCCTATAGAATATTGACAATACAATGATAGTCATATGACAACGCACCACTCAACAAAACAAAATCGCATTCCAGTTTCTCATTTTTTATCAAAACTTTCTGAAAGGTTTTTTTGTCAACATCTGTGAAAGAAATGGAACATAATTATTCCCTGGATATTTTTCACCTGATCATGTGCAGCCGTTTTTGTAGTTCATTCGTTTGCTTTTTATTATTATAGTAAATATTTTTTCCGATGTGCGTTTTTTCAGCTAAATTTAGATTCGTGTTAAAGAATTTCTCCCATAAAATTATAATTATCAGTGAAACTCCTCAACAGTTTAGCTGTGAAGAAGAATTTGAAACATTCGAATGTTGAGTTTCATGAGATTCAGATAACTGATCAACACGAAACGTGATTATTCCACACGTATTATGTACATACAAAATATGGAATGAATTCGATATTTCATAGTAGAGTAGCTTGTTAGTTTAAAAACACCACGAATCTACAGAACTTGATATTTCTTTTGAAAAAATATCTGCTATCACAATTGTGACTTAAACTTCCATATAGGTACTGTACTTTTTGTTTACGACTTCATTTTAGCATACTTTGTATTATTCCTGTTATAAATGTTGTTGAATTAACGTTATCATTATTATTTCTGCTTTGATAATTATTCATTTCAAATAATGGTGGACGAGCAGGTTTGATGTCGTCGAGTAGAACTACATTTTTATCAAGACTCGTTGCTCCGATCGACTTTCCACACGAGTACTTTTATTCATAAAATTGTCCAAGTAACCTTATTTTGTTGAAAAATATTGAAAAATATCTGTCATTTCAAAGTTTTGGTGTGTGGACCATCGGGGGTAGTCCGTTCCTGACTTTGTAGCAAAACAACTGACTCCTGCATGAAAGCTCATCGACGGAATTCATTTGTTCAGTCAATTACCAAAATTTGGATGATTTTGAATATTCACTTGAAAAGTTATCAAAGAAAAACATTTTTCATTTTGTAACTTCGAGGGCCCGTAACTTGGTTATGAAGACTTTTAGGAAAAAAAGTTATATGAAGTACTGGTGATATTTGGACCCCATCTATACATTCCCGAGAGGAAAAGAGGAAATCCAGGGACACCCTGTATACATGATTTATTAAATCGTACTCACCATTATTTTGCAACAATTCAAATATGGCTTTATTTTTCTCAGGATTCTGAATGCTCACAAGTTCCATCGACTGCATCTTACAAAGTTTTTCTGCTTCATCACGAGTAACCTGAAAAACATTTAGAATTTAAAAAAAAAATGTTTGTTGGAATGATAACCAATATTTACTTTCTCAGTTCCTAGAAATAAATTTCCGGTCGATATCGATCCACCTGCAAATTTTAAAAATCTATCAGTCGTGTGAGACCTGCTTTTGAAAACAAAAAAATATTGGTCTATATATAAGTGGTGATGACGATAGTTCTTCCAAAGATGTCATCTATGGGATCGAGAAAAAACCAGAAAACTGTCATAGGGCTTGGCTTGGTGAATCGTTTCTTACTTCTTTCTACAGTTTTCACTTCAAAAAGTGACTAGATATTACCAGAACCTATATATCTGAGCAAGTTTCCAAATCATTATGGGATACATTCATCAATTTGCTGCGTTCGGAATTATTAAGAAGTTTATGCAGTAAAAACTTCTAGAAATTAAAAAACGCTAATTTCAGAACACAAGAAAAATCTAAATTGAAAAACAAAAATCCAACCCACAGGAATCTATACAAACCAATGAAAGGAAACAATAAAATTCCCTATTGAACGACCAACAAAAAATTTAGCACTCATATATTCAATTGTTTTTATGGAATTCTGAAACTACTAGCCAACAAATGAGAAGAAAAATTGCGACTAATATCATAATGGAGTTCATATATATGAGAGTTCAAAGCACCCTGACTGCGACTTGAGTTATGGTTATTTTTATTTTATACAAAAAAATAATATATTTTGAGGACAACAGACTTTATTTACAATACACATGAAAACATTCAAATGAACTAATTTGTGCATAACCTTTTTGGAAATGTTAACTTTCGTTTATATGTTTCATCGTTTTCCCTCATAAAGAACCAACAGTAATCCCACATCATTGCTGCATTCCATCTGCCTTGGTAACGTTGCTTCATTATCAGAATGTCTTGTTGAAATCTTTCCCCTTGTTCGTCACTGATAGCACCCAAATTTTCTGGGAAAAAATTTAAATGGGAGTGCAAGAAATGGATTTTGAGAGACATGGGACATCCCATTCTGCAGAAGTTCTCAAGTAGTTCTTCTACAAGTGTTTCGTAATTTTCTACTTTCTTCTTTCCTAAAAACTCCGAAATAATTTTTTCGAAAGAACTCCACGCAGCTAATTCAACAATACTTGATTTTTGATTGAACTGTTGATCACTTAGTAGGTTCGTAATTTGTGGTCCAATACCTTCCTTGAGCTTTACATCACTTGATTTTGGAAAAACGTGTTCAGGATATTTAAACACATCACCTTCTTTGTCTAATGCAGATATTTTTCATCAACTCCAGTTTAATATGTAATGGAGGTAACAAAACGTTTTTGGGATTAACAAGAGGTATATTCTTATCACTCTGAGGCCATTCTTTTACTTGATAAGAGCTCTGTGTGGCCCTACTGTTCCAAAGGCTGAGAAAACAGCAAAACTTCGTAAATCCGCCCTGAAGACCTAGTCCTATGACTTTTAGGTCACCACATATTTGCCACATACGTATTATAGGTTATTGCATTTAGAATAAATGACATACTTTCGTGTGTTTCCTTCATGGCAGCTACATGTGCAATAGGAATAGAGGGTCTTTCGTTACCATTATGGAGCAGAACGGCTTTTAAACTTGACGTTTATATGTTTAATTGTTTGATGTGTAACTATAATCATCTTGAATCACTATTGAAATATTGATATGATATGAAATAGCGATATTGAAATACATTTCTGTACATGGGAATCTCGTAAAAGATAAGAAATAGACTGTCGGTTGAATCATGACAAAGTTGCGTATTTTAGAGACCTATTCAATGATGTAAAATCGAATATAGCTCTTTCGGTTCTGTAGATATACAGGAAAAACAACAAAATCCCAAATTATTATTTTGCCTATATCTTCTTTATTTACGGACATATTGAAAATCTGTCCACATTTTGCTATTGGCACTTGATGTGGGCTATTAGAATATGTCTATGAATTTTTTATACAGGGTGTCATCTGACTTGGGCCACCCCCATCTTTGAAATTTCAAGTACGGACCTGTATTTATTGTTGTAGTTTTTGGATCGTAGACGTTCACTTCATACTGAGAAATTATATTCTATTTTATATTTCTTTTTGTTTTGGTAATATTTGATTATAATTTTGTGAATTATACAAAAAAAATGGCGCAATAAATGTTCGAATTGGAGTCCTTCCATTTCGAGACAAATACTGGGCCAATATAATGGCCTGCAAGATTACCAGATCTTTCTATTCTGAACTATTTTCTATGGGGGACATTGAAAACTAGGATTTACACTGGTAGATAGATAGAAAATATGCAAGACTCAAGATTGAGGATTTTGAATGATTTTGCAACAATGCAGCCAATAAATGTGTTGAGGGCAATAAATAATTTGAAAAACCGAGTTCAAAAATATCTCGAAATGGAAGGACTCCAATTTCAACATTTATTGCGCCATTAATTTTTTTGTGTATATAAATTACTTCATTTCGCAGGCCTCAAAAAATGCTCACCGTGTTGCGGTTTCATGAACTATTCCGTGTAAATCTCACGATAAAGTGTTACTTGACTACCTTATGAATTTTCATGAAGTTCTGGCCGATTTCATTACCTAAAATTGTTTATTATCATGAATAGTATGGATAATCTTCATTAAGTAATGGGTCGTGTATTCCTAATGGATGTTCACCTATTCCTATTCCTGTTCACCTTTGAATACGTTTGAGGATGAAAAAAAAATCTGAAAAGACTGTCATCTCGTTGGCGGACATACTTTATTCTCTACAGGAGATATTTCATGCTCAGAGTGCTTCTAGACACCTCATATGTTACCTTTATAGCCTTGCCATTACAATTCTGAAAGAGACAAGATTTTTAGTAATTTATCATTCATATAAGCCCGTGGTAGAAATCGTTTGTCGTTATCTCCGTAATAGACACAATGTGGTTTCAAAGTTCAAAGAAATATATTTTACAAAAATATCCATCGGCAAATCGCTTTGCAAGTTGTGTGTAACACATTTTTCGCTAGTTTGTGAATTTTGTTACAGTGATATTATAACTCAAAAGGGGTATATTTTCAGAAAAGTATAATTTTCGGAAAAGAAAGGTAACTTCCCGATCTTTATACAAGAAAAGTGGGAATCTTCTAGAGAAATAAATAAAGCAATTGAATTCAAAATAAACTATATACAGATTTTAAAATTGGAGGAGCTAGTAAGTTGAAAAAATTATGGTGTTGTACTGAAAATATGTCTTGGATTACATACTAACATTTGATATACATTCGATTGGTATCCTGATTATAGAAGAATTAGAAGTATAATATACACTGTGTCCAAGATAAGATATATAGATAGATAGTTTATTTGACTACGTATATGCAAGTCAGTTGATAAATCAAATATTTGAAATTGAATAATACCTAAATGAAATAAAAACATAAACACTACAGTATAACGAAAACACAAGGCACCCAAAAGGGGTAAAATACTTTTTAAAATACATTATTACAAGCAGCACTGTATAACAAAATACAATAAAATTTTTGAAAGATATTATTACACGCACTTTCGTTCAAAACATAAATCCGGGCATTACCATGGAAGCAGTCATATATTCATCTATACTATAAATGCCTTCATCAATGAGAATTTCTTTATACCCTTCTTAAAACGTGTCTGTGATAAGTTCTTGACTGTAGTTGGCAAGAAATTGTATAGGTTAACATATAAGGACTTCTTGGAAGATTTCTGTAGATTGAATTTAGCAGGTCGTATAAGATTAGCACCACGTGTTTCATAGTTATGAAAGTGGGAGTTAGTTAAAAGAGTGCCCTTAATTGTATGTATCTCCAGCAGTGACTGAAAAATGAAAATCGATGGAAGAGTCATGATTCCTAATTTTTTGGATAATGGACGACATGTATCCCGATATTCCGCATTAGAAAGTATCTTTATTGCTTTTTTCTGTGTTACAAATATCTTTCCAGCAGAAGCAGAATTACCCCAAAGAAGTGTCCCGTAGCTAATGAACGAGTGGAAAAAGGCATAGTAGACAGCGAGAAGAGTGTCAATAGAAACAAAATTCCTCATGTGCCTCAACAGAAACAGATATTTGTATAATTCCGTATTTAATTCTTCAATATGACATGTCCAATTAAGGGAGTCATCCAAAGTTATACCAAGTAATTGGGCTGTTTTTCCTTCCAAAAGCATGTTATTGGAAGGAAATATCAGTCTGTGGGTTTTTCCTATATTAAGTTTGAGAAGATTCGCATTGAACCATTTTTCAGCTTGGATTTCAGCAAGTTCAGAAATTTTCAATTAATTTTTGCAATTTTCGTCTGAGCAGACAATAGATGTGTCATCGGCATAAACAACACATTTATGGGGCAGAACTTGGACAAAAAGGTCATCTTTGAATATTATAAATAGGAGAGGTCCCAGCACAGATCCTTGTGGAACACCGTTTACTATAGGCTCTAAAGTAGACGTTCTATTGTCTCCTAGGTCGATTTTGTAAATACGATGTGAGAAGGGAGCGAGCCACACCTCTAACCCCCTATTCATTCATTTTATGAAGTAGTAAGTGGTGAGAGACACAGTTGAATACCTTACTCAAGTCACACAGAGTTACAGCGCTATGCTGACCATTCTCAAAGTCGTCGACAATGTTTCTCACAACACGAACAGCTGCTTGTACATGAACAGCATGGGAATATCGGAAACGGTAAATGATACAGGGTCAATTGAATCAGAGAAAAGTAGCGTATTCATATGCCCAATAATATGTCATATAGAAAGTTTCAATATTCCGAGTAGTTTCGGAGATATCCGAGAAAACCCGAAATTTTGAGAATTTCGTTTTTATTTTATCCTAGCTTTATTTTCAAAGGAAATGTAAAAAAAAACACTTTGCCATGACCACTTTTTAAGGACTATACGATAACGTAGGCAGAATTTTTCTGTGACGTTTCGTCTTTTATAAAACATCATCAACTTTATATTTTTATATAGGCCGAAACTGAAGTATACCCTATATACGACTCCATTTTTCATTGTGATAACAGCAACGTATCACACAATATGATTTCATAACCATTTCTCGCGCAAAATGAAAATTGATTACTTAACCTGCTTTTCTTCAATTTTAGATAGTACGCGCTGATATATGAAGTAAACTGATTACTCTTATTTATAATGAATTTTAACTTACCACTTGCCGGAACTTTTGCGTTATTGAATACAAAGAAGAGTCGCAATATCAAAAGTTTAGTTTATAAAATGTAATCGTAATATAATGACAAGGAGCTCATATGTATTATAGGAAATGAACAGAAACTTATAAGTTTTCAAATAACCGCCGTTATTTTCTAAGCACATGTACGCTCGTCTCTAAGACGAATTTAAAACTTGAGCTAACATATTCGAAACAATATTGTTAAAGGATGCAGTAACCAATCTTAGCAAATCTTCTTCATTTTGACAATTGTGAGAGTTAACTTGATTCTTGATATATACCCAAAGGAAAAAGTATAGTGGGGGGACCTTGCAGGCCAGAATGTATCATTATGAGCACCAATCCACTGTCCTGGGAAGCGACTGTTCAGATAATCACAAACCATTCTAGCGTTATGTGCTGGAGCACCATCTTGTTGAAACTAACAGCTGCGAGTAACCGCAAAAGGCAAACTATCTGGAGCGTCTTCCAAATCATTTACTAACAAATTTATGTACCGATCTTTTGGTAAATTGTTTTGATAGATAAAAGGCCCATTCACATTCGTACCGAGAATTCCAACCCTAAATAATGATTTACCAGGTTGTCGCCTCTCTGGATATCTATTAGAGTACGCACGCACAATTTCTTCGGCACAAAATAATGTAACATGACAACATATACAATTTTTCAGTATTCGTATTAGGTAGGTAACAAGATGTAAAATTAGGAACGGTAATGTCAAAAAACAACAGTATTATAATAACAAGAGAATATTATGTGTAATTTTTTAAAGCGCGTACTATCTAAAATTGAAGAAAAGCAGATTGAGTAATCACTTTTCATTTTGCACGAGAAATGGTTATGAAATCATATTGTGTGATAGGGTGCTGTATTCACAATAAAAAATGGAGTCGTATAAAGGGTATACTTTAGTTTCGGCCCATATAAAAATATAAAGTTGATGATGTTTTCTAAAAGACGAAACGTCGCGGAAAATTCTGCTTATGTTATCGTGTAGTCCTTAGAAAGTAGCCATGGCAAAGTGCTATTCATTTTACATTTCCTTTGAAAATGAAGCTAGGTGAAAATTAAAAATGAAATTTTTGAATTTCGGTTTTTCTCGGATATCTCCGAAACTACCCTGAAAATTGAAACTTTCTAAATGGAATATTATTAGGCACATAAATGCGCTACTTTTTTCTGATTCAATCGACCCCGTATCACTTACCATTTCCGATATCCCCATGCTGTTCATTTTTATCTTGGACACAGTGTATAAGATATGTTATAAACTCAATATTTGAAACCATGGCGTATTTCGGTGAATCAGAGGGTCTTTTCAGAACTATAAAAAATTAACAAGGTTCAAAAGTTTTCAAACAGTGCATCACAAGTCCCGTTACTTGATGAAAACCAATAACACTATCCATGACAATAATGAAAACAATTTTCACAAACATTTCTAATTTCTAGACTTGTTTCACGAACATCGAGAAAGCTACGGTGTCAGAAGATTTTTATTCTGGTCGAACATTTGAGAGAACCTTTTTGAGTATACGTAATGATCAGGAGGGTGTTCAATATCATTGGTATATTTGCAGCATAAGTTAAAGATAAATGAACTCGGCGAAAACTAAGAGGTTGTTCTCCAGCGACTCAAGTAAGATTTTCGTATGGCCCCATCGTTGAATAATCAATCTTTGAATTTTCATTGGCCAAGTCCAACTGTTCGACATATAGTTCGAGAAATGATATGGTTCCATCAATTTTTTCCGAGATCATTATCTTCAAACCGATAAAATGAAAAAAAAAATGAAGGCTGGGTCACCAAAACAAAGTTTAACAGCCAGAAAATGATGCTTTTTCGCAACAGCGATAAAACTGACAGTCATGAAATTAATATCTAGGTGTTATCATTCTTAAATCATATGTAATTCTTGGGATCCAGCTATGCATCATTCTCACATTTTCAATCACTGTCACTGTTTTAATCAACTTGCACCAATAGAATTGTATATTCAAATATTATTGTGACTGAATTTTGGAAATATAACGCTCCTATAGGCATTTATAGCTTCAGTTTGGTATAATGATTATGACAGTAACTAGACCCTTTCTTCACCGAGACAGACATCTCAAATGAATGTGTTAATCAAAGAAAACTCATCAATACAATGAACATATATCAGAGACCGAAATAAAAAATGACGCCTGGCGTCAATGTTCTAGTTCGTTTTCGGGTTTTGCCGTGGTTTTCTTTGGTTATAATCTCCAACTGCAACGGCGGCAGTCATCTTCAATGGCGTGGTCAAATACTCTTCTTGACGTATCAACTGAAACTGAAGCTCTCATTTCTGCCATGTCATTTGAAGCGCACATTTTTTGCGCATTTTCTGTAATGGCGTGTACGCGCGTACTTCCTGCGCGATTTGGGTGACATAACTTCTTTTTTTTTTTAGAAATATCGTTGCATCCACCACAAGGGTTATTAGTAACATAGGAAAATATATATACACATACAAAACATTATCATTAACAATAGTATTTTTAAAAAAATTCAGATAACACCGGGGAAAGGGAGGTTGTCTGGTACTTGGGATTTCACAATTTGTTGAGTAAATCAATTTCAGAAAGGAATCCGAGTATGTTTGTGAAGTTGCAGTTCACACCAAGAGCTTTTTTTATATTTGCACTAATATTGTACTTCAGTCATTCATCCACGAACATCGGACACTCCACCATAAAATGTTTAACTGAAATTGGCACCCCATACGTATAACATATTTTTTCTTCTTTCCCTTTCAGTAAGTGTTCGTGAGTATATTTTATATGTAGAGTACGCAAACGAGTCATTATGATTTACTGTTTTCGTTATTTGAGGATGTCTTTCCATGGCTTGATGTCATCTTTAAATTCTTTCAATTTCATTTTAGATATTGACCATATAGATGACCAGTAATTAAAAACCACAGTTTTCATGTATGCTTTCAGGTCAACATAATGTACTCTTTCTTGTTCTTAAATTGTTGGTTTATTGATGGTTTCACGTGCGATTTTGTCGCACCGTCACTCTAGACATGTGACGGTACCCACATGAATTGTAGCCTTCTGGAAACTTCCGTAATTGAGTGAGTAAACTCTTTGATGGATCTTGTCAGAAGGTGATCAGTATATATTTTCCGTATACTTTGCAGGAAACTTAAAGAGTCTGTTAAAATTAACGTTTTCTGGATTTCTTCTTCGATTTGAAAGCATCTATGTAGATATGTGTGTATTCTTGATATTTACTCAGTGATGAGTGGAAGTGATTGTGAGCGGTTTTTGTAAACCTTTTGTGTGAAAAGTCCCCAGAGAAAAAAGTCCAAAACTGTGAGGTCTGGAGATCTGGGTGGCCACTCTATAAACGGACTACCACGGCCTATACATCGGTTTGGAAAATGTTCGTTAAGCCATTGCCTCACAGCTCTGCCATAATGAACTGAACACCCATCTAACTGGATAATTGAATTTGATCGTTTATTGATTGGCAGCTCGTGACTAGCATCCCAAAACTCTGTGTTTAAAAATTCTATAAACCTCTGCGCAAAAAATAAAGGATCAATAATTCGTTCGTTCAATATCCCACACCCGACGTTGATTTTTTGGGAATACTGGCTTTTACAGTTTATTACCCAGTAAGGATTATCCGCTGCCCAATAGCGACAATTCTATGACGACACTACTCCATTTGTGGTGGAAGTGGCTTCGTCGGTATATAAAATATTTTTTAGGAAATTTCTATTGTTTAAATATTTCCCTTGGGCCCATAAACAATATTTCAGGCGTCTTGCTTCGTCGCCTTCTTGAAGTGTGTGTGAAAATTTTGGCTTGAAAGGTTTAATATTCTTCGTCTTGAGACATCTCCGAATAGTTTCTCGTGGAATATTCAAATCTAAAGTGGCATTCCTTATACTGGCATTAGGATTATTTCCGAAATAATCTAAAATGATTTGATCATTCCTGTCATTCCTGTTTCGTCTTTGTACAGGATTACTTTTTAACATCATTTTTGATACTGCACTAGGTTCATTGGGTGTCACACCTATTGGTGTGACACCCAAGTCAACTTGTCAAGTTTTTATGTCAGTGTTGATGGTTTGACCAATCAACTGACAACTGCGGTAGCAGAAGTTTGGGAAGCTTACGATGCCCAATAGGCCTAAACAGCTCTATACCGGTGGCTCTTAAATTGAAATCAATATGGGAATGATCAAAAAGTACTATCTATTCATTTTTTGATTTTCATGGAATTATTTTCCAGCAGCTTGACTACATTAACCTTTCTAGATTTGTAGACTGGGAGTGATTTCAGATTTATTGAATTTGGTACGGTATAAGTCGCATGATGGCAGTGCAATGGTGCCATAAATTTGTTTTGGTGCATTTCAATGCTGTCTGCCAGGTATTTGGTAAATATGTTCCCTCTTTCTTCCTGTTGTAGTTCTCTTGGTGTTCATGTTTCTATGGCTTCTAAATACATTCTTGTTGAATAATGATTCGACGTTGCTAGCCTCTCGGTAGTTTCGAAAAGAATCTTGTGTTCTCCGTTGGACAGTGCATGTTCAGTGACGGCAGACTCCTTCGTCTATCCCAATCTGCAATTCCGCTTGTGCTCGACAAGGCAGGTACCAATGCTTCTTTTCGTCTGACCGATATAAATGAAAATGGAATTGCCACACTTCATTGATTCACATAAACTCACAAAAATAAAACAACATTCCTACAAATAAAACTCCTTCTTGCATATCAACAATTCATGTATGATATCTCTAGGTCATAATCAAAACTTATTTATATAATGGGACATTTCCGATCCTAATGGAAACATTTCAGTGAATTTCAGTGAAATCGAAAAGAATACGCGACGTATTGCTGATGCATTTCGCAGCATCAAGTTGGTCGGCTGTCGGTCGTTCGGCTATTGTTGACGAATGCGAGGTTAGTTCGAACATTGTACTTTCAAATATATACTCTTGCTGATATTTCCTGTTATTCAGGTGATGAAATTCATTCAATTTGAGAATTGATATGTTGTTCTTATATCGACGCATTCAGTTGGGATAATTTCAGAAAATAATCTTTACGAATACCACTCTACCTAAAACTTTTCTCAAATGAATCTCCATTTTTCAAACCCAAATTTTGTTATTTTTCAGCAATAGCAACCGATCAACGAGCAATAGATAAACGTAAGAGTGTTTATTGTTCAGCAATAGATAAACACAAGAGTGTTTATTTAACACAAGAGTGTTTATCTATTGCTGAATAAAAAAGTTTTCGTTGAAGAATGGAAATTCATCGATGAAATTTTGAGGTCTCAAGGTATTACTGTTGAATAGATAATATACATTTTGTGTTGTGGGAAATGTGAATCCAGTTCAATCAGATCACATTTCAACAGCTTATAGATCGTTTTTGGATTGATTTCTTCTGAGACATAGTACTAGATTTTCTACATATACTTTTGACTGGGTTTCTGATATTCTTCAGGATATCATCGATTGTAATAAGGAGACTAACACTCCCTTGCGCAATTTGTTTTCTGTAGCCTTGGCTTCAGATAAATTAAAAAAAAAAATTGATATGAATGCCAACACGTTTTCTTGAATATACCACTGACTCAGTTCTATAAAAACATTTCGTTTCCCAACAGTATCAAACGCTTTGATGTCCAAAAATATTGCTAAAAACTTCTGTCGGTAAGCAAATACTTTATGCATAGCTGACTGAAGTTGAAGGTCCAGAGGTAGATTGGTTTGAATATAGGATAAAGAAAAAAACTTTAGTCTGATTTCTACTGAGTTTTTTATTTATTACGACTAGTTCGGTTTTGGTTTATTACATTATTCTCAAGTGAACTGATACATTTTGTCCTTGAATAAACAGTGATACACTCAGGTACCAGCAATAGGTACCTGAAATAACACGTGTTACCTGAATTATCAATGTCAATACTACAACAATAACTATTTATCTTCTATTGATACCCAAAAACCTAATTGTGGTTTTTTGAGCTATCAATGAATTCTAAACTAGTTGTCAAAATTCACAAATTCAAAAGGGGAGGGATGCATAGTTCTACTTGATCATTGAGGGTTTTGAGTTAAGGTTTATATACAATATATTGATTTTCAATGCTTCCAACAAATTCATCTCCCTTCCTTTATAGAACGTATGGATAATTTTCATGTTTTCTTTTCATATTGTGGAGTTTATTTCTCGTAGATGTTCATATATAGCTTATTTTTCATCTCCCGGTATCTTATGTTGAAAATTTGGCATTTGCGTTGAATAGCATGTATGCTAAATTATTCTTACTAGTAAATGATGTAATTATGTTGAGTTCTGAAAAATAGTTTTTTATGTTTTCAGAGACCTTTCTCGAATAGCTTATGCTAGCATATTTATTAGGTTCTTCATGATTTAGATATAGTTCGTTCCTGATCAATCTTTGGTTTTTATTGGAGATCAGTTCCTCAATTAAGTTGACGGGAATATGGTTATTAGATGCTATCTGCTTTATAATCTTCATTTCTTCTTGAAGAGCCTTCTCTGATAACGAAATGATAAATGTTCTATGTACCTAAATGCCGATAATTTATGTGATACTAAACTGAAAAAATCCATAGGAAATGTACAATCCATTAAAGTGTTTTTCTAATGTCAAAATGTTAAACTGATATTGATTATTGATTTTTGTAAAAGTGAGATCCAGGTAATTGATGCTTTTTTTTGTTCAATTTCAACTGTGGAGGAGTGTTGAGGAAATTGAAAAAATTATTTATCTGTCTCTTCGAGCCGTCGAAACCCACGGGGATGTCATCTACATATCTGTACCAGACTGAGACCTTAGAAGAATCAAATATGCTCTTTCCCACACCCTAGGATGTTGGGAAAACAACGTGCATGAATTCCAAACCCCCCGAGATGTACGGTTTAATTAAACTCCATGAAGATTGCAAACACACCAGATTAGAGGTACCCTACATTGACGCTCCAACCGGTAAGTTGTCAAAATTCTTGAATTCTAAGTTCAGCTAACAAATTTTACACCAGCAAACGCCGTTATGAATTTCAGAAACCTATCCAATAAGCTGAATAATAACATTAAATTGGTATCTAATAATGAGAAAAACATGCTTCCAATTACTTCAACAACCGAATGCCTTCCTCTGCTGATAGATATACTGAATAAAAGGAATACAAATCAATATATCACTAAGGAACAATACAACTTTTTTGATAAATATCTCAAACAAAATTATTTTGAAAAGAATAAAATTTTCACCTGCAAAATCCAGGCTTTCTAATAGGGTCACCGTTGAGATAAATAATTTTTCTCCGCGATGAGTTTATTCATCCTTCGAAGCTTGATACCAAACAGTTGTTGGACTACAGTAGGGATGAACTACGATGTCCAACAGGACATCTTACAGACTCGGACTGTCGGAAGACAGTCTCTGCCTCTGTTTGGAAAATTATGAAACAGCAGAGCACATACCTTGTGCCTACCTAGTTGGGGTTCGGCATTGCCGTACCCTTATCATCTGACCTGAAAGACCAGAAGATGAGTTTATTTGCTCGAGTGTGAGTAGGTATGAGCCACAATAAACCTTCGCGGATTACGGTGGAGGGTCAAATAGGCCCACTCTCTTTGGACCTAACCTAACCTAACCTCTACGTTAAGATTAAATTCATCGTCGAAATTGAACAAACCAATATAATTAACCTCCTGGATCTCACGATTACAAAAATTATTGATAAATTTCAGTTCAACATCTATAGAAAAAAACACTTTTGAGGAGTGTTCAATCCCTATGGATTCTTTCAGTCCATTATCACATAAACTATCGGCATTCAGATCAATGATACATAGAACATTTATGTTCCGTCATCAGAGAAGGCTGTTCAAGAACAAATGAAGATCATAAAACAGATATCTAATAACCATATTCCCGTCAACTCGATTGAAAAACTGATCTGGGTTACATTATTTTCTAGTAAGAATATTCCAGGAAACATGTTGTTCAACAAACCGAAACCGATCGTAACAAATATGAAAACTTAGTAGAAATCACACAAAAGTTATTTTGTATTTAATACGAATTTCTACAAAATAAATAGGTCATCAATCGAACAAGGTAGATTCATCCATCGTTATTCGAAAATTCAAAGGTTTGTCACTGTCACCTTCAATCTGAAGAGATGCCAATTCTGAGGTTTCTTTCATCCATTGGAAGTTGACTCGAGTTGTCTACTAACAAGTTGGCAATATCGATGAACTGAGATTGTTATACCTGTGGCACAGGCGTGGAATGTTTTAGGGTTGGAACATAGCCCATGAATCGCCTCTGCTATTTTGAAAACATATTTTTTCTATACCCTTTGAAGACTTTTTTGCTAATAAACGTTATTTTATGGCGTTCATCGGTCCACTACATTGATATCGTCTGTGTTATTTTTGGAAATATATATTAATTTGCCCTTCACCACTTGCCCATTAAAAAACCAGATGTTTTCGATAGCGTTCTTGTCCTTCATAGTTTCAGGAAGATGTGACAACAGAAGGCATTGTAGATGTTGGATAATGGATGGAATATTTGAGGAATATCGCTGTGATCAACTGTGAGTGAAATTTGTTTTGCTCCTCTATGGTTCATGGTGTGTATATCGAAGTTCCGCAATATGCTCCTAATTTTTTGATCTGACTCAGTGGAATGAGTAATACATTTTTCAATTATATGTTCGTTCTGACTGTCCATGAATTAATTTATTGAAGACATATAACGAGTGGTTCTTTCCTATTAATCCCATCTCAAGATGGGAAACGACCCCGTTTAGATTACATTGTGAACTGAATTGGAGATTTTTCATAAGGAAAGAGTAAAATCAACATTAAATGCGTGCCTAGCGATAAATCGATTTCAAATTCAGAGGGTAAGCGATTAGAGGTCGATAAAAGTTCACAACAAAGATGTTTCAGTATTTTTTTTCGCAGTTATCCTGAATGAAAGAAATATACTTTTGTGAGAATTCTCAAGAGTTTTTGAATATCTTCGGTATATTCAGCAATGCTAAGAGGGCCGGTGGATAATTTTCCAAGCAAGCTGATGATTTCGTCGAAGTTTGAAGCGAAGGAAGCGGAATCTTCATGGAATAAATTTTTTGCCGGTGTTATCGAACTTTCTACAGTGTTCAATGGTTTCCAAGAGAAATTTTTCTTCAGTTTCTTCAAATGCATAGAGAATGTTAAATCAATTGCAACATATTTGTTTACTTCTCCTGCAGGAAAAGAATAGAATGCTTTTGACATTCAATTGGATAGCATGTGGTTGCCTGATATCGAGAACTGGGTACTCTAATATATTTCAGTTTCAGACAATTGTTCTGTTGATAGATTGTCTTCACATGATGCTACGACCTGACAGCCCTTCCAGCATTTGAAGCACGTGGATGTTATATTTTCATCTGGTTGCTGGTAGACTTGCCTCACTGAGGATATGGTTGAACTTTGGCTCTGATCCTGTCGTGTGTTCGAGAGATGAATTGTTTAAAAGGACTATCCAAACATTTGAAGATTTGGATCGTAATCAATTCAGATCTCCCACGACAGAAGCAGTCGAAACCTGCATTTTGAAGTGCTTGAAAGTGAACGGCCAGTGATCAAGTTTTTTTTTTTAATTTACCAAACATATTGAAATCGTTCTAAACTCGCATAAATTTCTTGAGGTTCATTAGCGGTAGATTTGAATACCATTCGTTGAACTTTCTACATGTTCTGCTGATAATTTTATCACACTGTCCAAAAGATAATAAACTAATTCATAAGAACTTCATTTGAATAGTTTCACCAGTAGCATTCATTAGAGATGAATAATCATTTCTTACCAATGTCGGCTCCAAGAGTTTCCCTCAATAGTAAAACAGAAAATAGAAACCAGAACAACATATTTGAATTCTTTCAGCTGAAGTGGTAATGAACACACACACACATCTTCAGTCATGTCTATTTATACTGATGATATAGAACTTATTGTTATGCTAGAGAAAATTGATTATTCATGCAATTACCAAAAATGAGTTCGTTTCAGATTATTTTCAATTTTAGAACTTCTAATTGGACGAGCTTGAAGATAAAAATGAAATTTATTGCTGTTAAGGATTTTCTGTTCATTTAGGTATTTATCATATTTTTATCGAAATTCGAAAGGTAACTGATGACATTGAAACAAAATTTGCGAATACTCATGTAATTATGTATTTTATCGGTATAGTATTCAAAAACATTTCAAACTTGAAGGTTAATGGTAGATACGAGTGCGGGGAAATAAAAACTTCCAAGCGGATGGGAATGAAATTGTTATTTGAATTTTGTTTTCCATTCTTTCCTGACTTTCTGTTCACGTATCAGCAACGTATTCTAGCAAAAAATATCTATGAACAGCATGAAACAATGAATAGAAAAATACCAAAGACGTCAGATGGTGGTTGGTTGGTTAGTACGAGTGGTTCGTTCTACTCATACAATCAATCGATATCTGAACGTTGCGTTGGTTTGATTCCCAGTAATTTCTATTTTCACTACCTGCACTTTCATTTTGCACTGGGTTTGACATCTGAGGGTAATCGTTCATAGGACGGCAATAAATGTGTAATAAACAAATAAATTTTAATAAATTCCAGGGTAAAAACCAGATTATTTAAAACGCACAAGGAATTGTCAAACATATCCTATATGCAGCAAAGCAAATTTGCACAGCAAAGGACCTAAATCACTATTTTCGCAATTGCATCTCAGAACTATCGAAACTGTCCAGTCACTGTTTATCTATTCATCACAACGGACATCACAACGGATTGAACAATTCCAGGCTAGAATGATTATGATTTGCTGACTTTGAAATTCTACAAACTGTTCAATTCAGACCACAATTGGTTCTACAAAGAGAAATTTCGAACAAATCACTATTTCCGTTCTTTCCCCAGAAAGAAAATGAAACTTGACTATAGTTTTGGACAACCAATGTAATTATCAAGAATATCATTGGCAATGATTACTTCGTTAATTTCATCATCGGTCACAACCTCATCCATTTCTCTAACATGGATAGTCTTCCTGTTTTTGAGTAGATGAGTCGTAGCTTCCGATACTTTTTCTTCTAGTTTTTTTTAGTGCTTCAGCTTTGCTCCATCCGTTCTGAACTGTTAGGGTGTTCGCTATTTCCACTCTTCCTTCGTTGCTTGATTTCAGCACACACTTCATTAGGAACGACTGTCTCTTTTATTTTTCGAAGCAGGTCAGTGTATTAGTTTTCTTCCATACGTACCAATGAGGCATCCCGGTTAAGATTTTTCATCTTGTGTTTCTGTACGACACGTGTTTGAGTAATACTGATGCTTTATTTTCCGTGTCCGCTTTGTTCTTGTCTATGCTCTGTTCTGGTATAGAGATGTCGGTTCGATATCGGAATCTGTCAACAAAATGGCTAACATAGGATTCATTACTAGTCCAAGAAGACCATGTGTGATGACCTTGTTAAGGTTCCTTTATATTCGCTAAAGAATGAGAACTTAGCTTGTCTGACTTACTATTCACTATAATATCTTGCTACATGATTGGATAATACACAAATTTTGTGGTGTGATTGAGATTACGATAATTTTCTGGAATTACAGAGACTGACATATCATCTATATTTCACTTTCCTTCTTGTTCTGATACACCAATCACTTTCTGCCCCCAAACTTCCTTTTGATTCCAATTATATTTTTATACTTGGATTCTATGTTGCTGGTACACAGCAATGTGATACCAGATTGTTCGTGTCATCTTCAGTTTCATCAGGTTGGAGCCTAGCTCCCTTACCCTTGTAGCTGAGTTTTTGTCAGAGAGACACATCGGTTCATGCCTATGTAGATGTTGGCGGCATGAAAAATTGTTCATCCGTTGACGGGGAACAGAGTGTCGGGGCCTTCTATATTGGGAGGGGTCATCTACAGCATAGTCTATAGCTTCTCTAACTAACAGATATCAGATTCATTTGGAGCATCTGTGGTCTGTACATTTCCGACGCATGCCAGTGTTTATTCTTCTCCATGGACAACACGGAATTACTGGTATGTCCCGTCTGTTCCCAGTTGTTTTCTTCTTGATCTCATTTTTTTCTCTCTATCACAGTTTTCGAATTTTCCGTCAGAGATATATTCCACTTGCATTTTCTGTTTCTCTTCCATGGTTTTCATATGCTTGCGTAGTTACTCGTTTTCCATCAGTAGCTTCTGATGAGAATGAGAAACGTTAGCAGTATCGCCTAATCAATCTCAAGAACTCAGAGTTTTCTGTTTTTCTACATGAAAGCTCAAAATGCTACTGATCTCGCAGATTTCAATTTTTGACATGTAGGCTTATTTTAGAACTTGCTCTAATGACTCCACTTGGCTTGTGATCTGTCTCAGCACTTCTATCAGCTCATGGGAATAACTTTTTATGCTATGGTCTGTAGTAATTTAAAGTCTTTTGCATTTTCCTAATTTTTTCTTCATATCTGAAAGTGAGATTGTTCTTGATCTAGGAGGAGTCCTAACTGAATCGTTTTATTTTCTCAAATGTATTTTTCTAATCAAGTGTTATTCACCAAACTTTCATCTATTTGATTTCCACCAGATGGGTCGATTATAATATTCGGCATGACAGAAATATCAATTTTTTTTTCACTTGTATTCATGTCATTCACATGTCATTCACATGACTAAGGCATAAAGTAGGTCAGCCATAGCAGTGCTCCCGTACTGCGACAAGGTCTATTTCGCTACCAAAAGAGACCAGATATCCGGCACGTATCGTTTGTGGCACGGTCACGAGCGAACCATTCATCCCCTAGTCACTATAGGCTCACATCGTGGGATTCTTGGCTTATTTTATCAAGGTTTACTACTCTAGAATATTCCACATTGGATAGAATGCTTTCTATCCAATGTGGAATATTATCTCTCATCCAATGCTTCGAGCAATTTATGATCGACCCTCTCAAAGGGATCGCTTGAAGAAATTGGTGTACATAGAATCGACCTGCAACTTGTTTTTTAAAGAACTGATGATACGGTTATCATACAAACATACATAAGTAGCAGTTGATTTTCCTTTGATAAATCCATGCTGTTATCACGAGAACCATTTTTCTCAATAGGTTAACTTTATTCTCGAAAGTCTGGAAATGTTTTTGTTTCAAGAGAGTAAGTGAATAACTAATGTATTAGTTTCGGTTATGTGAAAATGTAATTCTTAATCAATACATAGGGATGCCATTAGGACCTGTAGTAAGTTTATAGAGCAGCGACAGCACCAAATTTATTATTTCATCAATATTCATACTATGATGTCAGCTATCTTATGAAAAATGTATTGAGGATGTTTTGGTTGGTTTGCGGTCTTCTTCGGTTATAATCTCCAAACATTTCAACTGTAACTGTGACAGTCATCTTCAGTGGCATGGTCGAAGTACCCTTCTTGACGTGTCAACTGAAAGTTTCAGTTGACCAAAATGTCGATGCCAGCCATGAAGCTTACATTCCATGTATTGAGGAATTTGATTTTCTATGCTACTATGTATCATGAAACTTTAAAAAATATTTTCAGAAAAAAATTAAAACTTCATCGCTATTGTTACTACAAACACCTTCATGAACCATACAAGATAGGAGGTTGCAATTTTTTTCAAATTAATATATTTCCAGAAGTATCGGGGATCAGCTGAAATATTATTTCGAGTTTGGGATATCTATCTACTATAGCACCTCTCTCGTGGTGTGTATTAGTGATTTCTAGGATATTGAAATCCATGAAAAGTCTCAACGTTTTCGTTTTCATATTCTCTATGTACTTCCCTCTTTTCAACATTTTTGTTACCCACTATATAACAATAAATTTTTATTCTGATATGCAATGACAGTTACGGTTTATTGAAGTTTGAGGATATCAGACGAAGGATGTCAAAGCCACGATGTTTCGAACTTCCTACTGGCCATCGTTCGATACTCATGTTGGGACTTCACGATGAGAAACTTTCATTTTCTATAAAATAGCGAAGGTCGGATGTTCATGGGCTCTTAGATTGTGATCTTTCATTATAACTGGCAGGTGACTGAACAGTTCGATTCCATTGAATATGATAATTCCGGTATTATATATTATAGCGTCTTTCAATTGTAGAAATGAGTTGCGCTCTCTAAATTTCAAATTAAATCTTAAATAGTTATCAAATAATTCTAAAAACCATTCTGAATTTGAATGAAAGCCACAAGCCACACCAAACATTCATTTTCTGAATATATTAGCTCGTACAATGTATAGTGAATCTAGCGGATCGCTCCGGCTCCGCACGGGTTTCGTCTTTGAGCAAGGCGTAATAATAACCAGATTCAACGCCATAACCACAGTGAACAATTACGGCATGAAAATTATAATAGTGGTCTGCTAGATTGAAGTGTTCATCTATTTCGAACCTTCGTAAGAGTTTGGTGCTTCCGTCAGAGGTTGAGTCATGTTTGAAGATCATCAGTGTTATTAGATTGACTGGTGTCTCAACTGTAAGTGTTTTCTTATATCAGTCAGTTAGTTCGGCGCATGTTTGGCAATACAGTCGATCATCACCAGTAAAAAGTTCCATTTTTAGATGATTTTATAATAAGCTTTGCACGTTCTCGTTCATAGTTAAAAGCTGGTTCTCGAAATTCTTCGTCATGAACAACACTTGTAAACTGCTATTCTGCCTAAGTTATCTAATCCAATTTTCTTCTTAAAATTTTCAGGAAAACTCTCTACTGATCTGTAAGTAAGAATATTTTTCACAGAATCTGCATAATAAGAACCATTTCTCAAGCTGCAATCGATCTTTCCAAGTGATGAAGAGTTTCGTAGAGGGATCGATTCGGCTCTCGCTTCATGAAGCTCTTTCACTAAAGGGAAATCAGAACCACGAGGACTGCAACTCATATTTGGGGGGCGACAATGACCTAAGTCGCAAGTGAATCAATCACTTGCGAATTGACGTTGATAAGAGACTGATGAATATCCACATATCTCGGTTTGTTTCGAGATTTTAGTTCCGTACTGAAATGAGGGCAATGCATGATCTCATCAAAATTATATGAGAGAGGAATATTTCCAAGGACCGCGGCAGCATTAGCACATCGAATAGCAATACCAATTCTTTCTATCAGTTCTATGACAGTGTCGTGCAAATTATAGTTTCGGGCCACGGGAACCATTTTTTAAAAAGACTTTATTTGGATTTACAGACTTTATTGTACAGAAGTTACTCTAACAATCGTACTAACAGAACTGACTCTTCCTTCAAGATAGGTAGCTTTTATAGTTTTATTATCGCTTAGTCAGCATTTGATAAATAAGCATAAAGGAGGGTTTTATATACATAACTCCTCCATCCCTAAGATGGAAATAATACATTAATATTATTTTCATCAACCTTTTCTAATTGAATATTTTCTTGGTTATTTTTTTTTACATTTAAATGTGTTCTTATATTTGGTATGTAAAATAAAATATGTAAGAAGTATAATAATTATAAATATACATCAAAGTATAAGAAGTGCTGTCTTCTTCCAAGGCTTCTAGTCGATGTAATTGGGTTTTTTCAGCGAGGTCCTGAAGTCGGGTTAGTTCGTCGAGGTTTACTGTTTCAGGAACTTTCATAGGGTTATTCTCAGGATGTAGCTGGATAGTGTCTATTTCGGGTAACTGTAGAGGGTTTCCTTGAACGGAAGTGGCGTCGTTGGAATAAACTTCGCCTGTAACAGTGAGTTTACATTTACATGGGATATGAATCAACTGTGGTTGTCTGATCTCTTCGTATCCATGCTCCTTACAATTTTTCTCAATCATGATCTTATCATTGGGAATAATAATAATGTAGGCATCGTTGACAGGTTCTATTATGTCCTGGTCTAATTGAATTTGCATCGTCTGGCATTGATAATCGGTTTTACCAATTAGTAATTTCGGAAAACAATCTTCCTTTGAAATTTGGTTGCCAACATGGTATATGCAGGTATTTTCAATTCTCGTACAGGGTTCATCTTCATAATGATGGTAAGTCGAGTTGAGAATTATATAGGGTTTTGAAGGAACGATAGCTTAGTTGAGTATTGGAATTGGAAACAAATTGAAGTAATCATAAACATTCTCAAGAAGTATCGGAAAATGAATTGCAATTATAATAATTCCATTTTTATAATTAATTTCAATTTTTAGTCATTTGTTATACGACTGAATGTTTTTAAAGTTTGATAAACTGCCTTTGTATAGGTTTAACATTATTTTCAATTATTCTTCGATATCAGATAATGTTAATATCGTGCTATGAATGATGTTCAAGGTAGAACGGTAATCTTTCGTTGCTTGGCCTATTCTTCTTTCGAGTTCATGAATGAATAACAGAGACTCCGGGCCATAAACACCAGAATTTTCAACCGCTACTGGATGGAACAGATAGTTACCAAGATTTTAGTATTTTCTTCGTTTCAACTTTTCGCCAGACAATGCTGCGTTTCCAGCAGACTCCGAACTTTCGGCTAGATGGGAAGCCGCGACCGTGTCAACGCAAACGAAGTCCCATACCACAGGTTTTCCGAATTTCCATGGTATGAAAGATATACCATCTGATCGTTCAACATCATCTCGACTGGTACTTAAGGGTTCCAGACATCCGCTGACACCATAGCTAGTTTCAATATGTCGTTCACCTCGTGTACATCTCGTGATGTCGAGATGTACGCCCTGCACTTCTTCTGCAACTCGAACCATGTGTACCTTTCTCATCAACTTTACTTCCGCAAACACAAGTATGAGGCACACAAATAGAAAAACTCATCTTGAGTCCTACTGTTATTCTGAAAGATTCATCGTTTAATAGTGTTCCAAGAGATGCAACAGGTGAAGCATTCAGCCAAGCACCCAATTCTTTGATTATTGCTGCTTTCAGACGAACCATATTGTATGCATTTGTAGATTTCAGAAGTTTATCATTTATAATGTTCAGAAGAGGTCGGTCCCATGCACTTTGTATTTTTTTTATCTGTAGGAGGAGCAATATTAGTTGCGGCATGCCAAAGTGATTCACTTTCAGCATAAAAAACGTTTTCGATATGGATAAATATGGAAGGAAGGATGGAATCGATAAGATTAAAAACACAATTGACTGACGGCAGAAAAGCTAATAAAGGAGCCGAACGTAGCCCTAGTCCGCCAAGGTTTACAAGAAGCGTTACTTGGAGCCATGAACCATTATTGAAATAATTATTTGTAACAAATTCCATCGTGTTACGGAGTAAATTATCAAATCCGTTATGCTCTAACTGACTTGACCAAGTAGGGGAATATCTGAGGGCGTACATAAGTTTTGGAATCACCAAAGAATTTTTCAAAAGAAACAATGTAACGTGTTTAGGAAGATCATTCAATCTGTTGTTCAGTAATTTGAGCATTATGCATGTTATATACATATTAACCTTTCTCTGGAATCACTCTATCTGTTAAAAAACTCGCATCAAAATTCGTTGCGTAGTTTTGAAGGTCTAAGCATATGTAATAGGGACAGAAAGCGACTTTTTTCATTGTACGTAGGGATGTGAATTTTCATGGGCCCAATGTCAACACTATTTGTTTTCAATGTGGCCTCATCACTGATTATATTATTCTGGCGAAAATCCATTAGAGTATTTTTCTTGTCATGAAGGTAGAATTATGCTGTCAGTTTCTTTTTCTTATCGCTGAGTCCGAATTCGTATTAGCATTTCAACTTTCAAATGGTTTTGCTTTTGGTTTCTATCAGACAATGCTATTTTCCATATCTTAAATTTATTCGTTGGCATATTCTACAGGGTGTCCCTGGACTTCCTCTTTTCCTCTCGGGAATGTATAGATGGGGTCAAAATATCACCAGTACTTCATATAACTTTTTTTCCTAAAATCCTTCGTTACCAAGTAACGGGCCCTCGAAGTTACAAAATGAAAAATGTTTTTTTTTGATAACTTTTCAAGTGAATATTCAAAATCATCCAAATTTTGGTAATTGACTAAACAAATGAATTCCTTCGATGAGCTTTCATGTAGGAGTCAATTGTTTTGCTACAAAGTCAGGAACGGACTACCCCCGATGGTCCACACCCCAAAACTTTGAAATGACAGATATTTTTCAATATTTTTCAACAAATTGAGGTTACTTGGACAATTTTATGAATAAAAATACTCGTGTGGAAAGTCGATTGGAGCAACGAGTCTTGATAAAAATGTAGTTTCATTCGACGACATCAAACCCGCTCGTCCACCATTATTTGAAATGAATAATTATCAAAGCAGAAATAATAATGATAACGTTAATTTAACAACATTTATCCTGAGATGTCTACCATTATTCGAAAATATTAGTTTTTAAGGAAGATGGAAATGATAGGTAAAATGTTCATAACGAATTTTTATAATGCAAACACGTTTAACTAACGAAACTCAAAAGCCTCAAGAGCAAACAGAAATGAAAAATCCGCTACAGAAACTGCTCGATATGACCACCTTCTCTCTCTATACATTTTCTTAGTCTGCGAAGACACCCTCTCTGTACTTGAAATAGCATTCCAGGGTCGTTTCGTATGGCTTCACAATGTAATGTTATTCTATTCAACAATGCATCTCTTGTGTGAATAGGTGTAGCGTAAACAAGGCTTTTTAGATGCCCCCACAGAAAGAAATCCAATGGATTTAAATCCGGAGACCGCGATGGCCATGAATATGGCCCACCTCTACCAATCCATCTATTGTGGAAAATATGGTTCAGATGGTCACGCACAATCAAACTAAAATGAGGAGGAGCGCCATCGTGCATAAACCACATATCTCTTCGGGTTTGCAATGGAACATGTTCCAAAAGTCCATTCAAATCGTTCTGAATGAACTCCAAATAACGTTCTCCATTCAATCGGTCCTGTAGAACGAATGGTCCTATAAGATGGTTTCCTATGAGACCAGCCCAAACATTCACGTTGAATTTCCGTTGGTGTTTGGTTTGCAATATCCCATGGGGATTTTCTTCGGCCCATATATGGAGATTATGAGAGTTGATAACTCCATCTCTACTGAAACCTGCTTCATCAGTGAATAAAACTCGATTTATAAAAGTCATATCCTCTCTTTGCCTATCCATGAACCAATTGGCATATTCCAGTCGTGCTGGAAAATCTTGAGGTGTCATGGCATGTACCTTCTGGATGTGAAATGGGTGGAGCAGTTGTTCCCTAATTATTCTATGAATAGTGGACTTGGATGTATGGAACTGTTCTGATAGATTTCTGATGCTCATTGAAGGATCATCAGCGACGGCTTCCAAAATATTTTCCTCCAATACAACGATACGTACAGTCCTAGGAGCGCCCTCACCACCTCGTTTTGGCAAAACTGTACCTACAATAATATCGAAATAAAACAACGTGCTCAAATTAATTATCAATTATTACATACCTGTCTCCCTCAAGCTGCGATCGACACGCTCGAATGTTTCTCTTGGCGGTACCGTTCGATTGGGAAAATGCTCCGAGCATTTTCCCGACGAGCTTCTGCAGCATTACATAATGATCGTCCATAAAATACATGCATATCTGCATATTCATTGAATGTAAACTGTTCGGCCATATCAAAAAAATTCAAAATATCCTATAGAATATTGACAATACAATGATAGTCATATGACAACGCACCACTCAACAAAACAAAATCGCATTCCAGTTTCTCATTTTTTATCAAAACTTTCTAAAAGGTTTTTTTGTCAACATCTGTGAAAGAAATGGAACATAATTATTCCCTGGATATTTTTCACCTCAACAGTTTAGATGTGAAGAAGAATTTGAAACATTCGAATGTTGAGTTTCATAAGATTCAGATAACTGATCAACACGAAACGTGATTATTCCACACGTATTATGTACATACAAAATATGGAATGAATTCGATATTTCATAGTAGAGTGGCTTGTTAGTTTAAAAACACCACGAATCTACAGAACTTGATATTTCTTTCGAAAAAATATCTGCTATCACAATTGTGACTTAAACTTCCATATAGGTACTGTACTTTTTGTTTACGACTTCATTTTAGCATACTTTGTATTATTCCTGTTATAAATGTTGTTGAATTAACGTTATCATTATTATTTCTGCTTTGATAATTATTCATTTCAAATAATGGTGGACGAGCGGGTTTGATGTCGTCGAGTAGAACTACATTTTTATCAAGACTCGTTGCTCCGATCGACTTTCCATACGAGTACTTTTATTCATAAAATTGTCCAAGTAACCTCATTTTGTTGAAAAATATCGAAAAATATCTGTTATTTCAAAGTTTTGTGGTGTGGACCATAATGGGGTAGTCCGTTCCTGACTTTGTAGCAAAACAACTGACTCCTGCATGAAAGCTTATCGACGGAATTCATTTGTTTAGTCAATTACCAAAATTTGGATGTATTTGAATATTCACTTGAAAAGTTATCAAAGAAAAACATTTTTCATTTTGTAACTTCGAGGGCCCGTAACTTGGTTACGAAGACTTTTAGGAAAAAAAGTTATATGAAGTACTGGTGATATTTTGACCCCATCTATACATTCCCGAGAGGAAAAGAGGAAGTCCAGGGACACCCTGTATATACACTACACCGTGGTCTGTTGATAAATGCGGTTGATATTTCATAATCTATTTCTTCATCACTTCTTCAATTTGGTCCGACTTTTTTGGTCCGACTTATGAAAGCTGATGTATTACTCACACTGTGAAAAAACAGCATATTTCAACATTATCGGCTAATGAACTGAATACTCGTTCATTGATCAGTCGAAGTGAGCAAGGTTTGCTGAATGAAAGAAAAGAAACTGATAATTGAATGATTGTAAACAAATATCAGTTCATTCATTGCCAGGGTATATTTGATATAACCTCATTAAACTATTCCTAAAAGTCTGTGTTCTCAATACTCCTTCGAATTTAATGAAACTGCATACTTCTATCTTTCGATTCATTGTAAACTTTTGTGAGACTTGTGGAAAAATCAAAATTTCATCTGATGGCATCCTCACTAAGTATTACTGACATCAGTTAAACCAAAGTAGAATAACGTTGGCGGTCAGAGTGCTGATTGGTTTATCATAACCGATTGTAATTATATTCGTGATATGGGTGTATGTGAGATTTCACACTATTTTTCTAAATACATTTTTCAGTTTTTACAATCTCAATGAAAATGGACTGAATGTGGCATCGCCCGAAACGTCCTAGTCGAATGGTAGATGATGATAATAAAAATTGTATTCAATAAGGGCATTGAAGAAGCAATTTTTTTACCGAATAAAGTTCATTGAAGTTCTTGACAAAAGTTAAGTTTTTAACATAAGTGTGGAAAAAAGATCATTATGAATTTTAGAAAAAGTGAAATGAGACACGTACGTATGAATAATTTTCAACATTTCGACAAACTGTTTAAAAAAATGCTCCATTGATTTAGAAGTATATCCTGCTGATAAACGTGATTTTTCACGAGTAGAAGGACATTGACACTTTATTTGATATACATATCATCAAAATACGTTTCTGTGAGATCACAAAACGAATTTTCGAGCAAAATTTTGATGTATTATAATTCAGATATGCTAATAAATTGGAAAGCAAAATCTCAGTTCACACAAGTTTTGATTTTAGAGGGTTTACGTTCATGTGGGGACGTCATTGAGTCAACGAAAAAACCTATTCCAGATTCTATAAGAGTTCGTATAAAGTTTGTTCAAATTGTTTCCTAAAATAATTCATCCATATTATGATTACTGAAATGAGATTTTTTTTATGTCAAAATGTGTTATAATTCCACATTTTAGATCGGTTGAACATAAAAACATCTCTTGGTGTTCTTATTTTTTTTGCCATTGTTTCCCCAGGCTACAAAATGAATTGAATTATGAACATTTGCATCAGAATCTACATCAGAAAACTTCTGTACAACACTATCTCCTGAGTATACTTATCTGATTGTTGAGTGAGTACACTTTTATTATTATTACTGTTTCGCAAAATTTGTCTTCAGTTCTTTTCATCATATCAAAAATGTGTTCTGTGTTTCTAATCGGCCTTTCTGAAGATTTTTTCAATCAAAACTGATTTTCCTCATTTAGAATTACACAAATAATGACAATGATAAATGGAATTGGACCATTATAGAGTATAGTATACTTTTTCAATTAGAAAAGCAATTTTCCAGCATTTCATTTTATTTCAGTATTCAAATCGAATAACTTTCTTTCTCATACGTATTATTATTCTCGACCTAATTTCCTGCTTTGGGCTTTTGGGACTGATAGGCATACTATAATAATATTGACGAGTCACTTGTATTGTTTTCTTTTCAATTGCCATTCGTTGTAAAAACCTTACAACTTTATAGATTGATCAGCTGCTTTAACTACTACTTCAGTTTAACCGGTCCCACTGGTCTTCTTTTGCAGCTTTTGAAGTACTTGCAAACGTGTAATTTCCGAAGAACCAAATTTTCTGTTTTTTTTTATCAAACTCCCGAAGTTATTTCCTTATCAGAATATGTTTTTCCACATCAATTTCGATGAAAAATTTGGTAACACTACTGATACTAGCTTTTTTCAAGACGACTTATGGTAATCCTAAATCGTATGACACTGAACAGGTTTGTGTAGTGTACTGCTTTTGCTTTGCACTCAGAAGAATTATTAATGATATCACAACAAAGAATGTCGTCTGTTAACAATGTGAACATTCCTGAACTTGGTGGTAGAAATCATTGATCTGAGTAGGATCAAAATTAAATTTGGTGCTTGCTATATTCCTACAATGCATATCTATTATTTATTATGTTGTCAATGATCTAACAAAGTGCATTTTGTCAAAGAGATATGATTTATAACCAGTTGAGGATAGTTTTTCTGAAACTGTAGCCTTGAAAATTTCGGAACGGTGGTTTACATAATCAAATGTCTCACAAGAGTCACTATACTGAAACAGCTCAATATTCGACATTTCGTCAATTTCAATCAATTCTTCAATGATATTGTCAAGTATGGAAATGAAAAATAGCGAGCGTGTTTCTCTTCGTCACTAATTTCGCTAATAGAGATAACAACATATACTTCAAAGAAAGATGAGAATGTATCTTTATCATACGAATAATTTGAAAATTTTATAGCTATATAAGGAATTTTTTCAGAAATCCCCACAGAAATTTCATCCGAACTATTAGTTTCCAATCTAAGGATCCTGTTCAGGTGTAATATTTTCATTACTGTTTCCGAAAATATACTGTAGCAGTAATCATGTTCAAATTGCCTCGATAGTATTTTTTCATTAATGTAATTCAATGTGTATATCAAAGTAATTTTTCCGGAAGGCTTTTTATTTCAGTTTGTATCTGAAAGTAACTTTTATGCATGATCTTTACATCTTTGTGAAGAGTTTATTATCCACTGAACTGCTTTCTTTCTTCTTTCGGAAGTTTCCAAATAAAGAAGTAGAAAAGTACAAGTTTTTGTGTAAAGATGGAGAAGTAGAAACTCAAAACCCTTCCTTTCTTTGAATATACAGTCATTTTATCTCCAGATTCCAAAAATTTTTTCTATATAACTCAATTCCAACTAGCAATTTCTCATTTTATAATAGCTGCGAAAACGATTCGAAGAAACAAATTATAAAATTGTATTTCTTCCAGGAATGTTTTCAATGTGTTTATAAAACAGCTATAAGCAGGGAGTTACCACCGTTTTACAAAATATTTGTAAGGCCATTCACAAATACTACAAGACAGTTCCATAAACATCAAGGCAGTTACTATAAAAGTAGTTTTGTGAATATGCTTACAAAATAATTGGAAGGCAATTTTGTAATGCAGCCTAAGCCGATAACGATAAAATAAAAAAGTGTTCAAAACGTTTTCTTGAAGGCGCAATAAGTAATTTTGTTTCGGACACTAGGAAAGTGTAACAGATATGCCACCTACTGAAAACTAACAAATAGGGAGGTTGAAACAATTTTAATAATTTCACTTTTGTACTTATAAACCTGTTGAAGATATTGTTTGTGCTTCAAAGATTAATATTGTCACTTCGAATTAAATCTTAATGGCAAACAAATATATAACATATTATCAGCAAAATTTAAGCGCGCCACTCGTTTATTGACGTTTTTGGACAAAATTATTATATATATAAAAATTCACACTGACGACGTACTAATTTTCCAGTCGCAAACTTAACTCAGTTTGTTTTAAGGTAATTGACGATGTTTCATGACGAATTTCATTAGTTAAGACTTCCATTGTCTGATATTACATAAAATGATATGAAATCCCTGAATGAACTAATAAAAAAAGAAGAATTGAAAATGAATAGCTGTAAATAACAATTATATTAAGCACAAAAACCTGAAACGAAATGATAATGAAATAAAATACAAGTGAGAATAGAACAATAGAACAATTGAACCAAAAATCAAAAATAAAAAGTTAAGAGATTCCCAGCCAAGTTACTTCACGACGTTTCGATTGTTAGTATCCACAATAGTCTTCGTGTCATGACTGCTCCAATTCCTCTGAGAGATCACTATTTATGGGTCATTCGAGTACTTTCAGTTATCTCCACTTTCCGTTTTCAGCTTCACCGGTTTAATGGGACATGACCGTTTGGCGGGAGTTGACCATTTTTCGCTTGATTATGGGTTTCCATATGTTGCGTATCTCTACGCTAGCTTGGCTGAATAGATTGTTAGATAACAATTATGCAGCCTCTTTGAATTTCCTCCTGAACCAATGTTCCTCTCTGTGTATGATCTCAGCTTGGGACCACCCTATGTTATGTTGATGTATCCAAATATGCTCTGCTATACCTGATTTGCAGGTTTCCCCTCAGGAATCTAAGGGATCCTAGATATGCGATATTTCATATTTTCAACTCATCTAATGTCAGTATTCTGAATTGATATCATTTTGAAATGGCGTCATCCTATAAAATGGTTTGGTATCAATAGCAAACATTTTAAAGTATTCTAGCTACTATGTTACCCCTATTAAACTGTTAAGAAACACTTCAAGGAGTGATGGTATTACGGCAGAGTCGGACTACTTTCAAAACAATAGATTTCTACAAAAGTACTGGTATGAAAATAGGATTTCTCACGATAGTTTGGACAAATATTATGTTTTGGCTGACAAGCTTCTTCCATCGATTATAAAGGCTAAATTTCGAAGGTGTTTTGAGCTAGTGATTTGAGGGTATATATACGTGATGCTCCACTTAAGTCGACAGATTTTGATCCGTTTTCAGCAAGAAAAAAATTGGAGTACTAGGTTACGTGGGTCTCAGTCTGAACGAACCTCTATTGTTATTTTTTTATGTAGGTAATGGGATACTAATCAAATGAATTCGACAAATCAAACTTCATTACACGACCTATAAAATCAATGTCAGCTGGTTCTTCCTAAATGCTGCATTTTATTCTTGGCGACAGCAAGTATATATTCGCGGAATTAATTTGAATTTCATGAAAGTTATTTCATTGTTTGGGGATTATTATTGAAGTGACAATAATTTCATCAGAGCTACAGGAAGCAGTTATGAAATAAGTTCGAAATAGTTTCATAAAGATCATACAAACCTCGCAGAAAAGGAATAAAACTGTTACAATACAGATTACTTTTATATGAATATATGTTTATTAAGTTAGTTAGTTTATGTGATAATTTCTTGACTATTTATTAACTTTTTTAATTTTGTTTTATAAACGCTTGTAATGAGTGTTATTTATAGAGGTATAGAACTTTAAGTTGGCATTACTTTTCAAGATGGCGACCGATTTAACAGCTGTCAAGTGATTTATTCTTAGTTTGGTTTGGCAATTCATCATGAATAGACTCACGCCTGAACAACGTTTGCAAATAGTGCAATTTTATTTCGAAAATAATGGTTCTGTGCGGAAAACGTATCGCGCACTACGTCCATTTTATCGTCGACAAAATCGTCCATCAGAGCAGTTAATTCGATTAACCATGGAACGTTTTCGCACCACGTTTACTCTTATTGATAACTCGCATCCCCAGAGACGCCGTACGGTGCGTACAGAAGAAGCTCTTGCTGCTGTACAGCGTAGCATTGAGGAAGACCCGGAGGAGTCCATCCGCCATCGAGCACAGGAATTGGATCTGTGTCCATCCACTTTATGGAAGATTTTGCGGAAGAATCTTGGTTTGCGTGCTTACAAAATCCAACTTGTGCAAGAATTGAAGCCAAACGATCATCAAGTAAGGCGTAGATTCGTCGAATGGGCCCAAAACGAGATTACCGTTGTTCCCAATTTTCATAAGCAAATTTTGTTCAGCGATGAAGCGCACTTCTGGTTGAATGGCTACGTCAACAAACAAAACTGTCGCATTTGGAGTAAAGGTAATCCTCAAGTGTATATCAAAACACCGTTACATCCACAAAAACTGACTGTTTGGTGCGCTTTATGGGCTGGTGGAATCATTGGTCCGTACTTTTTCAAAAACGATGGTGGCCAGAACGTTACAGTCAATGGTGATCGGATAGAGCCATGATTACTAACTTTTTCATTCCTGAATTGAATAACCATGATGTCCAGGAGATGTGGTTTCAACAAGACGGTGCAACATGCCACACAGCTCGTGCCACAATAGATTTATTGAAAGACACGTTTGGTGACCGCCTAATTTCACGTTTTGGACCTGTGAATTGGCCTCCAAGATCTTGTGATTCAACACCGCTAGACTACTTTCTGTGGGGCTATGTAAAGTCATTGGTCTATGCGGATAAGCCACAAACGCTTGACCATTTGGAAGACAACATTCGCCGTGTTATTGCCGATATATGGCCACAAATGTTGGAAAAAGTCATCGAAAATTGAACGTCCAGATTGGACTACATCCGCGCCAGCCGTGGCAGTCATATGCCAGAAATCATATTTAAAATGTAATGCCACAAGATTATCTTTCGGATAAATAAAATTCATGTCAATCGAATAATCCATCGTTGTTTTATTGCAACTTAAAGTTCTATACCTCTATAAAAAAACGCGCATGACCAATTTATAAGACACTCTTATTGCCTACAGCTGTATTGTGTTCACGGCTCATCTAATATAATCAATTGGTATTTTGGAAGTAATTTTAAAACACCTACAAAATTGAAACTGTTACAGAGTTATATACTTAATTAGAACACAATTTTGCTGTAATGTTGATTCAGATTAATTGAAATTTTGGAAACTGTGTCGATTGAATGCTACATTTCACTTACAGATATTGAACTGTTGATTTGGATAATACTGACTGAAAGCCAGCATATCTGACGAGTATTGTTGAATATACGGAAAAGTAGATAACCATAAATAAATTAAAATTATCTTTATATTATCGCCTTTCCCGGTTCAAGGTTCTAGTATTTATTTTGTAGCCATATGTATGGAAGCACGATATGCAGCAAACTTAGAATTTTCATGAGATGTAATTTTTCATAAAGATCATTTTATACTGCTCAATAGAATCAAATCCAAATATTTTTCACTAGAATTCATTTTCATTCAGTTATATTTTGTTATATTTCTATTCAATAATTTTTTTTCTGAAGACTCGAATATATTTGTATACCTTAGATATCATAACATTATATACTGAATCTGCCAGGAGATCTGAAGTGATTTTGTATTTTTTCAGAAAATGAACGGAAGTGTAACCACCACCAACGTTAGTATGCGGTATAGTCCAATCAACAAGTTCAAAAACATGAAAAATAGAGATAAAGGTCCTAAAAATATGAGCGATAGCTCATTCGATTCGGAATCACCTCTAGAAAAATGTTTTTGGAGGATTTTGGTGCAGGTAAAAAATTGCAATTGTTGTTAACAAAATGAGATTTAAAAAAATGGTATTCAGTATTTCGGTAATAACTCAAAAAATATTGATATTTAAGCAATTTTGGAAAAGCTCTCTATCTCCATTATTCATAATTTTAATTTGGCGTTGAAAATATGGTTGCGCGCGGCATGCGCGCGCTGCCGCTGAAGAGAGTTTATCAAAAGAAATAATTTTTTTATAACATAAAATGTCATTTTAAAAATTTGAAAAAAATCAAGTATTTTCTTAACACTTGAATGAATCGAGTCCCGTAGAAAAAAAGTTTCATCACCATTTTTCAAAAAGTTATTCAATTGTTAACTAACAAATTTTTTCCCAATCTCCGTTGGCATAAATAATGGGATAAAGGGTATAAATAATTGGCCTATAAATTTGCTTTACTTTGCCAAGCTTTCGCTTCTAGTGGGAAGCTTCTTCAGAGCTTATAATTTATTGAGTTGTGGGTTTTTTTGCCAAAGAATACAATTACAAATCATACTTACAGTAAAAATGAGTAAAAAAAATTATTAATTGAAAATATAAATCGACAAAAAAAGTTAAACATTAATGGAGTTTTTTGGTTTGACAAATGTCATACCTTCATATAAATGTCATTTTTCAATGGGCATGATGATTTGACAATCTTTGACTCTAAAGGGAAAGTTGATTGATACAATTTTCATTATTATCAATATGAGTTTTGGTATAGTTCCAGCAAGTTACTGTATATACTGCTGAGATTATCAATGTCAGTTCTCTCATTCATACAATTAGAAGACTCATTAATTTCAACCATTTCAAGAAAAAGGTGTTTGGAAATATTTTTTTCTGTACGTAAAATTATTTAAAAATTACGTAAAAAACTCATATCCTATGTTAATAACTGCCATTCTTTAATGTGAAAACAGACATAGCTGAATTTAAATAAAAAAAAAATTATCAACAATTTTTAGATATTTCATTTTGCAATAGTTATAAAAAATCATAATTAACAAATCAATACATTTTTATGAACTTTTATCAGAGGATCCTGAGGAGTATATATATCGAAAGGGCTCCACGAAGTTTAGAATTTATAGGCCAATTATTTATACCTTTTATCCCATTATCATATATATATATATATATATATATATATATATATATATATATATATATACATATATATATATATATATATATATATATATATATATATATATATATATATATATATATATATATATATATATATATATATATATATAATTATAAAGCGTTGGGTAGTCTTGACTGACTAGTTAAGGAGAAATACGGAATGATGTTGGGGATGCAGTCAAAATTGCTGGGCTGTTGTTCAAAGAATACTCTTTGTTATATGGTCGAGCTTTCGAGAATGTTTATTCCCTTTATCAAGACATCTACAATAAATTGATAACATTGAAGCAAAATTGTAAAACAATAGATAAAAAAGTACTTACTAACTTGAGGTTATAGTAAAAAGTCGAACGTTTCGCTGAGAAACACAAACTTAGTACTTTTCATTATGTAGAAAAGTGTCACACATCAAATTTTTATGGTTTAAAGAAACATTTAAGAAGTAACATTTAAAGGATTTGAAATTTTAAATTTTATTTTAACGGCTATGCATGGCACTTACTAGTGGCGTGGTAGCAACTAGAAAGAAAGGAAACAGGAAATATTTGCAAATTGATAATTGACATTATGACATTTGAAGTTTAAAATTTGAAAATTGACAGTATAAACCAAAACAGGATTACCAAAAGACACACCAATAGCAATGTTGACACTAGCAGTTTCAAAAAGTATCTGAATATGGATACAGTGCTGCCAAGTACTCATAAAAGAAGTGAATAACAAGACTCAGCACTGCTTTCAAACTCACACACTATCTGTTACTTTGGGAACCTGGAGGAATCAGTTTCAATTTCAAGATGTAATTATAAATATTAATGAGGTTGTTAATCTCAGTCTTCTTGTTCATGTTATTTGTATTCCTTTTGATGAAGAACATTTCTTTAAACAGCCGTTTGTGTAAGTTACTTTCAGTACACAATACTCTAACTTCGGTGTAATTCATTGTGTGTTTTGTGTTGATGACATGTTCAACCAATGCACAGGTAGCTTTATTCATATTACAATCACTTTTATGTGACGTTATACGTCCTGATAAAATTCTATATGTTTGACCAACATATGTCTTATCACATGTATGACAAGGAATTTCATATACTACATTAGACTTTTCTGAAGTTTTCAAAGGAGTTTTAATTTTGGAAAACAGACTATTCGTAGTGGTGACAATGTATTGAGCAAATTAGGTTTGTGTTTCTCAGCGAAACGTTCGACTTTTTACTATAACCTCAAGTTAGTAAGTACTTTTTTATCTATTGTTTTACAATTTTGCTTCAATGTTATCAATTTATTGTAGATGTCTTGATAAAGGGAATAAACATTCTCGGAAGTATATATATATATATATATATATATATATATATATATATATATATATATATATATATATATATATATATATATATATATATATATATATACTTCATTCGATCCACATTCATTAATTCGTTAATTATGATTTTTTATAAATATTGGAAAATTGAATATCTAAAAATTGTTGATGAAATTTTTTTTTCAATTGATATCTAGCTATGTCTGTTTTCACATTGAAGAATGTTATTACCATAGGATATGAGTTTTTTACGTAATTTATTTATTGAATTGTTTTGAACAGATAGAGAAATTCAATATTTTTGAAAAATTTGTTTTTGCTATTTTGCTGTCTAGAGATAATTATGATTTAAAACAAATTTTTTCCTAATTTTGATTTTTAATTGTGTGAAATCGATTTTTTTATATTTCGATTGTTTAAATAATTAGTCAAGAAATAATCTCGCTTTTAAAAATCCCAATTCACATTGTTGAATGGTTCGGAAAAGAAATTTTCATTTAGTATTCAATTGTGTATTAGTTTAACAATTTGTTGCAAACAAATATTGACCAACGTTATATGTTTTTTCTGGAGCAGAAAAAAGTTATAAAAACAGCTATATATAAAAAAGTGCCATGATTTTTTTTTTTTATTATAATACTTTCTAATATCTATTATAATGAATAAAAAAAATTATGGCACTTCTTTACATATAGCTGTTTTTATAATTTTTTCTGCTTCAGAAAAAAAATCTAACGTTGGTCAATATTTGTTTATAACAAATTGTTAAACTAATAAACAATCGAATAATAAATAAAAAAAGTTTTTTTGTCCAACTATTTGAAAGTGTAAATTATGAAAATTATGTGTCAACTAATCATTTGAACAATTGAAATATAAAAAAATCGATTTTAAACAATTGAAAATTGAAATTGAGAAATTTTTATTTCTTTTAGATTCTGATTATCTCTAGACAACAAAATGGCAAAAAAAATTCTTCAAAAATATTGAATTTCTCTATTTATTTAAAACAATTTAATAAACAAATTACGTAAAAAACTCATATCCTATGTTGATAACTGCCATTCTTTAATGTGAAAACAGACATAGCTAAATATAAATAAAAAAAATTATCAACAACTTTTAGATATTTCATTTTGCAATAGTCATAACAAATCGTAATTAACAAATTAATAAATTTTTATGAACTTTTATCAGTGGATATATATATCGAAAGGGCTCCACGAAGTTTACAATTTATAGGTCAATTATTTATACCTTTTATCCCATTATCTATGCCAACGGAAATTGGGAAAAAATTTGTTAGTTAACAGTTGAATAACTTTTTGGAAAATGATGATAAAACTTTTTTTCTACGGGACTCGATTCATTCAAGTGTTAAGAAGATACTAGGATTTTTTCAAATTCTTAAAATGACATTTTATGTTATGAAATATTATTTCTTTTGATAAATAAACTTTCTTTAGCGGCAGCGCGCGCATGCCGTAGCAGTTACGCGGAACCACATTTTCAAAGTCAAATTAAAATTATAAATAATGGAGATAGAGTTTCGGGAGTCGGGACTTTTTCATCGGAAATTTCCTCCTCTTTAACAAGCTTTTTTCAAAATTGCCTAAATATTAATATTTTTTGAGTTATTGACGAAAAACTAAATAAAATTTTTTTTAATAACAATTTTTGTTAATAACAATTGCAATTTTTTACCTGCACTGAAATCTTTCGAAAACATTTTTCTAGAGGTGATTCAGAATCTAATGAGCTACCGCTCATAGTTTCAGGACCTTCATCTCTATTTTTCATGTTTTTGAACTTGTTGATTAGACTAGTAGAACGGTAGGACGGTAAGACACCCCGTGTGATAAAATCATCTTTATTCGAGATATAACATCAATTTAATAATTCTTCATTAGTTCACTTGACAGTGTACTATTTATGAGTATTTACACTGTGTTTATAACTACAGTACAGTTATGTTTGCTTTGATTGGAACCTGAATCATCCGGCATGAATAATTTTCCTTCAACATCAATTTTCACAACAGGATCTTCTTTTTCGCAAACGAAAAATCGTTGGTCTGAACAATTTTGGTCATTCCATTCCACTTTATCTCCAGAAACAAAAACTTCAAGACATACTCCTAGGTTCATGGAAGCATTGGGTTCTCCTTTTCTCCAATTGAAGTACGTTATGGGTTCGTCATTCAGCCATTCCCATTGTCGATTAGGTTTTCTATTTCCTGCAGTCCAATAGGCATTCACTTCTGAAAAATAAACAACATATTTGAAAAGATATGCCAAGGCAGTGAATATATTTCTCTGCAGTGTTTGAAAAAAATCGAAATGAAATTAAAATTTTTCATATAGCTAATGGATATAATGAATCATCTACAACATTCATTCTAATCGTGTGTTACGATTTTTTTTGAAGGACAAAACACAAGCACTACATAAAAATCTTCAAGGCACTCTACGAGCGGTGCTTGTGCGAAAGTGGCGATTCACATTGGATTTGAATCGCTGGAGATTATATTCATTTAGAAAAACGTTCTCATGAAGTTCATTCCACATAAACGCAGTTCTCCAGTGGAGTTCGAGGTGTTCTGAGTTCAACCTCAAAACGATGAGCAGCCACAGTCCGTCGCGTATTTCTGATATTCACCGCTATTGGTGAAATCAAATGTGCCAAGTCACTTGAGTACTTCCCGTATTTATAGAAGAGAGACAAATCTCCATCAAGAGCCACACAATTATCACAGCGCCGCTCCTACATTTAAATTCAACTTTTGTAGAATTGGTTTATTTTTGCCTCAAAATAGGTCCCAGTTTCAGCAATAACCTTTTCATTCGAGCGAAATTTCTTACCGGTGAGTATTTTTTGAGGTCTGCCAGTAGTCGCTGAAAGCCAAATCTAGCGAATACGGTGGATGCGACAGCAATTTGAAGTTCAATTTATGTAGTTTTACGATTGTTTTGATTGATTTGTGACACGGTGCGATGTCTTGATAAAATAAACGACCATATGCGGTCATTTCTTTGTAATTTCGGCCTTCGAACGCTCCAATGATGCTATATAATATTCACCATTGATGATATGTCCCTTCTCAAGATAGTCGATGAATTTTACATCACGCATATTCCAAAATACCTAAGCCATAACCTTTTCAGCTGATTGTTGTGCTTTCGGGAGCTTTGGACGAGGTTCACCAGCTGCTTTCCACTCAGATGACGATCGTTTTGATTCCGGAGTGGAGTGATGAATCCACGTTTCATCCATTGACACATATCGACGTAAAAATTCCGGTTCGTAATGTTTAAACATGGCCGAACACTGCTCAGAAACATCAAGACGTTCTTGATTTTGGTCAACAATGAGCTCGCCCGGCACCCACTTTGAGCAGAGCTTTTATATAGTCAAATGCTCATGGAATATAAAGCCAACACATTCTTTTGATAACTTCACAATTTGAGCTAACTCACGCAGCTTCACTTTTTCGATGATTCGAAACGAGTTTGTTGATTTTTTTTTATGTTTTCTGGTGTTACTGCCTCATTTGGACGTCCAATGCGTTCTCTATCATCGGTGTCTCTACGACCACGTTTTGAGTCAGCAAACGAACGTTCCTCATGAAGTGGAGTCCTTATAAAACTTTTTAAGCCATTGCTAGGCTTGTACGGTATTGTTTCCAATCAAGAAGCAGTTCAAAATTAAAAGGCGAAATTGCTTTTGATCCATTGTTTTGAAAATAACAAAAGTAATGTCACTCTTAGCACAATAACCTACACGTCGTCTTGATTTTAAACATGTTGGAGCCTGGCTCCCTTACCCTTTGGACAGATGTTTGCCAGAAGGACAAACGGGTCATAACTGATGGTGAGTGTTGATGGTATGGCGGCATGAATGTCCTCAGACATCAGTACCGGCCTTCACGGTGTACCCCTACCTGGCTGGGGTGAATTGGATGAAAAAATTGTTCATCTTCAAACGGAAGACATAGGGGCCTCATTCGACAGAGTATCGGGGCCTTCTATATCGGGAGGGGTCGTCTACAGTATAATCCATAGATTCCCTGACTAAAGGGTTTTCATGAGTTTCTGCACCATCAAAAACTCTCTGATTTCTAGACTGAATGGATAGCACAATAACTCACTAACGAATGACTTTTGAAGGTAAATACTGACTGAAAAAGCGGTGAAAGCAGTGACTGGCGCTATCTATGTGTTGGATCCGATACTTTTCAACCCATGTAGGACATTGGCTAAGATTATCATACGACAAGTATTCCTCACATTCACAGAGGTGCTGACTACACCTCAAGTGACACTGTTTGATAATCAAGTTGGTACTTCAATTTTGAATGTATTTGATATCTAGTGATAGATGTTTTTCGCATCATGATTCAAAAATTGAAGATCTGAACAAATTACGAGCGACAGATTTGAATTCTTGCACGATCTATCAACATATGTACAAAGTTAGGTTTTTATCATTTTTAACGTCCAAATTTTTCGGCAAAACAAAAGCGAATCGGTAAAAACACCGGGGTTTCTGTGCATCTTGAACATTACTCAACCATGACAATCAAGCATCCTTTCAATATAGTTTGTAAGTTCGAGGTTATTCGTCGTTGTAACTCTATCAGTGGAGTTACGTGAATGCATATTCAAAAAAGTTTCAGAAATGATTTTTTTCTTGATGTCATCGGCATCCGACTACATTGGTCATTAGCCTGGTGTCCTGGGTAAGTAATGTTAACAATTCCCCGAGCCACATATGGAGCATCATGACTATTCGCAGTCTTTCAGCCATGTAACGTTGCAGAATCATCCCAGCTTCAACTAGATACATTCTCTCGAGAAAAATAATTGGTCGAGGTTGGGATCGAACTCATCATCTTCCACTCATGAGCCGGGCGCATCACCACTGCGCCAATTCACCGCTCAGAAATGAAATATTGAAGCTGAACATTTCTATATTACGTTAAAATATGGATGAAGTGAATTTTCATTTATCGTCAAGTGAAGTAGAGTATGGCTCTGCTCTTGAAACTGATTTGTGACAATTCATATAAACATAAGCACATAATTTTACATTCCAATATGGGCTCAGCGCCCCAGAATGACTAGATCACTCACCTTTTTCTTTCATCACTTCATATAATGCCCGATTTTCTTCCGCATTACGAATAATGGCGAGTTGCATAAACATATCCGAACAATGCTTCAACGCTTGAGAACGAGTAGCCTGAAAATGAAAGTGTCACTAGTAAATGTAGGTTGTAGTGAGAACAAAACTATTGAAAGCGGCGCATAAATGTTCATGATTTTATGGTTTTCGTCTGAAGCTGAATAATATCATACATACTCGTACACCTGGAATATAGTAAAATGTGTAATACATGCAATCATGACTTGTTTTCATTCTCTTTATCCCCCCTATCTTTCTCTGTCAGCATGATGATGTAATTTTTCGATAAGATACTGAAGAGAACTGTCCAATTTGTGGCATTCAAAATGATTCGTTTTTCAACAGTTTCTCCTGGGAGTTCCGAGATGGCCGTGGTAGAGGACGGACGTGCTGATAACGTCCGGAAATGTGTGAGTATCCGCCGGTATCCAGGCCGGATTGGTTCGCATAACCACGTAAAGGGGGATGTATAAGTGAAAAAAAACCAAAAGGTCTCCTAAGCAGGAGGCGACTACATAAGAACTAAATTGTTTTTATCATTTAAAGAATTGTTTTTATAACAATACAAAGTTCGAAAAAATGGGTGGCAGCATTGCTTCGTGCAAGACCGATTTCTGTGGCTGGATGTGAAAAAAATTATTCTGAACATTATAAAATGGTTATTGAAATGATGTCGTCTTGCCTTTGAGTGTTCAACCAGACCCTGCACAGTGTGTAAAAATGAATAAAGTTGAATCGATAGGGAATTTCCTGAAGTGTAACAAAGGACAAACTGAGCGCCTCAATCGAACATAGGTATTATTTCTTTGACAAAAATAAAAAAATTAAGTGTACAGATGTCATATTCGGTAATGAAGGTTCATATGTTATAGGTTATGTTTACAACCCCTTATCTTGATAATGGTAACCAGATACGATCCATTTCCACAGAGTTGGTTGAAATATACTTGATATGTGGTGAAAGACTGAGTACATGCGGATTCTTTAAGATTTCCCATTTTTGCGGAGAATTTCAGGGTAACATATTTTGTCTCATTTCATTTCATCCGATTCCGTTATCAGTCTCCTCTTTTTATGTGTACGATGTTCGTATTCTTTTACATCTAGGTGTTTCGAAGTTTCACTTATATAATAATAATATTAATCGATTTTATTGACGAAATGTAATACAACATGTAGTAGATATGAATAATGTAGAAAATTCTCAAATAATATTTTTCTGATTGATTCGGCCGTTACTTGATGAAGATCCACAGTAATTCCAAAAACTACACGTCACGATTTGATCTCTACAAACTTTATTTGAACAATATATCACAACATGTTTCGCTAGCACAGCAGCTTTATCAAGTGAGAAAGCTTTTTCAAGTGAGAAAGCTAGCGAAACATGTTGTGAAATTTTATTCAAATAAAGTTTGTGGAAATCAAATCGTGAGGTGTAGTTTTTGAAATTCTTAAATAACATCTTCTACATTTTTGTCAAAAGGCAGAATTTCTTTATAGGAACAAGGTATAATATGAATACAATCTTTTTATTCATCCGTATTTTCGGGTTTAGTTTGTGTCAGAAGATATCTCGTTTCCATTTTTTGAAATAACCAAGAACATGAGGTATGACATGTCTCTAAAAACTGTCCTTCCGGATAGGCGTTTTCCTCCAAAATCGTTTCAATGATGATAAATTCCTATTCCTGTGGAAAATCTTATATACAGATGAAACTTCAAGACTCCTGGATGTAAGAAAAAAGAAAGATAACAGTATCGTGACTATTGATCTTATAATAAAAGAAAAATATGAATTGTGGAAACACATCCTGCATGTAAATATTCATGTAGATTATCGAATATTACAACTGGATATTTCTCAAAGAAATTACACGTGTTTTCGATTGGGTCGGTCTTCAACTTCACGAGTGAATTTTTGCTATTTGATAATGGAAAAGATTTTTTTTCGAAACGTTAACCATCTAAAGGGAGGAGTGTATACCATGTTTTCTTTGATAATGCAAAATTGTTGAGATTGTTTATGGCTAAAACACGAAAAATAGTAGGAATCATTAACCCACACACAAATATTGTTGGACCCGTTTCTAACAAAATTACTTGAGTGAGCTGGATAGGAATCGTAATTTAATCATGAGTATGCACCAAGATGAACGATTTTTGTGATATAATTTTGTGATAAAACATATTTATTATAATACTTGGATAATTCCTGAATGGAAAAAAATAATTCTGTTATGTTATGTTAACGATTTTCATGGGCCAAAAATAAACTTTTATAGCCCAAGCAAAGTATTATGTACTGAGGACAATTTCAGAAACTGACAGAAACGATGGAAACTAAAAAAAGACAACCACATGAGCGAAATTCAGTGATGTCAGAAGGGTATCGAAAGGTTGTCCAAGTGTGAGTCGTTCGTAAATTGCATGTGCGAAAATGTTTGTAGGTTGTAATTCCCATCTATTTCCTTTTTGGTATCATAACTGTTGTGTTGAATAATATGAATATGTTGAACAATATGAAATGAAGAAAGATTTCATTACTTGAAAGAATTTCCGCAACAATGCCAAAAAGTCGTTTATGACATTCGAAAGATTGGCTTGGAAATAGTTGAAAATAGCAGAATGTGATACCAAAGACTTGTCAACTGAGACTACTTGATTTATTTCAGAAGGTAAAATGTATAGTGTGATCAATAAAGTCCACATCAAATGTGATTTTTTCATTGATAGCTTCATTCGAAATTTGACTTTGGCATACATTTCTGTTTCGATTCAGTAGAGAAATAACCAAATTTTGATTTTCTCGATTCCAAAAATACGATTATTATTCAGAATATCTAGAATATCTAGAATATCAAGAAAAAATTGTTTGCAAAGTTAATTTATTTTCAACCCATACTTAACAAAGCCGATCAGTTTGTATGGCGAGTGGTGTATGGAAAGAGTACGGCCCTGCCGTACTCTTAAAAACCTGATTCAGTTCCCAGCGGGGAAGGCAGTTACGTTACACATGATCGAAAACAAATAACCATTCCATCATATGGAATAAAACATAGTCGAAACTGAAATGTTTTATGTAGTGTACATAAACAGAGGCATAGTTTACAGAAAAGGGAGAAAATCTGAATCTTCTTATGCTACTGAAATTTGGTCTATGGGCATCAAATTCAGAAAAAATAATTTTTCATTAACAGTTTCAACAATAACCTCCATTTGAATGAACATTATGTAAATCATATGACTATTTTTCTGATCATTCGAAATCTCAAGGAAAACAGAAATCAATGTCAAACAAGTAGAATTTTTTAAAGTTATTCGCATGTGAGTAAAAATAACAAATCATGTAATTATTTTATATCTTTCATCTTACCTTCTGAGTACTGAGATAGAATTTCTTTGGTGGTGTGCTTGGTTCTGACGTGCTTATAGAACACATTTTTTTATTCACGCTAACACTGACCAGTTTCGTATCGCATTTGTTTTGTATTTTTTCGCAAACATAAGCACGTTTATCTTCACAGGGTTGGTCGTTCCACAGAACATCGAATTGCTTTTTAAAAACTTCCAAGCAACTTTCATTTCCTCTAGCCGAATTAGGTTCTCCCGGACCCCAGTTGAAATATGTGAACTTCTCACCATTCAACCAGGTCCAGGTTGATCCGTCAGAATTTTTATTTCCGGATGTCCAAACGGGATGACTATAATCTGCAACAAATGGTTAGTCAGAACATTTCAAGGTAGATTATTTATTTATGAATACTGTGCTCATTGAGATATAGACAGTATTGTTAGCCAAATTATTATCATCTGACTGAATATCATCCCATATTCAGTAGTCTTTTGTATATGGATGCTTTTAACCAACTTCAAAAAAGGGAGGAGTACCTCAATTCGCTAAAATATTCCTTTGTTCAACTATAAATAATTCCAACGTAGACTGATTTCGATGATATTTTTTATTTGAAAGAAACACTTCAGGTGTAGTTTAATTTATATTTGGTGGAGTTATAATAATGAATGATCAAACTTATATTTAAATGAACTATTTCATGATAAAAGGGCGAATATCACTATGTATTCTGAATAAAACAATATATTTTCCTAATCACTAGTTAAATAAGTGAGAACTGTTCGACTTTCTCATAGCCTAAAAGACAGACAATTAACAATTTTCTGTAACTTCATTCATCAGAAATTCTTTACTATCATCATAATTATTTTTGCAGATAGAGAAAAAATTGGTTCATATTCATGCAAGGTTTTGGAAACTCTAGACCTTAGTTCAGCTTATATTTTTTGACAAACCATAGTTATGTAGGATAGGATCTTCCCAAATAGGGTTTTGAATTTCATTAGTTGACTACCCAAAATCCACAAGAAAGATGTTTCGCTCAGACCTATCATTATCTCCAGAGATTCAACTACTTAGAAATTGTCCAGATTTTAGCTACCAATAATGAAACCACTGCAAGGAAAAACATCATCTTTTGTGAAGAATTCACATCTACTAGGGGCAATCGAAGTCAAAGAGCCAGATTAACTCATCAGTTTCGACGTGAAATTCCTATTCACCAACGTTCTTATTAAAGAAGCACTTCAAATCATACAGAGAAGATATCCGCAGATTGGGACCTGGGAGATAGAACGAACTTATCGATAGAATTACTCATGGAATTACTAGGATGCTGTGGACGAAACTGCTACTTCCAACTGAAGGACGAATTCTTTACGCAAGATGAAGAACTGCCAATAGGATAGCCACTGTCACTGTTATAGCCAATATATATGGAGTGGTTTGAAACTCTGGCCATTGAAGAAGCTCACAAGAAACCCCGAGTCTGGTTGAGATACGTGGACGACACCTTGATAATATGGAACCATGGGAATCCAGAACTAGACACCTTCCTGAAGCACATCAACAACGTGAGTCCTTTCATCACTTCCACAATAGAGAAGGAAGTCCACAACGAATTGTCATTCTTAGACGTATTGGTGAAGAGGACCGATACTACATGAAAAACATCTGTTTATCAAAAACCCACTCACACGGGACAGTATCTGAACCAGGAATCAAACCCCCATCAATCGACTAAGAGAGAATCATCAAGACTCTAGTAGACCCTGCTTTCGGGCTTTGTAATACAAAGGAAGGTCTGGAAAAGGAACTAGGCATCATCAAAAATGACCTTCAACGGAATGGTTACTCCAAAGTGATGGTGGAACAGACTTTGGCTAGAAGAAAGCCAGAGCCTCACAAGGAAGAGAAGCTGCCACAACCAGTACTTGAACTTCCCTACATCAGAGGATTGTCGGAGTATAATATCAGAACCTGCTTCAGATCTGGGAACACTGTCCGTAGCAGTTTCACGAAAACCAGGCTTCCAAACGCGGACTGCGTTTCCAAGAATTGCATTCACCGGATACCCTGCAAGTGCGGAGAATCATACATCGGTGGAACTAAGAGGCCATTGAAAGTTCGCTTTGCCGAGCACAAGAAACACACACAGCGAGGAGAGACCAGCAAATCAGGAATAACAGAGCATGTTTGGACTCATCAACATCTCATCAACATCTCAAGCTGAAATCGTCCACAAGAAGGAACACTGGTTTAGAAGGAAATTCAGAAAAGCCGCATATATGTTGTCCATTAACGCATTTAGCCAAGCTAGCGTAGAGATACGCAACATATGGAAACCTATAATCAAGCGGAACACAACCAACTCCCGCCGAACGGTCAGCTCTCGCTAAAACCGATGAAGCGTAGAGAGGGAAGAGGGAGTAGGTGAAAGCACTGGAATGACCTATAAATAGTCAGATCTCGGAGGAATAAGTCCAGTTATCACCCGAAGACGATTGTGGATACTAACAATCGAAACGAATGAACTTATATCACATTAGACAATGGCAGTCCGAACTAATGAAATGCACCATGAAACATTGTGAACCTCCGTCAAACAAAGGGGTTTTGAAATTTCTTATATAATATTGTGTACCGTTTCTATGATTGATATCTGATTCACTTTCGTAACGAATAATTCAAGTACAAACTACATAGGAAAAAGTAATTTTCGCATAATTCAAAGTTGACATGACAGTAGCTGTTTGTTTTTCAATGTTCATGTGAAAATATATAATTGTTTCGGGGTTTTTTTCCAGTTTGTATCTGAACGTAACTCCTATGCATGATCTAAACTTTTTTGTCAAGAGTTTATTGTGAGCCTAATTGTTTTCTTATTTCCTTCGGAAGTTTCACCACAATTTTTCTGTTCAAAGATGGAGACGTAGAAGCTATAAAGGCTTTTTTCTTCCAAAAACTAATCTCTCCCAATATATTTTCCTTTCAATTCAATATATCAATTTTGTCGTGAAAATCCTCAACAGTGTACCCATATGACTCGCCGAATGGCGTTCGATATTTTGCAAAATTTGAATATCCGGCTGTAGCAAGACAATCGTCCATACATGATTAGGAATGACTGGCATGACCATGGAAATGTGCTGTATTATCAACTTTGGGATGATGTAGATGTAAATACTCGTATTCAGCATAAGATTGCGAATCACAAGAAACCATACATGAAATCTGCCAGAACATTCTCAAAAACATAAAAACGCGAGTATCCCTATGAATCCTTTCTTCACTATATATAGGCATTTGAAAAGCAAAAATAGCTTTTCAGTATATGGGCGATCTGGATGAAGAATTGCCATACACGCCATCAGAAAAGCTACAGCCAGCATAAGCTTCTGCTCGTAGTCAAACTTGGAGTGGCCACTTGGTGATGGTGATTAACTTCACCCAGTTGGAAGTCATCAGCAGAGAAGACTGTCGTTTAGTGAATAACTAAATTCATGAAATTTTCAGACATCTCAACAGAAGGTACGACGTATCTTGACAGAATGGCGATCCCAAATATTATTCTGTCTGTTAAAAAATTAAGTGGATTTGCATTTTTACCAAAAAATACTCATTTATTCGATAATTTCCATTTTCTCTCCTCCAAAGTAGTCCCTTTCAGATATAATACACAAATTCCGAAAGAATGTATGGCAATAATTCTCTTTATAACATAATTCAATTAGTAATATTGTCTTGTTCATCAGTGATATAGAACACTTTTTTTATTAAATTCTCCCACTATGGATACAAATCATGTAAGGAATACCTGAAGATGAAGAAATACATGTTTTTGTTGATTCTTAACTCATAGTCTTTTGTGGATTATAGAACTTTTACAGTTTGTTACTCACCTTTGTCCTGCAACAACTCAAAAACAGCATGGTTCTTTTCGGAATCTTGAATGCTCACGAGTTCCATCGATCTCTCCCGGCAAAGTTGTACTGCATCGTTACGAGATACCTGCAAAGTTATATTACCTTGAAAACTTATTTCAAATCACATCGAATAATATTCACCTTCACAGTTCCCAGAAAGAAATTTTCTATATTGAGGGTAGTTCTTGGTTTACCTGAAAGTTTGAGAAATTGAAAATTCAGTTTAACTTTCTCATAAGGTAGATTTTCAAGAATTTAAAATCAATGTTGAGCAACGAACCAAATGAAAAAAAATTAAATATTGAATTCTCATCGCAGTCCTACATTTCCGAACTCAATTAAATATTTATATGAAAGTAGCTGTTTCAGGGGGCTTCCTCTTCCGGTTTGTGTCTGAAAGTTACTTCTTTGCATGATCTACACATGTACAGAGTTATTTCTTTTGAAACTGATTGCTTCCTTCCTTTCTTTGGGAAATTTGCACATTTTTTGTATCAAGATGGAATAGTAGAAAGCCAAAAACTTGCTGTATTAAAAAATTTGTTTTAAACTCTGTCTTCCCGTTAATCAGCTTTCGTTCCCATACGACAACTCTCAGAAGTTGGGAAACTTGTGCGAGCTGAGGACTAACAAAGTCTTACCTTTTAACGTGTGATTCCTCAAAAATTATTTACTTCTAAAAATATAATCCTTTCGATTTAAACTACAAAATGTGTATGTCCCTGAATGTGGAATTGACAATTTTCAAAATATGAAATGACCATTGAGTTGTAAATTTCTCATTTGCCTACATTTCATGTATAATAAAATAATTAACTCTTAAAGGAGTGTTGAATATTCAATGGTGGCCTTATCAATGATTTGGGTAATTTTTAATTCTTTGACAATTATTGTATTGAACCCACTTCTTAGCGTGACTTTGGAAATATTGGATTCACTCTCGATATTATTAGTTGGAGATTCGGATTCTCTTAGTGAAATTTAATCGCTCTAAGGATATTAAGATTCCCCACTTGATAAAAAATTGAAAATTTTTGTTATCATTTTGAACTGCACAAATCTGGAGTGGAGCAATAAAAAATCTCCATGTAGGGTATTCCACGATTACGCCAACAAATTGAAACTAGTGATCCTTTACAATAAATTTCGGATTCAGAAATATTTTTCCAAATGATCTGCGATTTAACCAAATGAATTGAATGTTGAAAATTTCAGTCTTCTCAGGGTAGTTTTTTGTTTGGAATTTTGAAACAATTCATGGTGCAGAAATTTTTGTGAACTTTTTGGTGTTGTACGATGTGAAGAAATCGAAATTTAAAATTTAAAGGGTATGATGATATCAAAGTATTTCAAGTACGTTGGTTGCTTCATTCATGCAAATGAGAGAACACTGTTGAACACATTTTCGAAAATGAGCTGTGGTATACAATAAAGATAACACAGGCCATCAAAAAATGTTTTTGAAAACTTTGTTCACTTTAATAGCTGATTTTTATAGATTTTTGTGTGCTCAATCCAAATCTGGTCTCAGTTTTTTTATAATACCAATAGGTTTTGAGAAATTGACTTTTTTATATAATTTAAAATCTGTACGGTATATGGTAAAATTAATGACACACTATATTGAATCACTTTCATGATTTTTATTTACAGTGGGTTACTTGAAATAATGATACAGTGTTGTAATGTAGGTTTCACTAGTCAGATGGAATTGGTTTATACTTCCTTTCTCTGTTTTCTTTGAAGTTTCTTGTGTAGATTTTCCTGCGATGAGTCGCTTGTTGAGCTTCACGGTGAAGTGACATACAGTAGTCTCCCATCATGTTGATGTTCCAGCGGCCCTGGTAACGTTTTTCCATCAATTTAATATCTTGGTGAAAACGCTCACCCTGCTCTCCTCACTAGAATCTCCCAAATTTTCCGGGAAGTAATCAAGATGACTGTTCAAGAAGTGGACTTTCAGACCTATCGAACATCCTAGTTTCCTAAAATTGCTAGCTGCAATGGTACGATATTCTGGATCTTTTGCATTTTCTAAGAATTTCGTAACAACTTGCTTGAATGATACCTATGCTTCTTTCTCATGTATGGTTATTGTGGTTTCAAAGTTTACGTCGAACATCGTTTTTCGAATGTCGGGTCCTACAAAGATGTCTTCTTCAAGTTTAGCCTCTGAAAGGTTTGGAAATTTCTGACAGAGATACTTGAAACAAGGTCCATCTTTGGGCAATGCCTTTACAAACTGTTTCATGAGGCCTAACTTTATATGCAGAGGTAGTTAGAGAATGTTTTTAGGATCTACAAGGATTTTGCGAAGAATGTTTTTCTCGCCGGGTTTTAAAGACTCTCTCACAGGCCAGTTCTGCACCAATGTTGATCCCTTGCTCTACTGTCCCATTCACACAAAAACATGGAAATTTGGTAAATCACCTTGCTGACCAAGAAACATACATTATACTTTCAAGTCACCACATATCATCCAATCCTGAGCCAAATAGCTAATTTTATTCAACACTATTTCTAGGTTTTCATAGGTCTCTTCATAAGTGTTATTATTGTGTAAACAGTTTAGGACCTATATTTGGAACTCTTTGGAATATTGAAACTCTTCATCATCTTGCTCATCTGTATCTGACAGTACATCAGAAAATATTTCAAATCATCTGGAGGTTCTGGGACCGGCAAATCTACATCGTGTCCTACTGGTCGGATGGCGGAAGTTAGGTTAGAGAAGCGTAATACCTTCTTGTTTTTTGAGTTATGGCCAGTAATATCAATACTACAAAAGTAGCAATTATGGATGTGGTTTCTAGGTTCCCTCCATACTATGGGAACAGCGTACTTAAAGGCTTTTTTCTCATTTTTTGACCATTTTCGATCTTCAACACAAACATAACATACCTTATGCGGGCCCAAGATTTATCCTGATCACCAAGTTCAATTCCAAAATATGAGAAATAAACCTTTTCACAAAGTCTGTAATGTTTCTTTGATGTTTTTTTAATGAGCATATGTACTGTAAACCAGAAAGTAAGGTTAGGTTGACAGTAAACAAAACATCAGCTGTGAACAGAACAATATAATTTTCCTTGATCTGGACAATGAATGTGTTTCAGCAGTGCTGCCAACTCTTCTACATCCAGCACAAATTATTTAACAATTTTATTTGGAGTATATAAAAGCTGTTAAATTATGTAATGAATCAAAAAATGTAATATATTGATGTGCAAATGTGAAAAAAATGGTAGGTGATACGGCTGAATAAGTGTCATATTTGGATTAAGCACCCTAAAAAACAGAATAATATGGTGTTTTAAGTAAAAAAGTTTTTCATCGTTGGCCTGTGTGAGTATCACTTCCATTTAAGCGAATATCCTGGTCTTAATAAAAAAATTATCCACCCACTTGATGATTGTCAACGTATCAAAACTGAGTTGATTTGACTCCTTGATAGTATTTGAATATAACGATAAAAAAATTGACTAAAAAATATATGTTCTCATTTGTAATTTCAAAATTGACAGTCGGACGGCATCCTGTTTAAAAATTCTATAAACAGTGAAAGTTTTTCGAGTATAGTACGGAACTGAATTTGAAAAAGTCTTGCAGATGAAAAATATAACAAACAGAAAACTCCAAAAATTTCTTTTTTCTTCTTATCTACGAAACAAAATCTATGCATAAATTCCAATTTGCAAATTCTTGCGTATCAACACACAGACACACATAAATGAAATTAATTTTGACTCACTGTGAATTTTTGATTGTTCTTATTCTTCAGCTTCTTGATGAAAAGTAAAAGTTGGAATTTTTACAAGTCCTTTACTTTCATTTGTTGGATGATAACTATTATTTTCAACTACAATACTTCGAACTAGAACGCCAAACTCTAACATATGGATTATTATACAACCTCCATATCATTTAACCACACTTTCGAATCGGAGAAAACATTGTGTTGATCTTATCAGAAAGGTTATTTGTTTGTAGAAAGTAAAAAAAACTATGCTGATCGTTATGAGGATCAGGCGGACGAACCTTAGCATATCTGCGGAAAATTCATATAAAATGTACACCATTGATGTCATTTGAATCTGAATATGATTTTTCTCCAAAGATACATAGAATCAGAATCACCTGCATCGACAAGAAATCTATTATGCCGGCTTCCTCCATAAACCTTTTTTTTGTGAAAATATGAGATATTATATGCCTGTCAGTATCACAATTTTTTTTGAGGATGAAACACAAGAACAGGAAAATTCTCAAAGCACTCTAAGGGCGGTGCCTGTGCGAAAGTGATACAATTCGAAATCTATTCGGAAAAACGTTCTCAGGAAGTTCATTCCACATAAACGCAGTTCTCTAAGTGAAAGAGCTCTGAAACATGGAAGTTCGTGGTGTACTGAGTTCAACTTCAAAAAGATTAGCAGCCACAGTTCGTCGCGTATTTCTGATATGTACCGCAAGTGATGTTCGCGCCTCCAATCCGGCGGATGGCTCGTTTCTGGATGGAATCCAGTAGCTTCAGGGTATGCTTAGGGGCGGAACTCCATACATGAGAACAATACCACAAATATGGTCTGATTTGAGCTTTATAAAGCGTCAAAGGTTGCTGAGGTGTGTACAGTTTTTTGGTTCGGAACAGTGTTCCAAGCTTTTGAGAAGCAGCCCTCGCAATCCAGCGACATGATTGTGCCAAGACATATTGGTGTCTATGTTAACCCCCCAACAAACTTATCGAAGTACAAAGCGGAGTTGTCTGTACTAACATTATTATATTCGGTTCGGAGAAATTTATTTTTTTGGAGAAAACCGATGCCCGATTCGAAATCATTCCTAGATCCACATTAAGATTTGCAAACTTCTGCTACCGGTGAAAATGTGCATCCGCAGCCGATGTTCTGGAATCCAAATGGAATGACGAGACAAGTATGCTTTCGTCAGCACAGCAATATATTGGATTCTTGTTTTTTTTCCAGTAAGTCGTTTATATACAATAACAAGAGGGTTGGAGACAATATGGATTCCTGGAAAACACCAGCGTTGATGGTGAAAGTATTCGAGAGATATCCATCGACGGACACTTGCAGGGAAAGTTTTTTCAGGAAGCTGGAGAGCCTTACCAAATATGGGTGACATACGATAGAAGGTCGCCTGTTGATCTTTGTTTCCGAAAGCCATATTGATAATCGCTCAAGATATTCCGTGTTGAAGGCCGTGGATTTTTGGATTCTTCTCCTAACGTTTTGCTATCGCGAATGCCTAACTTCCTCAGAGGTTTATACAGCCTGAGTTAATATCTCCGATGACTAGATATCACGGCAGCGTAACGCGTATTTATGTTGACTCATCAGGTAGTTTATTGTGCCTACACCTGTATCTGGCTTCGATGAAATAAGTAAAGTGTGTTTACCTACATGTAATCTGGTGTGATGCTACCTGTACCTGGATTTGGTAAATTATCAATAACGTTTTACCAATTCACCAAATCCATGTGCAGGTATTATCACACCAGACTATGTGAATCAATATAAACACGCTTCATGTAATTTACCGAAGCCTGATACAGATACAGCACACCAAACTACCTGAGGAGTCAATATAAATAAGCCTTACGCAGCTGTAATACTCAGTCATCGGAGATGTTAATCAGGATGTATGAACTTCTAGCCACTCGCATCAGAGAAACGTCAGGAAGAAACTTCGCCTGCGAGATCCTTAACCATTTTATATGCCTATATTCGATAGATTTTCGTTTCAAAACTTTTCAATATCGATCTGTTTGTTTAAGTATAGCTTGTTAAAAACCTTCACAGCGTCAAATCTATGAATCCGGAGATAATTTTGAACAATATGCCTGAATCAAAATCTAACTTTTTGTAGCAATGATATTTTAGAGTATAGTACACATTTTAAATCAGAATGAAACTGGGTAACACTTTTGACTTTTACAAAAAACGTGATACATTTTGCAAGCTCACCGTTTTTAATAGGTGAAATACACTTGTTTTCACTAGAAAAAAATACTGTCTCTCGTGGCGCTTTTAATTGAAGTCTTTTCAATAGAAGCTTATCTTCGTTTTTTGTAATACCTGATGATGTTAATCTGAATTTCCATTAGATCATCCACATCCGCACATTCACAAAAAGTTGCATTTTCAACTCATAATCATGATATTATTGGAGCTATATTTAAACTATCACACATTTCTCAGTTATTCAACGAATATGATCGATAAACAAATGTACTTACCATTTCCTACCCCGAAACTTGAAAAGATCGCTAAAAGTAACAATACTGGACGCTTCAAATGAGACATCTTCTGGCTCTTGGAACTATCAGTTACTATGCGAACAATAATTTGACGAAGTTTATATTTATGCAGATATGTTGTTAATCAGAAGAAATAGTTCTTTCAATAATCAGAGGTTATCAATAATTTTTGCTAGCAATTCAAAGGCAACAAGATTTTTTGATGTCAGCATTTGTTATGTATGCACTTTTCATTAGCTGATGATGAAAAATTATGCTCAATTTGCGCAAACCGAAAAAAACTGATATTCAGTGATCCATAAGTAAAAAATATTTATGTTGCAAATTAATATCGCAACTATCGCAACATTTGTGAACAAAATATGTTTGATAAATTAATTACTGATAATTTTTGTATTGGTAACACATTAGAATTCGTTGAGCCATCTGTGTGAAAATTTATTGATTCTGAAGATCTATCGTCCTGTTTTGTTATGAAGGTGAACAAGAATAAGATAGAAGTCATGAAAATGTTTTGAGGAACGGGCGAAAAGGACAATCTAAGTTGAAATTGAATTGTTGAAGATTTTTTCGCTGAAAAATGGCGTGGGGAAGTTTATTCTACAAATTACATTTTCCAAATGGACAAACTTCTTTAAAAGCTTTCATTTAACTTGAGTTGCATGCATGTTAACAAATATTGCAAGTGTAATTTGACCCACTTCCCGGTATCCGATTGATCTGAAATTTTGCATGCTGGTTCAGAATCGATGACAATGCATGACAATCATAAACGTGACCTGATACTGCTGCCAGGATCGGCTCCGTACGAAAGATCTCCTGTAAATAGTACAGGATACGCATTCGTTTATGATAGGTAGTTGGTAGGCCCACCATGAAATAGATGCCACATCCAGGGTTCGCTCACATGAAAAAATGTATTTCTAGAAAAAATATTGAGTCAAGCTTTTACGTTCAAATACCTACCCCCCCTCGACTCTAAAAAGAAGACAATAAATGGTGTAGTAGGTTGTAAGAACCTATATTTATTTGCATTGCAATAAAATAATTGCATCAAAACTGGTCTGGGAATGCCATGAAGAACTGAATGAACTTGCAAACAGGAACAAATTAACTTTGTACTGGGTGTCAGGGCATTCAGAGAGGAATTACAGGTAGTGATAAAGCTGATGAATGCGCTAGACGCAAATCATCAACTTCATATATAGGTCCTGAACAAGCTCTGGGGGTACCAAAATCATTGATACGAAACCAGATTAGGACATGGACCAATAAGAAGCACACAGAGTACTGGACAAAAGTACCTGATGGTAACAAACACAGTAGTACCTTCATTAGGGAACCGTCCGAGAAAAGAACCGAAGAACTACTTTAATATAGTAGGGATCGGCTCAGAATAAATACAAGGTTACTAACCGGTCATTGTCCGCTTAGAAGACACCTGAATGAAAAAGGGCTGTTTAACGGAGACCTCAGCTGCAGATTATGCAACGAAGGGATAGAAACAGTTCTACACATCTTATGCGAATGTTAGGCACTGAATCACAGGAGGCAGGCAATATATGTACGTACGAAATTACGTCTAGAAGAATATGACGAACATCCAACACGGAACCTGTAAAAAATTGTATAGGGAACGAGACTGATGGAATGGGTGTCATGAGAAGATGGGAGAATAAACTCAATAAGTTCAAGAGGCTGCAGGGTTTTCTGTAGACTTGGATTAAATGGACAAGTCAGACAGCTCCCAAGGTACCAAAAAAGGGCCTAGTGAATGATGTCATCGGACATATTATAGAAAATTATATGGCCCTGTTTCCGGAGAGCACAAATGTATGACACGGACATTCCATCAGTCCGTATCGACTTCGGCAAGCGTACGTGGTTTTAAGTAGGGTCACATCAATTGAAGGCCTCCTGATAGAAGAATTAGACTGTTTGAAATTAACTGGGAATCGGTCATGTAATAATGATGAATCAATGAAATGAAAAGACTAAGAAATATAACAAAATAATTCTTTTATTAGGTATGCCGGAGGAGTAGGTACCTACCATATTCTATAAAATATAGTTTATCCTAATAATAGTTTTCCCTGTTCCTTAAGTTTTTCTGTTGGAGGACTATCCGTTTTATAGATGGACTGTCGTATTGATCGATAAATATCGATTGAAACTAAAAAATGTGAAATAAAATAATGATAAATTTTTTTAAAACTAGATTTCATTTAAGTGCCCTTAAAAGATCAAAATAAAATTTCAAATCACATTAACCACATTCATTTATGACTTTACAGAATTGAAATCATAATAAAAGCTTCTCGCGATGCTTAGAAGGAATCTCTACATATTCAGTCAGATGAAATTTAAATAAAATTTTAAATTTCAAACCCGATAAATCCTATGTATGGAAAAAAGTTATTCAAGGTTAAAGTTTCACATTTTGAGTACTCACGGCACTTTTATTCAATTACAAACATTGTAGTTTAGTAGTTTGAAATTTTATTTTGATCTTTTTAGGGCACTTAAATAAAAGCTTGTTTTGAAAGATTTTTCATCATTATTTTATTATCTTAAAAAAAGACAATACTATTGTTTGTTGAATATTTCTGATTGAATTGATTTTGAAAAAATGATTCGAATACTCTCCAAGAACGAATTCGGAAACGTGGTTTAACTTTCTAGCTTTCTATTGACTTTTTAGTTCCTCAAGGTTGTTTGTAATCTCTTCGAACACGTAAATAGTCGTTTTTCATTTCACAATCTGCGAAGAGACAATTTTGTATTCAATGATGCAAAATATGCTATTATTATTCGCTTCCCCCAGTACTAATACTACCCGAGTGATAAGTAATATTCACACAGTGGAACCAGTAAAGTGCGAATGACATGATATTTTTTTAATAGCTCTATTCAAAATTTGATTGTTATATCGATTTCTGCTTGGATTTGGAAAATGAACAAATAAATTATTCACACGCGATTTTGATCATCTATCAAATTTAATTTCTTATGATCGGGAAAACTGCTTTCGCATTTCACAGGTTTCAGGTTTACCTTGTGTCAACATTAATTCTTCGTAACAAATACAAAAATTGATTTATTTCTCAAAATATCGGGAAAAGTCATTGAAAAAAGCTTTTTTGAATAGTTCTGACAATGAAGAGGCCATTTATCAAATGTAAGTTTTTTTCACATGATCCAAATTGGCTATCAAAATTGGATCAGTTTTGATGCAAAGTTCATTAGTTTTTGACCCTAATTACCTAGCCGTGGTAGCTCAGGTGCAGGTAAGGAATATTTGCTTCAGAAGCAAGACATACTTATACAGAAACTTCTGCGGTTTCACCCCCTCCTCCCAAAAAAAGATTTATTTCCAACATGAGTACCCAGTTACAGGAAATGCTATTATTACAGAGTGTATATGAAATAAATATTAAAAATAATGGAATATAGAAATGAATGAAAGTAAATGCTAAAACAAAATATAAATAAAGTATTCGTATACGTAGAATTTCAAAAGAGGAATGAACAATTTAGTATATAACACAAAAAGTTACAAATCGTGCAATGTAGCAGTACTGACACAAATTTTATTTATAGTATTATCAAAATTGATTGTGGATACATGATACCAAAGCGTTCAGAGAGTCGAAATGAATATCGCAATGTTCACAGATTTTATTGAAGCTACTGCACATAAAATGCAATGGGAATCGTAGCATAACATTTGTGCGTGATGCTTCGCAATAAAATTTCAGATTGTGTCGACATTCACTTCTTGGTACTAAGAAATTGATCTCGGGTAAAAGAACCGTACTGTCAATATTGTTGTTGAGTAATTGAATTCAGGAATTTTATATCAAGGGTAACTCTCCTATTTTCAAAAGATGTCATATCAAATCGTGTCAACAAAATGTTATGATCGATGCCTCTCGTGGGGTCTTGTCCATCAACTTTCAGGCATAAGTATTTTAGGAACTTCCTCTGCACGCTTTCAATTGATGTTTCTTTGGTAGTCGTAAACTGGATTCCATAACACAGAGTCACACTCTAACCATAAAATACCGAGGCTGGCAAACAAAGTGTAATAGGAAGTATGTGCTGTCGAAAGTAAAGTCAACTTCAATGTTAGAATTAGGTGAAGTTGGTATTTTAATATTTGAGAATGAACTCACACAATGTCCTCGTTTTCTGTCTGTTAGTTTCGATGTAATAAATAATGACCACTTACGTTTTTTCATTACCAATGAGATGTATGAAAACCAGAGGCGAAACGTAACGCATTGACATCTTTCCTCAGAAAGACGCCATCTTTCCTTAGGAAAACGCCATCAATGGGAATCAAACTAGTATTTCCGAGGCGTGTAATGTAATTGGAAGATACTTAATGAAAATTGATAACTCATCCAAGTAACACTTCATTGTGGGATTTTCTCCGGAAAGTATAGAAAACCGCAACACGTGTTTCGCTATGCAATAGCTTCCTCAAGCGTTTATACTGACCGAATTTTACTGAATTTGTGCTTTATACAGGGCTATTCAAATTCGTTTCTGTACATGGGGATCTCGTAAACGATAAGAGATAGAGTGTCGGTTGAATTATGGCGAAGTTGCGTATTTTAGAGACCCATTCAATGAATGTAGCTTTTTTGGTTCTGGAGATATACAGGAAAAACCAAAATATCCAAAATTATTTTTTTGCCTATATCCTCTTTATTCGCAGACATATTGAGAATCTGTTCACATTTTGCTATTGGCACTTGATGTGGGCTCTCAAAATATATCCATGAATCTTTTATACAAGGTGTCATCTGACTTGGGCCACCCCCATCTATGAATTTTTAAATACGGACCTGTATTTTTGTTGTAGTTTTTGGATCGTAGATGTTCACTTCTTACTAAAAAATTAAATTCAATTTTATATTTCGAGATGTTCCAGTAATATTCGATTATAATTGTGTGAATTATTCCATTTTAAATTACGGCCCTGGAAATTAGTTGACTGAGTTGGATAAAAACATAATAGCAACTTCCACGTCTCCTTATGTATCGTAGAGTTTTTCGAGAGTTTTACATGAAAATGTAGAAAATCTATGAGACTGAAGCCAAAATATCATATACATTATACAGTGTGGTCCAACGAAAACTTAACACCTCGAGTTTCCGGCGTTAACATGAAAATGTGGAAAATCGCTCGAACCCGTCAATTTCTGATTCGAGGGGGAACAACTGTTCCACTGTTTTCATCCCCGTGACTTCAACCCCCTAACGGGGGTGAGCACAACCCCTTGATTTTGAATAGGGATGAGGGGTGTTGAGATACCTCATTTTGAAGATCTTATCGTGTACTATCTGACCGTAAAATTTCGCTCCAAAATATCCATCGATAACGACATGACAGGTAAAAGAGTGGAAGAGTACGTACTTTTGTGATTACTTTATTAAATGTTCGAAATGGGCACCATCCACTTCCATGCAGTAATATAAGTTTTGCTGAAAACGTTCACGTACATTACTCAAGATGTCTGGTGTAATTTGACGGCATTCATTAATGATCCGAGTTCGCAAATCATCCAGTGACTCAGGCTGGGTAGCGTAAATCTTGGATTTCAGGTGACCCCATAGAAAAAAGTCCAGTGGAGCCAGATCCGGTGATCTGGGTGGCCACTCAATATGTCCCCTTCTTCCAATCCAGGCGTGAGGAAAATTGTCATCTAAAAACTGACGCACCGGTTGAACAAAGTGAGGTGGTGCGCCATCTTGTTGGAAAATGATCGTTTGATGGTCTTCTGCATTCTCCAATACTTGCACGAGGGCTGGATAAATAGCGTTCTCCAATAGATCGAGATAAAGTTGGCCTGTGAGATTACCGGGTAGAAAAAAAGGGCCGATTATGTGATTTCCATAAATACCCGCCCAAACATTTAATTTTTGGGGGCGCTGTGTATACACCTCACGAAATAATCGTGGATTTTCATCTGACCAATACCGACAGTTATGCCGGTTTACAATGCCGTTAAGGTAAAATGAACACTCGTCCGAAAAACAGATATCGAACATGTAGTTTTGATTGCAGTTAATTATTTCACTGATCACTTCACAGAACTGGAGTCGGCGATCGGGATCATCCTCATTCAGTTCCTGAACCAATCGTATCTTATACGGATGGAATTTATGTTGTTTCAGGATTCTCATGATTGTTGTGCGTGAAACACCAGATACCTCGGACAATTTCCTAGTACTAACGGTCGGATCCATTGCTATATGACCTAAGACAGCCACGTCCCTCGCTTCGTCTCTTTCATGCACCCTCTTTTTGTTTCCAACTGACCCAGTAGCGTCAAATTTGGCAACCAGTTGCACAACGTAAGCAGCGGATACATTTTTTCCAGGATGTCGTTCGTTAAATAAAGCCGCTGTTGTGCGCGCAGAGTCGTTATTTCGGAAAAATAATTTCATCATTTCCACCCTTTCTTCTACGGAATACACCATTTTAATTCCACTACAAATTTACAATCGCTTGTACACACTTGTACCGTTCTTAACAATTCACGATAGACTAAGGTACAAAAACAAGGTCCGTCTACTTTTTTGGACAAAAAATTAACCACTCAATACCTTTGAAATGCGTCGGATACGAATAATATTCTCGAGATAAATTCCATATTGCCTCTTTCACTATTTTCGCTGTTATTTCATTATCGATGGATATTTTGAAGTGAAATTTTACGGGCAGATAGTACACGATAAGATCTTCAAAATGAGGTATCTCAACACCCCTCATCCCTATTCAAAATCAAGGGGTTGTGCTCACCCCCGTTAGGAGGTTGAAGTCACGGGGATGAAAACAGCGGAAAAGTTGTTCCCCCTCGAATCAGCAATTGACGGGTTCGAGCGATTTTCCACATTTTCATGTTAACGCCGGAAAATCGAGGTGTTAAGTTTTCGTTGGACCACACTGTATATAGAGGTGCAAATATAATCTTTTGAAGAAAATTATCAATTGATACGGAAACTTATGGTTTGTCAGCAAAGTGCATTCGAATGACTCTTTTATTGCTTTAGCGCAGATTGAACTTTGAAAAAGTGTACACAAATGAAAGAAAATGGATGAAGCAAATTCGCAACACTCCAAACTATTGGAATTAAACTATTGACTCTTCATTTATGCACTTTGCAGTGAAAATATGTGTGGTATTTTTTTGTACTTGTGATTCATTTTGTGAATCGTAAATAGAAGGAAATCATTTCGGATGTCAAACTGACGTTCAACTTACTTTCATTTTGGAATATATAAAAGGAAAACTGAATATATTTGACATGTTCATGCAAACTACGAGGTCATCTTTCTCTCATTTGTAGTACTGAAAAAATCAATCAATTCCGACTTTGATAATGAATTTTGGAGAATTTGAAATCAATTCCACAATCTCAGTAATTCTCTTTCATATTGTGTTTGATGTAACAAATACCCTGTCATTTCTAGAAGGTACCTTGAAATCACCTGATGCAGAACTCTCAAATTTTCATTTTTTTTTCAGTTTCTCATCATTCCATCAAAATAATGCAATTGAAATGTTGTACAGACTACTGTTCTTCCATACAGTCTACCACTTGAAAATGTACTAGCCACTGTAAAATATATATCATAATCCAGTTAACCCAATGAAGATTATCTCTTCCTTCAAAACGTAAGAGCCAAATCATTAAATTGGGCCGATGAGGTTGTACTTCCAAAGCCGATTAGAGCTACCCGTAAACAACCCAATGTAGTTTTATTCATTCTGTATAGAAATCTGTCCAGTCTAATCCTATTACCAAAAGGAATATAATGAACTTCAAAATCATTTTACCAAACAAGAGGGTTTTCGAATCAAAGAAGATAAGCCTAATATGAAATTTCATCACGAGACTTGCAAGTGAATCACTTATCAGAGACCCGAGCTTTTTAATAAAGTGACAACAAGTGACTTGAGTTTGCAATGAATACACTAATGAAATTATTGAATAGTGAGCGTGGAAAAGAGAGGAAATGAGCTCATCATGTTTTGAATCCGACTCATGAAATTTCACTATTATCTCTTCATCTACATATTGAGTTCATATTTAAGACCAAATCAATTACTATTCCCAATAACCAGAATTGCAACACTCTTCTTGACGTGCGTGTTTTACTAAGTAAGTTGACGTCTTCAGGAGATAAAGTATACTTATTCCTATCAGTGAAATTGGTCTAAATTTATACAATGCATTTCTTTAACGTCCTCCCCCTTTTATTTCTTGAACAGGTCAACTCAAAAAATTGAAATTAGGGATAATAAAATCATTGCATGAACACTTTATTTTGAATTGAAATTGACAGATGAAACTTTCAAGATGGCGACTGGGCGCCATCCTAGAATATGAAGTCAATATCTTTACCAACCACAAAATGGCGGACTTTTGATAATTGCCTGACATATAACTACATAATATAAGGTAATAAGCTTGAGGTCAGTTCAGAAGATGCTCGAAATGGCTGCCTTGAACTTCTTGACATATGAACAGTCTATCCGATATTCCACGCCGAACATTTTCGAACATAGTAACGTCAATATCTCTAAGAATATTTATTATTTTCTGCCGTATATCCAATATTGGAGCAGGTTCAGTTTTGTACACCTTTTGCTTCAAATAGCCCCATGAAAAAAGTCCAAAGATGTCAGATTTAACGAGCAGGCTGACCATTCTGTAGGACCTCGACGGCCAATCAAACGACCAGGAAAAGTAGTATCCAAATAGTTTCTTACTTGTCTGGAGTAATGTGGTGGTGCTCCATCTTGTTGGATCCATGTTATATCCATATCGAATTCATTAGGATTCGCTTCTACGATTTCAGTGATGAGAGGGTCAACAGTTATTTCCAGCATATTCAATTACAGTTCCCCTGTTGAATTTTGATCAATACAAAGAGGTCCTACAATATCGTTTCCCAATATTCTTGCCCAAACGTTAATTTTTTCTGGATATTGGGTATGTGTTTCCCGGAAAACGTGAGGGTTGGTGTGACTTAAAATTTCCATGAACAGAAAATAAGTTAACAAACCTCATCTAGTTGTGGTAATTGCTATATAGTAGATAAAAAGGAATATTTCTAGAAATATCGGTATTATTGTGTTTGTCTGCTGTTTCCAGACTTTCGAACGCATTCGAAAATCTAGGGTCATGTACAAAACAATTTCAGATAGTGTTCAATAATTTTATGGCTGTTCTTTGCCTGACCGCTTATTTCTTTAATATTTTTAGATTCGTTGGAGTAGGCAAGGAATACTTATTTGATGTAATGAATATATGCGTTTTCATAATATGTTGCTACTGTTCCTCATATCCTTTATAACATTTTCATTTGCTAACTCTATATAAACAATTCTGTGCAACTCAAGGTTTTTTTTTCGTGTCGAGATCGACGCACACAAGAAAGTCACCAAGTTTCTTCTGAAATTACAATTCTTCAGCCGACATCGTTTGTGATTTCAGGATGAATTACTCCTACAAGTATATATTCTTCCTTGAACAATTTTTTAATTTGTCAAGCAAAGTCACTTTACACTTTGTCACTTTACATTCGCAATTGCGAAGTTACTTCAAGAATAAAAGCTTACAACTCAAAAAGATCATTTAGGAGATTTCCATAATTTATTTGGACCTTTGAATGAAATCAAATTCTTTCTTATGGCATAAAATAATGATCATTCTCCGTTTCGTGGAACCTTTTTCAATCTTTGTTTTAAAAGAGCTAGCCAACTGTTTAATATTTCGTCGGTGACAATTGTATCCGGTAGTAGAATTCAAAAATGGAAAATGAGAAAATTTAACATTCTTTTTAAAAGGGTTATCTACATAATTCATCTGAATAGTCTTTGATGTTGATTGTTTTTCTCTTTGGGATGGAAGTTAATGAACAGAATCTGAATATTGATGTATCCTTTCGCTTGAATATAGAAAAAATGAGAAACAGTCAACGTCAACTAATCAAAAATGGATTCCTTCATACCTTCACTGAATATTGATTAAAATAAAAAATTAGTTTCGATAATATTTCAATTTTGAAAGATGTAGAACTTTATCCACACTTATACAATGCATATTACTGGAGTTTTTTCCCAACACCTAATCGTTATTTTTAACACCTCGACACGTGTTTCCATCACCACGTGATCATCTTCAAAGAGAAAGATTAAAACTGTTTTAATCTTCCTCTTTGAAGATGATGGGAAAAAAGCAATGAATTACAAAAAAGGTAACTCTATACAAAGATGCAAAGATCATGCAAATAAGTAACTTTCAGACAAAAGCTGGAAAAAAGCCTTCTCGAAACAGTTACTTTCATATAAACATTGAATTACACGAAAGAAAAATACTGTCGAAAAAAATACTTTGATATGTACATCAATTATACAAAAAAAACATTCTTCTCTATTCAGTTCGCATTCCACACATTCGTATGAAATTGAATCAGGTATCATTCACAGGATTCCTACACAATAGAATAAATGAAAGAAGTGAAATTTCACTTTCATGAAACACTTTCATACTCACTGGTAGAAATTCAATGTTTCGCAGTGTAACACTTGCCTCATCAGCTCTTCAGTAACACAAATGAGAAAAAACATAATTCATTCATAAAATTACGACTTTATGTCACAGAATGAATTAGATCTACTCATGGCATCGATGATACTGCAATAACATTCAAATAAGCGAATGAATTTCATCATCCAACTTATAAAGATTATCTGTCCGGTAAATTGGACCGACAAGGTTATGTTTCCAAACCGATTAGAGCAATTTTTTGAAACAGCCCAATATATTTCAATATTTAGGAATTTCCATGTGAAATTTCATTAAAATAGTTCCGATACAATAGACCCATAATGGTAGATGAAATTGGAACTTCTAACGTAGAATAAATCGAATACAAGCATGTTTCACAATCACCAGAAATACAATACTCTTCTTGACGCGCATTTCACCAACCAAGTTGGCGTCTTCAGGAGACGCTGACGAAGTTTCAGTTTGATAGATGCATTATGTCTTCGCTTGAGACTACATCAATATACAGATTTTTCTGACATGATTTCCACATCATTTATGAAAATAATTAGCATCAAAGTGTATTGAGATGAAAGTCTTTGAAAAATTTTCAGGAAATATTCAAGTTCTTCGTTTTTCAAATGCACTGTCGTCGCCGACGAAGGATTAAACAGTTGGCCGGTCGTTTTGAAGTAGGGCTGGAAAAAGGTTTTATGACATTGAAAATCATAATTTATTTTTTCGAACCATAAGAAAAGGAGTTAATTCATGAGAAGCATACAAACAAGTTATGGCAATATTTCAAACGCTTCGTATTTTTTTCTGCTCGCTTTTGTTTTTGAATCACTTTAGAACTGTAAGTATAAGTGAAGGAATGAAAATGAGTCAAATCTCATGGGAGTGAGAATTTTTCCTATCGAATTGAAACTCGTTTTTTTACAAAACAAAAGTACTACAGAAAACTCCTTGAGGCGCTCTAAGAGCGGTGCAAAAGTAGCGATTCACATTCAATTTGAATCGCTGGAGATTAAATCCATTAAAAAAAAACATTCTCAGGAAGTTTATTCCATATGAACGCAGTTCTCCAAATTGAAGAATCCTTGAACAGTGGAGTTCGAGGTGTACTGAGTTAAATCTCAAAACGATGAGCAGTCACAGTATTTCTGATATGGAATCAAATGTGCCAAGTCACTTGAACAATTCCCATGAAAGTATCTATAGAAGAGAAGAAAATCCCCAGTCTTTCTTCGATGTTGGAGACTATCAAGGTTGCAAGTGATTTTAGCGTCTCCAATCAGGTGGATGATTTTTTTCTGGATGGAATCCAGCAGCTTCAGGGTATGCCAAGGGGTGGAGCTCCATATATGAGAACAATACTCCAAAGAAATGGAAATTTCACCATTGTGACTTCCTAAAGCGTCTCCAAGATGTTTTGCAGATATCACCAGAATAAAACAGGAACTCTGAGGGATATATAATAGATTACCGGATTGATGACATCCTGTACCTACCGAGAAGATGAAACACAGATATTGTGAGATCATGTGTGTACCACGAAGGATAAAACAGAGAATGTATAACGCCTGGTAGTAGTTTTCAAAGCACTCAAAATATCTTGTAATTGTCACATCATCGGGATGAAAGTCATTACATATTCATAATAAAATTGTTTCAGTTTTCATGAATATGAGTTCGCGTGTGCCAAGCTGAGACACTTTGGGGCAAATACTGCTAGAGCGGAAAACCAGCACGTGTCATTCGAAATACTTTCTTCAATGTTTATATGAAAGTAGGTGTTTCAGGAGGACTTTCTTTCAGTTTGTGTCTGAAAGTTACTTCTTTGCATGATCTACACATCCATGTATAGAGTTACTTATTTTCAAATTGATTACTTCCTTCCTTTCTTTGGAAGATTCCCTCATCCCCTTTTTTTGTATCAAGATGGAGTAGTAGAAAGCCAAAAACTTTGTTTCCCAAAAACTTTCTTTTACTTTAATATTCTACTATTCAATGAGTCAACGTTCTAGACTTATCTTCTATATAAAAATGGATGTTTGTTGGTTGGTTGGTTGGTAAGTGATAAACTTCTACATCGCTCAACCGATCGTGATGAAACTTGACATGTATAACTAATTTTTTATTGAAAAGGTTTTTAGGTTATCAATTTTTCTGTAACTCGCCACTAGATGGCGCTGTAGAACAATTTTTTGAAAGCACTGTATCATAACGCTGCGCGCGCCTAAGTTCGTTGATTCTGATTCTGTCAAAACATTGGAACAGCAGCGATACAGCAACATAGTACTAGTAATATACAAAATAGATAGTATGCGTGGTCAACTGGAATTACCATTCCTACTTGAATTACATGTGTAACTCAAGAATTACAGGATTACAGAACCCACGATTCATCCGATTTGAGCTATTCAAGATATTATTTACATTCATTTATACAATCAGTGCCAACCGGTTCCATTTTCTAGTTACTCAAGTAACTTTTCCCGAGTTTACGTTGGGAAACAAAAATCGCAGTGGTTTCCGGACAGAATTCTCCGAAATTGTAAACAGTTCCCAACAGAATCAGTGCACGTCTATGAATCAGCTGTGAATGCAAAAAGTTATCGAATTCAACCCAGAGGTCATCAAGTGAAATTTGAAATGTATTTCGCGCTAAGATAGCATCGAAAGATAAGTTTATTAGTATCATTATTCACTCCTACAGAAGTAACAATTGGCTCATAGTAGATATAATATATGTACATACACAAAATAATCAATGAAAGATTCTATTGATAATTATCCTTTCTCTACATTATCATATAATTATAACAATATCAATATTAATTAGTTCCACTTAGATTAGTTTAAGTTCAGTCGAGTATTCTGTCGAGTATCACGAGATGCACACAATTTTTTAAAGCTTGATGGCTCTTGAATGATTTCTCTCTCTTCTAATATGGAGAGAAATGTGATAGTTCCGCGTCTTTTTTTATCTAGTGTGGTGTGGTGTATACTTTTCTCTAGCACAGAACAGTATCTCTCGTTGATGTGATCAGTACTCAGTGGCATCTAGACTCTCAACAGTTGAATCGAAACAAATTTGAATCATTCATTTTTCCTTAATTGGCTGTAGAAATTCTGATAAATATTGGAAGGGGTTTATTTCTAGGAGAGATACATTTTCGAGAGTAGAAGGTTTCATACAAAAAAAATGTGGGAATCTTCCTGAGAAAAAAAAATCCGTTTTTCCGTTAATCAGCTGTCGCCCCCATACGAACGACAACTTTTAGAAGTTGAGAAACTTGTGCGAGCTAAGGACTAACAAGGTCTTACCTTTCAACGTGTGATTCCTAACACGGTTGCAGAATCATTCCATCTTCAACCAGATAAATTCTCTCGAGAAAAATATCTGGTCGAGACGGGAATCGAACCCACGGCCTTCCGATCGTGAGTCGGGCGCACTACCGCCGCGGCCAATTCCACAACGAAGAAAGAAAGGAAGAAAGCACTCGATTTCAAAATAATCCACTTACAAAGATGTGTAGATCATGCAAAGAAGTAACTTTCAGACACAAACTCGAAGAAAAAGCCCTCTGAATCATTCAAAAACACGTTTTCCTATTCAGTGTGTACTCCAAACATTCGTTATGGAATTATTTCAAATATCATTCCAGGGCATAAATTGAAATGACATCGTGATGTTTTTTGAAATCACTGAAAAATCCTCAGAACCCCAATAATATCATCCAGTTGGAATTCCCCGTATATATATTCGCTCTCATGATTTTGGTGTGATCTTTTTCACTGTTATGATTCGTACTCATTAACTGTTTTTGTTACAGGTGAGTCTTTGGAAAATGTTTTCGGTGAGTTACTGAAGATGAAGAAAATACCTTGCTACCAAGTTGCTAGTTACTGAAGAACCCTAGTGAAGGAATACTAATGGAACTTGAACATGTGATTATAATTAACGCTGTAATTTATATCAATACACATTTTCAGGAATAACTGTCAAATTTTGTATAAATTTCTCCAATCTGGACTGTGCAATTTCTCATTTTTAGTACATGTGTATTCATCATGCACTTTTCTTGATAATCTTATCGTTTTTATTCTATACCATACATTCGAAAAGTAACGCATAAGTTCATCATCAGCCAAATTAACAATATCAATAAGAATTCTTGATAAAAATAAATTACTATTTTTTGAATTGATGATTCAAGTAACAGAGTGACAACAATGAATTTATATAGTTGGTAAAACAACTTAAAGGGGAATTCATGACCTCTGAAAAAAAACGTTAGAACTATTGATGGGAAATCACTTTCTTGTTAATTTGCCTCTCGATAACAATCAACCTCTCCTTACTGAGGGCGGCAACATCCAAAAAAGAATAACTGACAGGTCGCCAAGAAACTAATTGTAGTAACGGCAGTTGATAGTTGATTTGACGATAAAATCATTGTAGAGTGGACGGCATATGTTTTTCATATTTTGGGGAACGAGAATATTAGCACCAAATAATGAATATTACTGCACTTTAATCGCAACACCAAAGCGTTATTTTTAACACTCAACACATGTTTCAATCACCAAGTGATCATCTTCAAGAGGAAGATTAAACGATTACACCAAATTACTTACAATATTGCCCTTATTTCTACCCTAGATACCTCTGCTAGGTACCGGCGTCTTGATTGTCTTAAATTCATTTTATATGTTGCCTTATACACTAGTCAGTATTGTAAAATCTATTATGAGCACTCTCGAAACTCCTGTTTCGAGAGTGCACGAGGCACTCTCGAAACAGGAGTTTCGAGTCGAATTAGGACTTTTCAATACTCATCATTCGAATGTGAAAGTATTTTGTGAACAGTGAAAAAAATGTATTTCCAGCTTGGAAAAGCGAAATATTATTTGTATATTTCTATTCAGCAAATATGAAAATCGTTAGAAAATGTTTCAATATTGAAATATGTTGCTCATGTTATAGAGAAGTAAATGGGGCATTATTTTTTTGTAAATTCTAATGGCATTGTCTTACAAGTTGTGTAGTGAAATGAGAGGAGGCTACCTTCATAGATCAAAGTCTCTTACATATTTTCTGTGATCTCTTTTATCGATTTTCAAAAGCCGTTACTTCATGGACTGCACTTCTGTATACCAGAAAAAATATCAGTACCAGTTTGAAGAGGATTCAGTATTGAAAATCTACATTTTTTTTCGGACACCTGTAGGTTTTTCCTCGAGGGTAAAAGTCGCAGCGTTTGTACCTTATAGCTAAAGTTGATCTAGTTACACTTTTGTCTTTTGAATTTGTGCCATAATCCTTCGATGGAGATATTTCTTCCTACTCCAGCTGCACTTTAGTATTTATTTTGTGCTGTTGATGAAACCAACTCGTGTTCCACCTTTGCCTCATCTGGGATTTCTAACTCATAGAACAATAGACCACCGAGAAGGCAGAGGTTGGGTTCGGTTAGGTCCAAAGTGAGTAGGTCTATTCGACCCTCCACCGCAACTCGCAAGGGTTTATTGTGGCTCACACCTATTCACACTCGTCCAAATCGTCCCAGCTTCTCAACGAAGCCGATTAGTTGGTATGATGAGTGGTCTTTCAAGTCAGATGGTATGAGTACGGCTCTGCCGAACTCTAAAAACCTGAATCGGTCCCCAGAGTGGCAGGCACAAAGTATGTACTTTGCTGTTCATCATTTTCCAAACAGAGGCGACACACGCTGTCTTCCGACAGTCCGAGGCTCTGCATATGATGATTAAAATGAGATTGACCTACATAAGAAGTTCATCCCTACTGTTCATCTCTACTGTAGTCCAACAACTGTTTGGTAATAACCCGTCGAAGGGTGAGTAAACGCCTTGGAGTGAGCCAATCTTGTATGATTCTGCCCGAAGTCTATAAATCTTCTTGTCATCCAGGTGTTGAAACTTTGTTTGGCAAAGCCTAAAGCGATGCTAATGACAGGTTCTGGTCTGATAAGGCTGCTTGCAGTACCCTCCTTTGTAAGGGAGTCAGCAGTCTCATTGCCTTCCGGGCCAGTATGGCCAGGAATCCAGACCAAAGACAATCTGTTAAGTCTTCATCTCGAGGAGAGTCGCTTTTGGCAATTTGCTACCAATTTAGACGTTGCTCGGTAGGAGCCAAGAGCTTTGAACGCCACTTGGTAAAGAGTATTCCACTAGACCCAGTAAACTTCCAATACCAAATTCCTCGAGATCAACCCTATATGTATATTTTCTCACCATATATGAGTGATTAACCGATCGAGAGGCTTGTGTGTCGATGGTGAAGATACACTCTCTATCGTCCAGGTGACCTTTGATCAACAGGCTCTAAAGATTGCTGTTGAAGATATAATTGTTGAATAATATGATTCAAACAAAAATAAATTTTCCTCAATTTTCACTAGTTTCAAATACGTCATATCGTAATCAATGGATTTTTTGGTTTCAAAATATCATATCTCGCACTATATCAGATTCATCAATTCACTATCCCGGAAATGTAGAAAACTTACTCATTTAGGAAACACATAGAATTTTTACATTTTTGTGAGAAGCCAACAATAGCTACCACTGAATGTAGCAAATTTTCCGTCTAGAATGCAAATGTCATTTTCGCATAGAAATAGCAGGGAAATATTACGACGTTCAAGTTGAAATGTCAAAAGCTAATAACCAAACGACGTTGTTTCCTTTGCACGATATTCAAGACCTGCGGCTTCCATTTTGCTCCCTATTGACCTAGTTATGACTTCCATTATTATTTTCACCTTTTGCTATAAAGCAGAAGAGTGTTATTAAAATGAATGATGAATACATTCTTTTTCGGTATTTCACTGTTATTTCATACTTGTTTCATACCCACTGGGGCGCCTTTCACTTGTCCTGGCAACGGAAATATTTGATGTTTCGTTTTGAGAAGGGACAAAGTTTCAGATACTGGGATATTTGTGAAAAGGGATACTACGTCAATGCTGACGAGGATGACTGTTTGTTGGATATTGAAGGATTGCAGAATTTCTATGAAGTGATGGGAGTTTCGGACATATGATGAGGAATGCTCGGCTAGTGGCTGGAAGATATTTTCAAGATACTTGGCAAGGGCGTGTGTGGGTGAACCAAATGCGCTAACGATGGGACGAACGGGGATTTTTTATTTGTGTATATACATACAAGCGGGGTGTACCCGAAGATTTCTCTCGTAGAATGAGAGGTTTATTCCTCTCAGTGGGAATGTTAGAATTGTTGATGAGTACTTTGGTCTTCTTTTTAAGGTATACGGTTGTGTCTCTAGAGGTTATTTGGTATTCCAGAGAGTCGAGTAATGTCGTCAATTTGTGAATGTAGGAAGGACGACTATATTACAGTAGTTGTTCAGGTATTTGAGGGATTGTCTCTCAGCTGGGATAACATTGAATTTCGGAACTTTTGCTCTTCTTAATGTGGTGTCGATGTCTTGACGTGCTTCTTCAGGTAGGTTTTCAGGTAGGTGAGCAATGGCCGATTCTGTTTGAGTAATAATGGTTTCGATAGAAATGGATCTGGGAGTTATGGAGAAGTTGAAGCTTTCATACAGGATGCTGAGAGTGTTGTCATCCATTGTGGAATTGGAGAAGTTTTGGACTAGGACGTGGGGATCGGATGTGACTGACTGAGGTGTTTTTCGTTTCATAAGTGAGTCTCTTTTACCTGAGTGGGGTTTTGTTGTCTCTGATGTGTTCGTCTTTTTCATGGTTTATCCTGAGAAATGTGTTCCAATTCACTGGAATTTTTGAATTTGATAAACGTCCGTAACATTGGTATAAACTTAAGTTGTTATCTTGCGTGACAACAATGATATCCATGCTTGTAGTAGTCTCAGCGAATCATCTCGCTTGTTAAGGCAGTTGAGACGTTTCTCAATTTTGATTGCTTCACGAATTAACCTGGCCTGAAGATTTTTCTCCGTCGCAATGATCTTGGTGTTTTCGAAACTTATTGTGTGGCCTGTTTCCTGGTGGTGTTTGAAGAGAATTGGAGCTGGGTCTGATTTGCGAACAGCTAGTTCATGTGCATAGGCTCTGTTGGAAATTTTTCTATTGGTCTGGCCGGTGTAAGTTCTGCGACAGTTAGAACATGCTATTTCGTATATGCCCTGTGCTTCATTGCGTATCGTGTTCTTGGGTGTTCTTAAAAGAGTGAAGATTTGGTTGTTAGCTGTGAATACTGTCTTAACGTTATGTTTCTTCAGAATTCGGATCACTTTGTCACTTCGTGGATGTAGGGGAGAAAAGCTTTTCTATGACTAGTTTATTCCTCGGGTAACTCGTGAGGTGGGGCTTGTGTTTGTTGTCGTTAGTTGGATATTTGTATATGGGAGACGGTATAGTCGTAGTTCGTAAAGTTCCCTGAATCTGTTGTGGTTGTCAATGAGTCTTATAGAACGATGTATGCGAGAATTCAAAAAGGAATTCAGCTGAGCAGAATGATGATGGGACTCGGCATTGAGATAGCGACTACTATGGGTAGGTTTTCGGTAGACCATCTGTGAGAAGGAGTTGTTGTACTTTGTGATGAGAACATCCAGGAATGGAAATGAGTTATTATTTTCAACTTCCATAATGAACTTTATGTCGGGGTGTAACGAGATGATGTGATTCAGGAATGCATGAAGATCTTCGGATCCATGGGGCCATTTAACGAAGACGTCATCCATGTATCGGAGCCAACACATGGGTTTGAGATAAAACATGTCAATGGCTTTGGCTTTGAAGTCTTCCATGTAGAGGTTTGCAAGAACTGTAGAGAGAGAAGAGAACTCATTGGGGCGCCTTTCACTTGTTTGGAGAATTTGTTCTGGAAACGGAAATATGTACTGGACATGCAGTGGCTGATGAGGTTGATCGTGTCTTGTGGAATTTGATGTCAGCAAATGAAATAAAGTATCTTGAAATAATTATAGATATAGATCACATCAACTTCGATTTGTTCTTTATAAATTCCGACAGTTGAATGATATTCTTGAGTTGAAACAAAAGAAAATAATAACAGTAAGACAAACACTGTAAAAGACCGGTAATAAACACAAGAATTAGTTAGTGACACTTACCCACGACTATAGTACTGGGCATCGTAAGACGTTCCAATGTCCTCGTGTGTATAAATCGGTGGGCCAAAACTTTACAACAGGTCACCTTCGAATATTCAACAGATCCGTAATATCAATTCAAATGTGAACCAGTCAGATTTATGAAGAACTCAACTTTATAAAGAACTTACCATAATTTAATTTACTTCAATAATAAAACAAAAGATAAGAAACAGTTGTAAATAATGAAATTTGAATCTCACAATAGTAAAATATAAAATTGGCCATCTCTGCCTTGTACTCCATATATGTATATTATTCTATTTTATATTATAAATTTAGTCAACATTCATATCTCCTTAGTTTATCAATACCTATGTATAATATGCACAATTCACAGCTCACAGAAGATCATACTTGTTTGGGAGTACGATCTTCTGTTTGTTTGTTTTTTACCTCTTTTGTAACTTTTGATTTTGTTTATTAGAGCGGAAATGTATGACATTATTATTTTTACTATTACAACAAATTTTTGTATGCGAGTAATTGTATGCAACATAGATGAATAAATATTATTATTAGTATTATTATAATATTAGATGAACTCAAAATTGACATGATTCTTGTCAGTCATGTACTAGATACTATAGAATATAACTGTCGATATTTGTTAGGATGATGAATAGATAGATAGATAGTTAGATAGATAAATAGATAGATAGACATTTATTGATCATACACCAATTTACATTGGATTGATAAGTCAAAACAGAACAATGTTAAAATAATGGAACAACAATAAAACACTTTAAACATATTTTCAAACCAAGCAACACTGAAAGTAGGTAGTACACAGTATACTGTTCATTGACAGTCCGAAATGAATTCAGAAATACTATAAAATGCCCTAGACAACAGATAACATTTCAATTTTTTTTTGAATCTGAACAGGTTTAGCTGATTCTTCAAGTCATTATGTAGCATGTTAAAAAAATTTGCCGCAGCATATTTTGCGGATTTTTTATAGGTCAAGTAGTTGACAATTTCCAATCTGAATTGGTTTCTTTGACGGGTTGGGTAGTGGTGGACATCCGCATTTTGAGTAAAATGGTTTTTATGAATGTAGGCAAATATTATTAATTTATACAAATAGATACTCGTGAATGTCAATATTCTCTTTTCTTTGAAAACATCTCTGCAAGATTCTAGAAAACCCAGGTGAAATATCAATCATATGATTCTTTTCTGTGCTATGAAGACTCTGCTGCTACCGGTAGCGGGACCATAAATTATAATATTATGACTAATGGAAGAATATACCAATGCATAGTAAACGCTCATGAGACCTTCTTCATTTAAACAGCTCCTTAAATTTCTCAACGCAAAGAAGTGCTTATTCAAGGTGGAACATAGTGACTCTATGCATTTGTCCCATTTGAGGTTTTCGACGACGATTATACCCAAAAAATTGGAGCTACTTTGAAATGTGATTGAATATGAATATTTTCAATTAAAGAAAAACAAAAGGTGAGATAGAATATTTTTTCAGTCCAAAATCATCGCAATCATGTTTAAGAATAATCAAGGAGGATGATAACATTTGTGGGCGTTGTTCAAACTGTGTATTGAATAGTGATTTTCCGCTATGTCGTTGAATAACGGAGAGGGTGACAAAACCCAGAACTTTGAACTACCCTGCCTTATAACTCCTAATTCAATGTAAGTGTTTTTCCTGCCAGTGCTCGAGAATTATCGCGGATATTGTAAGTGGAAATGTTCCAATTTGGTGGAATTCGGTTAGGTGTCAAATTAAATTCGCACGCCATAAAGAATATTGAAATGGACCATTAGATCCAAATAGTACATCAAAAGCGCCTTTCACCACTCGTCGCTTTTATAATTTGATTGCTGTTAAACGAGAAAAGCCTTTTCGATTTTTATTCGATTGAGGGATGTAAATTGAAAATGGAATAATTATAACAAGGGTATTGAGTGTATTGCCAGAATACCGGGTGATATAGTGACCAATAATTCTAAGGATGAGTTTAATATTGTCTCTAGAAAAAAATTGATTCCCAGCGAGCTCTATATTTTTATAAACCTGATTCAAATGCATACTTATTCGATTGCGTTTTTTATAAACATTTTGGAACATGAAGGTTTCGAAATAAGAGCAATTTTATGAGGGTTCGAAACGTTCTTGCATCTGTTCCACTTTTTATGTGAATGATTTGGGATCCAATTACGGAGCGAGAAGGTTCCGAAGCGAGAAATAATCGAGATCGAAACGTTCCACTTCATATGTTAATGAACTGGAATTCACTGAGGGTGCGAGAAGGTTTCGAAGCGGGAGGGATTCGAACTCGAAGCGAAGGAGATTCGAACCGTGCGACATGTTATGAACAAAACAAATTTAACGAGACGCTTGCAAAAACTTTAGTATTTAGTATAGTGGCAACCATTTCGATAAAACAATTTATTCTCGAAGAAATGGAAGTGTTGAGTATGAAAATTTTTAGGAAATAATAAAAAGCAATATGTAATATAAAGGATGATTCACGATGTATGACACATAAGACGTTTCTGGTGAACCAGACACCGGATCAGGTTGAACATTCAATGGTAAGCATATTCGGACATTCTCTAATCTACTGAAATATTGAAAAAAAAACGACAATGCGGTGTTGCCACTTTTGTTAGAAAGTAGTAGCAACTTGGGTTTTCGAATAGAACACCCTGTAAATTATAACATTTTTTAAATCTTCAACGGCTTCAACGTTCCTTGATACCAAAAACGGTAACAGATAGGTATACTGTTACCGTTTTCGAAATATTAATCAATTACAATTTTTCTCTTAAATCATGATCTCTAAAAATGCTGAAATCGTCTATAGTACCAAACTTTGGTTTGGAGTTACTTCGATACAGGATGGTTATTGAAAATTACAATATTTTCGTTTGCTCAAAAAAGTGACTGAGAGTTGATTATTTGAAAAGCAACACCGTGTATATTACAACAGATACAGAAAGCTGTTGAAATTTGCTTTCTTTCTATGTATATCATGCGTATACTCAACTGAAACTAACTGATACACTTTATTGTATGATTTTCACTATAGAAGGTTTTACGAAAACCGCGACACCTGTTTCGCGGCACAATAGCTTTCTCGTGTAAGCTATTCTATAGCGAAACACGTGTCGCGGTTTTTGTAAAACCCTTCATAGTATTCAACGAGAGTCATTTTGTGTGAGGGCAAATCAGTTTTTCATCTACCTTTTTTGGGTATTTTTTATCTTTCACAATCTGAAAAATATAAAAATTATAATGGAGAACTTTTTACAAGTGTAGAAAGTACCTTAATATGCAGTTGGTTAGTACCTCGTCCACTAGATGGAGTGACATTTTGTTGTATCGCTCCAACTTAGGAAGAGGAATAAAATACTCTGAAAGAATTCAGATTTTCAGTTATGGAATATCATTGACTTTAGGTCGATGATGGTCACTATATTGCACTGATGAGTGGGTAATGAGCCAGAAACCGGTCTGCAAGTGTGCCCGTTCCAAAATTGAAGGTCGACTCTTTCAGTTGTATTGCCAATTGCATATGCAGGAAATTTTCTGTGAAGATTCCTGCACTGACGCCTGTCAAGTATAATCCAACGCCCTTAGTGGTATTAGCCAGGGGAGTAGTTGTTTTCTGATAGGCGTCACTTCATTTAACCTACTGTGTAGGTATATTCGAGACTGGCTTGAAATTTTAAAGTTCATTTCTATAGATTTGTTCACTGCCAGTCTTCAAGCATAGCCTACTGACTAATAAGAATTTTTTTTTCCTTATTCAGAGGAATCGGGCAAATTACGGATATGCAGTTGGTTAGTAACTCGTCCACTAGATGGAGTGACATTTTGTTGTTTCGCTCCAACTTAGGAAGAGGAATGAATAACTCTGAAAGAATTCCGATTTTCAATTATGAAATATCATTGACTTTAGGTCGATGATGGTCACTATCTTGCACTGATGAGTGGCCAATGAGTCCGAAACCAGTCTGCAAGTGTACCCGTTCCAAAATTGGAGGTCGACTTTTTCAGTTGTATTGCCATGTGCATGTGCAAGAAAGATTCTGTGAAGATTTCTGTACTGACGCCTGTCGGTTATAATCCAACGCCCTTCGTGGTATTAGCCAGGGGAGTAGTTGTTTTCTGATAGGCGTCAGTCCATTCAACCTACTGTGTAGGTATATTCGAGACTGGATTGGACGTTTAAAATTCATTTCTTTAGATTTCTCATGTTATCTCAACTGTCTGTCAAGTCCTACCAATAGAGACGAATTGTGAATTTTCACGTGTGGATAAGATCAATAATTTTAAACTGCAACGTATTTTATCAAATATTAAACATTCTCTTCCAATTTTTGTAAATGAATTGTACCAATGTTCATCCAACACTATGTGCCAAATATTTTACATAACTATCGTATGAAACATCCTCAACAAAGTTGTAAGTCTAACCATCCATTTACATCTCAATATTATTTACACGCACAGTTTTGTAGCATCCCTGATGATAGAAACAATTTATTAAATTTCTGAATATAATTTCGTTGAACACTATACACGTCCTGCTGATAATTTCATCACAATGTCCAAAAATAACGAACACATTCATGAGAAATCTAAAGAAATGAACTTTAAGCGTCCAATCCATCAGAAAACAACTACTCCCCTGGCTAATACCACGAAGGGCGTTGGATTATAACCGACAGGCGTCACTGCATGAATCTTCACAGAAACTTTCTTGCACATGCAATTGGCAATACAACTGAAAGAGTCGACCTCCAATTTTGGAACGGGCACACTTCCAGACCGGTTTCGGGCTTATTGGCCACTCATCAGTGCAAGATAGTGACCATCATCGACCTAAAGTCAATGATATTTCATAATTGAAAATCGGAATTCTTTCAGAGTATTTCATTCTTCTTCCTAAGTTGGAGCAAAACAACAAAATGTCACCTCATCTAGTGGACGAGTTACTGACCAACTGCATATCTGTAATCTGCCCGATTCCTCTGAATAAGGAAAAAAAACTTTTTTATTAGTCAGTGGGCTATACTTGAAGACTGGCAGTGAACAAATCTAAATAAATGAACTTTAAACGTTCAAGCCAGTCTCGAATATACCTACACAGTAGGTTAAATGGAGTGACGCCTATCAGAAAACAACTACTTCCCTGGCTAATACCACTAAGGGCGTTGGATTATACTTGACAGGCGTCAGTGCAGGAATCTTCACAGAAAATCCATTTACATCTTGATATTATTTACACGCACAATTTTGTAGCATCCCTGATGATGAAAACAATTTATTAAATTTCTGAATATATATATATATATATATATATATATATATATATATATATATATATATATATATATATATATATATATTCATTGATTGATGCAACTAATTTTTCTTTATTTTAAGTATTTCAATATTAAATTCTACAAAAAGGATTTGAAGCTTTATATCTTCTATTAATTATCTGCGAGCGCTTTCGACATAAAAGTGAGATTAACTATTTTTGTACGAAACTATAAAAGTAAAATGTATCTAATGTTAAATTAGTAGAATAGAAAATTTTCCTGAAAAATAACTTGAAAATTTGTATATGTGAAAATTGATAGATGGTAACTAGAGGAACGAGATAGATTTTCAATTGTTTCATCAACAAGGATTCTTCTTGAGGCAACGAAAGAGACACCACGCTAAAAAATTCTCTCCGTAAAATTTGAATCATATAAAGTACATGAATTAAGAATTAAACTGAATAGTAGTGAATACTGATTAGCAATAATAAAGTCAGTGAAAAAACCTACCTGTCCAGCCAAGTCGAGTAAGAAATCCACGAGTTCCAGCTTCACAGAAATATCACACCATACACACACCAGTGTTGGAGGAAAGTAAGGTATTTACTTAAACCATTTATAAACAATATATGCATATATTAATGAAAAGACCTACGAACTGAATAAGACAATAACAAGTATTAGAAATCAAATCCAGAAATTGGACTCTGCCGAATTACAGTGACCTGCAATTCATAAACTGACAATCACCACATTTGTTCGGTATTTCTATATTGAATAGTTCGTTGTTCGATGTAGATTTGGGACTTTCTTAGAATTAAGGAATTTCTCTTTTGGCAATTGACAAATTTATATATTTCTGAATCTGAATTACTTTTAACTATAATAACTGTTCTATATTTCCTGACAACAATTGTGTCTTTTTAAAAATTTTTCCACAGGTGAAATCTACTAGAAAAATCAAAGTTTGGTAAGTAATTGTTGTGTTTTTGCCTGAATCCACCTGAGAGGTTGAGAAAAATCTCTATACACTAAGGTATAGGATTTTAACTCAACGTAAGAGTCTAGCCGAGTAAAATTTCCATAAAATAATAATAACAATAATAATAAAAATAAAAAATCAAAACTCAAAATAATTTATCAACATCTTCATCATCATATAATATATATATATATATATATATATATATATATATATATATATATATATATATATATATATATATATATATATATATATATATATATATATATATATATATATATATAATCTATACAGGGTGTTCCTTAAACACATGCTAATATTTAAGGAGGTAATTCTTAGACCCATTTTAAGGAAAAAACGTCCTATGGACGTATGTCCTAAACGCCTTAACTTTTGAGATACAGGGTGGCAAAGTTTTCAAAAATAATCAGTTTTTTAATAATAACTGAGATAATTTTGTAGACATCTTTGGCATATTTGGTACATATGTTCCATGCCTCAAGGCGCATTTTCTGATGTACAATTTTCTTAATTTTCTCTGCCAGTGGCGTACGTACGAGTTTTGAAATGTATATTTTTGACGAAAAAAATACTACGCCATTGCTTTATCTTGAATTGAAAATTATTTTTTAAATCTCCATACATTTTTGAGCACATTTGATTTGCTGGATTTTCTTTGTCCGACGTATGGTTTTCGCTCAAAAAAAAATTAAAAATCGCTTTACTTAAGGATACATTCCTTAAAAATCTGATGCGGTATCGTGCATCGACTGAAAGCAAACTAAGAGATCAGATTTGTTGCAGAATAATTGAGGATCTGAAAGGTATTTGTTTGTTGTCAGATGCACTGTTCTCAATTAAAATTACGTCATAACGCAGCACCGCTTAATAATTTTTGAAAACATAAATGTAGTTATCCTGGAATAAATGACGTGTAGCAGAATTTATTTACTGCGCATCTTGGAAATATGGAGTTTGTCGATATGTGATTTCTTTTAAAGATTAGAAGCAGAAAAAACAGCGTACCCACCATAGCAATAAAAAACGAATTCTCTGTATGTACAAACGTCAGTAGCTAATATTGATGTTGGTTTAAAGTAAGGTGTTGGTGTTAAAAACTGTCACAGCGCGTTTTGATTGATTTTGAAGTGTTATTGAAGTTATTTTGGTAGTCCGCTGTTTTTCTGAATATCAGTAAATACGGTAAATTATACGAATGCGGAAATGGCGCAATTGCATTACGTATATGGCCTTGCCGATGGTAATGCAACAGAAGCCAGGCGCATTTATCAGGAAAGATATCCTAATCGTGCCTTACCAGATAGCCGAACCTTTTCAAATATTCATCGTCGACTTGGGGAAACTGGTAGTTTCAAGAAAGGGACTCCGGAAGGTAGACCTCGTGTAGTAAGAACTCCTGAAATTGAGGAAGCGGTGCTGCAAGAAATTAAGGAACATCCTGAGACGAGTACGAGGAAGATCGCTAGAACTCTGGATATTTGTCATCAAATTGTTTGGCGTATTTTGGTTGATTTTTTGTTATACCCATACCATATTTCAAGAGTGCAGGCATTACTCCCCAGAGATTTTCCACAGCGTGTGAACTTCAGTCAGTGGTATCTACAAAGTATTGCACTAAATCCGCAGTTTGAGACACAAATTATGTTCACAGACGAAGCAAATTTTTCTCAGAATGCCATTCAAAATTTCCATAACAATCATGTGTGTGCTGAAGAAAATCCCCATGCAATAACCGAAACCCATTTCCAACACCAATTTTCGGTTAATGTATGGGCAGGAATTATAGGTGATCATCTAATAGGCCCATTTTTTCTACCAGGACGCCTTGATGGTCGTTCTTATTTACACTTTCTCGAAGAAGACTTACCTGGGTTATTGGAAGATGTGCCACTTGCGTTAAGGAATCGAATATGGTACATGCACGTTGGCGCCCCTGCTCATTTCAGTGTAATTGTCCGAAACCATTTAAATACAGTTTATCCTAATCGTTGGATAGGTCGCGGAGGACCTCAGCAATGGCCAGCAAGATCCCCCGATCTCAACAGTTTAGATTTTTTTTTATGGGGTCACCTTAAAACTCTTGTGTATAAGACTCCCGTTAATACTTCAGAAGATTTAAGGGAGCGAATAGTTGCCACGTGTGAAACTATACGAAATACGCCGGTAATATTTGAACGGGTGCGTAATTCCATGCGTAGAAGGGCGAAAGCATGCATACTAAGTGCAGGTGGCCACATCCAACGATTTCTATAATCAGTTTTGGTTTTATTACTAATTAACAAATTTGTGCTATTCGTTTAGACTTACTGTCACAAAATAAAATAAAACTCGTTTTTGTGAAAAATTTATTTTTTTGCAGATTATGTTTTCAAATATTATTAGGGAATTGGTAATGCGTTATGAAGCAATTTTCAGATTCTCATTCATTTTAGAATTGATCTAATTTCTTAATTTGCTTTCTGTCGATTTTTATTTTTTTGAGTGAAAATCATGCGTCGGACAAAGAAATACCAAGAGATCAAATTTTCTCAAAAATAAATGAGGATTTTAAAAATGATTTTATTTTGAAAAGAAAGCATTGGCGTAGTACTTTTTCCCCAAAAATATTCAATGCGAAACCCGTAGGGATGCCACTGTTTGAAAAAATACAAATTTGTGTACATCAGAAAATGCGTCTTGAGGCATGGAACATATGTACCAAATACCACTGTATATATATATATATATATATATATATATATACAGTGTGTAACAACGAAAACTTAACAGAGCCGTTTTTGAATATGAAAAGTGAGATTTTTAAAAAAAGCTCGGACACGTCGATTTCTAATTAAAGGGGGGCACCTTTCAGACTAATCAGATTTTTTGTAGTACGCACCCTCTCGGAGGAGTGCGTCAGACGACCCTTATTTAGATAGGGAAAGTAGGTCTAGTGGTACCTTGGTTTGAAGGTCTTTCGAATACCTTTACATCTCAGTTGAAAGAAAATTTTTGTAACGATTAGTTTTCGAGATAATTTGAAGATTTAAAGGTATTTTTATTGAGTTCAACTCTTTTCAATATGAATCAAATTGTTTTTAAGGTACAATTTACGTTCAGAATTTTTATAAAAAAATAATTTTTTGCTTTTTATGACAACCTGCTAATACGTGTCCATTTGATTTCGTAAAAAAGTAAGAATTATTTGTTTATTACGTGGAGATTTTTTCGGGGGATGGGGTTGGTTACACCCTAACATTTTAGGTAAATTGAGTGGCACCTCCTTATGAAGGTTACCTTTTGACGTGGATATTTTATGCTTCTGATAAAAAGTGAATCATACTAAAAACTTACCTACACAACGAATACAACCTGCTGATTTCCTTGATTGCTGATGACACAGAAAAGTTTAAAAAACTGTTTTGAGGCTAATAAATCCCAATAATTGTTTTTAAAGCACATACAAAAAAATACACCTACACATACACATACACCTAATAAGGGTAACTCACACAGGAAATTTAGAGTAATTGTTCAGAATTTGCGGCATTTCGCTCCATGCAACAATAAAGATTTTGTTCAAATTTTGCTCTTACATTATTCAACATCTCAGGAGTTATAGCTCGGCATTGATCAATAATTCTACGACGTAATTTATCCAAATTAGCTGGCTGTGTAGCATAAACTTTAGACTTTAAATATTCCCACAAAAAGTAGTCCAGTGTTGTTAAATCAGGTGGTCGTGCTGGCCATTCAATTGGACTTCTTCTGCCAATCCATTGTCCTTCAAAATGATTATTCAAAAAATTTCGAACCTGCTGGGCATAATGGGGTGGTGCACCGTCTTCTTGAAAATGGATAAATTAATCTTGACATCTTGGATTCTGTTCAATTATTTCCACTATACGAGGTTGTATTGCCTCTTCAAGAAGTTGTAAATAAAAATCACCGGTTAAATTTCCATCAATGAAAAATGGACCTATAATATGATTGCCTAATATTCCGGCCCAGACATTCAACTTTTGGGGATGTTGGGTATGTATTTCTGCGTATTGTCTTGGGTTTTCATCCGACCAATAACGGCAATTGTGATGGTTCACGCAACCATTTAAATAAAATGAGCTTCCGTCCGAAAAACAGATGTTGTAAAGCAGCTCGGGATTTTGCATTAATCTCTCACTCATGCCCTCACATAACTCCTGTCTTCTGTCAAAATAATCCTCATTGAGTTCATGAACAAGTTTAATTCAGTAAGGATGGAATTTGTGGTTTTTAAGGATTCTCCATGCGCTCATATGGCTTATCGGCCATTGCTGATAAACCTCTGGTATTCAACCTGGGATTGGCGATGACTTGACCAATCACTACAATCGTCATTCACTACCCTTCTCTGAACATTTCTTTTCTTATTCAAAACCGAACCTGTCTCCCTGAATTTTGTGACCGAACCCAGAACGTGATTTCTGCTTAGGTGTTTACCAGGGTTTTGGTCGTTGAATAAAATTGATGTTTTATTAGCATTCTGGTCGTTGCCAAAAAATAAAGCAATAACTGAAACCCTTTCAGCAGTAGTGTAAGGCATTTTCAAACAAATAACAATACACGACCCGTTTAAACAAATCAATCCAACGATGTACTAATGAAAACTGGAAGAAGAGGAGTGGTTATTGATTTTATTCAACAAAAAACTGATAAGAAGAACTGCTCGATATTTTATTTATTTAGGCATACAAGTTACCGAATGGTCTGTCTAATGTATTATTAACATGGCAATTTTAACTTCAAACTATCTCGAAAACTGATCGTTACAAAAATTTTCTTTCAACAGAGTTGTAAAGGTAATCGAAAGACCTTTGAAACAATGTGCCACTCGACCTACTTTCCCTATCTAAATAAGGGTCGCATAAGGGACGCTTATATACGCACCCCCTCCGAGGGGGTGCGTACTACAAAAAATCTGGTTAGTCTGAAACATGTCCCCCTTTAATTAAAAATCGACGCTTCCGAGCTTTTTTTGAAAATCTTACTTTTTATATTTAAAAACGGCTCTGTTGAGTTTTCGTTGTTACACACTGTGTATATATATATATATATATATATATATATATATATATATATATATATATATACAGAGATATAGATGTTATTGAGTGTGTATGATATAAATCAAAAGGGAAAATTATTTGTAGACAGAACACTCAAAAAATGGAGGCAAACCGCGCTGATGGCCAGAAACACGTGTTCATGTTTTTCTATCTGTTTTTGAATCTTTTTATATTTTATTCTCATGTTAGTAAGTTCTCCATATTTATATATTTTTTACAAGATATATAATCTTATTATTGTAGTTGTCCTGACGAAGGTGTGAAATATACCGAAAGCTTGACATATAACAAAGAGTTTTCTTTATAACAGCCCAGCTATTGACTGCAACCTCACGAATTGAATCGATTTATAGTTAATCCAGTCACTAATATATATATATATATATATATATATATATATATATATATATATATATATATATATATATATATATATATATATATATATATATATATATATATATATATATATATATATATATATATGAAATCTGAAGTTTTCACGGATAGGAATATGCTAAAATGGCTTTCCGGGTATTTGATCCGTGTATGTGATATTATCTCTAATTTCACCTGAAATTAGAGATAATATCACATACACGGATCAAATATATATATATATATATATATATATATATATATATATATATATATATATATACTTCGATGAAAAATGTAGAAGCCAGGTAAATTCTTGGTTGGGAGGATGTAACACAGTAGAGATCGGAAAATATCACTTGAAATTTTTACTTCGTACTTCCTTAGATTTTTTTCAACATGCGGTATTCAACTTGAAAGAACGCTGACTTATGAGTTAGTACTGTACTGAATAGGTTTGGAAGGGAAAAATGAACACTGATTTACAATCAAAATTTTGGTTTTTATTGCCATCACCATATTTAACCTTCCCTATTTGATTTTTTGAAGGTGTAACTAGCTGGCTTTTATCTCAAAAACAGCTTTTTATACAAACCATATAAATGGTTATCCACTTCACATTCATTTTATGTGTGATATAAAGTATTGTATGATATACATATAAAATTTTTCAATCAACAGAGAATAAATTTGACCTAATTTGCTGTCACTCCTCTATATTAACAATCACATTACAGTTATTTCCACCTTGAGTGTTTCCTGATCCATCAGAAATGATCAATTTTCCTCTTACAATAATTTTCACAACAGGAGACTTTTTCTCACAAATGAAAAGGCGTTTTTCGCAGCAGTTTCGATGATTCCATACCAATGCATTTCCCCCAACACTAACTTCCAAACACCATTGGGCACCATAAACAAAGTGTTTATGATCAGGATCTTCTTTACTCCAGTTGAACCATTTGATGGGTTTACCATTTGACCATTTCCATATTTGGTTCACTTCTCTCTTTCCTCCAATCCAATAGGGAGTCGTTTCTTTGGAAAGAATAGCGAAATGATTAGTTGAAAATGAAACAAAGGTTTAAACATATTATTTTGTAACAACTAAGCTATCACAGCATGGAAATAGCAGAATTTCCCCAGAATAAACTGTCATGATAAAACTTCTGAAAGCAGTTTCCTTATTGAGTTGAGAAAATGTAGGAATGTGCACAGGAGTTAATTCTATAGTGAAAACGTTCATATGAACATACATCCGAAATAGATCCAACTATTAAACTTTCCTGAAAAGTTCCTATTTTGTATCATTACTATAAATTTTCAGTAATAAGAGGTTCATTTAGTTTCAAATATTCACAAATTGCTGAATCCAGTAGCGGCCCTGAACACATTTCAGCCAACATTATTGACCTAAACATGAACGCCACTGATTTTTTTGTAACATTCAATTTTGTGTTGAGTAAAACCTACAAAACTTAAGACATCCTCATTTCTTGGTTTCATTTCGTATCTTGCTTTATTCTACAGAAAACAAATAAAAACGAAAAGCGGGTAAAAACAACTAGAGTGCTGTGCATTTAAAAAGCAACACCTATTTGTTCACCATGTTTTGCATTTGTCAAGTTAATTTTTGGTTGTGATAGGGATATTCACAATAGGTTTACAATAATTTCAAAAGGATAAACACCCTGTATGTTGAGAACAATGCATTTCCGGACCTACGTTTATGTAATTTTTTTTTCATAAAATTAGCTCCTGAACACGCTCTTGCATATTTTCACCGTATCTGAAGTACCTAACAGCAGTCTATTCCAGAATCCACGGATAGAATAAGAGGTGCTCCTAACGAAATTACCTCAAAAACAATCTTTAATGTAAGAAATATGAATTTGTGATCAAACTTCAATATTATCAGGTGTTAATGTTGAACATTGAAACATTTATTGGAATGAAATAGAATGAGTTTTGACCTAATTTTCTCAAGCAAATATTCATGCATATTCTTAAAAAGAATATCAAATTATTAATGAATAAGGAAAAGAAAACTGATCCGATTTTCGAAAATATTAAAGTGTATAATAGAGAATTGAAGTAGCTATCAAAGTTTTCACAATACCCACCCCCTTCTCTATTTTTCTATCAGAAATAATAAAAATGTAAAAATAATAATAATAATGTAAATATAATTGATATACATTGAAACTTTGTTTTGCATCTCAGAAACTCTTGAAGAAAAAACGTCTTCATGAATGTATTTCAAGGGCGAAACACAAGCACTACAGGAAAATCCTTAAGGCGCTCTTAGAGCCGTGCCTGTGTGAAAGTGGTGATTCACATTGTATTTGAATCGTTGGAGATCAACTCCATTTAAAAAAATGTTCTCAGGAAGAGAAATAAACGTCATTCTCCGAATGAGAGAATTAATGAACAGTGAAGTTTGACGCGTACTGAGTTGAACTTCGAAACGATGAGCAGCCACACTCCGTCTGATATGGTACTGCTCTTGGTGGAATCAAATATGTCAAGTCACTTGAACACTTCTATACATACTGGATGTATGTATAGAAGAGAGACAAATCTCCGACCTTTCTTCGATGTTCCTAACTATCAAGGTTGCAAGAGATGTTCGCGTTTCCAATCAGGCGGATGACTCTTTTCTGGATGGAATCCAGTAACTTCGGGGTATGTTTGGGGGCGGAGCTCCATACATGAGAACAATACTCCAAAGAAGGTCTGATCTGATCTCTATAAAGCATCAGAAAATGCTGAGGTGTGGACAGTTTCCTGGTTAGGAACAGTGTTCCAAGCTTTCGAGAAACAGCCTTTGCAATTCATGCAGCATGATTGTGGCAAGACATATTGGTGTCCTTTTAACCCTCAACAAACTTATCGAAGCAGAAAGCGAAATTGTCTGACCTGAGATTATTATATCCGGTTATGACCTGGTTACTTCCACCCCAATTCGAAATCACTTCTAGATCCTCATGAAAATATTGAACCGACGAAAACAAAGAGAAGCCTGAAGAGCCTATTGTGAGGCAGTCGAAGACTTTCCACTAGCTTCTAGGCTACAGAAGGCACTCTCAAATAACCACCATAAGACTATCGGCATCCTGACGAGGGAAAATGGCGACAAAGCCGCCAACCTCCAGGAGAGTGCTGAGATTCTTATGGAAACTCACTTCCCAGGTTCTGTCTTTCCTGGAACGGCGAACTGGACGGATGTACCAATAACACCCTCACAATATGACTGGCAATATGCTAGTACAGTAATTGATGAGGACAAAATAAGATGGGCCATATCGGGCTTTTCCCCCTTCAAGTCACCAGGGCCTGACGGTATAAGACCATCCCTACTTCAGTGGGGACTGGACACTCTTATGCCACACCTGGTTGGAATATTCAGAGCCTCTCTAGCTCTGAGGTATATTCCCAGTAAGTGGAGAGAAGTAAGAGTAGTATTTATACCCAAACCAGGTAGGATGGAGTACACCCTACCAAAAGCATTCAGACCAATTAGTCTCACACCGTTTTTCTTAAAAAACATGGAGAGGCTATGTGAGCGATATATAAGAGATGAAGTACTTGTTAACAACCCACTTCATCCAAATCAGCATGCATATACCCCGGGAAGGTCTACTGATTCGGCCCTTCACCATGTGGTTGGCAGAATCGAGAGATCATTGGATAACAAAGAATCCACCCTAGGTATATTCATAGATTTCGAGGGAGCGTTTGATAAAACAATCTTTCCAACAATTACCCAGCAACTTCACTCCAGGAATGTACCCCTGGTAGTAGGAGAATGAATACTCCAGATGCTCTCTAGCAGAGCAATGAGTATTAATGTAGAAGACATCACAGTAAAAGGACTGGTCATGAGGGGATGTCCACAGGGAGGGGTCTTATCACCCCTTCTCTGGAACATAGTTCTGGATACCCTAATTAATCACCTTAACAAAAATGGATTCTACACAATTGCATACGCAGATGACATAGTTATCTTGCAGACCGGCAAATTTGTAAACACACTGTGCGATAGAGCGCAGGATGGGCTCAAATTGATAGAAACATGGTGTAACGAACAATCACTGTCGATCAATCCCAAGAAGACTGAGATGGTCCTTTCCACCAGGAAAAGAAGTTCACCCCGTGTAGTCGCCTGGATCTACACTGCAATAATAAGACCTATGTTAACGTATGGAGCCATTGCATGGGGACCGAAAGTTCTACAAGCAACGGCCATCCAGAAATTATATCAAATACAGCGACTGGCTTGTTTAAACATCACAGGAGCCATGAGAACAACACCAACCGCGGCAATGGAATTAATCACGGGTCTGACCCCTCTGGACCTGTACGTTAAGGAGGTTGCGTTAATGGCCATGGTACGATTGCACACGGCTGGTGTAAACCTAGAAGTAAATGGGTCGATTGAGGTTGGGCCTATGTCGGGAAGCGCTTACTGCGCAACCTCTGCTGCAGGCAACAAGTGATGCAATTGAACCCAGGTTTGTGTTTAATAAACCCTACAAAATACAAATTGAGCAGAACACAGAGTCAGATGCTACAAATGCAATACGGATTTATACAGATGGCTCAAAAACCAAAGAAGGCTCAGGATGTGGAGAGTACTCCAGATCACTAAGCCTAAGGATTAAGTGGGGAATGGAAAGAAATACCAGCGTGGTCCAAACAGAACTGGCTGGTATCTCAATCGCCACAAAAGAAATAACCAAGAAAAGAATTTCAGGCAAAAACATTACAATCTGCACTGATAGCAGACAAGCAATATAAGCCTTGAACAGACACCGTGTTACTTCAGGGCTAGCACTAGAGTGCCACCAAGATTTAACCAAAGCCTCGGTAGATAATAACATCATCCTGAGGTGGGTTAAAGGGCACGAAAGGAGTAAAGGTAATCGCATTGCCGACTCTTTAGCCAAGGAAGCGGCTGGACTAAGAATTTTAGGACCAAGTGGCACCCACGGCCTGATGACTTCGACAATTGCGGAACTAGTCAAATGTTACACCCATGCTCAATCTTCAAAGAGATGGGATGAAATCAAAGGATGTAATCTTGCCAGGATCACTTTGGGCGACCCTGGGAAGCTGGCGCCGAAGAAATATCTGGCGATGACCAGGAAAAATCTACGCCTTACAGTAGGATTTCTGACTGGCCACTGTCAGCTAAGGAAACACCTACATAATATGGGGCTAGTGGACACACCTCTATGCAGGATGTGTGAACAGGAAGATGAGACTGTCAGGCATGTCCTGTGCGAGTGCCCGGAGTTATCGTCAATAAGAGAGTGTGTGTTCAGCGAGTCTTGGCCTACACCTGCCGATATAAAGGAGATGTCTCCCAGCGACCTAGGAGGACAACTCCTCGGGAGGATGTACAATGGGTCACATGTGGCCTGAGTGCGTGGGCTTACACTCACCCTCCCTACTCTAAAGATACAGATACAGAGATTGAACCGATTGCTGCCGAAGGCCTTAGAAATATCAAGCGCAACAGCTCTCTACGTTTATCTATTGCGTTATTCCAAATATGGGTGACATACGATGGAAGGTCACCTGTTGATCTTTGTTTCCGAAAGCCATTTTGATGATCGTTCAAGATATTGAAGCCATTCAAAATCACTGATTGTGAAGCGACTGGTCTATAGTTATTTGGAGGAGTTGGTTTGCCCTTTTTGGGAATAGGCTGAATGCGAGCAATCTTCCAACAAAAAAGAAAAACCCCTTTCTTGTAAGACAGGTTGAAAAGTCTGCAAAATACTGTGGTGTGCCAGTTAATAAACCCATGTCCCAAGAATAACAATTTAGGAAAGATACAAACAAAATTTTTTCATAGTTACATACAATACATAGAATACATACATTGAATTTCAACTTTGTGATGTTACAATGGCACTCAAAATTTTGAACTTGAATATAAAGTCGTTGATTCCTAAAGTTTTGAAAATGCTATCGATTATTTATTCGAAATATGACATCATCATTTTAACGGAATCTTGGTTAGACACAAATGTCGATGACAATATAACAATGTACTGACAAGATAGAGATACCCGTGCTGGCGGTATTGCAATTTACATCATATGTGATTGTTATTCTTCTATCATCAAAGAAATTCCAGTGAATGATACTGAACGAGTCTAGTTATCTGTCACTTACAAAAAAGAGAAGGTCTGTATTGGAGCAATTTACCGCCCTCCTTCATATCCTGTTTATGACTTTATCAAAATTTTGAAAAATTGTCGTATCAACCTTGTTTTTATGAATTCAATGAACAGCTCGGTAAAAAAACTCCAATCAAACAATTGATAAATACCCCCACTCGTATTACAAATACATCGAACAGATATAATCATATTTTCCAATCATTTATGTATCACAAATACTGAAGTTAAAAGTACAGATCTCTCGTACCATTCAATCACAACATGTAGTATCGATTTGGAATCAGCCTCCAAAAAACTCTTTCAAGAGTTGTTTCAAGAATTTTAAGCATGAAGAGCCTTTTATAACGACTTGGTTAACTCATCATTGCATCTAATATACCCAACACCAAATATTCATGAAAAAGTTCAAATTCTGAAGGAAACTCTTATATCTTTATTCAACAAATATTCTCCTTTGAAAACAGTTCCAATAACCAAATTGGAAGCCTCCAGGTTGACAGAGAATATCAGAATGGTAATGCATGAACGAGATGAGGCCCTCAAGAAGTACAAAATATCGAAAAATACGATGGATTAGAATAATTTCAAAAACCTCAAAAATTACGTCGATATCGCTGTAAAAACTGAGAAAAAAGGGTGCTCAAAGTTTAGCATTCAAACAGGTATCCCAAAATGTATGTGGAAAGATCTTGATGACATGGGAATTCACTCGAGAAAAAACATTAGGAAAAACATACCAGATCACCTTGTTGATTCTAATGCGGTTAACAAACACTTTGCAACAGTTGCCAGTGTTAGGAATCACACGTGAAAAGGTAAGACCTCGTTAATCTTTAGCTCGCACAAGTTTCGGCTTCTGAGGGTTGTCGTTCGTAGGGGTGCGACAGCTGGTTAACGGAAAAACAGATTTTAAACAGATTATAACCCATACCCTCAAAGCTGCGGATATAAAACTGATATGAGATTTTTCACGAGCTGTACATTTGATGAAAAATATGTGATCTGCAGATATCTTGATCAACAATGTTTGAATTTTCTGATGAGGTGAGTTGATTTTGTGAAATTAAATTAGTTCGAATTGAAAACAGTGGCCCATATTATTGCCATACTATTGCGAGAAAACCCAAAGGCGTTATTGGAGTTTGCTTAGATCCATAAGCTCAGAATGAAAATTTAGTGGGAAATATGATCCAGCCACATTTGAAAAGGATATAAAGGGACTTTAAGATGAATCAGAGAAAATGATTCAAATGGGAACATTTGCAACTCCTTCTAAGGAGTTGATTCATTAAGGCTTTTCGAAAATCAACTCTGTTGATTTCTCTTCGGCTTTTACTGTGATATCTTTTCCACAAAAACACTTATAAATCATTGACAATGTCCAATCAGATTAGAAATACTGCGTATTGATTTGCATCATTGCAAATATGAAATCAGTTTTTGAATATCATTCCAAATGTTGAATTTTCAACTTAAATCAATAATTCCTCACCTCTTCCACTCAGAATTCCATATAACATATTATTTTCTTCTTCAGATTCCAATTCGGCTAGTTCCATAAACATTGCCGAACAAATCTCCTTTGCTTCTGAATAAGAGGCCTAAAACATAAATTCAATGTCACTTCAGAAATGTCAGACATGAAATGAAATGAAAACGTGATGTTTCTGAAGAAGATGATGGCCTTGGTAATAATAATGGCAGAGTTTCTCACTGCTTGACTTATGCAAAAGTCTGTTTGTCCTGAAGCTGATAACGAATTTTAGGAAACTTCAAATAACAATAACATACGATATCAATATCAGTGAATTCTAATTCGACAGTAATTTGCAGTCGTATGTATTTATATGCAAAAAAATTAGTGAGCACACTCATCGTATTGTACTTCTTGGTCGAATTCAAAATACAACACTTTTTCATATTGCTTTTTCGTTTAATAATGTTTATTCATTCAATTCTTGTGTCATTTCAATACTGCATTCATTGTCGACTGACGTAAGTTATAGGTTACATATTGAATCCAAATAATTTTACCAACAACCTGATTTATTCTTAAATATCACTAGAGTTTTATCCCAACACCACATCGTTATTGTAATACTTCAACACGTGTTTCGATCACCAAGTGATCATCTTCAAGACGAAGAATAATCTTTCAGTTCAATCTTCCTCTTGGTGATTGGAAAATCTTTGGGTGATCAGCAGGACGAAAGTGTACTCTTATAACACAAGTTATTCCAATATTTCGATAAAATTTATTATCATCTTCGAGAAAAAGCTACAAAATTTGTATGATGATAGTACAATATGAAAAATTATTATGAAAGGGCTCAATTTATTGTTAGTGAGGATGGCCGTGTTGAAAAGAATGTTACATTTAAACAATTGAAACAGGTCAATACAATGAAACAAAACACTACTTCAAAAGAGGAGGAGTCAACCTCTTTTATTGTAGTGACTTGTTTCATTGTATTGACATGTTTCAATTGTTCAAATGTAACATTCTTTTTGACACGGCTATCCTCACTAACAGTAAGTTATAAGTGTGGTCTGAAGCACACTCCCTTTTTTATTTTACGAAAATTGATCAAGGTGCAATGAAATTGAACTGTATTATCATATTGCTTTGTACAATTTCCCGACTGATTCGGGAAACCTCTCAATTATTCAAAATATTTTTCAGTATTGGGATACTCACCTTGTAAGTACTAATATAAAACTTCTTATTCGGTGAACCTGAATCTTTTGAACTAGATATGGAACAACTTTCACCATCGACACTAATGCTTTCCAATATTGTATCATTACATTGATTTTCAATTTTTTCGCAAATATAAGCACGTTTATAGTCACATGATAGGTCGTTCCAAAAAGCATCAGTGTTTCTCTTGAAAACTTCTATACAACTTTCATTTCCTCCATACGAATTGGGTTCTCCAGGGCCCCAGTTGAGATATGTGATTTTACTTCCATCCAACCATGTCCAAGTTGTTCCATCAGCAATTTTATTTCCAGATGTCCAGGCACCCTCACCATCACTCAAATCTGTAGAGAAAAATGATAATATCTTATGGAATTTATCTGGAACGACAGTTGAAGAAATTTCAAGAACAATCCGGAACAATCCAAACTATTCGAGAATATTCCTCAAACTTCTAGAACATACCGGAACATTCTGGAATGTGATGGAATACTTGGAAACATTCCATTATATGTAACGATCGTCAGGCTCCAGGGCAGGCTAACCTGATATAGCTAATGGTTCGCAGATTCAAAAATACCTTCAGGTTCTGGTGTAGATTCATACAGTCACAAATCTAGTTGAAAAATATCAACCTGCCTAGGTATCTGAAGTACAGTATTTCTAGCGGGGTGTGAGGATAGTGATATAAACCTACCACGAATAGATCAACAAAATATTCTCTGACAGGCAAGGGGTTTCAGAGCAATTTTCAAGCTGGTAGTGAATAAGTGAACTGCAAAAAAAACTGTTTTCGAAAGAAACATCAGAATTGTTTCTGGTCTGGATACCTGGACACACTGACCAGAAGCCAATGATGACATATACTAGAATTGACATATTCCAAGGCATTCATACATCTTTTGGAGTATGTTACCAAACAATTGGAGATTATAACACGGATAGCCTAAGTTGTTCAATAGGCCCACATACTATCGTCTGAAGAGATGTGGACCGTTATCTTGGGAAGATAACGAAACTTCAGAACAGAATATTATTCGATTACAGAAAGAAAATGAAAAATTACAATATACTCATGATTTAATCACTACTAATTCAGCAGAAAAAATAATAGGGGGAGTTCAAAGAAGATAACAGTACAAATAAAAAATATAGACGAAAACAAGTCCTTAAAAGTGCATTATTATATTATCAGGTCTTAACCCAAAGAGATGTAAATGAAATGAACAGTTATTCTGAATCAATTATCATCAAGCCAAAATTATCTCGAGATTCATTAAAAACTGAGAAAGATCCCAGCAACAAAATTGATGTTATATGAGATATAACATTAATATTGGTAATCTCAAGATTGATGTTGCATCAGTGAAACAAACTGAATAAGGAGAACTGGAGATACGTTGCAAAGAAACATATCATCATGAAAAGTTGAAGAAATCGAAAACATATTAAAAGATAATTATATAGTAGAAGTTAAAACAAATCAACCCAAGATTCAAAAGTGTGAGTCTATTTCTTGAAAAACCAATCCATAAAGAAAATCTACAACAAATTATGAAAGAACAAAACTTTTTTTCATTAGCGAAAATGATTTCATAAAAATGAATCACGTGAAATACATTTTCCACAAAAACAAATATGCTTATGATATGGAAATCTATTTAGGAATATTCTTGAAAAAACAAGGAAATCTGTTCATCAGTTGTCAGAATTTGAATGTCTGTGACAATAATCAATTAACATAATGTTGCTGATTCAATCACTCTTCAAAAAACTGTAGTAATTCAACAATTTGCTCTACATGTGGCGATTGTCATGAAGAAAAAAGTGTACTGGTTCTGAAATGAAATGTTCAAATAGGGAATTTTCGAATTAAAATTTTAAAACCAAACACTGCGTTGACCAAGTAGCAACCAGTCAAAATTGTCCAGTGATCAAATCTCAAGAAAGTAAGTACTTTTCTCAAATTGATCATAGTTATTAATCAAAAACCGAACACTCTGAAGAATGAATAATACGGATATAGAAGTATTTGAATACCAATCAATTTTTGAATATCATAGCAAAATAAGTACTGAACCCAAAAATCTTTATTTAAATGTTCGATCAACAAAAAATAAAATAAATGAAATAGAAATTATCAATAACGTAGTTGAAGCAAATGTGATAATAATTTTCGAAACATGGATGAGTGAAGGCGAAGATCTTATTTTTTATAATTTCAAGAAAATAATTTTTTTTTATTCCTGAAGGCTGAATCAATATGGATTACGAAATTGTCAATGAAGATTCTAAAAATTCATTGATTGAAGTAAAACTATCACAATTTAAAATTATGTTCACCAATAGAGAACTACAAAGCTTTCCTGAAGAGATTAGATGAAAATCTTCAAAATATAAATAATACAAAACTGAAGTGTTTTGTGTTTGGAGATCTAAATATCAACATTCTGAAGAACAATTCCGATTTTCAGTGATGTATGCTATTCAAACAAATTCAAAATTTGCAATGAACAAATACCTACCAGAGACTTTCAAAACAAATATTCGTTAATAGACCATGATACTCAGTCCCTCCCCCGTCTTCGACCGAATAAAGACTTCGATGTTTAACGAAGTTTCACTCTTACTATCTGACCTGAAAGTTTTGAGTTTGAATTGGTGTGAGCTACGAAAAAACCTCGTGTGTGGCAGTTTCTGGTCGAATGGACCTATTCACTTTGGTCCTACCTATCTATCTACCACCCACGAAGCAGGAGTACCCAAACAGGTTTTAATAACGGCATCTAGAAGGATGGCAAAAAGTAATCTGACCGCATATTCTAATATACAGGAAAAATTATTATTACAAAGTTGAGTTTCAAGTGGCTTACTACGTGGAAATGATATCCAGAAGTTTAGTGAATGATAATGTTGAACAGTTTCATTGAAAAATAAAAGATAATAATGATAATGAACTAATGAACTGAAAAATAATTCGGAAGGTATTAGGTAGCAGTCATCACACCACTCTCCTCAACAATTTACGGTATTGAACAGATGAAAAAATTATAAAATCGTTGGGCATCATTTGATTCTCATATTTAGGTACTATTCTACTAGTTGTGTTGAGGGTATTTGTGAAAAGTATGTAATCCGTCATTTTGTAGCTGCGGCCATCTTGAATTTGCATCTTTTACAAAGTGTATTACTATTCTACTACTAGTCAAGCCCCGACATTTTGTAACTTGGGCTATCTTGGATTAACAATGATACAGAATTCATCTAAATGTATTGTCATCTGTGTACCAAATTTCAGATCAATTTGTCAACAGGAAGGGGGTTACACTTCATTTACTGAATTTGGCCCAAACAAATGAATAAACAAACAAACGAACAGGGCAAGTAAAATGAAACCGTTTGATTGAAATGCAAAAATCAACACTGTCAACTACATACTTTGAAACAATTCTGGAACTAGATGTCTTTCATGAATTTACGAAATATCGAAATAATTCAGAATGTCCCCGCATATAGTGGGATTTTAGTTAACTCAACTCCTGCTGAGGAAGTACAAACTCTGCATTTTGTCATATATATATATATATATATATATATATATATATATATATATATATATATATATATATATATATATATATATATATATATATATATATTATATATATATATATATATATATATATATATATATTATATTTATTTTCACCTCATCATATGTATATGTATGTGATTTTCTGACAATAAAATTGATTATTATTATTATTATTACTAATATTATTATATATAGCATGCATAATGGCAAGAAGATTGCACTTTCAAAAATGGGAAATGAGACTTTTTATGTTTTTACACCACCTGTATTTATAAATAACGTTACTTACAGTTTCGTCCTATTGTGTCTGTTTCAAAATGTTTTTATAGGACGAATCTGCAGTAATGTTAGTTATAAATACAAGTGGTATAAAAACATAGAAGGTTAATTTCTCATTTTTTATTATGATCTCCTACCATGTAGTAATGGCTACATCCATCAATTTATAGATTGCACTTACTATTATTTTGCAATAATCGGGATATGTCCTCGTTTTTCTCAGAGTTTTGAATGCTCACAAGTTTCATCGACTGCTCCTGACAAAGTTGTTTTGCTTCGTCGCGAGTTACCTGAAAGAATACATAACATTTTACTTTCTCGTATTGATTCGTTCAAGTTTTAATGATATAAAGATGACAAATAAAAGTGATACACACCTTTGCAGCTCCTAAGAGAAAATTTTCAGGTCCACCTATGAATTCAAAAAATCTATTAGTCGACCTTTCAGTTAATTAGAATATACCTATTAATTGCACTATATACTTTCAAGTACACCCATGGACAAGGTCTTCAGTGAGCCTATATTGGATAACGTATTCTCAAAATATTTGTTTATATTGTAAAGGCTCGCGCAAACCGGAGCGGCCGCGAACGCGGTGGCGGACGCGGTGGCGATGCGTTCAAACGCTGTGCGTGTAAAATAATTAAAGAGGGCAAACCTAAGCGATCTACCGCACGCGCCCGCTTGTTTTGCAGCGAACTGTCCGCGTCTCGCTTGGCGTTCGGCGGTAGAACGCTGTTTACACTATTTGCCCGCTCAATTCGCGCGATCTTCTGCAGGACAAAACATGTTGAGCACAGAGGAGCTTATCGAAAGTGTTCGTGTTTAACCAATTTTGTATGATCTCACTAATAGTGAGTATAAAAATATCAAGAAAAAAGACAAAATATGGGACGAGATTGCCGAGTCGTTTGAAGGGGTAACTGGTAAGTACAAAATAACATATTTGTAGTAGGTAATGTATTTTTCTTAAAATATTTATTTGAATTTGAATTATTTGAATTTGAAATGCAGTATTTGTTGATCTTCTGTTATCATTTCTATTTCTAATGGTTCCAGGGTACGCTTCATTTTCTTCTAATAAATTGGATGGCAAGTCACACTGTTTTATGAGCAAGTAATTGTGTAATACACAAACAGTTTTAACAATAATTATGGCTGTTTCAACTTTTACTTCAATAGGTCTGAAGAGAAGCCGCCACTTATTGGATAACATTCCAAATGCATTTTCCACGACACGGCGTGCTCGGCACAACCTTTTATTAAAGACTTCTTTTCTTGGATCAGATTTTGATTGACGATGTGGAAAAGGTCGCATTAAATATTCCTTCAGTGGGAAAGCTTCATCACCAACAAGAACACAAGGTGTACACTCATCTTGAAATGACAAAGGTTTATCTTTTGGGACATTAAAGGTTTTGTTATCAAGTCTTTGCCCCATAATAGATTGTTCGAACAATCCACCGTCGCTATTTCTGCCATATCCTCCAACATCCAAACAGATAAATTTGTAATCATAATCTACGATAGCTAGTAAAACGAAAGAAAACTTAGATCCAGTTTTATCCGGACATTTTATGGTAATATGCTTTCCGTCAATGCTTCTTAAACAGTTTGGAAATTGCCATTTTTCGTAGAAACCATTTATACTTTTTTCCCATATTTCTTCAGTTGGTTCAGGCATGTATAAGGGTTGCATATGGTTCCAAAGCGCAGTACAAACCTCAAAAACTATGGCGCTCACTGTTCGAAATCCCATTCTGAAACTATGGCCAATAGTTTTACATGAATCTCCAGTTGCAAGATATCCTAAAAATAAATATTTTTTTAAAGCATTTTAATAGATTAGCAATAAAAATGTTATCAAGAAAAATGTTAACTTGTTTCAGGTGGAGAAATAAAGAAAAAATGGAAAAACCTACGCGATTCCTATAGTAAATATTTAAGAACCAAAAAAACCACCACTGGACAAGAAACGAAGATCTTGGATCGTTATAAAACTTGGCCTTGGGCTCAACAAATGGAATTTTTGCGACCTTCCTTGGCATTTGCCAAAACACATTGAAATGTAATGTCAGTACGACAACCACCATCATCTGAACTTACTGAAGAAGGCCACAATCAAGTCCAATGTCAGGAAACAGCAGATAAAAATGACCCTTCGGTTGAATCACAGACACCTAGTGAAAGTACCCAATCACTTTCTGACATGCAGCAAACAAATACTAACCGTCAGCCAATTGGTACAAATCAGCCACCAGCAAAAAAGAACAAAAAACATGAATTCAGCAAAGCACCAGCAACTCAGTTAAGCCAACGGCAAAATCAGCCAGCAAAACACCAATCATCTTCATCATCTGTAGAGCAAGTTATTTCTTATTTTGATAGGAAAACTGCAGAAAGTGCATGTGATGACATTGATGATATATTCAAAGGATATGTTAAGACTGTAAAAAAAAATCAAAAAGAAGACAGGCTATCATTAAATTGGATGAGGAAGAGCGACGCAGGTCTACAAACTCGTACGTTTTTCCACAACCTGAGGCTTACTCCAATCCCGTGGTGCATATTTCTGAAAATTCTTCTTCTCTGGACTGACCGGGATCATCAGAATCCAATTTTCACGACAGTGAATCTTCTGTAGATTGGTATGAAAGATTTGGAACTTCACTAACGAAATTCCCGTCCAACATTTAAAACATGTGCAATACTTAATTAGGTAGATACTTATTTCGTTATTTACTTGTTCAACAAATAAAAATTATGTTTTAAAAATAATTATTTCGTTAGTTACTTACTAAGTGTTACAGCTAGTCGTTCAGCTGGTCCTATAGGTTCTCTGTAATGAGTAAACTGTTTTGTTATGTCCTCTTTTATGAGATCTAATATTTCATCGAAACATTCTACAGTCATCCTGAAATATATTAAAAAGCGCTGTTCGTCCTCTCTTAGTTCGTGATATATTGTGTGGAATTCTCCTTGAATTTCACGAGTTAAGTTAATATCGTGAATCCAAATTCTTCGTTTCGTTCTACAAAAAAATATACAGGTCAATTTTATAACTATACCTATTTATTAAGAAACAAGATTAGTTTATACTTACTTTTGAGGTTCACCATCTTCGTCAATTAACATGGCGAGAAGCAACGTTTCCTCTTCAAAATCCATATCGTTTCTTACACTTTGAACGCATTGGTATGCGGTGGTTTTGTTCGCTTTGCGACCGCATCGACACCGCGTCCGCCACCGCGGACGCGGTGTCGTGTAAAACGATTTTTTTGTGAATGCACATTATTATTATTATTCTTCACTTAAGTTTGCGCTGGTTAGACCCTATTTTCCGAAACCCCGATACATTCGGGAAGGCGCGCTCGCATTATCAACCAACGACCACTCTCCACACCGTGAGGTAAGTGATCATTGGGTCCGATAATCATATGCCTGATTGAGCGCAGTTAGTGAAGAATGACAGCCTTCTGCATATGTCCGGCTAAGATTTCTGCATTGGTGCGGCAAGTCAGTATGATTTTAAAATTCCAGAGTAGAGAAGGCATCTCGAAGTTTTATCCGTTTTTCCTTCTCTTGTTGGACGATATTCGTCTCGTCAGGGGCTGAAAACTTCACGACAAATATTGTCTTCCTCTGGTGGTCGAGGAGGACCACATCAGGCTTATTAGCTTGTAGGAGCCTGAGGGATGAGAACGAATAGTTCTAATAAATTCGGCACTTCTCGTTCTTCACAACAGATTTAATATCCCCCGGAGCGTGGGGCAACACGGGTGTCTCGTCAATACCGTAAAAGTGCCATATATGGTAGAATAGTACTGTTTGGGCCAAGTTATGTCGATGGATACAGGCCATGATCGCATATGGTGGACATGCTGATAGCAAGTGCATTAGGGTCTCAGACGCCTCGCGGCTGGCCCTGCATCTTGTGTTAGGAACCTCTATACCCATCACACGACTGCGGTAGACTAAATTATTGAAGACACCATCCTGGCAAGCCATGATGAACCCCTCAGTTTCCGACTTCAACCCACTCGATCTGAGAAAAACAGAAGTCAGGCGCTTTGATAAACCAAGGTCTTCAATGTTGTTGAAGAACACCCCATGCATTGGCTCATCCTTGTGTTTCCGTAGAAGTGAGGTGATTTCTACGGCTTTTATATGAGCTATTTGCTGAACGGTTTCCAACTCGATGACAGAGTTGTGATCACCTCGTTCAGTGTCATTAAATGTCTATTTTCCAAAGGGTAGTTATACCCAGGAAGAGAGAAAGCTCAACACTCACATAAACTCATTGAAATAATGAAATACTTTGTAATTGCATTAACTACACCAATATAGCATATCTCTGTCGAAAGGAGTATTTGAACACTGGCAGGTCTAGTGAATGGTGATATAATCCTACATTTTAATTTTGATTTGTAATGTTTTCAAAGGTATCAGATATTTCAGACAAGCTGATCCCCAACAGACTTTAAATGATGTTATTTTGAGTAGATTAGCGGGAAATATATGTCTTTCAGGTAACTTGATGAATATAATCATCTGTTTTGTAAAATATTTCAATCAATAAATGATATTTCTGATTTGATAAGTATAATCTTGTCAAGTTAGATTTTTATTCATAATTAACTCAAGAAATTCTGTAGTGATTGAACAATGTTGAAATTATCACCAAATTCTCATTTTGCCTAATATATGTTTTCCAGAAATCACTTGAAATAGAGAAAAAGATGAAAATGTATTTTTTAGCTCGAATATGATAATTTCGAACTGAGGCAAAAGAGGACATTTGACCAAAAAAATTCCGCTGGTGTGTCATTCGTCGATTGTTATATTTGCAATTAAGTAAATTAGATTTTCAAGTCTGATGGCACAGGCACTGGAAATCTCTGGATGTGTCAATTCAGCATCAGTTTTGAACGTGGTTTTGAATCTTTCATTCCAATAATTTGTGTAAGTGGAAAAGAATCTAAAAAATTTTGATATGCTCTTTTCAAAATTCAGGAAGCTGTAAACATTGATTTCAAAAATCTTTCACCGAAAAATTTTGAAGAATGAAATGAAAATACATTCATAAATTTACAAAATTGGTATATGCTGGAAAACATATACTCTTTCTGAAAATGTTTGATTTTGAAGCTATTGAAAGCAAAAAATGGCTCCACATTGTGACCAAAACACATCAACTTCAACAGAAAATTATGAATTTCGCAAAACATATAAAAGCTTCGTGGAGTTCTTAAAAATCAGAATGTTGACTATGTTGCAAATAAGGATGTCAGGGAAACAGTTTTGTGCCTTTTCGCAAGCAGAAGATGAACAATAGTTGTTACACTGAGGAATTTTCGCAAGCCATCGTTTATCGTGATTTCGATCAAGATGAATATATCGAATAAAATTTCAAATATTGTTTCGAAGTGTGGACCAGTGTACAGAATAATACAACGACAATATATGAAACAATTTTTTGATAGTATTGGTCAAAAATTATAAAACTATCACATCAGTTTCTCTACACACTAGCTTCTTCAGATATATTCAGTACATGTCGAATGTCGTGTCATAATAACGTGTTTTTCAATACCTTCATCAGGGATTTTCATCACTGCTTGGCCGGTTTCATCACAATTTGTGTGTGTGTTTCAGAAGAACTTGAGAATAGTTCCTAATATGCACCTTCTCCACATGGTTCTTTACTTTCTGTTATGATTCAATGATTTTTTTGGGAAAACATATTTGATTCATTATATATAAACTAACCAATTTAGCATTATTAGTAGATGATCTCATGAGAAGTGAAGAATACATTCGAATATATGCAGTTCTTCACTATATATTTCGGTGACAAATTGTTGTCTTATTTGAACATATCAGAAAACAGAAGAGCATGTTCCAAAACGAACTCAACTTATAATCCAGCACAAAGTTAATAAATAATTTATCTCTCACCAATGTCGGATTCAAGTGTTTCCCCAAGGAGTGAAACAGATATTAGACACAAAAGCAGTAACATATTTACTGATAAGTTCTTACAGTTAGATCGAGAACTAACAATTTTCTTTCAGTCAACATTTATATATCAAGTTGAAATACCAAATGAATTCCAGAAAATATATTATTCATACAATCACTGACAAACATATTTTTTGTTTATTTGCTGATAATACACCGAGGTATTTTGACAAGTAACAATCTTGTTGATTATGTACATTCTGACTGTCGTAATGTTTAGTTAACGCTCTAGACTGAAATTATCTGAAAAAAATTATGCATATGCTGATATATAGTCGTGAAACAAGCATTCATTATTGAAGATGAAACAAAAAAAAATTGAAAATCATGTAGATCGTGCAAGAAAGTAACTTTCAAATTTACATGGAACACTGCTTAAAATTATATAATAATATCCAGATTTGTACTGAGGAGCTCTAAGGCAAGTATCTTACGGCGAAACATCGATGTCTACCAGTGAGGATGACAGTGTTCCATGTAAGTGAAAAATTGTCACCTTTCTTTACTTCATTGTGTAGGAAGAAAAGTGTTTTTTGTATAATTCAGTGTTGATATAAAAGTATTTGATTCGAAAGAATTTTTTTTTCGTGTAATTCAATATTTATGTGAAAGTTTCAGGAGGGCTTCTTCTTCTTCCAGTTTGTGTCTGAAAGTTAGTTCTTTGCATGATCTATACATCTATGTATAAAGGTAAGTACGTCAGTTACTACGAAAAAGCTACTGCATGTGTTAGCGAAATATTTTTTCAAAAATAAAGTTTGTGGAGATCAAAACGTAAGGTGTAGTTATGAAGTAACTATGGATCTTGAAGTTACTATGACCGAATCAATCAGAAAAAAAAGGTTCAATTCCACTGTCATCGTCACTGGTAGACATCATAGTGATTAATTGTGGAATTTCTTCATTTGGCAATATCGAATAAGGGTTTTGTTTGGAGCACATATAATTTTTCTAAGTGTATTTGTCATTCGTTTCAGTTGGTATATGTAGTTAATGTTTTTATTGACTAATTTTGAGATTTATCTACTGGCTGGAAGTCGTTCTCATTATATTCATGTTCCTATTAGTTCCATAAAAAAAAGAAGACAAATAGTGAACAAACCACCTGTACAATTTTTCAATGACCATCTCAGGGAGCTAAAGAGACAAGTTCAGGCCGTGAAAGTTGTCTCAGATTGCACAGGCACTGATGTAGACAAGCTTGCTTATAGGAAAATTAAAAATCACTATCTGTCAGAAATTACTGCGGCAAAAAGAAATGCGTATGGCACTTTTGTTGCTACTTCAAATAATACGAGTGAAGACTGCTGGAAGTTAATCAATTTTGAGCAAAATAAAATAAAATCTCATGTTTCTCCCAATGACAATACAATAACGGCAAATGAGTTTAATAACTTCTTCTCTATGGTTGCAAAAAACATCATTGAGAGTTAACCTCAAAGTAATCATGAAGCGATTGATTTTCAAGATCCCAACTTGAAACCTCAGCATTCATTTTTTTTGAGCCAGTCACAACAAACGAAGTGTTGTCCGCAATCAAAAATCTAAAAAATTCCTCTAGCTTTGATGTATATTTTTTAAATAGCAAAATACTGAAGGAGATAAAGGAAGTGATAATAAATCCACCGACGGAACTTATTAACATTTGTATTACTGATGGTGTATTTCCCGGTGCCTTCAAAATATCCAAAGTTGTTCCCAGTTTTAAAAAAGGTGACAGATATCTTCCTGACAACTACAGACCTATCTCCATAATACCAATTCTAGGAAAAATTATTGAGATCATTCTGAAAAATTGGCTGTATTGTTTCTTTGGTTAATACAACACAATTCACTGTTGTCAATATGGATTTCGGACGAACTGTTCCACGATTCAGGCGGTAAACAGAGTCGTGGGAGGAATATTTGAAGACCTTGAGACTGGGAAGTTAACAGGTATCACACTCTGTGACTTATCTAAGGCGTTTGACTGTGTCTCACATGAGCTGCTGCTGGCAAAGTTCGAGCACTATAGGGTAAGAGGAACCCCACTGAATCTCTAAAAGTCCTATTCAACCAACCGTCAACAAGTGGTATCTGTCATAACTACTTCGTTACGGGCTCATACTGACCATGGCATGCCACAGAGATCCGTACTTGGGCCATTGTTGTTCACCATTTATGCGATGATATATTTCATTACTTGTTTCCGGATATGTGTATTGCATTTGCTGATGACACTTCATTAATAAATTCGCATTATAGTCGACTTGTACTCAATGAACTTAAGGCGACTACTGCCTCTAGAGCAGAACTGTGGTTTACGACAAATAAACTCAAAATGAACAATGATAAGACCCAGCACATCATATTCTCCTCTAATAAAAACATTTCGAATGGATCCACTGCTAAACTTCTGGGGATAACTCTCGATGATGAATTGAAGTGGAATAGCCACATCAACCATCTATGCAATAAACTGTCTAGCCAACTATTTTTGCTGCGTAAACTGAAAAATATTGTGAACAAAGATATGCTATTGACTACATACCACTCCCTCTACCATTCGCATATAAGCTGTGGTACCATTTTATGGGAAAATTCTAGTCAGGCAACAAGAGTATTCAAGTTGCAAAAAACGGCATTGAGAATAATTGGAGGTACGCGCTACGACCAACCTTGTAGGCAACTTTTCATCAAAAATCGAATAATGCCATTTTCTTGCATCTATATATATCAAACCCTTATTGAATTGCACAGAAATAGGGGAAATTATAAAGTTGAACTCAGACTTACACAACCATATCACCCGAAATAATAGTCAGGTGAGGCCAAACAGGTTCAGACTAAAAATATCTTCTTGCAACTCTCCCAACTTGAATTTGTACAATAAACTAAATGAAGGTCTAACAAAGCTCAGCATGTATCTTTTTAGGAAAAAATTAAAAAAACATTGAGTGAACATTGCTTTTCTTCAATAGAAAAATACATGAACTCCACAATTCACGAATCCATTGCTATATATTCCCCTTCTTTTTTTATATATTTATTTTTACATTTATATGTGTACTGTTACTGACCTGCTACTCGTGGAAGTTATTCACAGTGTAGTCAATGAAGTTTACTTACTGAATAAGCAGATCAAGCTTATTCCGTGACATTAAAAAATCGTAATTCATGGATAATGTTATCCAATTTGGTACTGAAGAGCCTTAGGGCGAGTGTCTTGAGGCGAAACATCGGTGTATACCAGTGAGGATGGCAGTGTTCTATGTAAGTGCAATTTTTTACCATTCATTAAAAGTAGGACTCATGTGAATGATATAACCCCTTAGATTTAGGTATTTCTATTATTATATAAACTTTCTGAAAAAAAAGGTAAAAATATCATGAAATTAGCCATTACCGAATATTAAGTATTCAAAAACAGAAGAATGAATGAATATTTTTAATTAAAAAAACACAAACGTGATATTTTTGAATGAATAGGAACGCTCGTGCTGAACGATGGCAGAGAGACACTACGTTTGAATTCGCATTCTGTGTGGAGAATTTAATTAAATAGGATGCCGATCAACTGCTATGTTAGTGAGAATTTGTGATTTCACAATTGCCAGCGTTCTGCAGAGGAAGCATTATTTTGTCGGTATTTACAAACGGTCCTCCGGCTTGAATAGATTCATTAGTTTTAATTGAACTGAATTCATTCAGTACATGTATTTCGGAATGGAACGCGATAACGTTTCTGTCGTATATTTCCTCTCCCTTGTCGTCCCGTTGTGACACCATGGACAAATGCACAGGGTATTTCCAAGTTGGCTTTTGCCATAAATATTCGTTTATAGTGGATAAGTGTCCAAAATATTCAAAAACAGAAGTGTAAGAGGCTCATATCATATAACTGTTAGGCAGAAATGTTCGTAGGCTGAAATAGAACAAAACTTTAATTTGTTATTCAATATAGTTGCCTTCAAGGATGGTACAACGATTATAGCGGTCATACACTACTGTGATACCATTTTTATAGTACAATTTATCTATAGCCTCAAAATAGTGATCAGTTTAGACGATTAACTCTTCATCGGCGCTAAATTCCTTTCCAGTGAGCATTCTCTTGAGGTCTGAGAACAGAAAACAGTTGCTAGGGGCAGATCTGGAGTACAGTAGGAGTACAGTAGGAAGGGTGAGTGTGGGCCCACAGCACTTAGGCCACATGTGACCCATTGTACATCCTCCCGAAGAGTTGTCCTCCTAGGACAACTACATTCTGTCATTTCCAGGAAGTTGGAAAGATCACTAGGAGACATTTCCTTTATATCGGCAGGTATAGGCCAGTACTCTCTTATTAACGATAACTCCGGACTCTTGCATAGGACATGCCTGACAGTTTCATTTTCCTGTTCACACATCCTGCATAGAGGTGTGTCCACTAGCCTCATATTATGGATGTGTTTTTTTAATTGAAATCCCATAGTCAGAAATCCTACTGTTAAGCATAGATTTTTCCTGGTCATCGCGAGACATTTCTTTGGCTTCAGCTTCCCGGGGTCGCCCAAGGTGATCCTGGTAAAATTGCATCCTTTGACTCCATACCATCTCTATAGGGATTGAGCATGGGTGTGACATTTGGCTACTTCAGCAATTGTCGAAGTCATCAGGATGTAGGTGTCACTGGGTCCTAAAATTCTTAGTCCAGCCGCTTCCTTGGCTAAAGAGTCGGCAATGCGATTACCTTTACTCCTGTCGTGCCTTTCAACCCACCTCAGGATAATGTTATTATCTACGGAGGCTTTGGCTAAATCTTGGTGGCACTCTAGTACTACCTCTGAGATAACACGTTGTATGTTCAAGGCTGATGGGCATGTCTACTATCAGTGCATATTGTTATGTTTTCGCCAGAAATTCCTTCCCTAGTTATTTCTTTTGTGGCGATTGAGATACCAGCCACTTCTTCTTGAACCACGCTGGTATTTTTCCCATTCCCCACTCAATCCTTATGCATAGTGATATGAAGTACACTCCACTTCTTTGGTTTTTCAGTCGCCTGTATATATGCGTATTATATTTGTAGCATCTGACTCTGTGTTCTGTTTCATTTGTATTTTGTAGGATTTATTAAACATAAGCCTGGAATGAATTGCATTACTGGCTGCCTCAACAGAGGTTCGTAGTAAACGCTTCTTGCCATAGGATCAGCCTCAATTGACCCAATCGTAACATGACCATTAACGCAACCTCCTTAACGTACAGGTCCAGAGTGTTTATATCAGTAATCAATTCCACTGCCGCGGTTGGCGTTGTTCTCATGGCTTCTGTGATGTTAAATCAAGCGAATCGCTGTATTTGATATAATTTTTGGATGGCCGTTGTTTGTGGAACTTCTGGACTCCATGCATTGGCTCCCTACGTTAACATAGGTCTTATTAATGCAGTGTAGATCCAGATAACCATACGGGGTGAAAGACTCCATGCGCGTTCCACTGTCCTCCAACATTGCTCATAAGCCACATATGCTCTTTTTGCTCTACTCTGTAGCTGACAGTTCCATGTTAGCTTTCTATTGAGGGTAGTACCAAGGTGTTTTACATCTTCAGAGAAGTTTAGTTTGCTTTTGAAGGTTTCGGGAGGTTTTAAGCCTGATAAACTTCTTTTCCTGGTGAAAAAGACCATCTCAGTTTCCTTAGGATTGATCGACAGTGAGTGTTCCTTATACCATGTTTCTATCAATTTGAGACCATCCTGCGCTCTATCGCACAGTGTGTTCACAAATTTTCCGGTCTGCAAGATAACTATGTCACCTGCATATGCAATTGTATATAATCCATTATTGTTTAGGTGATCAATCAGGTATCCAGAACTATGTTCCAAAGAAGTGGTTATATCGTTATCATCAATTTGTGACACGGTATATTGGCTTGATGGAACAGAAATTTCCTTTCTTTCAAATGGGGCTGTTTTTCCGCGGTTTCGTCCTTCAAATGATCTAACAACGCTATGTATTACTCGCTGTTGATGGTTATTCCCTTTTCAAGATAATCTATGAATATTATACAATACCAATTCCAAAGCCATGTTTCATCCGTTATTACATATTGTCTATTCTTATAGCTAGGTTATGTTACTAATAAATTCTATAATGAAAAATATCAACAAAAATTAGTGCATTATATAGTTAACAATCATTTGACAGTTTAATCTGATTGGTTAGAGTTCATATAATATTTTGATAATATTAATTTGACAATAAATAGCAGATACCTTACAAACTTTCTTTTTCAACTTTGAAGCATACTTTTTATTTATGCTTGAGCAAACTTTCAAAATTAATTGGTTCTTTATGACACACCCAATTCAACATTGACTTTTTTTTACAATTTTTTACTGATTGCGTACAGTATTTGTCACCTGCCTATTCAATTGTCACCTCATGTGATATACATTCCACTGAATAATAGGAAATTGAAAACAGCAATAGCAATTTATTTTCTTTTCGATAAAAATAAACAGCTATTGGAAATATTTATCGAAAACAATTACTTTCCTGGCTAGTACCACTGACGAATATTGAATTATATCTGATAAATATATATTAAAAACCACATGTAAATTACATCTCTCAGATTTTGCATATATCATTATTATTCTCTTTATACTCTTTCATCTCCCTTCATAATTACCCTGACGTAGTAACTTCCTACATCTTGAAACATCATATTTGTCTTTTCTCAGACAACTTTCTATGTCGTACTTTCTATAACATCGTACCTATTGTCTTTCCTCATGAAAAATTCATATAATTATCATAATTATTTCTCATGATTGCCTAACATATTTCACAAACCTTTAAAATTTCATGCAGTTTTGGGAGCGTCCTCCACAGTCTGCCTTTTCATCACGTGTGTATAGTCTACCTATATAAAGGATTCTTCTTCAATACATAATCCTCAAATCTCACCTTTTCAATATATCTATATGCTTTCTTTATTTCTCAAAATATTACAAACTCAACTGTCTGTAGATCATTAGAGTTACGTGGTCATAGTTCCCACGACACGGCCATTCACACGGATATTCAGCTGAGTAAGAGATATTCCAGGAATCCCTTATCTCGACATGCAGTTAGCATCCAGTTAACATTATATTAATTATCATTCTGTTTGTAGCTCTCGTAAGAGACAGTCGTCTCTAGTTTGTAAAATAAATTATTTTTAAAAAGTTATTTTCTTGTTCCAATCATTTAATTGGCGCAGTCGGTAGGATTTGTGCAGCGCGAAAACGAACTTTTTGCGTCGTGGAGTTTCAACCCCTTCAGCACAAATTCAACAAGAATCCTTCGAGGACCACCCAGAACGAGCGGACAAGGAGACGACAGAGCCCCAGGAAAGCTGCAAGGAATCAACGGAGAAGGAACTGGAACTTACAAGTAAGTGCCAAATATTTCCTTCTTGCCTTCACGAACCCTCTGTATAAGGACTTCGGCGAAGATATATAGTACCGTTCATTGCGAACAAATTGTTGTCTATTCGAGACGAGTAATTTTAAGAAACTATTTATTGAGAAAAACAATTATTTATTTATGAATGGAATTGAAGATATTTTATCACGATTGAATAGTTAATCATTTCAAGAAAGTTCAGCAAATAATACTGAAAATTTTGATAATACTTTTCAACCCACAATGGTTCCACCAGTTCCGCCCCAACCAACTCAAATAAATTGGAACCTTTTCAAATCTAGAATAAACAATTTAAAAACTTTTGATGGTGATAGCAATACATTGAACAAATTTATCAGTAGATGCGATGCTATAGTTAACGCGTACAATGTGTTTAATGATGCTTCACTTAATGAACACATTCTTGAATGTATTCAAGAAAAATTGACAGGTAAAGCCGAGTATATGGTTGGTAACAGAACCGAACTTAATACTTGGGATGCCTTAAAATCTGCTCTGAAACAATGTTTTTCGGATAGGAGAGATTTGGACTGTTTAGTTCAAGAATTAACTAGAAGTCGACCCCATAGAGGAGAAGACCTAATGACTTTCGGTAGTAGAATTCAATTAATCAAAAGTAATGTAGTTCAAAGAGTCAGTAACAACCCAGACTTAACTCCAGACCAAACAACTCACTATGATAAAGTCGCCCTCAGTACTTTCATTGCTGGTTGTCCTGGTATTTTGAGAAATAATATGCATCTCAAAAAGCCAGCCTCACTGGAAGATGCCATGGCATACGTAAACGAGTTCGAAAATTTTGAAAAAATGTATGGTTCGTTAAACGATTATAAACCAAAGTTCAATACTTTCGGTAGACAATCCATCATGCCAAACGTCAACCAAAATGGCCCTAGATTTATACAACCTCAAAGACAAAATTTTCAAAACGAAAATTTCTCTAACCCAAATTATTTTTCAAAAAATGAACATTTTTTCAATCCACAATTTTCAACTAGACCTAATTGGCCTAGCCAACCAATTAATATCCAACCTAGACAATTACCACCGCAAAGATACCCTACAAATCGAGAAGTTTTCGGACCTCCTCAGAATGTTTTTAAACCAAAAAATATTCCACCTAATCAATTACCGAAACCGGAACCCATGTCCATTACATCAAGAAACCCAACAAAAATGTCTCAAAGACCTTTTTTTCAACAAAACAACACTTTTAGGAACCCTAATAATTACCGAAACCCTCAAAAAATGTTTGCCGCAAGTCAAAAACCCAATTTTATATCTGAGGAATTATTTTCTAACGAATACGATGAATTTCCCCAATATAATTACCCAGATCAACAATTTTATGATAATTCGAGCCTCAGTGAAGAAGCATACTCTTCAGAAAATGCTGTTTATTTAGAAAACGAACCAAATTTTCAGAATGAATACTCAAGCGACATAGATTGTAATGAAACTGGAAATTTTCATTTAACAACCCAATTCGAAGATCATACTTAGCCGAAATCAATGCATTTTGTAACAATGCATTACCTTATGTCGAAGTTAGTCACAAAAATAAAATTATTAAACTACTAATCGATACTGGAAGTTCAAGATCGATTATTAAACCATCTATTATTGAAAAATTATTCCCAAACAAAATTTATCACTCAAATACTATCATCAAAACGGCTTTAGGAAGTCAGAAAGTAAGGTACCAAGCCTCGATACCTGCTTTTCCAGAGTTCAACACAAACTATGAAATTACTTTTATTTTATTTGATTTCCACGATTACTTTGACGGAGTTTTAGGATTATCAGACTTGATAAATATGCACCTGAATATAGACCTTGTAAATAAGAGACTGATAGGAAATCATGTTGAAATTCCTTTCAAGTTCAGACAGTCTACAGATACGAGTTTTTCTTTCTCTGTCAACCCACAAGAAAGAGTACTTAAATATCTACCTGTCACAGTTCCTGAAGATGAAATTCTTACCCTTGAGGGAACACTTAATGATCTTTTCATCCCGCAAATATTGACAACTTCAAAAAATGGTTACGCCCTTATGGAAGTACAAAACCCCACCGATAGAACAATATCAGTGAAATTGATACAACCACTTCCTGTAGAGAGCTTTCAATCCTCTACTTTCGAAATGTATTCTTACGAAACTTTCTAAAATACAGGGACGGACTCACCTAAACTGGCAACCGAAATTAATATCGCTGATTTGATACGTACAGACCACATGAACAAGGAAGAAACAAATGCTATACTGAAACTCTGTAAAGAATTTTCAGATATATTTTTGAAACTTGGAGATAAATTAACATTCACCTCCAAGGTCAAACACGAAATCAAGACCACAGACGAAATACCCATACATACCAGACCATACAGGTATCCATACGTTCATAAGAGCGAAGTTCAGCGTCAAATAAAAGACATGCTTGAAAAAAATATAATACGACCAAGCTGTAGTCCCTGGTCTTCCCCGGTTTGGATAGTTCCAAAAAAGATGGACGCTTCTGGGAAGCCAAAATGGCGAGTGGTAGTCGATTATCGAAAACTTAATGATAAAACCATTAGTGATCGTTACCCACTCCCAAACATAAACGACATTTTAGATAAACTACGACATTTTAGATAAACTGGGACGAGCTCAGTACTTTAGCACCCTCGATTTGGCAAGCAGTTTTCATCAAATCGAGATGGCCGAAAATTCAATCCAAAAAACGGCTTTTAATGTAGAGCACGGACACTACGAGTACCTGAGACTTCCGTGTGGCCTTAAGAACGGTCCATCAAGTCTTCAGCGCGTATTAGACGAAGTTCTGAAAGACCTACAAAATAAGGTATGCATGATTTACATGGACGACATAATTATTTTCAGCACTGGACTCCAAGAACACATCCAAAACTTGAAATTGGTCTTCTCTAAATTACGAGAGGCACAATTTAAGATCCAACTGGATAAATCGGAGTTTCTCAGAAAAGAGGTGGAATTTTTGGGTCATGTTATTACGCCCGAAGGCATAAAACCAAACCCAAAGAAAATCAGAGCTGTTCAAAATTTTCCAATCCCAAAAACACAACGAGAAATAAAGTCATTCCTAGGACTATTGGGATACTATAGAAAATTTATAAACAACTTTGCAAAACTAACAAAACCTCTCACAAGTTGTCTTAAAAAGAACGCAAAAGTTGAACACACTAAAGAATTTATCGAATGTTTCAATACTTGTAAATCGGTATTGACTTCAGAACCGGTTCTCGCATACCCCGATTTTGAAAAACCCTTTGAAGTCACAACTGATGCTTCAAATTACGCCCTTGGAGCCATTTTGTCACAAAATGGACACCCAATTTGTTACGCTTCTCGAACACTTGACCCACCTGAAATTAATTACTCAACTATCGAAAAAGTACTTCTTTCGATTGTATGGAGCTGCAAATATTTCAGACCATACCTTTTTGGCAGAAAGTTTACAATTTATTCAGAACACAAACCCCTTCAGTAGCTTTTCTCACTAAAGGAACCTAATTCAAGACTTGTACGATGGCGTTTGAAATTAGAGGAATTCGACTATGTTGTAAAATATAAGAAAGGAAAATGCAACCAAGCAGCGGATGCTCTTTCCAGAAATCCTCATACAAATGACTTCAATGCTATCGAAACACTTTCAGTTCAAAATAATCCTGGAGACATAAACGAACTTATCGACATCTATTTGAATAACGACAATATTCCAGTCTTAGACAATGACGTTCTCAATGAAGTCCTGGAACCGCAAGAACCGAAAAAACAAATTAACATATTATCTGATATTCAAATTGTTCCCCCAAAATTAAACGAAATCGAAAAAACATCGGATTCACAAACCGTTCACACTTCTCTCGAAGACCCTGTCTTTCAAATTCCCATTTCAGAAAGACCAGTTAATACATATAAAAATCAAATAATTATAGCTATTGGTGACATAGAAAAACTTGAATGTAGAATAGAAAAGGTATTCGAGAATTTGCGATCTTATATTACCATACCCTCTAAAAATCTGAGCGAGAATATTGTTAAACTCATTAAAGAATATATCGATCCAAAACAAACATTTGCCTTCCATTTTAAAAACCCAGCAATCTCACAAATGTTCAATACGACAATCCAAAATTTACTCAAGAATTCTTCATTCAAAATTGTTCATTGTCCAACATTCTTAGAGGATGTAGAAACATCGAAAGAACAGAAAGAGAAACTTAAATGCTATCACGTTAAGAAAACATGCCATAGAGGTATAAATGAAATGAGGACATCCCTCAGTTCACGATTTTATTGGCCAAAAATGGCAGAAGACATACAAAATTATATTAATAATTGCGAAACATGTCAGAAAAACAAATACGATCGGAATCCTCCTGTAATTAAATTCAACCTAACACCTACAACTTCTAAGCCATTTGAGCATGTTCACATAGATACATTCAAAATTTCAAACGAAACTTTTTCAACAATTATCGACACATTTTCACGATACGGTCAGTCATATCCATTAAAATTCTTAACCGGAGTTTTAGTAGTCGAAAATCTACTCAATTTTATTACCCATCACGGTTTACCACTCAAAATAACCGCTGATTCAGGCACCGAATTCAAAAATAAAGATCTAGAAAACTTTTGTAAAATTTATAACATTGAGTTGCATTACACAACTTCAAAAAATAGTAATTCTAATTCACCAGTTGAAAGATTTCATTCAACACTGATTGAGCATTATCGATGCTTAAAGGAAGAAGGAAAATCGTTCACACCTGAACAGCTGATGAAAAGAGCTGTCCTTGGCTATAATAATTCAATACATAGTGTTACCAAATTTACACCTTTCGAAGTAATTAAAGGTCATATTAATAACACAGACCCATTTGATTTAAATGATCGTATAATTGTTTCCGATTATGTTCAAAAACACAAAGAAAATGTCAAAAAACTGTATCAATCTATTAAAAATTCCAACCAAATTACTAAAGAAAAAGTCATTGATAACAGAAATACCCAACGAAATGAACCCCCAGAGTTTGCAAATCAACAAGTTGCGTATATTAGAACAAAGGCGCGAAATAAAGATCGACCGAAATTTAAGAAAACTGAAATTATTGAAGAGACCGATATAAAACTCAAAACAAATAAAGGCACCTACCACAAAACAATAGCCAGAAAACCAAAAATTTCAAAAAAACTTTTGTTACAGGGAGTAAAAGAACATGAAGATACACGTGTTGATACCGCTATACCTTCTACTTCACGTGCTCCGAGTCCAAAGTGACGATATTCAAATAACCCCTATAACCAACCCCATCCTTCCCGTACAGCTGGGAAATGCAAGAATTATATACAGCAAACATACATTTTTATATTACATAGAACTTAGCTCTATTATAAAACAATTAAACAAACTAGACGACTACTTCCAAATAATCAAAAATAATTTTGATAAGGGAACAATTAATAACCCAATTTCCTATCATGGATTAGCATATAGCCTGCTAGTCAGAACCGAATATCTTATTGATATGACAAAAAAGAAATTAGAAAACCTCCAACCCCATATCCGTATTAAAAGAGGTATGATAAATGTTATTGGAAAAATCGAAAATTGGTTATTCGGTACTCTTGATGCTGATGATGGTAAACGATACGACGAAAGTATTGCTATATTAGAACGTAACCAAGAAAATATGATTAATGAGGTAAACATGCAAATCTCTCTGTTCAAAAAATCAATCAATCACTATAATAAAACTATCCAAATTTTGAATTCAAATCAAGAAAAATTAGAAAACAGTCTAAAAACATTTCAAGTTGCAGTTCAAAAAACCATTGGCGACCTGACGAATTACATTAGTTTTCAAGGAATTGTTTCACAAATAACCCTTGACTACCAAAATATGATTACTTTTATCGATAATCTAGAAGATGCTATCACATTTGCAAAGTTAAATACCTTACATAATTCAATAATACCTAGTTCTGAACTGAAAGAAATAATAAATTATTTAAGCAACATCTACTCTGATTCAAAAATCCCGAAATTTGAAAGTATGTTGACATATTATCAATTTTTCGGTGCACAAGTAACTTTTTCGAATGACAGAATAATTTTCGCAATACACGTTCCTATTGTCGGAAACGAAGTTCTTACATTTTTCCACCTTTATCCTATCATCCAAAATCCCAGTATTTTTATCCCAAAATACCCATATTTGGCACGAGCAAACCACAATATCCAGTTCGAAGACAGTCCATGCCCAGTATTAGAGAAATCGTATTATTGTCCAGAAGATTACTTTTCCGAAGACCAATGCACATCCCACCTGATCGAAGGCAAAGTCGCCGATAATTGTCAGCCCCTTCCAATCAATGTGGCAGAGTCGATTATCGAACAAATCACTCAAGAAGAAATCCTGGTAATTCCGATACAGAGCGAAAGAATATTTTCCAAGTGTAAAACCGATCAATATTTGGAAATAAAAGCGCCCACCCTAGTCAAGATCCCGAAAAATTGCCAAATTGAAGTGAGAAACAAGATTTTCACCAACAACGTGAAAATAGGAACAGGCAAGCCACTGATCTTACCTAAAATTGAAATGAAAAATATCGAGAAGTCAACAATATATGAAACAACTCCGAAACAACTCCGAAAATAACACTACCATTTTTGGCGTTTTTGCAGGAGTTACTATCACAATAATTGTCCTGATATTGGCAGCTTTAAGAAAAATTGGATTAAAACCCATATACTGGGATGTTGTTGCTTCAAAACACCCCAAAAAGAAGAAAATACCAATGACGAAGATATGGTTCCAAGCCGCCAAAAAATAACTCCTCCCTAAGGAGGGAGGAGTTACGTGGTCATAGTTCCCACGACACGGCCATTCACAAGGATACTCAGCTGAGTAAGAGATAATAATAATAATAATAAAAAACTTTATTCACCGTAAGAGTACAGAATATAAATAAATGAACTACATGATAGAGTGGGAATAAAGACTTGAACGATAAGCGCTATTGCACTTGTTTCGTTATTGTGTAACAAGGAGTATAATTTATAGAGTACGCTACAAGACAAATAGAATGTAACATAAAAATAAAAAAATAATAATTTGAAAAGACATGACGTTATGAGTTGACAAAAAATATAAATAATACAATAATAATAAGATTCGTGTAAACTTAATACAGGGTGCCTGTTTATGGTAACAATGAGTATATTTTCTAGAATACGGCACAAGACAAATAATATAAAAAGAAATAAAACAAGGACATAAACCAATATATGTTGACAGAATGTAAAAATAATAATAAGATTTGTATAAAATTTATATAATGTGACTAGGGTAATATAGCATAATTGGTTGGTATACTTTTTATTCTAATATATTTATCACATATTGTCTTTGTTTTTCGAATATAAACGATTTCAAATTCTTCTTGAAAATTGGAGTGCGGTTACTGTTTTTAATTTCATCAGGAATAATATTGTAGAATTTGGTTGATGTGTATGAAAATGCTCTTTGTGAAATTGACTTTTTCAGTATGATAGGATACGGTATTTTCTTGTAATTTCTTGTATAGTAACTGTGATGTTCTTTTATTTGATTTTTGTTGGAATTGTATTTGACGAGTACGTTATAAAAATAAAGCTGTCTAAGGTCCATTATTTGACATTCCTTGTATAGTTCGTCCGAGGAATAGCGATTGTTTCTAAACATTATAATTTTAAGTATTTTCCTTTGCACGATTTCTAACGGGTTGAGATGGGTACGTAGAGCAGCTCCCCAGGCTACAATGCCATATTTCAAATGACTTTCAACCAGCGCATAATAAAGATTTTTTAATTCTTTGATGGGGAGGTATTTCCTTAGAAATCTGAATCTGAATAGGATTGTCTGAAGTTTCTTGATGACATACTTGATATGAATATCCCATTTCAGGTACCTATCCAAATAAACACCTAAATATTTCACTTCGCTAACTGCTTGAATTGTAAAGTTTGATGTTTGGTTTTTGATAAGGAGATTGTCAAAAGGGCAGGAATTGATTGAATTGCAACTAAAGGGTAAGAAATTGGTTTTCTCCATATTAACAGTGAGTAATTTATAGTCGAACCATTCTTTTATTGCTTTAAAATCCATTTCAACTACATTTTTGAGGTTATTCCAGGTCTTTTCCTCATAAAAAATGGCTGTATCATCTGCATATCCAATTATTGTACCAGCTGTATTAAGTTTGAAAAGGTCGTTTATGTAGAGATTGAATGAAGTTGGACCTAAGATTGTACCTTGGGGCACACCACATTCTACTCTTCTCGGCTCGCTTTGTATCCCTTCGATTCTTACTGACTGTTCTCTATTGAGTAAATAGCTTTCAAACAGTTTCAGGCAATTGCCCCTAATACCGTTATTTTCCAATGTATTCAGAAGTTTTTTATGATCCACGGTGTCAAAGGCTTTTGAGAGATCAATGAATAGACAGAGAGAGGGTGTGGAGTTCTCTAAAGCCTTGTGTATCTTCTCAGTTAAAGTTATTAAAGCATCATCGGTGGAAATATTTTGTCTGAAGCCAAATTGTTTCTCTGAAATTAGCTGATATTTGTTTATAAATGACGTCAACCTATTTTTCAATAATTTTTCAAAAACTTTCGATAAGTGTGTGATCAGGGATATTGGTCTGTAGTTGTTCACTGAGGTTTTATCTCCTCTTTTGTAAATTGGGCAAATTACTGATTTTTTGAAGGCATCAGGCCAAACACCTTTAGATATACATTGATTAATGATGAATTGAAGTGGTTCAATAATAAACTGAGAAATTGATTTTATTACTTCTGATTTAATTTCATCATAGCCTACCGATTTGTGATTTTTTAACTCATTTATTAGTGTAGTCAGTTCTTTGGAGTCGGTATGTGTTAAAGCTAATGAGTTTGGTAGAATATATTGATGTGCGTTATTATTTCTACTCGTTGAGATTTTTTGAGCTAGTTTTGCACCCATACCTGCGAATTTGTCATTGAATTCGTTGGCTATATCTTTATAGTCAGTTAAAAGCTCGTCATTATCATTTTTTATTGGACCAGTAACTTTTGTTTTTGATTGTGTACCGGTGAGTTCCTTCACAATATTCCAAAGCTTTTTTGTGTTTCCATTATTTTTTTTTATTTGGTTCCTGAAATAATTTTGTTTTGTTCTGTTTATTGAGTTTGTTACTTTGTTTTTGTATTTTTTATATTGATCCTGTATCGCAGTATTATTAGGATTACTCTGGAGTTCTCTGAACATTTGGTTTTTACTATTGATCATGGTTAATAAGGAGTTATTCATCCAGGGAGCAATTTTGGTGTTTTTTCTGTAGTATCTTTTTCTTTCTGAGCATTGATTTAAACTATTTATAAGGATTTGGAGGAAATTGTTCATTGATATATTAGGATCCTGTGTATTGTAAATTGTGTCCCAACTAGTCTTTTGCAGTATTTTGCATAATTTACTGTAATTTAGGTATTTAATATATTTGTTATCCGGTTTTTGCTTGTTTTGCTTGTCAATGACTATTTGGAGTATTGTTGTTGTATGATCGGTTATATTTGTATTAACAACGAGTGGCAAGATCATGTCAGTAATGTTGCTGATTTTTGATTTGAGGAAAATATGATCCAAACAGGACTTACCTCTGGTTGGGATATTAATAGTGGAAATATATCCATGTTCATTCAAAAAATTCATGTATTCGATTGTATTTTCATTATCTTGAATTAAATTTATGTTTATGTCCCCAATGAAGATGTAATAATCATCCGTTTCTGTTTGATTATTATCGAAGTAGTTTTGGAGGATACGAGTGAAGTCCTTAATGTTGGTAGAGGGTGATCTATAACATGCAGATATGGTGACAGTATTTTTGCTCAACTTACCGTTTACTCTAAGTAATTTTATGATTTCTAGTTCAATTATCTCATAATCCACATCATATATATTTTTTATATAGATTATTGTACCGTCGTTTTTGTTAAATTCCCCTCGATTATAGATGGATGTGTATCCAGGAATCTTATATAAATTTGTATCGGGGATTTTCCAGGTTTCTGTCAATACTAAGCAATCAAGATCAAATTCGAGATTTTGAAGGAATATCTTGAATTCTTCTATGTTTTTATCAATACTCCTGATATTATTATGCAATATTGTAAAGTTGTTGTTTTCTTTATTGATCTTTAAGATTTCTTTACATTCTTTTTGGTCTGTTAGCAAAAAAGTATCCACTGGATTCACCTCAAAATCACGAATGTATTGATCCATTTTCAGAGTGTTTCAATCTTGATTAGGTACAGATATATATGTAAATGTAAATATAATAACATATGTGATTGGAATGTTAGATTTTTTGTCAGTTTTTAAAATTTGCTTTGCAGAAATATTTTTAGAGAGGTTTTTCTACTGTTTATTTGTTGAGCCGGAGCGGGTTTTCGGTTTATCTTGGAGTATTTTTTGTGTGTGGGCCAGGTGCGTAGGTTTTTTTGAGGTTGGAGCCTTCGGGGTACTTTGGTCCTTTTTGAAATTTGAGGATATGTTTTCTGCTGTTAATACTGTTGGGGTAGGTGGTGCACTGTTTGCTTTTTCTTCTATGTTGTCTTCTCTTTCTAGGTCTTCAATTCCGTAACTATTTTCGTCAACGTATAACTTATTTCCTTTTATGAAGCATTTACTATATTTCCCTTCCTGTTTAGCAAGAAGGAGATGTTTTTTTAGAATTTTATTTTCTTTTCTTTGAGCTAGTGTTAAGTCGTTTGCAATGGATATATTTGTCCCTTTTAGCTTGTTACAATTTTTTATTATTTGTTTTTTTTTCAAGTTAGAAATAAACTCGATTTTCACTGGGCAATTGTCCGACTTTCCCAATGAATAAACGTCGCTGATATCACTTTGCTTGACTTCAATTTCAAGTAATTCTTGGAGATCTTTGGTCAGATTTTCTGCAGTCACCTCTTCGCGTTTTTTATTTAGACCAAAAATTATAATATTTTTTTTGTTCTGGGCTCGTTTGAGATGTTCCACTTCCTTCTTCAAATAAATGTTTTCTTTCTCTAGTTTGGACACGGCACTCTTTAGTTCTTGTATTGTTAGTTGTAGGCGTGTTTCACTTGCTTCGATACAGTTTTTCAGTTCCGTGCGATTTTTTAAAATTTCTTCATATGTTTTTTCGATCCGTTGCAAAATTTCAGCCATATTTCCTGGCCTATGATGTTTGAAAGTGCGAGCACCTTTATCAGTGATAAAAATATATGTTCTCAGTTATCAGTGAAAGTTTTTTTGGCGATTCTGATAGCTCGACGTACCGATTTAATATATTAATACTCCAGGATATTAATACTCCAGGAATCCCTTATCTCGACATGCAGTTAGCATCCAGTTAACATTATATTAATTATCATTCTGTTTGTAGCTCTCGTAAGAGACAGTCGTCTCTAGTTTGTAAAATAAATTATTTTTGAAAAGTTATTTTCTCGTTCCAATCATTTAATTTTAGTCTGAGATGTTATTTCCTATTACTTTGCATACAAAATAAAATTAAAATAAAACTTTGTGGTGACATTGAATTGTTTGTACTTCTTCTGGCAAGGGGTGTGTCAAAAACGCATTCATTATTATTATGTTTCCTTTCCTATGTAATTACTGCATATTTTTCCTTAACCAATTGTATATTAAATTGTATTTGAAAAATGCAACTGAAAAAATAGTTTGTATCTGCATTTCATTCAATTACTATTCTCTAATTATTATACAGTGACTATCCTTGATTCTTATATGTTTAAAAGTGTATATTATATTTTGGTTTGAGTCAAAATATTCATAACTAAATGAATCAGTTTTTGTTTAATATTATATGTACTCTGAACATTTCTAACTAAGAATTTTCATGCAGGATTACATGTATTTACAGAGCATAGTTCAACAAATTTTATTTTGTTATTGGCGTGGCGCTTAAGATTGTGCAAAAAATAGTGACAATAGTATTTGAGAACAAAACTTTTTGTGAAAAAGAGGTAAGTATGTATGAAGTGTGACACTGCCATGTAAAACATGTTTTAATAAAATTTTTGAAGACCATCATCTTTTAATGCCTCTTGATATCGGTCTTGCAATCAATAGAAAGAGTTTGAATATTTGACGGTTATATTGAAATGAAACTCTTCCCAAAATTTACTGAATATGGTAAATCTGAGGGCCTGACGGATCTATTTACTTTTTGAGGTCATTAATTATGTATAGGTATATTTGTGTTAGAAAATCTGACGTTCGTGTTTTTTTCTTCATTATTGTTTAATTTACTTTTGACAATATTCTCCAATCTTGTTATTTTTTGTTCATCTTTACTCATGTGAACTTTGTCAACAAGAATGTTTCTTTGGACAATAAAATATATTCATTATTATTATTAATGTTACACCCTCAATGTATCTCCCTTGAACGTTGCGATATGATTTTTGTAGGTAATGTGATATCAGTTGACACCACGTTAACGCGTATCATTTTTCATAAGTTATAAGAGTTATAAGAATATATGTAACTGTTCCAGTATGTTATACAAGGTATGTTAAAGGTATTTGAGCTCTTTCAGCGTTTCGTTTTTTATCTTCTCAATCGTCGCAAAACTCCGTTTTTTCATGGGTCTCATCAATCTTGGGAACAGTTAAAAGTTGCAAGGTGCGAAATTTGGTGAATACGGTGGCTGAGGCGTGATTATGGTGTTGCTTGTGGCCAAAAACTCACGAACAAGCAATGATGAATGAGCAAGTGCAATTGTTTTTCCAAATACTAGACGTTTTTCTCGTATTGCTTCTCGCAAGCGGCTAATAACTTCAAGATAATTCTCCTTGTTGACCGTACGATCACGTGGAAAAAACTGCTGATGCATCACGCCATGGTAATCGAAGAAAACAATGAGCAAAACCTTGACATTGAATCGAAGTTGAAGTGTTTTTTTGGTCTTGACTCTCTTGGGCTCTTCCATTGGGACGACTGGACTTTGGTTTTAATGAAATCACCATAGGTATACACATGATTCGTTACCAGTTATGACCCTTTGAAGCAAATCTGGCTCACCGTTGATATCATTCAACAATTCCTGAGCGATAATTATGCGACGGTTTTTTTGGTTAAATCTCAGGAATTTTGGAATGTAAGGGGTGGAAAACGCAACCCCTAAAATTTATTTCCAATGTAACTTCTTGTCTTATTATTTGTTAAAAAATTCATTTCCGATAGCCTGTTTCATTCAAAACAAAAAATGTCTTATGGGTTTTTTGCCCAAAATAAACCAGTTCCCAGCAAAAAATCATTTCAGGAACAACTACAGAGATACATCGTCATAAATGCGAAAAAACGAAACTGATCTATCTAGTAGGTCGCTATTAGCAATATTAGTCACAAATAAATTGTTATGACTGTCAGTTTGTGAATTTTCGAAATTGAATTGATACTAATTGTGTGTTGTTGTTCTTTTCTTAATTTGTTACTTTAATAATTCACTTGTTATTAAAATGGCATACACAAATGAGGAAATGGCTGATATGCATTACGTTTACGGTCTGTCGCAGGGGAATGGGTTAGAAGTTTCTAGAAGATATGCTGAAATGTATCCTCAACGGCAGCAACCTTCACATAGAATATTTGCTCGACTCCATCAACGATTACGAGAATATGGTTCATTCGACAAAAGCACGCAGGATTGTGGTCGCCATCGAGAAGTACGAACACTACAGCTTGAGGAAGCAGTCCTCAATTTGATTGAAGAACAACCTACTACCAGTACTAGAAAGATTGCTTTCCAGCTAAATGTTGATCATATGACGGTATTTTGAATTTTAATGGAACAACTCTTATACCCTTACCATCTGCAACGAGTACAGGCACTCTTACCGCGAGACTTTCCGAACCGTCTTGAATTTTGTAATTGGATTCTGGAAATGTTTAGAAGAAATTGTGACTTTCTGAAGACGATATAATTCACAAACGAATGTAGTTTTTCTCGGGACAAGATTATTAATTTTCATAATTACCACATATGGGGTGATGAAAACCCTACTGTCGAAACTAACCATCAAGAACAGTTTTCTCTTAACGTGTAGCTCGGAGTTATTGAGGATGATTTAATTGGGCCTCATTTTCTACCTCCTTGATTGAATGGTGAGGTAAACGTTCAATTTTTTGGAGAAGTGCATCCAGTACTGCTGGAGGAAGTTCCTTTGGGCATCAGAAGGGATATGTTTTTTATGCATGATGGGTCTCCCGCCCATTTTAGTCAAGTAGCACGTCAGGATTTAACTGAAACATATGCAAATCAGTGGATAGATCGAGGAGGACCACAGAACTGGCCCGCTCGATCTCCGGATCTCAATTCTCTCGATTTCTCTATTTGGGGCCATTAACAGCATTTGGTTTATCGTACTCCTGTTCGCGATGTTGGGGATTTAAGAAACCGCATCATCGATGCATGCAGGGTAATCAGAGAGACTCCAGGAATATTTGAGCGAATACGTGCCTCAATTCGCCGACGTCTAGACGCATGCGTAATGTCTGAAGGTAGACATATTGAACATTTACTATGATTTCTACATGTTGTGTGTTTTGTTATTGATAAATTAGTTTTGTTTATTACCCTTTAATCGTTTAATGCAGGTACTAACTACAAAATAACAATACATCCAGTTCGCATTTATGACGATGTATCTCTATAGTTGTTCGTAAAATAATTTTTTGCTGCGAACTGGTTTATTTTGGGCAAAAAACCCAAGAGACATTTTTTGTTAAGAATGAAACAGGCTATCGGATATAAATTTTGAATGGTGAACAAATGATGAGACAAAAAGTTACATTGGAAATAAATTTTAGGGGTTGCGTTTTCCACCCCTAGGCAAACCTAATAAATTACTGGCTGAGTGTCTTTTTGTCAGTACAAAACGTCAGGTTAATTTCAATATCGCAACTTTTTCAGTGCCTGGGAATAAAATTGTTAAACAAATTTTATGTACCCTCTTCAAGGGGCTGTTTCTTAACAAGGGATGCTCCAATGAAATTCCTTTATATGAAAGATTTTTTTTTTGTCGATGAGGAATCACCTTCCCAAATGTTTTACACTTATTCAGTTACACCCTTATACAACATTTGATGCAAATTCTTTCATCATTTTTTTTGTCAGAAAATCGCCGAAACTAAGGCAAAACACTTTTATCTTTCATGCCTCTCATCAACAAACCAAATATGCTGAACAGGTGAAACTGTGTGTGTACAAACATGAAAAAATCGCTGAACGAATTTATAGAGCCCGCGAAATTTTAACATTTTTTGAACAGACCTCGTATGTGCGAGTCATTTCAAAACGGAGCTTTTTATCGAATTATCATACATTCAAGGCATTTGCTTAGCGAAATTTCGAGAATTGTAGATTCACAAGTATTTTAATCAATCAAACTTGATGCACTCGGGATTTAAAGAACGTTTTCTTCAATCGTAGATTGGTTGAAACGAAATCATTTCTTGTGTCATCTTCGATAAGATTGGCTTTTTGTGAATCACATAAATGATAAATGAAAAGTAATTCATTTTCACAGCCAACTTGTATGGAAGCGATTCATCAAGTGTTATCGTGTGACACAGATATGTTGCTAATATAGGGTCAGTCTGGACAAAAAATTTGCATATGCTCACAATCGAATAACCCCTATCTTAAGATAAGAGCGAGAACTGCTACATACGACTCGAAAAATGTGTAGAACAGTACTCATTGAAAATGAAAAAAATCAGTTCAAACGTAAGGTATTTCCTTATATTCATTATAAAAAAATACAAGTTTTGAATAAAAATATAAAAATTTGATAGGTACCTACATTGTCTATACCTGGGATAACCTCAGTTAATAGCAGTATGTCGATGAAAATAACAAAAAATTTTGATAAAATGTAGGTTTTGGGAACTGGGTTATAGGTTCAGGAGGGGGCTGATGTTTAGATCAAGTTGTTCATTGAGAATAATAGAATTGGGATTTTTCTTTGACTTGTATATTTCCATAGATTCCAACAAATTCATCATTTTCCCTTTTTCGCATGTGTGGAGGATCTATTTTATGTTTCGAATTTTGAAGACGTTCATACATTAATGATTTTTTATCCGAAATGATATGTTTATGGTACCTTATGTCAAAATTTCTACCAGTTTGGCCTATACATATGGCGGGGCATTCCAGTCGATAAATACCACATCTCTTCCCTATCTCTAATTTAGGTTTCGCATTAAATAATATGTTTTCTAAATTTCCGTTGGATGTGCAGGATATTTGTTGATTGACTTTTGAAAGATAATTTTTAATATTCTGGGAGATTTTACCTGCATAAAATTGATACTAACATATTTGTGTTCTGGTCTTATGGAAATTGAATATAGTTCTTTCATTACTGATTTTTGTTTATATTTCATTATAATGTTGTCATCTAGAGTAATAGGTATTTTGTTATTAACTGCTATTTGTTTAATGATTGCGATTTCACTTCGAAGGTTTCGATCAGAAAGGGGTATTGTGAAAGCCCTATGTATCATAGACCTGAATGCAGACAATTTCTGTGAAATCGGGTTGAAAGAGTCAAAAAGTATTATGCAATCTGTGAATGTGTTTTTTCGGAAAATGGTAAAGTCGATTTTATCATTGTTTTTGGATATTTTCAGATACAAAAAATGTATCTCATTGTTTTCTTTTATATCTACGGGGAATTTGATTTCATCGTGTATACTATTGAGGAATTTCAAGTAATGAGTTATTTGTCTCGTTGAACCATCATCTACATATCTAAACCAGAACACAATATGTTTATGGGTAAGAGAGTTATTTAAAATGGGATTTTTCTCTAAATTATTTAGGAAGATATCTGCCTGTTATTGATGAACTTAGCGGTGATCCGATCGGTAAGCCTGAGTTTTGTATATAAAATGTATTATTTAATTTAAAATAGTTTTGTTTCAAACACGTGTTGAACAGTTCACTAAGAACATATGGGTTAGTGTTATATCTATGTTTTTAGTGTATCCTCAGAAATTCATAAGAGAACATGCTCTAGTAAATAATGAAAAAAAATCAGATTGTTGTAAGTTAAGGAAAAATACGTCAACCGATAAGATTCAGTAGATGATAGATGCTGCGGCGTTAAACCTTTTGAGGTACCAGCTGACAAACTTCCCACTGAGATACAGCAAGCTGACATACATTTTCATTCACAGTAGCGCCAGATTAATTTTTAGTTGAGAAGAAATCAAGAAAATATTTTCATTCATGTTCAAGCAGTCAGCTGATATATAATCCACCATGTTATGGTCTGCTGACTTTATTTTTCCTTATAGATTTTGGGTGAGCTATACCTAATATTACGAATTTTTAAATAGAAGGAAAACACAAAAAAAAATGTTTTTCTTCATGCGTGGAAGGCTGCCACTGCCCGCTCCCCCCACAAAGTCTCAGCTGACGGTCGCGAGTAGTCATAATAAAAATCTCTAATGCATTTTACGAAGTTTCGCTCGAGAAGAAATAATAATTGATCGAATTTGTACATGGTTCCCGGACCATTAGCTTCAACTACGAGACGTAACTGAACCACTTAAAAGTGATCATCAAGCCTTTCATGGCAAGAGCCGCAAAGGTCATAGCTTCGCCACTGCTCTTTGTTCTGTACTTGTGCTTCTTGATTTTAGTCAAGCTTTCAACACTCGAAACTATGATCTATTTTTTGCCATTTCAAATTGAATGGGATTATCGGGTAGTGCTATCAGACTTCTTGAATGTTACATCACAAACAGGGAACAAAAAGTGTGCCAGGGTGGAATCTATTCAAACTATATAAAACTTAAGACAGGTGTACCACAGGGTTCAATATTGGGTCCACTATTGTTTACAATTTATTCATTAAACATGTTGTGTAGTCTTGAACACTGTAAATTTCACCTTTATGCTGATGACACTCAACCACTAAATGACACTGAATCGAATATCATCCCTTTCGGATGGAAAAAAAATCGCCAGAAAATAAGTGAATCTCTTAAAATAACGATTGATAATGTTTCATTACAACCCACAAATGAATGCAAAAATCTTGGAGTTATAATCGACCCTGACTTGCGGTTTAAGAAACATATAAACAAACAAATGAAACTTGCATATTCTTCGTTGAAACTCATTTATGAACACAGACACGTACTCACGAAACAGACGAAAATAACTCTCTGTGATGCACTGGTTTTATCGCGCTTCAACTACTCTGATACTTTATAAGGTCCATGTTCAAACAGTATGTTCAGAAAATACAGAAAGTACAAAACTCGTGTCAACGGATCATTCACGGAGTTAGAAAATATCAAATAATATCCCATAAGTTACGGGATGCGGGGTGGATCACAATGGAAAATAGACGGATATTAAATACTGCTAATTTATATAACAAAATTATACAAACCAAAACGCCGCCTTATCTGTACAAGAAAATTACTTTCCGTACTGATGTTCACAATGTGAACATCAGATTTAAGGGTACTCTTTCCCCACCTAGTTTTAAAACTGAATTTTTCAAGCCATCTTTCAGCTATAATATATGCCAAGTGATCAACCTATTACCAAAATAAATAAGAACTTCAGAACGGAAAAGATTCAAACTCCTTCTGTTCGAAAGTCAACTTTAAGTATAAACTGCCCAACCCTATACAGTTTTCACCATTATTTTTATTTTTATTTTGAAATACATTTTTTCAAACTAGTTCGCTTTCTCTCCTTATTTTTGAAATGCGTCCCGTAGACCCAGTTGTAGTATTTAAGTATATAAGAAGGAAATCGATATATTCAGTTCATATATACATATTTATCAGCAATCTGTTACGCGGATGAGTTCCCATGTCTAATTTCATTATTTGGAATCCAAATTGAAAAAAATTAATAACAATGTGAAAACATAGGCACAAATGTTGCAATACAATTCAGTTTACGTTTTTATATACCATATACCACCTCCGACACTCGCGGTATTGACGAAACATCTGCGGTGCCCCATACTCCGGGGAATGATGAATCTATTGTGGGGAATGAAAAGTGCCGATTTCATTAGAACCATTTATTCTCCACCCTCAGGCTATTACAAGCTGATATGCCTGATGTAGTTGTTCTTGACCATCAAAGTGAGACGATTTTCTGAAATGAGGAGGAAAAACGGATGATATATAGAAATTTCTTCTTTGAACTCCGCAGACTCTTTTCAGACCACTGGACCACAAACTGGTAGAATTATTGATCTGATTGTTAGACTTCCTAGTGGAATGATACCTTCTTTATTCTCGAATCTCAAGACTTTACCGGCAGACTGTCATCTTTGGCCCATTACGGCTATTCAGAATACATGATTTTTAGAACTGACGAACACGAACCTCAAGGTGTAGGCCTGTCTCGAGACCCTTATGCCTTGCTCCCGTCATGTCCAGTATATACGGAAAGTGGTCATTAATTGATGAATAACCCCTTGGTTATTACGAAATATATACTATTCACAACATTGAGGCTAGAAACTGTGTGACTTTGAAAAATACTATAACCTATGTAGAATGCCTATTTCTGTTAAGAACCCTATGACACTTCCAAAGTTGCATTGCTCTACAAGAACTGTCTTGAATTCTGAACTGATGCTGAACGTTATTTCGCAAAAACGAAGCTGAAAAAAAAATTATCAGAATTCCTGTGAAGAAGAGTTGCTCTCTGTATCAGCAAAGTATATCTCTTCGGCCAGTAATTGTCTCATTATTTTTTCAACTTTGTGCATCTTGTTTTGACAGATATTTCGTTCAAATACGGATATATGCTGCCTATGATACCCAATAAGTCTTGCTTATCGTTAGTATACTGTTTAGCTATCCTCTAAGCGATCATTGAATCCACAGACATTCTGAAAGAAATCTTTGAATTGATTGTAGTTGACTACAAAATTCCCTGAGTCGATGAAGTTTCAAGCTGCTTATATATATTCTTCAACGGTTTTTGTTTTCTCACTATCAGCTCGTATATTTTTGGAGATGATGATGGTTTCAGTGTTTCTGTAACAGTTTCTTTGTTTGAGCTGTTGGAGTTTGTAGAAACGGATGGTTCGCTAGGTTGTGGAGTTGTTTAGTTTTGTTTCTATGATATTTCTGGAGAAGGAGATTCGTTATGATCAGGCGATATGAAGGATGGTTCGTTTGAAGTTTTGGTTGTTCCTGGTGAAGGTAGGGTCGAGCTCCTTCAATCGTTCTTGAAGTTCAGCAGTACATTGGAAAGATATATGGCTGGGTTAGCGGCACTTGAAACATGTAAGGTGACAGATATACTTCGTACGATGTATTATCGTGAATCATTAAAATTGATTCTAGAATATTGACATCTTCTGGTGGATTTTTATAGACTTGTCTTCTGAAACTCAGTATGTGTACAAAATCGGAATTTGACATGTTGACGCCCAGGAATGTTATTGGTGACAAGATCTTCAGGCCTATTTGATGGAGAGTCTGTTTTAGGAGAGAGTAGGGAATGGTAGGGCTGTCGTCGGACAAAATTAATCTCTCAGACGGTTCATGAACGTGTTTACCAGTTCTATATTAGACCGGTAAATGCAGATTCGGTTGTTGGGGGTGATTGATGTGAATAGAATTTGTTTGGGAGCCACGATATTTCCTAGTGCTAGGAGATATTTCTGGATTTTTATTTCATCAACTTAAGAAGAATGATCGCTTTCGTTTTTTCTGGAAATTGTTGTTGGCTCACTGTGGAATGACTTTCTGCTGTTGTTGCAGGTTGGCGATTACTGTAGTCAGATATCCCCAAATAAAATTGGATTTAACTGATTAGGCGTACCCAATTGGTCGGATCATATGTAAAAGTGTACGGCACTGGTCCGTGCTGTTGTTGGCGAAAAACACAATAACTTGAAGAAGTGCATATTTTTTTGAGCAACAATCACACTTGACACCGAATAAGAACCACACCGAATACAAATACCATATATAATTCGTGATTTAACGTGAGCATGGTAATAACTCAGTAATGTATGTAAATAATGAAAATATTGAGATTAGTTTACTATAGTGTTGTTTCCAGTTCAGACAGCGGTCTGATTTCAGTCCTGAAACTTTGTATTCACTGACATTAGTAAATACCTTGTTACTGGCATTGTCATTGTCATTTGAAACAAATTCTTCGGTTTCACTGATGAAACAAACTGACTTCGGTTTTTGAAAAAAATACTCAATTCAATTAAAAACATTACCCATTATGTCGCAAGAATTATTTTTTTTTCAACAGAACCATGTGATCGACATAATCAATTGCCCTACTGAGATCACAGAATTCCCCAATAGGGCATTCTAGAATTTTTTATTAGTAACAATTGATAGTAGTGAACATTACTGGAGTTTTATCCCAACATTAAACCTCGACACGTGTTTCGATCACCAAGTGATCATATTCAAGAGGAAGATTAAAATGAAAATACGTACAATGGTGTCCTCATTCATACTATAGATACCCCTTCTAGGTATAGTCGAAGTAACCGGTATAGTGCATACTTGAAGTGTCAGAGTTCTTAAAGGTTGAAAAAACAATACATAGAAATAAAGCCGCTGCCAACTAGTTCACGTGGACTGAAGAATTGGCGGTTCGTATTCGATGATTTTTACAAACCGAGTTTTATGATTGGCTAAAGAGTCATAAAATCAAAATTGAAGTCATGTTACGACGACGAATAGAATGCGAGCCGTCGTGTGTCAATGTTCAGTTCAAAACTGATCGCGATATGAGTGTTGGAATTCAATATTGGTGCAGTTATATGTTTAAAATGTAACGTCTTCAGATAAGTACTGATAGTACTAACGGGTGTGATAACAATGCAGATTTTTTCCTGTGTAGTGATTTCAATAGCGATGGTGAACTAGCGAAAAAGAGATACCATGTATAAGATTCGGATGCATTTCAATATTGAAACACAGAGAGTATGTTTCAACATATATAAAAATATGCATCTTAAGGTTGGTTTCGAAGAAAACAAAGTATTACAAGCAATATCAGATTTGACCAAAATTCCTTTCACAACTGTACGTGAAATAGTCAAAAACAAACCTTATGAACGCAAGACGAAATGTGATACGGAATTACCAAAACCCTTAGATGTCCATTTAATACATATATACGACTGTTACAAAAGTAATGAGATTCCTACAACTGAAATCATTAGGAAGAAATTGAATATTTCTAGTCATAACGTGAGCTGCTGTGACAAAACTCTTTAAAATTGGATAAAGACACTAGGATTTAGATTCAAAATAATAAAAAAACGTCAAGCAGTTATGAAAAGCAGAAGAATAGTGGAATTGCGTAACAAATACTCAGAACAAATAACTAAATATAGACAAGAACAACGGCAAATTTTCTATTTGGACGACACTTAGTATGACACTCACGACATAGTAACTTAAGGGTGGACTGATGGTTCGAGAATGTATACGCCTAGCATGCCTACAAACAAAGGATTACGACTAATCATTGTGCATTGCGGAGGAAGTAAAGGATGGGTTCCGAATTCTTTGAAATTGTGTGGTAAAAACTTGAGGACTGCAATTTTGACTTTCATAAGAACATGGAAGCTAATATTTTCGAGAAATGGTTTGAAAACACATTGAACCCAAATTTGAATTCGAATAGTGTGAGAGATCTTGACAACGCTTCCTTATTCGCGACAGCTCATCAAAGTATCGAATTATAATTCTAGAAAAGATGAAATACGAAGTTTTTTCAAGTGATAGTGAATCAAAGATTATAGAAATGGAATCATTAGAAGCTTTCGAGGAAAGTTAGTGATGTGTTTTTGAAGCGATCGATTGTTCATTGTAACAGTTCATTTATGAGATACTGGGACAACCTGTATGTACATTTCGATAGTTCAATTGAAATGGCGTGCAGGTGGACCGAGGACGATTGAAGCGACAGTGCGAGGCTTCAGTGAACAAATATCGAGCAGAGAAAGGGTCAGTGCTGTTCGATAAAATAAATTTCACACTTCGTGTAACTATTTAACTTCAAAGGCCTAAAAAGAAGCTAAGGTAAATCATTCAAGATATTACAATTTCTAGTTTTTTGGTAGATTTGCAGAAACGATGTTCTCGTTTCAGGCCTAAAAGAAGGAATAAAATCAAGAAGAATCAGATTCAGTTGAGTTGACGTTAATTTCAATCAATTCAACTTTATCCAGCAAATTTGGCTTCATCTATATCTTGATCGTTCACTGCCTGCTACGTCGTTGTCCGATTGTCTACCTTGAGAGCCGATGTTCATTTGATAAGAAATTCGATGCGAGTTACACCACTAACTAGCGGGGTTGAGGACAATTTTCTTAAGTAATTTCGGTCTGGTCGTGTCTGCAATTTTAGGAAGACTCGTGGAATTTCATCCCTTCCGGATATATAAGTACGTGAAAACCTACTTCTTGAGACAGAGTGAGTACCTACATTCTCCTTCAATGTCAAGTGGACTAATGAAATAAAGAAGCTATGCGTTTTATTTATTATTGTTACCGAATGATTATTTATTGATCGTTTAAACTTGTAAATGCTTTCCCTCCAATATTGTTCTTGTATACCTATTTGTGATTTAATCGACAGCTGTTGATTGAACAATTCCTATTGATTAAAAGTATTGGGTTATAATTATTATGAAATTTTGATGTTTATATATATATATATATATATATATATATATATATATATATATATATATATATATATATATATATATATCTATTCATATTTGTAGGCTTCATTAGTAACCAATCTCCGTGTTTCATGTGAATTTATTTTCCTGCTACTTGTTTGCTAATTCAGTTATATTTCATAGTTAAAAGAGTAGCAAACCTCTTGGCAAGTTATCCTATTTTAATTGATTAATTATATATATATTCATATATCTTCATTTATTTTGTTTGAATCCCCATTCCTCGTCAATTTATATAATTATATTTATTGGCTGGCGCCCTCTCAGCTTACTAAAGAACATCTTGAATTTTCAATCAGAGCTCAAGAATTCGAATCCACGCCTTGGTTGTGACGCAGAAATTTCGTTTTTCAAGTAAGTACGCCACATCATATATGTGAGTAAGTAGTATTCAGAAGTATTTTCAACTATCACCCCGTTATTTGAATCTCTACTTCACCACTCACCTATATAAACGAAATGTATTTATATATATATATATATATATATATATATATATATATATATATATATATATATATAAATAGTACTTTCTGATCATTCCCATATCGATTTCACCGGTAGACAGCTGTTTCAGCCTATTGGGCATCGTCAGTACCGGGCAGGCGGTCCTTGATTGACGACAAAATGAGAAAAAACCAAAAAAGTACTTGATAAAAATAGCTGCGTAAACGCAAGCGAAACATAAGTGAAACCACCTATTGGTATGACACCCAAATCAATTCGCCAAGTTTTTATGTCAGTGTTGGTGGTTTGACTTATCAACCGACAACTCATTGTTTATAAGAATTTTGACCAATGAGACTAGTTAATAAGTTTGTTCGTTTAAAATACAGTTTAGATACTTTACCTTAGCTGGTAATTTTTTATCTTTTGTTCTCAGTAAAATGGTTACGAACACAATGTAACAACTGAATCATTCCTTTGTTAGTTGGTTTCCATTGAATTTCAAATGTCACAATCCAGTATTGAAAAGATCAGACACCAGCTATATATTTTCCTGAAACACAAAAACAAATTGATAAAACCATTTAGATCAAGAAAATTATTTCCTATTTAAAATGGCATTAGTGTAAATGGGAATATTATGATTTAAGTTTTTCTCTTAATTATTTTTTAATTTTAGTAAACGGTTATCAGTATTATTGAATAGATATAGATTTAATGCATGAAGAAAATGATAAAATATAATATAATAGTTGATAAAAATTGACAAATATTTATAATCATTGATTTATCGATAGTTCATCAACTATATATGGCGCGTTTTCGACCGGAGGCACCGGTTGACCTGAAGTGATGCTGTGACCGCGTGCTCTCCGCCCTCTATCTCGAAAACGGTTCACCGTATAAAAAAATGTTTTAAACAAAATTTGTAGAGAATTTTGTATTCTACAATATTGATGATGAATATAAATAGCAAAAAACCCATAGGAAATGAGATATTTCCAAAAAAAGCGCAAAAAAATGATTTTTGTGACCTTTGACCTTGAAATTTAATAGTTGCTTACACCCTACCATATGTAGGTTTTGAGACAACTTCTAGGGTGTCAATATACAAGTATTTACAGACTTACAGCTGGGTATCTCGAATTCCGAGGTGAACTTACTATAATGACTGGACTATATTTTAGAAGAACCAGAGGCTACAAAGTGATGCGCATATAATTTCGTAGGTGATTGTTAGACTTTTTATGAACGAGTAATTTACCAATTTTCAATTGGAAGACTCCGGATTGGAAGGTCAGATTATTACTAAATAAGTAAATGGGCAATAATAAACTTTGAATTTTTTTTTCATCAAAAACATTCAAAGATCGTTTTTAATTTTCTCAGTTGTAAAGGGAAAGTAGTATTCTTGAATTTTCAATAGAACAGAATATGCGTCAAGCTAAAACTCAAAACTAATTGGTGGAAAACTGGACGCAACAGCACTTCAAATTAATATAAACCACTCGCATCACACACGCGGGAAACAAATGGATTTTATTTTTCCAGTACATTTTCCATTATCTCGGTGTCCAGCTTCATTTATAACTTGCCGAGGTGAACAGCAATTTCTCATGATCTCGTGAACACGAAATGGGGGAGATAATTACTATAAATGATCGTTGTGTTTCTGAAATTTGATTCGCGGTCTAATGGTTTATCAGTTCGGAACCATATCGGAGATTATGGAGATTCAACGGATTATGCTTACATCCGGCCAAAATCAATTTGGAGGTAATACTGGGTAGCAGTGGAAAATGCTCAGTGGTGCAATGTTATGGTGCATAACTTCTAATTATTATATGCGAGCGCTTTCGATAGCAGGCTGTGCTATGGATATATGACGTAGGGACATCTGAGAAAACCTAAACATACATAAATTCAAAAGTCATAATTCACTTATTGAGGATCAAATACAAATCAATACACAACAAGATCTAACATTCAATAACATTTCATACTACACAACACAATACACATTTCTAGACACAATGACCCTAGAGACACACCAACACAAAGGATATTACCTGACGTAACCCAAGTGCAGACAAATTTGAAGAGACATCCGGATGAAAGGAGAGGACAAATACCTTCACTAAGGCGTTATAACCGTATAAAAAACAAACAAGAAGATAAAACGTTTAGTTTAAGTAGAGCCATGAAGATGATAGCACAGCCTGCTATCGAAAGCGTTCGCATATAATAATTGGAAGTTATCAAAACTGAAGAATGATAAAGATGTATGAAGTGGTAACAAATAGCATTTTCAGCATGATTTAATTTTCTCTCAATATTTGATTTTACAATAATTTCAAAACCGTTTGCTACTATAATAGATCTACAGTTTCTCAATTTATTCTTATTGCCATCCTCATATATTGGTTATGTATTATATTGATTTTACCTGTTTTGATTATACTAAGATATTTCATTGATTAGAAACTAAAAATAATTACATACGCTTTAGGTTCTGAAATCAAATCAATCGGAGATTGCAAAACTTTGATTGTGACATCGTTATCTCCCAGGTGACTTACATCAAATAAAGATATCTACTTCGAACGCGTCATATTTTTTTGGTTATGTGGTTAACAAGATTATTCAGTGCGTACTTCTCTTGTGTAATTATTCATCCAGGGCGTTTTTTTCAGCGGACCTCACTATTGTTAAGAACTACAAGGTCAGTTCAATTGGACATCGGTTTTTTTTGTGGAACTGAAATATCCTCTTTTCAGACCGAGAGATTATTTTTTTGACATTTTCATTAAAAACTATAATTGTTGAATTTCGTTTCGGACCGGTATTGTAATACAAAGCTGAATTTATCGTTACAGTGGCTACAACAATCGATGAAAAAACTAGAGGTCCATATTTGAAATAATAAAGTTGATGATGAAGTCTAATGAATGGAACGTCGCATTTCAAAATGGTTCACATTGGATTAAAACAAATGAGAAACAGTATTCAAGAAGATAGAGTATACTCCATCTTCTTGAATATCATTCGAGGCGGTAGAGTCAACAAACGAAATTAGACATTTCTAGTTTTTGGCGAATATTTCAGAAACAATCACTGATATTTTTGTTCTGAAAACAGATTATTTGAGTTCTCCAAAATGAGAAACTTTTGTACCCAATAATCGACCTTGTAGGTCTTACCGATTACGAGATAAAAATAGTCAGATCAGCTTAGCTTATAATAACGGCCTGTATATGGGGTATATGTTTTGAGAATATTTCAGTACAAGTTGTTGCCCGTGGCTTCGCCCCTTTAGAATGGTTTGTGTTTGGTAGTTACAATATTTTTTACTAACCCAAAACTTCAGGTTTATAACTTCAAAACTGACAAAATTCATTATAATCTTCGAACCTATATTTTCCCCCTTGGGGGTGAAAATTCCTGATTCCCTTTCTTGATGCTCATTCACGCAATACAAAAAACCTACCCGCATATTTCAAGATTCTAGGTTCAGTAGCTTCGGCTGTATGGTAATATAAGAGCGGGCATCGTCCCCCGTCGTCTTACAGTAGACGCGACGCTCATCGGCTCACTGCATTGCATCAAGCTAATCTTGTGATCTTTCTTGGGATAAATGAGATGAACTTCTGAGTTGGAAAACCCACTGTAATAAACTAATTGGCAAATTGGATTGCCTGATTTTTTTTTATTCTTCGAGATTTTCTCAATAAGGCACAGTTACTGGCAATTTACCACAACCAAATTGATCTAAGGCTCAGGTTTGGTATGTTCCTGGGTCAATTTGGTTTTTTAAGGTTAGATTTGTCGACATATTTGTATGCCATCACAATTGTGTACCCCAGGAGTGTACTTCTACAAGTGTATTGATTTCAATCAGAACTTTCGAGTGTATCTGTTCATTTTTCTTTTTTCAGATAAAATTCGAAAAATCGACATTTCCAAATCAGAAAATGATCCCGAAAAAATCTATGATTTATTGGATGAGATAGGATCTGATCTAGAAATCGATTCAGATGAAGATGAAGAATGGGAAGCAACTGAACATGAACAAACTGAACGAGCAGAAGGAATGGATGTGGAACAGGAGGAAGAATCCTCGGATGAGGATCAACAATACGATGATGAGGATAATATTCCTCTGGGCAATTTTTTGCTCTGGCAAAAATCTCAATTCCTCTTTTCTAGATGATAAAATAGAAGAAGATTACACTGTTAACATTTTATCGCCCATGGGGCATTCATTTCTCTACCATTTACAACAAAACAACAGAGAACTGAAGCCAATGGTCACCCCAGAAGAAATAAAAATATTCTTTGGAATGCATGCACTGATGGGTTGCATCGAATTTCCAAGGTTGCACATATACTGGAGTACTTAGTTCAAATTTTCAATGATTGCTTATGCTATGACAAGGGATAGGTTCTATTTGCTAAGGGTCCATTTCCATGTTGTCGATTCATTGGGTTTCACAGAGAAACGAAGGAAGAAAAATAAATTATGGAAAGTACAGCCAATGATCGATTTTGTCAGAAATCGGTGTCGGGAAATAACGCGTAGGGAAAATAGTTGTTTCTCAATCGATGAGCAAATGATTCCATTCACAGGAAGATGTAGTGTACGACAGTATGTGAAAAACAAACCTAGACCTGGTGGTCTGAAGAATTTTATTATGACCACTTCCGACGGGATAGTATTGGATTTTGAAATTTACCAAGGGGAAACCACATCTTTTCCAAACAAGACATTGGGGTTGGGACCCGCTGTTGTTTTGCGATTGGTAGAAACATTACCAAAAAGTAGTTCTGTGTTTTTTGATCGCTATTTCACTACCATTCCACTACTGGAAGCGTTGTCAGACTCAGGATTAAATGGAACAGGTACACTCAACTCAAACCGATTCAAAGGCCACAAATTTACACCAGACAAATCCCTGAAGCGTGGTGAAGGTGAAGAAATATCACGAAGTGATAAAAAAATATGTGTAACGGAATGGAAAGACAATAAGACTCTTCTAACGGCTTCAACTGCTTTTGGCGTCGGAATAGAGCTTCAGGTGCAGAGATGGGATGGAAAGTTGAAAAAACATGTCACTGTTTCCTGTCCTACGATAGTATGCGCTTACAATAAAAAAATGGGAGGAGTTGATTTGTGTGATCAAATGATAGAATGTTATCGCACATTTTTCAAAACACGCAAATGGGCACTAAAAACCATATTGCATTTATTTGATCTTTCTATAGTCAATAGCTGGATGGAATACAGGGCAGATTGCGAAAGCAAGCGAAAAAATGCAAAGGAAGTAATGGACCTTCTTACTTTCAGATTATATTGCTGAATATTTGTTGTGTGGGACAAGAAAGCGATCAGCGTTGAAAAATATTGATGAGAATTCTCAGGAACCAACTGCATCAGCAAATAAACCAGCTCCTATGCCGACAAATGACAAACGATTCGATGGTTTTGACCACTCGCCTATCAATGACTCTCTGAAAGCACCTCGGACATGCAGACTAGAGAGTTGTGATAGCCGTTCAAGGATGCGATGTCAAAAGTGCAATGAATACTTCTGCCTTAACAATAAGCAGAATGGTTTTTTGATTTTTCATAACAAATGCAAATAAATACTGATTTCTCCATTGTTCATTTCTTTTTTCTGTCAGAGTTGAATTTGTATTTCACTCCTAGGAAACACAATTGTGAGGGTCCTGAAACTTACATGAATGGATCCTGAAAAATTCTGAAAAAAAATCAGGTTTTTGATGTCACTTTCAGCTACACTCGGGAGTGTAAGGGTTATAATACCATTTGCGAAAGTGAATACTGTATAATTTGCTAACAATTACATTGGACTACGATTTTTTACAAACTCCCAAAATGTGAGACATTTTAAAAAATACTCAAAAAACATTTTTATTGGAGAAATGATGTTTTTATTCGCTTTATTCGCTATTCGCGAATAACGTGATTACTAACACGTCTAAAGATCTCAGAAGTAGGAGATAACATATTTACTAGGCATATTCGAAGGCGCCAAACCCATATCTGTATTGAGTTGACTTTTAGCAGATAAAAATCGACGGCAATTGAAGTTCAAATCGAAGAAAAACTTCAGAAATGAGGAGAATATAATCACTATTCATTTTTGATTCATATCTGAGGTTGATTCAACTCAAGCAGTTTATGACTCGGAAATTGGAAGCCCTTATCAAAGAAAAATCCCCGAAGCAAAGGAGAATAATATACCGACATAATTTCTTTGCTCACACTCAAAGTGAAGGACAATATCACCTGCAGATATCGTTTTTAAAGCATCTGATTTTACTACTAATTACCTTTAATTCAAATTATTTTTCCAGGTGTTAGAAAATACTGAGAGTTCAGTAGTCGAATACGTTAATTAAAGTTGATTTTTTACCAGGAAAGTTCTTAGCTCTCAAATGATATCAATTGATAATATCATTAATAATGATCATATCAACTGGAATATAGAACTTGAAGCGCTGTCGATAAAACATTACTACAAACTCTATATGTCTATAAATTCAAATCTAGGATTAGTTTGACTCTATAGACTCAAAGTCAAGGGCATTCGAAGGTCAAATGAAGAAAACACTCAGAAGCAGGTTGCTGACTATCGACCCGAAAGTTGGTATTTTCCAGTAGCTTATTGAAATTCTCTCTTCTATGTTGTGCCGAACTTTGAACTCATAAGGCATAATCGTTTTCATGTAGTATGGTTGACTCCTATAAGCTTCTGAAACTATTCCGGAATTTGACTTGGGAATTGTTTCTATCTTAATCTCACAAAGTGAAAATATAAGGACAAAAATTAAGTAGGTATATTCTCTGCTTCTGGGGGTTTCCTTGATTTGGACTGTAATTGCTCTGAACCGTGACAGGCGGTACTTAACCTAAAGCTGAATATGGATTGGGCAACCTCAAAAATTTATAGTGAGTCTGTCCTCCTCTGTTTGTTTTTTTTATTCGATCTTTAAATGCTTTTGATTTTGGAGTAGAAGTCAAATTCAACCCAGACACGGATTCGGTGACCTTCAAATGTATAGCAAGTATGTTCTTTTATATTTTTGGGTTTTTCCAATTTGGCCTCCTGTTATAAATGAAATTGAATTTTTAGTCTTCTTCTGAGACTTCTTATGTAAAACTCATTCGATAATATATACATTTAAGATGAGGTGTAAATGGGAACAAACTTTTCAAAAATTCACATGCAACAGAAAAACAATTTTATTGATCCCAGAACTACGTTGAAATAACCGTTCAAGTGTGTTTCGAATTGAAGAACGAAATCGTTTATCGCGTCTTGGAACACATTCGCGAAATAACTCCGAATGAATGAAATGCAATATCGGTATCTCGATGCCAGATACTTCCAACTTATTGGAGAATTGAACCCATTGTTTGTATTCAGTGAATATCCAATATCAGCACGATCACAAAAATGTTCAATAAATGTCGTATATATTTTTGAAGTTTTATAGTGGTTTTGTATTATTTACATTCGATCCAGAAATGAACTGAGTGAATAGTTGAAATATTATTCGATCCTCATCGTAAACTTTGAATCATGAAATCAGTATACTCGTACATTCATTATATTACTTTTGAAGAAGCTCCCTCTCTCTTTCACGGTTGTACTTGGCAAATGGCCGTCGGAAAATAATAACTTTCCTAATAATAGTGGCTAATATTGTGACGGATAATATATATCATTTACAGTTCGACTTCAAAATCATATTGAAAATAATTTATTTCCCGTAGTAGTAGCGAACAGTTGTGATATTTCACTATTCATAGGGTTGCCGATAATGAATTCAACTGATGAAGAAAAAACATATGGAAGTTCGAACTGATGAAATAAGAAACATATTATTCACACCAGAATATCTTGCCTGTCACTGTTGATGATCATTGTGTAGGGCACCTGATTCATACTAGGTTGACAAACATTAATTAAAAAAAATCGAGTGTGCTTTAAACCACACAACTGACGTGAAACTTTTTCAGCTCCATATATATATATATATATATATATATATATATATATATATATATATATATATATATATATATATATATATATATATATATATATATATATATATATATATATATATATATATATATATTATTTTGTATTTTTTTATATATATATATATTTTTTATTTTGTATTTTTTAGCTTGTATTTTTGCTGAATATCTTACGAAATCTTTTATACAGGGATTTTCAGGATGAGTGTTAATTAGCCGTTTCTGGCAAACTATTCAACGGATCAACCCGAAAATTCCACAGTATGCATATGTCAATATGACCTATATGACACGCCTAAAATATATTGTTGACTCCGTGCGTATGTGTTGTTTCCTGCTTTCGGCAAACAAGTGTTGCCCATCTTTACACTTGGCTGCACCGCGCTGATGAGGTCAATAGCCAGAAACACGTGTCCGCGGTTTGCCCCTATTTTTTGAGTGTTGTGTCCACGAATTATTTCATTCTTGATTTGTATCATACACACTCGATAAAATCTCTATCTGTATATATATATATATATATATATATATATATATATATATATATATATATATATATATATATATATATATGCACATACATACATGATTTTGGAAAAAGTAGATAAACTTGTTCAGCAGTAAATTTTTCTTTCAACATTGAAATGAACCGAGACTTGTTGTGAGTATTTGTGAGAAATTTTTGTTGATGGTTTGGAACTATCATACTTCCATCAAATAAAATATCAGTTGATGTAGAAGTTGTGTAAGTTACAATGACCAATAGAAAAATATTTAAACATATATTACAACTACAGATATATATATATATATATATATATATATATATATATATATATATATATATATATATATATATATATATATATATAATATATATATATATATATATATATATATATATATACGTGGCGTACTCATTCATATTATGACGATAACAACTTTTACAACTTTGTATCGTTATATCTCGAAAACGGTGGCTCGTAAGAAAAAAAGTATTGAAAAATTTTCTGTAGATAATCTTATGACCTACAATTTTTGTCTGAAGTATTATTATAATCGCGGAAACTCATTTTTTTCCACCTTCGAACTTGAATAAATTTTATTTCATACAGGGGAAAGATGGCGACCTTTCAAATTTCATTTTCAATCATATTTTAAACAATCTTACTGATTTTCAGCTTGGTGGGAATTTAGGTAGCTTTACTCTTATTTTTTGGTCTAATTTGACCGGACTAATAAGGACATTTTCAAACTGAATACAATGAACTCGATAAACTCAATACCCAATAAACAATAAACATATTATTGTATTCGTTTGAAAATGTGATTGAATCACGAAATTGCAGAAACGTTAGTTACAAATACAAGTGGTGAAAAAGCATAGGAAGTTTTTCATAACTACGGTAGTCGGTATTGGAAAATTAATGGAAAATAATGTATATGACGACCTTTGTCATGAAATATATTATAACTTAATTTTCGTTTAAGTAGTTTTTTCTTCAGTCATCTAAATTGCTGATCTCTCCCAAGTTTCTGGAAAACACTGCAGCCTCATTGTCTCATTACGTTTTTCTCCCATTTTTTCATGACACCCATTCCAACAATCTTGCGTCCTGCTCTAGTTTGTACAAGTCGCTTAATGGTCTCTCATTTTAGGGTCCTACAACAGATAACAAAAATCATTTTGGATAGTTCATTGTAGTTTCGTCAAATGCTTTAGCAATGTGCTCATCAGTTCTATTAGGAAGTATTTTTACTACATCATCGGGATTCGAAGGTATCATACTGGTCGCTCTGAATGCACTTTCAATGTTTTTCTTATCAGTGAGTTCAAGACATTCTACTTAGCATTTCAACAGAAGAGGGAACGACACATTACTAGGACTGATCTTTTTGGGATTTTTTAGCTTGTATTTTTGCTGAATATCTTACGAAATCTTTTATACAGGGATTTTCAGGATGAGTGTTAATTAGCCGTTTCTGGCAAACTATTCAACGGATCAACCCGAAAATTCCACAGTATGCATATGTCAATATGACCTATATGACACGCCTAAAATATTTTAGACGAAGCGGCGTTGTCGCTTCTACTATAAAGTAGCGGCTTTGATTTTTCAAATGGAACACCCCATATATAATATCATATTATGATTCATTATCACTTTGTCAACAAATTCATATAATATTTCCCTATACCTATCAATTACCGTTTAGATGATATATATGATATTTTTTTTTCCCAAACATGAACTTTTATAAATGCTGATAATCTTGAACTATCTTGCACTAAAACGATCAAATTTAAAATGGAGTGAAGTGATACTATGAGGATCTTCACTCCGAGTCATATTTACATTTGCCTCATACAGGGTCTTCAAAAAATGCAGATACTTTGATCTCATGAAAAAATGAGTGTAACTCAATTTTTTCAAATGGAACACACTGTTAATTTCAACATTTTTGAGCTCTAAATCCAATTCAAGATTAACTTTGTTCAGATGATACTATTTCTATTTTGAACCGTTTTCGAGATAAACTGTTTCAAACGGAAATTGACATGATTTCCTTGTTCATCACTCATTTTTGTAAAACAGAATTCGTTTGATGTTTCTCAATCAGTCACAGATAATACAATAAAAAGATAATTATTGAAATACTCCCCAACCATCGAATGAAACTTCTCTTCAAACAATAGTTTTAATAACGCTGAAACACGAACTGAAAATAATAAACCCATAAATTAATGGGTTAATTTAATCGTCAGTGTATTTCAGAATATGTTCAAACACATCTCCACCTCTACTCAAACAAACATGTAATCTCTTCAAAAGATTGTCATGTGTAGCGCTTCTGATCTAGTCTGGAGTCAAACTATTGAAAGCAGTTGGAACTCTCGATTTTATATCCCCCATTGTTGTTATTGGAGTAGAGTAAACCATATTTTTAATGAAACCTCACACGAAATAATCTAATGGATTGCCATCTGGTGTTCTAGGAGGCCAACGAAAAGGTCCATTATTACCAATACATCTGTCTTCGAAGATTTCGGTTAAAGCTTCGCTGACTGAATGAGAATTATGGGGTGGAGCACCATCCATTTGGTACCATACACGTTCTCGTCCTGGTCTATTATTTAAAATCATTTGAATTCCATTCCTCAGTAAATCTTCATATTTTGATGCATTCAAATTATCACCATAAAACTCGATATAAAAAATTGACTCATTCTTTATGGCACAAAATACATTGAATTGCCATCTTTCTTGAAAACCCCTTCCGCGGACAACATGGGGATTTTCTGGCGCCCAATAATGACTGTTGTGTCTATTGAAAACTCCATTTTTTGTGAACTTGGCCTCATGTTCATATGATATTGTCAAGAAAATGTTCATCCTGTTAAGTCTTGACAAGTAACCATTCAAAGAATTCCACTCCACGAGGTAAATCAGTCTCTTTCAAATGTTGGACACAGTAGAACTCATAGGGATGCCATTTATGCTTATTAAGAATTCGACAAATTGTCACGTAGGGTATACCTAACTCCCTTTCAGCCTCGTGCAGAGAAGCATTTGGAGAAGCATGAAAGTATCTCAAAACTGTTATACCACTTTAGTCTTCCACTTCAGTCTTCTTACGTATGATTTCTGGACGGAAGGTTCCATTCAACCTACAGTTTTTTAGTAGTCGATTTATCACATTATTATTCGGCTTCGGAAGTTGTGGATATCTTTCATGAAATACTCGGCATGTTCTACTTGCAATTCTATTGCACTCACCATAAATTATTAATAAATTCAAGAAATCTTCATTACTGTAACCTAATCTTGACATTATTCTATTATAATTGGTAGCTATCACAATCAGTCAAAACCACCAACGAAAGTCTGACGTTAAATAATTGGTTCATTTATTTTTCCAAAGCACACTAATAAAAAATATTAATGTGTACTGTTGTACGTTAGAGACCAATAATTCAATGTATACAAATTGTAACTTTTTCTAAGGTAGGTACATACCAATTTCGAATTGACTGATCTGAGACATTCAAAAAACTGGATCAAAAAGAAATATTACTAAATATAAAAAAAAATGTTGAATATCCAAAATAAGTGATGAATTCAAAAAAACGAGCAAGAAAACCACGTCAGTTTCCGTTTGAAACAGTTTATCTCGAAAACGGTTCAAAATACAAATAGTATTATCTGGACAAAGTTAATCTAAAATTGGATGTAGAGCTCAAAAATGTTGAAATATACAAGGTGTTCCATTTGAAAAAATTGAGTTCCACTCATTTTTTCATGAGACCAAAGTATCGGCATTTTTTGAAGACCCTGTATGAGGCAAATGAAAATTTGATCGTTTTAGTGCAAGAGAGTTCAAGATTATCAGCATTTATAAAAGTTCATGTTTGGTCAAAAAATTTCGAAATTAATTTATATCTTCTAAACGGTAATAGATAGGTATAGGGAAATAGTATATGAATTTGTTGACAAAGTGATAATGAATCATAATATGATATTATATATGGGGTATTCCATTTGGAAAATCAAAGAAGCCGCTACTTTATAGTAGAAGCGACAACGCCGTTTCGTCTGAAATATTTCAGGCGTGTAGGTCATATTGATTTATGCATACTGTGAAATTTTCAGGTTGATCCGTTGAATAGTTTGTCAGAAACGGCTGATTAACACTCATCATGAAAAGCCCTCTATTGACCCGTAATATGTATGCAACATCTAAAGGCTGGGTGGGATATCTGAAGTTTGGGGGTAGGAAAACAAATTATATATCATGTCTTCGCCATTCAACTATAATATTGTGATCTAGATAGGATGATAGGATATTCTTTGGTCCCTCTATGGAATCACTACTGGGTAAAACCAGCCCTGAAGGTAAATCCGTCCAACCACCACGACAATAGTCGTGTCAATAGTCTACTGATCATATAGTCTTTCCGTCTAACAAACTACATAGGGCGGTGAGACTTCCACACTGCCAGTTATCGCGAACATCACAGATATACATGACTTTTTAGAATTCATCAGTAGTCCCGCATATTTTATTCCACGTCGAAATATGCATTTGATCGATTCGGGGTCATCGGAAAAATTGTTCTCGTCAAAATTCAAAATATGTTTTTGACACGCCTCTCAAAGGATTGGTGATGTTTTCAAAATATTCCAAAAACTGTATTTTGTGCGCGTACACCTTGAATATTTTGGCATGACCTTTGAGAAAGTCTCTTCTTATGTTCAGTGTTTGCCTGGCAAATTATTTGGGAATTTCATGATAGTTTTTCCTGGACAATCTAAATAACGTTTAACAATTACACTCGAAAGTGTTTAGCGGACTACTAAACTCTTCAGATATAACAAGATATCAACTATTTCACGTTCTTCAGCTTCAGATAAAAATGTCTGGTCCCAAACTTTTTTCAGTGTCTATTTTCAATCTTATCATATAACGTTCTTTGTCGAACGCCATATAAATTAGCGACTGCCTGATAACTGATACTCGTGGTTTTTACCGCATTAATTACCGAGCATGCGATGTCACCCAAAAAAGTCACGATTTTTTGTAAGCACAACTTATAGCGATCTGCTCTGTGAAAATTTAGTTACATAAACCGATACATATCTTCAAGTATTAACTCAATAAGTAGCTTCTGAAAAAGTACTGTATCATATCATACTAACTACAACAAAAGTTTCAATTTCATAGAAAGTTTTGTTGTGGAGTTTCTTATTTGTTGATACTCATCGTTTTGGCGATACATTGCAAATAAAAGCCAACAACACCACGTAGGTGATCGTAGCCACTTTGCCACATTTCAATAACACTTTTTTTTCAGATGATTAGTAACAGTTGGACAGAGTCACCCTAGCAGGAACGTCTCACTACGTCGAAATCTCACTACGTTGAAAGCTATTCCTTCCACCGATGCCACCAAAATACGGAGGTTGTTGGAACGTGGACTTATTTAACATGGCGGGAATTAGACGTAGTGAGAATTTGACAAAGTGAGATTTCGACGTGAGAAGAGTTTCCGTTATGGCAAATTGAACCTCTTCATATAAATCATCATTGAACCGAATTGAACCGAAGGATTCTTATACCACCATGATATTATATATTATAATAATGTAATGCGTTGCGATATGAGAAAAGTATCAGCATTTTTTGGGGTCATGTTTCTTTCCTAATAAATCGTTTGGTTGATGATTGATGCCGGAATTTCATGCAGTAATATTTTTGAACTACAAATTGTAAATCTAGTTGTTTGATATAGAATGAAGAAAATACTTTTGTCCAGTTTCTACTGTGTTTATTTATTCGTTACGACCGGTTTCGGCTTATAAGGCCATTTTCAAGTAACTGTGTGATAGTTTGGTTCTCTAGCACTTCGATCATTGTGACGTTGTCTATGATCTATGTATTCTTATTTTAGAATCATAGTATATGGAATAAGGCGTCCTATGCATATTTGACATAAATTGAAGGATGCTGGAAGGCTCAGTATGTCATTCGTCAAAAGCACCGAATGGCATATCTTTTTACAAAATTTTCAAAAATGGATTTGGAACTGATGTGCATCATTTGAACTCACATCGGAGGAACATGCTAACTATACCCAAGTAAAAAAAGAAGTATTCAAACGATTTTTTTCCTGTGATATAGCGACTTTGGGCGATGTCCTGGATGTACCTAACTTATCGGTGTCTTATGATGCATTCAAATTCAGGTATAAACGATTTATTTTCAGTCAACATTATTTTGTTGCCTGTACCATTCGATTATGATTATGAAATTTCACTTATCAATCATAGGAGAACAAAATATTTCTTTTAAATTCAAAACTTCATATTTCACTTTTCTTTTCGTGTGTGTATGCATTCTTTGGCTTTTTAGGGGACTGTGGAAAAATTGGCTGCAGAGTCTAAAGGTTCTCCTTTTGTTTACCTTCATTAGATATTTCTGTTAGAGAAAAATTACTCCCTACCACTTCATATACTGCTAAATGATAAATGTATCATAATTTCGGGTTTGCGCTGGACAGGCCCTATCTCCCGGAGCATCGATACATTTTGGAGGACGCGCCTGCATTATTATCCGCTTCTTACACCGTGGAGTCAGTGATCATTGGGTCCGTGAATCATGTGCCCAGAGCAAGCGCAGTGAGCCAAGAATGACAGCCTTCTGCATTTGTCCCGCTGAGATTTCTGCCTTAGTACGGCACGCCGGCATGATTTGAAGATTCGAAAGCAGAGATGGCATTCAGAACAACCATTTTTACAGAGTGGTCTGGATAGAGTCTGCGGAGTTCGTAGACAAAATCTTGATATTTCAACAGTTTTTCCGTCTCTTTTCGAACAATATTCGTCTCTCCAGAACTTGAAAACTACACGACAAATATCGCCTTGGTCTGGTGGTCGAGAAGAACTACATCAGGATTATGAGCTTGTATGAGCCTGAGGGTGGAGAACGATTGATTCCAATAAATTCGGTACTTCTTGTTCCCTACAACGGATTCAATGCCCTCCGAAGCGTAGGCAATACCGATGTATCGTCAATACCGCAAAGGTGCCGTAGGTGATAATACACCACTCTGAAGGTGGCATCATGTCAATGGGTATAATCTGAGACCGCATATGCTGGACATTCTGCTAGCACGTGCATTAGAGTTTTAAACGCTTCGCAGGCCCTGGATCTTGTGTCAGGAACCTCCATACCCATCACGCGACTGCAGTAGAGAAAGGTGTTGGAAGACACCATCCTGACAGGCCATGATAAACCCTTCAGTGTCCGTCTACAGCCCACTCGACCTGAGGAAAGCGAAAGTCAGGCGCTTTGATAAGCCAAGGTCTTCAATGTTGTTGAAGAAGACCACATGCATTGGCTTATCCTTGTGTGGTATCACTATCATTTCGTCTGCATATATTGTGATGACAATTCAAGTACGTTCATTAACGTTAACTTCATTATCCCAGATTTTTTACGATCTTATCTGATCATATCAACTCTCTCCATTTTCAAAGAAAACTCATTTGAAGAATCTGTTATGTTATGATTATTTTGAATACTAATTAGACCACTGTTTTTCTCTAAATCAGAGTTAAAACAATTTTTGCCATATTTTCCAATGGAATTTTTTATTCAAAATGTAATTTCTCCCTGTAAATCCTTTTACAAAAATATGGGATCGCATAGATAAATAACCACTGGTTTGAAAGTTATAAAACACAGTGTAAAAAATGTATTATTCTCAACATTAAACGTCTTCGGGAAAAATTTCTGATTTTGAAACAAATTAATAGACTTTTAGGTGATCACATATCTGTGATAACAGTTGGTTGAGGAAGCTTCAGAAAATGTGATAACGATAAAACTCCTAGCCTAGTTTTCCATGAGATTACAATATGGAGTCTGTGATTTTCTTGGATTAGATTTTTTTTGTGAACACAAATGAAAATAAATCGCGAGTTTTAGTTTTTATTTTTAATATATCTCCGGAAGTGTTCGACATTTTCCAGACTCTTGAAAATAGTTTCAAAGAGTACCAATTTACGCAATTACTTTATATTTCATGTAGGATGACATAATATTTGAATAGAACTGGCCGATAATTGATGAAAATCCATATTAAAAAACTAATCAATACAGTTTATTGTATAATTTTCACTATGAAGGGTTTTACAAAAACCGCGATACGTGTTTCACTATACAATAGCTTCCTCAAGCATAAACATTTATGCTTGAGGAAGTTTATGTTTAAGGAAGCTACTGTATAGCGAAACACGTGTCGCGGATTTTATAAAACCCTTCATAGTAAAAATCATACGATAAAGTGTATTGATTAGTTTTTTTGACATAAGATTTCTTGAAGTTTCCGGTGAATATCATATACTTCATTTATTATTTGTCTAATATATTATACTATAATCAAAACATCAAAATTATGAAACAACAACAAAAATTAATTGACGCTCCGGGGCGACTTCATCGATTCTAGTGGCGCATTTGCTTTTTCAGCTGCAGGAAAACCCGGAAAAACCTGCAGCACCAGTTAATCTGAAAATCTTAATCTGCCAATGTCCTCTCTCTCTCTCATAAAACAAAATGTAGGGTGTCTCCAGAGGCTCCAATAAATTCAATACTTCGCCAGCACTCTTAGTGACACGAATATCGTCAAACTTAAACCAGTCCGTTTCGTCTTTGACCAAGGCGTAATGATGACCAGATTCAACGCCAGAACCACCGTGAACAATGACTGCTAGATTGAAGTTTTCATCTACTTCGAACCTTCGTAACAGTTTGATACTTCCGTCCGAGATTGAGTCATGTTTGAAGATCATCAGTGTTATTATTAGACTGACTATACTTGCTATCTTATAACAGTCATTCAGTTCAGCGCATGTTTGGCAATGCAGTCGATCACCACCTGTTCAAAGTTCCATTTTCAGATGATTCAACAATAAGCTTGGCACGGACTGGTTACTAGTCATATAAGGAAATGCTAGTTGAAGTTCCATAAATTCACATATGTTTTTGCTACCTCTTGAACATTTACTACAAAGTAAACAAGTGAGGATTTTTTCAGCAAAATATTTACAAACATAAGACGAGATAAACTGTACGAAATCATTCAATCCAGAGCGGCCAGGGTTATTGATTCTGCTATTTTCCTGCTCACGAAGAGTATTCAATAAGAACCCCAAGAATTCGCAACAGTCCTCTTGTTGTCCTAACGAGTATCTAGTGGACTTCAAAGACTCCAGGAAATCGGTTGAAGGGAAAGATGATATATTCTTACAAAACTGCAGCTGCATGAACAGGTGTTTGAGTTTGGTGAATAAGTAGAAAACATTCTCGTTCTCGTTCATCATCAAAACGTCGGTCTTGTAATTCTTCATCATGAACAACACTTGCAAAATGCTATTCATGTAGCAAGTGTTTCTTAAATTATCTAACCCAATTTCCTTCTCAAGATTTTCAGGAAAACTGTCTACTGATTCGTAAGGAAGAAAATGTTCCACAGAATCTGTATTGGAACCATTTCTCAAGCTGCAATCGATCCTTCCAAGTGATGAAGGGTTTCGTAGAAGGTTCGATTCGGCTCTTGCTTCATGAAGCTCTTCCAATGAAAGGTAAGCAGAACAACGAGGACTGCAACTCATATTTGGGAGGCAAGAATGACCTAAGTCCATTGACCGCACTGAAAAAAGAAGAAGGTGGATCAATCATTTGCGAATTAACCTTGATGGAAGACTGATGAATATCCACATATACCGGCTTGTTTTGAAGAGATTTTAGTTTCTTACTGAAATAATGGCAATACATGATCTCATCAAAATTATGTATATAAATATAATCATTTGTATATTTCTTCTGTATTATTCCACTAATGGTGCGTTCCATTAGATAACTTTTATTTTTTAACTTTCCAATTCATCACTTTCTATTGGGAGTTTTCTCACGTAAAAGAGTTCAGGAAACTACACTTGGTTTATATGCATCTTGGTAACCTATATTCAAAAGTCAATGTCAAAGTGAAAAGGTTTCCAGTGAAAATGGGGTTTTCCGCTGATCTTGTTTTGAAGATATTAGAGATTGTAAGTAAATTTCAGCTTATGTTGATGCGATATCAAAAACATTTCGATGAATTGTTTAACCAGATTTTAAACAGAAACAGAATTAATATTTCAGACGCTAGTTGTATGTTTCAATTGATACAGGATAACTTCATATTCGGAAAGAGACAATTTTAGTCTACTGATACACTTTCAAACAAGTTATTCCTGGGAAAATAACGTTAGTGTTGAAATAATTGTGTAGATATAACTAAACGTCATGCATGAATATTATTTGGTGAAAATTGCTCCTGAGAACAGTTTAATGGTTTCGAATGTAACAATTTCAATGTTCAATTAGATATAGGGATAAGATACTTTGTCTAATTTCCACTTACTTAATGTATTGATATTAATACGACCAAGGTTTCGGTATTTACACCACTACCACTACCACCAAGTGTTCTAGCACTACTCGTGCTAGAACACTTGAATTGAATCTAATTGAAGATGAATTTCCACAAAATAAATAAGTCATCAATATCACGAATTTAAATGTTCTTGTTGTTTTTGGTATGTTTTTATACAATGAGTGATGTTTTTTCCTTTCGGAAAGGAAATAATCATAATAGTTTTATTTGTGGATAGATGTGAAAGACCACTTAATACATAAAGGAAAAAAATTTGTTGAATAATATGGACTATCTTTCGAAAAATATATAAACTCAGTTATTCATGCTCTGTATATTCTTTTTCGAAAAATGACCGAAGACTCTGAGGATAAGTTAATGATGAATTATTAAAATTGTGGGTGAACCAAAATTATCTGAATATGTATATTTAAAGGCAAAATAACTCGTGATTCTATTGTTATCAACAAGATCAACATTATTGAAAATATTGTTTAGAATTTTTGAAAATTTGCATGAAACTGCAGCAAAATAATCAATCAAAGTTGATACAGGCAAGCATAATATGCTAAATAGTGAGTTGATTGAAATCCACAAATACTATTTTGAAACTTGTTCGTTCGATGGATGACCTATTTTTCTCGTTGAAATTCATATTGAATATGCGATAAAGAAAATAATTTTTTTCTGATTTCTACTGATAGTTTTATTCGTTACGACCGTTTTGGGTTTATTGAACCATTCTCAAATCACCCATTTTGGCAAACAAATCTTTCACTATACAATGATACAGTCAATGTCCTTAGGTATCTTAGGTATCTGTATCTGTACCTAAGATATCTTAGATATCTTAGATATCTTAGGTATCTGTTGTGGAATTGGCCGCGGTTGTAGTGCGCCCGACTCACGATCGGAAGGTCGTGGGTTCTATTCTTGCCTCGACCTGATATTTTTCTCGATAGAATTTATCTGATTGAAGCTGGGATGATTCTGCAACCGTGTTAGGAATCACACGTTGAAAGGTGAGACCTCGTTAGTCCTTAGCTCGCACAAGTTTCTCAACTTCTGAGAGTTGTCGTTCGTATGGGGGCGACAGCTGATTAACGGAAAAACATATTTTAAAACAGATTTTTTTAAAAACAGATCTGCAATAGGTACCTGAATAATTGATAATTCACCTGAGATACCAAAACAATAATTCTATAACATATTAAAATTATTGACTCTCCATCCAATAATACTACTTGTGTGTCAACTAGTTGACTACCAGCTTAGGATTCGTTGTCATTTAGAGCAATCCACTTGTAGTGTTTTTGGATCAATGGTCAGTAATTTTGATATGTTATAGAAGTTAAATAATGATTGTTTCGGTATCTCAGATGAGGTATTGATAATTCAAGTAAAATTCTTGTTATTTCAGGTACCTATTGCAGACAACCTTAGGATATTGACTGTATCATTGTATCTAGGGGTTTGTTTGCCTCAGTTTACTTGATAATGGTTTGATGAGCCGAAATGGATTGTAACAAATAAAAATCAGACGAAAGTTATCATCTTCATTTTATATTTACTATTTAAAAATCTGCGAAATGTGAGAATCTGAAAATGTAATGTAATCTTCTCTATGCGTTACCGTTTTTCAGGGTGAGGTGTCAGCTGTGGAGGTGAAAGTTCTCCCAGATGATGCCTCATCCTGAGGTTTATGTATTTGTTCTCAAAATATGTCTGTCTGGTTGTGTAGTGAAACTGGTTTTCTAACGTATATAATGATAGAAAAATGTCGTATCTATAGCAAAACTAATATTCCTGATTGTGAAACAACGTCTGAGCTCTTGCCTGCTGGAGGGTTGATTTTAAAGTCGATGATCTTGCAAGGGTATCTGCATCGCTCGCTGAACAGATGCGTCTGAATAGTGTGTCTGAGTCCATCCGGACGTGCTCTCGTTATGGTGATTCAGGGCTCTGCCGTAATAGATTTTTTTCCATAGAAACTCATGGTATCCTTTATGGACCATGAAGTAACTAAATAATCTGATCCTAAGTCTACACATGCTCTGAATTTTCGAGCAGCAGAAGAGTTCATACCTTGGAGAGGACAAAATCCGCGTAAGCAGGTTACAAATCCATATTCGAAAGACGATTCACTCAAACCAGAGGGAAAAATCCCTGCATGGTTGAATCTGATGCATGGTCAGAGAAAACTGACTTACAGATCCTGGAAATATTGAACTTTGATTATTTGAACCTCAGTATTGATTTCAGTATACCATCATGGCTGACATACAGGTTATTCCAAAATATGGTTCAAGGGTATAATTCCAGAGCTGTACATTTGAGCCTGGATGGCTACGTGTTACTTGAGAAGATCAATAGAACGTTTCCTGACTGATGGGTGCAGTTAGTACAGCTATGGAAGGGCGACTCACCTAGCTGAAGAAAGTAGTGGGAGACTCACCGCCGATAAAGTTTTCACTAGACTGAGAAAAACTAGGATTTCTTAACACTGCTCTAGTGACTCTTAGGCAAATCTGTCGACCAATACGGTTCACTTGATTCATTTTACGTGGACCGCTTGAAACTGTTCATATGGCTGTTCATGTGAACGTACAATGTTGCGTATTCTACAACGTGATGATGTGAATTTATTAAAATCTAGAATTTTCAACGACGTTCATCATCGAATCAGTTTGTGTACATTCAAATGGATAAACACGTTTGCTTGCCTGTTGACCAAATGATGAATATTTTACGAAAAATATAGGACAGAACACAAGCACCACAGGAAAATTTTTAAGGTGCTCTAAGAGCGCTGCTTGTGCGAAAGTAGCGATTTACATTGGATTAGAATCGCAGTTCTTCAGATGAAAGAGTTCTTGAACAGTGGAGTTAGAGGTATTATGAGTTGAAACTCAAAACGATGAGCAGCCACAGTCCGTCGCGTATTTCTGATATGTACCACTCTTGGTGGAATCAAATGTAACAAGTAATTTGAACACTTCCCGTGAAAATATCTATAGAAGATAGACAAATCTCCAACCTTTCTTCAATGTTCCAGGCTATCAAGATAGCACGTGATGCTCGCATCTCCAATCAGGCGGATGGTTCTTTTCTGTATGGAATCCGGTAACTTCAGGGTATGTTTGGGGGCAGAGCTCCATTCATGAGAACAATACTTCAAAAAAGGTCTGATCCAAGCTTTATAAAGCATCAAAAGTTCCTGAGGTGTGTACAGTTTTCTGGTTCGGAACAGTGTTCCAAGCTTTTGAGAAGCAGCCTTTGCAATTTCAGCGACATAATTGTACCAAGACATATTGGTGTCTCTTTTAACCCCCAACAAACTCATCGGAGCAGGAAGCGGAATTGTATGACCTGACATTATTATATCCGGTTCAGAGACATTTATCTTTTTGGAGAAAACCAAAGCCTGGGTTTTTGTGGCATTGAATTGAACCTGGTTACTTTCACCCCAATTCGAAATCACTTCTAGATCCTCATTTGGATATGCAACCTCCTGCTGCTGGTGAAGATGAGCCTCCATAGCCGATGAGTGCTGTCGTCAGCAAAGCAATATATTGGATTCTTGGTTTTTTCAATAAGTCGTTGATATACAATGAAAAGAGGGTTGGAGACAATATGGATCCCTGGGGAACACCAGCGTTGTTGGTGAACGTATTCGAGAGATATCCATCGACGGCCACTTGCAGTGAACGTTCTTTCAGGAAGCTAAAGAGCCATACACAAAAATCATCCGACAAGCCATAGCATCGAAGTTTGACCAGCAAACCCTCATGCCACACACCGTCAAAAGCCTTAGAAATATCAAACGCAACAGCTCTCGATTCTCCATGTTTCTCGATTGCGTTATTCCAAATATGAGTGACATACGATAGAAGGCGGCTGTTGATCTTTGTTTCTGAAATCCATATTGATGATCACTGAATATGTTGACGGCTTCCAAATATTTGAGGATATGATGATTTACGACTTCCTTCATAATTTTTGATATAACTGATAGCAAAGCGACTGGTCTATAATCATTTGGAAGATTTTTCTTGCCCTTTTTGGGAATAGGCTGAACGTGAGCAATCTTCCAACGAGAAAAAAAACCCCTTCCTTGTGGACAGGTTAAAAAGTCTGCGAAATACTGATACGAGTTCATTTGCGCACTTTTTAAGAACGATGACGGGCACTTCATCTGTGCCAGACGACTTGTTGATAATGAGCATTTTTTTGCCTCAATTCACTCCAAATCTGTCCGTCCTGTTGAAAGTTATTCGCTGTCTCTGCTCAAAATACTTATATCGAACAGAGACAGCGAATTACTTTCGATGAGAATGACTGGAACTAGAATAAGACCAGTGAGTCACCATTGCACCTATTAACGTCAATAGTGAGATAGGAATTGCATTTCATTTCTCGAGAATTTACACGTACCTTTTGTTCTTATATCTATATTTAAAAACTTGAATTGCTTTCTCATCAGTATTGAAATTCACAGTTTTCTTTCAAGTCTATTGTTAGATACTTCATTGTTTCTAGAATATTTCACGAATTGTGTTTATCTTAGGTGCCATAAATTTCTTTATTATTGAATCATCACTTTTGGAATACCCGCACAAACGATATCGCTTAATGACACTATTAAAACAACAACATCAACTATCGAACAAGATGATTTTTCAAAGTTGACAGAATCATATGTCAGCAGTAAACTTGCGAAGTATTTTCAATAACTTTAGCAAGAATGATAGTATTGTTAACAAAATTTATCAAGGATACCACTTGGTCTACAATAATTGAAACAAAGCACATGCCAACATCCACTACTATATAGACATCTTGAGAAAAACATACCGTGGTATGTGACTCTAAAAGTGGATTATTCTCCTCAAGGAAGACGACCTTGGTAGCAGAACAACGCTAGCCTCTTCCGCAATAAACCGGATCAGTTTTTTGAAGTTCCACTCTTGCCAGCTGACCTGAGAGATCACCCGCCAAATGAGATAATTGGCTACGTTAGGAAGCTGGACTCATTTGATCAAGTTTCAAAAGGTGTGAGCCACAATAAACTTCCGCAGTTTGCACTGGATGGTCGAATATACTGCTAGAGATCTACCTGCCTATAATTTAAATTTATGTCGTCAGTTTATTCTTGGTCTGGATCAATTCTATCATCATCAACTTGCTTCAGCGATTTTTTTTTTGTTATTTCAATTAACTATTTGTTTCAGGTATTATGCTTAGTCGGACTGGTTTTATTTGAATTCACAGGAGTTTTTTACGACAGATGGGTTTTCGAAATGCTGTTACTAGGTTTCGGAGGATACCTTTTGATATGTGCCGTACTATTGTTGACCATTGTGAAGGAAAATTTAAGCTGGCTGATGGATATATGTTTCATGATCGTTGGTTGCTGTTTAAATTTTTTCGCGGGTGCCATGACTTTAGCCAGATATGACCAGAGAAACAAGCTTTTCAGAGCATGGTTCTTCGTTATATATGCTGGTGATGATGGAAGAGAGATGGAAATTGGTGTTGGAATAGTTGCGCTGGTTCTGGGATTGGTGATGCTGTTCGATATTTTCAAAAAGCATATATTGTCACACTTCTGATGAATTGAAAAAGATTTTGTGAAAGATACTTTCGTCAGAAATTTAAATATAAATTCACTTACATTCTGGAATAGGTGAAATTATTTTCATTCGAACAGTGAAAAGTTATAATGTCTGAATGGAATGGCGATTCAAAAATTCTGCCGTTCAATCACTGTATCTCAATCTGAATATTCTTCTTCACTTTCACCGTTACTTGTTTCAATAGGTGTTCATCAACGTGGTTGGCATCTTCAAGAGTATTATCTATGCCACTCTTCAAACGCAGAGTGTTAGATTGGATGTTTAATGTCTAAGGTTTTAACAATAAAATGCCATTCAGGTAATTGCTATATTTCCAAAAGCAGACAAATGCAATACTCTACAACACTCATGAATCTTTCAATGAGACTCTATTTTGAATAAGAAAGGAGTAGGGATGACATGTGTATATCGCAGATATATATAAAATACTGACTACAGGATGTCACACTCTTCCCTTCTTATTTTGTTTATATACAATTAGATGAAAAAATAATTTCTGGAAAATTTAACTTGCACATCGAGTAAAACCTGAAAAACATTCTTTGCTTTTTATTGGTGAGTCACCTTGAACAAAATTAATAACGTAATCGAAGAGGCGACTTCCTCACTCTTTTTGGTCGATTATTCATGAAAAATGATGTGCGCATCGGTATTGAGGTGCTAGCTTCACATTCCTCAGTACTATTTCGCCCATCATGATCATAATGAATTATATTATCATCAACACCTACCGGCAAATCATTTTCGCGAACATTTTCTGTCAAAGCCTGTTCATTTTCAAAAGTGATTTGTTTATTGACGGAATCACAAACACTATACTCAATATTTGAGATATCACAGCGTATCAATCGGTTCTGATGTCGTTTCCACGTCAAGTTAGTTCCATAAACTTTCACTAGATAGCAATTTTTTTTCCAAAATTTTGAGAATATGACCAACTGACTATGTAAATTGCAAATTATTATTCACAGAAGAAATCTCTTTGGGATGTTTCTCAATATTTTCTGGTTTGAGTAAATCAAATCTAGATCTAATCTGTCTACCTAAAAACAGACGAGAGGGCGATTCACCTGTGGAACAATGTTCTGTTATTCTATAAGTCATTAAAAACCTATTCAGAGAACGATTAAAGTCTATATGATTATCACATGCATTCATTACTTTGATGAAAAAATTTTTCACAGTTTTAACACTGTTTTCTGCAGCGCAATTTGATGCTGCATGGTATGCAGGTGATGTCACATGTTTGATATCATTTTGTTTAAAAAAAAATCAAATTCATCTGAAACTAATTGACGGCCATTGTCCGACACATGTGATTTTGGTATACCAAAACAAGCAAAAATTTCTCTCAACTTATCGACAGTGTGTTTTGTGGTAATACTGGACATGACAAAAACTTCTTACCACTTTGAAAAAGCGTCCAATACAATAAGACAGTATTTAACCATCAAAGGACCTAAAAAATCGATATGAATTCTCTCCCATACCTCTTTAGGTATTGGCCAAGGTTGTAACATTCCTTTATTAGGATTTCTTTGAACTGACTGATAAATTGTACATGACTTACAGATGTTTTCAATATCTTTGTTAAGACTAGGCCACTAAACATATGACCTTGATAGTGACTTCATTTTAACAATACCCATATGACTATTATGCAACATACCCAAAATTGTTTTCTGTAAATTTTCTGGAACAATGACACGATGTCCCCACATCAATACATTGTTTACAACTGATAATTCCTGTTGTTTTCTGAAATATGGTTTTAAATTGACATCATTTATTTCTTTAGGCCATCCGGACATTGTAAATACTTCAAATAAAATTTTATCTCTTTGCAAATGCTCCTCTATCTTTTTTAAATCGATTTCGAATTCTGTGCTCTGATATAATTTATTTCATGTCTTCAGTTACTTCACTGTCGACTTTTTTCACTGGTAACCTAGACAAAAAATCGGCAATATTCCGATACCACTCAAAAAACAAGCATATCTTTGTTATCTTTTTTCAGCCATAATAGGAATTCATTTTTTCGGACCAAATATTGATACTAAAGCCTCATTATCTGTTACTAAAGTGAATTTGTGTCCATACAAAAATTGATAATATCGTTTTACTCCAAAAATTATGCTATAAGCTTCTTTATCTATTTGACTCCATCGCTTTTGTTGGTCATTAAGAGTTTTAGACGCGAAACAAATAGGTCTCTGAACGCCATTTTCAAAAATTTGTGAAAGAACGGCCCCAACTCCATATTCTGAAGCGTCCACCGTCAAATTTATAGGAAGTTCGGGATTAAAATGGACTAGAAAATTATTGGATTCTAATATATTTTTAACTTTCTCAAATGAATTTTGACTTCCTTTTGTCCAACGCCATTCAGTATTTTTTTTAGTTAAGTTATAAAGCGGGTCTAAAATTGTGAGTATATTAGGGATGAAACGATTATAACAGTTTATGACTCCAATAAATGAACGAATTTGTGATACAGTTTGAGGCACAGGTATATTTTTAATTGCTTCTAATCTTTTTGTAGATTTATGTAAACCGTTTCTACTAATATCAAAGCCTAAATAAGAAACGGAATCTGCAAAAAATCTACACTTTCCAATTTTGATTGTCAAAGCACAATCCTGTAAAACAGAACATAATCTAAATTTTTGACATGTGAATGGAAATCTCTTCCAGTAATGAGGATATCATCAAGAAAAACGTAAAGGTCTTTCACATTACTGAATAGTTGATCCATGATTTTCTGAAATTATCCTGGAGCACAACTAACACCGTAAGGTAATCTAATATATGAAAATGGATGTTTGTTGGTTGTTTGGTTGGTTGGTAAGTGATAAACTTTTACATCGCTCAACCGATCGTGATGAAACTTGACATGTATAAGTAGTTTTTCATAGAAGAAAAGGTTTTTAGGGTATCAATTTTTCTGTAACTCGCCACTATATGGCGCTGTAGAACGATTTTTTGAAAGCACTGTTCTATAACTCTGCGCACGCCTAAGTTCGTTGATTCTGATTCTGTCAAAACATCGGAACAGCAGTGATACAGCAACATAGTACTGATTAGTACTAATTCTTTGTGAGTAGATATTGTAGTTAATTTGGCCGAATCATATTCAAGTTCTATCTGTTGATACGCAGAGCTCAAATCAATTTTTGAGAACTGTTGTCCCCCATTCTTATCCAATTCTAAGAATTGGATATTTATCTTCAATCAAAAATGGATTGAGTGTTATTTTATAATCCCCTCAAATACGTACTGAACCACATTCTTTAAGTACGGGTACGATAGGAGTTCCCCATGGACTATGTTCTATAGGAGTTAATATATTTGTTGCAATCAATCTGTCAAGCTCATTTTCAACTTTCTCTTTCAAAGCATATGGTAGTGGCCTTGGCTTACAAAATTTTGGTACGACATTTTCTTTGAGAAATAATTTTAATTTACATTTATTGAAACATCCAATGTCATCGGAAAGTACTCCCGGAAATTCTAACTTCAATTCGTTGATAAAAGTGTTATAATCTGATATGTGATTCATTTCCTGAAACCCCATATCAAAAGCAGAAATGAAATCGCGACCTAATAACGATACGATATGTTTTATAACACAAAACTTCAACATTTTCATTTTAGAATTGGACTTCTATTTCAATTTGTCCAAGTGGAGAAATTTTTCCCCCTACAAAATTTGTCAAGGTTATATCAGTAGGCTCCAGAAGAATATTTTTAAAATATTTCTCGTAAAAACTATAAGATAAACACGAGACAGCAGCCCCTGAATCTAATTCTAAATCAAACAACTTATTGTTTAAACAAACTTCAACAGTTAAAGGTTTGAATACATTCGATTTCAAAGTGTACTCATCGTACTTCCAGCCACTATGGCCAAGTTGACAGCATTTTCAAAGGTGGTAGATGCGTTACAATCACTTAACATTTTGTCCATAATTTTTCCTGGACTCAACCCACATATGAACTTGTCTCGAAGAATATGTTTCAGCTGATCTGCGCGTCATCTGCACGTGAACTAGGTAACCAACGGCATATCCGAAACTTGTTGTCTCTGAAATAATCAGTTCGTTCTTGAACCTCACTAACAAATATTTATTCATTTTGCTGAATACCGCCCACTTCAAAGTAACTACCCCAGTTTACTATCCGTTTTAAACAGCGGCCCTCTATAATTTGTCTTTGAAGGACCACCCTTCGGAGGAGTGATGTGTTACGAATGCCTTTAACACAAAGGAAACAGTGCTCTGTTCTTTTGTTTGTTAATGTCGGGATTGTTTCATTTTCATTATTCACCAGGTGAGACAAAAGCGTGATTCTTCACGTCTTTCCCGCGTTTTTTGTCAAAGGAAGCGAAATGTTGCGTTGGTTGGGTCGTTTCAGTATTGCAATTGACTAAACAATGAAATTCAAGTAATATTCAACAACAATAGATCACATGCAGATATGTTTTATTGAGGAAATAAATATCACATGACCACATATTATGAAACAAAGTTTCTCGCGACGTCTGTCTGTTTGAACGCAATACATTCAGAAACTACCGAACGGATTCACATAAGGTTTTCATGAAGGATATGAAAGAAACTATAAAATTATCAATAAATTGATGGATGTTGCCGTTACTACAAGGTAGAAAATCATAATGAGGAAAAGAGAATTGAAACTTTCTGTTTTTTACCACCTAAAATAAAAGTGTAAAAAAAAATAGAAAGTTTCAATTCTTTTTTATTCATTATAAAATTATCTGTATAATTTGTGAAAATTTGAGGTGTAGTTGAATATGATTGTGATTGGTACAAATGGAACCAGTTTTTCCCTATCAGGGTCATATGTTGACCAGCTACCTGGATCTAGAGTAATAAGTCCGTTCAGTAGATACATTTTATATAAGGGGAGCCCAAGCGGGGATTTCGGGATTTACTGAAGCGCGGCAGATCAATATACGGGGGATACCTTGTCCCCGGTTAAGTACCTCCACCAAATATGAGTCCCATATATAAGGCCGCCTGTGACGGATGAAGAATCAGATTATTAAAAAAAAATTGATCATCAGAAATTCTCGAGCGCGTCAGATCAAGATAGGGTGAGTTAATTACCTGCTAAAAAGTGTATATTCCAGTAATCTGACAATTTGAAAGTGACGTAAAGAAAGGGGAGGGCAGCAAAGTTGTAAAAAAATAACGTCATTTTGATATTCTCGAGCAGAGTTTTTTTTTTATTTTGAAGGAAATAATTCAAGGATAAGGAAAAATATATAATCTCCGCAAGCCGAAATAACAAAAATTCGTCGATAAAGTTGAGTGCGTGCAGATGTGTGCAGTTTCTACAACTCTATTCTCTATTCACTTTTTCTCTATTACTCTCTCACTCCGTTTCCACTCTGAATTCTGTTGACATGACGCCATCATAGCTGATCACAAAGACTCGTTTGTGATGAAGATGAAGATGATGATTAATTAATCAATTAATTGATGGATGTAACCGTTACTAGGTGGTAGGAAATCATAATGAAGAAAAGAGAAATGAAATTTTTTATGTTTTTCACCACTTTTATTGGTAGCTAACGTTATAGCAGTTTCGTCCTATAAGGACATTTTCAAACTTATATATTGTATGTAATGCAGTAATGCAATTAGTCCAACTGAAGAAACTACTATGTCGTGAAACGCGTAGTGGAAATGAAGTCTTTATTGTGGAGATTTGTGATTATTATCATGGATAATATCAATATTATTGAGTGAGAATTTTGACGCCAGATTTCAAGGAATTCAATACAATATTCTAATATCTGTGAGTGATAATATTCATCATGATATCTCCTTCTTCGAGGAAACATACGTAATACGTAACAAACAGAAATTCTGCCTATTCCCAATCCCTTTTCACCCAAAATCCATCTTTACTCCGGAGTTGATCCTCTAAGGACGTATCCTACCGAGACGAAGAGCAGGTGTGCAATGTCTTATTATATCCGGATTCCATTGGATTCCTAGCTGCAGATATGTAATTTTCTCAAGGAGAAATGTATGGTTAACGCAGTAATGGTGGAAAAGTTCTCAACTTTCCTACATAATTTTCATTGCTCATTCAATCGATTGGTTTTGCAAAAAACTAGTCTTCAGTATCCACATTTATCAGTTCATTCGAATCTGATAAGAAATGATTTTTCATCTGTTCACTTCTTATCTGTATTAGCGACACCGATAAATTTTGCACAGCATAATTTAGAGGAACTTAGGTCATGTAAACGGCTTACATGAATGTAAGCCGTTTTTGTGAAACTGTTCAGTGAAAATCTCACAATGAAGTGTTTTTGAATACGTTATGGATTTTCATCAAGTATCTGCCAATTCCATTGTATACAGTGAGGACGTAAAAAGTTCCCCCCCCCCCTTAACATTTGAAATGAACAAGCTATCGAAGTCGGGTAGAACTCGGGTAGAAAGTTACTGCTTTTACTACGTTTTGTCACGAAAATGATTGTGGTCACGTGGCCTAGTGTCAAGAGGGCACCACTAACTTTGTTTTTTAACGTAAAGGGGAGTCACATGGCTCCTGGTTTTGAAGGCCTTTCGAGTCTCTATCCAACACCGCTGTGTTTATGAAAATCAGCCATTTCAAACTGACAAGCGTTTGAAATTTGCTCAAAATATTTAACAAATGAATTATTTTGACTATTAATTGCAGCAGAATTTCAACTCCGTTACTGATTCTGCTCAGAAAGCCAATTTTTTGTGATGAAATAGGTGCGCTTGATATTGGTATTTTGAATTTTGGTTTTTGTTCCAGTTTTTTATACCTTAGTTATTTTTCTGACGACTCCAAATAGTGTTAATTTCAATGTCAGTCTGATATTGACGTTAATCATATCGATTTGACAGTTTTCATAGGTTTCAGCATTACTTTATAATTTTCAAATGCCTCATCCTCGTTCTTCAGAAAAAAAACGAAGTAATTTAAATTTATGCTGAAGCTAGGCGTAATTACCATGAAGCAGGAAGAAAATTTAATGAGCACTTTCCAAATAATCCAATATCTTGTACCTACTTAAGGGAATTGGTCAGTAAATTTCAAAGGACTGGTTTCGTAACGAGGGAAGAAATTCTATTTCAGAAGAACAGCAAATCGACAGCTGTTGTTGATGATCCGCAAAAAACAACGAAAATAGCCACGGACTGTGTCGTATCTACGACCACTGTGAAAAAATATCTAAAAAAAAACACAAATGTCAGCCATATAAATTAAAAATTCTGTATTGATTAACCGAAGACAACCCGTATAGAACACTGCAGTTGAGTGAGGTCATGTCTGACGGCATAACCCATAATTTCGGTTACATTAACTCTATCTGTTTTAGTGATGAAAGTATGTTTTTTTTTATTGCGTTATTGGTCAGACGTAAATCCGCACGTTTTTCAATAGGGTCATACTCAAACTCCAGAGGAGATCAACGTATGGGCTGGTATTTAGGGGGACCATATCATAGGTCCAATATTTATGGCAGAAAATGTAACTGGGCATCTGTATTTGAATATGTTCGAAAATGAGATCCATCACAGTATTCAAGAAGTAGTTGGGGCAAACCCAAATGAATTTAGCATTGATGGTATCTTTTTCAACAAGATGGTGCACCTCCTCACTAATCATTAATCCTTCACCCGACCTTTACACCTTCTACACTTTATTTGGACTAATGAAAGGTGAGATCAGGTATTTTACCAAGAGAATGTTGTATTCATGGAAACGTCGGTCATGAGTTTAGTGATTTAGAACGTTCCTGTGGACAATATTCATAGTCGTACCATTTCCTGGTAGCAAAGGTACACATGGTTTGAGTTGTAGAAGAAGTGCAGGGCGTACATCTCGACATCACCAAGTGATGGACATATTGAAAAGAGCTATGTTGTCAGCTAATGTTTCTGCAATTCTGGAACCCTTAGGTACCTGTCGAGATGATGGTAAACGACCAGATGGTATGTCTACCATACCATGGAAATACGGTAAACCTGTGGTATGGGACTTCACTTGCGTTGAAACGGTCGCGGCTTCCCATCTAACCGGAAGTTCGAAGTCTGCTGGAACTGCAGCATTGTCTGGCGAAAAATTGAAAAGAAAGAAATACCAAAATCTTGGTAACAACTATTTGTTCCATCCAGTAGCTGTTGAAACTTTTGGTGTTTATGGCCCGGAGTCTCTGTTATTCGTTCATGAACTCGGAATGAGAATAGGCCAAGCAACGAAAGACCACCGTTCTACCTCTTTTTTGATAGAAAGAATTAGTATTGCTATTCAACGTGGCAATGCTGCTTTGGTCTTTGGAACTATTCCTCCTTCACATAATTTTGATGAGATCATGCATTGCCCTAATTCAAGTACGAAACTGAAATATCTTCGAAACGAACCGAGATATTTGGATATTCATCATTCCCCTGTCAAGGTTAATTCACAAGTGATTGATCCACCTTCTTAGGTAATTCTTGCCCCCCAAATATGATTTGCAGTCCTTATAGTTCTGGTTCCCTTTCAGTAGAAGAGCTTCATGAAACAAGAGCCGAATCGATCCATCTACGAAACCCTTCTCCACATGTAATGATCGATCGCAGCTTGATACATGGTTCTTATGGAGATTATGTGAAACATGTTCTTCCTTACGAATCAGTAGAGAGTTGTCCTGAAAATCTAGAGAAGAAAATTGGATTGGATAATTTAGGAAACACTTGTTACACGAATAGTATTTTACAAGTGTTGCTCATGACGAAAAATTACAAGAACGATTCCAACCGATTTCCTGGAGTCTTTTAAGTCCACTAGATACTCGTTAAGACACCAATTTTTTCAAATGGATCACCTTATATTGTTTCGCATTATCAGATCCTCCATGGTGAGCGGATTTCAGAGTATAAAACATATGGTCTGCAGCTTATGGTTCGGGAGCTACAAATTATTTGAGTTGAATACGAGCCACCCCGCATAACTTTTGGAAAAATGATTTTCAGGATAAATAAAAAAACAGGTCAACAATTATTAAGGAGGCCACATTTAGGAATATTCGTTTTAAAGACAAATACGGAAGCAATAAATCAGAAAAAGAGATTTTTCATCAATTCTCGAATCAAAATCTGATGACAGAACAATGAAAAGAAAAAAACTTTCTGTGTTAAATATTCAAAAACGTTCACACCAACTTCCATACTACAGTACGAACGAGCTTCCATTGCCGCCCTCACATGGTTGAGAATGTCGGGAGTTATTTATCTGCAATGCCTCATGCTATTCTCTCTCAAATCTTCTAATGTTGTTGATTCTATCTCACACACTTCAGACTTCAAATAACCACATAGAAATGAATCCACAGGAGTGAGATCCGGAGACCTTGGTGGCCATTCTGTGGGACCTCTTCTGCCAATCCAGCGTCCATATCATCAACTGGAGCCGCATAATGAGGAGGTGCACCATGTTGCTAAAAAACTATTTCGTTTTCGAATAAATGTATATCCTCCTCAATAGCCCTATTGATGTACGGTATTATTCGATTCTCCAACATATCCAAATATCTATCAGTAGTCAAAATATCATCAATAAAAAAGGTCCTTTGATGTAGTCATCTGAAATTCCTGCCCAAACATTCAGTTTTTGAGGTCGTTGGGTATGAAACTGACGGAATAAATAAGGATTCCTATCACTCCAATATCGACAATTATGCCGACTCACCTTTCCATTCATACTAAACGTACACTCATCAAAAAAACAAATTTTATGCTAGAAATTCTGATGCAAGTTGATCCCTTCAGTGAGACTTCCACAAAACTCGATACGTCTATCAAAATCATCTTTGTTCAATTCACGAACTAGTCGAATCTTATGTGGATCCTTATGGAGGATCATGAAAACAGTCGTACGACTGATTCCTGATTTTCGAGACAACTTAATAAGAGATTGCGAATTTTCTATTAGTCCAACGTGCCCTCAAACTGTAGTATAAATAACGTCATCGTTAACAATTCCTGAACGGTTATGCTTTTAATTGTTAACAGATCCAGTTTCCATAAATTTGTTCAATAATTCCGAAACGTATTTGTGTCGTACATTTCTTCCTGGATATCTATGATTGAACTTACAGGCAGCAGCTCTAGCACTATTTCCATTCTGGTAGTACAAACTCACTATTTCAATTCGTTCCCGAATTAGGGCAAAAACACCAATTTTAACTTCACCTGGTAGGTAATCGTTATTGCATAATGAGACAAATACAAAATGAAGAGGATATCGAATTCAAACTTCAATAGACAAAATAAGACTTTTTTGAAGTATACTTCACAAAAACTCCTATGAAACCTAGGTAACAGATTATACAAAAGTTCATCCAGTGTGGCTTGTTTTCGAGTCAAATAATTTTTAGCTTCCAAACTATGAGCTTCAGACCATAATGTATTCTACTTCGTTGAAATCTGTTCATCATAGAACATCTGATAATGCAAAACAATTGATCCATTTGAAACAAAATGGTGACATGCTTTGGGGGTGCGATAGGGAAAGTTAGGTCAGTGCGATAGAGAAAGTTGAATGTGAATATGTCGAAATGTGTTTCCCTGTATACTGCCATTGTTTCAAAAGTTATTCAGGGTGGCTCAAATAATTTGTATATCCCGAACCGTAAGCTTCAGACCATAGGTTTTATACTTTATTGAAATTTGCTTATCATGGATCATCTGATAATGTGAAACAATATAGGGTAATCCATAAAAAAATGGTGACATGCACTGGGGGTGCGATAGGGGAAGTAACATCAAATGTGAATGTCAAAATGTGTTCCCGTTGTATACTATAGTTGACGTGTTTTTTAATTTTTCCTGCAAATCATTGAACCAAAAGTTATTCAGGGTGTCTCGTTTTGGATGAAATGCACTGTATATGAAAACCATATCCTGTAACATCAAAGAAAACGGCTTCAAATCGCACTAGTTCTCGAGTACTCAAAATTGATACAGATATCTCCGAGTGAAATAAGCAATTATACGTGGATGAAGAGACATTCAGTATCAAACGTTGTTGATACAATAACCCCTTGCGGATTCCCTAATTTCAGGGATTGCGGATTCAGTAGGAATCTCTTAGGATGGAACAGGTATACACATCAGTCATCATTCATCAAGTAAACAGTCACACCCTCTCACATTTTAGACGTGCCTGCCATTCGAATACGTTGAAGCGGGTAATATTACACAGCATCAATATCAACGAAATGAGTTTTGAGGTGAGAATATTGAATATAATATTAATTTGATTCCGTGTGCCGGGAAACATTTACATAAGACGGATGAATTTGGAGAAAATGAAATCACAGGCTCGCATCTACGGGCTGTGGAAAACATGATATATTCTTCTAGGGTGTCTCATGAATTATTCTGTTCATATTGAAAGTAGTTCTATTCTTGGTGTTTACTTAGGATTGCATTGGCATAAAGAGTTCACACTTCATTCCTCTGCTTCCAGTAGTTTCCATACACATGGTGATCGAACGAAAGCGAAACTGAGACTTTATCAGGATCAGATTTCCAGCAGATACGTTACAACTAATTCCGCAAATTCAATAAAAACGTAATAATTTTGTAACATCGTCGTGTTCATAAAACATATCTGTATCCATGAAAATTAAAAGTCGCTAAAATTATATTTTGGGTATATATTCTAATGACCAAAATGTCATTGTCATGTAAGTTAAATGGAAGAATGCATACAAATTTCCCATGAGAACTCGATAATGTTGATATGAAGTGAATATTGATAGTAATCTCTTCTAAAAATATCCATTTGATCATTAGTCACATTCTTGAAATCAACACCTTTTAATCTGAAAAGTTACCTTGAAGATCTTGATTCCTCAATGCTTACCAGATGTAGATAGTACTTTGGTACACTGGATTTAAAAAATTTTTTTCTTGGTTCTCATTTTCCGTTTGTCGTATTATAAGTGAGTATTGAATCCTTGCTATATTTTTGGAGAGAGGAAAATTTTCCTGGGACTTCTCGTTGAATTAAAAATAATGATGTTTAAAGACGTTCAGTCCGCGGCCGAAAAATTTTTCAATTCAATATTCAAAATCTAAAATGGGAAATGAGATGATACAATTTGTATGTTGTTGACATAGGAATTACGTAACTTAACAGACACATTGTGGAAAAAAGTGGAATTATTTGTTTTTCCTTTGCTACCTTCTCAATTGTTTATGGGGTGACCACACAGGAGTCTCTGTGCATTTATTACATATTTTTTTCATCGGTTAGGCATGATTACTAGATATCAAATTTCAGAAGCTGATTTTACGGCTATGTGATGGGGATATTGGTTAATTTTGAGAAAAAATTATTGTGGAAGGTAAAATTTTAATATTGTGTAATACTTGTATGTCTGATTCCATGTCATTGATCTGTTCCGTTATTCATAGAGGTTATACTTTTTTCCATAGGAATCATTTATTTATTCAATCTTCTGTTTCTATTAGATTCGAAGGCTAATATTTTCGAAATTTCAAAATTGGGATCATAATTTTCTTGAATGATATGATATGTTAATTCAAAGTTGTACTCGAGTTTATCCACTTAATCTATTGCGTAATAGCTGTGAGGTCATGCCTATATATTCTTTTTCACAACTATTGCCATGGATGCTGGAAACAAGATTAGAATTTCTCATTTTTATGTTTTTACTTTTCAGAGGAGTGTGAAGTTGTTTAAGTTGATTTGGAGGTTGAAAAGATACTGGAAGATCATGTTGGCATATTTTTATATTTTCTGATAAATTCTGTTTATAAGGAATTGTAATGTATTGTTATAATTCAGAACATTTTTATATGTCGCGTTTGGTTGTGTATAATCCTTTTGTTTTATAATTTTGTTAATGCATTGTTAGTAGGGTGTCTTCTATTTGATTTGAAGCTTCTTCTTCAGAAGACAGACTGCTAAGTTGTATTGCCTTTTCAGTTATACCAATGACAACAGTTTTTTCACGAACTATAGGGTGGCTTGAAACAATTTGAGTCATGAGTGACTTCCCAACCAAGTCGGTTTAGTGTACCATTTCGTTCGGATTTTATTTTTTCTCCAATTAGAGTGAAATTTCATTTCATCATCAAATTCTTTTTCGCTTGTAAACTGTAGTATTTCATAGAAGAAATGGTCCGAAAGTTTCTTCTAATTTTGATTGAGAGATTGCCATAATGCAATCCACATATTTTTTGAAAAATAGTTGTTTGAATTTTATTTGCGATATGACCGTTTCTTCTGATTCTTTCATTATAAGTTGAGCAACTGTAGGTACTGGAAATTGGGGACACCATTGCGCAACCGCTGAATTGTTGAAAAAAGGGGTATTTGCATAGAAAATAGTCGCTTGATAAAGTCATTTCAATTGCGTTAATAAATTGTTCTGATGGTAGTGGGGTGTGATTTTATAACAGGTTATATTTTTTTTACAAGCTGATCAGGAATGTTAGTTTACAATGATGTAACATCTAATGAGATCAATATGATAATACTGGATAATACATAGTATTAAAATGAACAGTTCAAAAATAACTTTACAAAACGCTCAAAGGTGCAAACTCGTTTCCTCCTTTTCATAAAAGGGGATGTATGCATCTCCACTCACAAGCGATTTTGATGAAATTGGTGACACTTGTGAATCATTGTATTCGTGCCACGTGCCATTATAAGGATGTCTGCAGAATGCTGTATAATGTCCGCTGTAGGTAGACCCACTGTGATTCGAAAGTGCATATAGATTATAGCGACAAGGAGTCACATTATCTGCTGCATGATTGTTCATGTCTTATCCATCTAGAGGAAATTCGATGGCAACATTTAACTTGCCTCTATATATTTCTGTCAGAGAAAATATTTTAAAATGAATAACTAAAATATGGGGAATGGGGATACTTATGGATCGATAGAGACTTTGTGCATTTTCTTCTTTCTTTGCAACTTGAACACGTCGGTTTTTCATGTCCATCCAAAGTTTCCTCTTTTGTGAAAAAATCCAAGCACTGTGATAAACTCAATTGGTTAGTTCTTTCTGGTATGGGGAGTGACAAATCCCAGAAAGGATCGGATGTTACAGATGAGTGTCCACAATGTGTGCACTTCATCGTGGATTTTAATTGACCAACGAAATTATCTACAATCTTAAAGTTATATGTACTCAAATAAATCTGCCATGACTTTTGTGCTTTTTCGCTGTCGCTCAATTTTTCGTTAATCTCCGTTAAGGTCGGTTTAGGTTTCTCAATAATTCTATTAACGTCATCATGTAAACTTTCTAAAAGATAACGAAGAAACTCCTGGGATTGTAATGTTATGATAAAAATGGCCGATACTTGATGAAAATCCAGTATAACATATTCAGATAAACACTTAATGTGAGATTTTCATTTGACAGTTTAGAAATTTACTAGATGTGATTCGCTCGACAATAGCAACCTGAGGCATCACAATGATGTACATGCAGTAATGTTGAAGTTGAAGGTGGCCATTATTGAATGCCCTTTGAAAATTTGAATGAAGACAAATAAAAGTGTATATGAAAACTCTACAAAAATGTTTCTGAAAGGCCTAATGAAAGAAAAATTGACTATTATCATTTTTTCACATATTTCAAAAACACCTAATGCTGTTTTTCGGTTTCATTACACCGTTCGATTTACCTTCAGAATACTTTTTATAGTTGAACCGACCTTCTAACTAATCTAAATCGGGCATCATTCATATATTTCTCATTGAAAAACTAAGATGAAATTTTTGTTTTTCTGATGGTTTTTCTGATTTTACATGATCAGAATCGATTTAAGAGTATTCCTTACCTTTTTTTATAGTATACCCATCAATATCTCGATATTTTAAAAAAACGGTGGGTTTGAGGTCTAATAATGTACGATATTGACTATAAAGATAGCTTCATTCCAGACCATTTCCGAACATTCCATATTATTCCGGTTCCGGTATATTCTGGAATATTGTGAAATGCTATCCAAATGTTTCTGTCAGTTTAAGAAATTTCTAGAGGGCGCACCTTACGACTCTTATATTTTAGAAAGCCCGCCATTTATGTACAAACTGAAAATTCTTCTTGGATTGGGGATGGGGGGCCACCACATCAAATAATTTCCTTGATGTCCTCTCGAATCTTCTGGACTATTCCCGAACATTCGAAAGCATTCCAGGATGTTCTGAAATTTTTTGGAGTGCTTTCACATACTTTTAAATGATCTGAATTGTTCTAGAACTGTCTAGAGGGCGAAACTATCATCCTTCTCTTTGACTGTTTAGGACATAAAATCTACTGATGACCCAGTTTGCATTTTGTTATGATTATTAAATGACTGTGAATAGTGGAAAGTACCATGTATGTGATATGTATCTATAAAATATATTCTCAACTGTTTTTTGCTTCAATCTACAATTGTTTTGATACAAAAAAATAATCTCTCTTGCATGAAAATGAGCTGGCAATACTGGTCGTGATAGTGTAGCCTGACTCCGTACTACACAAACATAATATAAAAAAAAATAATATATTTCAGCTGATGACACAACCTCAATCAATTCTAAGGAGATACGAAGTTAAAAGGGTTAGAGAGTTCAATATAAAATGTTCAACATATTTCAAAAAGCTTTCCATCACGATCTGTCTAATTCACTTTCTAGTAGTCTCGACTGAAATAGAAAAACTGTTTAACTACTTCGAAGCGAAATTCATCTTTAATTGCCAGGAAAATGTACATAGGAACAAAGTTAAGTATTGCGACCGTAATCAACTCATTATTTCAAAGAAAATGATGAATTGCTCTGCCAGACCCTCCATCAATCCGTCAGTTTTGTTGAAGAGTTATTTAGCTTCTTGTCTCCCTTCATAGCACTTTATCGATCGCCTCCAGTGGTATTTCAGTAAAGACTATTAATGATAGCAGTCGTACAATTGCTTTGAATGTTTTTAGTTATGTTGACTTGATCGTGCAGTGAAAGTATTTCATAACTAACGTATTCAAGTGAAACAATTGAACTGGTTGAGTGTGAATCTACTGATAAAACAGGATATTTCAGATTCATTTACTATCTGTCTATCTCAAAATTATTTCCAGTTTGACGAAAAATGTTATTCATGCAATGAAAGACTAATGATGAGGAACCCTTTGAGTCCCTTGCTGACTGAAATTTTCATGGATAACAGAGAGTATGAAATCCATAATAATCAGTCAATTAAGAGTTTTTTGTACATGTATAGTTACGTAGATGATATCTTAGTCTGTTTTACTGATACAGATTGGCAATCAGGCAAGTTCATTTATGTCATTATATATGTATATTCCATCCACCCGTCAATAAAATTCGCCTCTGGAAGGGAGGTAGATGATTCTATAAATTATTTTGACTTAACCATTACGAAAAACAACAATAAATATGAATTTGCAATTTTCCACAAACCATCTTACACGAACATTATCATACAGAATTCCTCCATTCACCCTTGCCAGCATAAAGTTGCCGTATTCAATGGTATGCTTCATAGACTATTGAATATTCCACTGTCTGAGAGTCTGAAACGGCAGAACACGTGATAGAGATATGCATGGACGGCGATGGAACTGGGTGGCGTGAATGGAAAGAACGGCTGGAACAAGAGAAGGGAGGAATGCAGATGAGAGACAGGAATGGAAGGAGAAATGAATGGATACGTGTGGCGAATGAGTGGGCAGAGAGTGTCGTGAGAGAGGAGAGGGACGGATGAGAGGCAAGCTACCAATGACGCTGTTGAAGAAACGACGTTAAAGTAGCGAAGATCTTCCCAATTGAAACAGTCATGGAATAGATGCTATCTGACTTGTGGAGCTCTTACAGGCTGAAAAATGATTTGTCAATACCTGGAGAGAATTGCTTAGTTAAGTTGAATTAGTTAAGACTACCTTAAAGAGAAATATAATAGTTAAGTATAATTAGTTAAGTTCAATTTATTGTTAATTTTTGAAAGTTGTAAAAATGTAAATCTGGTTTGTTTTTTTCAATAAAGTTATGGGTCTTTGATCCTCGGTGATTTGGAAGAGCACGGGTCCTTTGACAGTGGTGATGCTAGGATAGAGGGAAGATGCCTAGCTGAAAGGCTTTCAAGCCAGGGCAGCACAGGACAAAGGCATTATTCATGACAGAGTAATTTCCAGAGAGAGCTGAGTTTGATCAAACAAACTGTGGTCAACAAAGGTGATAAGGTAGATATTATAGACTCTATTTTTTCCAGAAAAGTACAAAAGCAAGCCATGGACCAGATCTACCCAAATTCACGATGCAATAACGTCAGTTATAGGACATTGTCATATTTGGCTGAAGCAAATAATGATATTGTCCGTTTTTTGAAGAGAGAATGCGTAAACGTAGCTTACAGAACGAATAATAGTCGGAGTAAATTTATTAAAAACAATAAAGACATGAGTTTATAGAAGCTGAGTTGTAATTCTTGCCCAAAACTGAATATTGGCCAAACGAGGAAAATATCTTCCCCAAGAATTAAAGAGCATAGAAGTAGTTTTGCAAACAGAAAGACCAATTCCACATTTGCAAAACATCTTCCAGCAGAAAGATATGAGTTCAATAATCAATACGATGTGTTTCATTTAGAAGAGAAGAGTTTGAAACTCAATCTTCTAGAATGTTCAGAAATCAATAGATTCAGGAATTCGGGTAATTTACTGAATGATCAAAATGAGGAAATCTCCCAAACATTCCCTCATCTTTTTTTTTGTATCCAGATGGAGTAGTAGAAAGCCAAAAACTTTCTTTCCCAAAAATAAATAACCCCTAAAAATATAACCCCTTCAATTCTACCGTAAATATTGTGACGAATATTACTGGAGTTTTTTCCCAACACCAAACCGTTATTTTGATACCTCGACACGTATTTCGATCACTAAGTGATCATCTTCGAGAGGAAGATATTTGATCTTTCTCTTGAAACTCTAGTAATACTCATTACTACACCAAAGGTTCCAAGCAGTGCATCGCAAGTAAATATTGTAACGTTCAAAACCATCTTTTATTTTATTTACAACTTATAATTAAATATTAATTAGTTTTCTTTTTATATTTCAACCAACTTGCAACAAACATTCAACCGTGGAGTTGTCAAATGAATCTATCTATCTATCATCACAGGGTGGGTAAGAATTTTTTGATAAAATCCAAAATGAACCTCTAAGTGGGAGGAAGTCCCAAATATTACCAAATGAAAGAGAACATCATCCCAAATATTTATCTTCTATACATTAATATCTAATGACTGAAAATTGATCCAATCTTTAGAAAATATGGAATTTCAAAATACCAACAATATGTTTGACAAAAAATGCAGAAATCGATTGAATTCTACTTCTGAACTTCAATAATTAATACTCAAACTGTTAACGCTAACATACATGAAGTGATACCGATTATAACTGAACCGTTAACGTAATTTCTGGCGCACTCGCGTTGTCACTTCGAGTCGTCTTCGAAGATCTTCCAGTGTGCTAGGTAGAGTTCTGTAAATATTGTTTTTATGCGTCAGCACAAAAAATATAAGTCGAGTGATCGAGAAGCCCACTCAATTGCACCCTTTTGTCTCGAAAAACAAGTAGTTTTTATAATCATATATATTTTTCAAGGGATGCAGAAGAGTCCTGACTTCTCCTATTCATTGTACTGAGGATCCATTTTCATCTAGTCTGTTAATTCATCATAAAGAAAATTCACTTAATTCAGTTATAAGACATAATTGCTACATGAAATTTAGAGATTACATATTTCTATGAGAACTAATGAAAGTTACAGCCACCTAAAGGAGCTTGTAATGTAGCACAAAAATAAAATAGTAATTCTAATCCTATATAACTAGACATACTAATTTTCCAGGGTGGAGTAAGAAAGAGATAGGGCAAATAAAAGATAGGACGAAAAAGAGATAGATATGTTCGAAATGCGCTCTAGAAGGCACATCCAATAATGGTTATCCCTCATTCAAGTATCAGAAGACGCATATTCCAATTGCTGTCAACAAATTTTGTTAACTATATTTCGGATTTGAATTTGTTTTTCAATGATTCGGGTAGAGTGTTGTGAGGTTTAGGTCCAAGATAAGTTATAAATTTTTGATTATGCTTGAGTCTGCATCGTGGAACAAGCATGGTCTCAAGTGAACTATTACGAGTATTGAAAGCATGCTGTACATTCAATCGAAGAAATAGCTCAGAAAAATGTTTTTCTAACTCCGTATAATCTGGTTTCATCATACAACATCTGAGTATAATACCTTCGATCTTTTTTTATCATAATTCTCATTATTGAATTTCGAATCACTTTAGAGGTAACTAGTGTTGTCTTGAAGGTACCATCCCATAATATTTTACAGTGATGTATTATGGGGTTTGCCAAGGCATTATACACCATCAGTATCATTTAAATAAATTGATGGATGTAGCCATAATTACGTGGTAGGAAATCATCATGAAAAATGAGGATTAAAATTTTCTATGTCTTTTACCTTAGCTGTGTCACATGAAAATTTCTCAGAATGATGTCAGTAACGATAATTGTAGTGTCACCAAACCCGTCAAGAAGCAATTACACTTTGAATTGAAGGGTTTTTTTTTAGAAGTGATTAATTTTTGAGAAAGAAAGTTTTTGGCTTTCTACTACTCCATCTTGATATAAAATAATGTGAAAATCTTCCAAAGAAAGGAGAAAATTAATCAATTTGAAAATAAGTAACTCTATACATGGATGTGTAGATCATGCAAAGAAGTAACTTTCAGACACAAACTGGAAAAAAGCCTTCTTGAAACAGCTACTCTCATATGAACATTGAATTACACGAAAGAAAAAAGTTCTTTTGAAACAAATAATTTTATCTTCTATATGAGCACTGAATTATACAGAAGATAATTTTCTCTATTCGGTTTGTATTCCAAACATTCGTTATGGAATAAAATCAGATATCATTCACAGGAGTTCTACTTTAAATGAATGGTAACAAATTGCACTTACATGGAAAACTGTCATCCTCACTGGTAGACATCGATGTTTCGCCGAAAGACACTTGCCTTGAGTCTCTTCAGTACCAAATTTGATACCATTATAGAAAATACACAAAATTCATTCATGAATTACGAGTTTTTGATGTCACGGAATAAGTTTGATCTACTTATATCATCGATGACATCGTAATGACATTCATTCACCAATTTGATTAAATCCGAGCCTAGAGGAATCTTATATGAATTGAAGGGGTTATATTGTTAGGGGTGATTAATTTAAAAAAATCATAATTCATGAATGAATTGTGTGTATTTTCTATAATGTTTTCCAATTTGGTACTGAAGAGCCTTGAGGCAAGTGTCTTTCAGCGAAACATCGATGTCTACCAGTGAGGATGACAGTGTTCTATGTAAGTACCATTTGTTACCATTCATTTAAAGTAGAACTCCTGTGGATGATATCTGATTTTATTCCATAACGAATGTTTGGAATACAAACTGAGTAGAGGAAAGTATCTTCTGTATAATTCAGTGTTCATATAAAAGTATTTGTTTGGAAAGAATTTTTTTCTTTCGGGTAATTCAATGTGTATTTGGAAGTAGCTGTTTCAGGAGGGATTTCTTCCAGTTTGTGTCTGAAAGTTACTTCTTTGCATGATCTACACATCCATGTATAGAGTTACTCATTTTCAAATTGATTAATTTCTTCCTTTCTTTGGAAGATTCCCACATTTTTTTGTATCAAGGTGGAGTAGTAGAAAGCCATAAACTTTCTTTCCCAAGAACTTTTTTTGAAAAATACATTGAAAAAGAAATTACCATCAATGGCTTGTATTCGTGAACAATTTTCCCAAGAGCGTGTTTGTAGGAAGTCGCTTGTTATACAGTTTCAGACCCGATTTGTTTTTCGAATAAAGTTCCATGTTTACTTTTTCGGGAATGGAATACATCATTGTTGATAAATGTAAAAGTTTCAACAAATTTGAAACTTGTCAACGACAAGTCACAAGACTACCAAGCAAACGACCTGTATTATCTAAATGTGAAGTTGAAACTGGACAATTGGTTGGTCATCAAAAAAGTATATTCAAATAACCAAAAACAGCGACTACTTTCGATGGAATATTATTGACTAATGCAGTATGTGAAGTAAAATTGAATAAATTTTTTTCAGATGTATTTTCTGACTTCAATATCTGAAAGAATTGATCTTCCTCTAAAAATCAATCCCCAATGTATGAGGTATAAAAAACCTATTTAATGAGGTATAACTTGACTCGGCTCAAAGTTGTTCCTTCAGAAAAAACATGTCTTTCGACTTTGTCGAAAATCTCTTTCTCACTATGTAATGCCTTGTGAAACGTTTTCGATAGGCCACAATGTATATATCAAACTATTAAATAGACTTTTAGCTTGAAGCGGCGCAAGTACCAATTTCGTTTCCCATATTCGTTACTGAAAATGAAGAAAACAAAGTGGATCTACTCTCATGAATAATGGATACGCTTTTTGAGCTATATAAAGTAGGTACATTCCGGTTGAGTTCAAAATAACGATATAAAGTGAAATAACAGTCGCTCTACACAGAATATTCACGAAACTTTTGAGTGTGGCTCTCCATTCATTTTGTACAGCTGATTGTCGTAAGTAGAAAAAAGTAATTATGTGAATGTGTTTTCAATTTCGACCTGTGAATAAAATGCAAGTAACTATGATAGTTACACTTGATGCATGAAAACGTAGATGAAGGTTAGTCATCTTTTACAGAGTTTCAGATCGTTTATTTCATTCGTTTTATTTATAGCCACTTAGAAGACACGATTCACTGGAGTTATAAGGTATAATTCTGATAATTTAAGCTGAGTTATCAGTGTTCCTATCTCCATTCGGGTTTGTAGGCCGTCGTAGTTTAGAACTGCATCCAAACGTTTCGCCAACATGAGTGGCTGGCTTCTTCAGAGGTTTATTTATCTTGATTATTCTAGTTCTATTCTAGATTTCTAGTTCGTAGATTGTATTTATGTTTACACCCCCCCATGCCCCCTCCCGGTTTGAGTGCCCTGAGTTGAAGTCTTCTCCACATGGTTAATGTGTGCAGAACATCCCATCTCGTCCATCCACCCCCGCTCCTCCGGAGCGGTCCTCAACTTACTGATGGGCACTTCAGCAAGATTGACATCTGACCTTCTTTGGTTGAAAGTCGGCCTGTGGGTGCTTTTACTTTCTGATCTCTTGAATTGTTTTATCATGACTTTCCTAACTGAACTATTGCATGCATGGGGTCCCCAAAAATTAACCGGAGACGAGTGTCTTTTTAGTCGCGAGCAAGTGTTGGTTCTCTGTGGATCTGAAAATGAGAGATCAATTTGAGGTCTGGTTGAGAAATTTTCTTGCTTACCTTAGCCGCTTGACAGCGACTCTCGGTGGTGGTCTTTGATTCTGCTTCATTGTCCTCCTGTGTTTGTCCCTCTCTCGAAATCTGGGGTCATCCCTGTTTAGTGCGTTATGTAGGTTTCTTAGCGCTGGGTTGTCGTGCGCTCGAATTCTGTCAAACGTGTCCTCTCCGTGTTTTCCCATGTATGCGTCCACGTAGTGTATGTTCAGGTCTTCATCCCGAAATATGTACCTATTCGGTACATATCTTTGAGCGCACTGGCCTCAGGCAGTGCAGGCGTTCAGGATTATCGGTAGTATTACGGTCTTTATCATCAGCAGCTTCACTTTCAATCCCATGTTGCTTCTTCATCCTATTATTGGTAACAGGTTTTGTTGGACAGATCTCGGCACTCCTATTCTCTGCCGTACGTGAGACCTGAACGTTAATCTTTTGTCCAGGTTGACCCCCAAGTATCTAGCTTCGTTGGTCCACGGAATCTCTCATCCGTTGAAGATGACGTTTCCTTCCGGGTTTACCATCCTCCGGGTGTACAGTATTGCCTGTCTCTTGTCAGGGTTTATACTGATCTTCCACAGGTTGGCCCATTCCTTTAATCAAGTATCTGGTGCGCTCGCCAGCAGAGCTGTGTCGTCAGCGTAGAGCGCCAACTTGTTAAAGTTGTTCTGCTATGTCGATCCTCTCTTGTCTCATATCTTGCGGAGACAGGTAAACCGACGAAATTCTCAGCTGTTCATAGCGTTTCAGTTTCACTCTGACCGCTACTGCTTCTGTTGTATTTCCGGCTTTTTGTCTTCGTGTTGCGCCAGTTCGGTTTTTACTAGCAGCGCCGCATCCCCTGCGGCGTGGCGCTCTTCTGGCTTATCTGTCCTATATAGGTTGTATCCTTTCTGTGAAACCGTTAATGTTCTACGACCCTATCTTCAGTAATTCTGGAATCCGTGCTGGCATCAACGTCTTCAGGTGCTTCTAATAAAGCAGCTAATACCGCTTGCGTGATCTTCTGCTATTCTGTCGAAAGTTTTCCTAGAACATTTATTAGTTCGTTGCCGCTCTCTGTTTGCGTTTTTTGTGGGGTCGTCTTTCTAGCTGATGGCTGCTGTTTAGGCCTCTGACTTTCGGATTGTCTGGGACTGTTCCATTCTGTTGTCCTCGGCCTGGGGAACAGTTCGCATCATCTATAGCTTGCTGGATGCGCTCCCAAGCAGTTCGTGCATTTTTATGTTGACTCAGGTAGTCCGTCCCTCTTATTGTTGCGTTGTTATTGGCCGAACCGTTATTACATGTTAATGACGTAACATTGCGCTGTTGCCACTTCAGCATCTTTTAGTATTGGATTCCAAATCCGGTTGAGCGCTACCATCTCCTCTTTTCTGTTATAGTTTTCCGTATGTTTATGGATTTCTATGGCTTCCCGCACAAGACGACTGTGGTATCCATGATCCAGCAGTATCGTGTGATCTCTTTCACTAAATGCGTGTTCCGCTAGTGCCAATTTATCTATTTGACCTAATCTACAGTTTTTTCGATGTTCATTTAGCCTTGTATGCATGGATCTTTTGGTGGTACCGATATAAACTTTTCCGCAGGTGCATGGTATACTATATAACCCCGCAGCTGACAGGGGATCTCTCTTGTCTTTCGCAGATCTCAGGCTTTGATGTATCTTCCTGGTGGGCTTGAACACTGTTTTTATTATATGCTTTCCTAATCTTTTTCCAATTCTGTCTGTAACCTTAGGGATGTACGGTAGAAATGCACGTGCAACCGTGCATTTCTCAAATGCCACTTGAAGATGATCAAATTCTTCTTGTAGGTGTTCCGGTTCACATATTCTACGGGCATGTTCCGTCAGGGTGTTGATAATTTCCCGCTTTTGACTTTGATGGTGGTTCAAAAGTGCATGCAGATATCTGTCCGTATGTGTCGGTTTTCGATATAATTTATGTGTCAGTTGTGTGCCACACCTTCCGAAGAGTAAATCTAGAAAAGCTATCCGTTGTTCCTGTTCAGTCTCCATGGTGAACTTGATGATACGGTGTTGAGCATTTATGTGATATAAAATAGGTCCAGTCTATCCCTCCCACGTCTCCAGATGACGAAGGTGTTCAGATGTTTTGATTTGAGAAATGTGATATTTCACACATGCTTTCCAGCAGTTGTCGAATTCCTCTTCGCTTAAATTGTCATATTTTAAACAACGCAATTTTCCGCATCTTCTTTATGAACTGCAATATGAATACTTCATTGAAAAGAAAACAATTTCAAAAATAACAGTAGTATAATGAAAAAAAATTGTATTTTTTGACGCGTAAAATTGAATTCGAATTATTTGATATCTGTTTGAATTCTATACTCACCGCTTTTCACAAAGGTAATCAGCTCTTGAAGGAGATTTTAAATTGGATCATCTAAAATAATTTTTTTTGCCCGTTCGATAATATTCCTGAAATATTCTCATTGAACGGAACTTCCCAAATTTAAAAAGCTTCATTGCAACATCTCATCACACCATCAGAAGCAAGATTTTTCACTCTTTCGAAGTAAAGAAAAAAAATCTTCAAATTTTCGGATACTTTTTTGTATATTAAGCATAACATATTTTCCTCTTACTTGAAAAAATATTACATAAAAACAAATATGAATGTGATTTGATTAATTTGATAATACACGGTACTAATCACGGTACTAATCTGAACGTTGAAATTGAAATTTTTTATTTTATGTTTATGTTTTTATGATGCATATATAGTACTGTGCATATGGATAAGGTTGCAAAGACTTTGGAAGTGGTTTATTAATAAAGAAATGCAAGCAGTAGTCGTCTCCGAAACTTTTTGTCAATTATTTTAATTAACTGATCCATATCCCGTATTGAAAACTGTGAAATAACTAAGTTGATATGTATGAAACTGTAGGTACTTGGTGCTAAATTGGAATATCAAGTAATTACTTCCTAGCCTTGGTTTTTCCTTACCTTCGATTTCAACGTGTTTCAAAATCACTTCTTCAGATAGAGATGGCTGAGAATACAGAAAACAGGCAGAGCCCACGAAAATCGAACAGGACAAATCATCTCAAGTCCACAATCTAACGTGTACGCGTGTTTTCTTGAGCCAATATCAAATTTCATGCAAAACCCTTGATTGTGTTTCATGATATCGATAAATCGATACCACTATTGCTTTCTCGGAAACGGTAGGTCGTACAAGGACGGTTAAATGGAACAAAAGTTACCTTTTTAGGGATGGTACTTTCAGATCCATAAAATCATCAACGGTTTGTGAGATATTTGCAAAAAACTGAAAATGACAGATTTTATTTTTTTGTTCTACCGCCTCCATTTTCAATAATATCAAAAAATGATAGAGAAACTTTCTGCTTTATTTCATGTGCTTTATAATCTGGATGAACTCATTTCTTAATGCAACGTTTCGTTCATTGAATTTCATCATCAATACATGTTTTTTAAATATGAACCTGTATATTGTTGTATACATTTTCGTAGTCATTATAATTACAAATTCTTTGATATATCACAACATCTATATTTCCCGAAACCACATCATCACTATCATATTTTATTAAGAGCTCGAATTTCCGAATGTTACTGAAATCCAGAGTTCTCCTGTCAATAATGTCGTTCATTGAGATTATTAATATTTGTATTCACTGAAATCCAACTAAATTTCTATCAGGGTCATCTTGAAAAAGAGAGACCAATAATCTTTGTATCAATACCAAGCCATTAATAATTTCCAAATGTCTTTTGAAAATTTGTAGTTACCCAAAAATTTCTGTTCAGAAAATGAGGATGAATTTTTCCAATAACAAAAAAGTGGATATGCTTTTTGTAGGACCCAACCCAACCCAACCCAATCCAACCTAACCCACCAAATCTCTGGCAATGTATCAGGAATTGTATCCTGAACAACGACAACCTAATCATAGATATTTTCAACGAATCGAAAATACTTTATGGAATTATGGATCTTTTGAAAAACCCTCTGAAAGATGTACGGTTAATGTATGTGGTGGCGATAATGAAATCGGCGTTTTAGGTGAGTTCAAAGAAGATTCACAATAATGATAAAGTGACAATAATTTGATTTAGGATTTATGGAAAATAAAAAAAATGAGAACAAGGAAGTATTGCTCATAATTCGGCCATACCCACTACGTCTGTATGAAAATTTTTAAGAAAAATAAATTCAAGCCTTATCGAGTCAGGAAATTTCATCATTTGAGTTCAACGGACTTCAACAAGAGAAAAGTTTTTTGTAGATGGCTCATTAGAAAATTTCGCCAAGATAATGAAATTTGTAAAAAAAAATTGTGGAGTGATGGAAGTACATTTACCAATAACGGATGGTTCAATAGGAATATAAATTATCATTGGCGACAAGAAAATGAATATTTACATAGAGTTTTCAATTTTCAAGAGATATGGTGTTAACGAATGGCTTAGTGTTCTTGATAATGAAATTATTGGCCCCCACTTTTTTGAAACATCTCTGACCGGAAAATTATACTTGAATTTCTTATCAGGGACTCTAATTGAGTTATTAGAAGATTTGCCACTTAGCCTCATTTTCTTTCGCAACTGTTTTTTTTTAATGTGATGTATTAATGATACTGTTAACTATGTGTTACAACAATATTTTGATATTTGATTTCTCATTGAATGAAATAAGTTAAATGATAGAGTATTGATGATGTGGTTTCGGGAAAAAACGTCGAGAAATACATAAGTTGTGATATGTCAACGAATTTTTAATTATAATGACTACAAAATATATAAAAAATATACAGGTCCGTATTTAAAAAAAATATGATGATGAAGGAATTCAATGAACAAAACTTTGCATTGAAAAATGAGTTCACCCAGATTATAAAGCACATTTAATAAAGCCAAAAGTCTCTTTGGAATTTTTTGATATCATTTGAAATGGAGGCGGTAAAGCAAAAAAATAAAATCTGTCATTTTCAGTTTTTTGCAAATATCTCAGAAACCGTTGATGATTTTATAGATCTGAAACTACCAGTGGGTTGAATCCCTAAATAAGCAATTTTTGTTTCATTAAACCGTCCTTGTAGGATCTACCGTTTCCCAGACAGCAGTAGTGGTATCAGCTAAAAAATACGGCCTGTATATGATGTTGATATACATTGCTTGAAAAATATAACAGTTTAACAGGACCTTTACTGTAAAATCAGTTATATAATCATTAATATAACATATACAATGCATTATATATTCACGAGGTAACTATAGCGCCATCGTTGAAGTATTTTTTGATGGATATAATAATAATAATAGGAAAATAAATGAATAAGTTCCTACACAGTAGGAAATCATTTCATATGCAGTTTTGGAACGTTGAGATAAGTGAATGTCTTCAAATTTCATTTCGAAATATTTATGTTCCTGATACGTTCCTATGTATTTCTCTTCGACAGAGTCATCACACCAATTTTGAATTATGTTAGAGTGCTTTTTCCCACTTGTGACTCCATTCACAAAGATTCAGGCGTTTAATTTATTCAGTAAGGTTAGCTGGCTAAACTGGGGCTTTGCCAAACTTTGACCACTTTAGTGGAGTACGTACTTTGCTTTCATGTCCTGAATTGCCTAGTGAAGTGAACTGTCGATAGTCAGTTCGATACTACATTGGTCAAGTAATGAACAACACAAATGTGTGAATTAAGGAGTAGTTCTCACTGTAACATATATCACGGAAACGCTCTCGCACGTCTGCGGTGTTTTCTATGCACTCACCAAACAGGAAATGCTCTCCTTATCCCCGTAAAGCCTCCATATGATGGCATGTGTAGGTCAGCTATTCTTGACGATATATTAGATGTAGTCAAGACAGGATTTTTCGCTTTCCTGATACAGGTTTTCCTTTTGCTACTCAAGAATTTGATGCAAGACAGATTCATATGGTATCCTACTCTTGAGATGGCGATGAGTCGCTTACTGGCTGCATCACCAAGCCTCCTAGGTTTGTGTCAAACCTATAGTCCTGGTTTTTGGGCCGTGGTTTACAGCCATACAACATGCAGACCACGACCAAAAAATTCGTGAAATAGCTTTATAGAGTTATTTTCGGTCGTGAAAGTTGTAAATGAGTTGTGAAACGTATAGTTTACACTAGTATCAATGTCTGTCAGGTAATAATTCAATGTCCATATTGGTATTAGCCAAGAAAATGGTTATTTTTCAGCAGGCATTCAAAGATCGTGAAATGTAGAAACATTGAGAGGGGTAAATGTTCCATTTCGAAATATTCATTCTCTCATTTGTTGACCATTACCCAATATGGATTACAGGTCGGAAGGATAGTTACTTATGTAACTATTACAAAAAGAGCATTTGTTTTACACAACATTTTTTTTTAAGATCGAGGTGATTTTCTATGCCAAATTCCTTTAAAGATTATTCAAGGGATTATTTCACAACAGAAAATCAAATTATTCAATACGAAACGTGAGCTGGCCGGAGTCACGATCAATAAGAACAAAATCCAGAGTGGCAGACCGTGCACGGAAAAAAAAGATTTGTTACTTCAAAGAAATTTGTTTAGTCTAATTTATTTCATCACTTTGATTAAATATCATTCATTCCAAACGACGTGTGTATTGTATCGATTAGATGATAATTTTGCGGAGACAAAATGGAATTCTCATTTTAATTTCTCTAACATTTCAATTCAAGAGGTCTTTTACTTAGTCAAATGAATTGTGGATCATTTCAAGAATAACATTTATTGAGTTCTTAAAATAATTCGGTTAAGTCAAACAATATAATTTCATCAAATCAAAAGTACGTCTGTTGAATGAAAACTTTCCAATTCAGTTTAACACTATGGGGTGCTGTTTTGACACTAATATATAATTGAATCAACTGAATATTTATTTTCACTTCAACAATACATATCAATACCTTTAACTAATTTTGGAAATAATTTCAAGATTATGGATAATTTCATTTCAATATTTTTATTATTTGTTGGTTTGAAAAATTGCATTTTCGCAAGAACCGTAAACTAATCACGAATGGAATGAGAATTAACAATTTGTTTTGTGTTTTTCAAGGAAATGACGAAGAGGTTTTGATTATACGTGAATTGAAGTTTTTCAGTGTTTTCACAGGTATGTTGATAATATACTTTCTTTCATTCCATATTTTGAAATAATTATGAATAGCATATATTGGATAAACGGACATCGTTTTTTTCAAGCACGTGCCCATACATTTTGCTCGACAGCTATCTATAAAAGTGGCTTGAAGTTCTTATTGTTTAATGTAATGACTGAAAGAAAGCTTCCATGTTTTTAATTCTGTTTTTGAGAAAGTAGAAGTTGTCTAGTGAAATGATTATCATTGAGAGGTAGGTAGGTATGCATACACTGGGTACCTAGTTGACCTTTGATTTTTGGAAGGAATTGGACATTTTCAGAGTAAATATAATTGAGGTGTTTGCCACAGAAATATGTGTAGGTATACAATGTCGGCGAAGAGCTGTACCTTTATTTCGAATTGTAAATTTCTTACATCATAAATAATTGAATGGTGCCATAAACAATGATTTCATTTTCATCATGATAGTATATACTGAATTCTTGAAGGAACCTCTTTTTAAGATTTTTCTTTCAAAGAACATTGTGAAATAATCACAGATTTCTCTTGTATTACTTCATTAAAATCAGTAATACCGAAAAAGGAAAGTTATTTGTAACATATTTACAGAAATGATGACATCCAACAAAACTGCACGAACTCAAAACATGCAATATAATCTCTTTTATTTTTAGACATGGAGGAATTTCTTAATAACTTGGGATTGAATGACCTAATTGGCATTTTTAAAGGTAAAAAAATACATATATTATTTATCTCCTAATAATATACTTAAAACACATACTTTAAAGACAGAAAATGATGTGACCTTAGACATAGCTAAAAGGCTCACTGATGAAGAAATGAAAGAAATGACTTCCCCAATTAGCAAAAGAAAAATATTCAATCAAGGAAGCAATTGAGGGAATAAATTAAGAATCATATATAACAGAGGTATTTCTTTCATTCATAACTTCAATAATAAATATGTATACCATTACAATTAAAAACATATTCAGTTTTCTCAAATAACTATATATTTTTGCGATTTGCTGTAGATACTTATTATTATTCAGGTCTATACCTGAGTAATTGAATGCTAGAATTCTTCAATTTAATAGATTTGAAGGCCTGAAAGTTATGATTGGAGACCTTGGTAAATTTTGTCATCACTGTCATATTTCTAATCAAATTTTTCTATGATGAAGTACGTCATTGTTTTTTTCCTATTATCAAAAAATAAGGGTATCTCCTTTTGTTAAATTGGATGTGTACAAAAAAAAAATAATTATATTTTTATATTTCTATGGGATAATATCTAAGCTAGTTAGTAGAAATTGATCCAATACTATTATTGCGAAAATGTAGACTATCACTAATCTCTGTTCTCTTTCATTTTAGATCATTACTTCAGTGAAAGGTTTCGAAATCAACTCTAATTGTTTTTTAGTAGATATCACCAATAATAATAATAAATAATAAATTATATTAATGTTTTATAGTAGGATTAACCATTTGTGAAAAATGTATATTTTCATTTAAATATTTGTAGAAATCTATTATAATTTATTGATTGAATAAATTTGGTACTGAAATGTTTCGATTTTTATTTATATTTTGCTCATTCTCACGTTGAACAATTTTCCATGGCATTTACATAATCAGTATTGAATATGAAATATTATCCGTAAGACTCCCATCAGCAGCTGATTGAAAAATCGTGATACGTAAGTAGATCAATAATCCAGTTGAGAAAATGATACAAAGTGTATTTAATGTATTGAGAAATCGGGTTGTTGAACAAACTATAGTATATTCTCACAATTATTCAATAACTTGATTTATTTTGATTGGAGATTCATGTAAATTCAATCACTGAATCTGTATTTCTGATTCTGCCGAAAAGTAATTTTCTCAATATACTAAAACTATACGTAATGCTTTCTATCTACAAACTTAAAAAACATATTTAAGTTTTGGAGAAGAGGAAAGTAATTTTCAGTAGAACTGAAAATTATTACCAACGAGATGCTGGTACTCAGATTAGAATACTTGGTTTGGTTAATTGAATCCAATAACCAAATTCAAACAAGAGGGAAGGATTTCGATTTGTAACTTTATTTCATTTGCTACATCATTATTCATACTTATTTTGAACTTTCGAAATGCTTTACTCTATCAGAAAGATACTCACAATGAGGTATAAACATTGTTCGTTCAACTACTATTCATTATTTGTTCAACAAAATCATTAGTTTAGTGGAAATTTTCCCATTATCAAAACAAGCAAAGTTCTCCATCATCCTGCAGATATATCATGTTTCTTCAACATAACTTTTACTCAAATAGAAAATACATTTGATTATTTCAATCAGATCCACTATTTCACCCATCTTTAAATTTTGTTTGTTCAATAGAATATTACTCTAAATCATTCTCGCTATCAATTAGACAAAATATTACTTGAATTCAATTATTCTTTGAATTGAAATAACTAATGGATGCGATTGTTTCAATGAAATATTTGTTTGATACAATGAACATATGCTTGAAGAAATAGTTAGGAGTCAAGAATTCCTTTTACTTGCATCAACAAAATATTTTGTCGTGCATATATGACACTTGTATTTCTTTGAATGAAGTGAATTTTATTTCATTCAACAAATCCTTTTTTTCCGTGTGGTCTCAGCTGACTCTTCAGACTAACTGTCAGTCTTTGCTGAGAGAAACAACCTTCATCCTTGCACCCAACGCACGTGCAGTTGTGTCTACCGTGGTAGCAGACGAAACGTTTGGTACTGCTGGTTCCATTCGACCACGGCCTATCAGCCAGGATTTCGTCCTCTCTGAAACAACGTTATTTCTCGAAACTAGTTTAGAGTTTTGCCTACTTGGAGACAATTTCAATATCGCAGCTAAAGCAATTTGCTGTAGTAATCGATGAACAAACTTGATTTCCGGTACTTTTTTGTCGAACATTCACATTCTAACTGATGAAAAGTATAGCCTTCAATTTTTCTCTACGAATTCAAATTGGAAAAAAGCGCTGCCGAAACAGCTTGAAAAATCAACTGGGCATTTGACAATGAACGTATTGTTAGACGTTGGTTTGCGAAATTTTGTTCCGAAGATTTCAGCTTTGAAGATGAACCCCGAAGTGGCCGACCAGGATAAGGATTTGGGTACCCTGGTGGAGACTGACCCATCAGAAACAGTGCGTGGGATGACAGAAGAAGTGGGCGTCAGCTACCATGCGGTTTTCGATGGTTTTAAACGTATTGGAGAGGTCAAAAAGCTCAACGATCGACAGATATTGTCACGTTTCGAAGTCTGTTCTTCTTTGCTTTCGCGCAAGAAAAAATATTTTTTTCTGGATCGGATCGTCACGTGTGATGAAAAGTGGGTCCCTATACGACAACAGGAGACGTTCAGGGTAGTGGTTGTACACCAATGAACCACTAAGGCACTTCCCGAATGCAAAAAATGTATTGAAAATTGCATCAACAGCCGCCGGTACTAATCAACAACAGAGGTCCAACGCCCGCCCGCGCGGTTTACAAATTACCGTCCGCATATCAAACAAATAGAGCATGGAAGTTCTGCCCCACCCACCCTACTTTCCAGACCTCTTGCCAACCGATTACCATCTTTTCAAGCACTTCGACAACATTCTCAACTGTAGAACCTTCGCCAATAAGAACCAGGCAAAAACGTCCTTCGTCTATTTTATCGAATCCCCATCAGAAATTTTTCATGCTGATGAAATTAATCGACCTGTGTAATGTTGGCAAAAGTGCACCAATTCATATGGCGCTTACTTCGATTGAATTGAATAAGTATTCATTGAGATATTACAGGTTGAAGTAGACTTAAAAAACAGTCAAAACTTTTGAAACATTGTCTCCCTAACCCATTGTGAGATATGCATATGCTGTGAATGAAAATTTACTCGAATAAACCTACAGAAATCACTGCACTATTGAATACTGATAGAAATTTCATATCAATTCGAAAATGGTACCAACCGCTCTTCAATGAGCTTTTAATAATTCTGAAGCGGTATCCCCAACGAATCGTAACTATTTCAGGGGAAACTCATATCTGAAAGTTCGGAACTTTCCGGGCCCTTTGAAATTTCGAGTAATTTAACGTGAAATTTAGTGTGTGTCTAAGGAAGTAATGTCGCATTTTCGCACTTCCTTTATTAAGGTCGTTTAAATTTCCGAGACGCTCTAACAAAATTTTATTAAAAGTAATTTATCAAGTTTAATGGACAAATTTTGCGAGTTGATAGGGATAACTCACCAAATGCGTCGGCATTTTAAAATGTAGAGGACTTGTCTGTTGAGTTTTGAAATGACATAAGCGAAATCTTGTGGATATCAAATATATATTTTTTTTAATTATTATAATTCAACGGAACAATGTTTGCAATAAACATTTTGCTCTGTATTCTTACCTGATTAAAATATTATCAGGTATTGCCAGCCCAATAATTCGAGATAATACAGAAGATTTTCTACTACTACTGCTATTAAAAGCCAATTCACTTCCGATTTCAATTTCCGATGGAAATGCCACATTTTATACATCCTGTTCAATTCAAAATTCACCATATCATTCATCGACATGTTATTGAACAAATTCTGAAAAAAAAAAATTTTGGTAGTCCTGAGCTGATTTTTTGAGCAGCAGTGTGTACAGACCTGATGAAAACAAAATAATAAATGAAATACAATTGAATAAGAACTATGGACAATTCAATAATAATTATATACTGGATTTTCATAATAGTAGGCACTTATTTTTGGAAATATTATTGCATTAAAATGAAAACATTGTTGTCAGATTGTAATTCTATATATTTCATCATTCTATATATTTTATCAGATAATGAAATATATAGAATCACTACTTCATCTTCATACAAAAAAATGTGGAAATCTTCCAAAGAAAAGGAGTATGTAATAAATTCCAAAAGAAGAAGTAACTCTATATAAAAATGTGTAGATCAGACACAAACTGAAAGAAAAAGCCCTTCTGGAACAGATACTTTCATATAAACATTGAATTACGCGAAAAACAAATTCTTTCGAAACAATTACTTTTATATGAACACTGAATTACTATCTACACTTTCTATTCGAAACATTCGTTACGGAATTGAATCAGATATCATTCATAGGATTCCTACACAATATACTACATGAAAGGTAAAGATTTCACCTATATGGAACACTGTCAACCCCACTGGTAGACATCGATGTTTTGCCGTAAGACACTTGCCTAAGAGCCCTTTAGTACTAATCTGAATAACATAAAAAAAACACAATTAATTCATAAATTACGAATTTATGTCACGGAATGAGTTCGATCCACCCATGTCATCGATGACATCGTAATGATATGCATTCGCTTACTTGATTAAATCCCAGCCAAAGAAATCTTGTTTGAATTGAAAGAGTTATATTTTTAGGAGTGACTTATTTTTTGGAGAAGTAAGTTTTTGAATTTCTACTACGCCATCTTGATATAAAAAAATGTAGGAATCTTCCAAAGAAAGGAAGGAAACAATCAATTTCAAAATAAGAAGTGACTCTATACATACTGAGGATAGACTATAAAAACACACTTTTGTCTATTTTACACTATACTTTTATGTTACACCATTACACCATTTTCAAAACTTTTGAAAATAGTGAAATGATCGAAATTAGTAAACAAAAATAAAATTATCGTGAAAATAGACAAAGGTGGGTTTTTATAGTGAACATGAATTTTCACAAAATAAATAAGTCGTCAATCAGAGAAGACCCTATACATAGACATGTAGATCATGTGAAGAAGTAACTTTCAGACACAAATACTTTTATATGAACACTGAATTATACAAAAACACTTTTATCTACTCAGTTTGTTATCCAAACATTCGTTATGAAATTGAATCAGATATCATTTACAGGATTCCTACACAATATACTGAATGAAAGGTGGAAATTTCCCTCACATGAAACACTGTAATCCTCACTTGGAGACATCAATGTTTCCCAAAATTTCAATCACTCCTAAAAATATAACCTGTTTAAAATCTGTTTTTCCGTTAATCAGCTCTCGCCCCCATGCGAACGACAACTCTCAGAAGTTGGGAAACTTGTGCGAGCTAAGGACTAACGAGGTCTCACCTTTTAATGTGTGATTCCTAACACGGTTGCAGAATCATCCCAGCTTCAACCAGATAAATTCTCTCGAGAAAAATATCTAGTCGTGAGTCGGGCGCACTACCACCGCGGCCAATTCCACAACAAATATATAGAATCATAACTTGACAACAATGTTTTTGTTTGAAGTCAATAATATTTTTGAGAATTCACTGCCTATTATAATGGAAATTCAGTTTAGTTTCATTGAAACTGATATATGTTACATATGTATACCCGTGCCAAGAGTAATAAATGAATTCATGAATTCCAAACGATTCCAGGGTGCTCGAACGAAGTTTTGTTATTTTGTTATGAATTGCCACAACTGGTATAGGCCGGTTTTCAATACTTTGGTAGGTCAACACTATTTTGTATGGCATAGGGGTCGAAAACAAAAAATTTAATGAACTTCTTGAACGTTTTATTATATGGTATGTAACTACCATAAGCCAATTGTTACTTTTTTAGCATTACATAATGATACTGATAAAGCACATATACAAAATTATTATCATCATTTCCAAACCACGTTTCACACAATGAAAGAATATTACGTGCTTGCTGGTTAGAGTCTCATAATACTGTCAACAGTATATATCTATCGCACACTAAACATCTGTCCGACGAGAGTGGAGACGAGAAAGGGAAGCCAGACAGAATGTTACTGTAACGCGTTAGGTAACGAAGCGATTTACCCTCCCATAAAAAGTTATCACTTCAGAAGTCTTTTCAGATTTGTTATATCAAATCAAACCTCATTGAATGTTCAAGCATTCTTCACCTTTGAACCGACTCAATTATGTACGTCTATGGAACAGGTACTTGAAAATTATTTATTACTCAACTGTCTAAAGACATATCTGAAGAGGTATCTCCAGAAGTAGATCCGTCGTTCTGTATTGCAGAGGAAAGTTAGATGATAGAATGACATAAAATAAATCGAAAATAGACACTTTTTCGCCTCCACAATATGGACTAGTGGACACACCTCTATGCAGGATTTGTGAACATGAAGACGAAACTGTCAGGCATGTCCTATGCAAATGTCCGGAGTTATCGTCAATGAGAGAGTGTGTGTTCGGCAACTATTGGCCTACACCTGCCGATATAAAGTAGACGTCTCCCAGTGACCTGTTCACCTTCCTGGAAAAGACAGGATGGACGATGACCTAGGAAGACAACTCCTTGGGAGGATGTACAATGGGTCAGATGTCGCCTAAGTGCTGTGGGCCTACACTCACCGTCACTACTCTACAGATACAGATACAGACACTGTTTCGGGTAGAAACTTGCGAGAAACTTCTGGAGTTCATTTTGACAGAGCAATTCATATAAAAGTAAACAATAAGCTCTTTGGAGTTGTATCTTTGTTACTGTTCACACTTTTCAATTCACAGACTTTCGAAAGCATGAAAAAATCTACTATTATAGTCTCCGTATGTGCTGCGTATCGCACCAAGATACACTAACGAATCAGATCGCTTTTTTTTAACGTTGAACATGAAAGTTGCCTAGAAAACTTTTGATCGATTCAACAAATTTTGTGTAACCCTAAAAACAAGATAATGGAAAATGAGGGGATGGAGATATACTGTTTCAAAGATTATATCGATCAGACTGAGTAAGATACTGAAGTTCATTTCAAAGAACATGCAGTACAGATCTATTTCTTCAACTCAGAAAAATCTATTGTCTTTGAGACTGGAAATAGCAGGGCGTGGCATGAAAATTATGAAAGGTGTCAAAAGTATGGTTGCAAACAGCATATTGTTCATTTTTATAAGAATCGTTCCGCTGTATCCAGCGGGAATTTTCACTAGATAATTTCCCGGGAACTTCAAATCGAAATCATAGAAGTTTGTCTGAAAGTAAAAGTAGAAGTGTACCGTGTCATTCATGAGTAGATACCAGTTTCAGAATTAGGATTCAATCCACTGAAAACGCCAACTTGCTTGGTGAAATGAGCATCAAGGAGTCATCCAAGTATTACGTATGCATATTTATTACAATATTGTTTTTTTGTACCTTAGGAGCTGTCTGACTTGTCCATTTAGTCCAAGTCTCCAGAAAACACACCCGCCTCTTGGGCTTATTGCGTTTATTCACCCATCTTCTCATGACACCCATTTCATCAGTCTCGTTCCCTGTACTTGTTTGTACAGGTTCCGTGTTGAATGTTCGTCATATTCTTCTGGGCGTAATTTTGTACGTCCATATATTGCCTGCCTCATGTGATTCAGTGCCTCACTTCCGCATGAGATGTGTAGAGCTGTTTCTATCCCTTCGTTGCATAATCTGCAGCTGAGGTCTCCGTTGTATAGCCCCATTTTATTCAGGTGTTTTCTAAGCGGACAGTGACCGGTTAGTAACCCTGTAATTATTCTGAGCCGATCCCTACTATATTGAAGTAATTTTTCGGTTCTTTTCTCGGATGGTTCCCTAATGAAGGTTCTACTGTGTTTGTTGCCATGCACTTTTGTCCAGTACTTTGTGTGCTTTTTATTGGTCCATGTCCTCATCTGGTTTCGTACCAATGATTTTGGTACCACCCAGAGCTGGTTCAGGACCTATATATGAAGTTGATGATCCGCGTCCAGCGCATTCAACAGCTTTATCATTACCTGTGATTCCTGTATGCCCTGGCACCCAGTACAAAGTTAATTTGTTTCCGTTGGCAAGTTCATTCAGTTTTTCCTGATATTCGCAGACCAGTTTTGATGTCACCTTTGGGTTTGTCAGAGCCCATAGTGCGCTCTTTCTGTCTGTTGAAATATTGATCCGCTCATTTCTTTGAGGTCTCAATTTAATAAGCCTTGCACACTGCAAGATAGCATACACTTCCGCCTGAAAGACGGATGTGTATAGTCCTAGCGGATAGCTGTAGTTTAGATTTCTATCCGCTTGGTATATTCCAGCTCCCGTTCCATGTTTGGTCTTCGATCCATCTGTATAACAGGTGTTTTTTCCAAACATGTTTTCGGGATGACTAATGGTCTTTCACTCTTCACGGCTTATGATTTTGGCCGTGAAGTTTGTGATAAAGTTGTACTTTGGTTCATGTAGTTCGTGCACATATTCAATATGTGCTCCTCCACTTATTCCGAAATTTCTGTTCGGTCCGATCTTTTGTAGTTCGGTGAGTTTTCCAGTCTGAATTGGCCCATCCTGGCCTCCCCAATATCACAAAGTGTAAAGGAGGTAGATTCAGGAGTGTCTCCAATGCAGCTGTTGGTGTGATTTCCATTGCTCCCGTCATTCCCAAACATGCAAGTCCTTGCACCTTGCCTAGTTTGTTGATGGCTGTCGCCTGCTTCATCTTTGGCCACCATACCAGAGATGCGTATGTTATCATGGGTTTAACCACCATCGTGTATAGCCAATATACCATGTCTGGTTTTAGCCCCCATTTTTTTTCATAGGTGCGTCTGACGGGCATCAGTGCTACCTCCGCTTTTCTCTTCATCCTGTCCAAGTATTGGTTCCAGGTTAGATATTTAACCTCCCTCGAAACTTGTATTTCTTCACCTTGAAGTTTTAGAGACCCTCCGTTTTAGTCCTCTTGGTGAATGCTACTATGGTCGATTTGGATGGGCTTATGTTAAGCCCTTCTTCTTCGGTGCATCTTGTTATAATGTTCAAGGCCCGCTGCATGCATCCCTTCACTACATTATTGTATTTACCCTGGACTAAGATGACTAAGTCGTCTGCATAGCCCAGTGCTTCATACCCATTATGGTCCAAGATACATAGTAGCTCGTCCATTACAAGATTCCATAACAGAGGGGATAGAACTCCCCCCTGAGGACAGCCCCTTGCTAGCCGTGCCACGACTGTTTTCCTCATAATGGTTGTATATACCAATCTTCCCCTTAGCATGCAGTCTATCCAACTACAGCTTGTCTTGTCGATCCCTCTTCTCCTCGACGCCTGGTTGATTGATTCTAACAACGTATTATCAAATGCGCCCTCAATGTCCAAGAAAGCAGCTGAAAGTACTTCCTTGTTTTTGTAAGTATATTCTATTTTTTCTGTTACCCAACATAGAGCCGTTTCTGTTGACATACATGACCTGTTTGCATATTGGTCTCGATGTAATTACAATAATTTACGATGCGATAACGTCAGTTATAGGACTTTGTCATATTAGGGTGAACCAACCAATGACATTGACCGTTTTTTGAAGAAAGAATGAATAATAGCCTGGGTAAATTTATTCAAAAAAAAAGACAAAATTTTGATGTCGGACAGATCAGGAGTATATAAGCTGACTGTGGCTCTTGCCCAAAACTGGATATTGGCCAAATAGGGAGAACATTTTCCCTAAGAATTAAAGAGCATTGAAGTATATTTATAAATAGAAATACCAATTCCACATTTGCAAACCATCTTTAAGCAGAAGGACATGAGTTCCATCATGAATACGACGTTACATTTAGAAGAGAAGAGTTTGAAACTCAATCTTCTAGAATGTTTAGAAATCGAAATATTCAGGAATATAGGTAATTTACTGAATGAATCCTCATTACTGAATATTTTTTCAAATGTGTAAACTGGGACATAAGCTCAGGTAAAATAATTCATTACAAACTTAGGTTAGGTTAGGTTAGGTTAGGTTAGGTTAGGTTAGGTTAGGCTCTTCCTGTATAAATATATCGTCACATTATACCGAATCAATACCGTTTTTTCGAATGTTGGAGAGGAATTGACCCATTTGTTATATAATTTTTCCAGTGACTTCACAAAATTTATAAAATTAATTCCATAGTATTGATACCGAAAATTGTACAATTTAATTAAAATTGTTTGAAATAACGTATTGTTATCGTGATGTATCGAACAATAAGCCATTGTTTCATTTCTATGATACAAAGTTCGAGTTTGATATTGCTTTCACAGCAGATGTTCTAGTCTATTCATATGCAAACTCCATTATCCCTTTGGTACAAAAATGTGCTCTGAAAGCAGCATGACTACCAATAGAACGGATCAAAACTGTCAATAGACTGATGCGATCTAAGATAACATTGTTGTCTCGTTCACCAACAATAATTATCGCTTCCACTCGATATGAGGGCCGCAAATGCAAACTCAGTGGAAATGGCTTTCCACAATCGTGGTAAATCACAGCGAAGGTCAATATCCGGAATGAAACGAATATAAATGTTTTCTGGGAGTATACTGGAATGAACTATTTCGGTAGGCTGATCTGAAAAAATATATTGAGAATATGACGAAAATGAAAAAACTAATACATTGGGTAGCAAATTGTTGGCCTGATGTATTGTCAAGTACGTTAAGTTAGATACAAAAACATTTAGATTTTCATAAATTTTTTTGTATCGGTTGTACAGTTACTTTCGACACAAAATTTGTATATACGGTTACAAAAATAAGATAGAAAGCTCCAACATTGCTTGAAACAATTTGAAAACAATCTTATATTTTTTTTTAATTCTTGAAATTCAAGATTGTTCTTAGAACCATTTACATATACATCACTACATTGTACGAAACAAAGTCGCTTCCCGTTGTCTGTCCCTATGAATGCTTAGATCTTTAAAACGCAATAGATTTTGATGCGGGTTTTTTTAAAGATAGAGATAGAGAAACACTGATAATTTTAGAGGTTTCTCATAGCTGTCGTAAATAAACACATTGTTTTCGCTTTCATTGCAAACGTTGTCGATTGACACAGATTCCTCACACGTAATGTTATCATTTATTTCAAAAGGTCTCCAGAAAGCCATATTGATGAAAGTACCCAAAAACACTAAGATTTTCACAAAAATCGGTTTGAACGATGAGACTGAAACATTTGGTGTAAAAGTTGAAAACTTTTTCTAAAGATCAATTACCTTAACACGAAACTGATATTTTTGCACTCGACGCGCGTTTCGCTAACAAGGTTAGCATCTTCAGGAGAAGCAAATTGATACTGAATCTAAAGACAAGGGTTTGCTGTTTATATACCAACAACGTTTTATTGAAATGGATATTACAGATTTGGAATGCAGGGACATAGTGGTCATACTCCGGTGAAATCATCAGAGTGGTCTGCGATGACGACGTGACGCTAGAGTGGCTCAAGAAAGCCACAATCAATATCAAGCCGTGGGAGGAGGCATCACTTTTGGTCGTCATTATGGACAAGCTCCCAAAGCTTACTAAAGCCTCGCTCTGGATCCGGCGGACGTCCACAAGACGACATTCGGTGAAAAGGAGAGTATGCTGGGTCGGCTGAAGGCGCAGAACCCTGACCTGACAGTAGCAAAATGTTGCACTTTCCATCATGAGGTGAAGGTGAAGCCACAAGGACACTTGTTCGTCTTCGGGATCGGAGACGATGATATGGCTGTCCTAAAGAAGGAGTCGATGAGCATAAGCTACATGTTTACCCTATTGACTATAAGGGTAACATAAAAAGAAGCAGAGGGTACCTCTGGAGACCCTAGGTACTTGGAAGTCGAGTTACCTGGAGTGGATATTGATCTCAAGACCAACATGGGTCCCGAAAAGGAAGTCGAATCATCTGAACAGATGACAGTCGATGACCTGACGGAGGAGGCACTCAAAAACAGCGAGTCCGCCTCCCTCTAGCGGGGGTGCAGATTGACTCCTAAAAGTAACTTTAAATCCAACAACTGCCTCATGGGCAAGGACGTTGGAAAAAAGATAAAAATAATACAATGCAACCTCCAACATAAAAAAGGCGGCAACGGCAACACCTTGATGTATTGAGGAATGCAATAGTTTTTATTCAGGAGCCATGGATAATACAGACCAAAGTTACTAGTTTCAGTAGCCTAACTGGTCAAATTTTCAGCTTACTAAGCAATCTAGGACCTAGGGCTGCTGTTTACATTCCTAGGAATCACAGAGCCTTTCCGATGGCACAATTCAGCACCTCAGACCTCACTGCGATTAAAGTAGAATGTCCAGATGAAAAAAGCAACTATACGGCGTTGATACTCGCATCCGTCTACCTTCCTTCAGATGCAGCCACCCTACCACCGACCAGAGAAATGGAGGTACTAATGGATCACTGCCTCAACCAGAGAATGGAGCTTATATTGGGTTGCGACTCGAGATTATTCCCTATATGAATATATAATTAAGAAAGATCTAACAATCTTGAACAGTGGCACGGAGCCAACATTTATTAACGCTCGTAGCCAAACATTAATATATATCACGCTAACGACAGTCAAAATATCAAACAAAATCCAGGACTCGTAAGTCTCGGACCATATTTCTATGTCAGACCAACCTGGCCCAAAAAGGACGGAGGTAGCTCTCTACCATCGACTCTTAAAAGGAGCTCTGCGGGAAATAGAGGTCCTGACTCCTGGTAATATTGAAGAACTGGAAAGGTACACGGTATCTATCCAAAACAAATTAAACATTGCCTGTCCAATGAGGATGCTTCAAACAGATGGCACACGCAATATATGGTAGTACCCTAAGCTGGAACACCTCAGGAAGACAGCGAGAACGACGTTCATCAAGGCAAAACGTACAAGACTCGAAGAGGACTGGGGTATATATCAAGCCAACCTCAGATAGTTCAAAAAAGTCTGCAGGCAAAAACAAAGAGAAGCCTGAAGAGCCGACTCTGAGGCAGTCGAAGACTCCTCAACTCCGTCAACCTCCGAAAGAGTGCTGAGATTCTTATGGAAACTCACTTCCCAGGTTCTGTCTCTCCTGGAACGACGAACTGGATGAAAGTACCAACAACACCCCCACAATACGACTGGCAATCTGCAGTGCAGTAATTGAAGAGGACAAGATGAGATATGTGCCACATCGGGCTTTTCCCCCTTCAAGTTACCAGGACCTGACGGTATAAGACCAGCTCCACTTCAATGGGGAATTGATATTCTTATGCCGCACCTGGTTGAAATATTCAGAGCCTCTCTAGCTCTGAGGTATATTCCCAGTGAGTGTAGAGGAGTACGAGTAGTATTTATATCCAAACCAGGTACGATGGACTACAGCTTACCAAAAGCATTCCGACCAATTAGTCCAACATCGTTCTTCTTAAAAACTATAGAGAGGATATGTGAGCGGTACATAGGAGATGAAGTACTAGTTCACAATACACTTCATCCGAATCAGCATGCATGTACTCCGGGAAGGTCTACTGAATCGGCTCTTCACCATGTGGTTGGCAGAATCGAAAGATCATTGGACAACAAAGAATACACCCTTGGTATATTCATAGATATCGAGGGAGCGTTTGATTAAACAACATTTCCAACAATTACCCAGCAACTACACTCCAGGCATGTACCCTTTATAGTAGGAGAATAGATACTTGAGATGCTCTCTAGTAGAGCAATGATTATCATGTAGGAGACATCACAGTGAGAGGACTGGTCATGAGGGAATGTCCACAGAGAGGGGTCGTATCGCTCCTTCTCTGGAATATAGTTCTGGATACCCTGACTAATCACCCCAACAATAATGGATTCTACACAATTGCATTTGCAGATGACATAATTATCTTGCAGACCGGCAAATTTGTGAACACACTGTACGATAGAGCGCAGGATGGACTCAAATTAATAGAAACACGGCGTAAGGAACAGTCACTGTCGATAAATCCCAAGAAGATTCTCATCAGGAAAAGAAGTGCATAGGGCTTTAAACCTGACGAAATCTTCAAAAGCAAACTAAACTTCTCTGAAGAGGTGAAATACCTTGGTACTATCCTCGACAGGAAGCTAACATGGAACTCTCACCTACAGAGTAGAGCAAAAAAAGCATATGTGGCTTATGAGCAATGTCTGAGAACAGTGGGACGAGCATGGATCTTTCACCCCGTGTGGTCACCTGGATCTACACTGCACTAATAAGACCTTTGTTAACGTACGGAGCCATTGCACGGGAACCGAAAGTTCTACAAGCAACGGTCATCCAAAAATAATATCAAATACAGCGACTGGCTTGTTCAAGCATCACAGTAGCCATGAGAAGAACACCAACCGCGACAATGGAATTATTCACGGATCTGACTCCTCTGGACCTATACGTTAAGGAGGTTGCGTCAATGGCCATGTTACGATTGCGCACGTCTGGTGTGAACCTTGAAGTAGGAATGGGTCAATTGAGGCTGGACCTATAGCGAGAAGCGCTTACTGCGCAACCTCTGCTGCAGGCAGCCAGTAATGCAATTGAACCCAGGTTTGTGTTTAATAAACCCTACAAAATACAAATAGAACAGAACACAGTGTCAGATGCTACAAATGCTTTACGCACATATACAGACGCTCAAAAACCAAAAAAGGCTCAGGATGTGGAGTCTACTCCAGATCACTAAGCCTAAGGATTAAGTGGGGAATGAGAAAAATACCAGCATGGTACAAACAGAACTGGCTGGTATCTCAATCGACACAAAAGAAATAACCAGGAAAGGAATTTCTGGCAAAAACATAACAATTTGCACTGACAGCAGACAAGTCCTATTAGCCTTGAATAGATAACATGTTACCTCATAACTATTACTAGAGTGCCACCCTATCGATTCCGCAACCCAGTTTCAGCGTTGTTAACTCCCAAGAATTCATCGAGAAATTCCAAGATATGAGGTTGTGAGATGATGAGATTTCAATATATTTTGGAGTATCTTTGTTATTTTTAAGTGTCCACCTATTAGAAACAATCGAATATCTTAGAGATTTCTTAGAGACAAGGGAACTATGCCAGCAAATTTTCATGGGACATAATTGTTTCCAGTTCACTAACTCTCACCACAAGCTGCATGCGGGTACGACAATGGACAACCCGTTGTCTCCTTTCATGACTAATCTGTTCGTGACCAGATTTGAAATGAAAGAACAGAATAGTTGGATTACTTTTCACGAACTCGGATCCGATACGTGGATGATGTATTTGTCATTTTCGACACAAAATTTGTCATAATAACAGATCCCCAAATATAAAGGTCTCGTATGAAATTTAGAATTTCGAAGAGTTATCATTTTTGTATATTCTAGTTATAAGAAACATTGGTAAAAAATATATCCCCACCATTGCCAGAAAAGGAAACTGGCGGGGCTGCATTAACAAGAGAAAGTGATGAGAGTGAAAGTTTATACGAACTAAAATATAACAACGAATTGGTAGGAATTTTCGAATAATTGAATATGGAAATAGCTTCCAAAACTGCTCGTACACTACAAGTGTTGGGCGATCCGAAATAAAAGACGACGGAAAAGGGATATATTTCACAATATCAATTCCATAGATCAGAGAAGTCAGGTATTGCTCAATATATCGTAGATGAAGGCAACAGAATAAGCGAAGAATCTTTGAAATTGTTGAAACCAGTACATGACAGCAAGATTTTAGATGCCTTAAAAAATTCAGAAATAAAAAAATGTGGAATGATTTCTATGAAGGTCCAATTCCTTATAGCATATTGTTCGCACTAGTCATAATAACAGCTATAAAAAGTAAATAAGAATAACATAATTGATTTCTTGCATGCGAAGTAATGATGATCAACACAAACATAGCTTGTAAGGTGAAGTCTTAGGTGAAGATTAGGTATCAGTCAGGAAGTAAATAACAATAAACAAAATACTAGGAGTCAATCAATTGACCCTCTTTATGCAAAAGGATAATTCGTTTAGATACATATAAATACATTGACTTAGCTTGTACGGGGCAGTCTTAGTCATCCTCTGATGATACTAATTTGGTTAGCGAAACGTTTGTTGAGAGACAGAACTTTTGTTCTGGTGGGCAGAAGTGTTTTCAATAAATTCATTTCACGCCAGAGATTCCCAATTCCACTCATCAAGTATTGTTGTAATGTCAAAAATTATATAGAATTAGACACAGAATTAACACCTTTCAGATATGGTGTCGCCCGATTAATATTTCCATTCGAAATGTTCAACGTTATGGTTGTTTTGAAGCTGACTGTCTTTTTGAAAATGGTTCGTATCAACTGGATTGCACTGTAATGTTACGTTGTGTAGCGTTCCTGTTTTAATTATATTACTGCTATTTGGAGTACTGTCTGAATGAGAAAAAGTGATTTCCATGTAATTCATTGTTTATATCTTTAAAAGGTCTTTTGAAAGGAATTGTTTTGGTTGAAAAAACAACTTCTTGAATGATATTCACATCTTCCTGAACACATCTTGCAGAGACTTGTGAAACCATAATTTTTTGCTACCCCATTTAGAGAAGCCAATTCTGGTAAAACACTCCTTCATGCAGAATTATCAGGTCCTTCAATAGTTGTTGCAATAATGTTGAGGTTATCATTCCTTAGATTTAGGAGGGGTACTTTTTATTTCGGGATAGCAAATAATAACAAATTTTTTTTAATGAGAATGGCTTTATTAATTTTGGAAATATTTGATTGATGATCATATACTTTTGCAATCGTTCAAACCTTTTGTCGAATCAGTTTTTCCATTTCTCTTGGGTCACCTCCAAAACATGGTTTTTGAACACTTCAACTGCTTTTTCGGCGCTCGTGAATCTTTAGCAACACAGTTTACCTTCGATATTCGGGAACAAGAAGAAGTCATTGGGTACAAAATCAGGACTATACGGAGGATGAATCATCAATTCGATGTTTTGACTGTTCAAAAAATCTACCTGTGTGAGAGCTTGCATTTTCATGATGGACAATGACTCGTCTATGGCGGTTAGTTTTGCGAATTCATCCAAAAATTTCTGGCAAACAAATGTTTTTGTACCACTCGGAATTGACCTTTCTACGTAGCTCAAGCGGAACAGCGGCCACATGACCCATTCGGCCGAAGAAACAGGCGACAATTTGCTTCGGGGTATCCGAAAAGATCATTTTTTAAAACTGAGTGTGCATACAAAATCGAATATATTGAAGTGGAACTAATGTGTAAGGATTCCTCTATCTTATAATATGTCACACGACGATCTTGCATTGTCAGTTCACACACGGCATCGACGTTTTGTGGCACAACAACCGATTTTGGACAACCTTCACGGAAATCGTTGGCGACTGAACCACGACCACGATTGAATTTACTATACCAGCGATATACTGTGGCTTCCGATGGTGTTTTATTGCTATACTAGGAACTGAGTTCATCGACACATTCTTGTTGAGAAAATCTACGTGAAAATGATTCAACGAAAACCCTCTCTTGTCATTTCCATTTTTTGGTCAAATTGATTTTCTTAACTCACTGTAAACAAAACAAATAGCACTTGTACATCAAAACGTTGTGAGTACGTTTATGCTGAAAAATGTCATACTTTATTATGGTGTTGCCACATTTTACCTATTAACATTAGTGTTGTCAGTTCCCGAAATACAAATAGTTCCGAATCATAAAAACTATGTGAAAACTATATTCATTTATAATTAGTCATCGGTTTTTCGTATATTATTCATTTAATTTTTTCTCAGATTTGTTCCTATTATAATGTACTTACTGTTCATATATTGTTTACTCAACATCTTTCATACGTTAAATGCGGATATTTTTCTGATTTATTCTGTTTATAACCCTAGTAGTCCAATAAATAAACTAAAAAAAAATAGCCATTTATGATATGAGTGTTGAAAGTCAAGTGTTATTTTGTGAGTGAAAGAGTTTGCGAAACGAGCGTAGCGAGTTGAGCACGAACAGAATAAAACTTACTTTTAACACAAATGTCATACAAAGTTTTTGGTACAACTGTCCTATTTTCATATCAAAATAGAAAAATGTAATAATTTTATAAAAACACATTTTGACATTTCTTATCAGTTATCGTGTTATTGCATTTGCTGTGAAGTGGCCGTGTCAGGTGACGCCGAATCACCTCGTTACCAACACACAGTATTGTTTTCAGCTCACGCGTTTCATTTGAAATCAGATTTGGTGGTGTTTAATGTCTTGCATAATGAAGAACAATACTGAGGAATTTGTTCCTGACGATATTGAAGACGCTGCAAAAAGAGCTTCATTTGAATTGTTACCAAAAAAATCGGCTCAGCACTACGACATCGCATATTCTAATTTTATTAGATGGTGTAGATTTAAAAACGTGAAATTTCAACCGTCTTCTCAGGAACTCGTCAACTTTGTGGATTAAGTTTTCAATGATAAAGTCGAGTGTTCTCTTTAAAAATGGTGTTAATACAAGCAAATATTTCAAGGTAATAGTATTCTTAAAGCGAAAAATGAAAAATCAAAAACTCTTACGTTTGAACAAGTCCAGATGTTTATAAATGAGGCATCAGATGAAAAATAGTTGATGGTTGAATTGAATAATTATGTCTTGTTTCTGCTATTTGGTGGAAAAAAAATGTGTTCAAAATATTCTCAACACTAGTGTTGAAAATATTTTCAACACACTACTTTGTAAACATCATCTTTCAATACTCTTGACAACCATTAAAAATGTCACTTCCAATGACAGTTGTACAAAAACATTATTATTAAACTGTGATCAACCGGAATTAGTTAGGAACTGTAATTTTTCAGCTGACCTGACGGAATATGTTCAATATTCATGGTATCCGATGGAAAAGACCCTTTACCTAGCTTTCCAACCTCAATTCGAATGGATTTGGCTCATAATGTCGCCTATCATATCCGGTTTGATTGAACCGCTTCAAATAGCAGCCCGCTCGGTTTCATATGAAACGCTGATCGTGCTGGAAATGAGTTTGCAATAATGAGTTCATTTAGGCGTTTCAGTTTCGTTTAGTGTAAACTTTCTTTTTATGTTCTGGGTCGTTAATTTTTATTTCTTTCCTAACGTTTGGAGCTCGTTCCAGTTAAAAGGTTGTCATCACACAGATCATTAAAAAAGACATTGTTGGCGTGTAGTTGAGTTGAGAAAATGAGGACGGAACACGAGTCCGGAGGAATTAAAGGACGAAAGAATGTACCAAATGACAGTCTGGATACTTATAAAACACGACACTTTCGGAACAAAGATTCTTCACACTCAATTTAACCTTACTGAATATAAATCTATCAATGAGATCCAGAATACGAATAAGCGGAAAAACAAGTTGAATAAAACCGGACAATTTTTTTCTGCGAAAATGGATTCACAGCGCGTGATACTTCAAACAAGTTGAATAGCTCGTTCACTCTGATCAACATTACTTTATTTTCAGTTCTCATAGGTTCTCGTTTGCTTCATGTTCATTTATTTTCTGTATGAATAGTTTCAAAAAATGCGATTATGATATCTGTCGATTAGTTTTATTGTGACTTTTTGAATAGTAATAATAATAATAATTCTTTATTCTCCAGAAGGACAATACAAGTATTGTATAGGGGTAGTCGTTTATCTAAAATTAACAGAACATGATAACATTCAGTTCAATTGTATATAACAAAACAATTGTATATAACAAAATTTGCAGGTATTATAGTCGTTCATCTATTGTATAGAATAATTGTGTAATACATATATACATATACAGACATATATACATATATATATTTATACGCATATATACATATATTCACCCAAATACACAAATAACAGACAAATCATGAAGGATTTACAAATACTTATTATAGTGCCTGATCGACTTCATAATAGCATCTTGCGATTAAAAAATGTTTGAGACATTTTCAGAACATGTTAAGGTTCGACTCTCTCTTACATAGTGTGGTAATTTATTAAATAATAAAGGACCTAGTGAGTTTAAAAGTTTTTAGATAATTGGACCCTAAAAAAAGGGTATATTCAGCTGATTTTTTATTCTTGTGTCATGTTCATGAATGCTAGATCTGAATGGAAAACTGTTATAGTTCCTAAATATATACACATAAACTTTACAGATAAAGAGTGATGGTAGCGCCATGATTTTACATGTTTTGAATACATCAACACAGCTTTGTCGAGAGGATAGACTAAACATTACTCGGAGTATTCTCTTTTGTGCAACAAATACATCATTAGCTCTCGAAGACCTTCCCCAGAGGGAGATGGCATATCGAAGTCTGGAGTCCTCTTGGGCATAGTAGAGCATCAGCAACTGATCTTTAGACAGAACTGATCTCAAATTACGTAATTGATAGGAAACATAATTCAATTTATTGATTAAGATTTTACAGTGTTCTACCCAGGAAATATGTTCGTCTATATATAATCCAAGAAATCGGACGGTCTTATCAACTGACTGTAAGTCTCCGATATCAACTACACTAGTTTCTTTTTGCTTATTGTGAAAACGTATACATTTTGTTTTATTTGTTTTTAGATGAAGTGAGTTGGCTCTAAACCACTGAGCCATATCAAAGGAATTTTTTTTACATTTCTGTCGTATACAATATTCATCCCTATCTGATACAATAACTGATGTATCATCAGCGTAAACAATGATTGAGCTATCACATATCTTCACAATATCCTTGATATAAAGTTTAAATAAGGTAGGTCCTTGGACGGAACCCTGAGGAATACCTACTTCAGAATAATCATTGCACGATGACATATGGTTACCAATAGTGACACGATTATTACGTTTACTCAAAAAACTTTTTATCCATTCATGAGTGACACCTCGGATACCGTATTGAGATAGTTTATTCAATAAGATTGTATGACTGATGCAATCGAACGCCCTGCTTAGGTCGCAAAATACCCCAATAGGGCAGTCACCCGCATCAATGCATTTAATGACTTCAAGAACATATGAGTGTATTGCAGTTGTGGTCGATTTATTTTGCACAAAACCATGTTGATCCGCAGTTACGATATTGTTTGAGAATGTTTGAGATAAGATAACAGTCTCTCCAAGAATGATAATTCAATTATTTTGGAAAAGATGGAGGATACCGTAATTGGTCGATAGTTACTTATTAGGGAGGAATCACCTTTTTTATATACAGGTGTAATTTTACCAGTTTTCAAAGCTTGCGGGAATGTTCCATTTGCAAATGATAAATTTATGAGATAGACTAGTGGTGTCATAATATGTTTAAGAACACGTTTAATGATCACATGGGGTATTTCATCCGATCCAGAGAAAAATTTATTTTTCAGTTTTCTGTTGAGCATGACAAATAGTTCATGTTCATCAAACGGAAGGAAGAGAAAAGAACTAGACTGTATTTCAATATCATTCAAATATTGATTAGCTATATCTTTATCAAGCGATTCAATTTGTGAAAATAATTGCAGTGGTTTTTCTTTGAAAAAATTGCTGAATATCTCAGAGATTTCCTCAGGAGACTCGAATATTTCATTTTCATATTTTATAGAGGAGATTGATTGCTTTCGCGATTTATTAGTTAATTCATTCACTACACTCCATGCTGCCTTAGTAGGGTTGTCTGAATTATTTATTTTATGCTGAAAGTGATATTTTTTTGAGTTATGTACTAAGATTCCGTGCTTTTTCTTTTCTGCTTTGTAGAAATCATTCAATAGAGGATGTTGGCTTGTAAGTACAAAATGTCCTTTAATCGTATGCTGGACCTCTTAATATCGTCAGTAACCCATTTGCAGTTGGGCTGCTTCGTACGGTGATGTTTATATTGTTTAACTTTAGGAAAATGTTCATCAAAATAGTACAGGAAAATTTCTAAAAAATATTTAAAGGCGCACCTTCCATATTTTCCATGGTGAAAAGAGACTCCCAATTTTCATTACAAATATCAAATTCAAATGAAGTTATTGTATTCTCGAAAAAATTTCGCCTAAATGTTTATTAGTCATAAAGTGTATCATTAATCCATCATAGTTGATACATAATCACATTCTAAACCTGAGAGGACCTACAAAAAATTAATTCATCCTTACGATAAATTTTAGAGCTAGTTCAGTCATGAATAATCAGTTGAAGAATTAGTTATCTCAAGAATATCCGGTGAAATATAAGTTTCTTGTTGTATGGATGGTCTGTTAGTACACTTTTGTGATTATTAACCCTAGAAAGAGCACTCGGAAAAACTATAGTATAGTCTCATATCATATTTTGTATACTACTCAGTATATTCATTGGAATGTTTTGCCTTCCCCATGAATCTCTCTGGGCTTCTTATTTTGTATTCAAAACCTGTTTCAAATAAGTTTTACCGTCAACCAGCTGTCGCTGTCCTGCGGAAAGCAACCCTCAAAATTCAAAACCTATCCAAGATGAGGGTTAAAAAGGACTTACCTTTCAACGTGCGATCCATAGCAAATGCTAGTCACATATAGGAAGGGGGCATACTTGGATACTGTCTGAATCAAATTATCTAAAAAAAAAACAATTGTTAGTTCCTCACACACTTTTTCTTTGCACACAGGTTATTCATAATTTTTTCTCAATTATTTCAGATCTGTAATTCCTCAGGAGAAGTTTTTGTTTGGTATTTGAATGGAAGTAGGGCAATATTTTTTTGTGTGCATAGATTATAACTCCATAAAATCGGTCTGCAGTCAACTGTTGATTCATAGTATATCTCATTTGAAAACAAATCAAGTCTAATAAAGTTGCCCGGCCTTCTTCATGAGCTGGTGTACGTTTTAAGGGGATTTCAATTCGAATATTCCCTTCAAACCCATAAAATGATAAAAAGTTGGAAGCTGGTTAACTAAAACAGAGTTCAACGGTGATAAATTGCTTTTCCCAAACAGCGACAAAACTGACATCGACAAAACTGACAGTCATGAATTTTCCATCTAGGTGTAATCAATCCTGAGTCATACGTGACTTTATATGACAAGTCAAATGGGTATGTTAATCAGATAAAACTCACCAATGCAATTAACATATACAAAAGACTGAACTATTCTCCCAAAACTTTTGTCAGTCCATTTTTTGAAACTAAAACCAATCGAGCATCGAGCAACAGATCAATTCATGCTGTTTGCTCGCTAGTATTTCTTCAAATATTGAAATTTGTTGATAACATTTTGGAGACTGGTGGTATTACTATTAATAAAACGCTTCTTTCCAACAGTCAGCTAACAATATTTTAGGAAATGATCTTTATGAATACCACTTAAGCTGAAATGAATACATCATATTTACTTCTTCCTCAAATGTGTTTATGAATGTAGAATGTTTGATAATGCTATAATGAACTGTGATTGGTGTTTTTTCTTTTATTGGGTTTAATGCTCTCCAGGTGAGATGGTGTGCATTAGTATCACAGCCAATCATGAAGTGTAATCTATCTGTTCAGCAGATCTCACTGTTCACTGTTCAGCAGGTCTTACTGACTGTCTTTAATTTGAAAGCCGTCAATTTTTCGTCTAAACGTTAATATATTTCTCTTTCAATAATTATGCATGTTATGATGTTTTCTTGGAACCAACTGGGTAGGTTTGTTGTCTACGTTTGTGATATGAAATTATTTACTACAATGAACTGTGATAAGTCATCACTTCTTTCTTTAGGACTAGTGGTTCCCAGGCCAGGTAGTGTGGATTGGAAGAAGAAAAATATATTTATTGAAATGGAAGATAATCCCAATACACAATATTATATAAAACATATTACTAACATAGAAATTGAAAATAATTATTAAAAAAAAAACTTATAATGTAGAAATAGTTCAAAATTGAAAATAACAATTCTCAGTTTGAAAAATAACGACATATGCTATTAAAAATACATTGCAATATAGGTCCAGCTACAATACAATGATAAAAAGCAGACAACATGCACATACTATATTTATTATTATTATCTTACCAAGTATTATTCTATCTAGCATTATCGATGGATTTGAATAATTGTTCATTAAAAATACCTAATGATAGACTAGGTTTTATTTCATTTGGTAATTTATTGTATGCATCAAACCCTTTGAAAAATAAAGAATTCATTGCACTTCTCCTATTTGTTCTGCAAAAATGCAAATTGTATGATTTCTTGTGGCATATTTGTGCACTTCTGAATTTAAACTACCAAATTCAGAAAAATATGAAGGCGATAATTCATTCAGAATTTTATATATGAATGTCATATTTGACACAGCAAAAGTTTGTAACATAATTCCGATTTCAGTGAATCTATTAACTTTTAGAACCATTCACATACCGCGATTTTGAAGTTTTTGTAGTTGAGATGTTTGATTTAGATTAAACAAGAAAACAATAGAAGCACAGTAATCAAAATGTGGTTGGATAATCACGTTGTACACAGTTATTTCAGACTGAGTGGAAAAATTACCAGAAATGCTCGCAAAGATATATAGTTTTTAGATATATTTTCACATATATCATCGAGATGATTGCCAAAAAGAAATGAATTATCTAACTGGAATCCAAGATATTTGATACATGACACAATTTCAATGTTTTCATTATCGATTTGTAGATTTATTTCATTTGAATCAAGATTGTTCCATTTATATTTTGTTGTTATAATAATCCCTTCAGTTTTCATTTTATTCAGTTTCAATTCATCTGCCATGAGGTGCTCATTTACATTCTTTAATGCGGCATTCATTTTATCAATAGCTTTATCTAAGCTTGTATCGTAGCATGCCAATAGTGAATCATCTGCAAATAAATTTATAAAATCAACATTTATAAACAAGTTTATGTCATTTGAGTATAAGATGAAAAGCAGAGGTCCTAAAACGCTATCCTGAGCCACACCTATATGTATATCCAATTCCTGTGAGATATTATCTTGAACTCTGACGGTTTGCTTTCTATGGGATGAATAGTCAGATAATCATTGGTAAACATCACCATCAATGCCATAACCTCTTAATTTTATAAAAAGAATATAACGATTGATTGTTTCAAAAGCCCTCTTCAGATCAAGAAAAACAGCTACTATAAATTTATTGTTATCAACTTCTTTTTTGAAATTAGATAAAGTGAGTTGTAATGTAATTACGAGATCCAGATTGATTATTTATTAAAATTTCATTTTTCTCAACATGTTCAAGTACCTGTTTATAAACAGCTAGTGGTAATGTATTTATAGGTCTATATTCACTGGCCTTGATTGTATTGCTTACCTTTTAAATGGGACTATACTTTTACAGGATTTGGAATTTTAGAAGTTTGAAGAGAAGTATTTACAAGGTTTAAAATCATATGTCCACATGTTTCAAAAATAACTTTGAGCATTTTGGAATTCAAGATCTCAATAACATTGTTTTTGTTGTCTATGGAGTTAACAATTAGGCGTAATTCATTCATTGTTAATATGTGAAACTTGGAATAATTAGGATATAGATTATAATTATTGAACTTCCAATCTTGAACATCATCTATACTATCAACAATTTGCTGAATACTAGTAATGAAGAAGTAGTTGAATTCGTTTACTATTTCAGTTTCATTATTAACAATATACATCTGGTTTGTTAAGTTACATTCTATACAGTTCAGAAAGTTTTGGCAATTCATGTTTATAAGCTTTTTTAATGTTTTCTACATCAGTTGAGAGTTATTTTTACGCATAAACGTTGTTTTATTTTATTATGAATTTCGTTGTCAAACCATGTAATGTTACTTTTATAGTGACAGACTTGAATTGGTGCAACTTTATCGATAACTGATAAACAGTTATTGAGTAAATTGAAATATATGACACTAATATCTGTTGAATTCAAATCCCAATCACATGAAATTGAATCTAGTTTTATTTTATCCAAATGTCGCTCACTGAGGTTTCTATAATTTTTGATAGAAGTCCTTGCATTTCGTTTGTTATTTTTGAGACAAACAGATATTAATGAATGGTCACTTAATTTAGGAGTAGGATGTACAGAACAGTTTGCTCAATTATAATTAGTTGGTACATAATCAATTGAAAGCTTACTGTTATTAGTATTTCTGGTAGGAAAGATCCAGTACTAGATGATTAATTCCATATTGCAAAAACATAGATTTGATTTTTTTCACATGGAAACTTTTATTCAAGAAATCTTGATTAAAATCTTCCACAAGAATGCAACGCTCATCATTGACAAAGATATCATAAAAGATATTTTCCAGGTTTTTCATGAATATAGTATCCGAGCTAGATGGATAATGATGAAGACAACCCACTAACCATTGACACTCACTAAAATGTACTCTTATGACCTGACACCAGTAATTGTATTTTAAAATGTAAAGTCTTCTTTGTTGAACACTGTATACCATCTTTCACATAAATCACAACACCCACGGTTTGCCGATTTATAGAATCACATCGAATGTCACTATAACCATCCAGTTTGATCTCTGAATCTTCAATTTCACTAGTTATTCTAGCCTCACTAACTTGAATTTTTTTTGGGGAGTAATATAAAGTGCTTATTTGAATTTGGTCAATTTTATGCAGCAAACTTTGGGCATTCATGTATATTATGATATCAGTATAGAGGTGGATATAAGGGTGCTTCATTGGTTTTTTTATTGTGAAGTAATATTATTGTTTACTATGGTTGGTTTGATTGTTTTAGAATCATCACAATTTCTTATGAACTCTTCAAGTTTTTCATACGTTTAAAATATTCTTGTTGAGCTTTGGTTTGGTCTCCGGATATTTTTATTCCTAGGATGTTTGTCGAATTATTTTATAAAACAAGTTTAGCGTCTTCTGGAAAGCTCAGAATAACTTTAAGTGTACTAATTCTTGCTGCATTGAATTTTCCAAGCCTGAATATCATGAACAGTGATATGTCTGATCAGTAACTCTTTCACGTCTATGCTTGGTGGTGGTTCTGAACCATCTCGGGGAATATAGTAACCTCACTTGTTGACAATTTCCACAGATCTTCTTTCGGTGGCCATTTTTAATTAGAACGCCATCAATTCATTGGTTCAACTTTAGTATAGTTTTTCTCTTCGACTAATCATGAGGTGATTATGTTTTGAGGTTCTGCCAAAAGTCAATTCTCCCCAGATTTCTCTCATGATATTTCGGGGTAGTCAAACAGTACAAATATTGAAAACATGTGATGTACGTTTCAGGCGAATACTCATTTTCATATTCTGCTTGTATTTCTACTTCTCCATTTCTTCTCAAAAAATCTGGGAAACCCAAGGAAGGAAGGAAGCATTCAATTTTCGAATAAACTTTCAAGAAGAATGTGAACTTCTCCATCTCTTCACAAAAATCTGGGAAACCAAAAGAAGGAAGGAAAGAATAAATTTTTAAATAAACTTTTCAGAAAGATGTGTACTTCTCCATTTCTTCACAAAGAATCTTGGAAGCCAAAGGAAAGAAGGAAACAATCAATTTTTGAATAAACTTTGTAGAAAAATGTGTAGATCATATCACTTATGAAGATGGAGAAGTCGAAAGCCAAAACTTTTCTTTCTCAAAAAGTAATTTGTACCAAAAATATCCCTCCATCAATTATTCAACCTCATTTCGAATATAATAAAAAATCAGTTTTATTATTCTACTGATATTTGAGCCTACTCAAACCTTCAGAACGTCAACCTACACTTTATTAACTACCTAATTACTTCATTTACATTCCTTATTCATCCTATATTCTGTGAGAAATGCATAAAGTGAAATCACATCTCTCCTCCATCATGAACTATAGAATAGCACATAACCCTCGGCAAGTAAAATAACACATTCAATGGGTTTCATCGGGGTCTTATATCGCAAAAGTTTCATTAAGGTGTGACATAAACAATTTATGGATGTTTGCGAGAGAAAAGGTCTACCCTCGCGACATTGTGACAGAACCGTCTCGTTTGTTGTCCAAATATTGACATACGGATGGAAATGAATGAATTTGTCTATGTCGACATATATGTGAGGTAGATAAGAAATAGATGTCGATAACAAGGATCCGGGATTTTTGTTTCCACTTCGTATTATTGTGATGAGCAGATTTGGGAAAAAGGATAATTGTGGAGTTTCTATGTATAACACTTATTATATCGAGTGTCAATAGTATAATGAACCAACAAATATTATAGAAAGTGATAAAGATCATATGATGTTGAATATTCAATTTATGTTACATTTCCTGAAGAAGAAAACTTATTAAGCAGTAGTGTGTGTTTGGTTTGTTCAACCTCTTTATATTTTTTCATTATTAAGTTTTATTTGGATACCAGTGCCTCAGATTTGCAATTTTGAAAATCAGGTATCATTCTCAGAGTACTGAAGCATAAAATGAGTTTCAATGAGTTGATGGTGCACGTGAAAACAACTCAAGGAAGTTGGTTCACTACAAAATCTTATACGGCTTCCACAAATTCAGATAATAATCACGACTGGTATTTTTCCTAACTGAACGCTTTCAAAAAACGGGTGACAGGAAAATTTAAAAAAAATCAATTTTGGAAAAATGCAAATGTCACAAATTTCAGTGAGGATTTCATAAAATTCATTCATCATTTATTTTGCCATACGAATTTACTATAACATTAGGTAACGTGAGATTAACCCTTCACCCTATGGAGTTACGGTCATTCGTCATCGTTTCCAAAATATTATTATACTTCTGAAATTTCCAATGGAATTGAAGACTTTCAAAATGTTTCTATCAATTTGGTTGACATTGGTGATTTTGGTATATTTTTTTGAATAGGTTATTTGACACCTCAACATATTCTGATGATTCAACTGTCAAGAGTGTCAATAACTATTATATTGAGTTGCCATGCAGACAGACATGTTGAACATTATTGAAATAAACTTTGACTTCTGTCAGATTCATTCAACTTGAAAATGTTCTGCTTTTTCTAAAAAATACTTTTGTTAATATATCATTTCACTTCTTTCAAACATGGAAAATACTAAAAGATGTACGTCGTACGTACTTGTACTAGGAATCTCAAATGAATCACGTCTTCAGTGGTTACGATGACCATCGAAGAACATTCATAACTTTACGGCGTTTTAAAATTATAATTTGTGACGCAGTGTTTGGAACCGCTGGCGTAATAAATATTACTGAAGTTTTCTCCTAACACCAAAACCGTTATTTTTTCACATCAAGTTTCGTGACATACCATTTTGAACAAATAGTTACAATATTCTTTTATCAACCCAAAACTTCAGGTTTACAACTTCAAAACTGACAAAATTCGATACAATTTTTGAACCCCAATTTTTCCCTCTCAGGGGTGGAAATTCCTGATTCCCTTTCTTGATGCTTATTTACGCTATACAAAGAACCTACCTGCATATTTTAAAATTTTAGGTTCAGTTGCTTTGGCTGTACGTTAATATAAGAGCAAGCAACAACTAGTAATTTATATTTTCACTTTAAAAATACAGTAACTAAAAAAATTAGCCAACTGCACTAAGTAATGAATAGCTTTGAGAATCGAATTGTGTCACTTATAAAAAAATTTGCAAAAGTAATACAACTGTCAACGACGTCTGCCCTCACGCGTCTGCGCGCATTCGGGTCACATTCTCGGCGATGGCACTTCATTGCTTAGAGCACCCTCCACCCCCGCGCATCTTTACCCGTCGTCTTACAGTATACGCGACGCGTAACGGCTTACTGCGTTGCGACAAGTTCATCTCATCGTGATAACTGTTAAAAAATTTGTCCAAGGTACTTAGTGTGAAAGACTAGGTTTATCTATATTGAATACTCAAATCGACTATTGTATCAATTTTCATGAGAATTTGACAGATATTGTAAAATTTATCTGCATTTACGGCTCAGTATTTTGCATATAGTGGCTACCACAAAAGAGGTAGAAAGATGCTATTGCGAACTCTTATTTAGAACTAATTCAAATAAACAATCTTACGGTACATTATATCTGCATGTAACTCCAACGATATAGGCAGCGAACACCAAGATAGCTCTCAAGAAGCAAGACCAAAATCACACAAAACCTTTGTGAATTGTAGCCTATATGTTATTCTGAAGTATAAGCTGTACTTATGTACTGAATCCGTTCAGTAGTTCAGGCGTGAAAGAGCCACAAACATACATACATACATCGTCACAAACTTTCACATTTATATTAGTATAGACTATGACAAAAAATTATAAAAACTCATGATGCTGTATACTTTATATTGCGTACTATTTGAATACCGACAAAAACATATGTCACTCATAATTTTATTTTCGTCTACCCTCTTTCTATTGTATCAACGCCTTATTGAAAAATATCAAGAATCCAATATATTGCTTTGCTGACGACAGCACACTTGTTTTGTCATTACATTTGAATTCCAAGACATCGACGGCGAATGCACATCTTCACCGACAGCAAGAGGTTGCATATCTTAATGGGGATCTAGAAGTAATGTCAAATTGGGGTGAAAGTAACTAGGTTCAATTCAATGCCACAAAAACCCAAGCATGGGTTTTCTCCAAAAAGATAAATGTCTTCGAACCGGATACAATAATATCAGATGAGACAATGCCACTTTCTGCTTCGATAAGTTTATTGGGGGTTAACATGGACACCAATATGTCTTGGCACAATCATGTCGCTGGAATTGCAAAAGCCGCTTCTCAAAAGTTCGGAACACTGTTCCAAACCAGAAAACTGTACACACTCAGCAACTTCTGATGCTTTATAAAGCTCAGATCAGACCTTCTTTGGAGCATTGTTCTCATGTATGCAGCTCCGCCCCTAAGCATACCCTGAAGCTGCTGGACTCTCTCTAGAGAAGAGGCACCTCTCTCTCTTCTATAGATACTTTCACAGAAAGTATCCAAGTGACTTTGTACATTTGATTTCACCAAGAGCAGTACATATCAGAAATACGCGACGTACTGTGTCTACTCATCATCTTGAGGTTCAACTCAGTACAACTCGAACTTCACTGTTCACTCTTTCATTTGAGAAAGTACAATTATGCGGAATAAACTTCCTGAGAACGTTTTTCTAAATGGATTTAATCTTCAGTGATTCCAATCCAATGTGAATCACTACTTTCGCACAGGCACCGCTCTTAAAGCGCCTTAAGGATTTTTCTGTATGTACAGTATGTATAGGATGCCTCTCCTTCTTTCCTCTCGGGAATGTATAGGTAAGGTCAAAATATCACCAGTACTTCACATAACTTCTATGCTCATTCACTAATTTGGATAATTGTTGTTAGACGAGCCAGCCTACTGCAATGAGATGTCGTCCCACCTGTTGAAAACTATTTTGCGTTCGTCTGAACTCTTTTTCAGGTATTATTCTATTCATTGCATTGATGAACAGTCTAACATACGTTAAATTATTCTCAGATTTTATTCATCAATGGATGAGCGGTTCGATAGTATTACTTCGAAATTTCCTTAAAAACCGTCTAAAATGTTAGAAATGATTATTACCAGGAAATGAATATTTACTGGAATGAATTGAAATGATTTTGAAATCTTAATATTAATCTTGAGTTTCCAGACTTTGAACATACTAGAAAACTTTGAACACTTGATGGAAATCAATAACACTACCCATGATAACTATTATACAACTGTCACAATAAATTTCATGTAGGACGTGTTTCGCGTTGAACTATTCTACAATGACCTACAATGTTCTTCATATAACAGAAGATAATTACAAAACTCAATTCGATGAACTTTTAATTCTGGTAGAACAGATAGATATTGAAAAACTATGCTAATATCTGGACATGATGGATGTCCAAATCCAATATGAAACTCAGCTACAGCAAACATGGTTTTTGGGGCTAGCATGTGTAGTCGACTATGAAACCTAGAGCATTATTTGAACAAACTATGCAGGATTGTTTTTTTTTTGGTCATATATCTTCATCGCACTATGATCTTTCTTCCTGTTTCCTTCAACTCTAATTTCATTTTCATCGAAATCAGGATACACAGCTTGCCACAGAATTTTAACTTTCAGGATTTCTTGCGCCCTCATCGACCAATATAATTCTCAGAATACAGTTTTTCCACTTTTAAGTCGTCAATTCACTTCTGCGTCTGAATTGCCTCGTCGAAATTCACAACTCTCTTCCGATTATAGTTCTGGGACAAAAACCTGTTGAACTATTTGTTACACTGGTTCAACTATTTTTATATAGTTGAAAACGTTCGTAATCGAAAGAGAAAAATTAAGTTGGGATATTACTTTTTATTTATGAAAATTGACAACTACTTCATCAAAACATCTAAACATGTCTACAGGGCACACGTAAAATTAAATGAACTTGTTCAATACAGAGCTGACTAAAAATCAACCTGATGAAAAGAGAAATGAAAATTTTCTATGTTTTTTACCACTTTTATTTGTAACTAACGTTACTGCAGTTTCGTCCTATATGGACATTCTCAAACTTATACATATAATAAACTAACAATGATTCATTACATTCGCTAATATATACCATTCAGGTACTTGATTGAGTACCTTAATTCACAGTTCACAATGCGCATGTGCCAATTCAAAAACCAGAGAGTAAATTAAATCGATTTGGTCATTTAACAGGTTGCACCCGCAATGTTTATGCTTGTGAATCTAGCTAGGGAAATTGATACAATTACACAGATAGGTTGAAAAATATTGGAAACACTTGTTTCATGAACAGTGTAATCCAATGTTTATCAAACACGAGATTATGGTTGCTGGAATATTTAGAAGAGGATACATGCATGGAGGATATCAATATCAGTATTTCTAGTATGAAAGGTGTTTTAACTGAAGCGTTCACAAAAGTTATCAAGGAATTGTGGCCGGAAGATTCATCTGATAGAGTGATTAGTACAGTTCACTTCAAAAGTCATATTCAACGATTTGTCCCTCGATTCATGGATTCTGTCCATTAAGACACCCAGGAATTCGTTCGATATCTTTTAGAAGGTTTATATGAGGACCTCAACAGAATTACTGAGAAACCTTGACCGATCTTAACGGAGATTGATGAAAAATTGAACGACAGCGGAAAAGCACAAGAGTTCTGGCTGAGATTTTGAATATGAACAACTCTGAGACTGTGGACAATTTTGTTGGTCAATTGAAATCCACACGCAGTGTGGACACTCATCAATAACCTTCGATCGTTTCTGTGATTTGTGTCTGCCCATATAACAAAGAACTGGCCAATTGAGTTCGTCACATTGCTTGGATTCCTTCACAAGAGTGAAAACTATGAATGGAGATAAAAAACCAACGTGTTTGAGGTGCATGGAAAGAAGAAAATGTACAAAGTATCTATCAATTTATAAGTTTCCCCTCATTTTGGTTATTCATTCAATAATATTCTCTCCAACAGAAATATTCAGAGGCAAATTGAATGTTTCCATTGACTTCAGATGGATCAGATATGGCGCAAATATGCAGCAGACAATGTGGCTCCTTATCGTTATAATCTATATGCACTTTCAAATCACAATGGGACTTCTCACAACGGGCATTACACAGCAATTTCACAAAAATTGCTTGTGAGCGATGAGGCATATGTCCTCTTTTATGAATAGGAGGGAACGAAGCAGCACCTTTGAGGTGTTTTTTTTATTCTTCCTTTTTTTCATAAACTTAATTCTGTGAATTGATTTGTATTTCATGTACAAATATATTTGCACTCCTCGTACAAACATTTCTATCAATGGACTTTCTAGAGAGCCACAACAAACTGCCGCCGAAACTTCTTTTCTCAGAATTATTGAGTTGCTCTCTCACTCGATCAATTTTATTAATTTCCTCAAAAAGTAATTTCCAAATCGAATGCAAAGTAAATACGGTCCACTCATATACATATAGATACATTTCTGCTTATTAAAATGAATCTGCACTCGTTCAATTTTCTGTACATATTTCAATTCATTGTTTAGAAAGAAATTGCTGGCGCCACCTAATATCATCAACTACTGCATCGATTTTTCTGCTGAAGGTTATTATTATAATTGAAGTTGACATTTCCAGTCCCCATCTATTTTCCGCTTTGAACAGAATGAGTTGTTGGGTCTTCTTGATTGAATTTTGTTTCACTGGTAGTGAAATGTCGACTGGACCTTTCGCGCCACTTCGAATAATCGATAAAGAGAAAATTTCTTCTGATAGAAATCTCACAAACCAGTTGATGGAAAAATAAGTTTCGAGAACAGTGAAAGGACGTAATTAGTGTGATAATAATTTTAGAAAAGTCACTAAATAAGGCAGTAATGAATAAACAAATGCGTAGAATTATGTTCGTATCATTCCGTGATGGATTTTCCCTATCTTTATTTGAACAACATTTGAAGAAATCAGGATCGCGATGCTTCAACAATGATTATAACCCTCTGTTTAGAGTTGGAGACTAGACAGTTTCCATATAATTTTCATCAATTAAATGTACCAGATACATTTAAAAACATGTTCGTTGTGAGAATAAATGAGCAAGAGAAGCAAGGTATGTCTTTTACGATGGGTGACCAACTGACCAAACAGCCTAAATATTCAAAGATGTGCCTGTGCGAAAGTAGCGATTTACATTGGATTTGAATCGATGGAGATTAAATCCATTTGGAAAAACGTTCTCAGGAAGTTTATTCCACATAAACGCAGTTCTCCAGATGAAAGAGTTCTCAAACAGTGAAGTTCGAGTTGTACTGAGTTGAACTTTGAAACGATGAGCAGCCACAGTCCGTCACGAATTACTGATATGTACCGCACTTGGTGGAATCAAATGTGCTAAGTCACTTGAACACTTCCCGTGAAAGTATCTATAGACGAGAGCCATAATAAACACTTGAGGGATGCGGTGGAGGGTCGAATAGACCCACTCACTTTGGACTTAATCTATAGAAGAGATACAAATCTCCAACCTTCCTTCGATGTTTCAGGCTATCAAGGTTGCACGTGATGTTCACGTGATCAGGCGAATGGCTCTTTTCTGGATGGAATCCAGCAGCTTCAGAGTATGCTTAAGGGCAGAGCTCCATAAATGAGAACAATACTCCAAAGAAGGTCTGATCTGAGCTTTATGAAGCATCAAAAGTTGCTGAGGTGTGTACAATTTTCTGGTTCGAAACACTGTTCCAGGCTTTTGAGAAGCAGCTTTTGCAATTCCAGCGACATGATTGTGACAAGACATATTGGTGTCTATATGTCGTAAATATTATTTCAACATCACTCATTATATTTTGCAATACACCACAGATGTATTGGGATTTTTTATTGCAGCTTATAGCAGAAGCAATACCTATTACAAACCTGCTTTATAATGATTTTGTAGGTGGTTCGACACATAAATGAGATCCCTTTTTGTACGTCTACGAATAGCTTTTCTGTGCTAATTTTCAATCAACTGATTTTCGTATCATCCTATATAAAACTTCGGTTGAAGATATACTGAGAAAAATGAAAAAGGACTCTTACCAAGAATTGAACTAAATTTTTTTTTTGGAAAAATCATTGTTTTTTATGGACTTCCCGTGAGTTTTTCACATTTTACAATTTCAAATAAATATGAAAATTATAATGGGAAAATTTATATAGGTGTAAAAACGGTAAACTTTTGAGTTCGCTTGACAGGTTACTACGTGAATTCAAAGTAGTCTTTACAAAAATAATGTTATATTCATCAGTAAATTTTCATATTTAATAATTTTGCATATCAAAAACAGCTATAAAATTGTTAAAATACTTATCTCAACTATTCGGGGTTTACCGTCTTCAGAATTGACTAAAATCTAGTGATTCTAGTAGCTTCTTCCTCTTTCGGTTCGTTTTTAAAACGACCTCAACAGGTGTCGAAAGAATTTTGGAATATGAAAAATGTCAGAGTTGTTGATTGATTTTTGAAATATTTGATATACTTTTCAATTCCAACACCAAACCGTCATTTTCAACACCTCGACAACACGTGTTTCAATCACCAAGTAATAATCTTCTAGAGGAAGATTAATCTCGATAGAGAACAATATTAGTCTGAGACAATTTCGCCACTATCCATACATCTCTTCAGGAAGATAGTACGATCCATTCCTGAGAAGCTATTTTAGATGAAGTTCTTTCCAAACATGAAAGTTCAAACTAAATGTTTGAGTAAACGTCTTTTTCCTTAAGGTTCATTGGCAATCATTCTCGTCTTGTTCCATTCAACTCGATGTTCACCGTTTAATTTCAAGATGTATTTTGACAGTTTTGAACCTGTTAACAGTATATTTATGATATAATAACGAGGTTCATTTTCAATTATTTTCAATGGTCTTCAAGTTTTACAAATATAACTCTTATCACAAGGACAAGATATTTTATGAATTTATAAATGCAATTTTTTGTTCTTTCTTCTGTGTTGTTGAATATAGATCCCAATATTTTTGTTATTTTCTAAAAAGTTTCACCACCAATTTCCAAATCGTAGAAAATAGCGATCTGTTGATGAAACCAATAGACAAATAATATTGATAATCAAAACTTCAGATCAGGGTGGGTAATGAACATAGTTTTCTATTGCGGATCACACAAAAAAACAAAATGAATAATGCTTAGAGTTGAAAATGAGACTCCTTGATATATAATGATCAATGATTGTTTACATAGAGAGTTTTCCAACTGAAGACGTCTAGTTTCTACTTTTATCTACCCTAAATTTTTCCTGTAACTTTGAAACGAATTCATGAATTGAATTATCCTCATTAACTTTTTTAGCTTCTCTCAAATTGAATCTGTAACTCTGAGGTAACTAGGGCTGTGAAAAAAGTGCTATATTGTTCATGGTAGATGCTTTCAAATTCTGCACAGATGAATGCTTTGGAATACTTGAATTGACTTCAAAGATGTTGAACCCCATGTATTATAAATTTTTGTTTGAAATTATTCCCGAAACAAAAAACGTTCAATTTGAAAGATATGATTATTCATTCTATTGTATCGTGGTGTATATTCAAATCGATGAAGAATTTTTTTCTCTATACATTGATGCAGTTCATTTCTTTCCGAATTTTGATTTTATGCTTCTTTTCAGCTTATTAATAAATAATCGTTGAGGGATTTTTGGCCAATTTTTCTTCGAATTCAAATTGAACCAAAGTGCTGCCAAAACAGCCTAAAAAACCAACTAGGCATTTGGCAATGATAATGTTGATGTACGCTCTATTCGACCTGGGTTTGCAAAATTCGTTCCGAAGATTTTAGCCTCTAAGCTATAGTGGTCGACATATAGTATCTGTAGAGTAGGGAGGGTGAGTGACCCATTGTTAACCCGCCCGATGAGTTGTCCTCTTAGGTCATCTTCCATCCTGTTCCTATTCAGGAAGGTGGACAGGTCATTGGGTGAAATCTCCTATATATCGGCAGGTGTAAGCCAAGACTTGCCAAACACCACTCTCTTATTGACGATAACTCCGGACACTCGCATAAGACATGTCTGACAGTTTCATCTTTCTGTTCACACATCCTGCATAGAAGTTTGTCCACTAGCCCTATATTATGGAGGTGTTTTCTTAGCTGACAGTGGCCAGTCAGAAATCCTACTTTTGAGCGTAGATTTTTCCTGATCATCGCCAGATATTTCATCGCGATAGCTTCCTAGGGTCGCCCAGGGTGATCCTGGCAAGATTGCATCCTCAGATTACATCCCATCTCTTTAGAGATTGGCTAGTTCCGCAATTGTCGAAGTCATCAGGCCGTTGATGTCACTGGGTCCTGAACTTCTGTCGTGCCTTATAACCCACCTCAGGATAATGTTATTATCTACCTAGGCTTTGTCTAAATCTTGGTGGCACTGTAATACTAGCCCTAAGAAAACACGTTGTCTGTTCAAAGCTGACAGGGCTTGTCTACTATCAGTGCAGTTTGTTATGTTTTTGCCAGAAAATCCTTCCGTGGTTATTTGTTTTGTGGCGATTGAGATACCAGCCACTTCTGTTTGAACCACGCTGGTATTTTTCCCACTCCCCACTCAATTCTTAGGTTTAGTGATCTGAAGTACACTCTACATCCTGAGCCTGGTTTGGTTTTTGAGCCGTCTGTATATATGCGTATTGCATTTATAGAATCTGACTTTTGTAAGGACGAAATGCGTCAGTAGCAGCTAAAAATCGTCAACAGAAGAGGTTTGATCCTGATCTACGACAACGCCCGTCCGTATGTTTTAAAAATTCTCCTTCGAAAATTGAACGAATCAACCTTCGCTAATCAGAAATAGGCAAAAAACGACCTTTGTCGACTTCATCTAATCCCAGGCACCCAATTTTCATGCTGACGGAATCAATCGACATGTTTTACGTTTGCAAAAGTGTGCTGATTCAAATGGCGCTCATTTCGATTGAATTGGATAGGTATTCACTGAAATATTATACGCATAAAAACGAACAAAACTTTTTAAACAACCTAATACATCGAAACACTCGAAACATTCAACAGAAGAAACAAGAACAACAAACAATCGGCGTTTCCCAAGAACATCGCGACGACTCCTCGTAAATTGGGATAAAGTGAAAAATAAAAGGGCAACTGTGTCTAGTACATATGGCACTATATTTTATTGGGTTTGACAGTATCCCCCAGTGGTCCATTTCTATCGTCGTATGAAATTATATTGATGGAAATTTCACATCGGGTTTTCAGAAATGTGGTCGATAGATACTTAATTCTTGTATACCCTCTCTATCATCGTGATGCGTTCAGTTTCTGTGAGACCTTTCAGATCGGTCTGTTACTCGTGGGATATGATCCGGATATTATTTTATATTTTAAGGAGAATTTGAAAGCCAATGATAGAAAATTGAAAACTACTTGAAAACAACAGTATAAATAATTGGTGTTCCATCAAAACATCTGAAGGAACAATTCGTTAAGGCCAGTCTCAACTCCCTATACTGTAGGTTAATGGAATAACACCAATCAGAAAACAACTACTCCCCTGGATAATACCACGAAGGGCTTTGGATTATATCCGATAGGTGTCAGTACAGGATTCTTCACTGAAGTTATTCCTGCATATGCTGTTGGTGATACAACCGCCATAATAAATTTTCAATTATTGGAACACACTTGCAGATCGGTTTTGGGCTGTTTGGCCACTCGTCAGTGCAAGGTAGTGTCTATCATCCACATAAGGTCGATGTTTTCCAATAATTGAAAATCGAATATCGTTCCTCGAATTAGTCTGAAGCGGATAAAAACAACAGGGTTTTCTTCTGCCTGTGAACAAGGTAACCAACCGCATATTCGAAATTTGTATTGTATAAAGATAATAACTGTTCACATATTATAGTCATTGGGCATACTGAAAAACTGACTGGTTTTGAATCAAATCATCTAAAGCAGAGGTTCTCAAACTCATTTTGTCTACCGCCCACTTCGAAAATTAATTATTTTCTAGTGCCCTCCAAATTTTTGTACTTTACTGAGAATCACAATCGCTGTCATCATTTTAATAATTGAATTATGTGTGTCATGTGAAAATAAGACATTCTGATGAGGATAATGTAAAACACAATTTTGTAATATAAGGAAAAACAAACATCTTATTAAAACAAACATATCAATTTGAATTTTGAAACTAATCTAATGTGAAGGATAAATTTGATGATTTTTAACAAGTTTGTTAATATCACGCTCGAATTTTAATTGCGGGATTGGCTTTTGTAGCCAAAATTCTTGGTATCAATTTTTGCATTTTTATTTCATTTCCTCGTTCGTTATCAGTTCTATGAGTTCTTATTCCAGATGGGGTGATCCTGCTGTTTTGACATTTGAAAAAGGTTCCAACACCCAGTCCAGCATTTCCAATTTTGAAATGTCCTGGAATCGTTCTGCGAAATCACTGTGGAGGTTCTCCAAATGTTGGCAGTGAACAAGCAAGTCGTCGTTGTTGAAGGATACTGCTGACAAATTAGGGAAATTGCGAAACTCACGTCTGCCTATATTAATCTTGTATGAGAGCAATTTGGCTACAAAAGCAGCAATTATATTTTTTGTTTTAATCAAATTTAATTCGTCACCTTGAAGTTGGAGATTGACATCATTAAATGATTCATACAGGTCTGTCAAGTACCCAATGTCATTCTTTGAAGTCATGAGGTTGTCGTGCATTTCTTCGTCTTTGTTTCCCAAGAACTCTATTACAGAGTCGGATTGATTGTAAAATCGAGTCGGATAGTTACCTCTTGATAACCAACGCACTTCTGTGTGAGATAGCAATCGGTTGAAATCTTCATCATTAGCAACACAAAGCTGATTAAATGATCTGTCATTTAAAGAGCTGTTTCCGATTTTATTGACTGCTTTGATGATGTACTGCAATGATTGAGAGAGATGCTAAATGTACAGCGAGCACATCTGGAATTTTATTTTTCAAGTACGCTATCGAAGCCTTTGTCACGTCCTGTCATAGCCGGAGTGCCATCCGTAGCAGCTGATATAATATTCCTCATCGGAATGACAACAAAACTGTTTCATTAGTTGGTAAAGTGGACTCATCTAACTGAATTGAGAACTTCAGATGATTGCACAATGGCTCTTCAATGTTTTCAGCCTTCTCATCAATTCGTCTTCGCACAGAACTATGGCTTAATGGAATTTTTCGGATAATATCTGCCGCTGGTTTATGGAGCACAGTAGTTATTACTTCTTTTATTGCCGGTAAAATTAAATCCTCCCAATGGTGTGAGGTTTACCTGTTTGAGCTCTTAACAAGGAGATATTTGTAGGAAGCTCAGAGTCCGTCGTCGTCTTGCTTAGAAGCCGCTGAAAAAGTTTTGTCACAGTTGGCTGAGCTGAGTATCTCTTTTCCAGTTCTTGGAAGTGAGTCACACTTTTGTCTTTTGTATCTGAATGCATTTTATTCAAATAATCTTGTAGCCTTGAGGGTTTCATCGTTCCATTCGAAAATGTTTTTGACAAAGAAGGCACATAGGCGAAGATAGATTTGTGGAATTTTCAATAAATCCATATTTTATATATTCCGCGCTATACTGCCATTTCTTTTTTTGCTTTCGACATAAGTTTGTCTTTGAAAATGCCGAAGTAAAGAATCGAGTATTGGAAACTTGCTAATGACACTACTCACAGTATTCACCACCGCACGTACAGCACTTTACCTAGCTAGTCGCTAACTAAATTCACTTGTTTTCGTAATATCGTTGAATGACATTACTGGCTCGTGTCATCATGGCTTACGACAGGTTGGAGCCTGGCTCCCTTACCCTCACGACTGATTCATTACTGGCTGGATGGCGCGTGCGCTTTTATATTAGGCAGCGGGCAGCCTTGTACTTTTGGGAATGGAGACTAGAAACTTCTCGCTCCGCATTGAACCTTACCACCATCTATTATACAGTTTGACAACTATCGGACAGGAAATAGTTACTGTCTAGTCCCCTAGATGGCGTTACACGAGGAAACGTTAAGCGTAAAGGAGCGGTAAAGTTTGTATTAAAAGCAAAAAAACATTTTTCAATTAGCCATCGCCCCCCTAAACCACTTTAACGCCCTCCAGTCTTCTCTGTGCCCTTTACCGCCCCCTTATAGGCCTCCAGCGCCCACAGAGAAGCGTTATCGCCGACTTTGAGAAAGACTAATCTGAAGGAACAATTTGTTTAGGTCAGTCTGAATTCCCTACACTGTAGTTGTTTTCTGATAGGTGTCAGTCCATTAACCTACTAGCGAGTTGAGACGGGCCTGAACGATTTGTTCCTTTAGATGATTTGATTTGTAGCCAGTCTTCAAGTATGCCCACTGACTATATGCTAAAAATGATTTTCCATGATATTTAACTATGTGATGTTGAAGATTCTTACTTTCATTATCACATAGATTTGAAACATCAAAATGAAAAATTGAAAAATTTCAAAACCACAGAACCAAATAAGTGGTAGAAAAAGTGAAATAGTTATGAATGAAATCGGCATGGCATGGAGAGATTTGTACTATGACTGCGATAGATACTGATATATTATACAATATTTTTTTAGATCAACGTCATTGTGCATTGGAAATATTCATCATTCCTTCAATTACATATACGTACAGATTGATATACCCACAGGTAAAACAATTAGAAATCAATAAATTTGTGACTAACAAATTTCAGTAAAAGGACAAAGACAATTGCCATATTTTTCAGAAAAAACAATGTGGGAGTAACATTCGGGCTACATGGAGAAATCTGAATTTTATAAGCATCCGTGCATAAGTGTCCGGAGTGTAAAAATGTTTATATAGGAAAATGTGGCCGAAATTTCTCAAAAGCGTATGCTGAACATAAAAGGTCCTCCAGACTAGGTAAAACTGATTAGACGTTTTCCAACAGTTTCTGTGGATACAGCCACAAGTTCCCGAATGTAAAAGATACGAAAATTCTGCACTATACAAGCAAGGGTTGAAAACTCATAAGCATGAGCGTAAGCATTGCGGATGTAACCTACTGACTGACGAAATATTTTTTCAAATCAGCGTACCTACCCATATTGTCACAGAAAAACAAAAATCAGGTACTCGAATGAGTTAAGAACCTCTGTTATTACCTACAGTGATATACAGATATATGATGGTTAACATTATCAATTTTTTTAGTTTATGTGGTATGAAATCACATAAAGTTTTATTTCTCAATTTTCATAATAATCTCCTGCCACGTAGTAACGGCTACATCCATCAATTTATCAATCACTTTCGTTGAAGTTTTGTCAACTATGGGAAGTACTTGATAGATTATCATATTCGAAATTTTGAATCATAAGAAAGAGTTCTTGTTGAATTGGAACATAATTGGATTGATTTTGACAACTTCAATTATCAAGGGAACTACCTGAAAACTTTGAGCCTTTCGAATTATCCGAAATGAATTTATTAATGATTTGGCACCTATAACAAGCAACCATGGCTTTTTATTTATGGCCAGAAGTATCTGAAATAGGTTAATGAAGAGGCCCAATATTGAAAAAGGAAATCTTTCAGAATACAGCTCCTCACAATGGGGAATGTTCCTCAATTTGGGTTATTACAGCAAATACAAGTTTGAACAAAATGAAGTTGAGTTTAATTCATGAGTTTTTCAAATCCACTTCGAAAAGTATTCAAATTGATGTTTCAGATGTTGGGTTTCAATTTTTAGAGGGATTTGTTCCTAATTCACATATTGACAACAGCGCCTATATAAAGTTGAAATAATTTATACGTACCTACATATTCTACTTTGAAAAAGGAAAATTATCTTTATAAATCAACAGTTGAGGCAAAATATAAATTATAGCTCAATACCACCTCCACAAGCTACATAAACAACAGTTGTTTTGTTATTTATTTATATAGAGGGAGATAGGTTAGGTGCACAAAATGTCATATGTCACAGAATATCTCGGAACTCGGGACATAAGTGAACAGAACAGCACGCCTCTGAAATATGTCATCTTTGTTTGTCTCATTCAGGTAACAGATTCATTGTCCTTTATTAGCTTTGACTGATGTTGCCAAATGGTGAAATAGAAACGAATCCCTTCAAATGTAGAAGTATTTAAATAATTTTTTAAAGAAAAAGGTTGAAATTATAAGTTTAAAATGCGTTGTTTTAGGGAACATTTCCCATTGAAGGTGAAGAGGGACAAAAAACGTTGTATATTCAAGTAGTAGTAAAACTGTAGAACAGTTGTGTGAATGTCAAACTCTAGTCTGAATACAAATCCTTTAAACGTTAAATCTGATATCTTTGGACAAGGAAACCTTAAACGTTGGGTTTGAAGTTCTTAAGAGCCATTACAAGCTATATTCTCATAAGAAATACAATGTACATTTCGCAGGAAATGATTACTGGCAGGTGGCTCTGGACAGAAAGTCGTTTGGGTGTATGAAATGAAAATTATATGAAAGTGTGTTAAAGTGCGCCTACTGTCTTGAATGAATTTTGAGTAGGTAAACGATTTTAAATGAATCTGGTTTGATTGAGTTTCGATAAATGACTTCCACTGACCATTCGAAAACGACAACCAGATATTTGATTACTCTCTTAATCAGGATTCTGCATTCCGAAAGTACTGGAATGATCATTTTGAGTTACGCTAAAACACAAAAAAAACATGTCGAAAGCAATTTTTTTCATAAAACTCTAGAAAACCTCAATATATCGGAGAAACAATATGAGAGGAGAACAAAAATTAATAACTGCCTTTCAAAATAAATATCAATAACGTTGAGAGCAGTTTTCACTTTTCCAGTTCTTGGTTTGTTTGCGAAACTGGATATTACCGGAATCCCTCAGGAAATACAAACTTGTTCAGAGCTTCTCCTACATATCAGTTCGATACAAAGTCGTGTTGACAAATTACCGGTTGAAGGTTGCTCACATTCCTGGCTTGTTTTATGAAATATTGTTTTATTTTCGAGAGTCTTGCAGTTGTTTGCATTCAATAACTTTCTTAGTAAAGATATTAATTTGAGAATTTGGAAGTTTAGAAAAAAATACAACTTGAAGTTAACAGCATTTCTGAAATTTTGTAAAAAAAAAATCCTATCCTTCAGAATAACGCAAAAACTATCAATTGCAGTATTGACGATTATTCATCAAAGATATATTTTGCGTACCATTATTAGTCTCTGACTCATTTTGTAGAGAAGGCAAAATTTTGGAAAATTACAAAAATACTATTTCAACCCAAGCTCATTTTTTTTCGAAACCTAGCACTTCTATTTGGTCAAACTCCTAGAGCCTATTAGGTCAGGTCTAAAGTGAGTGGGTCTATTCGATCCTCCACCGCAACCCGCAAGGGTTTATTGTGACCCATACCCATTCACACTCGACCAAATAAACCCAGCTTCTTAACGAAGCCGATTAATTTGTATGGCGAGTGGTCTTTCAGGTCAGATGGTAAAAGTACGGCTCTTCCAAACTCTAAAAACCTGATTTGGTCCCCAGCGGGGCAGGCACAAAGTATATGCTCTACTGTTTCATCATTTTCCAAATAGAGGCGACACACACTATCTTCCGACAGTCCAAGTCTCTGCATATGATGATTCAAATGACAGTAACCTGTAAGAAGGCCTGTTAGGCATCGTAGTTCATCCCTACTGTAGTCCAACAACTGTTTGGTATCGAGCTTCGAATGGTGAATGAACTCCTTGAAGTGAGCCAATCCTGGAAGATTCTTCCAGAAGTCCATGAATCTTCTTGCCATCCAGGTGTTTTGGCAAACCCTAAAGCGATGCCAATGGCAGGCTCTGGTCCGATGAAGCTGCTTGCAGACACCCTCTTTTGCAAGGGAGCCAGCAGCAATGAGGCCATACTGGCCAGTATAGCCAGTATGGCCTGGAAGGCAATGAGGCTTCGAGTCGTTTTTGGCAATTCAGACGTTGCTTGGTAGGAGCCAAAAGCTTTTAACGCTGCATGACTGTCCGAGAACATTTTTATTGACTTGTGTATGAGGTTGAATCCTTCCAATCTCTCTGCACACAATTCAATAGCGTAATTTTTCACTTGAAATACAGTCGCATAGGTTCCTAGGCAGGTTGATATCTCTGTCCTGGGTCTGCGACTGAAAACACCTACACCGGAATTGGAGGTGTTTTGGATCCATCTGTAAACCAACAACTATCTGCTCTTGATATTCTCTTCTCCCGGATGATCTAGTCCTCTCTACTCGGAAACAGTACTTTATAATGCAGTTCGTAGTTGACAGTTGGAGGCATAAAGTCAGAGGTCATTTCCAGAATGATGTAACTTCCAGTGTCAACCAACAGTCTGTTGCACTCTGCATTAAATTGATTCGTGCAATTGGTAATGTGCAAAAGGCTGTATGCAGTCCATCTAGCCTCTCTCTCCAGAAAAATGTGGAGAGGTGGTAGATCTAGAAGGATATCCATGGTCGCTGACGGTGTGGTACTGATGGCACTACTGATGGCCATACAAGCAACAAATTGATTTGTGCAAATGGCAATGTGCCTAAATCATATTACATGTGCATGAATGAAGTTTATTAGGGAATGATTTCCACATTTTTTTGTCACCGCAAAAATGAGAACCAACATTAGTTTTCCCATTATTTGCATTGTTTGCATTGTTTTATTGTAACAAACTCTCATAAGTAACAAAAATATATTTTCGAACACTTTGAAGACGTTATCATGTGTTTATCTCGAAAAATGTATTGTTTTTCGTTCATTTGACATTGAAACTTTCAATTTTGACGTATGCCCCACCTTCAGTGAGCTATTACTCCTTTTACTTAGAGTCAGCTTATCGATGAAATCTTTTTTTTTTTAGGTATTTGCAGAAAACCAGTCGAAAGCGTTGGTTTATTAGTTGATAAATTGATACGTCCACTTGCGAATCGTTCGAAAAGTATTTAAAATTTTCATGAAAATCAGTAAATACAGTTTGGCAAAATCATACGAGAAGAATGTCATTGATTGGATTTATAAGAGAGCTGGATTTATGAAAAACATTTTCCGATGAAGTCCTTCTACAGCGATTTGAATTCAACGTATTTTGACACTTTGAATAAACTCCATTCGCAAAGATTGTTTATATTTATCCAATTACCCTCAAAAACAGAAACTGGCAAGGTGATAAATCATGATTTTACATTTTATCCCAATGTAATCATATTGACAAAATCAATTCGGGAAGTCATGAAAGAAAACAGAGATGAAAGAAATCCACTGAATAAAATAACGACTCAATCACCGTCCACTTCAATGCAGGGAAACAATACAATTTTCTGTCCGAACCAAACTGCGTTCGATAAATTTATCTATTTTTTCGAATTTTATACAATCCATTGAACAATCAAGCGGAGGCCAGGCTCGGCGAGAACGTTAAATCAATGTTATTCGTTATCACGGTTTTTATAAACCTTCATTTCGAGAGCTGAAATTGTGCCAGCATGAACATTTGCTAGCATTCCAGAAAACCAGCGGGAGCTTTCTGCTATAGTACTTTATTATACTGGGCTCACGATGAGCGTTAAATAGACGTTTCTGGCAAACCAGACAACGGTTTAACCTCAAAATTTCACAGTATGTACGAATATTTATGGTCCACACACATAATAGCTATTTATGATATGCGTGTTGAAAGTAAGGTTTTATTTTGTGAGTGAAAAAGTATGCGAAACTAGCGTACGAGTTGACTAACTTCACGACCAAAATAAAACTTACTTCTATATATATATATATATATATATATATATATATATATATATATATATATATATATAGATTTAGATATATAGATATTATTGAGTGTGTATGATATAAATCAAAAGGAGGAAATTCGTGGACATGGCACTCAAGAAATATGGAGGCAAATCGCGGACACGTGTTTCTGGCTATTGGCCTCATCAGCGCGGTGCAGCCAATTGCAAAGGTGGACAACAACTGGTTACCAAAAATAAAAAAGAAACATCACATATGCACGGTGTCACCAATAGGAGCCAACCGCACATTTGTTGCCAAATGACATGCATATGACCGATCAAGTGATTTTTCTTTCCTGTCCAACTTGACATTTTTTCCAAAAAATGTTCAGAAAAGCAGTTATTGCTCGAAATTTCGAAAATCGGTAAGGAGAAAAGATGATTGTTTTTTCATTTTTCACCCATATACCAATTTTTAGCTCTCTAGTACAAATTTAGTTTTTTTGCAGTTTTTCGAAAATTATACATTTGCCGATTTCTCAAATTTAGCCAAACCTCAACAGAGTTAGTGCTTCATGCCTAACTTATCTTTTCAACGCATTTTTATTACCAATTGCAATTCTAAATACAACTTATTTCGCAAAAATTTAAAACACCAGAAAAAATTATGCCAAAAATGATGCAAAGTTGATACAGTTTTTAAAAACAGATAAATATTTCACTTTATTTCTACTTTTTGCGAAATAGCTTGATACTTACATGAGCATAATTGAAAAACAATATCAATGAAAAGTCAATAATTTCTTCTTTTCTGCACTTCTCAAATAGTTAAACTTTGATTTACTAATTACGAAAAATTACAACGAAATTAAACTGAGGGTACTGTGGAAACAATTGAACTGAACTGAATAAGCAAAATATCTTATTGTCATATGACATTTGTTCAATAACTCAAAATAGTGTTTATCAGTTTTAGATTTAAAATAGTTCATTCGTTGTCTAGTGTGTTGTTGAAAATCTTCAAGAGAAAGTTGAAATCGTTTTAATATGCGGCAAGAATACCGGTCACCGACAAGTAGCTGATATTTTTCAGTCAACAGTTAGTAGGATAATAGCTAAGTTTAAATCTATTGGCTCGGTTGAGAGTAATTTTAGAAAAGCACATCAGCCTTCCAGACATACTGAAGAAGTGGAATTTGGAATATGTTTGGAGTTTGGATGTCGTAGAACATAAAAAAACAAGTATTCAAGATATTGCAGATAGAACAGATGTTAACCGAGAAGAGTGTACGACGTATTTTACACAAAAATAAATTTACGCCTTATGAATCGAAATTTATCAATACATTAAAAGAAAGGGACTTCGATATGAAGCGACCTTCTCTTCAAATGGCGTTGTGAGCTCGCAATACTGCAGGTGGTGGGCAAAAGAAAACCCACATTTCGTAATCGAATGTCGAGATCAATATTCGTTTTAAGACGAATGTATGGTGTGACATATTAAACGATCAAATTATAGGACCATACTTTTTTAGACATAATTTAAATTCTGCGGACTACCTACACTTTGTGAATACCGAACTATCTGAATTTTTGGATAATATTCCCCTTCAAGTAAGAAATGTTGTGTGGTATCAGTGTGATGGTGCACCTAATCATACTACAAGGGTGGTTAAAGAGCGTCTTTTGGAAATATTTAGGGGAAAAGTAATCAGTCGCAATATGGAACACTTTTGGCCGCCTAGATCTCCTGATATCACCCCACTAGATTTCTTCTTGTGGGGTAACTTAAAACAAAAGGTGTATAAGCAAAGACCTTTTCGAGATATAAACAATTTAGAGGCAGTTATTCGAGAATGTGTTGTAAGCACGAAACCCCGTAGTATAAAGAATGGAGTGAAAGATGTTTTAAAAAGGACAATTGATTGCATTGAACGTGGTGGAAGGCACACCGAAATGTGACTTTTTATTTTTTATTTTTATTGGTATTTACATGGTTTAGGCATATGTTTCGATTTGATTTAGTGTTCTCAATTTAAATTATAACTTTATTTTAACAGATGTTTGTTAGAATTTTTTACGGTTTAGTTTTCTAGGCAACAAAATCTAAATTGATTTCTGAAGTAATTTTGTTCATTCATACCTCATAAAAGATATTTAGTAAATGTGAAATTACTTTCGTTTAATTCCTTTCCTTAGTTTAATTGCGTTGTAATTTTTCGTAATTAGTAAATCAAAGTTTGACTGTTTGAAAAGTGCAGTAAAGAATAAATTATTGACTTTTCATTAATATTGATTTTTAATTATGCTTATGTATCAAGCTATTTCGCAAAAAGTAGAAATAAAGTGAAATATTTATCTGTTTTTAAAAACTGTATCAACTTTGCATCATTTTTGGCATTATTTTTCCTGGTGTTTTGAATTTTTGCGAAATAAGCTGTATTTAGAATTGCAATTGGTAATAAAAATGCGTTGGAAAGATAAGTTAGGCATAAAGCACTAACTTTGTTGAGGTTTGGCTAAATTTGAGAAATCCGCAAATGTCAAATTTTCGAAAAACTGTAAAAAAACTAAATTTGTACTAGAGAGCTAAAAATTGGTATATGGGTAAAAAATGAAAAAACAATAATCTTTTCTCCTTACCGATTTTCGAAATTTCGAGGAATAACTGCTTTTCTGATCATTTTTTGGAAAAAATGTCAAATTTGACAGGGAAGAAAAATCACTTGATCGGTCATATGCATGTCATTTGGCATCATGGCGGACTTTATGTGTGACACTGTATATATATATATATATATATATATATATATATATATATATATATATATATATATATATATATATATATATATATATAAATCGGTTCAATTCGTGAGGTTGCAGTCAATAGCTGGGCTGTTGTTGCAAAGAAAACTCTTTGTTATATGTGAATCTTTCGGTATATTTCACACCTTCGTCAGGACAACTACAATAATAAGATTATATATCTTGTAAAAAATGTATAAATATGGAGAACTTACTAACGTGAGAATAAAATATGAAAAAGTTCAAAAACAGATAGAAAAACATCAAATAATAACAGTTGATACAAATTTTTGGCTGACAATGTCAAGTGGGAAAATTCTGAATTATACTCGAATTACTAGATCTTTTATTTTCTTTATCATATTTCAGTAGGTACGTGTAAATTTTGCTAAGACTATCAATATCAGTCCGTTTATGCATTGAATGTTCTTCGTTGTTAATATGTATCATTTCCAAAAATATTCTCTTAGTTGTATTAGTTTCTCTATCTAAAATATTTGGATTTTCAAAATTCATTTTATGATCCTCCGAATTAGCATGTTCTGTTAATGCACAAGAATTAACATTTCGTCTACAGTCGCTCTTATGGGAAGTGATGCGACTACTTAGAGGTCTAGATGTTTGTCCTATATATGTTTTAGAACAATCCATACAAGAAATTGTGTATAATAAATTGGATTTTGGTTTATTTGAAATTGGAGCTTTTAGTTTACTGTATAATTTAGATATAGAAGTGACATTTGTTTTAGATATTTTGAGATTATTGTTTCGGAATACATTAATCAATTTTGGTGTCAATTCTTGAATATATGGGAGTGATTTATATATGAATGAAGGTATAACGTTGTTATGTTCAACTTCTTCATTATTATTTTGAAAGTTTGTTCTTTCACAAAATAAAATTCTGTTTACTAAAGATTTAGGATAAGAATTTTGGATCAGATTTTTACTGAAATTAGACAAACTTTGGTTTCGTAAATCGAGATGGGTAATTTTGATGATTCTGTTTTTTAATGATTTCATTAAATCAATTTTCATTTTATTTGGATGATAGGAATGGTAATTAATAAATCTATTACTTGATGTTGGTTTTTTTTGTACCATTCAGTAATGATAATATTCTGTTCTGATCTCAATAACTTCATATCGAGGAAAGGAATAGAGTTGTTCATTGCCTCTTCAATAGTTTATTGGATATTGAGATCATATGAATTAAATACGTTCAAAATTTCTTCTTTTCCATCTGCAGGTATGGTCTGAATCAAATCATCTACAAAACGTTTGATAAATGGAATACGGAAAGATAATTTTTGAATACATTCATCAATAAGCTCATCTGAAACAAAACTCGATAAAATTGGTGAAATGGTGGAACCCATAGGTGTGCCAAATATTTGTTTATAAAATTTGTCTTCAAATATAAAATATGTTGAATCAAAAATAAAATCTAAAATATTCATGAATGTAACTTTGTCTAATTCACAATGTTCTTCAATGTTAGACCAATTTTTGTTCAAAGTTTGTTTCACTACTTTTAACGGTAGGTTTGTGAAAAGTGAAACAACATCTAGGCTTATCAAAACATAATTTTGAGGAAGCTGAAAATTATTTATAAATTCACTAAATGAAAAAGAATCTTTGATATAATAAAGATTGTCTGTTTTATAGGAAGTTGTTAGAATATTCGTTAGAAATTTACAAAGTTTTGAGTTAGGTGCATCAATGGAAGACACAATTGGTCTCATGGATAAGGTAGGTTTATGAACTTTAGGTAACGAATAAAAACGTGGTGTTATGGAATTGTATATCATTAATGATTTAGCTGTAATATTATCTATTTTGTGACAATTTTTCAAATTTGTTACAATTTTATTTGCTTTCTGTTGTAGTGCAGAAGTCGGGTCTGATTTTAAAATCTTATAGTATTTATCGTTTTCTAATAATATATGATTTTCATTGATGTATTGGTCTCTACACATGGCGACTGTAACGTTACCTTTGTCACTATTCATGATAATAATCTCTGGATGTTCTTTCAGATATTTTCGGGTTTTATTATACAATTCATTCAAATAGTGTTCTTTGTCATGATTTTTGTGTAGAAAATTTGTTATTATATTCGTTACTTGTGTTCTATATAAATATTTTTTAGTCTCATCGAAATTCTCCATTATATATTCCAAATCTGCTAATAGAGACGAAATGTTAATATTATGTTTATTTGGAGAAACACTGAATTTAGGGCCAAGGGATAGAAAATTCTGTATATCATTAGGAAAATTGATATCAGTTAAGTTTTCAAACCAATCTTTTTGAAATAATATTTCAGGTAGAAAGTTATTTTTCAATGAATTGATTTTTTGAATGTTTTTATTTTCAATTCGATGAAAGTGGCGGTTATAATTTACACCTGACCCACGTTTAAATTCAGCAAATACATGATTTGGTATTATTGTTAATACTTTCCTTTTTAGATCTGCTTTTTCTTTGTTCAGTTTGGATATATCGCAAATAGTAATTTGAATTTCTAAATTCAGAATTTTCTTTCTCAACTTCAAATTAAAATTATTAATTTGACGTCCTGTTCGTCCTTCTTGATGATTCATTAAGTTGATGATGTTATGGATTCCACTGGAAATATGGTTGGGAAATAAACTCATTTGTCTGCACTTCAAAAGGAAAATTTTTCTATTCTGTAATGTTGCCAATTTGATGTTATCATTTGCACAAGTCTTCAAGATTCTCACGCTCGTTGCTCCATAGCGTTGATGGATTTCTTGGTAAAACCCCATCATAAAATGAATTTAGAAAATCCAAATATTTTAGATACAGAAACTAATACAACTTCCCAAATTTCTGCTACCGCAGTTGTCGGTTGATTGGTCAAACCACCAACACTGACATAAAAACTTGGCAAGTTGACTTGGGTGTCACACCAATAGGTGGTTCCATTTATTTTTCGCTTGCGTTTACGCAGCTATTTTATCAAGTACTTTCTTGGTTTTTCTCATTTTGTCTTTCCTTTAGTCAGGGAAACTATAGATTACGCTGTAGACGACCCCTCCCGATATAGAAGGCCCCGACACTCTGTCGAATGAGGCCCCTATGTCCTCCGTTAACAGATGAATAATATCTTCATCCATCTCACCCCAATAAACTCAAGATGGATTACGTTGTCATTTTGTCTTCAATCGAGGACCGCCTTTCCGGTACTGACGATGCCCAATAGGCTGAAACACAGCTGTCTACCGGTGGCTCTTAAATTGAAATCAAAATGGGAGTGATTGAAAAAGTACTTATCTATTTATTTTATATATATATATATATATATATATATATATATATATATATATATATATATATATATAAACAAATAGTTTAAAAAAAGAACCGATAGTGGAGTGTTTATTATAAAGAAATACTTTTACATAGTTTTCTGCCGAAACTGTAAGTTTTGTTTTTTTATTAATTTTTTGCATCAATTGAATTGAATCAAACAAATCTTCATATAAAAATATCGAAAATGGTTTTTACTGAAAGACAAAGAGAAGAGATAAAAAGATTGGTTAAAGACATATCGAAAGAAGTGTTGCAAGAAATGCTTCAAAACAAGAAATTCGTTGAGGATATATCCGAAACATTAGCTGATAAACTGTCACAAAAATTATTACAAAAAGTTGAGGATTTATCCTTGCAAATAAATGAATATTCAAATAAAATTAGGACTATACAAGGGGAATACGAAGAGTTGTCCCTAAAAGTTGAAGAATTGGAACAGAAAACCAATAACTTCAAATTAAGGTTCTATGGTATTAAGAACGAAAATGTAAATGAATTGAAAGACAATATTCAAAATTTAATTGCTATGAAGATCGGAGTGCCTGATGTACAAATAAACTATTGCTATCGGATAAATAGTAAAAAAAATAGAAATAAGGATCCTGTTATTGTTGTATTTGATAGTTTGAAGCAGCGGAATTCCGTCTACTTTAATAAAAAGAAATTAAAAGGTTCAAATGTAGTCATAACCGAAGAATTGACAAGAAGAAAATACGATTTAATGGTGTTTGCTAAAGAAAAACTTGGAAAAACGAATACGTAGACCATAGAGGGAAGAATTTACTCATGGATAAATGGCAAAAAAATCCTTATTCAGAGTGAAGAAGATGTAACAAAGTTATGTTGAGCCAGAGCAGCGACCTGAAAATTGTTTATATATTTCTCATTATTTCATTATTTTCACCATAATTTATATATATTTTTTTTTCCTAATTAGGGTAGACAATTAATTAATCTTAAAGGACAGTAAAGAAATAGAGAGAATTGGGGATGCATCAGTATATTAGGGATGTTAGAATTAAAACTTTAGATACTTATACTGTATATAATATTGTAGAATATGAGGATATTTTAACAAAAAAATTTGCAAAAATTCATTCAAGGTGTTTAACCACAATATACGAAGCATTGCAAAGAATATGGATGAGCTAGAAATTATATTGGAACAGTTCGAAAATAAATTTGATGTAATAGTTTTAACTGAAACGTTTAAGATTCAAAATACAGGTATTTTTAAATTAAATGGGTATAGTTTAATATATAATGAAGGTGATATAAACAAAAATGATGGCGTGATAATATACATAAGTGATATTTTAAAGTACCATACCAATATCATAAACATTAACCAACTTAAAGTCATTGAAACAAATGTAACTGTAAATAATGAAAAAATTATTCTTACGTCAATTTATAGACCACCATCTACTGATATTAGAGAGTTTTTAGATAGTCTTGGGCGGTATTTAGTGGCATCAAAATTTCTTACTGATTATCATTTCATTTTGGGTGACATTAACATTAACATATTAGATGAGGATGATCAGTTGGTGTCTGACTATTTGAACATACTTTATGACTTTGATTTTGTTTCAACAATAAATGGAATAACAAGAGATGCTTCAGGAACTTGCTTAGATCATATTTTTGTAAGAAGTAAAAATTATGAATTATCCAATAATTTGTGTGCCCCCTGTATTTATCACTGATCATTCATCGACAATTCTACATTTGCAACAGGGTGGCATTGGGAAAGACTATTCGGGACAGCAAATTCAAAGTTTGTATACGAAAACTATAAATTATAACAACTTAAAACATTCTATAAAGCATTATGACTGGACTACATTCTATGATATTCAAGATACAAATAAATTAGCTGAAACTCCTATGAAAGTAGTGAAAACAAATATAAATACTAATACTCAAAAAATTAAAATAAATGCCAAAAACAAACATCGAAAACAGTGGATTACAAATGGTCTGGTAAAATCTATAAACAAGAAAGACACACCTTATAAAGAACATAAGAAAAACCCAAATGATTTATTTAAAAAACATGAATTTATTAATTATAAAAACAATTTGACAACACTGATCAGAACAGCCAAACGTAACTACTACCAAAATAAAATTGATGCATCTAAACATAATTCAAAAATTCTGTGGAACACTGTAAATGAACTCACAGGCAAAACAGAAACAAATAACAGTATAACAGAAATACATAATGTTCAAGGAAACTCTATCACTGATTCTTTTGAAATAGCTACGGAATTCAATAACTATTTTTCCAATGTAGGACCAGAACTTGCTAATAAAAAACCGCGGACTTCAAATTGTAAACATTCTTACAAATCACTACCCCATTCAATTTTCTTGGAACCTGCAACAGAAGAAGAAGTTATTAACACCATAAAATCTTTAAAAAACAAAAAATCACCGGGTTACGACGAAATTACCGCAGAATGTTTGAAGAAAATTGCAAATGAGATTGCAACACCACTGTGTTATTTAATAAACAATATTATTTATAAAGGTGTATACCCTTCTTGTTTAAAATTATCAATTGTAGTCCCATTACATAAAAAAGGAAGTAAAACTGAAGTTTCCAATTATAGACCTATCTCCCTGATTTCTAACTTTGCAAAAATATTTGAAAAAATTTTGAAAATTCGTATTACAAAATACTTAAATAAATACAATTTAATATCAGAACATCAATTTGGGTTCAGGGAAGATAGGTCAACACAAGATGCAATCTCTTTTCTGACAAGCAAAATTTATAAATCACTAGATACAAACAAAAAATCGTTATGCATTTTCTTGGATGTTGCAAAGGCATTTGACACAGTGTCTCATAATAGGATGTTGGAAACTTTACAGGATTTAGGTTTCAGGGGCAGTGTTTATAATTTGATGGTAAGCTATTTAGCTGGAAGAAAGCAAAAAGTCAAAATAAATGATAAATTAAGTGAAGAAAATTTAATAACATATGGTGTGCCGCAAGGTACGGTTCTAGGGCCTACTCTGTTCACCATTTATATTAATCATTTACTTACCTTGAAAACTGAAGGTTCCATTATTAGTTTTGCAGATGACACGGCTGTTTTTTATCAGAGTGAGTCATGGGCTGACCTACAACAAAAAATTAATCAAGATTTTATTCACATTATAGACTGGTTCGATTATAATTTATTAACTATTAATTACTCAAAAACTATCTTTGTTCCATTTAGTTGTTATGAAAATGGTTTACCAGATTTTAATGTTGTACAGTTACATGTCAACAATAAAATAATAGAAATAAATAGAGTTAGATATATAAAATATTTAGGTATAACAATTGACGATACTATGAAATGGAATATACATATACAAAATGTAATTAAAACATTAAGGCCTATGCTATATAAAATAAAATTTCTGAACCGATACTTAGACTTACCTGTGATAAAGATTGTATATTACTCTCTGGTTGAATCTAGGCTAAATTACGGAATATTGGGATGGGGTGGAGCCGCAAACTGTCATTTGTCCAAACTTGAGACTCTACAAAAAAGATTCCTAAAAATAATATTTAAAAGAGACATGTTGTATCCTACAAACCTTCTTTATCAAGAGGCTAAAATATTTGATATTAGTCAGTTGTACTACATACAGTTAGTGTATTTTCAATATAAACATAAACGTCACGATTATATAGACCACGTACATAACACTAGAAATAAAGTAAAAAAATTGATCAAAACAGAACTGACACTCAAAACAATTGGTCATCGAAATCATTTGCATTCAGCTAGTCGAGCCTATAATATACTTTCGGAGTCCATTCGACAGGCAGAACATTTTAAAAAATTTAAAAAATTAATTAAAAAATTCGTTTTGGACGAACGACATGAAATTAATTTGTTACTAAGAGCCTGACGTCCTAGTAACATAGTATGTTGTTCTTTTTTTTGTATTGGCAATTCCTGTTGTTTGCAATGGTTTGTAGTTCTTTTTGTTTATTATTATTTTTATTAACTACTACATACAAAAGTTTTATTTACTGTCTAGATTATTTCTTCTGTATTTCTTTTTTGTTTGTTGCTATAGTTTATTTCATAAAATACGCCAGCATAATCAACCAATGACCACTCCCCACACCGTGGGGTAAGTGATCATTGGGTCCGAGAATCATGTGCCCTGAGCAAACGCAGTGAGCCAAGAATGACAGCCTTCTGCATCTGTGCGGCTAAGATTTCTGCCTTAGTGCGGCAAGCCGGTATGATTTTTAGATTCGAGAGTAGGGAAGACATCATTCCACCAAGGACTCCAACAATCAGAACGACCATCTTGACAGAGTGATCTGGATAGAGTCTGCGGAGTTCGAAGAGAAAATCTCGATATTTTATCCGTTTTTCCTCCTCTTTTCTGACGATATTCGTCTCGCCAGGAGCTGAAAACTCCACGACAAATATCGTTTTGGTCTGGTGGTCGAGAAGGACTACATCAGGCTTATTGGCTTGTATGAGCCTGAGGGTGGGGAACGAATAGTTCCAATAAATTCGGCACTTCTCGTTCCCCACAACGGATTCAATATCCCCCGGAGCGTAGGGCAACACCGGTGTCTCGTCAATACCGTAAGAGTGCCGTAGATGGTAATATAGCACTCTTAGGGCCGCGTTATGTCGATGGATATAGGCCGTGATATTCTTTGGTTTACTTCGAGAGCTCGTTGAATAAACAGTTATACAACATGGAAGCTAGTTGTTCGGGAATCGTGAAGCGTCCGAAATTGTCACCATTGAATATAAATGAAAATACAATTGTTATGAATGTATATAATTCTTTGAAAATACAATATCCGCCTGAAATGAAAAGTAAGGAGAAAGTAGTGCAAAATTGCGCGAGTATGACCGGTGTCAATAGATTGACATATTTTAAAATTCTCAAGGAACTCAAGAAAAACAACAACTTTTTCGAGCCGAAAGTATACACTGGTAGAAAGTGTTTGGTTATCGATGATGAAGTCAAGAATTGTATTAGGAGAACAGTACACTCTTTTCAAATAAAAAACGAAATACCTCCATTGAATAAAGTTTTGTCAGTTATTCGTGAAAACAGTTTTTTTCCTGATATAAGAAGAATTCGATTATGGAAAATATTACATGAGCTGAATTCCACTTTTGGTAAGCAAGATAGAAAGAGCATATTCAACGAAAGTCATTTTTTTGTGGAGGAAAATCAGTTTTTTATCGACTTTTTTTGGGTATTTGTTACCTTCCACAATCTGAAAAATAAAAAAATTATAATGGAGAGCTTTATACAAGTGTAGAAGGGCAAACCTTTTAGTTTACCCCGATAAGTTACTGCGTAAAATCAAAGTATTTTTCACAAAGAAAAATCTTCTATCTATCAGTAACTTGTCGTAACAGATGTCAAAGGAGTTTTGAAATATGAAATTATGTCAATGTTATTTAATGACAACTGAAAAATTCGATGTGATACAATTACCAGAATGGTCCCAAAGTTTGGTGGAGATACGTTGACGATATCTCTGCTGTTCGGAATAGAAACCATGATGACCTGGATGCTTTTTTGAATTACATCAATGAGCGGGAGCCGACAATAAAGTTCACAATAGAGATTGAACAAGATGGTCGACTCCCTTTCCTTGATGTAATGTTGGAGAAGTCATCTGATCAATTTGATACGAATGTTTATCGGAAGAAAACACATACAAATAGATATCTTCACTATACATTGAATCATCATACGAGTGTTAAAAATAGTATAATGAATTGCTTTTACGAAAGAGCTGAAATGATATGCAATTCAACTGAAAATTTCAATAAAGAAATATCATTAATTCAATCTGTTTTGAGAGAAAACGCTTATCCAGATTCGTTCATAAATTCAACGATAAATGCAATAGAAAATAAAGAGTCAATTAAAAACCAAACGAACATACAAACAGCTTCACAAATTTAACAACATCCAACTCAACAATTACCAACTCAACATCCACCGACACCTTTCACAACTAACGTTATACGTTACATTCCAAGATTATCTGAAGAAATGAGACGAATTGGAAATAGGTATGATGTTAGAACTACTTTCAAAACAAAAAATACACTGAGATCTATACTCACACATACAAAACCCAACAATACTGAAGAAACAATAAAAAATTGTATTTATGAAATACCTTGTTCTAGTGGTAAAAGTTACATTGGTGAAACCTCGAGATCATTGAAAGTGCGAGAGAATGAACATCGAGATTACATAAAAAATAGACAATTGACAGGGTCTAAATTGTCAGAACACATTTTTAAATCAGACGGTGAACATCGAGTGGAATGGAATAGGACAAGAATGATTACCAATGAGCCTCACTCTAAGAGACGTAAGCTAACAGAATCAGCGTATATTCTCATGTCTGGAGAAAATTGTATTTCGAATATCTCCTTATAAATAGACCGTACTTGGCTACCCATCTTGAAGAAAAATCTGGATAGTGGCGAAATGGCAACAGACTGATATCGGAGAGCACCTTGTATTAAATCGAATTTTTCAGTTGTCAATCAACAACATTGACATAATTTCATATTTCAAAACTCCTTCGACATCTGTCGAAGAAGTAAAGAATTAAATAATCGAAAAGGAATAACTGCCAGTATATTAAAACTTTTTTGTCCATTTTTGAAGACGAAGGCAGATTTTGGCCTCCGAAACGTTAAGATAAGTATTGCATCATTTCTTAACAATTGTTTTGATAGGCGAAAGTGTTAAATACGACAAGTTACTGATAAATAGAAGATTTTTCTTTGTGAAAAATACTTTGATTTTACGCAGTAACTTATCGGGATAAACTAAAAAGTTTGCCCTTCTACACTTGTATAAAGTTCTCCATTATAATTTTAATATTTTTCAGATTGTGGAAGGTAACAAATACCCAAAAAAGGTCGATAGAAGAAGAAAGAGCATGTTAATAGAAAAATCAGAGATTGTAGAATGGAGAATAAACTATTTAAGAGAAATAAAGAAAGCCAGAGATCTAGGTAAATCTATTTTTTATTTGGATGAAACATGGGTCAATGAGGAACATCAAAAGTGGAAGACAAGCCTTTATGGAAGGTTGATCCACTGGTTTGAAAAATCCAGCTGGAAAAGGTCGACGTCTTATCGTCACTCACATAGGCAGCAGTGAAGGATTCGTGAAAGATGGATTGATGGTGTTTGAATCGAAATAAAATGGGGATTATCATCAAGAAATGGATGCCACAGTATTCGAAGAATGGTTCAAAAACATACTTGTGAAACTTCCGCAGGGATCCGTAATAGTAATGGATAACTCAAGTTACCACAGTAGACGAGTCGTGAAGCTGCCGATGTCGTGTTGGAAGAAAGCAGATATTACTGAGTGGTTACAAATGAAAGCTATTCCTTTTGAATCGACCATGTTAAAAGCGGAGCTCCTCAACTTGGCTAAACGTCATAAGTCAAAATTCGTCAGGTATTTCACCGATGAGATGGCGAAGATTAAAGGAATGTCGGTTCTTCGGTTGCCGTCTCATCACTGTGAATTGAATCCAATAGAGTTGATTTGGGCTTAAGTTAAAGGATTCATCGCAAGGAATAAGACCTTCAAGCTGTGTGAAGAGAGAAATACCTATACAATGCTCTGGAAACAGTCGACCAAAAAGCTTGGGAAAAATGTATCCACAAAACAATCAGAATCGAAGCAGAGATGTGGGATCTGAATGATCGCATAGACTCATTATCAGAAAAAATTATTCCAGTTGACATCAATCCTAATGAAACTGATTCATCCAGTGAAGAATCATTCAACGAATCTCTGTAGACTTTTTTCAGATTAAAATTTTCGCAATGTCTTATTCGAAGTAAGTATTCCTATAAATCTATAAAATTGTTTCTGAATCAACTATAAAATCCAATAAGGAATATGAATCTTCATTTCCAAACCAACAAGAATAAATAAAGTGTATCTTTCAGTGCAGTCACACTTTTCTACTTCCTGAAATAGTCAAAGTCGAAGCCGAATCGTCGAACAACGCAAAATTTTTAACGTGGTTCAAATCGAAATCAGATGTTCAAATTTCTAACCACGTAGATCTATTTATATACTTATCTGGTGATGTTTCGAATACTTTATCCATCTTCTTTAACATACCGATGATCAATTTGATATTATCAGTGTCAATGATAATAATAATAACAAATTTATTTACATCAAAAGACGAATCATAACTACAAATTATAATGTTTTGATTCAAATAGTCCTTCCCAAAATAAAATATTTAAACAAAATTACTTTTCAGTATATTTTAATTATCTTCTCATCGTACGGAATATATCAATGAAAAATTGATCCGACGCCTATTAATATTATCTTGAACGTAATATCAGAAAAAACATCAAGCGGTTCTTTTGGAGGTAGTTTCGCATTCTTTGTCGGTGTTTTCGCGTTCTTTGTCGCATATCCCTATTTTAATGGCTCGTCAGTGGCATGCTCAAGGAATATAGAGGGTAGATATATCTCAATGATTTTGTGGGTGAATTGTAATGCTATTTGCTTGAGACAACTATGTTGCTTTCTTTGATGTAGCGGCATGTTTGCATTTTTGAAATTCTTTTACTCTCAGGCAATACTGAACGAACAATAACACAAATATCATACTAATTGTTTTGTACAACTATCCTGTTTTCATAGTAGAATAGATAAATTTATCGCATTTGCTGTGAAGTGCCCGTGCCAGGTGACGCCAAATTACGACACCTGATTACCAACAAACATTATTGTTTTCAGCTCACGCGTTTTATTTCAAGACACAGTTTAATTTTTTGCTGGTGTTTAATGTCTTGCGTATTGAAGAACAATAGTGAGGAATTGTGTGTTCCTGACGATATTGAAGAGGCGGCAAAAAGAGCTTCAATTGAATTGTTACCAAAAGAAATCGGCTCAACAGTACGATTTCGCATATTTTAATTCTCTTGACTGGTGTAGACTTAAATACGTCGAAGAAAATTTCAACGAAACCATCTTTTTAGTCTATCTAGAAGAGAAATAAAAAATATGAATTTTATCAACTTTGTAGGGAAAGTTTTCAATGATAAAGTCAAGTGCGCTCGTTAAAATGGTGTAAATACAAGCAAATATTTCAAGTTAATAGCATTCTTGAAGCAGAAAAATGTGTTATAGGCCCAAAAAATCATAAATTCTTACGTTTGGATGAGTCCAGCGGTTTATAAATGAGCCGCTAGATGAAAAATATTTGATGATAAAAGTTGCTACTATTTTCGGAATATATGAAGCCTGCCAGCATGCAGAGCTGTGACATTTATTAATAGAAGGCACTAAATTAATGGATAAATCATTCACTGTCCGAATTCTGAATACATCAACGAAAATAGGTCGTTCTTTTTGCATTGTTGGAAACAACATTGACTATTTTAATAAATACGTTACATTACGCCCTTCTGTTATCAATCATCAACGTTTTTTTCTGAAATACCTACTCAAATTATAAAAGCAGTGCCAACCCAGTTGGTATGAATACGTTTGGGAAAATACCTTCTACCATTGCTAAGTTTATGAACCTCCCGGATCCAAAGGAATATAAAGATCACTGTTTCAGAAGGTATTCTCCTTTTTTGCTAACAGAATCAGGAGCAAATATAACGGATATTAGGAAGCACGGAGAATGGAAGTCTACAACAGTAGCTGAGGGTTACATCAATCAATATTATTTCTTATAAGAAGGCTATTGCTGAAAGAGTAATGCCGACAGCTGGCTCGAGCGTTACAGCATCGTCCTCTTCACTTTAAGAATTGAATGTTAATTCCCATGAAATTGTCAACTCAGCTAGTTCAAATATATTACAATGCTCTTCAATATCGCAAGGTATTAATATCAGCAGTTGTTCTTTTCATATTATTGTCCACAAATAATAATAACAATAATAATATAATCATTATTATTATTGCTATTTGATCGAAAAAATTCGTGTTGAAAATACTTTCAACACGCTACATTATAAACATCATCTTTTGATACTCTTGACAACCATTAAAAATGTCACTTTCAATCACAGTTGTACAAGAAATATTTCAGACGATGGAGCGTTGTTGCTTCTACTATAAAGTAGCAGTTACTTTGATTTTTCAAATGAAACACCCTTTATATAATATCGTATTATGATTTCCCATCACTTTGTTGACAATATCATGTTCCATTTCCCTATACATATCTGTTACCTTTTAGAAGAAAACAATAATTTCGATTTTTTTTTACCAAACATAATCTTGAACTCTCAGGTACTAAGATGATGAAATTCGAAATGAGTAAAGTAATAGCATAATGATCTTCACTTTAAGTCACATTTTTATTTGCTTCATACAGGGTCTTTGAAAAATGCAGATATTTTGATCGCATGAAAAAATTAGTGTAAGTCAATTTTTTTAAGTGAACTCTCTGTTTATTTCTATATTTTTGAGCTCCCCATTCAATTTCAGATTTACTCTGTTCAGACATTCCTATTTTGTTTCCGAACCGTTTTCTGACGTGATTTCTTTGTAATCGTAAGTCAGTGGTTTCTGCTTGGCTTTGAAATATACCAAGAATAAACGATTCAGCAATCAAACTTCAGCACGAAAAAAATCATCAATATTATATTGTTTTTTGTTCAATTAATTTATAAATATCATGAATATTTCAATTTTTTCAGTTCACTTTTATGATGATTGACACGTTACGAAAATTATGACACATCAAACTGAAAAGGTTCACCATCACTGTTCTACACCCAATATAGTAGTTCTGACACTGCCGAAGGATTGTTCAATAGTCATTAATTCTATTCATTTCAGTTATCAATTGATCTTCGATGAATGATATTTTTAAAACTATCATTTTTTCTGCCGAAAAACGCGTGTTTTGTTCATGTTCGTTGACATATTAGGCATGTATCAGAAGTCTAATCATACAATATATACGTTTTTTGATGTTCGTGAAATTTTCTCAAAATTATTGAAAAGTTAATTTTTCATAAGTGAAATGCAAGTATACTTGCAAACCTGCAAATATAAAATTCACATATGAAATTAAAAATAACGAAGAACTACTATACTTCGATGTACTAGTTATTGAATACGAGCACTTTCAGGTATATCCCTGACAGTTTCCAACAGGTTTCTTCCAATTCTAACATCCGTAACTGTTTGGAAACTGCGCAAGACATGATACGTACAAACAAAAAATCTCAAAAGTCCGAAATAGTCTCGGATATCACTTGGTTGAACCAGAACGCATTTTGAGGAAACCACTGTGCCACTTATCGTATACAGGGTGTCCCGGTTCTTGACGATAAACCTTGAGGTGGTGATAGCTGAGGTCATGACTAGCTCATAACAGGAAAAAAGTTTAGGTAAAAGTGTTTTCGTTTTCGAGATATCGGAAATTTTCTCTTTTTCGAAAATCGGCGAATCGGTTTAGTATTTTCAATGTTATGTCATAAAAACATGACTTATCCACAGCAAAAAAAAACTATTTTATATAGCTAAATAATATCCGCACACGACAGTAATACCAAAAGCTTGCGATCATTGGAAATAACTGGAAAAAAATAAAATAAAATAAATTTTGAAATGAAACAAATTTTTTGGTCAACTTTGACCTATCACAGTGGAAAAAAATGTACTGTGATTGGCTGAAAAGTATTTCATAAAGTTGGCGCATTTAATGGAGATTCCAACTTTTTTTAACTTTCTATCAGACCTCCAAGAAAATATTGAAGCTAGAAGAAAAAAGGTATTGAGAATCCAAGAATAAATGGCAATATCAATTACCACAAAACATTAGCACTGGGTGAAAAAAATCCACAAAATAAAAAATGATGTCTCAAAAAATAACAAAATATTGAAGGTAGGAGAAAAAAAAATTTTTTCACCCTTCGTAATTTTTCAAGGAAAATTCATTAGTGGGATAATTTTGTAGATACACTAGGTACTACGTATTATAATTAAAAAATAAAAATCAAATAAATCATGTGAGCAAACTTTATTAAAAGCTTTTACAATAAATGCTCGAACTGAGCACCACCTGCCGGATACAGGTACGAAATCTGCAAATAACAGAGCGTGTCACAAGTCGTGTCTTGTGTAATCGATTGCACGTTTCAGCGGCGCCGTTAATACGATCACGAAGATTTTCTACAGTTTGTATCGGTTTAAAGTAAACATTTCCTTCGAGGAACCCCCAATAAAAAAAATCCATAGGATTTAGATCCGGGGAGCGGGCTGGCCAGAGAATTGGTCCAAGTCGACCAATCCATCTGCCAGGAAATTCTTCTTCTAGGTAATCCCTTACAGGCCGGGCGTAGTGTGCGGGACAGCCATCATTTTGCAGCCACATGCCTTGTCTCGTTGCGAGAGGAACATCTTCTTAAAGGCCATTCAACTCGTCCCTTAGTGATTCTAAATAGTGTTGACCATTAAATGCTCCAGGTATTTCAATGGGCTTATTACTTGGCCATTAATGATTCCGCACCACAAATTAATTTTAAACTGGTATTGTGAGCGGTCTTCTCTGATGGTATGTGGATTAGCCAAGCTCCAGCAATGCAAGTTGTGCATATTCATGAAGTTGTCTTTTTTAAACGTACCCTCGTCAGTCCACAGAATCTTACTAAGAAATTCAGGATCAGCCGCGTGTCTCCCCAGCATCCTTTGACAGAACAAAACTCTTGGTGCATGATATCGTGGCAGTGATGTTTGCACTCTTTGCAAGTGGTATGGATGGTACCTGTGCACTCGAAGAATGCGATGCACAACAGTTTTTGGAATTCCGATTTGTCTTTCAATCGCACGTACCGAAATATCTGGACTCTCTTCCACGCAAGCCAGAACCTCTTCTTCAACATCTGGACCAAGGATATTTCCTGCATCGCGATTTACCTGTCTTCCAGGAATTACTCCTTCCGTATAGGATCGATGCACATTATTGAAGACTCGGTAATCCGGATATCTCTCCTCGTTTGGATACCGCTCTCGATACAACCGGGCTGCTGCATTTGCATTACCGCGACATTTGCCGTAAATAAAATGCATATTCGCATATTGCAGTAGAGTATAATGAGCCGGCATTATTAAAAATATCCAAATCACAAAACAATTTCAAAATCCAGTTCAGAACAGCGATCGTTAGTTCTTATCGATAACAGAAATACACGTGCGATACAATGAACGGCGAAAAACGAACTGACATGAATGATACAAAGAAGCATGGACGCGGTAGCGGCGGGGAAGGGGCCTTGGAAGGAAACCTGTTTGGACTCGTTTCTTTTGTTATTTTTTGAGACATCATTTTTTATTTTGTGGATGTTTTTCACCCAGTGCTAATGTTTTGTGATAATTGTTATTGCCATTTATTCTTGGATTCTTAATACCTTTTTTCTTCTAGCTTCAATATTTTCTTGGAGGTCTGATAGAAAGTTAGCTATTACACCATTTTGGAATCTCCATTAAATGAGCCAACTTTCTGAAATACTTTGCAGCCAAGCATATTACATTAATGGTCAACACTATTTAGAATCACTAAGGGACGAGTTGAATGGCCTTTTAGAAGATGTTCCTCTCGCAACGAGACAAGGCATGTGGCTGCAAAATGATGGCTGTCCCGCACACTACGCCCGGCCTCTAAGGGATTACCTAGAAGAAGAATTTCCTGGCAGATGGATTGGTCGACTTGGACCAATTCTCTGGCCAGCCCGCTCCCCGGATCTAAATCCTATGGATTTTTTTTATTGGGGGTTCCTCAAAGGAAATGTTTACTTTAAACCGATACAAACTGTAGAAAATCTTCGTGATCGTATTAACGGCGCCGCTGAAACGTGCAATCGATTACACAAGGCACGACTTGTGACACGCTCTTTTATTTGCAGATTTCGTACCTGTATCCAGCAGGTGGTGCTCAGTTCGAGCATTTATTGTAAAAGCTTTTAATAAAACTTGCTCACATGATTTATTTGATTTTTATTTTTTAATTATAATACGTAGTACCTACTGTATCTACAAAATTATCCCACTAATGAATTTTCCTTGAAAAATTACGAAGGGTGAAAAAATTTTTTTTTTTCTTCTACCTTCAATATTTTGTTATTTTTTGAGACATCATTTTTTATTTTGTGGATTTTTTTCATCCAGTGCTAATGTTTTGTGGTAATTGATATTGCCATTTATTCTTGGATTCTCAATACCTTTTTTCTTCTAGCTTCAATATTTTCTTGGAGGTCTGATAGAAAGTTAAAAAAAGTTGGAATCTCCATTAAATGCGCCAACTTTATGAAATACTTTTCAGCCAAGCACAGTACATTTTTTTTCACTGTGATAGATCAAAGTTGACCAAAAAATTTGTTTCATTTCAAAAATGTTTCCAGTTATTTCCAATGATCGTAAGCTTTTGGTATTACTGTCGTGTGCGGATATTATTTACCTATACAAAATATTTTTTGTTGCTGTGGATAAGTCATGTTTTTATGACGTCACATTGAAAATACTAAACCCAGTCGCCGATTTTCGAAAAAGAGAAAATTTCGTATATCTCGAAAACGAAAACACTTTTACCTAAACTTTTTTCCTGTTATGAGCTAGTCATGACCTCAGCTATCACCACCTCAAGGTTTATCGTCAAGAACCGGGACACCCTGTATGTGAAGAGATGAATACGAGAAAATACTGTTGATCATGTCCATTTTATTATGTAGCGTAGCGTGTAGCAAGTTCAAATGTTATCTAACCCCAATCATCAATTATTTGAATCAAATAAATAAAAATTAATCCTAGAAAATAGCCCGAACAAATCTCCACATCAATGCGCACGAGCAACGGGAACAGTTCTTAACAGTTCTCCCTCGAGAGCAAGAACGATTCGGGACGTTTCAAGACAGTTTAGGGTCATTTCTCAGTCGAAATTATATCAGAAGATTCATCAATCCGAACTTATCCCCAATAAACCAGAACGCTCTATATCAACGGCGCATGATTCTGACTTCTTAGAACCTGAATTTCGTAGAACCAGAACAAAACTATCATTTTCCACAAGAGAAAATGGTGGGACCATAATTTATTCTCTACAGACTGCTCAGTACACATGAAAATGTCTACGTTGATAACACACTCGTTATCACTATTGGTACTTGTGTAAGGACGCAGATAACAAAAATAGTAATTATAACTGCACCGATATCGAATTTCAACACTCAAATCGCAATTAGTTCCTGAACTGAACACGATGGCGATAACCATCTTCGCATTCCTGATTTCTATCCGTCACCGTGATATGACTTCAAATTCAATTCAATCACTCTCCAGCCAGTCATAAAACTCGGTCAATAAAAAGTATCCATTACCAACCACCAAGTCTACAGTCCACGTGGATTAGTTCGTAACCGGTTCATTTCTATGTATTGGTTTTGTTGGCCTCTGATAGTGCCGCCAACTTTAAATGTGCACAATATCGTTCACTTCGACTATACCCTCGTCATCAAATATTGGTTCAATTTCTATCACTATCGTTATGCTCATGAAATTTAATAAGTTGAAAAATACGTATTTTGTCAACTCTGAGGAGATGCTGTTATACAGGATTTGTTTGCGATGCAATATGTATTACTGAATATTTGAAACATAATAATAATCTACATATAACTTTCCAAAATGATTATCTTCTAGATGACAGTTGAACAAATATTATATATGTTTTTCCATGAGAAATCAAAATAACAGTCCTTTGTATTTTTGAAATGATATTCATGACTTTGGTTTACAGTTACTCTGAATCACTGATGAGTTCCACCTTCAAATTTGAATATCCAATATTCACTTTATATTTGTAATAGTACTTAAATGAAAAGTTCTGTTTCTAGCGTTCTAAATACATCAATATAAATACAGAGTATTCATGGACTGAAAAAATATGCATTTCCATGAGATGAAAAAATATCATGGAGTGATATTTCAGCCCGAAAAAAATATTAATGTAACATTCCAAAATGAACATCTTCCAAAAAAAGGTTAGAATAAGAGTCGTTTCACAGGAACAAAATAACCGGAGTTTTTCACATTTCTGAAACGATAATTTTCAAATGAAAGTCATTTTGGTTTACTAATGGTTTTCATCTACAAATAAGTAGATTATCAGTATGTTACAATAGGGAAATAAAATGTTTTATATCTAATATTTCTAATTTTTTAGCGGAAATACAGATTTTGATCGTTTGAGAAATACGTATTACCATTAGATTGAAAATGATTTTATTTAAGACATATTCACGAAGTTTATTATTTCACTGGACATTTCAACCATGATGAACCAATTACAAAAGTTATCGAGATATATACGTAATTTGTAGATCGTTTCTATGCTCATCCCATTAAGAATGCTCAGAATTATTATGATCTACCTGGAGACATCTCATGAATATCAACATATGAACGATATTTCGCGAATACAAGGTTCATCGACGTTGTACTAGAAAATAAACTTGAAACCAAAAACTATTCAAATTAATTCTCCGATTGCTCATAATTCGAGTTCATTTCAGTTTGTACAAAAAAATAACTTCTTGATAATCATTCTCAACTTAGTTTCCTCACCATGGGAACACATTTCTGAACCGGCTAAAAATTAAAAGTTTTGATGGATATTACATCAAAGCTCAGTACAGTGTTACTGACTTCTAAATTCAACTGTCGGCAGCTTGATGTATTATGCAGTTGTATCGTGTTCCGTGTGTGATTTATTGTTTTGCGAATTATCATGATAAATCAGAGTGTGATTTAAATTGATCCATTATATATGATTCTGAATGCATTGCAAACTTTTGTATTGGATGGCATCGATCAAACTATTATTCATTCATCTTTTTGAGTTATTGAACAGGATTTTTCATGAGAGACGTGAATTTATTCTGAATCATTTTCGAATTTTTGGACCTTTATATACTACCAAAATAATGAAGCAAACTCAGAATCCCAATTCAGACTCGTTTCAATCAGTCTTCTGATATAATTTAATAAAATAAAAACTGGGGAGAAATCTGTAAGTGATAAAGGAGTCATAGAGGTTGCATTACTATACACAGTATGTTCATCGTGTTCAAAAACATTATAGAAAATTCATAGAAGCAGAACGTTATATAAAGCGTTCTGGCTATCTATAGGAGGAGAATATTTTTTCGTCATTATGCAAACAATATGGTAAACTTTCAAAGAAGGAGAAATGTTATTAACTTGGATAAAACAAACTGGATCCCACTTACTTCTAATATATGAACACTGCATTACTCAGTATTGGAAAATAATTCATTGTACAAGTTTTGAAAGGAACATTCTCCACCCGAATGTGACATGAGTCACATGAGTGTAAAATAATTTTATCAATTGTACACAATACTACTTCTACGACAGCCTCGTTTCAGTACTTCGTTTTTTTTAAGGACAAAATACAAACACTACAGGAAAATCCTTGAGAAGCTCTTAGAACGGTGCCTGTGCAAAAGTAGCGATTCACATTGGATTTGAATCGCTGGAGGTCAAATCCTTTAGACGTAGTTCTCAAGATGAAAGAGTTCTTATACAGAAAAGTTCGAGGTGTACAGAGTTGAACTTCGAAACTATGAGCAGCTACATTTCGTCGCTCATTTCTGATACGTACTTCTGTACTGCTCTTGGTGGAATCAAGTATGCCAAGTTTCTGGTTTGGAACAGTGTTCTAAGCTTTTGAGAACCAGCCTTTGCAATTCCAGCGAAATTATTGTGCCAAGACATATTGGTGTTCATTTTAATGGTGATGATTTTGTATGGATCGTCAGATCAATGAATGTTTTTGTTGCTTGGCTTGTGTGAACATGAATGTATAAGAGCACCAATGAAGAATTAATATCATCACTATTTTAACATCAAATTATTGAGTCACTTATATATTTTTCTGATCGTTTTCTTGGAACTGCCTCATATTTATTATAATGAGAGTACACTGTGGTAACTTCTTTGCATAGAACTAGTTCTGAACTCTCAATATATTTTACTACCAGCAACTATATGTAACATTTATGTGACTGCATAACTTTGTATTGCTTATTATCTACCTGAAAGGAATTCAATAGTTCCACAAATAGAATTTTGTGTGAATATGTAAAAATAGGTACTCTGTCAAACTCCCATTTTTCGTTTTCAGAGTTTCGCAAGTAATTAACTAAGGAACGCATAAAAACTTTTGAATACGAACTTCATCCTTTCCTGATATTATTATATCCGGTTTGGATATAAGCAAACAGTCAAATTATGTCAAAACGAAATTTGGATTTTTTCACTAACCCTAATCAATCATAAATTAAAAAAATAAAATAGCAACTAATTAGATATTTATGAATGAATAAATGAAGAAATATAAAAAAGGTGGTTGTTGATGCCGAGTTTGAACATTGTTAGGTTTAATTTCGTTACAATTAATCGGTTTCCTTTTTTAATCAGAATTACGTTTTGGAATTTCACGTCCGGCGCCTTATTCACAAACTCCCTGGACCAGAATTCTTCAGTAATCATTCGCATAATTTTTTGATTTTCACTTTGTGAAAGAATTCAGTTCCACATAGCTGGCAAAGTTATTATTGTGTTCATTCAGAGAAGCTTCGAAAATTGTGACCAGAGTGTGGATGACTCAATCAATGTTTTGGGTAATCGATCATAGTGAGCCAACAGATTTTCAGATAATGATTTAATGCTATTTGAATCTCGCCACTGTTGATAATTTTTCTATGCTGCCTAATACCTTATAATTGCATATCTGCGGTGAAAGATCTAGCGACAAATTCACAGATCCCACCTTCTACATAATAACTTTCTTCTTCGGTTATTCTTTGAGGAAAAATTTTGTGGAGAAGTCACTGTTTGTTGACGTTTTTGGGTTATGTTCCCTCCACAATCTAAAAAATGAACCTAGATTCACAAAAAAAATCTCATTGTTAATACCCGAATGTTAATTATCAAACAGACAAGGTATTCCAAAGAAATAGTTATTTTGTTCAGGATGATATCTCAACACTTTTGTCGAACAGATGGTACAATCCACAACGACCTTCGTAATTTTCAATTACATCAAAACTTTGCGAGGAAAGCCACAGCATCCGATACAATAATTATACCATCCTGTTAATTTCGATCAATTAAACTACTTCAGGTGGTCCAATTCGAAATTCTCCACAACTATGTTGGGGTTGGTAGGAATTCCAAACCGCATTTCGAATTTCCTGAAGTTTCAAGTGACAGAGAGGACAGAACTCTTACCGCAACCGCAAGAGAGGACTTTATGATGCTACCAATGGTTTGCGAACAAAAATCATAAAGATAAATGAGTAACAGTTATGAGTAAGATGGAATTCAAAGCAAGGTTTCGCCGGACAGTGTGAAATGAAACAAAAATAGAATCAGGATATGATGATTAGAATTTGGTCGGTAGGCGGTTTGACGTGGGTGCTTTGTTCACTCACTCGAATTGACTGCCGTGTTGGTCGGTGATTCAAGTCCCAGTCTGAACGATCGATTTTCACTTGCTATCGTCAACCCGTGTTAGGAAACACACGTTAAACGGTGATACCTCGTTACTCCTTAGCTCGCACAAGTTTCGACATTTGAGGGTTGTCGTTCGTAGAAGTGCGACCGCTGGTTGACGGAAAAACAGAATTCAAACAGATTTTTTAAAAAGATGAATATATATGTTTCAGATATAATAATGATGAAAATAATAAAAAAATATTATTAAGAGAGTCATAGTTACGACCGCACCGGAGGACCTGGGGGCCGGTTAGGCCCTCCAGACGCACCCTGGCGTTGGATGCGATCGGGTGTGGAGGGGTGGATTTTCGGGAAATCCTTTCGGGTACCGCCCCTCACCCCACACCAACAGAATTTCGCAGGGCTTCCTTCTTCGGTGAGCGGGAGGAAGCCCTGCGGGAGGAGTTGCCTCCTTACATTTACTTAGTGTGGCTAACCAAGAGACAGGACCATCGGCAGCGTTCGACCGAACGTTCGTACAAGTTAACTAAGCTCTTCTTTCACCAGAGAGTGCTCGCGTCGCACACCTGCCCTCGCCAACCATGCACAATCAGTTGGAAATATGGTCCCGGGGTCCGACACCTCAAGCGTCTGCCTTGGTGCCCTCCAAGACTAGACTCGGATACCAGAGCCCGGAAGGACCGCGAGCCCCGACACCTCGAACGCTCGGATCCGTACAGAAGCAGGCGAGGATCACGGAACAGCATAAGCCGTCCAGTGCCTCGGTATGGGGCTGCAATGCACCCATGAATGGATTACCGCAACCCTGTATCCCTTTACCTGCTAGCGGAGCCGCTGCCCCTAAGAGGCCAACGCCAGTTGGAGATGAGGCTCACTAGCCTCCAGCCGCGAGCGGGCACTCACCTCCCCCCTAGAACTCATGTTAGGAAAGTTCCCTTTCCAACGTTTGATGAGTAACCGTCGAGGACCCTTTCGAGCATAGGGATAGGGCGGTTCATCAACAACTTTTGGGTGTACGCCGTGTGGTCTGCACCGCATACCCTTACGTTACCCCGAGGGGCACTCATGTTAGGAAAGCTACCTTTCCAGCGTTGGATGAGTAACCGCCGAGGGCACTGGGTGAGTGCCATGTGGTCTGCACCGGGGGACTGTCAAACACCCATAAGAGAGAGACAGTGATCCCCCGCCACTCACTCATGAAATCTATAATTACCGCATACGGCACTTTTACGTTATTGACGAGACACCGGTGTTGCTGTACGGTCCGGTGCATGAGAAGTGCTGAATTAATTGGAACTATTCGTTTCCCACTCTCAAGCTCATACAAGCTAATAAGCCCGATGTAGTATTTCTCAACCACCATTGCAGAATGATATTTGTCGTGGAGTTTCCAGCGTCCGCCGAACAGAGGATGAGAAACGGATACAATATCAAGATTTTCTAACGAAAATTGATAAACTTCAACTGTCTACTCTTTAAACTCTTGTTACTGTTATTATCTAAATGAGTGTATTATTTTTCAAAGAAAACATGATGAAAAAACTACAAAATATTACTCGTATGTATCATGACTAGCCATGACACACTTGACAAATATAAATGAATTGTTATCTTAGTAATATTTAATTTACGTTCTTATATTCATTCCAATTGCAAATAAATTGTTATCATGAAATTGTACGAAAGAGCCATATTTTGTCCAAAATTGTTTTTCATCCGAAAAATGGTTCACGAATTGCATCGTTTCACCAAAAGAGAGACGAGCTTATCCAGCATGGCAGACGCCATTTTATGCTGGTGTTGCTGAATCGACCTAATGACTCAACTCCATTCAATATATCAGTCAGTTGCTAGACGTTGAACAGTTAACATCCCTATATTTACGAATTTTTACTGTTCGTATTTCAAATATATTTTTTTTTGAGTGACTTTGCGTGCACGTTGATATATATATATATATATATATATATATATATATATATATATATATATATATATATATATATATATATATATATATATATATATATATATATATAGGGCAGTCAGTAGGATTGTCTATACACAAAAGTCCGTCCCTGTGAAATCCAACCGATGAACATTGAGCACCATTGAGCATTGAGCACTCAAAAGATGCGATTGGAAATCAATCAACAAATATTCAAACGATTAGAAGAGTCAAACCAATGGATTGGACTCTTAACTGCCGAAGAAAAGAATAAACTAAAATGTCATCAGCAAGAAGAAGTTATCAAAGTCAAAGGTTCATATCTAGTCATCCCAAATACTTGTCAGACATCGACAAATCAAGAAGTTATTATCGATTATCAGGAGACTATTACCCAAAGCCAACCCATCCTGTTTTCCGATTCAGAAATACATGAAATCCAAAGAGAGAAGTTTAACTCGAGCATTCACCTGAACAACGTATACTTGGATGAACTGCATGAAATCAGAATGAGTTTCATAGAAAATCGCCATGTACTTCAAGAAAAATCAGTAAGCTATTCACCCAGTGCTTGAACAATTATAGTTTATGGGATTCTAGCAATTCTACTAGCGTATGCCATGTACAAGAAGATTAAAGACATCAATTCGCCTTCCAGAAGGAGCCCCCAGGAATCTCTAGAGTTGCAGAATATTCAACTTCCTCAGTAATCCTCCAAAGCTCAATCTATGAGGGGAGCAATTACATCGTGCCACCATAAGACAGAAGAATTTATTCAGCATCGCAGACGCCATTTTGTACTCTTGTTACTGAATCGACCTGAAGACACAACTCCAATAACAGGTAACATCTCTGAATTTTCGAATTTGTACTTCAAATATATTCTTCAAAAAGAGACTTTGCGTGTACGTTGATATATTTTACGCGAAAATGTGATTTTACTGACTTGTCACATTTCTATCCATCACACTAGCCACTCAAGCTTTGCGACTTGCTCAGATCAGTTTACTTCCTTTCAAAGTTACCTAGATGCCCAGGCGAACCTCTCTGGCCTACAGAGACAGGCTTGTATGGCCATCAGTACCACACCAGACTGGATCCTGCGGGAAAAGAAAATATCAAGAGCAGGTAGTTGTTGGTTCACAGATGGATCAGAAACACCTATCGGTTCTGTTGCAGGTATTTTTAGTTGCAGACCCAGGACAGAGATATCTACTTGCCCAGGAACCTATGCGCAAATTTACGATATTGTGTGCGGGAAGATTGGAAGAATCCAACCTCATACACAAGTCAATAAAAATATTCTCGGACAGCTTCATTTTAAATCTCTGAAGAGGAGCAATTGTCGGTAAAACCGGAAGTGATAGGTGAGTTATGTGATGGAATCGGCCGATACTTGATGAACATCCATAACGTATTCAAGAAATCCTTCTTCGTGAGATTTTCACTGAAAAGTTTTACAAAAACGCAACACGTGTTTCGCTATTCAGTAGATTCTTCAGGCGTGTCTATTAACTTAGTATGGACACGCCTGAAGAATCTAAATGAAACACGTGTGTTTTTGTTGAACTGTTCAGTAAAAATCTCACAGTGAAGTGTTTCTTGAATATGGTAGGTGAGTGAAAACGATGTGAAATTACTCATTTTCACATACCATTTACCTGTCTCAAATCTCAACTTGATACATCCAATATTCTGAAAGTTATGTACTTCCTGCTTCAATAGATTCGTTGATTTTACTATTGTTAAAGTAGAATACGACAAAAATTACTCACGTCTGTGCCGAGAAATCATCATAATGAGCCTCATCCTATATCACAATTAGAAATTGTAATACTGAAGCACAATCACTAAGAATCTTTTTTTTCATAGTGATTTCATACCTATTTTCAAGGCACGAATGAAAATCTCAGCCGGTGATTAAAAGTTTCCAACCGGATGCAATTCGTATTCAATCTTTCTTTGGCGTTCCATAGTTAATTACTTGCGAAACTCTGAAAAAGAAAAATGGGAGTTTGACAGAGTATATTTACATATTTATAGAAAGGTTCACTTATGGAACTCTTAAATTCCTTCAAGGTAGATAATAAGCGATAAAAAATTATGCAGTCATATAAATGTTACATATAGTTGCTGGTAGTACAGTATATTGAGAGTTTAGAACTAGTTCTATTCTAAGAAGAAAACGTTCAGAAAAATACATAAGTGACTTAGAAATTTGATTTAGAAATAGTAAAGATAATAATTCTTCATTGTGTTCTTATACATTCATGTTCACATAAGCCAAGCAACAAAAACATTCGAAACATTCGAAAATTGAATTGTGATGTTCAAGATATACATATATCAACTTTTTTAGACATTACAAATACCCTTCGATTCAATTCAATATATGACTCTCATAAAAGGCTGCTTGATCTGACGATCAGTGACTTCAATCTCAACATCCATAGAGAATCATAATCATTAAAATGGACACCAATATATCTTGGCACAATCATGTCGCTAGAATTGCAGAAGCGAACATCACTGCAATGTTGATAGTCTGGAACATCAAAGAAAGGTTGGAGATTTGTCTCTCTTCTATAGATACTTTTACCGAAGGTGTTCGAGGGACTTGGCATATTAAATTCCACCAGGAACGGTACATATCAGAAATACGCGACGGACTATGACTGCTCATCGTTTTGAGATTCAACTCAAGACACCTCGATATTCACTGTTTGAGAACTCTCACAATTAGAGAACTGCGTTCATGTGGAATAAACTTCCTGAGAACGTTTTTCCGAATGGATTTGATTTCCAGCGATTCCAATCCAATGTGAGTCGCTACTTCCACACCATAGGCACCGCTCTTTAGCGCTTTAAAGATTTTTCTGTAGTGCTTGTGTTTCGCCCTTAAAAAAACATTTATAGATGAAGATTCATATCATCCGTCATTGGTCATCAATTTCAATGTGAAAGATAATGTATTTCGTTTGAGCTTTCCCTCTAACTGTCAAAATAAACCTAACTTTTTACAGAGGCCCTCAAGATCTCTAGAACTGTTTCTATATGTAAGAGTTGTGTATATCTACGTCCTCTTTTGAACATTAAAAATAACGGTTGTCTATATAATGATCTGACTATGAATATCAAATAATGGAAAATTTGTTTTTATACTAGAAATGTCAATGAAATAGAATATTTTTACTCATCAAGTGGTGAAAGCCTTTTCCGAAATCCTGGAAAGTAGGTAAATTCTGAATTTGTCCACTTGAAATAATCAGGTACCTGAAAAAAAAGTGTTCCATTCTCATTTAAACTCATTTATTTTGTATCACACTGTATGTATTTATATTGACACGAGTACCTTCGAGTATCGGGCTCTCGTGTGTGGTACCACGAAACGAGGGACTTACCGCCTCTCTGACCAGTGCCAGTGTCTAAAAATCTGGCGGCGCATCTATATAGCTCAACTCACCAAGGTATATCATGAAAGTACGATACAGTGATATGATTTCTAATATATAAAGTCTCAGTAACCTTATTATATACAGTCTGCTAAGAACACCACCTATTTTTTGGTCCAATCGAACCGGGATTTATATTTGTAGTAATAGAATTGTTATTGTTTTTTTTTTCAAGTCATAAGTAAAAAATTCGTACTTCTCTCAATTCAAAGTCGTATTTCTCTTTAAGTACGAACACTCAACTCAGTTTCTGGCAATATTTCATTCACGTTTGGTTTTTTACCGGTGAATGTTTTGTTCAGGAAAAAAGTCGCTTTGATTCTTGATTCTCGCTGGTAGATGATTGAATAGATACTCATAATATATTATCATATAATATGGTATATACTCTCTTGTTTTATAATATAATCTCTCACTCGCACATTTTAAAATAATATTGTGTCTATATTATTTATCTATCGTATAAGTTTGAATTATTCTCTTTGAAAATAAATACACTTTTCTCATACTCATTATACACCATCTCTATTGTGTAAAAACTTTTATATAATTGAAATTATATAATTATAAATTGAAACTCTTTTCTCATTATCATCGCTCATATATATAAAAAGACTCTGGTACCTCGTCATTGAACACAACCTTGAGTTTTTTTGCATCTCGTTCGAACTCGAACATTTGACTTAGTTTTTTCTATTTCTCCACATTTTTTTGGTTCTTCGTAAATACATTGTGAATTTGTTATTTTCTCGGTCTTTGTTGATCTAAAATGGCGGATGCAAAAAAAATAAAACAATATATTGCCCTAAGGCAAGTTGAAATTAGTGAATTGAAAATTTTGAAAACCGTCGCTGTTAACGCACTTAATGATGAGTCTGTTTACGTGAATTTTCAGTGTAGATATAAACATATTGATACGATAAAAGATGCTTTTCAGGAAATTTAGTAATGTAACTGCTTTATTAGCCTTGACAGACAGTGATGATCTTGCCTCCCAACATAATATTCACAGTTTGTTTATGGACGAATTTTATGAAATCCAAAAAATCTATACGCAGCTTTTTTCTACATTGAGTAATTCGCCAAATGTTTCTCCTGTCATTAGTAAGTATGTCAAATTACCCAAAATTGAATTGCCAAAGTTCAGTGGAGAACCAAAGAGTTGGCAAACTTTCATAGACACCAACGATTCACTTATTCACAATAATAGTTCATTAACTCACATTGATAAATTTAATTATCTCATTTCTTCTTTGCAAAATGAACCTCTAGCTCTTGTTAAACGTACCCCTTCAACTGCTCAAAATTATTTAAATGCTTACAATAATTTGAAACAGAGATATGAAAATAAGCATCAAATAGCAACCGCTCCCCACACAGCACTAGATATTCATGGAATATTCCCTGTATATCATAAAACGAACGTATATATTCCAAATATTCATAGAATATTCTTGGAATATATACATGCCTTTAGAATATTCATAGAATATGCTTGAATGAATATGGCAGGATTATTCCCGAAAGAATGTGCATAGAATGTCTATAAATGGATTATTCTCCCTTGAATATTCTAAGAATATTGTCGATCGAATATACCATATGATATATTTTTAGAATATATCCCCACGGTATATTTTGGAATATTCTATACAATGGAATTTTGAATTATCTTATAATAACGTATCCAAAAATTCAATATTATTAAAAACAAAAATATTTGAAGATCTTAATCGAATGCATAACCTAATGTATATAACCCTGATAGTGTTAACCAGTTTTTGAACTCAACGCAAAGATTCTGGATGAATTGCTCCAACAGCAACTGTTGGAAACGACAAAAAAATTTGAATGGGCCAATAAATGAACCAGTTGCATCAATAAATTGGTTAATTCTCATCCTATTTGTCTTTTTGTATTTGAAATTATTTAATTACAAAGCGAAAAATCCTGGAAACAGAGAAATGGGGAAGTGAATAATTGGAGTAAACGTTTCTCATTGGTCAATTGAAGTGTAGCGCGCGACAGTCGAATAAGCTCTGTGAAAGCGCTGTCCCTTAATGCATGGTACATTTGCGTTTGCGTTAAATTCGACATTTGATTCAACATGGCGGTTGACGTGGCAGGTTCGCGTGTGTAATGCATGGTGTGTTGGTGTTATTATCAAAGTATAATTCTGTCACGTTCAGTGTACCATTTATAATTTGGGGTTGTCCAATTTGCAGTACAGCGAATAGTTTGATTTTGGATCTTCAAACAGGAGAGTTGCATCTATTCAGTCTTCAAGAAAAGTAAGTAAAATGCAAAAATATCGATAGTAAAGTCATGGTGATTAACCTACTATACCTCATTTTAGGTTCGAGGAGAGTTGGTGTGTGGGATTTGTTGGTTTGACTAAGTACAGTTGTGTATCTTCAATAGAGAAAAGTAAGTGAATAACACATTTTTTTGTATCATTTGTTTTCATGATTTTTATCACTCGTTTTCAAGATAGTATCAATTTGCCCAAAAGGAAACAGAGTGGTACCTGGTACAGGCAGGTGCGCCAAGGAACTGAAAACGTAATGATTACTTTTCAACAAGACAATGCAAGTTGCTCTCCAAGTCATAAAATGTTGTAAATGTTCATGAGTAACCTATGCGAAAAATATCTATTTGATTTTTATTCCAGTTTTATTGTGCCACTTTCAAATAGTGATAATGAACGTTAATGTACATTTTGTTCCAGGTATTACTATTGAAACACTGGCTGATGCATTGTTGGACAAATATAAGGAAAACTATTCTGGTGAGCAAAGTTTGAATAACTTTAAGTAAGTGAAATTCATTGAAGAACCCATCATACTAATTTTAAATACTTCATTTGTGGGTTTATTTTTCTAAGTGAGAAACCTAACCTAACCTATTTCTTGATGTAATACACTTCTTCTTTTTCAATGAAATGATATATTCATTATTTTTTAATTAGTGCTGATGAATTCACAGAGTTGTTATTTTAGTATATTTTTTAGTATACATTTGTTTGAGAGTAGGAATATCCTAATTTGAATACATTTCTAATATTTGTAATATGACAGTATTCAGGAATATTTTATTCAGTGAATAAATATTTTGAATTAGATTTTTTATTTTTAATATTGGTTGAAACGTCAAATATTTCAGTGTATATTGTTTTTAAAATATATTTGTTTATGAATATTATGTGTTTTATTACTTGTGTGAATCTTGTATCAAAATGCAATATATACGTGCCTAATAGCGGTTACTCGTCACATTCTTGGAATATTCCAAATATTCCTAGAATATTCATAAAATATATTTAAAGAATATTCTATGGTGTTTCTCTATTGTATATTCCTACAATAAACTAAGAATATCCTAAATATTTTATGAATATTCCTCGGGTTCTATTCCTGGAATATTCTTAATAGAATATACCTTAGATATTCTAAGAATATTATAAGATATTCCAAGAATATTCCCAAGGAATATTCTTAGAATATATCAAAGGTTCGCCAGGAGCACTTCCAGGGAATATTCTCCAGAAGATATATATATCCATGGCATATTCATAGCATAATACAATATCCTTAAATGTATATTCATAAAATATACCTGGAATATCTATTGCTATGTGGGTCATTGGCAGGCTATAGTTCAATGTAAAAAAATTACTTCTGAAAACTATCACTCGTTAAGAAATGTATTTGGTTTTCAAGAAAACTTGTCATTGCTTAACAATTTAGGTTATGAAGTCATCAATTGGGACTTTCCTTCATTTCACATGCTCATAGGTCGCTCAGATTCTGCCACAGTCACTACTTTTGGGTTGAAATGTGGATCTAATCTGCAACAAGGCTTTTATTATGTCACTTTAATTAGCTTTCTGCAAAAACGTTGCACTGCGTTAGAATCAGTAAATTTTAATAGTTCTCAACCTTCAAGGTCTCTTTCAAAACCTAAATTCCCCACATTTAATAATCATAATAATTCAGAAAGTGAACTCAAATGCTCATCTTTCATTTCACATACTCAAAATAAATGTCAGCTTTGCAAAGCAACTCATTTGATTTATAATTGTCCTTCCTTTTCAGCTCAATCTCCCAAAGAAAGATATTCTTTGGTTAAATCTCACAATTGGTGTTCTAATTGCCTAGGTAGACACCACACACTTTTGCATTTTGAAAATATTTCTCAACCATCAGTCATTTGTAATAATGATCAACCTTGTACCTCAAATGCGGTTTGCTTATCAGATAATCCTGACTATTCTCAACCTGGCGACAATATCTTGTCTCATTGTAATTCCACTGTCCTTCTTTCTACTGCTATAATTGAAGTCAAAAGAAAACATGGAAAATTTCATAAAGTTAGAGCTGTCCTAGACAGTGCAAGCCAGTCTAATTTCATCTCCTCAAAATGTGCTCACCGTTCAGGTTTATCTCTAGAAAAGATATCTGTATCCATTTCTGGCATTGCTCAGAAAGATTCCTTTCCTCAACAAGGTGTAACTTGTTTAGTGAAACCTGTTAATAAAATCTCTCCTCATATCAATCTCAATTTTATAGTTATTTCCAAGATCTGTTTCAGTTTACCCGAACAATCTCTTCCTATTCACAAATTTTCTCAATTCTCGAAATTGTCATTGGCAGATTCTCAGTCTAACATATCTGCACCTGTAGATATACTTCTTGGTGCTGATATTTTTGGCTCACTTTTTACAGGTAAAACTATTTACAATGGTGAGAAAAAGCCCGTTGCCCTTGAAACCTGTTTCGGTTGAGTGATCATGGGTAAAGTTCCATCTGCATCTTAAAGTAATCACATCTCATTATTTTTTGCTGCCACCGATATTTCTCTCGAAACTTGTGTAACTCGTTTCTGGGAGTTAGAACAAGTCCCAGGCGCTCTTCCCATTTCTCTCGAAGATGAATCTGTTGAAACTCATTTCAGGAAAACTTCCCAAATTTTGGGAAATGGTCGATTTCAGGTTCAACATCCTCTTAAGTCGGACCTTCCCTCCTTCAATGGTTCAAGAGATATTGCTCGCCATAGGTTTCTCTCTCTAGAACGTAAACTCATTAACAATGGTTTCATGTAGGACTACTTAAATCTTGGTCACATGTCTCTCATAAATTCTCATGATGTCTCTACCTCTCACTCTTATTATATTTCTCACTTTTGTGTTTTGAGACCTGATAGTCTTAGTACTAAGCTCCGAGTTGTGTTTGATGCTTCAACTGAAGATTTCAATTCTCAATATCTCAATGATGCACTTTTTCCTGATCCCAAATTGCAAAATGATCGTGTTGCAATTCTCCTTCGCTTTCATTTGCTTTCTATAGTTTTCACTGCGGACATCAAACAGATGTACCGTCAAATTCTTATTCATCCCTGTCACACACCCTACCAGAAAATTCTCTGGCGATTTTCTAATGAGGAACCTCTACAGAAATATGTTTTAAATACAGTCACTTATGGTGTCAACAGCTCTCCTTTTGTGGCTATTGAAATTCTTCATCAGTTAGCCCACGATCATCAAGATACTCATCCTCTCGTCTCTTCTCTACTTCTCTCCAACACTTATATTGATGATATAACTGGAGGGCCAATAATATTAGTGATGCTCAAATTTTTCAAACTTAGTTAATTTCCGTACTAGCTGAATGTCAATTTGAACTCCGTAAATGGGTGTGTAATGTTCCCAAATTTCTCTCTCATTTACCTCATGACAATCTTCTCATAAACCCCCTCTCTTTTGATAAAGATTCTGCTTCCTTCATCAAAATCCTTGGCCTCCAGTGGAACCCTATCTCTGATTCATTCTCTTATCATGTCATTCCTATCACACATACTTGTACAAAACGCAATATTCTCTCTCAAATGGCTCGTATCTTCGACCCTCTTGTTTTTTTAACTTCTCTCACTTTTCTTCTCAAGACCTTCTTGCAACAATTATGGATCTCTGGACTAGGATGGGATAAAACTCCTCCTAAGCATATTACCTCTGTCTGGAACAAAGTTCTTAGTGAACTCTCTCATATTTCTCAATAAAATATTTCTAGGATCATGGTATCAAAAAAGACTCCCTCGTGTACTGTGCATGGGTTTTGTGACTCCTCTGAACGAGGATATGCCAGTGTTGTATATCTTCGTTGTGTCCAGGCCGATGGTTCTATATCTGTATATTTCGTCGCAGGGAAGTCGCGAGTAGCACCTGTAAAGAAGCATTCAATTCCCCGTCTTGAACTCTGTGGAGGTTTGTTTTTGAAGAATCTCTTAAGTTATACTCTCAGAATTATTGAATCCCAAACTCAAGTAGAGAGCTTTACTGCATGGACGGATTCTACCATTGTGCTTTCATGGTTATATTTATCTCCTCATAAATGGTGCACTTTTTTGCCAATAGCGTGGCTCAGATTCAGAAATTATCTACGTCTCACTGGCAACATGTCAGATCTCAGTATGATTCAGCAGATGTTGGTTCGCGTGGCTCACTTCCGCACGATTTGCTTAGTAATAGGCTCTGGTGGGCAGATCCGTACTCTTCCTGAAAATTCTTGGCCTTCTGATATAGGAGCTAATCTCTCCGAGATTAGGGAAACTCAAGAAGAATCCCGGAAAACTGTTCTCATCACTACTTCAACCCCTCATTTTATTACTGTTCTTCTTACTAATTTAAGCTCCTTTCTCAAAATTCAAAGAATTCTCGCGTACACTCTTCACTTTATTATTAATTCCCGAAATGTCTCTAAACAACACTCTGATTTTCTTCTCCCCTCTGAATTAGATTCAGCTCTCACTCATTCAATAAAGTTTGTGCAATATCAATCTTTCTCTAATGAAATTACTCTCTTAAAACAAAATAAATCTCTCCCAAAATATTTAAGAAAATTAACTCCATTCATTGATTCTCTGGGAATCCTCAGGGTGGGCGGAAGATTGCAAAAATCCTTCTTAGCTAAGGATCAGAAACACCGTATTCTCCTTCCCAGTTCGCATCGCTTCACTCATCTCCTCATCGAACATACTCACGCAAAATATTTGCATCCAGGTTTACAAACTCCCCAACATCTTCTCGTGCAGAGATATTGGATTCTCGCTCCGTAGCGTACTATTCGCTCGGTCCTCTCAAAATGTTTCAAATGTTTTAAGCTCAACCCTTCATCTCGTCAACCCATTATGGGCCTCCTCCCTCCTCAGCACATTTCTCAAGCTAAACCCTTTGTCCATACCGGCGTTGATATGGCTGGTCCCCTTTGTATGTATGGTCATAAAAACAGTTCATAACTGGTCTCTGATTTATCTTCGGAAGCTTTTCTTGCAGCTCTTCGCCGATTCATAGCTCGTCGAGGACGTTGCAATCATCTCTACAGTGATTCTGGTTCAAATTTTATTGGCGCATCCACATATTTCAAATCTATTGCTCAAAGTGTTTCTCAGGAAAATACTTTACAGTTTCATTTCAACTGCCCTAAAGCTCCCAATTTTGGAGGTATTTGGGAGTCTCAAATCAAAGTCATGAAAACGCACTTGTTTCGCGTTATAGGTTCTCAACTTCTCACTTACAAAGAAATGAATACTGTGTTCTTAATGCCCCATCAGCTCGGACGCCAATGATTTATAGGCTTTGACTCCTGGACATTTTCTCACCCTTGAACCACTCAATTCTCCACACGACTCTGATCTGAGCCACGTGAAATTCTCGCACCTATCGAGGTGGCAACTACTCCAGCAAATGCATCAGTCATTCTGGAACAGGTGGCATAATGAATATCTACATAAACTCATACAGCGACAGAAAACGACAGAGCCCTCTTCGTCCATTGACGTGGGTATCATGGTCTTAGTTAAAAATGATTCAACTCCACCATTGAAGTGAAACTTAGGGAGAATAACTCAAATTTACCCAGGTAGAGAGTCACTCGGGTTGTGAGTATCAAAACAGCTAGCTCAGAACTAAGGCGACCCGTCACTTAGGTTTGCCCGCTTCCAGAAAATATCTAAAACAATATATTTTTATTTCTCAATTAGTTCTAACGTTATTTTTTTACACTTGATAGTAGTAATATCTCAGTTTTGATTTTTTCATTATTTTTATTTACAATTTAATCTCGGTACATAAAATGTGACCATTTTAGGTGGGCGGTATGTTCCATTCTCATTTATAATCATTTATTTTGTATCACACTGTATGTATTCATATTGACATGAGTACCTTCGAGTATCGGGTGTGCGTGTGTGGTACCACGAAACAAGGGACTTACCGCCTCTCTGACCAGTGTCTAAAAATCTGCCAGCGCATCTATATAGCTCAACTCACCAAGGTATATCATGAAAGTACAATACAGTGATATTATTTCTAATATATAAAGTATCACTAACCTATATACAGTCTGCTAAAAACACCACCTACAAAGTCTATGAATATTTTTGAAATATTCATAAATCAGAGGTATTTGATATTGAATACGTAATAATAAATTCAGATGATTACCCAAAATATTGTATGTAAACAACTTCTCACTGAATGTACGAATGTGTCGGCTGGTAAATAAGAAACGCAAGAATAATGAAGAATATTTCATCAATACATCAACAAAGAACAACTCTCTTGTACCAACATAGTGGTTTCGTTGCGTTCATACTGAAGAGTTATTGTTCAGTAGATACATACTGTGTTTATCGATATGACATCATCAATCTTCAAACGAGATGAATGGGTCTGTGGGTCTTCTTCAAGCCGGCATTCAAACTGACGAAGCCAAGCTCATAAAGTATGTAACATTTTCGTAAAACTGTAAGTTAATTTGAACAAAATTCAAGAGGAAGACGTTCTTTAACTGCAGCTAAAGATCTATTTTTAGTTTCAACTGCTACAATTGCAGCACCTGAATTGGTTACCAACTTGCAACGGCCGCACTATGTAACTATAAGCTGAAATACTGGAATCATTTTCAATAAAGAATTCACAGCAAAATCCTTGAATAATTCTCAAATATTTTTCGAATTGTCCAAATCTATCTGAATCTACAAAATTGGGAAGTGACTGGGAGAAAGATAGCAGCACTGACAACAGTTTGAACAGTTTCATACCGTCATTGAAAACTTCTGGACTCACTGATTTGGGAAAAACTCTCAAAAAATTGAAACCAAAATTCACAGCGGAAGATGACAAAATTTCGAGTTTTCTAGTAAGAGATTGTGCAAATATTTTGGCAAAGCCACTTCAATTAATTTTTAACATGGCCTCAAAGACTGCGTGTTTTCCCGATGGATGGAAAGTATCCAAAATATATCCAATACTGAAATCAGGGGCTCCAAATAACATTCTGAACTATCGACACATAACAATTCTGTCCAACTTTGCAAAGGTCTTTGAGATATGTCTGTATAACAACAACCTAAAGTGAGAAATAGTATAACTTTATATCAGCATGGTTTCATCAATCAACGTTCAACAGTAACTAATCTCATGTGTTTTACACAAACGGTCAGCACTGCGTTAGATAAACAGTTACAGGAGGATACAATCTATACAGACTTCTCAAAGGCCTTCGATAAATTGAACCATCAAATTCTACTGAATGAACTTTTTTCTGTTGGTTTCCATAATCAACTGTTGAATTTACTACAGTCTTATCTTCAGAATCGTACGCTATTTGTAGAATACAAAGGACACAAATCAACAGAATTCACTTCTACTAGTGGTGCTCCTCAAAGAAGTAATCTAGCTCCTCTTCTATTTTCTTTATTTATGAATGATATTGTTTCAAATATCTCTAGTAACATATTACTCTTTGCTGATGACTTGAAGATTTTCAGACTCATTGAATCAACCGAGGACTGTCTTATTCTGCAGAAGGAAGTTCATTCGATACATGAATGATGCATACTGAACAAGTTTCCACTGAATATTCAAAAATGTAAATTTATGAAATACACCCTCAAGCACAACAATATACAGTTTGACTATGCAATAAATGACGTCATATTCGAACAAAGCACAAAAACTGAAGATCTGGGCACCATATTCGATAAGAAACTTAGCTTCACGTCACAAATTAATCAAATCACATCTTCTGCAGCAAAAATGCTTGGCCTTATCTTCAGGACGTGTAGAGACTTTCAAAACCAAGAATGTTTCATAACACTTTTCAATGCATATGTCCGCTCTCGTCTGGAATATGGCTCCCTAATCTGGTGCATATATAGCAACTCAAATCTTGTCAAAGAATCTTTATGTACTCGATTTAGCTCTTTTTGGTGACATTTTTCAGCTCTGTCCAAAAATTACGACCAAGGTGTCATTCGATTCTTATTTTGCCTAGAAAGTTTAAGGAAAGGTCCGAAAATGCGCCGATGACAATAACGAAAGTTATAAACAATTAGGTGAAGAAAAATGGAGCTTTAGTTTTTTCTTAATATTTTGGAAAATTTTCAAAACTTTGGGAATTTGAAAAAAGATTTGATAAGATCAATGAATTTGCGTAAAAAAAGTCCCGACTCCCGAAACTGTATCTCGATTATTTATGATTTTTACAGAGCCCTGAAAATAGCATGGACTGACGCACTGACGACTGATATGCAGGAAATTTTCTGTGAAGATTCCTGCACTGACGCCTGTCGGATATAATCCAACGCCCTTCGTGGTATTAGCCAGGGAAGTAATTGTTTTCTGATAGGCGTCAGTCCATTCAACCTACTGTGTAGGTATATTCGAGACTGGCTTGGACGTTTAAAGTTCATTTCTTTAGATTTATTTGTGAATTATAAATGTGCGAAAATCTGTACACGAAACAACTCGATCCATTAAACGCAATGATTTGACATTAACCAAAATTGAAAATTCGTTTCAAAGGCCTATTAAGGGAAATTTTTATTTCGATTTGACCAGTACCTTCTATTCTCTTACCGTTGCATTAGTCTTGTTATGTTTGAAATCACGAAAGTTTACATCATGTTCAGTACGAATCGCTAGAATGAAAGTCTTTTGAATAGTTATGAAACTAACTCTAGGTCAATGTTTAGTTTACATAAAAATATATGTCGGCTTACTTTCTAACTGAACTAGTGGTCATAAAAATAATCCAACTGGATAAAAATTGAAAAAAACGGAATTGGAGTGTGATAAGAATAATGATAAATATGCTTATTCCATTGCTGACATTTCAATATCCATACATTGAAAATCCGAATCAGTTTAATGATGAAATAAAAAAAGCAGATGAACTTCACAACAACAAAGACGAATTTCCGGATATGTATTTATTTCTTTTTCTGGTTACAGGTGGGTATTTTCTGGACAAGATGTGACATTGAAGTCTCGTATTCATCAAAATAATGAAATTTGAATCATGTTTCGTTCGAGTCGATAAAGCGAAAGATTTAAAAAAAGAAAAAAAAATCTAAGTGACAGTGGAGAGTCCAAGTTTCGAGCGAGAGTATAAAATTGGATATTGAGCAACTTTTTTTCATGGCATTTCACGAAATTTCCAAAAAAAACCAATTTTTTGGGGATATCCAAAACAATTATTAAATTTGACAGATTTAGAGTAGCACATCACAAAAAAATTCTGTTTTCACTCATTTTCTAAGCACAAACTAACCGCAAAGTTAAATTTCAATTATATCTATAAATAAAAAGAACTTCCATATGTCGCGAACTTTATGTGTGGCACTGTACAATAAGAAAATCATCAGTAGAAATGAAAAAAGAACTAAGAAAAGAGAACCTTCTTGGGTAGACATATAAAGAACAACCAGTCAAAAATTAACAAAGATAACCAATCAAGGGTCTATAAACTAACATGTGGATCATGCCCAAAATATCAAAACAAGAATCTTCGATCATGAAAAAAGTTTCGAACTGAAGGAAACAAATTTTACCTATGCTTGCCAACTTTTAGAAAACAATCATGATTTCAACATGGACCATCACACATGACAAGAAGAAAATAATAAACAACAATAAAACCTGCTGAAATATCTGGAAATGAATACACGCAGACTTTAAAATTTTCTTTCGAATGACAACAAGGAGTTATTCATTCACTGTTGAACTTGTTCCATGAAATGTCAATGATTAACATATTTCTAAATCATCTGTTTTGTAATTGGTTTTTCAAAATCTAACTGTCTTGCCAGAATCATTCATTCATCCAATTAGGTTCTGTATAAATTACATCATATAAATTAAATTTGTTTAGGTATATGGAAGTATGAATTTTTTTTTTGTCATCTAATTTTAACGTGAAAGCAAATATTTTGGAAGGCATTTCTCTTCCAGTTTGTATCTGGAAGTAACTTTTGTGTATGATCCAAACATCTTTGTGAAAAGTTTATTTTGAACTTCATCACTTCCTTACTTCTTTTGAAATTCCGCACAGTTTTTATATAAAGATAAAGAAGTAGAAAGCTTTTTCCCAAAAATTAATAAGTCCTTAAAATTTACCTGTTTTAATTCAAAGTTCATTTATCATTTGAATATTTGAATCATTTTTTGAGCTAACAGAACTTCGAAAGTAGATATCAATTTTTTTTCAGGTGCCACTGAAAATCCTAAAACGTCGTTTTCTTTCACGATAAGCTATACGATACAACTTCCTGATATTATTTTTTCTAATTCACCAGTTTGTCACATTGTTATGAATGATACTCATTAATACATGATTCAGAATGTTGGGAAATAATTGTTCTATTTCAGATTACTGATGACATAGTGGTTATCACGAGTGAAATGGTCACGTATTTCTTATTCCTGAGCCATCTATTCTCAACGTTCGCCAGAATACAGAACAGGTGTTGTGTGTGTGACTGGTTGGTAGAGCTTTCAACTGAAATTACCATCGACGTACGTTTTATAACTCTTGGGATTACTCGGATTTGCTGACTATATGTATCGAAGTGATCGATTTTCATTCGTGGAAATGGGAAGGACGAGTTCGTAATAACAATGATTTACACATATGATTTGAGGATTCAATTCTAAGAATGAATGATTGAATAATTGATATATCTGTTGATTCATGACAATATTATGAATATCAAACGCTCCGGTATTTTTGTAAATTACAAACAATATATATATATATATATATATATATATATATATATATATATATATATATATATATATATATATATATATATATATCCATATAATATATACAGAAATTAATAATCGAACTTAGCACTCAAGATAATGGCAAACCATAGATTCATGTTTTGGGCTTTTGACCCATCATCAGAATGGTGCAGCCAAGTCTGAGAATGAGCACCACTTGGTTACCAAAAGAAAGAAACACAAATGTACGGAGCTCCTAGCAGGAGCCAGCCGCACATTTGTGGTTTCAGTTAATAGATCTTGTGTTATCAAAAACAACAGGGAGGCAGCTATAGGTAGCTATATGCTTGACATCCGGGTCCAGGAAATAATACCAATATGAAAGTTATTGAGTGTCTTGATATAGATACAGTAATTAATAAGCGGATTTAGCACCCAAGATAGTGCCAGACCATAGACACGTGTTTCGTGCTTTTGGTGGAGCCATGTGTACGGATGAGCAACACTTGGTTACCAAAAGGAATGAATACAAATGCACGGAGCTACTAGCAGGAGCCAGGCGCACATTTGTGGTTCCAGTTGATAGATCTGCTGGTTGCTCCGTGCTTTTTAATTTTTTTTTTGGTAACCAAGTGTTGCCCATCCTAACACTTGGCTGCACCATACTGATGATGGGCCAAAAGCCCGAAACACGTGTCTACGGTTTGCCACTATCCAGTTGGATCATAAAAATGATCCAACTGAATATAAATCTAAAAAAAAGGAATTGAAGTGTGATAAGAATGAAGATAAACACGCTTATTCAATCACTGACATATCAACGTCCATACATTGAAAGTCTGAATCAGTTCAACGATGAAATGAAAAAACCTGATGAACTTTACGACAACAAAGATGAATTTCTGGGGGTGTATTTATTTCTTTTTCTGGTAACAAATGGGTATTTTTTGGGCAAGATGTGACATTGAAGCCTCGTATTCATCAAAATTATGAAATTTTAATCATGTTTCGTTCGAATCGATAGAGCGAAAGATTTGAAAAAAATAATAAAAATTTGGACCATGATGATGGGCCAAAAGCCCAAAACAGGTTTTTATGGTTTGCCACTATTTTGAGTGGTAAGTCCGATTATTCGTTTCTGTATCTATATTAAGACACTCAATAACTTTCATGTTTGTATTCATATAATATATAAAGTAATGAGCAAGTTGCTTATTAGGATTGCTTGTTCTGGAAAAATACTTTGCAAACATTCTGAGTCCATATTTCGCAATTGAATGCTCTTACTGGACTAGAGTGAACTAGTGGTATAATATTCGAAAAATTCCTCACAAAAGAGAAACGACATGTGCAGGTGATTCATTCTACATCTCCCAAGAAACGTTGAAGGAGCCCAAATTTTGGAAAAATATTCTAACTACCAGTAAATAGACTGATTCACGGCGGATGACACATTATACGTTTCTGGTAAACCAGAGCAGGGTCACTTTGTGAATTCAATGGAGAGCATATTCATATATTTACTACCCAACTGAAATATTTTCGACAATGCGGTGTTGCAACTTCCATTAGAAAGTAGTAGCAACTTTGATTTTTCAAATGGAACACTCTGTATATAATAGTATTTTTGAAATCTACAACAATTACCCGACAAATTTTTTTGATATTTTTCTATACGTTTCTGTTATTGTTTTCAAAATATGAATTGATTTCAATTTTTTTCTTCGGAAATCATAACCTCTAAAAATGCTGATATCTTTGAGTTAAAAAATACTATGGTATTGAAATTTGGTTTGGAGTTAGGTAATACTTGGAGACTTTCCACACTTCAGCATGATCTTTGTTTATTCAATTCAATATCTGGCAACACAAGACGACATGAAACAAACGAATGGCTTTATCTGTGATTCTGATAAGGTGGCGTCTGTTTTTTAATCAATGACAGAAAGGAAAAGAATAAAAAAAGGGTAAATGATTCAGGTACTTTTAATCAAACTGACATATGCTATATTAATATGCGCATCTAGTATTAACACTATCACATCATTCTGCTCAAAAGTCTAGAATAGTTGGATGATCAAAAGCAAAAAGTGTCAATTTTTTTTTTAATTCAACGAGGGCTGTGGGGCGTTGAAGATGAGGAAGAATATGTACACATTTTTGAGTTTGATCATCCACATATTCTAGATGTTCAACCATATTTATCCAAAAGACCTAATACTGCATATTTCAATTTGATTGGTGACATACCTAAATATTTTTTTTTTCATTATTTTTCTTTCTGTCATTGATAAAAAAGAGACACTACCGTATCAGAATCGCAGATAAAGCCATTCGTTTGTTTCATGTAATTTTTGTGTTGGTATTGTTTCGGAAGTTTGTCTGTAGCAATTTTTTTAATATGTATCTAATATGTCTGATGGTTTTTAAATTAGTAATATCATCAACACGAAAAAACTACTTTTTAGTGACTAATTCAATTAAGAACTCATTATTTCTTGTATAGAATTGAAGCGATAATATTCATATGAGTTTTGTGGGAGATATGTTCATGAAAACCCTGAAGAAGAATTCGTAACGTCTGCAAGTAAATTATTGTTTTTTAAGAAAAAATTTATCCTATTAACCAACCAACCTTTCTTTAGAAAAATCATCGAATAAATAAAGGGAAAGATTCGTTGGTTTTTTTCCAGTTCTGAAGACGGAGACAAATTTCGGCCTCCGAAATGTAAAGAATTTCTATTACTTCTTAGCTCTTTCTTCCACAAAAAATTGATTTTGTGTGATGAATACAATTCAATCATTTGAATAATGAATTTCATATGATAAATATATTTTTCTACACCCGTACTCTAATAATACACTTATATGACCATAATCCGTTTCATAATGATATCCATTATGATACAGATTTTTCATAACGATACAGATTATCAACCAATAGAAACCCATAATTTTTCAATCAAGAATCCTGTTCCTTTGTTTGTCCTAGATTCTAACCTAAGTAACTAATTGCTTTATTTGTCAAAATCAGTTTTCGTATTACCTACCTATATTATCAAAATGTCTGAAAACAGCAATATAGAAGGAATACCATCGACTCCAATATTTTTAAAAGATCAGATTAATTACAGTTGTTATATTCAATATAAATATAATTAGAATCTTTATAGTTTTCATATATCCATGATAATACCATTAAGTTTGTGTTTTTTTTTAAAAAATATGAGTTAATTACTGTAAATGTGTTCAATACAAATATAATATTTATAGTTTTTCATTATTTATCGGGTTTAGAAAAAATAGCGTATGCAACTCTCATGTAATGGTTATTAATACACTCGCATATACCATACAAAACTCGCCTTCGACTCGTTTCGTATCCCGGTTAATGCTCGTGTCTTAATAACCATCATTACATGATCGTTGCATAATATACTATTAAAAGATATAATTCCAATATAAATGATAATTTTTATTATTTTAATAGATTGATGGATGTAGTAGCTACTATGTGGTAGGAGATCAACTGAGTTTATTGTATTCGTTTGAAAATGTCCTTGTACGCGTTGCCTTTTATATTTCAGGTTCAGAGATCAAAATCACTTTATAATTTCTCAAAATATTCCCCATGATGATCTCTACACTTTTGCATGCGTTTGAACCAATTGTCAAAACACTTTTGCCACTCTGATTGCGGTATCTCCAAAACTTGTATTCTGAATGCAGTAACCGCTTCTTCAATAGTCGAAAATCGTTGACTTCTCAGTCTCTTTTTCGCGTGCGGGAATAAAAAGAAGTCATCGGTGCCAAGTCAGGACTATATGGCGGATGACTCATCAAATCGATGGGTGCTCAAAAATGCAGTTGTTTGAGCCGATGTGTGAGAGCTCGTATTGTCGTGGTGAAGAGTGATCCGTCTTCGGCGGTTAGTTTTCCTGATTTCTTGGAAGACAACTGGCAAACAAATGGTGGTGTACCACTCAGAATTGACTGTTCTGCGTTGTTCTAGGGGCGCGGTTGCGACATGTCCAGTTTTTCCAAAAAAAGAGGTAACCATTTGCTTGGAAGTGATTCGTGCGCGAACAACTTTTGTTGGGTTTGGCTCATCTTGGAACACCCATACTGCTGTTCACTTCCGGGCTCATACGCATAAATCCACGATTCATCAACTGTCACGATGTCATAGACGTGTTTCGAAGCACCGCGATCCTATTTTTTTAGTTTTTCCTTCGACCAATCGACACGAGACTTTTTTGAGCAATTGACAGATTGTGTGGGATCCAACGCGAACAAATTTGTTTGACAGTCAAATGTTTATGCAATATTGAATATATGCTGGTCCCACCAATGCGTAAGGTTGTCTCAATCTCATGATAGGTCACATGACGATCTTGCAATATCAGTTCGTGCACAGCATCAATAGTTTTCGGAACAACAACTGATTTTCGACGACCTTCACGAAATTTGTCTTGAACTGAACTACGACTACGATTGAATTCACCATACCATCGATGAACACTGGTCCTTGATGGAGCTTCATCGCCAAAAATTGAATTAAGTTCATCCATGAATCCGAAAGTGGTAAAAAATAATCGCACAAAAATGTTCACGATTCAATTCCATTTTTGGGCCAAAATGAATATTTTAAGTTACTGTGAACAACACAAATAGCGCTCGTATGTCAAAACGTTCTGAGTACGTATAAGCTCAACTTTACGATAGAGCTGTTAGTTGCCCGATTGCAACACTAGGGTTGCCAAATCCCGAAACATAAAAGGCAACCCATAGGACCAAACTGCAGTAACCGTAGTTACAAATAAGAGTGGTGGAAGTATGGAGTGGGAGTGTGGAAGTGTGAAGTGGAAGTTTTTATTCTCATTTTTCATAAATTGTTATTTTCATGATTCATTTTGATTATTCACTCTGTTGAGTTCCAAAACTGTTAATTCTTTCAGATAAAGGGATTCCGAACATTCAAATCAGTTGAAGTGGAATTCATAACAGTATTGGCATGTCGATTTCATTGCATATATTGCTTATCAGAATTCATCGTATCAAACACGTCACGGTCTGATACCAGTGAAACCAGGATTTGGCTCTGATATTAATGAGATCATATTAAATTAAATACCATCCATAATTGATGATAATGACGTTTTCAGAGTAATTCTACACTTTGGAAACAATTCGAACAACAACGCCGGGAACAGTTATGAATTAATTATTTGCGATTTCTATTCGTCCTATACACATAATATAGGACGTTATACAAGAGACACTGGATCAGTATCGAATCTTGAAATAAATGATTGAATTATTGCTCGGCTGAGGTGTAACAAGCCTACTTGAAAACCATATTCATTAATTTTTCAATACAAAGATGAAATAGTAAACGGACTGAAAAATAACAGTATTTTACCGCTCCTGTGTATCAGAATTCCCAAGTGTGAACTATTCAGACTTTGGAGAATATAATTCATCGGATGGGTTTTGGTCGGTCGGTAGCCAAGCGGTTCGGCGTGGGTGCTTTGTTCACTCACTCGAATTGACTGCCGTGTTGGTCGGTGGTTCGAACCCTAGTCTGAACGATCGATCTTTGCTATCGTCCAACCCGTGTTAGGAATCACACGTTAAAAGGTAAGACCTCGTTAATCCTCAGCTCGCACAAGTTTTGACTTCTGAGGGTTGTCGTTCGTAGGGGTGCGACATCTGGTTAACGGAAAAACAGATTTTAAACAAATACAATTATGAACTGGCATTATTGTGGACGGCATCGATGGAGACAAATGATGGCTGTGGAGAGAAATTCATTGACACATTTTTTTCTTTGATAGTTTGAGTAGTCAAAAGTTATATAAGGTATTAGCGGTAGCCATTTGAAATTGGCAATGATCATTCATTCAATATTGTTTGTTAAATGTATTGCATGAGTAAATTGCTGTTTGGAATTTCATCAAAATATAAGGGTGTCAAAGTGAAAGTTCAATGTATTATTTCTCTTTCTGAAGTTCACATCAGAAGTGGTACAGAAGAGGCTAAAGTTCACAATTTCGAAAGGAAATTTGGAAAAAAATTAAGTGTGCGTGTTTTTATTTCATCATTCGGTGAATTCTTGTCATTCTCGACTTTATCGAAAGTGAGAAGGTTGAAGAAAAAAATTGAAATAAACACAAAGAAAATAACAAAACAAAAATAACGTGAGTATGAATTTTCATAGTAGTTTGAATATTGATGAATCACTTATTCCCGAATTTGGTCCAGCATGTCAAATAATTGATTCCGTAAACTAGGTAGGTAAAAAAAAAATTGAAAAGTATTTGTCGACTATCAAATCAGCAACTAGCTCGTAAATGGAACTATTCATCCAATGTGTTTTCTTTGTGATAAAATATGAAGACAATTCTTTCAGAAGTTTTCCTAGTTATATTGAATTTGGAAAAGTTTGTTGATTGAAGCTGCAAACTATTCACATAAGACTAGGCAAACAGTAAGTGATTATTGTCATTAAAAACTTGCTAAAATGAATACACTGAATAGAAATATCAATAATGAGAATGTTTATTCGGTTTTTTGGGGAAATAGGAACAATCACATAGAATTTTCCACTAGAGCACCTAAGTCCACTTCAGTATACAGTGCATTTTTTTAATATTCCCCCCATTTCATTTTTTGAATGGGTCAACTTGAAAAACTGAAATTTGGAATAAAGAAATCAATCCGTGAATACTTTATTTTGAAGTGAAATTGACAGATGAAATTCCAAGATGGCGACTAGGAAAGGAAGGTGAATGGAAAGGGGGAAAGGGTTGTGAAGTATTCTGACGCATACTTCATAACCCTAGAATATGGAGTCAATATCTTCACCTACTACAAAATGGCGGAACATTTAATAATTCTTGAAAACAAACACATTAATATCGATATTTCTAGAAATATTCCTTTTTATCTGCCATATAGCAATCCCAACAACCAGATAAGATTTTTCAAGTTATTTTTTGTTTATGAAAACGACAAAAAATATCAGTTTGACCTTGAACATCATTGTTTAGTTAGAATATTCTCATTTAGTTTTCGGTTTCACTAGTAGAAATCTCTAAAATGGTCAATTCTCGTCCATTGGAAGAAAAAAATTGAAGCGATTTTTATTTACGGTGCAATGCGTAACTTCCACGAAATCGAAAGGATTTTCAATAAACGTTTTTCGAATCGTCCTATCTGTAGAAATTATTTGAGGAAACTTATATCCAAATTCACAACTACCAGTAGTCTACAAAACAAAAAGCCCCCAGGTTATCCGTCCATTCCGGAAGAATAGCAAGTGCAAATAATTGGTGAGATGCTAGTTTCCTGAACAGTCTACTCATTCCGTCGCGAATGTTTGTGCGGTGTCTCCTTCTACTGTGTGGAGACTTTTGCAGAGGAATTGGTATCATCCATACAAAATTAAAGTAGTACACCAATTAACTGAAGATAACCCTAATCAAAGAAAAGAATTCTGCGAAATCATGACGGAAACCATTGCAAGGTATCCTACCTATCTCCACAATATTTGTTTCAGTGACGAACGTATTAGTATATAAGTATTATTAAGAAATAATACTTATCTTTTACGTTTCGGAGGCCAATATCTGCCTCCGTCTTCAGAAATGGATAAAAAAATAAAATAAATAAAGAGTCAATTAAAAACCAAACGAACATACGAACAGCTTCACAAATTCAACAACATCCAACTAAACAATTACCGACTCAACATCCAACGACACCTTTTACAACTAACGTTATACCTTACATTCCAAGACTATCTGAAAAAATAAGACGAATTGGAAATAGATATGATGTTAGAACTACTTTCAAAACAAAAAATACACTGAGATCTATACTCACACATACAAAACCCAACAACACTGAAGAAAAAACAAAAAATTGTATTTATAAAATACCTTGTTCTTGTGGTAAAAGTTACATTGGTGAAACCTCAAGAACATTGAAAGTGCGTGATAATGAACATCGAGATTATATAAAAAATAGACAATTGACAGGATCAAACTTATCAGAACACATTTTAAAATCAGACGGTGAACATCGGGTGGAATGGAATGGGACAAGAAATATTACCAATGAGCCTCATTCTAAGAGTCGTAAGCTAAAAGAATCAGCGATATTCTCATGTCTGGAGAGAATTGTATTTCGAATAGCTCCTTAGAAATAGACCGTACTTGGCTACCCATCTTGAAGAAAACTTTGGATAGTGGCGAAATGGCAACAAACTGATATCGGAGAGTACCTTGTATTACATCGAATGTTTCAGTTGTCAATCAACAACATTGACAATTTCATGTTTCAAAACTTCTTTGACATCTGTCGAAGAAGTAAAGAAATAAGCTATCAAAAAAGGAATAACTGCGTATATATTCGAATTTTTTATCCATTTCTGAAGACGAAGGCAGATTTTGGCCTCCGAAACGTAAAAGATAAGTAGGTATTATTTCTTAATAATTTTTTTGATAGGCAAGATTGTTAAATACGACAAGTTACTGATGAATAGAAGATTTTTCTTTGTGAAAAATACTTTGATTTTTACGCAGTAACTTATCGGGGTAAACTAAAAAGTTTGCCCTTCTACACTTGTATAAAGTTCTCTATTATAATTTTTATATTTTTTCAGATTGTGGAAGGTAACAATTACCCAAAAAAGGTCGATAAAAAACTGATAACTAGTTGTTCAAATGCTTCAAATGTTATATTTTAAGGAGTGATTAATTATTGGGAAAGTTTTTGGCTTTTTACTTCTCCATCTTGATACAAAAAATGTGGGAATCTTTCAAAGAAAGAAAAGAAGCAATCAATACATAGATGTGTGGATCATATTTTTGTATCAAAATGGATGTAGAAATCCAAAAACGTTCTTTCTCATGAGTTAAGGAAAACTTCGACAAAAAATGGATATTCATTTGCTGGATTATTAATGTAAATCAAATGTCATCTCAGGTGAAAAATGTTATTATTTTTCCATTATTCCTTGAGGCAAAGCAAGGAATAGCAAAGCTAATATAATTATGAATTTTTCGAGTAAAGAAGGTTGTATCTTCGTCTGACAGCGATAATAAAAATAGTTCATATTAACTTTTGATCAAATAATTTTGCTGAATGAAGTAAGTATTAATGTTACTTTGAGATAGTAACTTACGGCGGATACGGTTTTTTGGTTTTGCCGATATCGGTCAATTGATATTTATTCAATAATGAATGATAAAAAGAAAGACATTATGTACCAATGGATGGGAAATAAAAAACGAACCAAAAAGTGAAGCATTGTTGATCAAAGATCAGACCATGCTGGGTTGAACCACGGCAGTTGGGACCCTGTCTTGCACCTTCGCAGTTCTAAATAGAGCTATATGATATTGGATCAGGAAATGTTTTGTCTTCGGACTCTGGTCTTATCTGGTTATTTTTCAGTGAAAGATGTGTTTCTGACTACATATTTTGTGATTGATATAAAAGCTTGGCTTTGCAACAGACCACATTGACTAGAACGGGTTGAGGTTTCAGTTTTTTGTAGATCCCATAGACGGCGTCTTCGTTAGGGAAGATGTCCATGCTTACTTATAGAGTGGATTGGGACGAAAATGATTCTGATATTCACAAGAAGCGATAACTCCCTACCTTTCTGATTCTTGGTAAACTTCAATGAAATTCAATAATTCCACCACATTTTGGAAGTTACCCGTGGAATGATGGATATACAAGGGTCAAGCAATTTTTTGGAAATGAAGATCAAGGATGAGTTGAGTTTGAAGTTATTCGTTTCTCCTAAATTTGAAAAGCATTCTTACAGTATACAAGAAATATTGTTGTCCATGAACTGAAGAGTAATAGGATTATTTTCTGAAAGATATATCAGATGAATGAATTGAAAAGAGGATAATCGTCCCTGGTTGAAAGGGTTTCGAATGATTGTTGAAATATACATGTGTGAAACAGTACAATTCATTCCTATGCAGTATGTCTGTACTGTGAACATTATACTATGTGGACGTGATTAGTCATTCATCTTCCTCTTAATTTTCGAGCAGTACAAGATATTGAAGTCGGAAATAATTCACATGGATGGATATCAATTTTAGTACTTTTTGATAGTGAATAGTGTTTCATCACTCGTCGTTGGAAAGGCGAGTGATTAGCAGTTTCATATTCATTTTAAAAACCTTCAAATAACCGATAAATATCAGAATTTCAAGAAGAATTCCATTCGAATCTGTCTGTTCACAAAGTAATTTCCTACATTATGAAATGTTCCTGGGGTCATTTCGATGCAAGCGCTTCTTTTTCTATCCACGACTTCTGAAAATGAACTGCAGTTGTTTATCATACACTCCAGATGTCATGTATCTCCTCAAAAACATCGACATGCATCATATCAGGTGATCTAAATGCCCTTTTAGTAGACCACGTCTGCTTGTCTACCGGTTTGGATGATTGACAAACTCAAATGAGTTCTCAAACTGATGTTACGTTTTAGCAAGGTGATGTTGATTCAAAAGAGGCTAAATGACAATTATTCAACCCGGTGCTAGGTTACCTGATATAAAGTATATGTTGAACAACTGCAATCTTTTCAAAGTGCTTAATTATAATAGAAGGTTTACCTAACGAAGTTAACCCAGAAACACATTTCATAACCGAACTGAATTTATATACAAACTCCATCATTGCGAGAAAGTGGATAATGAAAATTTTGAGAATATTTGAACTGAAGTGAGTTTTCAATGTTGATATGTATCGTTTGTTTGCTGATCTTTGAAAATAATATACAATTGCTAATTACTCAGGATCGGCTGAGTTGATTTACAAAAATGCAAAAATGTTTAATAGATAATTGAAATACCTATCAAACGAAGTACACTCTTTTTCATTTGAGAGAAACCGTTAGCAGCGCCCTCACGCAGACGACTGATGCATTACTAAGAATGATATCTTTTAACGTACATTTTGCCTAATCGTCACCTTTTGTCCTTCGAAATTTGAGAGGGGGAATTTATTCACGTCGCTTTTGCCCTATTCCGTTTTCTTTTTGATATAAACTGAATTATATTTGGTGATATTAACAGATGCACCTTCAGACACAAAATGATGGTCGAACTGGTGGAAATATTTTATTATATACATAGACACAGAATACCTACTTATCGCATAATGTAACATTTTTTTCAATAATACATCAAAATCTCAAAACATCAGTTACTTGGTATTTATAATCGAGAAAATGGTTTCTTCTAGTTCAAGTCTTAGTTTTATGTTGCTCTTGTCTTTCATCAGCATTCAACCACGATACTCTATCTGAAAAAATCATTGCTATAACTGGGTTGAATGTAATTGTTTGATGACCCTTGTTGGTCATTTTGTGCGCAACTTCACAAATTCCGATCTATTCAAGAAATAATTCATTGTGGGATTCTCATTGAACACTTTTACAAAAACGCAACACGTGTTTTGCTATACAATATCTTCTTCAGGCGTATCTTTACTACCGAAACGCCTGACGAAGCTCGCCTTCACTCCTGAGACGCCTGAGGAGGATATTGTACTGCGAAACAAGTATTGCGTTTCTGTAAAGCTGTTAAGTGAAAATCTCACAAGTGTTTCTTGAAAACGTTCTGGATTCCCATCAAGTGTAGGACGATTTCATTACGAATTTTAAACTATCCAAAAATTATTTGAGAAAGAATAGTAAAATATTCAAGTGAAACTATATTGATAGATATTCACGGAACAGTTCAAAAAAACCGTCACACGTGCTTCGCTATACAATAGCTGCATAAGCACCCGACCAAAAAATACTCCAATGAATTAACTACAAAACAAAATGACTGAATATATTTTTGTAAAAAAAATAATTGAAGGCAAATACTCATAAAAAACGACAAAATTCTGAATTTCATTATAATTTCTACTATAATAATAGTTGAATCAAAACATAGAACATAACACAGACTATAACAAAAATGTAGTAAGTTGATGAAATTCTTCAATATTGATGACTGTTGTGGATATTTATAGCAATGTGCCAACAATTTTCCAACATTACTCCTCTGGCTTTAAAATCCGTTAAGCCAGTTGCAATCGTTAACTAATATTTGATTTTCACGCTATAGATTCTTTAATATAATCTCAAGCTATTGTTGATGATTTCCAACCTATCAATGTAGCAGAGCTTCTGTGAATACAATGCCCAGTAAATTCTTGTGGGTTTCGTAAATTTTTTAAATTTCTCCATTTCTTTGACATTTTTATAAATTCAAGAATACAAGACCGTTGTTTGTATGGTTCACCATCGGTGTATTTGAAAATAAAAATTGCTAACCAGCCTAATGGTCTACAATCTTCATATTTTCTGTAGCAGGTTTAATGTTTCACTACAATAAATGAGCGCATTTTTTTGTCTTTGTGTCAGGAAGAGTAATAAAAGATGTTTTTACTTGGCTAGTTTCCTTGCCTCGCCAATAAAGTGCTAGCCTAGGCAGTAAATCTGTTACTTCTCTGCATAGTCGAACAAATAACTATCTTTTGAGCTTAACTTCTTTTCTACATCAATTCATCGATGAGGGCCCGTTTGACCAATACCAATAATTGATATACCAAATAACCCTAATAAGTGTTTCAATCGCGACGATATCATTACGAATACGTTTCACCATTATCTTATCCTGATGAAAGTGCCAGTAAGAAAGTCAAAAAAAAATCTTAACATCAAATTCTCAATAGTGTTAACAACGAAGTTATTGTCTCATGAACTGATCTGCAGGTGGTGGAAGATAGCCCTAAAAGCCGATAATACAGCTCTATTACGATGAACACTTTTCGAGTCTACTCACAGGATATATGGATGCAGGTATGCAATGAGGAGTTACTACTTCTACTATCTTCTACCACTGCAGGTGGTAGAAGATAGCCCCAAAAGCCGATAATACAGCTCTATCACGATGAACACTTTTCCGAGTCTACTCATAGGATATATGGATGCAGGTATGCAATGATGAGTTATTGTTGTCATTGGCAATTCTTTGAGTTTCCTGTTCGAGCTCTTGTAGTGAGTTGGTGCCTTCCAAACTTATATCTGAGTCAAGTTCAATGGTAGCATCGAAACCATCTACATGATCCTGAAATTTTGCGTTTCTTGATGATACAAATTCATAGAACTGCTGAACATATTTGGGAATCAGTTACACATTTTTTCAGATCTTCCATATTTTCAAGAGACAAAGGTCTTCATGTGGCCATAAATTCGTGAATGATAAATGTTGAACTCTATCTTACGTACTCTAATACGTAATTCCAGTAGGAGTTTTTGATATTGGGTTATAATAGACTGCAAGTGCGACAGTCATCTTCACTGAAATGTGTTCTTGTATGTTGGTTAACAGTTTTTGAACAATCATTGTCCAGATTTGGGACTTTTGAGTCTGTTTCCTTTCTACAATAGTGCGGAATATGTTTTGAAGCTCTGATCATCTGTGCATCATTTTCCACCGCTCTTCTTTCCTATGTTGTCAATGATTTTCACACCATTAGATCATTTTCTCAGAGCAAAATTTGCCTCATACATTTCTTTTTCCCAACTCCATTATATATTAGTTCCTTGATTCATATTGAGTGTACCTGTATTCTTAAGCCTTCCTCCACACAATCGTTTGTTAGATCGTAACAGAGAATATTGGGAGGCTGGGTGGCAATGGTCGAGACAATATAGATTCCCAAAAAATATAAGGCGTTTGAGATTGTTATTCATTGATATTTCATTTACATTTTTGACTTTGATCATCCTCTGAGATACAGAAATATTACTAGTTTTTCCATAACGGCTCAGCAGGTTCCAAAAACAACAGTAGTGACACTGACGCTGAATATACCTTATTGGATTGTATTCCTATTCCTACAAGAAATTCATATAGTTCTTCTATTGACAGGGGAAGTTAACAACACTTGTGAAAATATTGCTAAAGCAGAGTACAGCAATTGCAGAGTACAGCAATTCAGTATGTGAATAAAATAATGACAGAACTAATGGAGCCCTGTATTTGTTCCTAACTCACATATACACAATAGTTTTTCTTATTGTAATTAGTAAATGGACGAAAAAGTTTGTTTTATCAATAACTTTAATTATCTGGGAAATCTACACTTAACAAATGAAAGAATAGGCATTTCAGAATGGAATAGAAACGGGAACAGCATTTTTCTCATTATCATCATCCTACATTCAAAGTTCAATAAAACGGAGTGTCCTGATTCAATAGCTGGTTGAATAACCGATATATTGCATGCGCTAAACTTCCTGTGTGGCGAGAGATGAGTGACGAGTTTTTCCTAAAATCGAAATATGTATATGTATTTATCAACATTTCAAAATTATAGTGCTGTAAATATAACAATTATACTTCTAATATATGCACCGCGGGTCGACTTCATTATTGAAAGTAACATTTTCAGAATAACAAACAACCATTTGAGATCATTTGGATAAATAATAATGAAATTTGTGAAAAGTTAATGAAAAAAATAATAAATTCAATATTTTTATAGAGCCTGCTATGTTTTTTCTTTTCATTCAGCTCTGTTTACTCTGGACACCTACCCAATTCCTCCATCCTGGAAAGTAATTATGCAATAGTAGAAATACGACTTTATTCAAAAGGTGCAAATTCACCAAAATCAAAAAACATTCGACCTTCTTGCTTCCACTAATTACATATTGAATATATTCCATTATCTAGTATGTTGAATGCAGAAACCTATAAGTTCTCCTCTAGTTTAATCTTTTTCTTGAATATGATCACTAGGTAATAATATAATTTAGGAAACAATTAATACATGAATAGCATTTTACGAGTGTTGTTCATGACGAAGAATTTCAAGAACGAGGTTCAATGATGAACGAGAACGAGAATGTTTCCTACCTATTTGCCAAACTCAATCACCTGTTTATGCAGCTGCAGTTTCGTAAAAATGTATCATCTTTCTCTCCAACCGGAGTCTTTGAAATCTACTAGATACTCGTTAGGACAACAAGAGGATTGTTCCAAATTCTTGGGGTTCTTGTTGAATACTCTTCGTGAGCAAACTAATAGCAGAATCAATACTCCTGCATACTCTAGATTGAATGATCCTGTACAGTCTGTCTCGTCTTTGTAAATCTTACGCTGGAAAAATCCTCACTTGTTTATTTTGACTAATAACCAGTCCGTGGAAAGCTTATTGTTAAATCATCTGAAAATGGATCTTTTAACAGGTGATGATCGACTGTATTGCCAAATATGCGACAAATTAACTGACTGTTATAATAAAACAAGTATAGCCGAGGCACCAGTGACTCTAATAACAACATTGATGATCTTCAAACATGACTCAACCTGTGAGGGAAGCACCAAACTCTTACGAAGGTTCAGAATAGATGAACACTTCAATCTAGCAGACCACTATTACAATCTTCATGCAGTCATTATTCACTGCGGTTCTGGCGTTGAATCTGGTCATTATTATGCCTTGATAAAAGACAAAACGTACTGGTTTATGTTCGACGATAGTCGTGTCGCTAAGTGTTCTGGCGAAGCAGTGAACTTAGTGCAGCCTCTGAATACACCCTATATTTTGTTTTAGAAGAGAGAGGAAATTGGCAGATCAAGATCTTCAGATTATGTGGTGCTGCAGGTTTTTTCGGGTTCTCCTGCACTTGAAAAAGCAAATGCGCCAATGGAATCAACGAAGTCGCCCCGGAGTGCCAATTATTTTTTGTTATTGTCGATAAATAGCAAACTTTTTTTCAAAATCCTTCAATGGAATTTTTTTGATCATTATTCTTCAATGCTGATGAAATTTGAGTTTACTTTTTCAAAAAAATCTTCAGAATCTTCGATTTTTTTTCCATTCATTTTGATAGATTTTTTTTCGATACTGTGATTGTTTCCTGATAGTTGATTCATTATTTTCGAAAGACTTTTTTGACTTTCTTTCGATAATAATTCTTTATTGTAATTTCGTTTTTTATTTTAATTTTTTCTAGAGTGATCAGAAATTTCGTTCATCACCTTGTCACCTCTGACAATATCTACGTCAGTCCTAGACGAAACGTCAGGTACAAAACCTGTAGATCAGAGTCAAGAAATCCGGAAAATAGCTTTGACACAGAAGAAGGTGAAAAGACCACCACAGAGTTACTTATAAAATTATAAGTCGGTAAGGCAATATTATACCAATAGAGTATATCAAAATCCAGAGTTATGTATGCTTAGGGGCATACACTGAAGCTTAGGGACATGTACTGTAGTTGCTGGATTCCATCCAGAAAACACCCATCCGCCTGATTGTAGACGAGAACATCACTTGTAACCTTGATAGTCTGGATCAGCAAAGAAAAGTTGGAGATTTGTTCCTCTTCTATAGATACTTTCACGAAAAGTGTTCAAGTGACTTGGAACATTTGATTCCACCAAGAACGGTACATATCATAAATACATGGCGACCTTTGGCTGCACATCGTTTCTAGGATCAACTCAGTACACCTCGAACTTCACTGCGTTTATGTGGAATGAACTTCCTGAGAACTTTTTTTCAAATGAATTCAATCTCCAGCGTTTCAAATCCAATGTGAATCGCTATTTTCGCAAAGGCATCGCTCTTAGAGCGCCTCAAGACTTTTCTTGTAGTGCTTGTTTTTTGGGATCGATAGGGATGGAGATCGATAGCTTAACATTCCTTTCAATACAAAATTCACATACCCAAGTAATGTTCAGTTTTTCATAATTATATCGCTAATTTATATTCATAAGTATGATTCGAAGAAGATTTTACCAGTGTCAGTGAAGAAAGAATGGATACATGCAATAGTATCAATTATTCAGAACACCGTGTTTGTTTTTCAACAACGCCGACGAATAATTCATGAAAAAATCCAAAGTATACAATTTACATTTGGTCATAACTTCAATTCGATTTCAATATCGGTATTTTCAATCGTTCTAAATATAATTAAAAATTTACGTAATCTTTCGTAGAATATATTTGCATCAATTATCTTTTATTCGGTTATATTCTGAAATAATGAATCATCACCTGATAATAGCAATAATGTTCATTAATACGTAGAGAATGTGACATTCATTTTTGAAACCGCTTGGAGCCATTATATGTCGACTTAGTGGAGTTTCCGATATAACTCATTTTCAATTAAATTCAATTCAAGGTAATTTAATTTCTCATGAAAGCTTATTAAAGCGTTCATTCAAAAAATCCTAAGATAGTGAGAGGTGAAGTTAACTTCTTGAGTGGTAATTACCAGAGTTGTTGTTGAACGGTGGAAGGGAGATTGACTGAATGCGAGTGAATGAAATTATTGTAATAATGGAAAAGGGAATATAATTTTTGAAAGTATGACATTCGAAATTCATAAATGAATCATCAATTTATGAAATGAAATACACATTATAAAAATAAAGGATAATTGAGAAATATCATTAATGTATTACGACTTAATATTATTCACTTATTTTCACTGACCGTCCACCACTATCTGATTCGATTCTAGATAGACTTTTTGCCATTCTGTTCTATTAACAACCAACTGCAAATCCTGTTTTGCATCACTAATAATGATTAGATAATAATATGTCGCAAACATTAAGTACACATAGTCGAACATTAAAGATTACGTTTCCAGAACTCGCAATTTCTCGAACAATCCTCAAGAATATCTAAGAATTTCCAGCGTCTTTTTTAGAAAAAACAGGTTGTATTGATGGAATCTTTCCTCTCTCCAAGTCCTTCAGGGAGATCTTTTTCACTAACACTTTTTTCATACCTTCACTATATTCTCAATGTTTTCTCGCTCCCACTTTTATAAAGGATGTTGACCAATCCTAGTTTAGTTTCATTTTTTTATGTAGACGAAGTGAAACGTATTTCCGAAAATAATTCAAGAATAGGATTTTTTCAAGATTTAGCAAAGTTGCTTTCATCATTAACTGCAAAACCTCACCATCTAATAGTTGAGAGGATCTGGACAGCTTATCAGAAGTATTTGAAAACAATTTCATTTTCAAAATAAAAAATCACAAATTGCCTAAAGTTCAATCTGAATTTCGTATGCAATAGGTATGAAAACTGCTTCATCGGGAGTAGGTACTCGGAACACTTTAGCATCCCAGCGAATTAGAATGATTTCCATAAGTGCAAATCAACCAGCTCGGCAATTTCTGATTGCCTAGAGTTTATCTACAGTACCTACGCATATTATAGAAATAATGCTCTAGAACTGTTCTATGACCGTGCATAATTTGTTAATTATGGAAATGAAAGGGTTAGAAGTTGGGGGTATTCTGCTTCAATGGATAACATCTTACTTAACAAACAGAACACAACATAGTAGTGAAAGATGTGAAATCACATCCAAGAATAATAATTACAGGTATTCCACAGGGTTGAATCTTGGGACCACTATTGTATATAGCCTTTCTGAGTGACATTGATGACACCTGTTCCTCCTTAAATCAAACGATAATATATCCTGATGACACTGATATAATGATGTCAGACAATAACATTGACTTATTAACAGAAAAAGGTAATGAGTCATTTCATGACATAGAAAATGGCCTCAATATCAATGAAAAAACCCAACTATGTCCGGTTTCTGCTAAAAAACATAAATCAAAATTATGACTTATACTCAACCTCATCTGGTAAATTTATACAATCAATGGAAACCATCAAGTTTTCAGATGTTACTCTGGATCATAAGCTGATCTGGTAATCACACATCAACACGCTATATTCGAAATTGAGCACTACATGCATATCTTGATATCTAGATGTGATTTCGAATCGGGGCGGTGTAAAAATAACCAGGTTCAATTCAAAGTCACGAAAACCCAGAAACCGGTTTTCTTTAAAAAGGTAAATGTCTCTGAACTGGATGTATTAATATCACAAAGACAATTCCGCTTTCCGCTTGGATAAGTTCGGTGAGGATTAAAATGGACACCGAAATATCTTGGCACAATCATGTCGCTGGAATTGCAAAGGCTGCTTCTCGAAAGCCTGGAACGTTGTTACGAACCAGAAAACTGTACCCACCTCAGCAACTGTTGATGCTCTATAAAGCTCAGATCAGACCTTCCTTGGGGTACTGTTCTCATGTATAGAGCTCCGTCTCTAAGCACACTCTGAAGCGGCTAGATTCCATCCAGAAAAGAGCCATCCGCCTGATTGGAGGCACGAATATCACTTGCAACCTCGATAGTCTAGAACATCAAAGAAACGTTGGATATTTGTCTCTCTTCTATAGATACTTTTACGGGATGTGTTCAAGTGACTTGGCACATTTGATTCCACCAAGAGCGATACACATAAGACGGCTTGTGTTTTGACCTTGAAAAAAATCAATAAAAAATTTGCGAGATACTGTATCAGCAGACATCCTGAAACTACTATATTTTGAGATCGCTCAGTCTACTTTGCAATATGTTGTGATCTTCTGGGGTCCTCTTGTCACTTTGAAAGAGCACCTTTATCTCAACAAAAGATAATAAGAACAATGTGTCACGATCATCCAACTACAACATGTAAAACTCTATTCAGGAGTCTCCAAATACTAACCCTTACATGTTTGTATATCCTTGATCTGATTATGTACATTAAAAAACCAAACTGAACTTATGAGGAATGACACTCATATGTATAATACTATGAAGAAAGACTTTGACAGTCCTATGCAAGATCATCAGTCTGAAAATTCACCAAATCATATCGGTATTAAATGTTTCAATAAAATAAGAGATATAATAGATGTGAACGATACTCTATTCAGAAATGAATTGATAAATTTCCTTGTTGAAGAAGTATTTGAAGAATTTTATTCATATATTCTGATACCTCGATATTGTGGAACTGGCTATTGTATGTATAATTTTTTTTGGTTGTTTTGCGACTGAACAGTATATTAACAATTTATTTGCTCGTGTTTTGGATACCTTTTTTTGACTCGTCTAATAAGTTTCATACACGTGTGTATGTATGATGCCTTGCCTAATTATTGATGAATAAATTCCATTATTACCATTATTTTATTATTATTATTATAATCTAGCATCAGATTCATCCTAGCTATTGATGTAATATATTCTACTCAAATTCGAACGAATGAAAACACTGTCTAATGTCCACTAGTTATTTTATTCCTTTCGGATTTTACCCCGTTATCAAGTATAAAACTAAGATGTAAATTCTAAAAACTATGTTATATAGGTTACCTAGCTTATCAAAAAATTTCCTATATAACCTAGTTTTCAGATTTCACATATTGGTTTCATACTTGATAATGGGATAAAACCCGAAACCGGTCGTACAAATAAAATAACTAGTGAAAATTAGACGAAAGTATTTTTATTCATTTCATTAAACTACTCAAATTCAATAATGAATAATTGAATAAACTTACAAGACAGAATAAATGTGAAACAAAAAATGGAGATGTACGATACTACAGAGCTAATTTCAAGTTTTAACTATCTAGGAGACGAATATATAAATTATTTGATTTAGGTATTATATAAATATACTAACGAAAATAATTCGGTATCGATTGTTTTACCACAAAGGTTATACAAGAGGCTCCATGAAATGGTAAAGAAATATTGAAATAGTTTTGTGTTTTAATGAAGCCCTCGTCCTCTATAGAGCCTTTTGCAATCAACATTAATGATGAACGTTTTGATATTTTTATCAGATGAGAAAATATTTATTCTGTCTCTTCATGGAGATAACTCTCAGATAATTTTTCCGTGAACCTCCGGTATTCAAAAATGTTCTTCTTCAAATAATAAAAAAGAAACGTTCAATGACTCCTATTCACCTTCAAGATGGTAGAGGTTTTTTGAACTAGGGAAAAGGATAATCAATTAATGGAATCATAACTAGCCCTAGCCACTGTCTGCCTACCCGTCCAATCGAAAATTCCATCGTCATTGAAGCCTTTTTTGATGAACAGATCTTTGAACAATTTCCTCAAGTAATCATAATCTGGAGTCTCAGTGAATTCCAAATTACGCACGTATTTCAAGTAAATTCCCCATTCTTCTGGATATCCTTCGCATAATACTTCTATGGGTGTGGTTCTTTTTGTTTCTCCTATCCTTTGGTATCGTTCCTGAAATTATCACAAAATGTTGTTATAATAATATATAGTAATAGTTTTCACTGACAGGGAACTTAAGGTGGTGTAGACGTGAAAGAATAATTGGCCAAGTAATGAGCTCCTATAGAAAAGCGGTTGATTTGAATGGACAGATAAGCTGAGAGAGAAGGTAAGCAAGTCGGAATATATTCAGAGAGTGCCCAATTTATGTTACAAATATACAGAGCATATTAATTGGTTTTGGAAGCCAAGAAAATGTGTTATTCTTTTTCGAAAACAAGGCTCGGTAAATAACAAATTGCCAACCAATTGAATTACAACTAGCTATTGAATGTTAGAATTGTAGTTGTATGTGAGTAAAACGTTAATTGATTTGTTTTCGTTACATGGTTTCAGTTATGAGTGACCTTATTTGTGCCTTAGGGCACGAGTAGACGAAATGTAGAAAATGTTCAAAAACCCGGAAAATAGCTTTCGCACAGGTGACATCACTCTCAATTCTAAGTGAGTAGGTTAGTTGGCTTTCTCTCTATCTTTGTACATTGTGATTCTGATCCATTTGTGATGGTTCTTCTTCTCCTTGGTTAGATATGAAGGTCCGGGTACAATAACGGGGGTAGGTTTTCGGCAGAGTTTTGATTCTGATGTGGCCTGGGGCGAGTAACGAGTTCTGATTTCTGATATGACTCCAAGCAGTGAAACTATTCAGTATCTGATTGCCAGGATCGGTAGTTGAAATCGGTTATATTGAAAATAGCGAGAAACCGAGACTAATTCTTCATATTCAGAATAAAATTGTGTTTGTAAAAGACTTTTATGATACAGATAATGATGGCCGCTGCCAAGGCATGCTCAACTGGTTCTAAAAACTGATTTGAGAAAATCCTAATTTCCTGCTCACATGATGATTCTTAACGAGGTGAACAGCAATTTGAAATGTATTCTCTTCATATGTTACAGGGAAGACACGTTCGAACTTTTATTGATTGACATTACCAGTTCTTTCAAATCAAATCTTGTTTTTAAAACCTGAAATGCCCTTCCATCTAGTTGCCTTCTTTCGGGAAACTTCTCTTTGTAAATTCTAGATGCACTTTCCTCCAAAGCATAAACTATTTGCACCATATCTTCCGATACATAATTCATACCGAAAAATGACTCAATCTACCGCGAAAGAGACTTCGACACATGATGTTATTGACAAATTCCGAGATTCATTTTTTGATGTGTCATGGATAACTGGGTTTTTACCGTTGAAACCGCTGATTACTATCACTAGATGGTATGAAAAATGCTAATGTACTAGCGATTAGTCTGAATATTCGAAAAACAAATTTGATTAAGTGAACCTGAGAAAATACATTTTTTGTGGTTACAACAATTACTAAAACTTGGTATAATTTGTGGTGTTCCATTCGGAAAAGTTGAACTATGTCTTTTTGAAAATGAATGAAACTTGACCGCTTTGAATCACCCAGTATGCGCAAAAATGATTTTAAAAGATAGTATTTATCGATATGAATGCAAAAAAAATTGAGCAGTTCAAAAAATTGTTTCCTCCGCTAGCAATGGACCGAGGGAATCTTGTTGACTCACCCTGTACACGTTAACGAACGGACAAAAGAAAAATGTAAATGAACATCAACACTATCAACTTCAAAAACAAAAACATGAATATTGAAAAAAAACTGATGAAAGTAAACTCTTGCAAGGGGTTATTCTATGAGAGTATGACGATACTATCATACTTTGGAATATTTTCAATGATTTCATTGAGTAATACATTTATTCTTGACAATCATAAATATCGCAAACAACAGCTGTGTTGATTTTTCTCATGTTACTGGAATTTTTAAATTTATATTGGCCTTCACTTACTTCATATATTTTCATTGGACTCAACAATATTTTTTGTGTACGAGTGATCTGTCAGTATTTTAATTTTTTTCTGTTCTGTTATTCTCTATCTATCAGATATTAATATTATATTATGGCTTCTGCAAACATTTTAGACTTATTATTTTCTATTTCAGTAATTTTCATGATTCAAAGCTATTATCATTTTCCAAACCTCAAATGACGAATATTGAAACCTGTTTATCATTTTATCTTTCAGGGTCTCTCATTCTCCACTTGAAAACCACCATAAAATATATGAATTAGTCCATTGCTCATTTTTGGAATTGACCTCCATGAGGACAGTGGTTGAAAAATTTAAATGACAAATAAAAACAGTGAACGTCGTTTTAACGTTTTAATTACCTTCAATGTATCCGCCTTCAGGCCTTGCCAGGGAAGGGAGCCTCTCAAAAAATACATGAACATGTGCCCTAATGCCTCTAAATCATCTCTGCGGGACTGTTCACGACCTAGATGGGTGTTTATACTCATGTAACGGGCAGTACCAGTTAGAGATTTATGATCCCTGCAAAAAGTCAAATAAACAATGAACAGAGTCGGGTATGAGGATTCTGAAATTCTACTGGTTTTCAAATGAAATTTTCTTATATCCAGTTTCGAAGTTCAAAAATATTTTTAATGACACTAATAGTCCGAGTACTCAAAATTTTATCGTAAAATTTCCATTTTTTTATGAAAACTTTGTTATTCAGCAATACAATGAGAGCAAATAGCATGATACATTATGTCAAGAAAATACCTACTCCAGTCATCTTAGTGAGGTAACGAAAATAAATATTTTGTACATTGCAAATACCTCGTTTCCTATGGGTTTTTCGCTATTTATATTGATTATTTATACTGTAGAAGATTGAAAAAGATTGAATTCCCTACAACATTTGTTTCAGACATTTATATACGTTGAATCGTTTTCCAAATAAAGGGCGGAGAGCACGCGGTTAGAGCATTATTTGAGGTCAATCGGTTGTCCCGGTCAAAAACACGCTGTATAAAGTTTATTGATTATTGATAAATACATGATTATTGATAAATTGATGGATGTAGGCGGAACTACGAGGTATGAGATCATCTTTTTAAAGGAGTTTATTGTATTAGTTTGAAAATGTCCTTATAGGATGAAACTGCAGCAACGTTGGTTACAAATAAAAGTGGTAAAAACATAGAAAGTATTTTTTCAAATGTTTTGAACATAATCATCACTAATTCACATTTCTCATCAACTATTTCATTGTTGTTAAAAGAAAAACTCGAATTATATTTCAATTCTAATGCAATTTGAAATAATATCAAAGAATTGTATTCAGAAAATTCATCTGATAGAGAAATGAACACAGTCTATTTTAAAATTTGGATTTAAAGATATGCTTCTCGATTCATGGGTTATTTTAGGATGTACAACTCTAAGATTGTAGACATTTCCGGTGGTCAGTTAAAATCACTTACAAAGTGCACACACTGTGGACATTCATCAGTAATGTTCGATACATACTGGGATTTGTCTCTTTCCATACCTCAAAGAACTGGCCAATTGAGTTCGTCACAATGCTTGGATTCCTTCACGTGAGAGGAAACTCTCGATGGAAATGAGAAACCAACGTGCTCGAGGTGTAAGAAAAGAAGAAATGCACAAAGTCTCTATCAATCCAAAAGTTTCCCACATTTTTGTAATGTGGGAAACTCAACGGAACGATTTAGAGGCAAAATGAATGTATCATTGACTCTTCTTTAGAAGGATTAGATACGAGTAATTATGCAGCATACAATGTGACTCCTTGTCGTTATAATCTATATACACTTTCCAATCACAGTGAGACTACTAACAACGGGCATTACATCATATTGCAGACACACGTGGCATGAATACAACAATTCACACGTGCTCCCAATTTCACCAAAATCGCTTGTGAGTGAGGAGGTCTTCCTCTTCTATGAAATAAATTCAGTGAATTGATTGTATTTCACAATATTCAAGTATATAGAGAAAATAACGAAAACAAATTCTGAATCTTCTTAAATAAGTAAATGAAGAACACAAGAAATCTCAACTAAATATTTCCATTTATTACTGTGGAAATAAAAAAATAATAATGAGAAGTATAAAAACCACAACTCGTAATTTTAATTATCTTCTTCTTCTTTTTCATCGTCTCCCAACCACAGTAATATTCCAAAGTCCTCTTCTTCATTTGTCTGCAGGTCTATGTTTTCGGGGTCAAAGATTCTGTCTTCATTGTCATCGCATTGAGACAAGCTTGCCAATTATATTGACCACAAGAAGAAATCATCGTGACCTCAATTTCCTGCATTCACATCGCGAATCATAATCACTCTTACAGTTGCAGAATATTATGTTGAGCAATCCTTCTGGAGCAGATACGAAAATTGCCGTGATATGTTCCAGAATCTGTTTGTCTGTCTGTCTGTTTTTCCGTTAACCAGCTGTCGCATCCCTACGAACGAAAACCCTCAGAAGTCGAAACTTGTGCGAGCTAAGGATTAACGAGGTCTTACCTTTTAACGTGTGATTCCTAACACGGGTTGGACGATAACAGGTGAAGATCGATCGTTCAGACTAGGGCTTGAACCACCGACCAACACGGCAGTCAATTCGAGTGAACGAACAAAGCACCCACGCCGAACCGCTTGGCTACCGACCGTTACTCATTGTCCAACCCCAGTCCTGGGGTTCCAAATCATACCAAGTTTGAACTTGATAATGAACTCGATTGAAATGTTGGTGGGCTGCTGCTCTTGTTGGTGTTGGTGCAAAGGTTTATTCAGTTTTTTAGACTTGACGTATTGTGCATAACGAAGATGATCGATACTGTCCACAGATTTTGGAGCATTATAGACTGCCGACAAGATTTGAATTCCACTATCAAATGATCTTTGAACCGAATATTTTTCTTCTTCAAATGCTGCTGCAATTTGATCCTAATTCGGAATTTTCTTGAATGCTTTCAAAAAAAACGATTTCCCTTTTTTTTATAAAGCGCAGAAGTCATATCACAGCCTCTCAATACATGCAGAAACCAAGTGTGTTTTTTTGAATGACCATACTTAACAAAAAACTTTTGGAAGGGTACATTTTTGTTTTTACATTTCCTTCGCCGACTTTTTTGAAAAAAATTTCTTGTTGATGAGATAGTGTAAACCCAAATAAAATGACAAGTAAATCAATATCTTGTCCCATTGAAACTGTAGTTTTAATTCTCTTGCCTGTTGGGTACTAATATTCACAGCTTGTAATTTTTAAGTTGGCGTAATTATGAGCTTTCCATCGAAGCAAACTTCATATGTTTTTGAAATTGCAGCAGTTCTTCTCAGCTGTTCCATTACTTTAATGTTCTTAATGTAATCTGAATATCCATCACAATAATTTTTGGACTGTAATACGTTTGTGAGTACTTAAAATATTCATCTAAAATAATAGGTATCTTTTCCACCATATACAATGTATTGATCAATAATTAATAAACTTTATACGGCATGGTTTTGATCGGAACTAACGGTTGACCTTAAATGATGCTCTCCTCCCCCTATCTCGAAAACAATTTGATATGACATATGAAAAAATTTTCGGAACAAGAGTTGTAAGTCAGGTAATCCTGTACAATATAGATAAACAGCGAAAAACTCATAGAAAACGAGATATTGGCGAAAAATGTGCAAAAAGTCGATTATTGTGACCTTTGAACTTAGATTTCGAAAGCCACGTACACCCTACCATATAGGTTTCGATAAAATGTCAAAATACAAGTTTATACGAGTTTAAAGAGAGGTATCTCATATTCCGAGATTCTTACCTAATTTTACTGAAATGACTGGATCAAACTGGAATTGATAATTCAAAAAGCCTGCTTGAAGGGGTTGTCGAAATTATTTTTGTAGCTGGGTTGGTACAACTGTGTTCGAAATTCACGCGGAGATTGATCGACATCCGTCATTCGGTTGGTTAAGAGTTGGGTAAGGTCCAAAGTGAGTGGGTCTGTTCGACCCTGCACCGCAACCCTCAAGAGTTTATTGTGGCTCACACCTATTCACACTCGACCAAATAAACCCGGTTTCTTAACAAAGTCAATCAGTTTGTATGGTAAGTGTTCTTTCAGATCAAATGTTAAGAGTACGGCTCTGCCGAACTCTAAAAACGTGATTCGGTCCCCAGCAGGGCAGGCACAAAGTATGTGCTCTGCTGTTTCATCATTTTCCAAACAGAGGCGACACACACTGTCTTCCGACAGTCCAAGTCTCTGCATATGATGATTCAAATGACAGTGTCCTGTAAGAAGGCCTGTCAGACATCGTAATTCATCCCTACTGTAGCCCAACAACTGTTTGGTAAGAAGCTTCGAAGGGTGAATAAACGCCTTGGAGTGAGCCAATTCTGGAATATTCTGCCAGAAGTCCATAAATCTTCTTGCCATCCAGGTGTTAAATCTTTGTTAATAGTACTCACTTCGTTGATAAACCTCAAACGTGTTTTGCGATTTCTGCTATGGATGAAAATATCGAACAAATGATTTGTCTGAAATTTTGCATGGCAAATGGAATTTTGTGAGCCGAAGCATGATAATGTTGCATAAGACTCATGATGAGTCGACTTTATAAAAAGCACTTAGGGGAGACTGGGTATGATTGTCTCACGGGTTGGTCGTCACAGCACCCATATTGGAAAATTGAACGAACGAAAGAGTTTATCGAACAAAGATACGTACATATCGAACGAGAAAGATACGTACATTTGTTTTTTTTTTGGACGGCAAAAGTAAATTTTCGTGCATTTGTGTTGAGTCTCATAAGTATATTAAAATTTTCCGTAGATATATATGATCATTTCATGTATTTTTGATGTGTCATATGTGGTTCATCATAACACTATCCGTTTTTATGAATGAATATCGATTCAGAATTATTTCAGGGGGTTATATTTTGAAATGTGTTTTGGGGCTAGTAGTCACGTGATACAACAAACACCGTATATGTGTGCTGCATTTTTTGTTGGCTTTTTGAGCTTCTGCTACATACAATTTTTTTGTTTTAGAAAAAATCATAGATATGACAAGGCATCGTATGAGAAAGTCTGATCAACTATTACACGCAGTGTAAAAGAAGTGATTTGGTGATTAATTATTATCGCACTCTGACACGGTTTTGTAAAAAAACTCATTGTCGAAGAGATAAGCAACACGGTGTTTTCAATACCACCAAAAAAAATTAGTTATCGAAGGTATAGGCAAATCTTCCCCGACAAATAGAAGAAAGAATTAGAAAGATACAAACTTGTGGCTTCAAAGATTCATTTCGGTTCGTTTACCAGGAATATTCGAAAAACAGCGTTACATTCACTAGGTTACATATGCCATATCAAGCTACCAGGTTACATTTACCATAATTGTGATTTCGGATATTCACTGAATTCTAGACTGACTAAATATACTTTCGTTAGGATGGGTATTGTCAGTTTACAAGCATTGCGGCCTGATGGATATTTTTGGTATTTTAGTAGGAAGTTATTTATTTGAAGCAAATATGTTTTTTACTCACAAGTGAGACACTATTTTTCTCTTTTTGCATATAATTAGTTGCCTATATCATTCCACTTTCAATGAAAATATTCATTTGAATGTTTTTAATACCCCTCAATTACCTATGTGACTACTTGCCCAAAATACTGCGACAGCCATCCCCGGCCCGTGGTTAAAAATCACACTATTTCTTTTCCATAAAAATCTGTTATAAGAATTGTTATATTTCCTCTATGGATGATTTTGAAGAGAAAAAAATATTTTTTCAAAGAGTATAAATAGACTATCTATCGATAAAAAATTATCATTGATAATTTATAAAAAAGGGCACTAAAAATGCAAAAGACAAAAAATGTGACTTCCAACCCTGGTCTCCCCTACGTATGAGTGAAACTGTACCTAACACTACTAAAGTGAAGGAAGTGGTGACTGAAAATCGTCGTTTCAAGTCTAAGAGAGATAACCGCTGAAATGTCCACGTCTCACGAATCAATTCGTACAATTTTGAATGATTTTTTAGGCATGAAACACATTGCCGTTGGTCTAGTACCAAAAGACCCGAATCTTCTGCAGAAATTCAGTCGCGTAAAAGTCACCTAAGACACGTTGGAACGAGTCAATTCCGACCTTACAATCATCAAACGCATTATAACTGATGATGAAACATGACTGAGTTGAGATTGGCTTGGATTATTTTTTATATTGTTTTCTCCCTGGTAGAGATTGTGTGCCTCTTTGGAAAATAAATGAACGTCTTACAGTTTGATATAATATGATACAGAAAGAGCATTTTCACCAAAGATTTCAAATCTACAATCGTTCACATTTAATAAATGACTATATGCTGACTTGAACTCGTACCTACATTTCAATAGGATTCGAAAACAATTTCTCATTTTTCCATTGAAATTTGATTCAAATTTTGTTATTTCTATTTCAGCTATTCTGGAAAAATATTATAAATTATTTCATCAAGGTTCATTTCAGTTTTTGTTAAAAAAAATATTATGAATCACACTTCCTTCATGGCAATGAAGGAAGTGTGAATTTTTCTTGGTATTCCTGATCTCAAAGTGATTTTCAACAGTATCGTGGGTACGGGCATACGGTATTGATCAGATGAAAAAATAATAAAATCTATTGGCGTAGTATTCATATATTTACTCAGGTTGACGCTACGCCCAACGATTTTATAATTTTTTATCGATCAATACCATAGACTGCTGAAAAGAGTGGTGTGATAACAGCTACCTAGGACCTTTCGAATTATTTTTCAGTTTTTAGTACATTATCTACACCATTATTATATTTTTTTCGACCGTTCAACATAAAATTTTCTCTAGTTACCTACGTTAAATGTTTGTGTATTAGTGAATATGAGATGAATCAAAAATTGAAGTAGGATAGAGTTTCATATAGTTCTTCAATAATTTGGAAACATTTGATATACTCAAAGGAAATATCAAAGTTGAAGAAATCATTTTGTTTGGAAAAATAGACTGCTTCAATAATTGATTAATTACTTATTCAAAAACTTGAGTATGAACGAATTCAATGCAATACAAATTTTCAATAATTTCTCGAATGATACAAAGGTTCCATTCTGTTTTCACGAATGAATTCCATCTAGAAAAAATCTACAGGCGTATCATTTTCTTCTTGAAAATTCCCGTTCTTACGCCACTGTTGAAGTTGAAAATTATTTTTTTATTGAGAAATATGAATTTCTATCAACTGTCAGAGCTCACCAAATATCATCAGAATATCTCAAATGATTTCGGAAAAGTTGAATAATTTTCATTATTTTCCTAAAATTTCAACACCTCGTATTTCCGTAACGAACTATTTTTGAGAAATAGTTTGTATAGCAACGTATCACTATTCTTCCATGTAAATTCACACCCTCGAATATTTGAAAATCATTAGAGAACAGCCTGTATATTAGATTATTTAAATAATTGAGTATTCAGTGTTTCATCCAATCGAATAAAACTCCAAACAAACCGTTAGAAAGGAAGTTAAAAATTGATGAACACACACAAATTGAAAAAACTTTTCACTAAAATGACATAAATTGTTTACTTGTAAGGGATATGTTTTCCTGAGTCTTGATCAATGTACTCCTTGGCTAATCCAAAGTCAATGATGTAGATAATTTTGTCTTTTTTATTCCTAGACCTTCCCAAGAGAAAATTTTCGGGTTTGATATCTCTGAAAATCAATCTTCTACTGTGAACATATTCCAATCTGGTAATCAATTGATCTGCTATCATCAAAACTGTTTTCAATCTGAATCTTCTGCTGCAGAGGGAGAAGAGATCTTCCAGAGTTGGACCAAGAAGTTCCATCACCAATGCATTGTATCGACCACCACATGTTCCTAAATGGAAAATTTTAGCGATACCTGAAAATGAAAATGACGATTTCTAGGAACTCCTGAATCGGAATCAGCGTTGTACATTTAATTGAAATTAGTAAATGATTTCGTGAAATCTATAAACAGTGCATTATTTCAGTCATGAGGCATATTCATAAAAACCACCAAATACCTTCAGAGCGAGGTGTGATAAAATTAGTGGATATATGATGAAAATCCATGACGTATTCAAGTGATCCTTTATTGTGAGATTTCAACTGAACAGTTTCCGAAATCACTGATAAGGATATTATGAGGTGATTTGTGGTTCTTGTCCAAAAATATATTCAGTGCATTCCATTCAAAATGAGCCACCCTGAATAACTTTTGGTACAATGATTTTCAGGAAAAATAAAAAAACACCTCAACAATAGTATACAGCGGGACACATTTTGACATATTCACATTTGATGTTACTTCCCCTATCGCACTTCCAGAGCATGGCACCAATTTTTTTTAATGGATCACCCTATATTATTCTGCATTATCAGATACTCCATACAGATGCACATGGTGATTTCAACAAAGTATAAAACATATGGTCTGAAGCTTATGGTTCGGGAGCTACAAATTGTTTGAGTTGAAAACGAGCCACCTTGAATAACTTTTGAATCAATGATTTGCAGGAAAAATAAAAAAAAACAGGTAAGCAATTATACAGGAGGCTACATTTTGAAATATTCATTCCAGAGACAAATACGGAAGCATTAAATCAAAAAAAAAAAGTTTCATCAATTCTCGAATCAAAATCTGATGACAGAACAATGAGAAGAAAAAAAATGTTTTAAAGTAAGTGTTCAAAAATGTTTTCACTAACTTTCATACAATGGTACTAACGAGCTTCCATTGGCACCCTCACATGATTGAGAATTTCGGGAGTTATTTCTCTGCAATGCCTCATGATGTTCTTTCACAAATCTTCAGAAGTTGTTGACTCTATCTAATAACCTTCAGATTATAAATGGCCCTATAGAAAGTAATTTACAGAAGTGAGCTCCGGAGACCTTGGTAGCCATTTTGTAGGACCTCTTCTGCCAATTCAGCGACCAGGAAAATGATCATCCAAAAATCGTCGCACTGGAGCTGCATAATGAAGAGGTGCAGCATACTGCTAAAAGACTGTTTAGTTTTCGAATAAATTTATAACTTCCTCAATTACCTTATTGATGCAAGATATTCGATTCTCCAACATATCCAAATATTTATCACTAGTCAAATTATCATTGATAAAAAAGGTCCTATGGTGTGGTCATCTGAAGTTCCTGCCCAAAAATTCAGTTTTTGAGGTCATTGGGTATGAACTTGACGGTATAAATAAGGATTGGTATCACTCCAATATCGACAATTTTGCCGACCCCCCTCTCCATTCAAACTGAACGTACATTCATCCAAAAAACATATTCTGATGCAAGTTGGTCCGATCACAGTGAGACTTTCACAATTCATGAACTAGTCTCATCTTATATGAATGAAACTTGTACCTATGAAGGATCCTGAAAACATTTGTACGACTGATTTCTGATTCTTGAGATAACTTAGTAAGAGATTGCGAATTTTCCATTAGTCCAACGTACCCTAAAACTGCAGTACAAATAGCTTCATCAATGAAAACTCCTGAACGGCTATGCTTTTTATTGTTAACAGATCCAGTTTCCATAAATTTGTTCAATGATTCCGAAACGTATTCGTGTCGTACATTTCTTCCTGGATGGTTATCAATGAACACACGGGCAGCAGCTCTAGCACTATTTCCATTCTAGTAGTACAAACTCACTATTTCAATCCGTTCTCGAAGCGTATTAACCATTGCTTCTCAAGAATTCACAAAAACAGAAACACCAATTTCAACTTTACCTGTTAGGTAATCGTTATTGTATAATGAGACAAATACAAAATGAAGATAATAACAAATTCAAACTCAACTAAGCAAAATAAGACTTTTTCGAAGTATAATTCACAAAAACACCTATGGAACCTAGGTAAAAGATTGTACAGAAATTCATTCAGGGTGGCTCAGTTTCAACTCAAATGATTTTCAGCTCCCAAACTATGAGCTTCAGACCATAATGTATTCTACTTTAATGAAATCTGTTCATCATGGAACATCTGATAATGCAAAACAATTGATCCATTTAAAAAACTGTTGACATGCTCTGGGGGTGCGATAGGAAAAGGTAGATGGAATGTTAATATGTGAAAATATTTCCCCCTGTATACTTTTGTCAAGGTGTTTTTTTTATTCTTCCTGAAAATCACTGTTTCAAAAATTATTCAGGGTGGCTCGTTTTCAACTCAAATAATTTGTAGCTCCCAAACCATCAGCTTCAGACCATATGTTTTATACTTTTGTTAAAATCTGCTCATCATGGAGCATCTGATAATGCGAAACAATATAGGGTGATCCATTGAAAAAATTGGTGACATGCTCTGGTGGTGCGATAAGAGAAGTAACATCAAATGTGAATATGTCAAAATGTGTCCCCCTGTATACTATGGTTGACGTGTTTTTTATTTTTTCTGCAAATCATTATCCCAAAAGCTATTTAGAGTGGCTTGTTTTAAATTGAATGCACTGTATATTGGCCAAACGGGGACATCATTTTTCAAAGAAATGGAAGAACAAAGAAGTATTTTCTTGAATATGAAAAGCAATTCCACATTTGCAATCCGTCTATGATGTATCAAATTTGAAAGAAAGTTAGGAACTAACTTCATTTTGAATGCTCAGAAATCAGTAGATTTGAGAGTATCGAGTTGAAATGTGATGTATCGAACAAAATAACTAGATTGAGTTGTTATGAATGGAAAAATATCCTTCTGATTATTAAAAAAGTTAATTAAAGAGGTAATTTATATAATGGAATCAACTTTTTGTTGTTTGCTTTCTCATTTATGTGGGTAGAAAAGTTGAATGAATGTTTTTCTATTGATTAATTAACAAAAATATTCCATTGAAAATTGAAATCTTTCTCACATTAAATTACACAGCCCCAGTTCAAATAACATTAGGTTATGGAACAAGAGTGCTGACATAAATTTCACCGACAAATAAAGATTGAACTTTCTGATATGAAACTGATGAGTCATGAGGAAGTTTCCATTATATAAAATGATTTGAAATCCTTGAAAGAACTAACACAAAAAAAAGAATTGAAAAAGAATAGTTGAAAATAACTATTAAATTAAGCAAAAAACCCTGAAATGAAATAACAGTGGAATAAAATACAAGTAAAAATAGAAGAATTGAACAAAAAATAAAAAAATAAAATTCAAAAATATAGATTCCAAGCCAAGTTACTTCACCAAGTTTCGATTGTTATAGTCTATTTCAAAAGAGTGTAGAGTAATAAATCATGAAGTGTCATAAAATTTGCCTGAATTTCGTTGTCGTCCATGGGCGTAGGCAAATCTTAGGATTATTAAACTTAATAATTAAAGTAAATTAAAAATTACAGACATAGATAATAATAAAAGGCCATTTTTGGGAAGTAATTTGGTCTAAAACTAAGTACCTACATGTATTTAGGTAAGTAAAATTTCTTAAAAAAAGATTAAGATTAATTTTAGTGGTTCTTGTAAACTTATTTAATATGCAATTTGGGTTCATATACTTGAGCATGATTTCTCAAAAAAGAGTTAACACTTAGTTCCGAGGTGCCATGTCATTATAATAATCCATTTTTGACCCTGCCCACCAATCATGCAATACCTATTAAACCCAGGTAATTAAGAAAAAGGGTTTAAATATATTGTAATGGTGTCTTAAACATTCGAGTTATAATAGTAATTGTTACTACACCAATTAAACGTACAGTGATATTGTGATATAGAAATAGTGAAAAAGTTATAAAATGGGGACATTTACTCCAAAGAAAAGAAGTGTAAAAAATTCTCCGCTATCTGTTTGCGAAAAAGTTATAATTTTAAATGTATATGATTGCATAAAACACGATCACCCTAGTTTGTCTGTGCAAGAAAGTGTTGAGCGATGTGCCCGAATGACTGGAATTGGACAGTCCACGATTTTTAAATTATTGCGAGAAAGAAAGATATCAGGCCAGGTAAGTCCATGCAAGAGAAAATCAGGAAGACCAATAAAAATCTTAGATGAAGACACCAAATGTGACATTCGAAGAAAAGTTCATTCGTTTTATTTTAAAAAGGAAATACCCACTCTTGAAAAAATATTTATCGAGATAAGCCAAGATAACGATATTCCTTTGATATCCAGAAAACTTTTATGGAAAACTTTAAAAAGTATGAATTTTGCCTGGGAAAAGCACAATCGAAAGGCACTATTACTGGAAAGTGATGAAATTGTTTGCTGGAGACGAAAATATTTGACAACTATAAAGCAGTACCGCAGAGAGCAAAAGAAAATTTTTTATCTTGATGAGACGTGGATAAACGAAGGTTATATAGTCAAAAAAATGTGGCAAGATAAAAATATAACAAGTTCTCGCCAAGCTTTCATAGAAGGCCTTTCGACGGGTATTAAAGTGCCTTCGGGAAAAGGGAAGAGGCTTATAATTGCTCACATTGGAAGCGAAGACGGATTTTTAAAAGAAGGTTTGTTAAGCTTTGAGTCGTGCCGGACGGGAGATTATCATGAGGACATGAATTCGGATGTCTTCGAAGACTACTTCGGGGAAATGTTAAAGTTTCTTTCAGCTGATTCGGTCGTGGTTATGGATAATGCAAGCTACCATTCAAGGCGCTTAGAGAAGGTACCAACTTCAGCTTGGAGAAAGCAAGAAATTATTAACTGGCTGTCAAATAAAGGTATTCAGTTTGAGACGAATTCAGTAAAGAAGGAACTACTAGCCATAGTAAAACAACATAAATCTCGCTTCATGAAATATGCCGTAGAAGATGTAGCAGAAAAGTATAAAGTAACTGTGCTGCGCCTACCGCCATATCATTGCGAATTAAATCCTATAGAACTTATATGGGCACAAGTTAAAGGATATGTTGCAAGGCACAATACCACATTTAAAATGAAAGATGTCAAGGTATTGTTTGATCAAGCCATTATGGAAATCACATCAGAAAACTGGCAAAAAGCAATCCAGCATGTTTTAAAAGAGGAAGATAAAATGTGGGAACTGGACAACTTGGTCGATCAGGTGGTTGACCCTATAATTATAACACCAGGGGATGATGACAGTTCTTCGGATGAAGACTATACTGATGTAGAATAATTTAATTGAATTGTAAATATACTGTAGCGGGATAAGCAATCTGGACAGAGACCAGTGTATCAGTGACAGTGACACTTTTGCTTAGGTTAGGGTTTAGAATTAAGGGTAGTCTGAATAATTATTTTCTCGGAAGGTTCTCGAAAATTGTACCTAGTAATCTCTAGAACATTCAATTAGGGTATAAATAGAGTGTTGTTAAACGTTAAGGGAAGTTCACAGTTTTAGTATTGTTCAAGTGTCAAATTGTAATAACGTATCCAGTAAAGTTCTTGTCGTTTTTGTGAATAAATTGATTTAAAGTCCCCACAAGTGTTTCAATACGTAAAGTTCGTTCGTGTGTGTTTGTGAGTATTTCCCGATTTCGGTTCGTATATATTTTATTGTTACATTTTATATTTTTTTAATAACACTGTTCTGCTGTATTAAGTTTTTATTTCCTTTAATATAATTTTTATGAATGCATATTCTTTTGGCAATTATCTCACTAGCGCGCCTCTGGCTCAGTATTTATCCGTCGATAACAATGGACAAATCCCTTAAAACAGGGTGATACCTACCTGCTCTTTATGAAACGACATAATTTTGCGATGCGGACTAGGGAAGTGACAGAATTTATTGACGGATCACCCTGTAGCGCTTTTGAATACTTAATGAGATTTTATTACTCTACACTCTTTTGAAATAGACTATAGTATCCATAAACGGTATGACTGGACTAATCCCTCCGAGAGATGACTATCTATGGGTCATTCAAGTACTTTCACTTATTTCAACTTTTCTTTTCCGGCTCCACCGGTTTAGCGGAATATGACTGTTTGGCGGGAGATGACGATTTGGCGGTAGTTGGCCATTTTCTCTTGATTATGGGTTTCCATATGTTGCGTATCTCTACGATAGCTTGGCTGAATACATTGTTGGACAACATGTATACGGCTTCTTTGAATTTCCTTCCAAACCAATGTTCTCCATTTTATATAATATCAGACAATGGAAGTCCGAACTCATCATGAAACATTGTCAATCACCTTCAAACATACCCGCAATGTGCTGGTATTGAAAAAGATTTCGAATAAGTCATGAAAGCAAGAGAAAAAGTATCAAAAGTATCCTTTCCGAAGACTCTCCTCATTCAAGAAACCAAAACTGCAAAGGAAACTTGGAAAGAAATGAATGGTGCTGTCGAAGACTCCGGTTCGACCAGAAGAGAACTTCTACGAACATCAATAACAACGGAATTAAAAAATATATCTAGTGTTGATTTTCAAGATAATGAAAGTGGGTGAGGACTTTTCTACCCGCTAGCTTCCAAATGAATACAGGCCCAATGATAATGGGAACTGAAACATTCGGAATAATCACACCGCGTGATTCCTTTGAAATTTTCACTACAAGTGTGCATGGTCCTTGAAGGAATCGGTTTGGTAACGTTCAGAATTGATCAATTCAGATTTCAGAATCAAATATGATATTCATTGCTGCCTTCATGAAAGATGTGCTTTATTTTTTATTATACTGAGCAGCTCAAGGAGGATGGAACATTTGAAAGAAGCTTGTGACTGAGGATCAGTCATCACAGGGAAAATAGAAAAATATGGATTCACAGGCAGAAATATATCGAATTTTTTTGGGAAAGATAGATTTTGGCTTTCTACTTCTCCATATTTGTAAAAAAAACTGTGTAAATCTTTCAAAGGAAGGAAGAAAGCAACCAATTTGAAAAAGTTAACTTTATACAAAGATATGCACATAATGCTAAGAAGTAACTTTCAGACACAAACTGAAAGAAAAAGTACTTTCAAAACAGCTACTTCCATGTAAACATTGAATTACACGAAAAAAACTTTCGAAACAACCCCTTTTACATGAAAACGTTTTTTTTTTGTATAAAGATGGAGAAGTAGAAAGCCGAAACCATTCTTTCACAAATATAGCTCAATCAATTTCAATATTGAATATATCTTGAGGCATTTCAATATGCAAAACTTAAATTCTGGCAACATTTCAGTCAATACAAACCTGAAATTGTAGTGTAATACGTTTTTTTTTCGGTGTCATCTGCATCGACTACATTGGTCATTAGCCTCATATTCTGGGTAGGGAATGTTAATATCTCCCCGAGCCACCTAGGGAGCATCATGGCTCTTCGCATTCTGTCAGTTATGTAACGTTGCAGAATCATCCCAACAAAATATCTGGTCGAGGTTGGGATCGAACTCACGACCTTACAGTCGTGAGTCGGGCGCACTACCACTGCGCTGTAGTAGAATACGTGTGTTCATAATTATATATCAAAAGAAATGAAAAAAATACCATGTCAATGCAACTAGATCTTATTTGGTGTTCGCTCTGAATTACCTCAGTGGATAAAGAAAATGTAATAGGAACGCTTCAAAACTGGTATTAGGTTTTCACGTGAAACTCCCCAAATAAGTTCAGAATTTATCCGTGACTAATTGGAAATTTGAAGTGGTTTTTCGATTCTGATCCGGCCAGTAACAAAGATGAAAAGAAATCAATGACTAGTAACGTGTTTATCAAAATATATAGAATTTCCTGTGTGATCAATTGAAATCCTGTCATATGTAAAATATTTTGTCAGAAACTTTCGACCTGTATCTCGACATTCCATTCTCAGAGAGCAAACCAAGTGACACTGCTTGACAATGTCAAGTTGACATTTCCATAATAATATTTTGAAATGAATTCTTATCGATTCATAACGGTTCATAAAATGATGATCTTAACGAAATGGAGGTTTCCGCCAAGAGTTCTGCGGTAAACATGTTCATTATTTTCCGTGCCTACTCTAATTTTTTTTTTTATTCACGAATGTTCTCAGTTTTCAGTAACAAGTATCTGAAACTGAATTCGTTTCTGTTCTCAGAAGTGAAAATATAATTACATCAGAGATATTCTTCAAAAACAACTCAAACTCCTCATCTTGGTTTAACAATAACTTGGTTATGGATGTTCATCACAGATCGACTAACTCAATATAATTTTCTTTGATGATTTCGTGTTAATACCTTGGACCCAAACTATATAACAAACTAGTCGTTTCTATTAAGGACTCAATGAATATTAGCATATTCAAAAGACAATTGAAAAAAGATACTGGTCATTGAAAGAAACTGCTACACCGTTGACCTGTTTTAATAGTTACTCTCTATAAATAATTGTTAATTACCTTTATATTAACAGATGAGTATCTGTCATGTTTCGTTGTTTCATGTATATTTTATATATATATATATATATATTTTTTTAGTTATACATATACGTCTTACTTGTTACTGTAACTAAATGTTTATTGTAATGATTTCGCACTGTTCAACAAGTGAAATAAATATTATTATTTTCATCATTGGATATGAAAATATCAATAGTATGGATAAATACTGATATTGAAGCCTTAAATCATGAAGCAACCAATTTGTAAATAACATATTTCCTACCAGCAGACCTAACTAAATATATATTGATATGTTAATTGTCCCATAATAAATTGATCAGAAATGATGCAATGACGTTTCTGATCCATCATGATATTCTATTGAAGAGAAACTAAACAAGAAATAGTAATATAATAATGAAATGAATGAAATACTATGGAATTGAAATAAAAAGTACAATCGATATTCCAATTTGAAATTAATAATGTGGCATGTGACTAGTTGAAACCAGTTGAAAACATGAAGATGAAAATTGAGAAATGAAACTTTTTATGTTTTTATACCACTTGTATTTGTAACTGACGCTACCGCAGTTTCGTAACGTTAGTAACAAATACAAGTGGTAAAAAAACATAAATTGCTCGAATAAGTGTGATATTGTAATATCATTCAAAAACGTGCCAATGAGGTTACTTGTTCGTATATTATATTGTGTAGTTTTTCCATTACTGACATCTGATTCAATTCCATTACGAATGTTTGGAGTACAAACTGAATAAAATTTAATAAACAGTGAAGTTCGTATAATTCAGTGTTAATACGAAAGTGGTTGTTTGAAAAGTACTATTTCTTTCGTAAAATTCAATGTACTTGATTAAAAATCATATACATAATACATACATCTTTGTGTAGAGTTTATTTTGTACATAATTGCTTTCTTCCTTTCGTTGGAAAATCATCTCAATTGTTTGAAGGATAATGGAGAAGTGTAGAACTCATAAACTTCTTTCTATAAACGGTACTAATTATTAATTTCCAAATACTATGTGATGAATTTTCCCATCAGTCAGATGATTTTCTACTGTATAGCAAAACAAGTGTCGCGTTTTTGTAAGAACACCATCGCAATATGGATTTTCATCGTGTAGGAAAGTTTCACCCAATTGCATTTTATTTTATTCTTTGAATGTTAATTTTTCAATAGACAATGAAAATAATATTTCAGTGACACTCATCAACTCTACTCATCTACTCTACTTCTGCTCCTACTCCTACTCCTACTCCTACTCCTACTCCTACTCCTACTCCTACTCCTACTCCTACTCCTACTCCTACTCCTACTCCTACTCCTACTCCTACTCCTACTCCTACTCCCACTCCTACTCCTACTCCTACTCCTACTCCTACTCCTACTCCTACTCCTACTCCTACTCCTACTAGGTTTTTCAAACGAATGAGAAATTTAGGTGATATCTCATATACCGGGTGATTCTCTAAGGTGGCTCACCCGTATAACTTTTTTATTATTGGAGATAGAAAAACGAAATTTGGGTTTTTTTTATTAAACTTCAATTCACATTTTTTGACATATTTACTTGCTTTGCCGTACTTCCAGTTTGACTGGAAATGACCCCAACTTTCGATTTTTAATTGGGACATGCTATATATTTTTACTTATTTTGATCGAGAGTGACATTCTTAATCCAACAATACTTCACTTGTCAATATTTGATAAATGAAATCATTTTTATTCCAATTTTTGTTTTTTGATCTAGAATACCATGGATCGTTTCATCGCTTCATTCTTGACAAGTAACATGGTGAAAGTACAACTTCCACCATGTTATGGTGAAATAATTCTTGAAACGACTGTGAAGTCGTTTCAAGAATTTCACAGTCGCAAATATGAATTTTCCAGTTAACTTGATTTTTCAAATGGAAAGGGGGTGGCTCGTCGGCTTTTTGTGACAAATCATTTTCTTACGAATGATTTGATGCCACACACTTTCAATTATATTTTTCTATTTTTCTGAATAATTGCAAGAAACGATCATACCTAAACAAATAATATGTAGTCGGTATACTTACCCACTAAATACTGTTATTCTAGTTTTCCGTGACAAACAATTGAAGCTGTTGCTAGGACTAGCTAAACAAATAGGCTAATGAATATGCTGTCACTTCTAAAAATGATTTGTTATGTAGTTTATAATAAGATATGGCAAATTATACTAGAAAGGATAAAATTGACATGTTGCTCATTTACGGAGAAAAAAAAAAGAATGCAACTAATGCAGCTCGAATTTATGCTCATAGGTTTCCCAATCGTCGCCATCTCACTTGGCATTATTTTCCAAAACTGGAAGGGAAAATGCGAAATGAACCAGAAGAAAATGCTAATAACTTCATCGTCAGTGAAGAAAAAGAAGTAGACTAGTTAGCCTATGTTGGAGTAAATTGTACGGCGTCAATTCGCCACATTGTTTCTGAGTGTGATATAAGTTATTCGTCCGTTTGGAAAATTCTTCACAAATATAATTATCGATCATTCAAGTACCAACTACACCAACATCTTTACGATAACGATCACAACCGAAGATTGACTTTTGACTGAATACGGAGAAGATGTACGTTTTCCATTGAAAATTATTCATTCGGATGAAACCCGATTCACCAACTTGGGTATGTTCAATAGGAATAATAAACGATACTGGTTTCAAACAAATTCGCATCTGATGCAGGAAGGATATTTTCAAGAGAGATTTTGTTACAATTGCTGGATGCGTATTATCGAAGGAAAACTTTTGGGGCCAATGATTTTCGACGGACAACTGACTGCGGAAAGATATCTATAGTTCCTTAGAAATCAAATTAATGATATTATTGAAGATTTTCCACTGGCTAACCAAGTTGATATCTATTTTCAACAAAATGGAGCGCCACCTCACAATTCTCAAGTCGAAAGAGAACATCTGAATGACACCTTCCCAGAAAAGTGGATTGGCACTTATGGACCTATTCAGTGGCCTGCGAGGTACATTCTTGAGTTGTCATATTTTAACATAAATATATCATTTTTTTCATATTCCAGATCACCAGATCTTACTCTGCTAGATTTTTTTCTCTGGGGAACGATTAAAAATCAGGTTTACAATACAGCAGATACTCGTGAAGAACTAGAGCATAAACTAAGGGTGGCATTCCAAAACATCAATGAGGAACAGCTAATCAATGTGATGGGCGCAACAATTGAAAAAGTAGAACTTTGCCGTGATCAAGGAGGTCATTTTGAAAATTTATACCCTTAATGGACTAATTTGCGACTTTCTTGGAATTATTCAGAAAAATAGAGAAAATAAAGTGAAAGTATGTGGCACCAAATTATTCATAAGAAAATGATCTTTTACAAAAAGCTAACGAGCCATCCCTTTTCCATTTGAAAAAATCAAGTTGACTGGAAAAATTCATATTTGCGACTGTGAAATAATTCTTGAAACAACTGTGAAGTCATAAGCCTCCCATGTTACTTGATCAAGAATGAAGCGATTCACACGAATTATGGCATTCTAGATCAAAAAATTAAAATTAGAATAAAAATTATTTCATTTGTCAAATATTGACAAATGAAGTATTGTTGGATTAAAAATGTCATTCTCGATCAAAATAAGTAAAAATATATAAGATGTCCCGTTGAAAAATCGAAAGTTGGGGTCATTTCCGGTCAAACCGAAATTACGGCAAAGCAACTAAATATGTCACAAAATATGAATGTAACTATAATACACAACTCCCAAATTTCGTTTTTCTCCGATAATAAAAAAGTTGTAGGGGTGAGCCACCGTAGAGAATCACCCGGTATACTTCAATTCATTTCAATTTCAAGATAGAAAGCGCTTAATGGAAGACCCTATATATTGAAAAATCATTCAGTCTCCGTATTTCCAACTGACTGTAGGCATTACAAGAAATAGAAAGTATAAAACAATTGCTGCCTATAATGATGTACCTTCTTGTTGTCCAAGCATTTTGTAAAACCTATATTCCAGGGTGAGTTGTGGTGCTTTCGATTTGAGAGGTTCCAGTTTGATGGCGACATGTTCATTATTATATAGATTCTTTCCTAATCTTATCTCGCCAAAATTTCCACTTCCAATTTTCTTGCCGACCCTAAAATTTGGTCCAACCATTAGCACACCAGACGATGAGGAGTGCCTGGATTGCATTCTTTCGTTGGCAAATATATTATGAGTGTCTAAAATTGAAAAAGAAATAGTTACCGATAATACTGAAGAGTCGATCCAAAAAGTGACGCAGGATTTGGTAACTTTGCTACGAACGGAATCTTCATCATTTTCCTTCAAATAGCTTATGAGTTAGGAGAACCACGCACAATAAAAAAGTTTTCTTTCATACCTTTACTTCTTTGCAGTTCCTTGAATCCTTGATCTTTGTCCGATTTGCTAGCAAATTTCAGTTTTAGGAAATTCATTTTATTTCAACATTCACTAAATGAGAGGACGGCCCTGAAAATGAGTCGATAGTTATATTTAATTCATCAGAAATGAAACTTTTTACCTAGCTGGACTGTCCTGGTTGATTTTCATATATAGGCGAATTGTTACAAGTAAGATGATAACTGATTACGAAAACCAAAAATTTTGACAAAATGAAAATGAGTTGTCATTCTTGGTTTTTGAACGATATTTTTGACAGATTATGACATAATTGTCAGGTGAAACTGAAATGAAGCATTGTTAAAGAAATTTTTCATTCACGGATGATAAAAGGTCCCCCTTTCAACTTCAGATAGGGGCAAAATATAAGAGTCGAACGAAATGTTTATGAAAAAAAATCGTTTTTACTACTTTGGATGCAAAGCTAATAGGGTGATATCACTTTGCGCCTAGAGGGCGCTATCAACTTTTTTTTCTGAATGGAAAGGGGAACTTAACATTTCTTATGGAAAGTATTTCAATTCTCTATACAATGCGCTTCACTTTTTTTATTTTGACTACGGGTGGCGGAATTATTAATGTTTGAATTTGAAACTTTTTAAACAACCATATATATATATCGGTGTTTCCCCGTGAAAAAAATCAAAGAAAAACTATGCAAACCATGAATAACTCCCAGAATTAGAACCTCAGCTGCAAACTTGAGATCCCAAACTTTTTTTTAATATTATAAAGATTATAAAAAGTTATACAAACTTCTAGTTGAAGCTACCAAATATAGGTACTACAAAAATAGGGTAGATAAATCTAAAATTGAAATTAAAGAGAGCTAGACAATAGTCAACTCATTGAGAGGGAAAAGTAGATCTTTTTCTCAGCAATGTGGATCCCAATATGGGATCCCTCAAATACAACAGGGTCAGATGTGTTATATGCAAGATATACTTGTGACTGAAACCTTCCTCTTGCACCTCACCAGTGCTACCGAGTTACGACTAATATTCCGAGAAATAAAAAATGAAAGGATTACTGGTATTGATGACATTCCTTTGAGTACATTGGAAAGTATCTCTGATGGACTCTTGATAACCTTAGCTGAAGCTATAAATATTTCTTGTGACAGAGGTGTGTTTCCATCATGCCTAAAAACAGCAATTATCATTCTAATTCACAAAGGTGGAAACAGTGAAGATCCGTCAAACTTCCGTCCGATTTCTTTATTATCTGTTCTTTCTAAGATCATAGAAAGAACAGAAAAGGATGTTGCAGTTTTTGCAAGACCAAAATATCTTGAATAAGACCCAATTTGAATTCCAGACCAAAAAAACCCAAATGATGCCATTTTCCATTTTTTGGAAAAAGAAAATCTAGGGATGAATGAGGGCGCCGCAGTTGGGGCAGTGTACTGCTTCAAAAGCTTCAGTGTTATGGATTCAGAGATGTAAGCTACAATTGGTTCGAGTCATTTTCACAAGTTGCCAGGAAGCAAAGTTAAAATGAAAGAAAACAACTTTAACTCCAAATAACGAAATATTAGGAATGATGTTCCACCAGGTTCAGCCCTTGGGCCGATATTATTCCTATTATATATAAATGAATTAGCCAGTATTAATATACAGGGCCAGTTCACAATGTTTGCTGATGGCACGACACTCATGTGGAAGAAGTCTAATTTTGAGTTACTGAAATCAAAAATGAAAGATGATTTGAAGAAGGTAAAACACTGGTGCGGCTCAAACCATCTCGGCTTCAACGCAAAAGAAAAAGTAGCCTTCTGACTTTCAAATACATTCAATACAACCATTGAAAAAAAACTTTGTACCTAATTTATTGGCATTGAAATTGATAGTAACCTACAATTCCACATCCACATCCACATCCAAAATCTCAAAAGGAAACTGGCTTCGGGCTGCTTTGCAGTGAGAGTTGTGTACAATGAGTAAGGTGACATATTTTTCTCTAATCGAGTCACACCTGCGATATGGTTTTGCATTTTGGGGTTATTGCAGCAAGCAATTGTTCGAATCTGTTTTCGTCCTGAAGAAACGAGCAGTTAGATTCATGCCTAGAGCTGAATACGCCGACCATTGTTAATCGTTATTCATAAAACACAGAATTTTGACTTTAGGTTCCATTTTTATACTTGAAACTTTATGTTTGGAGCATAAGCACAAGTCCTACATCTCCGATAATGGGCGCACTCGAACAAGCCATAATACTCGTCAAATAACGAGAAAAAACTTATCTCTTCCTATCTCCCACTTAGAATTAACGAAAAAATCAATAATGTATGAGAGCAAAAAGATATAAAACAATTTGCCACCCTGTTTGAAAGAAATCTCTATACACCATATTTTTCGAAAAAAAGTCAACGATGGTGTTCACCTTCTTGTATTGTGATAAATTTTTGTCTTTGTCAACTTATTTGATGTACTATTTACAAATTCAATTATACATATATTCATTTTAGATTATAATAAGCTATGTAAATAATTTTTCACAATGATGTTTATTTTTTGTGTTGTGAAAATTCTTGTATTTGTCGACCTGTGGTATATAGAATAACCCCATGACGTTCGAAGAGCCCTTGTTGGTTCCAAGAACTTTGCTGCTCCAGGCCCAGATGGGCTGAACACTTTTTGGTGGAAAAAACTACCAAGTACCCACCGCCATCTGGCCAGATTTTTCAACTCATGGCTGGACGGAGAAGCCGATTCCGGATTGGTTTGTCGAGGGGCGGACCGTTCTCATCCCCAAAAGCGGAGATTTGTCGATTCCTAAGAATTACAGACCGATAACATGCTTGAATTCGTGTTATAAGTTGTTTACAAGCATCTTATACACACGAATACTCAACGCTGTTGATCGAGTGTTCGAACGGATATATGAGCAGAGAGGGTCGAAGAGAGGAGTCGCTGCTCATCGATAGATGTGTAACGCAGAACTCGATACAATATAAGCGTAACCTCTCTATGACCTGGATCGATTACTGTAAGGCATTTGATACAATTTCGCATGAGCTCATCTTGCATTTGCTCAGATGCCCTGTGGTACCCGATAACATACTGAGATGTATTGAACAACTGATACCAGTCTGGCGAACTCGCTTCAGCATAACATCTGGTCAAGCAAGAGTCATAACAGGGTGGGTCACTTTCAGAAGGGGTGTATTTCACGGTGAAATTTGTCAAATGTACTGACTTTAGATTATAGAAAGCTTTGTCAATAAGAATATCTTTTCTTGGACAATAAAGTATATTGACTGATTGGTTGTGTTGTTGAAGATATTAGGGCTCGTGGCCCTGTGCTCAAAGTGATACTTCATCTACCGCTGCCCTCAATGTGCAACTGGGACTACTCTTTTCTGAGTTGAAAAAAAACTCATTTCAAGATGAAAGATGAAACTCAGTTATTTTTCTTCTCTCCAGAATAATATCCTGAAACGTTACATGAATAAATTTTATACGAATTCAAATATTTATCCTCTGATAGAAGTCCTTTTATCTTGTTATATATTTTTGTCAGTTGATCCTCATTCCTTTCGGATATTTCTTTACGAGTCGTTTTCATGTACCGTTTGATGATTTTGATGTTAATGAGTGGGTATAAAGTTTTCAAGCCGCCCATAGTTCAATCACTGAGAAATATTATAAATTTCTCCATTTTTTCACTACCTTAAAAATATGTGTTCCATTATTATTGAAATATCATTGTGATCAGTTTGTTTCATTGTTAACATAAAATATCCATAAAATATTTTCTTCTTCATGTAAGTATTTTATACTTCATTGTATTAACTATTGTTATGTGGTACTTCTTTTATTGTAGAATTTCAAATAAGTAGCTGATGATGAACCTATATAGGTTCGAAACATGTACTGATTGATGGTTTTACCGTTCTTATATCTGATGATGATATTAAATTGTGGAGATGACTTTGAGTTTTTATTCTTCGCAAATCAAATATTTATATTGTATATCGAAATAAACTCATGAACATAATTTCACATCATTCAAACAAAACCCCTCGGAATTGGGCCGAAAGAGGGATAAAGGAATGTCTGCCACTTCAGACTGCAGCTATGTTTCTGTGTGACAGAGCGGAATCCATGGAATGGCATTCAGCTCTATATATCGAAAACCTTACCTGCCACAACGCCATTCATTTCATTGCAAATACTTTTCCAAAGGCATTCACTACATTCAACGTGGCACATTCACGAAGCAATTATGCGATTACGTAGTGGAACTAAGAAACGTCTGCTGATATAAAACTCAAAAGATATACAGTTCGGCTCAAATTAGGAGAGCATCAATAATCACTCTACAGGGTGTAACTAAATAAGTGTAAAACATTTAAGGAGGTGATTCCTCATCGAAAAAAGAGATAGGATCTTTCATATAAAGAAATTTCATTGGAACATCCCTTGTTAAGATACAGCCCCTTAAAGGGGGTACATAAAATATTTTCCGCCTACCTATATCCAAAGCATACATTTCCTGGCCTCATTGTAGGGAGCAAAGTCGTACTTTTCCTCACTAGGGAGGAAAAGTAAAAGTGACGTCATGGTACATGGTAAATAATTTATACGGCATTGACAACCTAAACTATATTCTATTATATAAATATTTACCGTTTATTTATAGAACAACCTGTATTTTGCATTATGGTATAAATTAGTAGGTATTTTAATTTAACGATTTTTTCATTGATAATTTGTTAGATTCATAGATCCATCCGGTTTTCGAATTTATGACAAATTTTATAGCATGCTATGGTCGTTCGACAGTTTCAAAGTGTGATTCACCATACATAATAGGTATATCTGTAAAATATTAAAAATATTTTAAAAATGAGTGATTCAAGCGATTTTGAAGATATAAATAATACACCACCGGATATTTTGGAACAAGTTAATGTAACGGTATAATCTTTATTGCCCCAAAAATCTAAAGATAAATTCGAAAAACAATATTTACATTTCAAGCGATGGGCCGAAGAAAAGCATATTCGTATTTACTCAGAAAATGTTATCTTGGGATATTTTTCGATATTAGCAAATACACTAAAAGCCTCTGCATTGTGGTCCAAGTATTCGATGCTACGTACCATGCTTTAAATAAAAGAAAATATTAAATACCCAAAATTAATTGCTTTCTTGAAAAGGCAAAACCAAGGATATAAACCTAATAAGGCAAAAACCTTCTCAAGAGAGGAACTAAATAAATTTTTATCAGAAGCCCCCGATAATATAATCATTTATTAATGAAGGTGAGATATTTTCGAGAAGTAAATATATTTAAAAAATAAAAGTTAAATATTATAATAGAGCTAAAGCTTTATGCTATGTTTATGATTCCACAAAAGTAGTTTATAAGGCCTTGTATTTTTTGGTTCGAATTCCAGCGTCGACAGTTTTTTTTCTTTTTTTTAAATTATTTTTCTTTGTTTTGTAGGTTCTCCTCATTTTCGGAATTTCTGGAGCATGCAGGTGTGACGAGCTCCTTAAAATGGCCACTACAGATATTGAAGATAAAGGTTCAATATTAATACTAAATATACCAAATTCTAAAACAAATATTCAGAGAACGTTTGTAATCAATGCTTCACTGGGGAATGGCCCTAATTATATTGATATTTATAGAAAATATATATCGTTACGCCCTAAAATAGATCAGACACGTTTATTTGTCTGCTATAGAGCAGGAAAATGTATCAACCAAATGGTTGGGAAAAATACTATAGCTAAAATTCCTACAAAAATTGCAGAATTTTTGAAACTGTCTAATGCCATAAATTATACCGGGCATAGTTTCAGAAGAACCTCGGCAAGTTTACTTGCAAATTCTGGAGGAGACATTCTTACTTTAAAGCAACACGGAGGTTGGAAGTCTACAAATATCGCTGAAGGATATGTGCAGCAATCTCTTGCAAAAAAGCAAAAAATTTCGAACCTAATTATGGGAGTCACTGAAGTTAATGAAACTGATTGTAATCAGCCAAGTACGAGTATTTCCGAGGGATACCAGCTATATAATAATATAGTTAGTGAAAATATCACGAAAACTGTGTTGGATCCAGCTCTCAGTTCTATAGTGGTATACAAATAACCACTGCTGAAAACTGCACGTTTAACATCACTATAAATAATTACTCTAGCAGAAATTAAAAATATGTAGGATGCAAGTATGAAAATACCGTCCCTATGAGTTATACTGTACCTACTTCTCAGTTTTAGTTCTTTAATAAGTTTGATTTGTAAGTTTCATAAATAAATTATTTTTGGTAGTTTCATAAATTAATTATTTAAAAATTTGAGGGAGGCGGAAAAATCATATGTATAACATGGGGGTAAAGTGAATTTTCCTCCCTTGAATGATTACTGCCCTCCGCTGCCCTCCGCTTCATTCTCGGGAGGAAAAGTAACACTTTCCTCCCTTGTTATACAAATTGCTATTGTATAACATTTTTTTTCACAAGCACTAGAAAAGTAACAATATTGAAATTAACCTGACGTTTTGTACTACCAAAAAGACACTTGGCCAGAAATTTATTTGGTTTACCCCATGGTTGTAAGGGGTTGAAAACGCAACCCATGAAATGTATTTCCAATGTAACTTTTTGTCTTATTATTTGTTTACCATTTAACAATTTATTTCCGATAGCCTGTTACATTCTTAAAAAAAATGTCTTTTTGGGTTTTTTGCCCAAAATAAACCATTTCGAACTGGTTTATTTTGGGCAAAAACCCCAAGAGACATTTTTTGTTTAGAATGAAACAGGTTATCGAAAATAGATTTTGAATGGTAAACAAATAATGAGACAAAAAGTTACATTGGAAATAAATTTTAGGGGTTGCGTTTTCCACCCTCTTCAAGCATGGGGCAAACCAAATAAATTACTGGCTATGTGTCTTTTCGGTAGTAGAAAACCTCAGGTTAATTTCAATATTGTAACTTTTTCAGTGCTTGTGAAAAAAATTGTTATACTAATTTTTTGTATCTCCTTTTAAGGGGCTGTATCTTAACAAGGGATGCTCCAATGAAGTTTCTTTATATGAAAGATCTTATCTTTTTTTCGATGAGGAATCACCTCCTTAAATGTTTTATACTTATTAGTTACACCCTGTATAATAATTGGAGATAGGTTTTGTAAACTATTATATGAGATTGAAAATTTTGTGACAATTTTTTTATTTTTATTCGAATAAATTCTTATTAGAAGGCTCAGTTGCCAATTTTTTGGTATACTTTGGTCGGTCGATAGCCGCTCAGTTCGACGTAGGTGCTTTGTTCACTAACTAAAATCGGCCGCCGTGTTGTTCGATGGTTCAAGCCCCAGGCTGAACGATCGATTTTCACTTCCTATAGTCCAACCCGTGTTAGGAATCACACGTTAAAAGGTAAGACCTCGTTAGTCCTTAGCTTGCACAAGTTTCGACTTCTGAGGGTTGTTGTTCGTAGGGGTGCGACAGCTGGTTAACGGAAAAACAGATTTTAAACAGATTTTTCAAACTTTGATATTCAGGTTTGCGGCGAAGCAGGCACAGAGTATGTGCTCTACTATCCGGGTCTGAATTTTGTTGTGAAGAATAATCAAATCCAAGCCTGACAGATCATTTTATATTTACCCCAATCCAGTGAGTTCCTAATCGGCACTTACTTTACTACTTCATCATGTTGGTGGCTATCATAAATATGTGGTATTAGTTCATGGAAAACTACATAGTGTCATAACAAACACATGCCATTGGAGACTCTTCACTAATTTCAATTCTAAATAATTAGAAATAAGGGAATATATTTTAAATTGTAGTTTTGTTTTGAATGTGCTGGGACCAGCTGAGATATGCTCTCCTGCTCCTCTCCTACATACAGGCGACACCTTTCCATAACGTTTTTTGCCGAATTAGTTAGTTAAATAGGAGTGAGAGAAGCAAACTTTGCATCACAGCCGCTTTCAATTCGTATCTAGAATTGGTTGGCAATTTGAAAATAAGATTCTCCAACTTTCCCCACAGGTGAAAGTCCATAGGCGTTAGGTCCGGTTACCTGGCTGGCCGGCGGTTAAGTCCTTGCTGGAAATGCAGGCAACCAGAATTTGCAGGCAGGCAACCAGAAATTGCAGTTTTGCGAGATGAAGCTCCGTATTGTTGAAAATATACTTTTCTGAGCTGAGTTAGTGAGATTTTATCATCAAGGAGTTCAATATTTTGCCTTAAAAATTCTAAATACATCTGAGATGTGGGAGTATCATTATAAATAATCAAGCCGATAATTCTATTCCTCAAAATACCTGCCCACACACTAAATCTGAATCTGCCTTGACTTTTCTGCTACACAATAGAATGAGGATTTCGTTGTGCTCAAGTATAAGAAAAGTATAAGAAAATCATTGTACAGCTCACATGAGCTTCGTCTGTCCAAATACAATTCAACGAAAAATCACACACTTGATTACAACTTTCCAGGAACCACTGATGAAAAGCCATGCGGCGTTCAACATCTCCTAGTCTGAGTTGATGAACTCTTCTGGTCCTGTATTGCTTGAATATTTGTTTTTTTCAAACCCTCCTAACGTTAGATCTTGGTAGGCCTGTTGATATTTTCAAATTTCGTGTTGACGTTATGTTCAACAGCTCCTAAACCGACTATTTCTTCCAATTCCTTATATCTATTTGATTCATATAACTTTGGCCATTTTTTCTCAAATTGATTATGGATACCTCTCCTGATACAAATTGCTTGCTGCTTCTGCATTTTCCCCGGTTTGTATCAAAATTGGAAATTGAACAAAAACCACCAATTGAACAGCGTCGTCACTGCTCAAATCAAAATTTGACAGCTACCAGTGAAGATTTGCATTCTGTTTCATCGCTGCATCCTGCAAATTCTACTTGATCAAAGTGTGCGTTTCAAAGTCTACATGAAAAAATTTAAAAGCTCTGTATTTCAAAAATGACTCTGGCAGAACATCAATTGTGCTGTGTTTTTGAAAAGGTAACCTTGAGCTCTATTGAAATATGCCGGAATATACATGGTGTCTCATAAAAAAATGTTTTCCATCAATAACTACTCATATCTCATTTGAAAAAATAAGTTTTTCACACAGTTGAATTCTACGTAGAAAGTTCTCAGGAAATGGTTACAAAGAAACAAAAAATTTCTGACAGGAAAAAAGTTACAGCAACTTTTCGAAAATGCACGTTTTTGAAAAACATGCTGTAACTCAGAAAAGATGATAGGTATTGATATGCAGTTTTTACCATTAAGTTTGTCAGACATGGCCGTCAGTTTTCGTCTATCTAGTTTGTAAACACGAGTTTTCTTTTTAAAGTGTCCAATTTGGCCCACTCTGTACATCGACTGAACACGTACTCAAAATTCATACTCGTACAATATATTTTCCGTTTCGACCATCTGTTTTCGACCAATCTATCCACTTTGTGTTTCAAGCGAGTATGTTCTCAGGTTTTCTACTCTTCACGGTTTGTTAAGTTTGTGTGGAACGTGTATTTCGGCGTCGTTTAGTTCGTAGAGATATTTAATGTTAGTCTTTTCACATATCACGATTTTTGCCAGTCCTTGTAGATTGGTGAATATTTTAACTGATCTGGTTCTTTTTCACTTTCCTTACAAGATATGAAGAAGTAGATTCAAAGATAGGAAGCAACGACCATCCAAATTAGAGAGAGAGAGAGGGGCGAACATTTTTCCCTTTTTTCATATGAAATTTTATTTCTACAAAAATTTGCCTTTGGAGTTTTAAGGAAATGAACTTTGAACGTTCGAGTTTTGAACGTTCAAGAACGTTTTTAAACGTTCGAGTTTTGTTGTTGATTGCTGAATTATCGCATAATAAAATGATAGAATAGGATGGCAACCCTTGAATACGATATCGATTGTCAAGTTGTCAGGAATTCGGTCGACATGTTGAACAAAACCAATTGCTACATTGTCGACGTTTCGAAACTTTGTTTCATAATCAGGACTATTGAGGGCGGCTTTCCGAGTTCAAAAAGGGTGAAGTGTCTGTGTCAATGTTTTTCGTGAACCTGTGTATGTATTTATATTTAATGTCGAATTTATTTACTTCACCCTTTTTGAACTCGGAAAGTCGCCGTAATAGTCCTGAAGATGAAACAACAAAGTTTTGAAACGTTGACAATTTAGCAATTTGTGTTCTTCAACATTTCGACCGAATTCCCGTCAACTTGAAAATCGAAATAACAAAAAGAATTTGCTATAATGGTGACACTGCAACAATAGAAGTAGATCGGGATTACTTTCTATCAATCAATCTTTCTCCCCATTCAGCGAATTCTATCATGATATGACATAAAACTCTTCTTCTTTGCTTCACTGCACTTCTCTTTGCCTCACTTTGCTCTTCCTGCCATGCCCGGCTCTGTCCTGTCCTAACTGGCATTGCCCTATCCAGCCCTGCCACTCTCTGCTCTGTTCTGTTTTGCTCCACTTCTCTCAACTTCACTCTTCCCCACTGTACTTTTCAACTTATAGAAACATGTATTTGAGAAGATGTTCCTGATGATTATAACAATATAAAAACTGATCTGAGAGAAACTGGTTCAGAAGTTTCACAAGCTTTAATATTATTCTTCGAATATGTAAATGTAATCATAACCCTGAATATCATTGATCATATTTCAGAGACACCTCATCGTATTTGAATTTTCATGAATTTTCAATTATTCGAAATGATACTCCTTACTTTCAAAAATTGGAAGGACCTGGCATATACTTGATGAAAATCTACATTACCTCTAACTGATATGAATAATTGTATATTCGTCCCCTTATTTTCAATCAAACACAAACTCTTTCCATTTAGTGAAAGTACCAGTTTGTTATCAAGATATCGATTTAGACAGACGATTATTTGAATTTCAAAGAACATTGTATATCTGACATTAAAACATTGAATTGATGTTAATACTTATTTGTTCGGCACCACCTTCGATATGGGGATCATTTCTGTAGTGAGTCTACAAACTTTTTGAAGACAAGTATTCATCTTCTCGTTTATTGTATTTTTTTTATTCAAAGAAAGTTGCATCAACCGCTAGGGTTAGTATATAATATTTGAAATTAATTCATATATGTTGTAAAATGTGTACATCTTTGGGGAAAGCTATCAATTGTTCAGTGTCACAATTTTCACCAAGTATGTCTTTCATTGTTTGTGGGATGCGATGAGTAAGTCTGTCGATGTGATATAACACGCATTCTGTTAGAATGTGTTTCACACTCAGGTCTGTTCCACACACTTCACATCTTGGTTTGTCACCATCTGTTATGAGGTATTCATGTGTTAAGCGGGTATGTCCCAGTGGCAAACGAGTCAGGATAACTTGGTGTCTTCTGTTTTTGGGAATATTTTTCCATGGGAGTACTGATGTTTTTACTTCTGCTAGCTTAGAGGTGGAATTGTACCACTGATGTTGCCAATTGTTAATGATTTCTTGTTTGTAGAAAGATTTCAGGTCAATGTGATTTATTTAAAGTTCAGTATAAGTCAATGGATTTGAGATGGCTGCTTTCGCCAGTTGATCACTCTTTCATTGCCTGGGATGCCCACATGAGATGGGACCCACATGAATCTGATTACTGCTTGGCTTTGTTTGAGTACATGAAGCTCTTATTTTATGGAAAGTATAATGGGATTTTGGGTGTTTGATTGATTCATTGCCAGAAGAGCACTCATGGAATCTGTTATAATGAGGCATTTTCCAATTTTTTTAATATTCATATACTTCAAGGCTTTCCATATAGCGTATGTTTCTCCAGTGAATACCGTGCTCTCTCTTGGTAGTTTGTACGAAGCTTGAAAACCGGCGATAGTGAAAGCAGATCCGACTCCGTCTATAGTTTTGGATGCATCTGTGTAGAGAAAGTTGAAGTCTGCATATTGTTCTAGAAGACGATGAAATTCTGCATTGATTATTCCGTGGTTCATCTGACTTTTATCATATTGTGAGAGTATGATCAATTATCATTCTGGGGATACTCCAGGCTGGAAGGGTTGGAATATTTGAGGAAATGAAGGTTTTTGGTCTCTGGAGGTGTAAACTAGATAAATACCGGTTCAGTCTCTCATAAAAGGGTATGTCGTCGGCCCTCTTCTTCTTTTCAAAGACAATTCGAAATCTATTCTCAATTACGTTATGGTGTTAGAGTTAACAATTGCCTCCTTGAGGATAATGATGGCTCACTTGGGTCGCAGTGGATGCTGGTAGTTGGACTTGTGCAATAAACTCCGAGTGCAATTCTAATGGCGTTGTTGCTGATTACATCGAGATCTTTCAGAACCGATTTCTTGGCAGAGTTATACACTATAGATCCATAATCCAATTTTAAACGTATCAAAGATTTATAGATGACCATGAGTGTAGAGGAGTCTGATCCCCAGTTTCTTGAGGTGATTGTTTTCATAAGGTTCAGACCGTTCTGACAGGATTTTTTTAAATGTTGGATGTGAGATGTCTTTGGTCGAATATCAGTCCCAAAAATTCAATGCTATCAACGTACTCAATATATTCTTCATACATCATCCGTTTAGGTGGGTGTTCTTTAGGTCTTTTCGAGAAGTGTACAACATTTTGTCTTTTCAAGTGATATTCGAAGGCCTGAAGATGACGACCATTCATCTAGATTGTTCATGAATCTCTGTAGATTGTTATGTATTAAGATCGGATTTTTTGCCTTGCCAAAAACTACGAGGTCATCTGAATAGAGTCTTGCTTTGAGAGGTTTTGAACATTTGTCATTAATATTATTGATTGTTATGAGAAATAAAGTGACGCTCAGTGAAGAACCCTGTGGAATCCCATTCTCCTGAATTTTGGAGGAAGATAACGCCTCATTGGTTCTGACACGGAATTCGCGGAATTTCAGGAAGTTTGCAATGAAATGCATGATGTTTCCTCCAAATGACCACTTCTGTAGGGTGTCTAGGATTGAGTACCGCCATACAGTATCATATGCTCCAGTGATGTCGAAGAAGACTGCATTGCAGTCTTGATCGTTTGCTAATGATTCGTGAATTTCGGACTCAAGATCAACCAGATTATTCAGTGTGGAATGTTTTTTCCGGTATCCGCTCTGTTCAGGTATAATGAGCTTTTTCTCTTCAAGCATCCACAAGTCTTTGATTGATTATTTTCTCTAATAATCTGCTCAGTGCACAACCAATAGGTCTATATCCTTCCAGTGATGATGATTTGGGTTTACCTATTTTATATATGGTTATTATCACTGATTCTGCCCATCTCTGAGGGAATACGTGTTCATTCTAGATGCGATTGTATATCCTCAAAAGAATATCAGTAGCGTTTTCTGGTAACATACGTATGAATATCATAGGAATGTCATCAGGTCCAGGAGATGAGTTCTTAGTACAATTGAGGCAATCGAGGATTTCATCGAGTGTTATTGGGCAGTTCAGTAAATCATGTTCCATATTTTGATATATTATGTCTGCTTTTTCATCATTCCTTTTTTTTAGTAATGAAGGCAGAGGTATAATTATTGTCATTTGAGTGCTGGTTGTAGGTTGATTCTAGTACCTCTGCAATATCTTGTGGTGAGGTTAAAATTGTATTGTGTATGTTTTTTAAGTTACTTATGGGATTGTGAATGTTTTCCTGAAACTTTCTTGATCATATTCCAGACATCTCCTATAGGGGTTGTATTATTGATTCCAGACACAAATTTTTTCCATGACTCGAGTCTGCTTTTTCTCATTATATACCTAGATATTGCTCTCAGCCTTTCGAATTCTATTTGGTTTTGAGGTGTTCTGTGTCTTTTATAGGTATTCAATGCTTTCTTGGTCTGCTTGATAGCTTGGTTGCACTCGGAATTCCACCAAGATAGTGGGGGATGATTTTGGATAGTTTGAGCTTTTCCAATGCATATTTCTGCTATGTCAGTTATGATCTGTGAGAATTGTTTGATCATTTCATCTATGCCAAGAGAAAACAATTCATTTTCTTTCAAGCCTGATATTCGTGATTCAAGGGTTGTACTAAATTGGGCCCAGTCTGCATTATTGAGGGACCATTTTGAAGACTACTATATAACTCATTAAAAACATCTCATTCGAGCGACATGGACAATATTGCCTCGCAAATTGAAAGGTCAATAGCTGATGATTCGCCATTGCTTATATTGAAGCGAGTATTCCTCCCATCATTCAGCAAATTGAAGTTCAAATTATTCATAATGGTTTCAATTTTCCTTCCCTTTATTATGGTTTTTTTTGATCCCCAGGTATGGTGATGTGAATTGAAGTCTCCAAGTATCAAGCGGGGTGTGGGGATTCGATTGAAAAGGTCTGCAATGGTATCAATATCTGGATTCTGGTTTGGTGGTATATAAATATTACATATATGTAGTTTTTCCGGAACTTTGATTGACATTGCAACTACTTCTATGTCAGTTGTCAGTGGGATAGCTTGTGCTTCCAATGAATTCCTCACGTAAATGGCTACTCCGCCGCTGGCGTGTTGACTATTAGGTCTGTTTTTATAGTAGCAAGTATGGTTGGATAATTTGTGTACTGTATCATTCCGAAAATGAGTTTCTTGTAAACATAAAATTGATGGGTTATATTTTGATAGAATATTTTTCAACATTTCTATTTGGCTGTAATACTCATTGAGATTCCATTGTATTATTGAATTGAATTTACGGTTTTTGATGTTCAAAAGGTTTCTTGGAATGTGTCGCTGTCCTCTATGCCACTGATCAGCTCAGATTGTAATTGTTTTTTATTTTATTCTGAACTTTTGTGCATCTTGTTTTGATTTTTCGTTCAATTAGAAGTGGGTAAATATTATGTAACTGATTTAGGAGGCCGGTAATATCTGATGTGAATTGTTTTGCAACGCTCAGCGGATCAGCAAAAAAGTTCTTCATTTCTTCATAGGTCAATACATATTGCTGGGATTGGTCTTCAAAAATCGGTTTGATGGGACCTAGTAGTTTTTCTATCGGTTGCTTTTCGCCTGTACTCGTTCTAACTTTTTTATTTTGTTGTTCTACAATGGGTTTGACAAATAACACTTTTTCATCAGTTTTTTATCGGTTCTGGGGTGGTTATTTCGTGTCTACTCCTTTTTGTTTTGTGTAATATTCTGATCAGTAGTGGTGACGATTTGACATTGTGCTGCCAAATGCCCCTCTCGCTTACATTTAAAACATAACTTGTCAAGAGATAGGTAAATACGGTAGGGAGTTTGATCGTATGTGATGACAACGGACTGAGGAGTTGTTGAGTGATCAATTGGGGAAATGAAGGTTTGTCTGCGGAAGCTCAATATGTTCTTATATTTCGGATTAGAAGTCCTTATTCTGAGGAAAGTGATGGGTGAAACTAAGGTCAGTCCTATTTTATGGAGTTCATCTGCTGATACTTCATGGAAAATTGTGGGACACACATTGGATACAAGTAGTTTTTCATTCGGTGTGATTAGTCTTCTGGAGATGTGGATTTCTTGATCTATGGTGATTTTTCCTTCGTTTTCATGCATGAACTTGTTTCTTTAGTCAGAAATCCCCGAATTAGTTTTTTCATTCATGATTGAGAGATTAATATCGAAACAGCCTCAGTGCGCCCCTGCACATCTGCGTCAAGAGCACTGATAAGGCCTTGTATTTGGTCTTGAGTACAATAACGATTCCTGTTTCGCTTACAAGGATATTTGAAAATTTATAACAATAGACTCACAGGAATGCAGACGATGTCCTATGTTTGGAACTGATAGATGTTTCACACAAATTTGTAAACTTTTAATTTCGACGTAAAACTAAAAATTTCGGAGACTGATAATACGTACACGTACTTGTTCTATGTCAGGGCCGAACTCTGGTTTATTGTAATGCTTATGCGAAATCGGGAGTCTTTTTCAAAATTTTCCAGCTGAAATACTTTCAAAACTGCTATTAGCTAATATATTGTACTATTCCGATAAAACTCATTTCTCAAATCATCAAATACATTCAAATACAAATATTATAGTAATACGAAATATTTTTCTACAAATAACATCAATTTTTGCATATTTTGAAAAACTTTACCGTCTATTCATTCACACAGCAATTCACTCTTTCTTTCTTGTCATATAGAAAATATACGCTGCTCCTCATAATTGAATCATAGAGAGGTAAATCTTCATTTTCGTACAGATAAAAAGAAAACAATCGCATTATAAATCTGGAAACCCACATGGGGCCGGAGAACAAATTACTTTGAGCACCTATCATAAATTTCATCTCGTTACATTACCTTTTTCTGGCTATATTTCACTCGTTTGCTAAGTACATATAAATTGTTGAATATTACGAGGCTTTTTGATAATTTTGAAAAGGAAACTGAAAGCGGAAATAAATCGGGCGCAAATTGCTTAAAATTTACAGCAAAAGCGTTCAGCGGGTGCCAGAAACAGACTGGTTAATATACCCGAAAAAGTAAAGAGCTCAAAGGCAATGATATGGAGATATTATTTATATATGAGAGGTCTACGAGCAGATGGGTAATGTGATTTCATTTTTCCACTTTTAATGCAGAGTACGATATCCTAGTAGCTGGAGAATGAAAGAGTCAAAGCTAAAATATTTTCAAAAATTATATATGAGTGATCATTATTAGGACAACCTTTGTTGGTGAATCTAAAATGAATCAACAAATACCACTCACTTCAAGTGCATTACCGTCAACAATGACAAATATAGTGATTGGAAGAACAATTATTTGGAAAAAAACCGATGAAATTGATATTGTTACATTTGTGAAAATAATTCTCATCTTATCATTCAAATTCTTGGTTTGATTTAGCATTCGTTGTTTATCTGCCGCCAGTTTCTTGAAGTTCAATAAATGAAGTCAGTAGACCTATTTTTTGGTCAAACATTGAATATGTTTTTTTTTCTGTGTTGGGGTTAGATCAGATGTAGGGAGATAGCTGAGCTCAAGTCGAACAAAACTCGTCTAACAGAGTTCCGAACATCTGGTTGTGGTAGATAGAATTAATTTTCACTTGTCACAGGAGAAAGCAAATGAGTCAGATGGATATCAAGTTGAAAAATTTGAACATTCTATCTATTCTTTCAGAACACAACACAAGCGACAAAATCCTTAAAGCGCTCTGAAAGCGGTGCTTGTGCTGAAGTAGCGATTTACATTGGATTTGAATCGCTATAGATTGAATCCATTTGGAAAAAAGTTCTCAGGAAGGCACCGCTCTTAGAGCATATTAATGATTTTCTTGTAGGGCTTGTGTTGTTTTCTCCTCAAAAAAATCCTGAAGTAAATAAAATTCTGAAGAATTCCATGTGTATTCAGCTGTGATTTTCAAAGATAGGAAGTTTGAGCCTACTACATACTTCTTTCACACACCGCTCTTTGGAAAATCGATCAGTTGAGAATTTCCTTTGGGAATATATATAGAATATGAGTCCCCAACCTTTCTTTGATATTCAAAGGTATCAAGAACTTTTGAAGTGTTTGAGTTTCCAATCGGATTTCCCAGGAGTTTTCGAACTCAGTAGTTTCTCAAAGTGACCTTTAATATGTAAGCAACGTGGCAAGATTCGGAATTCAACAAAGGTTCAACACTGTTTTGAGAAGAAGCCCATTATCACCACCGGGCATGTGTTGCCAGTATCTTTTCTGGGTAGGTATCTCGGATATTCAGTGCTAAGGAGATTCCTTGCCATTTATTCTTATTTTCGTCATGTAAAACCGATTAATGGTGATAGTCAACCCACAACTTAGGTAAATTTGCATGAGGATATATATTTGACTTTTCTCTTGCTGAGATTGTTTTGTATACCGATGATATTCCATCTTCCATCATGTATATACCTGTTTTTCTGTTTTAAATCTGTTTGAAATCTATTTTTCCGTTAATCATGATATGAATAGTATCACTAAACAGTTCGCCTCACTTGAAGCTAATTTTCAGGTTCAATTTTATTTTAGATTCAGCTCAGCTCAGAGTAAGTAACAGGCCACTATTTTTGTTCAGGCTTTTCAGCACTACATATGTGTATGTTTGTCTTTTTGTTTATCTACGATTTGATCTTCACATCAATTTGATCTTCACAAACTCTTCTTTTAGAAAATATATCACGTTTTGTGTGACAGCGAAACATGTCACGATATATTTTTGAAAATAAAGTTTGTGAAGATCAAATCGTAAGGTGTAGTTTATGAAAAGATTTATGTGTGTGATTTATTAATGTTTGAAAAATATTGAAAACGCTGCTCAATCCCTTTGAGAAACAACAAAAAGAAAAGCATATATGCTTCGCTACTAGTAAAGATTGCTATTTTTATATATACATGTAGTAGGCTCTACGAAAGGCCATCTCGCACAAGAACGAGGTTGAAGAAAAACAAAGGAACGTTTGTCTTTTGGAATCGATAATCGTAAATGGAAAATATTTTTTCTCGATGAAAAGGTGTGATTAAGGACAGGCTTTACTTCAGCGGAAGAGTCCTAGGATATCATCCAACATATCAGTGGACTCTACTCAACAAGCTGAGCACTGACTCCCCTGTTTGGGAGGCACATGGTCAAAACAAAACAGTTATGAAATTCCCATCATAAATCTATGGAGGAGCGTCTAACATGGACCAGAGGTTAGGTTAGGTTTAGTTTGGTTAGGTTAGGTTAGGTTAGGTTAGATCAGGTTATGTCAGGTCAGGTTAGGTTTTGTTACGTTAGGTTTAGTTAGGCTAGGTTTGGTTAGGTTAGGTTAGGTTAGATGAGGTTAGGTTAGATTAGGTTATGTCAGGTCAGGTTAGGTTTTGATACGTCGGGTTAGGTTAGGTTAAGTTTTGTTGTGTTAAGTTAGGGTAGTGGGGAACAGAAGGGTGTGGCAGCCAAACATGTCGTGGACGCGCATAGAATGCAAACGTGCAATAAAATACCTTGGGTTACGAATGGATATTTTTCGACGAATCATACACAAAACAGTAGAGAAGGCAGAAAAAACTCTGCCGGTACTAGCAAGAATGATGTCTAACATAGGTGGACCCAAGACCAGTGAAAGGCAGGTACTTTGCAGCGTTGTCTACTAGATAATGCCGCGATGGTATGGAGAACAGCGCCCAACATAAAAAAAATACCTAGCGAGACTCCACAAGTACAAAGGGCGGCAGCCATAATGATGAGTAGCGCGTACAGAACCATATCGCGAGAGGCGGTGCTGGCGATTGCTGGAGAAATGACGGAAGAAAGTGACAGAGTGTACAGAGTTGCTAAATAGGAAAACAATCCAAAGAAAGAAAGAAGAATGCTAGAGCGGTGGCAAGCAGACTGGAGTCGACCGGGAAAGGGGTCATGAATCAGGACCATAACAAAAGATTTAGGGAAATGGACCAATAGGAAACATGGAGAGGTGGGGTATCACACCACACAGGCTCTCAGTGGACATGGCTGTTTCAAGGAACTACCTTAACACCATAGGGAAAGCTCAGAAGGACGTATGTAGATTCTGTGGACATAGATCCAATGACGCGGAATACGCCATTTTCAAATGCGAAAAATGAACGGTAGATATGGAAAGAACAAGCAGGGTGGTTGGGATAGATATAAACAAGAACAACCTGGTCAGCATGAAGTTGAAAAGTGAAGAAAACTAGTTGGCAGGCAAAAAACTATCAACAAAAATTTTGAAGACCAGGGAAGAAGAAGAAAGAGAAGAGCAGACAGAAGGGTAAAAAACGGCGCCGTCTTGAGGTAATGCTCATGGCAGTTCCGAGACGCATGGTAGAGGAGGAGGGTTTTAGTGGGTAAAAATCCCACACTACTCTGCCGCTAGATCAACATCAGGGTATCTTTCAGAAGATTTCCCTTTCTCATTGAAAAAAAAGTTGATTTGTTGTAAGTAATGATATTTGGTGTTTTTCGTTAATGTGCCTTATAATTTCAAAGGTTAGACCTCCGCATGTGTTCTTTTTCGCACTTCCCATGGACTTATAATGGGAAAATCAAAGTTTTGTATTTTTTATGTTCTACACATGCGTCTCATATAACATATGTTATGTGACTCAAACCGTCGAATAGAGTTACGTGATATGTGAAATGATGTCCTAGGACACTTCCGCTAAAGTAAAGCCCTACCTATATCAAAATATTTGAAACTGGGATGTAGCCTACTATTGTTCATAGATGAGTGTGGTGATTTCAGCTATTATAGAGTTACACTCTCATCAAGTTTTGTGTAATGATTTGTTGGCATTCAAAATCTACCAAAAATGTAAACTCCATTAAGTAAACGCCGTTAATTCGTTAACATTCCAATAACGGCAATTATGATAATTTACTGCGCAATTCGTAAAAACAAAACACTCGACCAAAAAACAAATGTTTCAAGGGAAATATTTATCATTGAATATCCGGTCACACGTACGTTCCCAAAATTCCAGTTGGCGTTGACAATAATAGAAACTATTCTCGCCCATGAACCCGTTATATAAATCACTTGCTACAAACACTTGTTCATGAAAACTTGACATTGATATGGTTTTTTTTGTACGATTGTTCACAAAGAATGATCATATAGCGATACTGTAATAAGTTTTATGTTGAATATTTTGTATATTTGGATACCTATTGGGATAAATGAGTCTATTACTGAAATCAATAATGAACATGGATTTGCAATTTTGAACAAAACATCATATATGCACATTATCCCTACTAATATTACAAATGCGAATCTAAGTTTGTTTGTTACAGTTTCACGCGAAAACTACTTAACCGATCATCATGAAATTTTGTACACATGTTCTTGGAGGTATTAGAAGTAACATAGGATAATTTCTATTGGAAAAATATCTTTTATGTGAGATTGTTGAATTGCTTGTCAAAAAATCTCAAAATCTATTTACTTTAACGTCGTTTGGCATTCTAGTAATGAAGTTCCAACCCTCAGTACCGTAATACCATCGCACTTTATTATTCACAGTACTTAACAACAATATCCAACCCAATTGACTATAGTTTCAGCTGTTTGGAATTTTTCTATATTTATTGTTATTGTTTTGACCCACGATTGTTTTATCGTGAGTATGAATGCTTAATGCACACAAGAATTACAATAGCTCTTGTGAAAAGATAGGATAGGAAAAATAACTAGCTAGATGTACTGTAGACAAGACAAGAAGTCATCTTGAAATTTAGGACCTACCATTAAAGTATCATTCAATGAAATACCGGTTGATGTTTTAGCCGAACCGTCAAATACGACTCGAATTTTGGTAGTCAAACTGTCGTCCTTTCTAACAGCATGATGGGGAAGATAAAAACCCCTGGCAGTATCGTCTTGACCGGAAATACGAGACATATGACCCAGTTTTTGATCTGGATCCTTTTGGAATCGCATTTCTAATGCGTAGAAACTCCTCAAACTCAGTTTGAGGAGTGCCTAGAAGATGACAGTACTACCAACTGTCGAAAGCGTTCGCAGATAATTAATAGAAGATATAAAGCTTCAAATCCTTTTTGTAAAATTCAATATTGAAATACTGAAAAGTTCTTCACTATACATCACATACTATTGAATATTCCACTGTCAGAACGTAATTTTCTGAATGAACTGCATTTTATCAAACAAATCGCTGTCAGAAACGGTTACAAGATACTTATCAACTCCATACCAAAAAACTGCGAGACATTTACCACTTCATGAAACCATAATAAGCGTCTTAGGCCATTGACATACTTTGACGTACTCACCAATGACATCGCTCTTTTTTGAAAAGGAAAGACTTTAGGTGGCTCACCAAACAAATTATAATTTGAGCAGATTTTTCAAAAATAATATTTCAGTGTCATATAGATAATAATAGGTGTTATTGATGACTTGTTTATTTCGTTGAAATTCACGATCACTTTAATGAAAAGAATGAAAACATTTCGTCAAATTTCCACCGATTATTTTATTTTTACGACCGGTTTCGGTTTTTACCCCATTATCAAGTATAAAACTAACATGTGGAATCTGAAAACTTGTTTACATCGAGAGGAGTAGTGAAGATAACCTCAAAATCTTACACATATGTAATAAAGAAAAAAAATTAATTTGTTGGAAGCCATGGAAATCAACAAATCAATTAAAAACGCAAAATATATACCCCTAAACGAACAACTCGACTTATGTAGGCCTCCACTCTTGAGTTTATAAGTTTAACAATCTTTATAATCTTCAGTGTTGACTTTTATAGTTGACACCCTTGTTAAATACCCCTCCTTCTAGCACACCTGAAAACTCCCGAAATAACAGAGTTTTCAGATTTCACATGTTAGTTTTATACTTGATAATGGAGTAGAACCCGAAACCGGTAGTAAAAATAAAATAACTAGAGAAAAATCAGATAAATTGTAAAATTGTTTACATTCATTTCAATAAAGTATATAGAAAATAATAATAATCGACTTTATTTAGTATTTATCATTACATATCAGGCGAAGTTTGGCTATAGCTACTCTTAGTGGTCAGTGGGCTTTGCTTGAAGATTGGCAGTAAACAAATCTAAAGAAATGAACTTCAAACGTTCAAGGCAGTCTCGAATATACCTACCTACACAGTAGGTTGAATGGACTGACGCCTATCAGAAAAAAACTACTCTTCTGGCTAATACCACGAAGGGCCTTGGATAATATCCGACAGGCGTCAGTGTAGGAATCTTCACGGAATATTTCCTGCATTTGCATTTGGCAGTACAACTGAAAGAGTCGACCTTAAATTTTGGAACGGGCACACTTGCAGACCGATTTCGGGCTCATGTGCCACTCATCAGTGCAAGATAGGTGTCATCATCGACCCAAAGTCAATGATATTCTATAATTAAGAATCGGAATTATTTTAGAGTATTTCATTCATCTTCCGAACAACAAAATGTCAGTCTATCTAGTGGACGAGTTACTAACCAACTGCATATCCAAAATTTGCCCAATCCTTCTGAATAAGGAAAAAAACTTCTTTATTAGTTAGTGGACTATGCAGTAAACAAATCGAAAGAAATGAACTTTGAACGTTCAAGCCAGTCTCGAATATATCTACACAGTAAGTTGAATGAACTGACGCCTATCAGAAAACAACTACTACCCTGATTAATTCCACGAAGAGCGTTGGATTTTATCCAACAGGCATCAGTGCAGGAATCTTCACGGAATATTTCCTGCATTTGCATTTGGCAATACAACTGAAAGAGTCGACCTTCAATTTTGGAACGGGCACACTTGCAGACCGATTTCGGGTTCATTAGCCACTCATCAGTGCAAGATAGTTGCCATCATCGAACTAAAGTTAATGGTATTCCATAATTGAAAATCGGAATTCTTTCAGAGTATTTCATTCCTCTTCCTAAGTTGGAGCGAACAACAAAAAGTCACTCCATCTAGTGGACGAGGTACTAACCAACTGCATATCCGAAATCAAGCAAAAAACTATAAACAACATAGTAACTGAAACAGTAGCTTCCAACAGTCAATGATATTTCGGATAGCTATTAAGGTTACAACAAACAAATTTCAATATTTTGTAAATATTCAACTCCCAAATGAAAACAATAATTTTTGAATGTCTCTAAAGATACTGAATAAAAAAACACTTTTTGGAAAAATTTTTCTCATTCCGTATATATGGCCATTCCGCCCCTAGACTCAGCACATTACCAGCCTTCCAACATAAATCCTAGTTCCATAAACCCCGAGATAAAGTTTTGTACAAGTTTTCCAAGTGCATTTTGTGCGGCTTGGACCGAAGCCAAAGCGTTCTTCAACCGCAGTACGCTTCTTATCCGGGACCGTCCGTCATTTGTTCGCAATTCGACTGATGTTTTGTGAACACCGTAGGCGTTGACCTACGAAACACTTGACACACAAAATAAAAGGAGGGAACAGGAGGGTTAATTGCTCGTGACCTTTGTCTAGACTACGGTTCAGATATTTTCGTTTGCTTTACTAATCTCATACTGAATATTGCTATAGAGTATGTGTATCTGAACTCGAATGCCTGATACAATTTTCTTATGAAATACATGGAATTTCAAATATCTCAGTCAATGATGACAATAATAATAATAATTATAATAAGGACAGACCGATAACATTAGTTTTTTACGAGTATATTATACACACGAATACTCACCGCTGTTGACCGAGTGTTCGAACGGATATATGAGCGTAGAGGGTCGAAGAGAGGAGTCACTGGATGTGAAGAGAACCTGCTCATCGATTGATGCGAAATGCAGGACTCAATACAGTATAAGTGTAACCTCTTTATGGCCTGGATCTATTACCGCACGGCATTTGATACAACATCGCATGAGCTCATCTTGCATTTGTTCAGATGTCTTGCCGAACCCAACAAACTAGTGAAATGCTCTGATTAACTGATACCGCTCTGGCGAACTCGCTTCACCATAACATCTTGTCAGCCTTCTCTTCTGCATCACCGTATTGCCATTATCCGTTGCGCTCAGAAATACTCGAGTATCACTGTGGCACCCCTGGAAACCGGAGGTACAAGGTTCTCTATTTGTTTTATATGTATGATTGTGAATTTATGCTTATATAGAAAAGGATTACCATCAGTCCTTGAGGGTGGTGAAAGAGTACACTCATGCTATCGGTACGAAATCCGGGATTGACAAATGTGCAATGGTCCATCTTAAAAAACGACGATGCGGGGACTACGGAGAAGATGTGCAGCTCGTAGATAGAGGCATCCTGCACCATCTAGATGCTGGAGAGACGTATACTCACCTCAAGGTGAAATAACGCCACTCACGAGAAGTAACAAGAGTGAAGAACTCTCTTCGCGGCAAGTATCAGCACACGTTAAAAGGTAAGACCTCGTTAATCCTTAGCTGGCACAAGTTGTGCCAGCTAAGGTGTCGTGGTTGTCGTTCGTAGGGGTACGACAGCTGGGTAACGGAAAAACAGATTTTAAGATTTTTTAAACACTCCAACAAATCTGGCCATCGGAACTGTCGAGAAAGAATAAAGTTGCTGCAATGAATATGCTAGCTATTCAAAACTCACCCCAATCTTTTGGAGCGTGGTCCGCGACCATGAGTGAGTAGGAACTGGAATATTTCTTTAGAGGGCAGCTGCAATGATCACTTCACTCTTGCGGCTATACAAGAATGAGCCTATGCATGAGAACTTCTTCAACAACATTGAAGACCGAATGCACTAGCATTAGGGTTTCAGAAAAAACTACAGTATTCAAACTTCTTTCACACAATCAATCAAAACAAAATGAATTAAGAAAATACACCACTACAATAAATCACAGTGGCTTTTGTGTTGTATAATATTTCACTGAAACTTGAAATTATAATTACGATTTTATAAATCAGTCATATTATTATAATAGTAACATTTGGAACGGAATTCTAATTAGAATCAAAATTACAAATAGACATTAATGAAACTACAGACTCATGGATAATGACTGAATTGCACTATCAAATAAACTCATGAATCTGTAATCTTTGGCACTGGTTACTATTTTTTAAAGGTTTAGTAAAGCAGTACGTTTCCATATTCATAATTCCACAAACTTTTAACAATGCTATGGAAAAACAACTAAGTTGGTCGACTCTTTTACTAGAAAATTGAACTTTAGTTCGACTTTGTATAGTGCCATAACTATGGTTGTGTAGTTGAAAAATTATTTTATTTCCAAAATTCAATAGGATATATAGGCAATATATTTATTTAATGTCAAATGTTCAAAATTTGTTGATGAATTGTCTGTAATGTAACCTTTAGGTCTACCGAATATTATTTTCATAATCTAGCACATTGAGACATTACTGTGATACCATACCCCTTTCCCTATGATACCATAGAAAGAAGTAATGATCTATTTTGAGATGTGATTTGTCTAAAAATTTTTTCAAGAACCCAAATCTCGAATTTCACTAAACTTAATTCGATTCCTCTTTTCCTTAGCCCTGTTGTTGAGAACTCTCAACAACATTTTTCCAAATACGGACCTGCCAATCAGAATGAATGCATTATAATTTGAAAAATACCCATCTCAAAATGGTGTATACATTAAGCAATTGTTGAAATCACTCATTTCACTCCACAAACAATAATATTAGGTTTTTTTTTAATTCCTGTCATCCATTTTGCATATATTTTATTGAAAAATAAATTCCTTCAATTGGATGACCATGTGTAATTCAACAAGGCCTGGTGATATATGATAAGATAATTGACAGATATGTTAAAAAAGTGGATGATTACCGGGTTTGTGAAGGCATGCTAGAAAAAAATAACAGAAGTAAATTTATATTCAGGCGTTTGTGGTTAACGATGTTATGATTTGATAAAAAAAAGGATAATAGTTTGAGCAAAAAAGTGCTGAATCTGTCAAATGTATACTCAATCGAGAACCTGTGAATTCGAACAGGTGTGTACACAATAAAGAGTTTTCAGAGGTGAACGCAATTGAGAGGCAACTGATGTGAGGACCTTAATATAGTACTCCTGAAGGTCATAGTGTGAAAAGTTATAAATATTTTGATAACTTCTGGAATATAAAAACCATTTAGAAACTTAAAAGAAGGGACCTTCACTACTATTATATCAGGATGAGCGCATAGGTGAAAAATACAATGTATAATTGTTTCAAGTTTCTTCAAAATTGAGTGAAAACGGCACAACTATCATTTGATATGAACGTAGAAACGCTGTAAAACTTATTCATCACTCAATGTTTTTCTTTATTTTTGTATTTTTGTTGTTCTGACTAAGCATGCGACATTGCATTTGGATTCCAGGACATCGTGATCGACTAGAGGTTGCATATCTTAATGAGATTCTAGAAGTAATTTCGAATTGGTTTGAAAATAACCAGATTTTCAATGCCACAAAAACCCAGGCATCGGTTTCATCCAAGAAGATAAATGTCTCCGAACCGGATATAATAATGTCAGACAATTCCGCTTTCTGCTTTGATGAGTTTGTTGGGGGTTAAAATGGACACCAATATGTCTTGACACAATCATGTTGCTGGAATTGCAGAGGCTGCTTCTCAAAAGCTTAGAACACCGTTCCAAACCAGTGAACTGTACACACCTCAGCAAATTTTGAAGCTCTATAAAGCTCAGATCAGACCTTCTTTGGAGTATTGTTTTCATGTATGGAGCTCTTCCCCCAAACATACCCTGAAGTTGCTGGAATCCATCCAGAAAAGATCCATCCGCCTGATTGAAGACGCGAACATCACGTGCAACCTTGATAGCCTGGAACATAGAAAAGTTGGAGATTTGTCTCTCTTCTATAGATATTTTCAAGTGTTCAAGTGACTTGGCATATTTGATTCCACCAAGAGCAGTACAGAAGTACGTATCAGAAATGAGCGACGAAATGTGGCAGCTCATAGTTTCGAGGATCAACTCGATACACCTCGAACTTTACTGTTTAAGAACTCTTTCATCTGGAGAACTACGTTTATATGGAATAATCTTCCTGAGAAGGTTTTTTCAAAAGGATTTGACCTCCAGCGATTCAAATCCAATGTGAATCGCTACTTTCGCACAGGCACCGCTCTGAGAGCTCCTCAAGGATTTTTCTGTAGTGCTTGTATTTTGTCCTTCAAAAAAAAAGGAAGTGCTAAAACGAGGCCGTCGAAGAAGTAGTATTGTGATAAAATTATTTTACACTCATGTGACTCATGTGGCTGCTCATTGTTTTGGGGTTCAACTCAGTACACCTCTAACTTTACTGTTTAAGAACAGTAGTGCTTGTATTTTGACCTCAAAAAAATTTCCAATTCGTTTTTGAGGTCGATTTGATGGTTAGTTTCAAAATTATGGAGCATTTTTATTGAGAAACAAAGTCTTTATATTTGGAATTTTGTTAAAGAGATATTTGATTGAGTAGTACTGATTGAACACTTATGTCGTATATTCATTTATGTACCTTTTTCTGTCTTACAAAAATCATATACATCATATACACTTTCATTCGAAATGGAGAAAAATATATTTAATTTCCTGATGAATAAACCATTCTCTCAGAGAACTGACAAATATTAAGGATTTTTTTTCGGAAAATGTAACGGCCCATTACTTCATTTCTGACGTTCTGCCTCTCAGACTCAAAATGTGTTTTCAATATATTTCAACTCGATTTCAAACTTCACTCCTCGCCCATCAAAATATCAATTCGAAACCTTGTTTCGTAAATAACTATTTTCATTCGATCATTTTTCTTTTCGAGTACGTATTTTCTGACACAGTTCATCAATTTCAATTCCATTTCAGTTCCCGTTTCGATATCGAACAACGAGCTCGCGAACAGCATCGAAGAAGAGGACGAGGATAACGAAATACCCATCCTCGAAGACGATTCCACGACACACGGATTGGAGAGATTAAGTTCGGCGGCTACATGTCTGGTGGCAGGGGTCGAATACACTCATGGGCAACAGGTAAGAAACTCATTTCGATTGCTGCTCGTTATTTCCTGTTCGATATCCTAGTTTACGAGGGAAAGGATAAGTGAAATGAAAGACCCAGCTTTTGATATAGGAAGGTTTTGAGATACGTATCGTTTTTGGGATACCAGGACAAATATTCGTGATATCAATAGAAAAACTGACGCTATTATTATATTATTATACTGTTGTTATAGGTATTAGTTATAGGTAATAGAATAAGGAACACTCATGTTTGTTGTTAGTTACGAAAATACAAAGTTGAATGAATGAGCTCTTATGAATGACCACGTTAAAGACATGATGTCAAGGGACATGCTGGTTCATCCTAGAGCATGAAGGAATCAATATCAATGGCGGATAATCTTTTGTTTGTTGATCACAAGTTGGTGGTACCTTCGAATCTAAGAACTGAAATGTTGAGTTGAAGGATTTATATGAAGGGCATATGAGAATGGAAAAAATGAAAATATGAGCAAGGCAATGCATTTTTTGGCCAGGAATGACAAAGAACATAAGAAATGAAGTAATAAGTTGTGAAACTTGTAACAAATTTCGAAATAAAAATAGAAAAGAAACACTCATTTCAAACGAAGTTCCTAATAATGCTAGGAAAAAAGTTGCTTCTGATATGAATTTCTAAAAATAGCTGAATAGCTACCCATAACAATTATATCAGGCAAAAAAACCTGAAATGAAATAACAGTCAAATAAAACACAAGTAAAAAATATAACAATTGGAAGAAAAATAAAAAAATAACAAAAAACATAGACACAAGTTACTTCACGACGTTTCGATTGCTAGTATCTACAATCATCTTCGGGTGAATTGATTTTAATCCAATAGCCACCGGTGGACAGGTTTCAGCCTATTGGGCATCGTCTATACCGGGCAGGCGGAACTTGATTGAAGACAAAATGAGAAAAACCAAGAAAGTACTTGATAAAAATAGCTGTGTAAACGCGAACGAAACATAAGTGGAACCACCTATTGGTGTGTCACCCAAGTCAACTTGCCAAGTTTTTATGTCAGTGTTGGTGGTTTGACCAATCAATCGACAACTGCGGTAGCAGTGATAAAAATAGCTATGTTTACGCAGCGATTTTTATCAAGTACTTTCTTGGTTTTTCTCATTTTGTCTTCAATCGAGGACCGCCTGCCCGGTACTGACGATGCCCAATAGGCTGAAACAGCTGTCTACCGGTGGCTCTTAGATTGAAATCAATATGGGAATGATCAAAGAGTACTTATCCATTTATTTTATATATATATATATATATATATATATATATATATATATATATATATATATATATTTCAATATTAAATTCTACAAAAAGGATTTGAAGCTGTATATCTTCTATTAATTATCTGCGAGCGCTTTCGACAGTTGGTAGTACTGTCATCATCTGGCACTCCTCAAACTGAACTGGTCATCCTGTTGTCTGTCTCTTTATACGGTCAGAGCGTTTTAACTCAGGTATTTCAGGTACTTTAGGTAAATTTGCCTGTATTTGTTCTGCATCAGGTACTCTTCTTTGTGTTAGATCTTCTCTAGGAATGAATGTGTATGGTTTTGTTTAATATATTGTAAGTGAGATCTTGTTGTGTTTTGATTTGTACTTGTTCCTCGATAAGTGATTTATGACTGTTGAATTTATGGATGTTCAAGTTTTCCCAAATGTCCATGCGGTTTTCCTTGTTGATTTGTTTTATTAGTTTTATGTTCTTTGCTGGGGGGAAATTATGTTTGTTTTGCCTTGAAATCTTTTTTGTAGAATTTAATATTGAAATACTCAAAATAAAGGAAAATTAGTTGCATCAATCAAAAATATATATATATATATATATATATATATATATATATATATAAAATTTATATATATATATATATATATATATATATATATATATATTTCTATACTTTTCAAACCTGTAATTCTTAGGATTTTACAAATATCTGCTTTTGGGGATGAGAACGGTCCGCCCCTCGACAAACCAATCCAAAATCGGCTGCTCTCCGTCCAGCCATGAGTTGAAAAGTCTGGCCTTATGACGGTGGGTGCTTGGTAGTTCTTTCTCCCAATGGGTGTTCAGCCCATCTGGGTCTGGAGTAGCAAAGTTCGTGGAACCTACAGGGGCTCTTCGAATATCATTCGAGGTTATCGGGTTGCGCAGTGAATTCAGCTCTCTGCTGAAAATTTACAACTGCGCAAGAGCTGGTGTGTCTTGGAGGCCTTTGAAATAAGCGAAACCTTAGGTTTTTCGTGATACTTCTCTCTCGCCTCACCAGTGACTTCTTAGCAGCCACTAGTATTCGTTTCCTATCGAGTCCGTGCTGTTTGGTGGTCAACAGCACGATCTGGATCAAAGTGTGATGGATATGTCGTTGTTTAGCAGATATTCGCCGCACTGCGGGCATGAACGGTCTGTGGCCGCCCTGTAAATTAGATATGAGACGCGTGTAGTCTTGCCAACGTGATTTCATCCGGTCAATCGTCAGAAACGCAATGCCGAGATTTTATCCCTTCGATTCAGAAAGCGATTGGACGACGCTGTACATGGCGTGTCAGTGGTAATTTGCTAGATATTAGCCTCTTCTGTTAGAACACTATGAACCTTTGCGTCCAAACAAACTAGTTCCTATTGATTCAGGGGCCTGTTTCTGTGGAGCGTCTCTCGTATTCTGATTATCCCCATTGATGGAATGATGCGAGTCTCCTCTAAAATCATGCAAATGGGTGGTAGAACTGTCACTTCCACCACTTTTTCAGATGAGATACGTAATCCCTAAGGTTTTGGGCGGAGAAAGCGGCATGCTCCGGATGTGCTTGGCACTACCGCCATGTATCCTCTTCGCACGGGCTCCCTACAGCTTGTCAAAACTTGGAAGAGACTTGAAAATTCTATCTCTCTCTTTCTATTTCTCTCACACAGTCTCCTAACGAACGCGCATCTTAGGGGAGGTGCTGAGCCGAAACTTCGAAGTCGCTTCATAGATTTGACAAGCTGTACTTATGACTATTATCACCCCAAATCAAACTATTATTATGATCATTATCAAAATGTAGAACATTTCTCGAAAAGTAAATTAGTATTCATACGAGTTTGAGCAGGACCTCGAATCGATCAGAGCTTTCACGCACCTTCGAGCTTTTTTGAATCATGAGGGGGTCCTGATCCCTTTTATCCACTTAGAAGCAGATTCATAAAAAACGGGTAAAAGTGCCTTTAAGTGACTAAAGAAATGCAATCGAAAAGTCTAGCTAACTTTACAACCCCGTAAAGGTTGATATTTGAATAACACTTAATATCGTAAGTATATCACATATCCAATGATTTTCTGGGCGTATAAAAATAAGTATATTTTTGAGTGATGTACTGATGTATCCAAAACATTAGAAACAAAACGTTTCATTTATATATAACTACAAATAGGTGAGTACATATTTGAACATGAAGTTATTAGTAATTTAACTTTATTTTAAGGTAATACCAAAGATTGCTTGTTTATTATATGTCTATGACCATCATCTGGAAGATAATAAAATTCAGTGATATTTATGGCATTACAAACACATCTTACCAGAGGTTATTTTTCATTTTTTTGATCGTTTGCGATATTATGACCGAATACATACATTTCACCAAGTTTTCTCATCAACTGTGAATTGATAAAAATATACTTTTTTGAAAAAGCTCACTTCCATAATGATAATATTACTTGATAATAAAAATTGAAGAGTTATTCGTGATTTCAAATATCACTATCATTAAATATCATATGAAGAAATGGAAAAATCAAATAATTATTACTAACTCACCAAGTCAGATATTTCATATTAGGTATGTTATAACTCACTTGAGAAAAATAACTTTTTAAAAATTAATATTTATTGAATATGGAAAACAGATCTGTATCCCCAGAGTTGAGTAGTAACAGTATGACAACTAGAATACAACTAATTTTATTACGCCACGCAGGACGTTTTTATATGAAAAAATATCATGAAGTAAGCATCTAGGTGAACAAAGAACGGTAAACGGCGCCTGGGATCTTTCTGGAACTGCCTAGGTGCCGGATGTTGATTCAGCTATGTTCTTGAGTTGGTCACCTTGGAGATGAATGGTAGAGGTCAGCCATGGGCCAAAAAAGTTGGTTCCTTATGAAGCAACTTTTGGGCTGTAAAATACAAAAAATATATTATTAATCGTCTAATGTGATTTCCTCGTCCTCGGGAATCTCATCTTGAAGGCTAGGTCTTCTTCTTGGGAACATGCTTGTAAAACGCTTAAAAGGCCTGAAGGGTCTTGGAGGCGGTGGTGGGTTGTTGACATCTGCAATTGCTAGGCTGCTGGGACGTCTTCTTCTGAATTTACAAAAGGTGTACAGAATTATTAACACAATAATTAGCGTAATGGTGAAGTATGTAAACCAAGAAATATGTTTGGTTACATATGGTTGATTCATCAAATCATCCAGGGTTTTGGAATACGAATCAAGTTTGTGTTTGGCAATTTCCAAATCATCGACATTCAAATCGTTCAATTTCAATGGCTTCAGTTTTGGAATACTTGATTTTTCCGGTAGGTTATTGCAACATTCGTATGGTATTAAGACTGGATGTGATCCATACGAGATATTTGAATATTTCAAAAATCTGGAATCAGCTTGAATTTTTGTTACTCCAATAAAGGCACTGCATTCCGTTTCAAGGGTTATGAGAGAGTTTTTGTTTATTAATTCCGTTTTCACTTTCTTTTCGGGACATTTTATAGTCACTTGTAAAGGTTCCGAGAGTATCACTAACCATAGGTTCGTTTCAATTTTGTGCACTTTATAATTCTGACTGAAAAATAAGGAGCTCTGACAGTTGGTTGGAAAGTTTTTCGTGTACTTGAAAATTTGGTGTTCACAAATTGAGTTTTGGTCAATCGGATATGCGAACATATTGTAACACAATTTAGTTTGGAATGTCAATGTCTTACACGCACTTATATCCGTGATTGGTATGAACATTAAAGAGTCATCGTCTTTCGCGATATATTGTTGTGAAATTGGCAAAATATGATGTAGCCCTGTTCTATCATCAAATATTGGAATGGGGTACACATGGTATAGGGTATAAATTGGAGGTTCAATCAATGGGACTTTGAGTACAAATATTAGGTTGTGCTCAGTTTGAAAGGCTTCTAGTTCAATTATTTCGAGATATTGAGCTATTTTGTCCAATTTTGATTGGAGAGGAAGGTTATTTCTTCTTAAATTTTGAGAAATTTCTAGTAGTGCATTTATTAAGTGATCAGGTGTTACGATTGACGAGTGAATAATATTTAATCTTGCAAATGTAATTGAATTCAAGGCGTCATCAACGTTTTCTTGAATAAATAAAAAGCTTTCCATAAGTTTTTCACAAATTTCTATAAATTTCAATTTTGCTTCCACTTGTGCTATTCTGTCGTTCAGTTCTGTTATTGACTTTTCTATAACTCGAATGTCCTCATTAAATGTTTTTTCATCAATTTGCAATTTTCTTATTGTTGTATTGAAATTTTGAATAACTGAAGTAGTAACGGATATTTGATTTTATAATAAATTCTCTAATTGATGTTCATCGTTTAAAATTCGCCATCTGAAGCGTCAAGATTTCCAGTAATTGACTTAAAAATAGATCCAATGCCATTTATGAGACCACGTTTATTTCGTCTAAGGTGTTTTGCATCCATTGCAATTTCACGAAACTTATCTCTCAACGCTTGAGCTAGTTGTAAGATAAGGCCGGTGTGCGTTTTGACTTCAGAGCGAAATGTGCTCATACTCTGACTGTAAATCGAGGTCATGCTGATTAATGAATCTAGAATCTTAACGTTGTTATCAAAGGCTTCTTTGATTTGGGAAATGTTTTTATTGACGAGTAGCGTCCATTTGTCGTTCGTAAGAATAATATTACCTTTTTCATGATAATATACGGCTTCGGTATTGTTGATTGTTTCGATTTTGTATGGACTGGTTACAGGGAACGCTACTGTTCCGAGCAGTAGGAGTGACCTGAAAATAAATTTAATTTTCAGGATACGGTTTCATCCTATCAAAGCTCACTTTTGTTCTTTGATTTGTTTGCACATTTAGAAGTATTGCTGAGTTTTGAAAGAGTTGTTCAATTATGAATGGGCCGTTGAATTTATTTTGCAATTTGTCTTTTATTTGCGATTCCTTGACGTAAACTTTATCGCCTACTTTGTAATTAGGTTTTTCTCCAGAAATATTTTTATCGAAACGGATTTTAGCTTTTTCCTTTTTCCTTTCGATTTTTTCTCGTGCGACTTTGTAATAATGAGAGAGTCTGTTATTTAGGTCTCTCACGTATTTTGTAATAAGTTGTTCTTGATTATATAGTATTTCTGGAGGCCTGCTTGCCGTGTGTCCGAAAACTAATACATGGGGTGTAAATCCGTGAGATTTGTTCTCAGAGTTATTATAACATATTTCCGCGAATGGTAATACATTAAAAGGGTGATCATGCGGGTGCTCGGACAGATGGGCTCTAATCATTTCTAATAATGTTGCATGGAATCTTTTCACAGATCCGTTGGATTGGGGATGATTGACACTAGAATATGTTAGCTTTATATCAAAAAGGGTACAAAGATCTCTTAGAAGGGCATTATGGAATTCTCGACCGTAATCACAGTGGATTCGTAATGGGGTTCCATAGTGCTGGAAAAATAAAAGTAGGGTATCTGAATTTCTGACGTTGGGTCGATAGGAGGAGGGTCTGCTGTTGTTGAGCCAAATTGAAAATCCTGATTGAATTGACTTTGCGGGTAATCAACAGATTCAACGTTCGGGTTTTCATGGAAATTTTGATATGTTGGAAAACTAGCTGCATAGTCTTCGTATTCGTAGGGGTTTTCAGAAAATTCATTAAAATTTTCATGATAACTATCTATGCCTTGATTGAGATAATGTGTTCTTTGAGTGTTTGTTCGATTAAAATAAGGATTGGGTTGTATAGCCGATGGTCTTTGTTGGTTTCGATTTTGTTTAATTAACGATGGTCTATTTAAATTTGGATTTGATGCGGGTTGATTAGGTCTGACACCTTGCGTTTGAAAATTTGTTTTTTGAAAATTTTGTTGAATCGATGAATTTTATTGGAACATTGGTTTTTGAAAATTTTGTTGGGGAATCTGTCTGACTCTACACTCAGTTTGGAGGTGTCCCTGTCGTTTACAGAGATTACAAAATTTTTGTTGTGTAGGGTTTTGTGCTTTTTTGTGTTGGTTAAGATTCATATTTTTATTGAGTTTCTGTTGTTGGAAGTAAGAGAGTTGTAGTTCTCTCTTAATTCTCGGCGTCCAACAAGTCACTAGTCTAGAACCACTAATGAGGTTGAAACAAACCTGTCTGGTGAATCTGTTCTTCTGAAATAGGTCACTGAATTGCTAAAGCAAGTTGTATTAAAGTCAGAATTATTAAAATTGATGATTTTGTATTACCCAAGTATGAATTTTTTTAATGATTTATTTCAGAAAAAAGCTATGCCTAGAAAAAATGTAGCAATTATGGAATTAATAATATTAATAATAATAATATTCATTCACCTAAGTGGCATGCAAAATGGAATCAACATCTTCAAGGTAAAGATGAATAAATTGTAAATCCACTGAGGGTTTTAACCCTGTGTGTGGTTAAATTAACAAATACGAAAAATAAAATAATGTTACATATAACACAAATACAATTACTCACACAAGACAATTTGTTGTGATAGTTAAAAAATATATTAATGTCATACATTGCAACATTTATGAAAAAAATGAAAGGTTACAGAAAAGTTAAGAAACAAACACTCACACACGGCTCAGAGACGTTTAAACTTGTTTGTCAGGATAACAAATATTGAAGTTTAACACATCATACATAGGTATTTATAAACTGAGGAGATACAAATATTGACTAAATTTTTAATATAAAATATATAAAATAAAATTATATACATATATTGATTACAAGGCAGAGAAGGCCAAGTTAATATTTTAGTAGTGTGAGATTCAAATTTCATGATTTACAACTGTTTCATATCGTTTGTTTTAAGTAATTGAATCAAATTAAATTATGGACACTCTTTCTAGGTAAGTTCTTTACTTTTGAATTGGTTGATATTACGGATCTGTTGAATATTCGAAGGTAAGATGTTGTATAGTTTTGGACCCAAACACTGATGTCATTTCTGGCCCACCGATTTATGCACACGAGGACATTGACTTTGCGAATTTGTATATGTATAGAATACAAACGTTCGTTTGAAGGTGATTGACAATGTTTCATGATAAATTTCATGACAACATCAGAACCTGCTTCAGATCCGGAATCAGATCCGTAGCAACCTCACAAAAAGCAGGACATCAAACGCGGACTGCGATTCCAAGCAAATCCTATATCGGTGAAACTGAGGGGTCATTGTAAGTTTGCATTGCTGAGCACAAGAAACACCCAAAGCGAGGGGAATCCAGCAAATCAGAAGTAGCAGAGCGTGTTTGAACCCATCAACATAACATTGAGGAGTTCCAAGCTGATATCATTCATAGGGAGGAACACTGTTATAGGAGGATATTTAAAGAAGCCACATATATGTTGTCCAACAAAGTGTTTAGCCAAAGTAGCGTAGAGATACGCATCATATAGAAACCCATATTCAAGCGAAAAATGACCAACTCCTGATAAACGGTCATCTCCTGTTGAACCGCTGAAGTGGAAAGAGGTGCTAAGTGATAACCCATAAGTGAGTGATCCATAAATAGTCATCTCTCGGAGAAATTAATCCGGTCATCACCCGAAGACGACTGTGGGTACTAACAATCGAAACGTCGTGAAGTAACTTGGCTTGGATTCTCTTCATTTTCAATTTTAATTTGAATTTTTTGTTTATTCGTCCTATGTTTTACTTGTATTTTATTTAACTGTAATTTCTTTTCAGGGTTTTTTGCTTGATATAATTGTTATTTTCAGCTATTGTTTTTAAATTTTTCATTTGTATTGGTTCTTTTAGGGATTTCAAACCATTTTACATAATATTAGAGAATGGAAGTCCACACTAATGAAATTCATATAGAATACAATATTTCCAGCCTGACAATTTATTTGTTTGTTGAGCAATAAGAAAAAACTTGCTAGCTCATAGATGACTGGAATCAATTGTTCCAATTGAAGGTAAAAAGCAGTTGACCAAATTGCGAGTGACAATTATGCATATTATTTAGGTCTAAATCAAAGTTAAAATCAATTCCGGAGTCGAAATTCGAAGAATATATTAATAAAAGTTTTCCATATGTTGAGAACATGAATTTTCAGTTGATAATGTTCATGTCCATTCCACAATTCAATGACCCTTCCTTCATAGATCATATCCAATAATTGCAAATCTCATAGACTTCGCTATGCATATGTGTTTTGAAATATTATCAAACTCACATTCTCGTAAATCCTTTGAACTTACTATAAAAACAAGGCTATATTTGTTTTAAACCTAACAAAATATTCTTGAACTACTACATGTTGTATATGCAAATCTGTATCCAGTCACGTTTTTATTGTAACATGTCGTGTGGCAACTGGAATATCTGAGAGACGTTTTCGGAACGAAATCGAGGTGACTCAATGCACTCACATACCTACACATTATTATGGTAGCCTCAGGAGCACTCCACAATCGAAGATCGACTGAATTTTTTAGTACCCAATTTTCGTTCTGCAACTGAGACAAAAGTCATTGCGATTTGTAATAGAATTGCTCGATTCTTGATGAAAATCATCTGTAACGTGTTTGTATGAAGATGATGGATAACGTTTCATGATGAATTTCATTAGTTTGGACTTCCATTGTCTAAATATCATAATAAATACAGGGTGTCAATTAAGTATGTACCATAAATTTAACAGACGATTCTTCAGGTAATTTCAAGATGAAATGTTCATATAAACATGGGTCCGCAAATCCTTCGTTCTCAAGATACAGGGTGTTGAAATAAAAATAAAAAAAAGTTATTCGTAAATATCTTAAATATCCTTTACCTAATTTTGTTGTAATTTGGAGATGGTATTTATAACATTGAGGAGCTAATTTAGCCTGAACGTGATTCAATTTATTAAGTCCAGTTGCATCTCGAGCGGGATTTGAATGAATATTTTTAACTTAAAAATGTACGCCACTGACTTCTGTGCAATTTTTATTATTCCTTTGGATTGAACAATTAGAAATACAACTTGTTTGTCTCTTGAATTTTTTTCGTATCTTGCTTAGTTTTTACGAAAAAAAAGTCGACCTAATTGCATATCCCTGGACCTCACAAGGAATAATATGGGGAATTAAATGTTTCTTTTGAAAATTATTATTTTTACAATTTTTCATTACCAATTACCTATGTAACAATAACAACAGATATTAAATAACATTAACATCTAGACTAACGAATTGCACTAAATCAAGTGTTGGAAATGGCCTCCTTCGGCTTCAATACAACCGTCTAGTCGCCGCATCATTGAATTTCGCACTGGCGTATTTTCTATTATGTCACATGAAATAATGATTTTATTCCGTATATCCTCTTCACTTTGAATAGCAGTTTTGTATACCAACGCTTTAAGGTGTCCCCAGAGAAAATAATCTAAGGGATACATTTCGGGCGAGCCAGGTGGTAACGGGTGTGGGCTTGCTCTCCCAATCCAGCGATTATAGTAATTTCCATCCAAAAATTGCCATGCCACTACACAAAAGTGTGGTGGAGCACCATCGTGCATGTACCACATACGGAATCTTTCCATGACTGGAATTTCTTCTAAAAGTCTAGGTAAAACAAATTCTAAAAACCTTCGGTATTCTTCTCCATTAAGTCTATGTGGAAGGAAGTGAGGCCCAATGAGATGGACACCGACAATTCCAACCCAAATATTGAAAGAAAACTGTTCTTGAAAATTATTTTCTATCAAGACGAATTATGTTTTCTAAACAATGGAAAGACTTTTTAAAAACGTTTATTTACACTTATTCAATGAGCTTTAGGACAGAGCCTTCGGCTGCACAATAAATGGAGTCAACTTACTAACTGACTAGTCTTGAGAATATCAGAGTTTATATATGAAAAGGAAAAGTGCATTAGATCATTGATGTAAAAGCATTACATCGTTTAGTGTACTTATCTAAGTAACCTATGACATATTTATGAGATTAGTAGTACAATGCGTTATTCATAAGGCTACATAACTGGCGTGTGGATTGTTTTCGGCCCAAATGTGATTTTTGTGGAAGTTAATAATTGAGTTGCGAGAAAAACAAGGTTCATCTGTAAACAATATTCGACTTAGGAAACCTGGATTTCTTCTTATTTTACTGCGTAAACAATTAGAAAAAGCTAGTCTTACAGGCAAATCTCTGGGCAATAGAGCTTGCACACGTTGCATGTGATAGGGATATAGCTGCTGGGCTCTTAAAATGTGTCACACTGTGACATGGGTCATATTCAGGTATTCAGCTATTTTCCAAGTACTGGTATGAGGATTTACTTCAATCTCATTTAAAACAGCTTCTTCAATTTGAACTGTTCTTACCATTACAGGCCTCCCAATGACAACCGTCGATCTTTTGAAGCTGTCTGTTTCAGAAAGTCGTGCATGGAGACGTACTCTATTTCATGGTAAATGCGTCTTGCAGCATTCGAGTTTCCGTGAGCCATTCCATAACAGAAATGCATATCTGCCATTTCACTGTTAGTAAATTGAACCATGTTTCACAAAAATGGTTCGAAAAATAACCACCAAACACACTTTTTATAACAATTATAAATTGAAAACTTATAAAGTTGACAACAACTGTCAAGTTGTTTACTGAATGCTGCAATCGTTTTCCAAGGCAACCCTTGATTATTATTTATGATATTTTCAGAAGAGTGCAAAATTCAATGGTGCGGCGGCTAGACGGTGATATTGAAGCCGAAGGAGCCGAAAGATATTGAAGGAACTTGCCTTGGAATCTCTTTATGTTTTATTCAATTTTTCTATTTGTTACTTGTATTTTATTTCACTGTTATTTCATTTCAGGTTTTTTCGCCTAAGGTAATTGTCATTTTCAGCTATTGTTTTTAATTTTTCATTTGTATTGGTTCTTTTAGGGATTTCCAATAATTTTATATGATATCTGTTAAAATCTGTTAAAATCTGTTTTTCCGTTAACCAGCTGTCGCACCCCTACGAACGACAACCCTCAGAAGTCGAAACTTGTGCGAGCTAAGGATTAACGAGGTCTTACCTTTTAACGTGTGATTCCTAACACGGACAATGGAATTAGACTTGGACATGGCTTACCAGATCAAATGATTATTTGAACGTATTTAATGAAAATGATGAAGATCAAACTCCAGTGTCGGATAGATCAGGAGCATATAAGTTGACTTGTGGTTATTTTCAAAAACTTGATATTGGTCGAATGTTAGGAAAGTACCTTGAGACTTGAGTATGAAGTGATATTGATAGTGATTGAAAACGTGCATATCTGATAAACGTTATATTTGCAGAATATCGGTCATGTAGTGGTTTTCGTTAGATGTCTACGTATATACCGAAATAATTACGTTCGCAATGAAAAGATCATGGAAGTGATTTCTGCCTGATTTATGTGCCAGAATTATGAAAAATTATACGTTCCGGATGCCCCCCACCTAGAAATGCCGTGGCATCAATAGGTCTTTCAAGGGAATAAAAAATTTCGATGATATCCGTAGTAGATTGGACAAGGTTACGGAATCATACGCGTATTCACGACTCTTCTACTTCAAGTCACAAATGGTAATTAATCAATACTACATTTCCTATCGTATAACATTATGTAATCGGCACTGTCACAGTCATCCCAGTGACTAATGCTTAGATGATCTGAAAGTCACGCTGCTCCGTCACTATTTTCATAGGCGAGTACTGCACAGCCATCCTGACCCGTCCACAACAACCTAATGTCTATGGACACCTGTAAAAAGAAGGGTCAAATATTTAATTACTGATACACCATCCACATTTGAATTCGCCATCAAAGGCTGATTTTACCATCAAGAGCTCGTATTGCCATCAAGGGCTCATTCTGCCATCATGGGCTCGTTTTGCCATCGAGGGCTCATCGAGCCATCGAGGGTTCATCCTGCAATCAAGGGCTGGTTTTGTCATCAAGGGCTCTTTCTGCCATCAAGGGCTCGTTTTGCCATCAAGGGCTCTTTCTGCCATCAAGGGCTCGTTTTGCCATCAAGGGCTCGTTTTGCCATCAAGGGCTCGTTTTAGTTCATTTACGTTAAGGTTTTTGGAATCTGAACGGCTTCATGTGCTCTGCTGCCACCACACCTTCGTATGGGCGGTTAGCTCTGCTGGCGTGTAAATCCTCCTTCACCTTATAACGGTCATTTGGAAGGACCTCCATCACTTTGAATGGACCTCTAAATTTTAGTAATAGCTTTTTACTTTCACCAGTTGCAGGGTTGCTTATGACTTTGGTCAAGACCAAGTCGTATCGAAAACTTTTGGTGGATTCCGTTTTTTATTAAAGGCGGTATTTTGTTTGCCTCAATTTTTTTCCAATCGTTGCGCCGTTTCAGCTCTTATCGCAGTGACGTCCACCATAGTAGTTGTTTACAGCTGATTCTCGGGCTCCCCTCACCACTATGACGTATTAATTGCTTTTTTTTATTGGTTGTTGTTTGGTGAAGTCAAGGTGATGTGACCTTGAAGGGTGTGGTGTATGGATCGTTCAGAATTTTTTTCCCGGTTCTAATCCTCCCCCCACCAATATGACGTGTTATTTGCTTTTTTTGTTGTGCAGTGAAGTCAAGGCGTTGTGACCTTGAAGTGTCTGGTGCATGGATCGTTCAGATTTTTTTTTCATATGAGATTTTGTGTGTTTATGTGTGTGTGTGTGTGTGGGAGAATGCACGGTACAGGGTTTCATCATGTGCTTGTTTGTCTATGTACAAACATACGTCTGCATACTTCGAAGATCCTCCAAGTAATAAATGCTCCATCGGTGTTAGGGCACCAAGTTAGTAGTGGAGTGACGTCACAGCAATAACCGTTCAACGGCTAGAGAGCGACATGTTCACTCCACGACGTGTGGCAGAGTAATGCGTATTCATCGGTCTGCCCTCACCTCTCCCGAAGCGATGAAGGTTCGCTCTAGCCCCGCTATCGATGGTGACACCACGGCAGCCGAGGACCGTCTGCCTAACGTCTACCCTCTCCGAGACCGCAACGACCACTGCTTGCTCGTATATCGACATCTGTTATCGCATTCAGTTGGGAGGTAATCTTGGCGCATGTAGTTGAGAAGTGGGGTTGGCTATGACGTCTTGACGGGTCCTATCAGAGTGTATTTAAGAAGCGTACGAGTGTTGGCTATGTCAGTTTACATCAAGTGAGTTAATGAGAACTATTATATAAAATGTATTCCTGTGACTGTGGTAAATCTTTCACTCGTAGTGATAATCTTCGTCGGCATCAGCTCCAGAGTTGCCAAGGAGGGCCTGCAGTGAAACGGATGAGAGTGGATAATGCAACACCTATGTATACGTGCAATTGTTGTAATGTGACAATTCCTATGACCCAAGTGAATTCTCACCGAAGAACCATGAGTCATAAAAATAATGCATGTGTTCAATTGTCTGACGGTGTTCAAATTATATAACGAATGCATTCAATTGCCGCATTGCTACATACAGGGTGGAGAGTTCGATTGTAACCAGTGACTACATGTCATTTTTCAATGAGATTAGGCAGAAGGTCATTGAATTACTGGAATCAGCCATCAGGATCCATAAAAGCATCAAGGTGAATATGGAAGTTTTTGGGAATTATATTCTTCAGACTGATGATTCGAGGGACACGAAGTCATTTAATTCCCAAAATAAAATAGTGGACCAATCTTCAGATTTGAATGCTGTTTTTGATGGATTCCGTGATGTAATTGTGGCTCAAACGACTGAGTTCCAGGATTGTGACTCAGGTATTCATTTTTTTAAAAATTTCAATAAGATTGAATAGTAATTTTTTTTTATAATTCAGGTTGGACTTGTGAAAAAATATTGTTTCTCGAGGTCAACATTAATAAATACAGTCCACTGGAAGGACGTTCATATGTGAAGCTGCCTCAATGTATTCAATGGAAGAAAGCTGTTGTGAATGTTCGTAATGAAGATCAATATTGTTTTGCTTGGGCTATAACATCAGCATTATATCCTGCAGATAGTCGAGTGTCCGAACTTACGTCATATCCACATTTTTCCACTGTTTTAGATGTCACAGGTATGGATTTTCCGGTTAAAGTTAATAATAAGAGTATCGAAATATTCGAAGATAGGAATGATATTTCAATTAATGTTTACGGTTTAGAGAGTACATTTGAGAAGGGTAAAATGAAGTATGAAGTGATTGGTCCATTGCGATACTCACAGAGAAGACTCCGGAGACATGTCAATTTGTTGTTTATAACTGATGACTCCGGTAATGGTCACTATTGTTAGATCAAAGATCTTTCAAGATTAGTTTCTAATCAACTATCAGCTCATAGACAGAAAAAATATTTTTGTGACGGATGTTTGATATATTTTTCTGATGAGAGATTGCTTTTACGTCATAATATGTATGATTGTAATCACATTAGTACCACAACACCAACTTCTAATTTAAAGATCAATAAATATGGTAGAATGGTTGCGGAAAATAAACTAATGTTTGAAATCTTTGAGAGGCAAATGAGGGTGCCATTTGTAGTGTATGCTGATTTTGAATCAGTGCTTAAACCGATTCATGTGAATGAGCCAAATCCTGAAAGTTCATACACGATTAAAACATTCAAACATGTCCCATATTCATTTGCTTATTTGATAAAGTGTTCATATAATGATGATTTGTCAAAATTTGTTACATATAGGGGTGTAGATGCAGCTCAGAAATTTGTGAGTAGCATTGAAGATGATTTGAAAGAGATACATGAAAATCATCTCAGAAACCCTAAACCGATGGATACACAAACTGACGAAGAAGAAGAACAGTTTGCTGCAGCCAGAACTTGTGGTATATGTAATAAAGCATTTACTGATGGTGAAGTCAAAGTAAGAGATCATTGTCATGTCGCAGGAAAGAAAAGATCACATGCCGCTCACTCGAAATGTAATTTAAATTTCAAAATACCAAACTTCATACCTATCATTTTTCATAATTTAAGTGGTTATGATTGTCATTTATTCATAAAAGAATTGTATAGGAATAAAGAGAAAGTTGATGTTATCCCGCAAACTAAAGAGAAATATATATCTTTCACGAAGCATCTCTTCACACACAGCTATACCGATAAAGATGGTGTGGTTAGGAAGAATTATCTCAAAATGAGATTTATCGATAGTTATAAATTTATGACTAATTCGTTGGAGAAGTTGGGTGCAAACTTGACCTCCGATCAATGTTTGGAGATGCACAAACATTTCCCACAAATTGAGAAATTCAATTTGATGAGACAGAAAGGTGTATTTCCATATAGTTTTGTTGATGACATTGACAAATTGAATTATCCATTACTTCCGACAAAAAATCAGTTTTATGACACACTCAATTGTGAACATATATCGGAAACTGATTATGATAGGGCTAGAAATGTTTGGAATTTATTCGAGTGTCAGAATTTGGGGGAATACTCTGATTTGTATTTGAAGTCGGATGTATTGCTACTATGTGATATTTTTGAAAACTTCCGCACCACAAGTTTAGAGATATATAACTTAGATCCGGCACAATATTATACTGCACCTGGATTATCATGGGATGCCATGTTGAAGTTCACTAATGTTGAATTGGAATTACTAACTGACATTGATATGATTCACTTTTTTCAAAAAGGTATACGAGGTGGAATTAGTCAATGTAGCGAGAGGAAACATATAGCAAATAATAGATTTTTACCCAATTATAATCCCAATGAACCTTCCACATTCATTACATATTTAGATGCAACAAATCTATACGGTCACAGTATGTCACAACCTCTACCAACAAGTGAATTTACATGGTTGACACCAAATGAAATTCTTAATCTTGATGTGATGGATGTGATCTCAAACCATACCGTAAAGGTTTAGGACTATATTTAAAACCATACAAAGCCACAAACAAAACAAAAAACTAATTGAACCCCTACCTCAGAGGCCTCTTACTGATCTCGATCTCAGTTATTATGCACAAAAAATGAAAATTCCACATTTTCGTGGTGTTTTTATGCGTGATAGATTACCATCTTCAGGTCCAAAACAAAACGAGACAGCTATTGTTAATTTAGATGGAATAAGTGGACCAGGAACACATTGGGTGGCATATAAAAAATGTGGGAAAGAAGTCACATATTTCGATAGTTTTGGAGATCTACCCCCACCATTGGAATTGACTCGATTCTTTCGAAAATGTTCGAATGTAAAAATCAAATATAACTATGATCGACAACAGAAATTTAATACAGTTCTCTGTGGTCACTTGTGCTTGCAGTTTCTCTCTAAATAATTTTCCAAATAAAAATGGATTCAACACCAGAACTGGATCGGGAGGCTATCAAGGGAATGGGGTTTTCACTTAGAATGTTTTCAAAATATGGTACCTTGAAAAAAATGGATAAAGTGATGCTTGCAAATATGCCTAAGGAAGTGATACTTGCATGTGTTGCACATGAGATTGCATATGTTTGGGAAAAGTTGCCTAAGCATCTGCAAGATGACATCGATATAATGAAACATAGATATTGTTATGAGCACCACCACCACGATCAAAATTCAGAATCGGATGTTAATGACGGTCCTATACCTCGGAAATCTATGTGTTGTATTTGTAATATAGAGGATGTGAATATTGGTATCAATAAAAATGATACTTATTACAATACAACACCTTCCAAAAAGTGTAAATTGTCTCAAATGTGCTGTTGCTGTGTACAATAATAAATTGAAATGTGTTTCAAAATATTCATCAGTCATGTCACGAAAGTTCGAGCTACAAGCTGTCGGGACAAGTGTCTTGAGTGCGGATTTTTTTCCACCAATTGAATTGGATAGGAACAGTCGTTATGGATTAGGACTTTTGGGATTCTATGGGTGCAATACAATCAATAATATAACTGAAGCTAATAACTTAGTTAGTTTTAGAATCAGTAATGACAACTCATCGATACCGCAAAAGTTGACAATTGAAATTCCATGTGGTGCTTATGAAATAGAAGAGATTAATGCCGTCATACAGAAACATATCATGTTCAGATTGTTTCATGATAAAAAACCAAATGATGTCGTTGCAGATGATATTTTCTATCTACACGCCAATAATAATACATTCAAATGTGAAATGCGATCCAAATATGGAATTGATCTGACACATCCAAATTCAATAGCAGAAATGATGGGGTTTGCTCATGAAATATTTCCACCAAATCAGATACATGAATCATCATTACCAATAAACATTACAACTGTGAGACTTATCCGCTTAGATTGCAATATAATATCTGGTTCATATATAAATGGTGAAGAATCCCACATTCTTTTCTCATTCGATATTGATGTTGAACCTGGCTACAATCTCACTAAAGAACCACACAGTATTATATATATGCCTGTCAGTCCAGAAGGTCGTCAATTGATTCACAACATTACAGTGCGTATTTTGGATGAAAAAAATAACCTTATCGATTTTGGAAGTGAAGAAGAGATTTTCATTATTTTGGAATTGAAGAAAATCGAATAACTGTTGTTATGGGTTTCATTTATAATAGACAAAATCGCATTGAACAATCCCAAACGAGTTGCACTATCAAAAAGAAAGGTGTGCATAAAAAGAAGCTCATTCCACAAGTGTATGCTAAACAGTTAGCACATAACGCTCTGTCTGTGAGTGATCTTAAATTTTTGAAATCGATTGGATTGAAAGTGAGAAAATAACAATGGTGCTCGAAACAAACAATGAAAAGTTGAATATATTCAATGAACCAGTGATCGATCATTCTCTCATAAGTTTACATGAGCACACATATAAGCCCTATGGATCACCGCTATTCAGGAATTCGGATGAAATCAGAATTGCAATCAATAATCAAGATGTTATACTAGATATTGCCGAGAGCTTCATTTACATAGAAGGTAAATTCACCCCCAAAGATGTAGCGAAAACATCTCTCGAATAATGCAATTGCATTTCTCTTTGACGAAATTCGTTATGAAATGGGTGGTGAACAAGTGGCTGTTGTTAGAAAACCTGGGATAACATCTACAATGAAAACCATGATATCATTTGGACAATCTCATGCTAACACATTATTGACATCTGGTTGGGGACTTTCACAATTGAAGCAAGATATCTTGGATACAAACAGTCATGTTTTTAGTGGAAAACTACCACTGAAATATTTGATGGGTTTTGCTGAAGATTACAACAAAAGTATCTTGAATGCCAAACAGGAATTGATTTTGATTATCGCTCGATCATTCAAAAACTCATATATAGGTGAGGTTGATGCTGATTTGGAAATAAATAAAATCGAATGGAAAATAAAACATATTGTACCAGATGATAAACACAAGCTCAAACTTTTGAGTAGAATAAACAAAAGCGGTCTGAATGCCAAAATCAAGTTGGCGTATCGTTTGTGGGACCTCTATGAACTACCATCATTACGTGGGACTTCTTCAGACATATGGGCCATCAAAACAACTAACGCATTGGAAACTCCTCGTTTTGTCATCATCGCATTCCAAAGTACTACCACATCTGAAGATAGAACACAAGATATTACAAAATTCACAACTGCTGATATCAATAGTATTCGAGTATACTTGAATTCTGAAGTTTATCCATATGAGCGTTGGAATTTGAATTTCGATAAAAAAACTTGATGCTCCTGCTTATTATGCTTTTGAGAGTTTCCAGCGAAGTTATTATGATAAAGATATGAGTGAACCTCTGATGGACATTGGACAATTTAGAGAGAATCCACTATTCGTCATCGATTGTTCCCATCAACCGAATGCAACAAAATCATCAACTATTGATATAAAGATTGAGTTTGAGACGAGGAAGACCAAGTTTCCAGACAACACTAAAGTATATGCATTAATTTTGCATGATACAGTTTTAACATACAATGCATTGGATGGTTCAGTTCATAGCAGATATTGATACTTTTTTTTCACCCTATCATGTACTGTTTTATGATCTTTTTTTTTATATTTGTAACTGACTTATATCATGTATTGTATTTTATATCATATTTATTGTTTTGTAATCATTTTCTATTGTATTTCATCAGATTTAAATAAATAAAACATGAAAATAATACAAAGTTTTTTATTTGACATTATTTATGATTTACAGGAACATACAGACTATCTAAAATAACTTCTTCCTCATAATCATCATTTTCGCGACCATCTTCAATTTCCTCTCGATTTTCATCATTCAATTCAAAGTGATGAATAATCCATTCTGGCAAGTATGGTTGGAGGCTATACAGGAATCTTCTTAGGTTCAGTTCAATCATAACCTCACAAAGTTGCCACAATTCCAATTCATTATCCAAAAATTTGTTGTAAACTTCTGCACCACTCCAATAGTTCTCAGCATCACGAAGGCATAATTCGATTTGTTTTTCATCATAGCATACACTCATATCATAAACGCTTGCATGTTCGGCTCCATCACCCAACACCTTCAATTTAGACGACAAATGTTGAACCGATGATTTGAGATCTACAATATCGACCCAATCTTGACTTGCGTACTGCATCCACATCTTTAAATGGTGGAACTGAAATCGAATAAAAAAAACAATAAGCAACCTCCAATTTTTCAGTGATATAATACTCACATTCCCATTTTACTTGTAGTTACAAAGTGAGTGTATTCAACTAAGTTAGTAATGTTTATATTTCCATATAATTATCATCTAATATATGAATATTAATAAAACAATAAGAAATTCATTATAATTACTATTATTATTCAATCATATTGAATTTGACTAGAGTTATCGTTTTCACACCAAAAAAACTTTGTAAGCTATGACCTAAAGAAATTCACTATAAATTATTACTATTATTCAATCATATTGAATTTGACTAGAGATCGCGTTTTCATGCCAGCAAAACTTTGTTGGCTCTGTCCTAAATACATCATCGTATATTTACCACCTGATGAGTTGATACAAGATATATCGTCATCACTGAATTGCAACGAAATACGTTTTGGTAGCCATGTTTTAAATAATTTATCATTGCTCACATCTTGCAAAGTTAATAAAATTGATTTACCAAATCGTGTAGAATAAGTTGACATATTTTTAATTATGTACACTTCATAAATTGGCAATGATGATAAGGCCTTTTGCTCTAGTATTTCGACCTCCTGTACAATCAAATTATTAATTTTATTCAAGTCTACTTTTGAAACGGACATGATGAAAATATATATGAAAATATAAACAATTTCCAACAGACAAATACACTCACCGTCTTCCTTCTATTACGAACTGAAAAACACTCTACCAATTGCTAACTGCTGCAGATATATTCGTCTACTGATTTCATAGTGTGCCAGGCATTTCTTTTATATTAAACAGTGTGAGTCACCCCCACCATGAAACCGTGAAAGATTCACATTGCTAGTTGCTATCCACTAGAGATGCCTGACGTCACAGCCAAGCCCATCTCCCAACTTGATGCGATAACAGTTGCCGGTACGAGCAAGCAATGGTCGTTGCGGTCTCGGAGAGGGTAGACGCTAGGCAGACGGTCCTCGGCTGCCGTTGTGTCACCATCGATAGCGGGGCTAGAGCGAACCTTCATTGCTTCGGGAGAGGTGAGGGCAGACCGATGAATACGCATTACTCTGCCACACGTCGTGGAGTGAACATGTCGCTCTCTAGCCGTTGAACGGTTATTGCTGTGACGTCACTCCACTACTAACTTGGTGCCCTAACACCGATGGAGCATTTATTACTTGGAGGATCTTCGAAGTATGCAGACGTATGTTTGTACATAGACAAACAAGCACATGATGAAACCCTGTACCGTGCATTCTCCTACACACACACACACACACACACATAAACACACAAAATCTCATATGAAAAAAAAATCTGAACGATCCATGCACCAGACACTTCAAGGTCACAACGCCTTGACTTCACTGCACAACAAAAAAAGCAAATAACACGTCATATTGGTGGGGGGAGGATTAGAACCGGGAAAAAATTTCTGAACGATCCATACACCACACCCTTCAAGGTCACATCACCTTGACTTCACCAAACAACAACCAATAAAAAAAGCAATTAATACGTCATAGTGGTGTGGGGAGGCCGAGAATCAGCTGTAAACAACTACTCACCATCCATTTTCACTGGTAATCCAAATAGAAGCTCGGCTAGCGTATTTTGTGTGATGCGGTGTTTCGTGCTATTAATGCCTTGTTGAACTGTTGCCACTTTGGAATCCCATTCATTGTCATCTATACTTGCTCCTGAAGTCGCCAAAGCGTCTAGTATTGTTTTGTTTACTCTCTCCGTTTGGCCATTTTCTCTTGGGAGACCAACTGCTATGGTGTGTAACCGGATACCTTCACGTTCGAGATATTGTTGAAATTTATTGGAAACAAATCATTTTTCCGCATCTGTTATTATTTTTTTCGGATTTCCGAAAATTGTACATATCCAGTTCAATGTCACTAGGACACATTGGGTAGTAGTGTTGGGAACCGCTTTCAAAAATGTGAATTTTGAAAATCTGTCCACAGTTATAAGTATATACTCATTTCCCTTTGTAGTTTCCACAAATGGTCCCAAATGATCCAAGTGTAGGGTGTGGTGTGGTCTCGCATACTTGTGAAATATGTGTATTCTCCTAAACTTTCAATAATTTCTTCTATTAGAGGCATCGAAAAACTATTTTTCACTGTGATTCTATTGAGTGCACGATAATTGATGACCATTATTTTCTGACCATCTTTCTTATTAACTAGTAAAGCTGGACTTGAATAAGGTGACTTACTTTTCCGTATTATTTTTGCATCCAACAACTCCCTTGCTGTTTCCCTGACCATTTGTTTTTCTTTCTCTGAAAAGTGATATGATCGATGAGTGACAGGCCTATCTGTAGTTAACTCTATAGACAGAAAAACTGAATGTGCTTTCCCCAGGTGCTTCATATCGGAAAACATACTGTTTTCATGTTCCATAAAAAATTTGTCAAGTTCCGATTTTTCCTGCGCCGACAAAGTACCACATTTTATGTCTGACAACCAATGAGGAGTATCCACTTTATTCTAAAACGTTAAAACATCATCCACCCTGTGGTAAACGATATTCTGATCTTCTACGAAATTTGTTCCGATCAGAATATCATTTTCGATATTGTTGTCGTCGAACACGTAATACACTATTTTTAACGAAACTTCATCAGTTTATGTTGAATTCTCCGTATAATGGGTCACTGTTGTTCCAGTTCCCAAAAATCCAGACAATTTAACCATTTGTGCGAGTGGCTTGACCCTCAGCTTGAGTTTTTGAGCTACTTCCGATTTCACAATTGAACAGTCACTCCCAAAATCTCTAAACGCCGTACACTGATTGCCATCAATAAAAATGTTTTTGTAGAACTTTGAAGAGGGATGGTTGTTTCGAATTAATTTAACTTTTTGGAATTTAGTGTCTTTATGTCTTTTCGAAACAACCATTCTCAATGTGCCCTTTTTTTGAACAGAAATCACAAATTTTATTTTTGTGTCTACAATTATCCCGATGATGTCCGGCTCTCCCACAACAAGAGCAGATTATTTCATTATTTTCCCTGAAACTTCTATTGAAACATTTTGAATAACTACTACTTGGTACCCGCTGTTGCGAATGGCTCTTGCAGATTTCAGTCGCTATGTATGTTTTATTTCTGAGGTACACCCCCAACATGTTAGGATTGCCAATTTCCACATTTAATACACCCATTATCAGAGAAACTTTGTTGGAGTCAGAAAAGTTTAATCTTAATTTATTGATTTTTGCCAAATGCTTGAAATGGAACTCATATAATGAGCATCCTTCTGTTGGCTTATGATTAGCCACCTCCATAAATAGCTCGTAAGCGTTTCTTGTACATTGAAATGTAGAACTTACTAATTGTTTCCATTCCGCCCACGTATTCTGAGACCACCCTAATTCACACTGTGAATGTAACTTTCATACCATGTTTTAGCTGTTCCCTTCAATTCATCTACTACTTGATAAACTATAAAGCTATCAGACCAACCATATATACTTGCATTATGTTGGATAATATCGATCCAATAGGACACTTCCATATCCAGTGGATCAAACTGAGGCACTCCACTCGAAAGAACAATACTAGAGCTTGGCTATACATTGCATATTTGCGGCATAGTATTTGAACTGGCTACACTTACAGTTTAACTCCTGCGTTTTCTCGACTCTTTCCGATGTCGACTCGATTCCTTTGGAGACTTTCTTGCTCTTACTGACATCCTCTTTCGTTTTCGGTTACGATTCACTGGAGCTGGAAGAGGATCTGGATGGACTGCTGATGGTTGGGAACAAACGCCTCTTCGATTTCTTTCCGTGTTTTGACATGACACCACATTATTCACACTGTTCACCACTTCTGATGTAGTAGATTGGACAAGATTACGGAATCATACGCGAAATCACAGTATAACGATATATTAACTACTCTTCCACTTCAAGTCACAAACGGGAATCAATCAATACTACATTTCCTATTCTGTAACATAATGTAATCGGCACTGTCACAGTTATCCCAGTGACTAATGCTTAGATAATAAATAAGTCACGCTGCTCCGTTACTATTTCCATAGGCGGGTACTGCATATCTCACATACACTTTGTTTTATTTTAATTCAAAAATAGGAAGCGCCTAATGAAATACCCCTATATGAAGATGAAGAAATAAAAAGCCGAAACCTTTTTTTACCAAAAATGAATCTCTCCTAAAAATAAACCCCTTTCAATTAAAACTATTCATAACTACTTACACCACTTTGCAATTAGTCTAGTCTAGTTTTTTTACACTTGTTCTGTTTGAAATTCAGAATGTATTGTTTGCTCTCTGAGCGATTGTGGTTTGTGAATACGTACTAGTTTTTTTCTCATTTTTCTTTAATTCAACAGTGATTTGCTCTTAATGTACTGATCTGAACTGAGTATGAAAACGAATAGAAAATCGTAACCTTAAATAAAAATATAAAAAGTAAGAGCTCCATATATATTCCCAAATATCGCTAAAGCATCGTTATGTTGAATGAATGGAACATTTCCGTCAAAATCTCACGCAAGAAATACTTTGTGAAAGTGGATTACGGGCATTCAGGAGAAACGAATGTCGAGAGAGAAGCAAATCGGCCAGCTAAATCGCATATTGCCATGAACGTCCCAGAGGGCGTGAATGGCAGAGATTTTTCATCCCGAATAGAATTTGTTTTGGGTGGATCAGCGGATTCTAATCCCTACTCAACACCGAAAAATTCTCGTGTATTTGAAATAGGATTTCAAAATGATTCACTAGTAAGGTTTCAGTAAACGAGCAGTCTATCAGTGAATCTCTTGCTCTCTAATTTTTGAGCAAATGGAACACAAAAAAAACGAATGGATATCAAAATAATTCATATCCAGACCAAAACATTCGACTTAGTCAGAAGTGAAAATAATAAATAAGAAATAAAGGAAATTAATAAGAAATATAGAAACGCTAATTTATAAAAAAACAATGCCATTGAATCGATGAAACAACATTTCCAAATCTGAAACAAATATTGACAAAAATGAGTGGAATGTTAAAAATGAACAGAGACCGAGACATAAAAATGATGATATTGAAAAAACAATGTGAGCCGTCACGGGACGCCTGGCAGATATGAAACATCAATAATGACATTTTGTGACCCCTTATGATGATTGTTGGGTACTGAAATATTTATAATAAATATGAAATTGAAATATATACGAAAAACTTTCAATGTGGCTTCGATATACTAGTAAACTGAAGAAATTTAGCAATTTAGGAATTTAGTTATTGCAATATATTACTGAAGATCTTAAATTATAAATATTAATAAATATCATAATTTATAAATCAATTATTTGATTTCTTGATGTTTCTGCGCTACTCGCTATCAGCTGATTTTGAAATACAGTTTTGTCAGTCTTTATGGAATGTATTCTTCATGCATGAGTTTTAGTGCATTATTTTTCATGAGAATAAAATTGAAATCGATGAATAAACAATTTAAAAATATTATATGCAATGAAAATTGTGTAAATTTCAATCTACCAAGAGAATAGATTTTACAGTCACTGGCCCTTGAGTCAGACCAAATATACGCTCAATGCATGGATCTGTTAAAAATCTGTTGAAATCTGTTTTTCCGTTAACCAACTGTCGTTCCCCTACGAATGAAAACTCTCAAAAGTCGAAACTTGTGCGAGCCAAGGATTAACGAGGTATTATCTTTCAACGCGTGATTCATAACACGGGTTAGATGATAGGAAGTGAAACTAGATCACCCGGACTTGCAATTCAAACCACCGGTTTGAATTGGTTCACAAGGCGGTCGATTGAGTGGGTAAAACAAACCACACACGTTAACCTACTTTGATTATAAAATATCAAAATATAATCACCTTACTGATAGCGTGTCGTAGTGTAATTTTGCTTTTCCTGTAGGAGGCTGCTTACTTCCACTTTCTAAATCATCACTGTCAGATATATTTTATTTTCAATTATTTTCGAAATGTATTTATTTAGTGAAACACAGTTATGTATACTGTATACACTATAGGTATCCCAGGTCAGTGTGGCGAGAGAGATAGCGTAACGCCGAACCAGTGGGAATAGAAACGCACAGTTGCTTGCGCATGGCGACCCGTCGTCACGCCAGCAATCGGTTTTATGTGCGACTTTAGATATTTCACATCAGAAAGGTTTCAAATCTAGTTACATAACTACATTCTGGTTGTTTTGTATCCACAATTAACTTCAGGTTTTGACTAATTTATTCACTATGATTTGAATCTCATTTCAGTTCATCACTCAATCAAAACTTTCCATTGGTAGCTCGATATGTAAGGGGTTTCTTTGAACTCCTTTTCGAAACATTGTTTATTTCTATGCATAATCTGATTTCGGACCACTCGATGTTTATAGGCCAATTTCATGTTCCCGTATGAACATATGGCATGATGGATTTATTTCTGCTGGATTTTCTGAAGGTAGATTATGTGTCCAGATCTGAAATTGGATCCAATGATGAACTTGATCCAATTTCTTTATTATATCTGACAGTTCCATGACGTGAGAAATAGTTTGTTTGAAGGTGATGACAATGTTTCACGATGAATTTCACTAGTTCGGACTTTCATTGTCTACTATATAAAATGATTTGAAATCCCTGAAACAACTAAAAAAGAAGAATTAAAAATGAGATAACTGAAAATAATAATTATATTAACCAAAATAAACCTGAAATGAAATAATAGTGAGAGAGAGATAATTGGACATAATTGGAGAGGATAAGAAGAATTGGTTCCAAGTACCACATCAGAACCTGCTTCAGATCCGGTAACACTATCCGTAGCAGCCTCACGAAAACCAGGCCACCAAACGCGGACTGCGATTACAAGAATTGCATTTACCGGATACCCTGTGAGTGCGGAAAATCCTATATTGGTGAAACTGAGAGGCCATTGAATGTTCGCATTGCCGAGCACAAGAAACGCACACAGCGAGGGGAAACCAGCAAATCAGGAATAGCAGACCATGTTTGGACCCATCAACACAACATCGAGTGGTCCCAAAATGAGATCTTGCACAGAGAGGAACATTGGTTTAGGAGAAAATTCAAGGAAGCCGCATACATGTTGTCCAACAACGTATTTAGCCAAGCCAGCGTAGAAATACGCAACATATGGAAACCCATCATCAAGCGAAAATTGGCCAACTCCCGCCAAAACGGTCATCTCCCACGGAAACAGTGAAGCGGAAAATGGAAAGCGGGGATAAGTGAAAGTACTCGAACGACCTATAAATAGTCATTTCTCGAAGAAATCAGTCCATCATCACCCGAAGACGATTGTAGATACTAACAATCGAAACGTCGTGAACTAACGTGACTTGGAATTTCTTCACTATTTATTTTCTTTCTTTTTTCATTTCTTTATTTTTATTTATTCAATTGTTCTATTTTCACTTGTATTTTATTTCACTATTATTTCATTTCAGGTTTATTTTGGTTAATATGATTATTATTTTCAGTTATCTCATTTTTAATTCTTCTTTTTTAGTTGTTTCAGGGATTTCAAATCATTTTATATAGTAGACAATGGAAGTCCGAACTAGTGAAATTCAACGTGAGAAATAGGTTACACTTCTAACAATATATGTTCTACGTCTCAACGTTATTCTATTAGAGATCCCTTTTCTGAATAGAACATATATTAGTGCCCAATAATTGATTGACGATAGTCGGATTCATAATTCAGGTAGTGTCTCGTGTTGTTGGTTTTCTGTAGGCATATAACATTCCAGCAAGAATAAGACATTTTACATGTCGAAAGTCTTCAGGATCACGATCAATTATAATTCAATCATATTGAAGTTTCAAACAACCTGTCATTTCATTCATGAATGAGAAAGTCATGAAAAATTGAAACTGTATCATTCAAAAACAATGTTCGGGTTCACAAATATTCACAGGAAAATCATCAGAAATCATTTATCATTATAATTATTCAAGTCTAATTACACAAAATCAAATTTTCCAGAGGTTCAAACTGGTCAATATACATTCGCTAATGTCATGTGTCAGAAATATTAAGAGTACTTTCCTAATTCCTAATTTGGCTCTCTACTTCTCCATCTTCTTACAATAAAGTAGAAAACTTCCAAAGAAAGGACGAAACCAATTAATTCCAAAATGAACTCTCCACAAAAATGTGTAGATAATGCAAAGAAATAATTTTCACACACAAACTGAAATAAAATGACCTCTCGAAATAACTACTTCCATATAAACATTGAATTACACGAAAGAACACTGTATTTCTAATTAATTTTATATGAACATTGAATTATACAAAAACAATTAATTTTATTCCGTTTGTATGGAATTGAATCAGATATCATTCACGGGATTACTACACAATATAGTAAATGTAAGAGGTAAATTTCACTCTCATGGAACACTGTCATTCTCAATGGTGGACATCGATGCTTCGGAATAAGACACTTTCTCAGTTGACTCTTCAGCACCAATCTGTATAACATCACAAGGTAAAGTATTCAATTAATTCATGAAACTACGAGTCACAAATGAGTTAAATCTACTAATGTCATCGATAACAGTACGTATTGATATTCAGTCGTTTATTTGATTTTCTCCGAGCCATATAGAAATCTTGTTTGAATTGAAAACGGGTATACTTTTTGGAGGGAATAATTTTTTGATAAGGATGGTTTTGGCGTTCTATTTCTCCATATTTATCCAAGAATTAGCGAATACTAGAGGAGACGAATAACCGGATTCCTGAGAAAAATTATTGAGAATTTTCTATGTGGATGATGAGTTGATAACTGAATTTTTAAATGAATTTGAAGCCATTCAAATTTTTAATCAAACCAGTAAACTTGGAATCTGCTAGCTTCATTTTGCGAAAATCTGCGTCTTACAATGGTAATCAATATAGTGGACTGTAGGAATCGAAAATATGTAGGCGGAAATTAGATTTAATTTCAAATGATAAATTGTATGTACATTTTTCATAATATATAAAGTTCAATAATATTTAATTTTTTTTCTTCCTTTGGAAGTTTCTCACTATTCTCATGAAGACGGAGAAGTAGAAAGCCAAAACCCGCCTTTCCCAAAAATTAATTTTCGATGACATCAGTAGATTCAATTTATTTGTGACATGAAGTCGAAATTTCATAAATGCATTTAATGCTTGATCTTGTGATGTTATTCAGATTGGTGCTGAAGAGTCAATGAAGCGAATGTCTTATTCCGAAACATCGAAGTCCGCCACTAAGGATGACATTGTTCCATATGTGAGTGAGTGAATAGAACAGAGTGTTTTGAGTATAATTTTATGTTCATATAAAAGTAATTGTTTCGAAAGAGAGGTTGCCTTATGTGTGATTCAATGTTTATTTAAATGAAATGAGTAAAAACACTTTTGTCTAAATACCACTGGTAAATTTCATTCATACGACCAGTTCCGAGTTTGACCCCATTATCAATTATAACACTAAAATCTCAATTTTGAAATACAGATTTGATTAGAATTTTCAGGTATGCTGCAAGGACAGGTACTTGAGAGACAGGATGCCAACTTAAAATACCATGATGAAAATTCTAGGGGTTGTTAAACTCATAAATTCAGGAGAGGATACTTATGAGAAAGTAGTTGTTTCAAGAGTGCTTTTTTTTCAGGTTGTGTGAATAAAAAATCTTCTTAGCTTGTTTTTTCCTTTTTAACTTTTCTTTAGAAGACATTTTCTTTCAAGAAAGGAGCAACCAATAGAAAAAACAATTTATTCAAAGTACCTACATACCCAAATGTAGCTACCAATTCAGATTGATAGTGTAAAAATCATAATTATGAAAAAACATATCATGCTATTCACTACAAAAAGCTACTGTGATAGCAAAACATTTGATATTTTTGGAAATGAAGTTTGTGAAGATCGAATCGTTTTCGGTGTAGTATGTGAAATTACTATAGATCTTCATCGAGTAACTGCCACGTCAATCAGAAAAATAAAGTTGTGATTATATGGAAACGCATTAGGATCGCATACTAGCTCCAAACTAGCAATCACGAGATGAAAGTCAAAATTTCGAGTTTGAAGTCGTAATTTCAAAATTCAGAGATTGAAGTCGAAATTACGAGTTTCTCTTGCAGTGGCCTACGGAAAGTTATACCAAACAGATGAGAAAAATGACCATAAAATATATAGAATTACAACCGTGTCAACTATGTTTTTGTTTTACAATAATAATATTTTCGAGAATTCGGTGTCTATCATTATAGAATTGTACTACGTATATTGATTCGCTGAAAATAGTATTCACATACTTGTTTTTTTTGAATAACACTGTAGTGTGAGATTCCCAGACAGTTCACAAAACCACAACAGGTATTTGGCTCCGTTTTCAAACTGACTAAACTCTACCTAATATGTAATTCATCATAAGAATTTGAATCATGTTAATATCCACCTAGATAATGAACGGTAACATCATTTATGGAATTTTTATTTTTTTAAATTATTTATTTATTTACAGTCGCATCGGCCTCTAGGGTCATTAGCGACTTGTCGAGATATTACATGTTCATGGAAAAACACTTAGAGAGTATGTAACAAATTGGTATTTCTGAGGAAAGCTAATAGATTATTAATATCACATTCATCTCCTAATATGTCCTTTATTGATGGTGGAAAGCCATAATTTTGTCTTTCATTGTGATATAGCACGCACTCGGCGAGAATATGTTTTGATACTTTAAAGACTATCACACACTTCACATACTGGGGAATTTTCTTCAGATAGTAGATATCCATGGGTGAGACGAGTGTGGCCTAGACGAAGACGAGATAAAATGACCTGGGCTTTTCTTTCTTTGGGGTTGTTTTTCCAAGGAAATACTGACTGTTTTATCTCATGAAGTTTTGCTGTGATTGTGATTGGCAACTATTGATGATCGTTTGCTTGTATAGAGACTTCAGATCCGTATGAACAGCAAATGACACTGTATCTGTTAGCGGGTTAGTGATTGCTTCTTCCGCTAGTTTATCAGCTCTTTCATTTCCAACTATGCCAATATGTTAAGGGACCCACATAAACTGGATGCAAATATGTTTTTGATGTAGTGAGTGGAGAGACTGTTTTATGAGAAATAAGATGGGATGATTAGTGTATAGTTGTGTAATTGCTTCGAGAGCGTTCAGTGAATCTGTGACAATCAGGCATCATGGGATGTTCTTTTCCTCCATGTACTTTAATGCTCTCCAAATAGCGTATAATTCACCTGTGAGTATTTTGTTTTTTTTCGATAATTTAAATGAACAGCTGGTGAAAGCTGCCCCTACCCCTTCTTCCATTTTAGATGCATCAGTGAATAAAGGAAAGAAGTCTTCGTATTGCTCCAGAAGTTGGTTGAATGCTACATTGAATATCCTGGGATTTGTATTCTTTTTGTCGAATTGTAGCAGTCCATATTCAATGTTGGCTCGGGGGATTATCCAGGGGGGAGTAACGTATTCAATATTCGGTTCATATATCTGTAGTTTGGGAGGGGTTGCTTTGGCTCTTTTAGAGAAATGAATACATTTGGTCTTTTTTTGAGATATTTTCAATCCAGTTGAAGAAGACCATTTCTGTAAATTGTTGAGGAATTTCTGTAAGTGGTTTTGAATGGTGACGACATTCTTTCCTCTAGCAAAAACTACAAGATCGTCAGCATACAGTCCCGCTTCAAGAGGAGCCATAGCGTCGTTGATTATATCATTGATGGCAACCAAAAATAATGTGGCACTCGGAAATTAAGATATTTCAAAAAGTTTGCGATAAAATGCAAGGAATTTCCTTCAAGTGACCATTTTTGTAGTGTACTAATAATTGCAGGCCTCCAAACGGTGTCATATGCTCTTGAAATATCGATAACAATTGCGATGCAGTCTTGGTCATTCACAAAAGATTCGTATACTTTTGATTCGAGATCTTCTAGATTATCAAGTGTTGATCGTTTTTTTCGGAATCTGCTCTGTTGTAGTATACGTAGTTTTCTGTTTTCTAGAGTCCACATCAATCTCCTATTTATGATTTTCTTCATTACTTTACACATGGCACACGAAAGTGAGATTGGTCTGTAAGACTCTGAATATGATTTAGGTTTGTCTGTTTTATGAATAGGAATAATGATTGTCTCAGACCATATATGAGGAAAGACATGTTGACTCAAAATGACGTTATACATTTTAATAAGCAGTTCTTTAACATTTTTAGGCAACATTTGAAGAAAGATTATTGGAATATCGTCTGGTCCAGGGGATGAGTCTTTTATGTTCTGAAGGCAATCATCAAATTCATCTTGTGAAATGGGACAGTTTATTGGGTCATTTGGGTTTTTTGCCTTCTCGTCTACTGAAAGTAGTGGCATCTCTTTTCTGATTTTTGTTTCAAGAACTCAACTCCATAATTATTATTACTGGAATAGTGATGGAATGTTGATGCAAAAACTTCAACTATTTCTTGTGGCGATGTGAGAATCTTTCCATCGTGTTTTAAATAAATTATAGGTTTGTAGTTTGAAGTCTTTGATATCTTTATTATCATTTTCCATACTTTGCCAATAGGAGTGGAACTGTTAATTCCGGAAACATACTTCTTCCAACAGTCACATCTGCTTGTTTTCAAGATGTACCTAGATTTAGCTCTCAAAAGTTTGAATTTTATTTGATTTTCTGTGGTTTTATGTTTTTTGTAAGTATTTAAAGCATTTTTTGACAGTTTTATGGCTGTCTGACATTCATTGTTTCACCATGGTAGTGGAAAATGTTTATTAAGGGAGCGAGTTTTCCCAACACATATTCCAGCAGCATGGATTATCATTTGAGAAAATTTTGAGATCATTGCGTCTATATTTAGGTTCAACATAGCATTCGTGTCAATTTCTGCAGTTTCATTTTCAATAAGTGATGTAAATCGGGTCCAGTCTACTTTTTTGAGAGACCATCTTGGGGGGATAGTGTAAGAGAGTTTAGATTTTTCATAAGTGATAATAATTGGGTGGTGATCACTACCGTATAACTCTGGAAATACATCCCACTCCAGTAACGTAGATAAGTATGGTTCGCAAATAGAGAGATCGATTGCTGACGATTCGCCGCTTGTAACGTTGAAAGGGGTATTTCTTTCATCATTAAGGAGATTAAGATTGAAATTATTCATTAGGGATTCTATTTCGTGACTCTTTGTATTTGTTTTCTTGAAACCCCATATCTTATTGTGTGAATTGAAATCACCAATTATTAAACGCGGTGAACGTATTTGGTTGACTGAGTTGTTGAGTTCGTCTATTGGTGGATCTTGATTAGGAGGAATATAAAGATTGCAGATATGTAATTTGTCTGATCCTTGCATAGTTACTGCAACTGCTTCCAAATTGGTAATTAGTGGAATGTTTTGTGCTTCTAAGCAGTTTTTCACATATATGGCAACTCCTCCACTGGCATGAAGTTGGTGTAATTTGAAATTTGGTTTCTGAAATGGGTTTCTTGGAGACACAAAATAGATGGCGAGAATTCTGAAAGGAGCAACTTCAACATCTCTAATTGGGTATATTACCCATTAATGTTTCATTGTAGAATCGAATTGAATTTTACTCGAGAGAGGCTAAAGTTGAAAAATGCTAAAATGTTTTCTGGGATGTGTCGCTGTCTTCTATTTCACTGGCTAATTCCAAATCTAATTGTCTGCTTATCTTATTTTGAATTTTGGTACATCTGGTTTTTATCTTCCTTTTCGTTAGGAGGGGGTATATCCTATGTAATAGTTCAAGAAGTCCTTTAATGTTTGACGTGTAAGTTTTTGCCACACTGATCGGGTCGAAGGATCCATGAACATTTTCAAAAAAGTATTTTGTTTCATCATATGACAAGACAAATTTTTCTGATTCGTTTTGAAATAAGGGTTTGGCTGGTCGTAACAATTATTCTAAAGGTTGTCCACCAGTGAAAGTTTTAACTTTTTTACTTCGTTGTTCTGGCATAGGTTTGACGAAATCCTTTTCTTGTTCGGAAGAATTTGGTGGAGGTGTCGTGATTTCCGAAATACTCCGTTTCCCTGAGGAGCTAGAATTTGGGTTTGAAAAAGTTGGTAGTAGTAATAAGTTTTCTTCCGTTGTTTCTAGTGTGCTTTCAATATTTGTATCTGCTTGTTTGGTAGTGTTTTCAATAATGGTTTCTGTATTGTTGATGTTCGTGCTGGGGACGGATTCATCATGGTTCATATTTGGACAATTCACAGTTAAATTTTCGCTTTTCTTGCATTTGAAACATAGCTGATTATCTAAGGTGAGGTATATACGGTATGGAGTTTAGTCAAAGGATATAACGATAGATTGAGGAAATTTGGAGTGATCTAATGGAGCAATATATACTTGTCTTCGGAAACTTAGGACATGTTTAAAATTTGAGTTTGATACTATGATTCTCAGGAAAGAAATTTGAGATACTTAAATTAGTCCCAGCCCTCGTAGCTCAGCTTCAAGGAGACTTTGTGGAATCGATGGACATACGTTAGAGATGATCAGTTTTTCGCTTGGAGTGATCAGTCTTCTCGCCGTTAAAATTTCTTGCTTGATTGCTATTTTTCCTTCGGTGTTGCTGAAGAATTCATCGACTACTTTTTCGCTTAATAGATAAATACATATTCTATTATTAGAAACTTTAGAGGAAATCAAAATCTTTTGTGAAGTTACGTAGTTTGCCTAATGCTACTGAATAGTCTTCCAGTTTGAGGTTTGCTCTTGCATTGAATAGAATAGCTAGTTTTTTTGAAGGAAACATCGATGTATTCGTTTGGCTCAGTACAGATGAAAATAGTCTGGGATTGTTTTGAGAACTCCTGTAGTCATAAGAACCCGGATTAGGTTCGCTATCCATGGCTACGAAAATTTCTCAATAGAGCCTTGGTGCGGCCCTGTTGATCAGTCGTGTGCTCGCTGATAAAAGCCAATATAAGGCCTTGAGAATGTTAGCGGTTTGATTTTATAGATGATCGTAGAAGAAATTATCTAATGAATTGTTAGACTTACTGGTTACAGAAAGGCAACCAAAACTACAAAAACTATGAGAGAAAAACAGTTGGTATTTTTTGGTTTCATTTTCACTATCAAATTACAAAATTTCACCGGTTGCTGACAAGTACACATATGCCGGGTTTACACGCACGCTCTTTACCGCGTGATTAGGAGTGCGCAGGATTGAACGCGGGAAAGCGCGCGCGCACAATCGCGAGGGATTGTTTTGTCACGTTTTTTTATGCACTTATTCTTTCGCGCGCGATTATTCGTGCGTTTTTGGGGGAAGAGGAAAGATTGTGCGTGTAAACGATAATCGCGCGCGATTGAACGAAGGAAAGCGTGGCGCGTTGGAGTGTGTGAAAATTACGGAGGATTGTAGTCGCGCCGTAGTGAAGTCGTACCTCGCTTGCGAAATGGACGATCGTAGAAGAAAATTTAATCAAGCTGTTATGTTCGCCGGTCTTTGTATGATAAATAATACAAGAAAAAGAAGATCGGTATGGTTAAAAAAATACAGAGAACGATTGAGTCATTTGCCGCTGATACGAGAGTTACGAGACAATTATCCTGATGATTTTAAAAATTATTTACGAATGGACAACGAAGTGTTTAATATATTATTGAATAAAATAAAAGACAAGATAACCAGACAAGATAACCAAACAAGATACAATTATGAGGCAAAGTAAAACTGCAGAGGCAAGATTGGCAGCCACTCTGCGATATCTGGCTACAGGACTCTCATTAAAAGATTTACAATACAGTACTGGTATATCAGCACCATCGCTTTCTAAAATAATACCCGAGACGTGTCGAGCTATTTATACAAGCCTTCAACCTGAATATTTCAAGGTATGTAAGTTCATCTTTTATTCCAAGTGAAAGGGTTGCTTGCTGGGAGGAAATAAATATCACACGAACTTTATGTCAGTTTAATTAAAAAATTGAAGTTTTCATTCTAAATTAAGGTTAAATCCGATTGCTTCTCATAATAAGAACGGAGAGAGCTAGTGTTATCTGAATTTTGATGCTGTGTTTCTAACAAACTTTGACTAATGTCTTCCAATTGTTGTTCTGAATTTAGATCCTGTGTTTCTAAGTTTGATCGCTCTGTTCATGAGAAACTTTGATATGTATTTGGCATATTGGTATTATAATAATTTGACATATATGAATGAACAGAAGATGGAGTCGCACGCCTATCACATCCGTCGCACAAATTCGTCTCTTCAGTCAGTTTTTGTAATAATCCTTTACGTAGCACATTATTTATCAGCGATTCTGCGTAAATTGCTTGAATCAGATCCATTTTGGCCAACTTTTTGGCCACATTAATTCCGGCGATCTTCATTGTGTCAGCACAAACTTTGAGGAATTCCGCATGAGAACTAGCTAACGGTGCCGCTTTTCTTTTCCGTGGTGTAGGACCAGTCTGAAAAGAAAGAAAATTAATGAGTAATTAATGTATTAAATTTTCAGATGCCATCTACAAAAAAAGACTGGAAAAAAGTGGCCGAAGGATTTCAAACAAAATGGCAATTTATCAACTGTGGAGGAGCGTTCGACGGCAAGCACATTCGCATCGTACCACCACCTGATTCCGGGGCTACCTTCTATAACTATAAAATCCTATAAAATATAACGAGAAAATCCTCTACAATTAACTATTCTACAAAGGCGTCATCACGTTCATATAACATCTGAAGCTAAACAAAACAGAGAAAATTACAAAAACTACTTTAACGCAGAAGGAAAAGTGGAGTGGCAAGATCGTATGATTGCGAATGGACGAGCATAGTTATAATCTTTTCAACAATTATTTCTATAATTATGTAAACATGTGCACTTTAATTAAATTGACTTTAATAAAAAAACTTACTTCTTTCTTTTGTATCTCAACCCGGGCTTCTTCAACAACTGTCGGTGTATTTTGCTCAACTTGCTTTTCTTGCTCTTCTACAACTGTGGACGTATTTTGCTGATCAGTTGTGGAAGTGCTTGGACCCTCTTCTTCGATTGAGTCTTCAGTTTGTTCGTCTTCATTATGATAACCGTCTGTAGGTGTTTCTTGATCTTTAGTAAATAGTAATAGGTCGTAATACCACAAGTTGGGCTTGTATATATCATCAGTGCCACTTCCACTGCGATGACTATTCATCACCTTTTTCAACTCTTTTCTAAATGAACCTTTAAGACTTTGAATTTTTTTAACAACAAAGTCTCTGTTTGCATGAGGCATCCCATTGTTGTGGCAAAATTTAATCAATTTATTATAAGATATGTCTTTCAAATTTTTATTTTTATATTCATCGGACTTTACCTTCCAAAAGCTAGAATTGGCTTTATAAATATCCAGAAACTCTGAGGTTAGATCTTTACTCCATAAACGTATATCAGCCATCACCAGCAAGTTTTCGAACACGGACTTGAACGCATGAAAGAACGAGCGTGTAAAACACGTACAACGCGCGCAGACTTGAACGAGAGACTGAGAGGCGCGTTCGCGCGGAGTGGACGCGCAATCTCGTTCTCTCTGTCATCGTTTACATGCTCGCTCTTTCCCGCGTGAAAGCCGAATCGTGCGCGAAAGAGCGTGCGTGTAAACCCGGCTTACAGGTCACTTTGCAGGTCCGGACTATTTTATGGAATTTTTTAATTCATTGAATGAACCTGTAATGAACTAACTACCGATTTGATATCAGAAAACAGATTTATAAGAGAATTCTTTATTGACCGACGCTATATTAGTCTGGTTCACATGTACTTTTTTTTGTGAAATTTTACAGACGGGTCAAAAAATTACGACTGAGGTGTCATTGGATTCGTATTTTTACCTAGAAAGTTTAAGGAAAGGTTCGAAAAGGCGCTGAAAAAATTACAAAAGTTATAAACAATTCAGTGGAAAAGAAAATGGGGCTTTAGGTGTTTTTAATATCTCAAAAAAATTTCCAAATTTTGGAAATTTGAAAAAAGATCTGAGAAGATCAATGAATTTGCGTCCCGACTGTCCGGTCTCGCGAAACTGTATGTCAATTGTTTATAATTTCCAAAGAACTCTGAAAATAGAGCCAAAATCGGGTAGTCTGGCTTCCGCGCTCATTCCCTCACTCTGACATGAAAACAAAAAAAAATGATTTAAAATTATTTAAGCAGCAACAAATAAAACTTTTTCGAGAACCATTTTTTTCTGAAAATCATGATTTTTTTTAATTAACATAATACAAAAAAAGTTTTCGGATTGCTTATAAACAATGTATTTGTTTATAATAAATGTATTAACAATAAATGTGAAAAATAAAAAAATATATTATTAAGTAGCTTTTAACCATGAGACATTGAAACAATAATTTTTTTTTGTATTTTTGTCATATATAATTTTCAATCGTTAAAAGAGAAGTAGAAAATAACAATTTTTCCATTTTGGCAACGGTAGTCTATTTTTCAGCCCGTAAGGAACAACTTCATCGAAAGAAAAAAATGCCAGGGTTTTAGTTTAATAATTATAGGGGTTTTTATATGAACTTTCAATTCAAAAAAAGTTATTAATAAACAAATGCATAATTAATGTTAAAATTGAGATAAAATTTGTTTGACTGCGAATTATTATTTATTGATGTATCCCAACATCACATGAATTTTTTCAATCCCTAATAGTCACATTTGATATGTTTAAATATTTTTTTTGTTTCTATGTCAGACTACCAGTTTTTGGCTCTATTTATTTAAAAAACAATTGTTTTTTGCCGACGTTTCGAATCTGATTGAATTCTTCTTCAGGACGAGTAGTTTTTTCGTGTTGGTGATATTACTAATTTAAAAACCATCAGACGTATTAAATACATAATAACCTTGCAACAACCAAATTTCCGAGACAACAAAACGACAGTAAATAAACGAATTCAGTTGAAACTACTGAATTATAAAGCAAACATGAATTTTACACATTTATTTGAATATAATATAGATAAAACCGTACATGTAATAGCTGACATATAGTAACCAAATTCAAATCATGGGTACAATAAAAATGAAAGCTGAGATAGTTTTCAGTTACACAAATACCTGAAATACATCTTCGAAGATATCTCTATGAATTCGACTATAATTAGTAAAAATTCTAGATTTTCTAATTTAACTAAGCCAGGGCAAAATTCATGAACATAACAAACATCGTGTTCTGAAAATTCATTTACGAATATTCATTTGTGAATAAAATATCTGCAAAATTAAAGAAGGAGGTTAACCAGTCCTTTACAAAGATACTTATAATATGCTTTGATTACTTTGTAAATATCCCCAGAATATAATGGGAGACATAGCACATAAATATCCCACAATAATCACAATCAGCCGGTATTACAATAAAGGGTACATAATCTCATAAGACACTATAGATCGATAACATCAATGAAACAATAAAGAGTATCCAAATTCAATACAGCAACCATAGTTTTGAGAATATCATAATTAAATCCTTGTGTGTTCAGGGGGGTTAATCCAACGTATTACCAAAAATCTTCAAAGTACTGGCCTAAATCATCAAAATTCGTCAAAAAATATTTCCTGAAACGGAATATTGCGCATAATATTCATGTTTCGCATAATTTTCACAGAGATTTTTCCTGCAATACAATTTCAGTTCGTCAGTTCTCAAATTCTGTTTTGAGACTGTATTCACAAAGGAAAAATCAACATTGTTCTCTGAACGAATTTACAATAAGCTCTGCTAATTAATTGGGGTTCGTCATCCCTTGGCTTTCAGATTCAATAATAGAGCAATGAGTCCAAAGTCCATAGAAATTTTCATTTGTTTACCAGTGTCTAGAAAATGAAAAATTATACTTCGTTATCGCATTGTTGCCGAATAGTGTTTCATCTTCTTCAGAAAATTGAACGTTCAATATTGTTACCAAAAAGTGGGAGAATTGAATTGAAAGAGAATAGATGAGATGATCGGATGAATGTGCATTCAATCCAGACATCAGGAATTCCAGACATCAGTACAATGAAAACAACTTTTTCATCAATACGAAATGAATTTATGGTCGCATTTCTGTAATGGTTGTCTCTGGAAATGTATCGAAATGAAAGATTAAATGATTTATCTTTCTTCCATTTGGAAGATTCGTCGAAAGTAACTTTTTATATATGACAAGCAGGAATTAATTTCATTTGGTCGGGACGACCGATAGATCAGTTTCGGAGTATCAGCTCCTCGTCACTACCGGGAGGGTCATTTCAGACAGAGTAAATCGTCTGAGTAACCCGGACAAACCCCCTCCCCATGCCCCTCCCGGGTTGAGTGCCCTGAGTTGAAATCTTACCCACACAGTTAATGTGTGCAGAACATCCCATCTGGTCCATCCATCCTCGCCCCTCAGGAGCGGTCCTCAACTTACTGATGGGGACATCTGACTTTCTTTGGTCGAAAGTCAGCCTCTAAGTGTTTTTACTTTCTGATCTGTTGAATTGTTTTATCATAACCTTTCTAACTGAATTATTGCATGGGGTACCCAAAAACTAACCGGAGACGAGGGTCTTTTAGTCGCGAGCAAGTGTTGGTTCTCAGTGAATCTGAAAATGAGATTGATTTAAAATCTGATTGAGAAATTTTTATACTCACTGGAGCCACCTGACAGCGACTCTCGGGGGTGTTCTTTGGTTCTGCACCGTTGTCCTCCTGTGTTTGTCCCTCTCTCGGAAACTGGGGTCAATCCTGTTCAGTGCGTTATGTAAATCGCTTAGTGCTGGGTTGTGGTGTGCTCGAATTCTGTTGAACGTGTCCTGTGCGTATTTCCTCATGTATGCGTCCACGTAGTGTATGTTCAGGTCTAGATCTCGGAATATGTACCTATTCGGTACATATCTTGGAGCGTTCACGGCGGCCCTTACGAACACGTTCATAAACGACTGGATCTGTCTCCTGTATGTCGCTGCGCACTGGCCCCAGGTAGTGCAGGCATACAGGATTATCGGTAGTATTACGGTCTTCATCATCAGCAGCTTCACTTTCAGTCCCATATTGCTTCTTCGAACTATTATTGGTAATAGAATTTGTCGGGCAGATTTCGCCATTCCTCTTTTCTGCGTATGTGAGACCTGAAAGTTAATCTTTTGTCTAGGTTGACCCCCAAGTATCTAGCTTCGTTGGTCCACGGAATCTCTTGTCCGTTGAAGGTGATGTTTCCTTCCAAATGTACCATCCTCCAGGTGCCCGAACAAACAAAATCAATCCCAGTTGATCATAAGCTCTATCTGCAGTTGATTCAGTAGGATGTAACACTGCGCCACCTGCAGACAAAGTCCGGAATTCACTAACACATACTCCGGAGAGGAAGTCATAAATGAATATCTTCCGGAGAAGTGAGAACACCTTACCTTTGCCTCTCATCTGAACCTACAACTGAGGAGATACAACCATGCAGACCTTTTTCATTTCTGATTTCATAAAATTTTCCCCCCGTAACAAGATAGCTTCGGCATATAGATAGGATGTACGAACGAATAGGTGAACCAGTTCATTATATACTTTGAAACATCGGTAAACTGATCAACACCTTCGCAGGTCTATTATATTTGCGTCCCTAAAATGCCATAAATAGTCATCCGGTTTCTTCATTATCAAGCGTTCTTATCTGCATAGGTGTAGTGTGTTCTGTTGATTGTGAAGGTGACTTTGTTTTGTATTTATTATATATATTTTATTATATTTATTGAATAGACTGTTATACAGGGTGTTCCTTAAATACACGCTAATATTTACCCATTTTAAGAAAAAAACGTCCCATGGACGTATGTCCTAAATGCCTTAACTTTTGAGATACAGGGTGGCAAAGTTTTCAAAAATAATCACTTTTTTAATAATAACTGAGATAATTTTGTAGACATCTTTGGCATATTTGGTACATATGTTCCATGCCTCAAGGCGCATTTTCTGATGTACACAAATTTGTATTTTTTCAAACAGTGGAATCCCTACGGGCTTCGCATTGAATATTTTTGGGGAAAAAGTACTACGCCGATGCTTTCTTTTCAAAATAAAATCATTTTTAAAATCCTCATTTATTTTTGAGAAAATTTGATCTCCTGGTATTTCTTTGTCCGACGCATGATTTTCACTCAAAAAAATAAAAATTGACAGAAAGCGTTTAGCACATACGTCCATACGAATTTTTTTTCTTAAAATGGGTCTAAGAATTACCTCCTTAAATATTAGCATGTATTTAAGGAACACCCTGTATATATTAACTTCAAAATATAAAATAGAGTTGGCCGATACTTGTTTTTCAAAATACATTATCATAGATTTTCATCACATTCACACTTTATTGTGAGATAATTAGTTGACCTAGTCATCTAACCCAGGTACAAATGTTCGTTAAACTCAGGTATAACTGTCATTAATTAGTTCCTAGAATATTATTAGTGTCTAGGTAGATAGTAATATTTCAAAAAGTATATATAAATCACAATGTATGTAGAATTCAGTTTGTTAGTGAACACGCTTGAAAAAGCTACTGTGCAGCGAAAAACGTGTTGCGGATTTGTTAAACTATTCTAGTTAAAATCTCACATAATAAAGTGTTTTTCAAAATACATCAACTTAAAAATAGTTTTTGAGGTAAGTAAATAACTAATAAATAGCTGAATAATATGATTTAATTTTATAATTTTTATAGTATCAAGATGGATGCCGTAGCAGGTCCAAGTAAAGTACAAAGAAAGCGGGAGTTTATGTCGTTAGAAGAAAAACAGATTGTCTGTAGAGTGTATGGAAATTTAAAAAATATACTCCGTACAGTGGAAGCTGTAGCCGAGTATTCATTTTTAACGGGAATATCCGTGTCGACAATTGAACGCATTGTACTTGAAAATAACGTGACTGGGATTGTGCAAGCTCCAAAAGTACATTGTCGTGGTAGAAAAAAAATTGAATTGGACGAGTACCAGAAAAATTTCGTACGCTATACCATTAATTCTGTCTTTTTTGAGAATAAAGCGCCAACCCTCGAATCCATTAGGACAAAGATAATGGATAATATATATCCAAAAATGGGCAAAGAGAAGTTACGGAAAGTAATCAAAGAAGATTTGAAATTTATAAATGTCAAACGATCCCGTGAATCTGTCTTAATATAAAGAGAAGATATAGTCTCATGGCGACGGAGATATCTCCGCTCTATTAGAGAAATGCGTTCTGCTCACGAAAAGATTTATTATCTGGACGAAACGTGGGTGAATGCTGGTCACACAGTATTTAAGATCTGGCAAGATACTACTGTAACTAGTTATCGTCAAGCATTTGTAGACGGTTTATCAACAGGGTTACGCGGACCAACGGGTAAAGGGCAACGACTAATTGTCGTCCATATAGGTAGCGAGAGTGGCTTTTTAGACGATAGTGCACTAATTTTTTTATCCAAAAAAATGTGGTATTATCACGAAGACATGGACGCCCAACGCTTTGAAGGATGGTTTGAAACCCTTCTTTCACGAGTCGAGCCAAATTCGGTAATAGTAATGGATAACGCTTCTTATCACAGCCGATTAGTAGAACAGCTGCCAACTATGACCACCAGAAAAACAGACATGCAGAGTTGGTAGGGACAAAAAGGAATTCCATTTTCCGAGAACATGGTTAAGGCCGAGTCTATGAGTGTCATTGAACAGCATCGTGAGAAATATCGCCAGCATGTGGTGAATACAATAGCTCGTGCTGAGGGCACTCGCCTTTGCGAGTCAAACCCGATAGAATCAATCTGGGCTCAAATTAAGGGTTACGTAGCGTAACCCTTAATATGTCGTGAAAACGTGACATATGAAATTTCTGATGTCCAGCGTTTATTAGAACTCGCAATGGAACGGATACGGCTAATGCTGTAGCCCATGTGATCAAGGAAGAAGAGAAAATGTGGAGATTGGACGGGATGGTAGACACTATTTTCGACCAAATAATAATAGATTCAATTGTGACTGGGGATTCCTCTTCCGATGAGTCAATGGATTCTGAAGCTAATATAGGTAATTATTTATTTGCTTTGTAGTTCTCTTGCGACGTTGCTAATGAATCTCCAATTGAAAATTGTTATAGTATAGTCAATATTTTTGGATAGTTTTATGAATTTCCCTAAGCGTTCAAATTATATTCTCTTCGATATGGAAATTAATTATGCATCTCCATAAAATTACAAAATCAGCATTATAATAAATATCTCCACATTATTCCCAAGAAACAAGAATATTTATAACAGGGATAAAACTTGAAACAATTATTAGATTTTGCAATTTTTGAGGAGGAGGAGGACCCAGCAGCAGGACATAAAAGTTCATAGATAATGCATATAGTGTTACTATGAGAAAATTTCAAGAGCATGTTTTATAACCTTAGTTAGGGATGCAATGTATTCAGAAGTAGAAGAAAACACTCGAAAGCCATCATAAAGAAAGATATGGTATGCAATTCAACTTGAAAGTATAACAGTATCCAAAATGTATGAAGTAAAACACATTAATGAAAACTATTATGAGAGCATCAATGCCTGTTGGTACTGACCCAATTTGTAGAGGTGAAAAATAATACCCTTCGTGGTTGACAAATAACTTTTGATCACTACAAATTATTCGTTTCCGTTTTCAATTAAAATAACTTTCTTAAAAGTAACCTTTCCTCAACTCCTCAGATTCAATTATTGTATAGTTTTCATTAAAGTTTCGAAAGACACGGTAAATGATTACTCTGTACCAAACCGAAACTATCAATTGTGTGGAAATATTTTCATCTCTTTTCATCTGTCAGCAGCTTTTGTTCGATACACATTTGAGACTTTCTGTTATTGTGCACTCAACGAAATAATTCGACGGAAAGAATTTATAATTTATTCAAACAGTATCACGTATTTTTCCAGTTCGTTATTTATTCCCAAGAGGTTAAGAAGCAGACGGCAAGCAAAGAAATTGAATCAGTAAAAATGAATTTTCCTCGGAAATAGCTATGGACTGTCGCCCCGAGCATTCGTCTGAAATTTGTCAGAAACTCATTACACTAATTAGAGGACGGCGGAACTAAAAACAATTATGCACGTTTCCTTGATTAATTACCGACAAATGCTCGTGTTCTCAGTAATTTTGTGGAACGTGAAGCATTACTTTCCATGTACGTTGGCAATTTAGTTACAAAACTATTCTGTTGCTAATGAGTTCGTTCTGGTATATACATGTGTGTGTATGTTCGGAAAGGTTTCCGCGGTCAGAAATCTGATTATTTAAATTATGGGTTCTGTATCTGTATCTGTAGAGTAGGGAATGTGAGTGTAGGCCCAGAGCACTTAGGCCACATGTGACCCATTGTACATCCTCCAGAGGAGTTTTCCTTCTAGGTCATCATCCACCCTGTCCTTTCCAGGAAGGTGAACAGGTCATCAGAAGACATCTCCTTTATATTGGCAGGTGTAGGCCAAGGCTCGCCAAACACACACTGTCTTATTGACGATATCTCCGGGCACTCGCCTGCCAGTTTCATCTTCCTGTTCACACATCCTGCATAGAGGTGTGTCCACTATTAGCCCCATCTACCAAGGCACTCCATATCCTGAGTTCCTGGTTTATGAGCCGTCTGTATATATGCGTATAACATTTGTAGCATATGACTCTGTGTTCTGTTCCATTTGTATTTTGTAGGGTTTATTAAACATAAATATGGGTTCAATTGCACCACTTGCTGCCTGCGGCAGAGGTTGCGCTGTCAGCGCTTTTCGCTATAGGCTCAGCTTCGAGGTTTACAACAGCTGTACGCAATCGTAACATGGCCGATGTTAGTTCTGGAGCAGTTGAAATATGCTATTCCGAATATGTCCTGTGCCTCATGGGTATTGTATCCTCAGGTATTCGTTGAAGAGTGAAAATATGATCATTGGCTATGAATATTGTTCTTATACCGTGTCTCATCAGAATTCGGCTCACTTTGTCGGTAACTCCATGAATATAAGGAAGAAAATCTTTTTAGTGGTTCGTCTGTTCATCAAGCTATTTAGGATGTGTGGATGGATCTTTGTGAGTCTGATAGACCTGTGTATGAGTGAATTTAGAACAGAATTTAAATGGGTAGGATGATGACGTAGCGTTAGCGTAGCTGTTAGTATGGCTTGGTTTTCGGTAGACAGTGTGTGAGAGGAAATCATTGTATTTTGTGATGAGAACGTCCAGGAATGTGAGTGAGTTGTTATTTTCGACTCTGATTGTGAATTTTAGGGCGAAATGTAAAGATTCCATTTACGTATCGAAGCCAACACGTAGGTTTTAGGCCAGACACGTTGATGGCTCTGGTTTAAAAGTTCCTTTCAAGTCAAGGTTTGCATGGACTGAAGAGAGTGAGAAACCCATGGAGCATCTTTTGCTTGTTTGTATGTGAAATTTTTCGCTTTGGGTTCATTCATTTTAGTTATTGAACTAGTGTGTTTGTGTATATTTTTCCATAATATTTCTTGAGAGTCTCGTGAATATTTTGTGTGTTGTATGGAATAGCGCAATTCCTTAAGAGTTATTGGTATTTTTTGGATTTTAAAATATACTCACTGTTATATCAAAAATTTCTCCCGGTTTTTTTTCTGGCGGTGATCTACAGGTTTTATGCCTGACGTTTTATCTACTACTGCATCATATATTATCAAAGGCGATAAGGTAAAGATCAAAGTGCTCGAATTGTTTCCAACGCAGAAGGAGAATTTTGTCTCCGGTTTTATATTATCATAGATGGGCGTGCATTCGTTTCTCCTTATCGGATTACCTGACCTTGTATGTGTACATTCAGGGACACATTTCACTATTGATCATTGCATCTTCATATATATTGAAAAAATATCTGTGTTTCTGAATTTCTATTGCCTCTCTATGTATTCTTGCATAGTATTTTGAGTTTTATTGAGTATTACTGAATCTTCGAATCAGATAATGTGAGTTCTTTCTTTGAGGCTACATCTGATTTGTCGGTTTGTCCGAGTCGACATTTTCTCTTGTGTTCAGAGAGACGGCTACCTATACTTTTTTTCGTGGCTCCAATATAGACCTACCCGCAGCTACAAGGAATCCGGTATACCCCGGGTGTTGCTAAAGGCTCTCGGGGATGCTGCCAAAAAAATCGGAAAATAACTTTGACACAGTTATTTTCGGCCGTGAAAGTTCACATTCTTTGACACTAATTATTGTTCCAAATAGGTAACCATTTTTTTTTTCGATACCCAAAGAAAAATAATGTATTTTTTGAAACGAAACAAGGAGATCAGAAATTGAGGCATTTTCCTTTAGGGCAGCCGCCCGAGCAGCTAATGAACTTGGTTTAGTTTTCGACACTGAACGTGGTGATCACAACTCTGTCACCAAGTTGGAACCCGTTCAGCGAAAAGCTCATATAAAAGCCGCAGAGATCACCTCACTTCTGCGGAAACACAAGGATAAGCCAATGCATGGGGTCTTCTTCTATGACATTGGCTTATCAAAGCGCCTGGCTTTCGCTTTCCTAAGGTCGAGTGGGATAAAGTCGGAATCTGACGAGTTCATCATAGCTTTTCAGGATGGTGTCTTCATCACCTTAGTCTACGGCGGTCACGTCATGGGTATAGAGGCTCCTGACACAAGGTGCAGGGCCTGTCGCGAGGCGCCCGAGACCCCAGTGCACTTGCTATCAGCATGTCCAGCATTTGCGGTCTCGACCTATATCCATCGACATAACACGGCCCTACGAGTGCTCTATTACCATCTACGGCATTGACAAGACACTGGTGTTGTTCTACGCTCCGGGGGATATTGAATCCGTTGTGGGGAACGGAAAGTGCCGAATTTATTGGAACTATTCGTTCCCTACACTCAGGCTCATACAAGCTAATAAACCTGATGTCGTCCTTCTCGAACACCAGAGAAAGATGATATTTGTCGTAGAGTTTTCAGCTCCTGGGGAGGATTATCGTCCAAAAAGAGGAGGACTCCACAGACTCTATCCAGACCACTCTGTCAAGATGGTTGTTCTGATTATTGTAGTCCTTGGTGGGATGATGCCCTCTCTACTCTCGAATCTCAAAATCATACCGGCTTGCCGCACTTAGGCAGAAATCTTAGCCGGACAGATGCAGAAGGCTATCATTCTTGGCTCACTGCGCTTGCTTGGGTCCGAAAAGCACACATGCTTTTCGGACCCAATGATTACTTGCCCCACGGTGTGGGGAGTGGTCGTTGGTTAATAATGATGTCGCTCCCTCCCGAATGTATCGGTGCTTCGCAAACTACGGTTTAAAAAATGCTTCTATTGAAAGGTTACTTAGTATAAGATATACTAATCTAACTTAACGAATGGCAGAATTCAACATCTGCACTTGATTAATCAAGGCAGATATTGCTCTTCCATCGAACCATTCATCCATCCAGCTCCATAAAAAAAGTGGGAAGAAAGAAAGTAAGAAAGCAATCAGGTTCAAAATAAACTATCTACAAAAATGTGTGAATCATGCATATAAGTTACTTTCAGGAATAAACTTTATGAGAACTTTTTCTAGGTGTATTCAATCTCCAGCGATTCAAATCGCACTGGCACCGCTCTGAGAGCACCTTAAGAATTTTTATGTAGTGCTTGTGTTTTGTCCTCGAAAAAAATTTTCAGATACAAAGAGGAAAAAATAGCCCTTTCAAAACAACAACTTTCATATGAAATTATTGTTTACTACATTTTCCAAGGTTTATAAAAAAGTATGGAGTGTGGATACTTTCCAAAAATGAACTGTTCTTTTTCAGATGATTTCGTGAATTGATACTGAATGACAAGTGAAAAATATATATGAAACAAATCTCCAATAACTCATCCCGTTCATCAAAATAACAGCTTCATAATTCATTATTTCACTCTGGATGACCAACAAATAATAAATAATAAATAAATAATAATAAATAATAAAAAGAAATAAATTAAAAAGTCAATATAGTCATAATTATACCTGAAACGGGTTTTCTCAGATCAATTTTTTAATAGTCTATTTGTCTGTACCAAGAAACTTTTCTTTCAAAATTCGCGGCAGAGATTTGCAAATTGACTCACCAGTCATGCAGATATTCGTTCTCTTATTGACTGTGAAAGGAATGGAAGCGAGGCATCCGAGACGAGCCTGTTATTGTGAGACAAACTGAATGCAAAAGTGCTTGAAAGCCACAAACCCGTTCATTATTCGACGAGTTTCAGTTTGAATTCCTTGGAAGACGTTCACGCTGCAGTAATTAATGAATTCGTTGAATCGTATTACAGTAGCATTACGTGTTTTAATTAATGAGGACTTATCTGAGTGATAGGAGGGTTTAGACGGATTTTCTTTGCAGCGATGTTTGAATTATATATCATGTTTCGTTTGATGATAGTTACCTGAAAATAATTACTGAACTAGTAGATACTATATACTATTAAATTGAAAAATCCACTTACTCTCTCAGATTTACGCCCAATAAGTATCTTATCAGCCGTTTTCTTCTTGAAAGAGCTATCCACACTCAACTAACAGCCTTTATTATATCCGAAAACATTCTTCCAGACTACCAGGCAGGGTTTCGAAAGAGGTATAGTACTATTACTGCTCTACTTAAAGTTAGTAATGATGTCATGAAATTTTTCAGTTATTATTTGAACAACAGATATCAAAAGGTACTTGTTGATAATAGAAGTTCATCCCTTGAAAGGGTTTGATCAGGAGTACATACATTGTCAATTCTTGGTCCTATCCTATTTTTGTTATACACTGCAGATATTTTTTCTGAAATTAAGCATTGTCAGGTACAAGCATTTGCGGATGAAAACCAGTTATACCATAGTATCGAACCTAATAACATCTTAGTATCCCAAAATCAAATAAATGACCTTGAATTTATAAAAACTCTGTCGAGCAAACACAATTTGAAGCTGAATCCTTGCAAATGCCATATCATGTTTTTTGGCAACATAAACCAAAGACAATATGCTAAAGATCATATGGAACTCAAGATAGGTGACCAAATACTCAAATCGGTTGACTCTGCAAAAAACTTGGGAATCACTTTCGCAATCACTTGCACAAAAAAGTTACTTTCACAATCGCTTATCCTTTCGAAAATCAACTATGGAGACCCTGTCTATGGTCCCTCCTTGGATTCCGCTAATCAATACAAAATACAACGTGTGCAAAATTCTTGTGTTCGCTTCATTTTGGGAATACGTGAATTTGAACATATTTCCCAAGCTCGTGCCAACCTTGGTTGGGTATCAATGTCCGTTCTCAGGGAATATGACTACTACAATATCATCTATTCAGTACTGAAATCGAAAATACCTGTTCCTTTATTCAATAAATTGACAAATAGGTTAGACCTTCATCCTTACAACCTTCTAACTAACGAAAACTTACACATCCCCCTTGATTCGTCAGCCATGTTCAGAAAATAATTTTCTTTCCTTGCTGTATTTTTTCATAATACGATTAGGTACTAAGGATCTCATGAAATTCTCGAAATCCACATTAAAAAAAAAACTAAATGGTTAATTCAATATGTGATCAGAAGAATTAAATGTATACATCAAACTATGATCTTGTATACTCCTAACAATTTGTTTCATCACACAATCTATTTTTATTTGGTTCAGTTATTTTTATTTTTTTTTGCTTATAATGCATATTGGATTAAGTGTAAGAGAAGCTAATAGCTAAACTTCGCCTATTATGTAATAATAAATACTGAATAAAGTCGATAATTATATTATCATTATTACTGTTTTTGTCACCGTAGTATGCGCTGGTCAGGCCCTATCCCCCGAAGCCCCGATACATTCGGGAGGGGGCGCGCCAGCATTATCAACCAATAACCACTCTTCACACCGTGTGGTAAGTGATCATTGAGTCCGAGAATCATGTGCCCTGAGCAAGCGCAGGGAGCCAAGAATGACAGCCTTCTGCATCTGTGCGGCTAAGATTTCTGCCTTAGTGCGGCAAGCCGGTATGATTTTAAGATTCGAGAGTAGAGGAGACATCATTCCACCAAGGACTCCAATAATCAGAACAACCATCTCGATAGAAAATCTCGATATTTTATCAGTTTTTCCTTCTCTTTTCTGACGATATACGTGTCGCCAGGAGCTGAAAACTCCACGACAAATATCGTTTTGGTCTGGTGGTCGAGAAGGACTACATCAGGCTTATTAGGTTGTATGAGCCTGAGGGTGGGGAACGAATAGTTCCAATAAATTCGGCACTTCTCGTTCCCCACAACGGATTCAATATCCCCCGGAGCGTACTGCAACACTGGTGTCTCGTCAATACCATAAGAGTGTCGTAGATGGTAATATAGCACTCTTAGGGCCGCGTTATGTCGATGGATATAGGCCGAGACCGCATATGCTGGACATGCTGATAGCAAGTGCATTAGGGTCTCGGGCGCCTCGCGGCAGGCCCTGCACCTTGTGTCAGGAACCTCTATACCCATCACGCGACTGCGGTAGACTAAGGTGTTGAAGACACCATCCTGGCAAGCCATGATGAACCCCTCAGTTTCCGACTTCAGCCCACTCGACCTGAGAAAAGCGAACGTCAGGCGCTTTGATAAGCCAAGGTCTTCAATATTATTGAAGAAGACCCCATGCATTGGCTTATCCCTGTGTCTCCGCAGAAGTAAGGTGATCTCTGCGGCTTTTATCTGAGCTTTTTGCTGAACGGGTTCCAACTCGGTGACAGAGTTGTAGTCACCTCGTTCAGAGTCGAAAACTATACCGAGTTCATCAGCTGCTCGAGCAGCTGCCCTAAGAAGAAATGCTCCAATTCCTGCTTTCTCATGGTCACGGACCATGCAGAGAAGGGGATCCGAACTCATGACGACTTTACAGGCTGTATCCAGTACCACTATGTCATGTAGACACTCCAAACTCAAAAGTCCACGACCTCCCTGTTGTCGGAGGAAGTACAACCGTGGAACGGACGATTTGAGATGCAAACTCCTATAGAGATGCATCATTTTTCGGGTCCTTACGTCGAGTTGATACAGCTCCTCCCAAGTCCACTTCACTACTCCAAACGAGTAGAGTAAGATTGGAACGGCAAGCATATTTGTTCCAGCAACTTTGTTCTTCCCTGACAGCTCCGATGACCAGATCTGTCGAAGTTTGTGCTGATACTTGCCGCGGAGAGAGCTTTTCACTGCGGTTACCTCTTGTGAGTGGCGTTGTTCCACCCCGAGGTAAGTATACGTCTCTCCGGCATCCAGATGGTGTAGGATGCTTCCATCTACGAGCTGCACATCCTCTCCGTAGTCCCCGCATCGTCCACTTTTGAGATGAACCATTGCACATTTGTCTATCCCGAATTTCATACCGATAGCATGCGTGTACTCTTCCACCACCCTCAAGGACTGATGGAGATCCTTCTCTCCAGAGGCATAAAGTTTAAGATCATCCAACAAGGCCAACAACCAACAAGGGCCCTTCGAACGTCATCCGGGGTTATCGGGTTGCGCAGTTCATTGAGCTCAGGCTGTCGAAGCTCTCTGTTGAAAGCTTCGAACTGCGCTAGGGCTGGAGTGTCTAAATTGAGTGGCTGCGGGTGTTCATAGATATCCTTCCAGGATTCCACCTGATCAGCAGTCGGCGGATTATCCACAACACGTGGAGGCTCTTGGAATAAGCGAGAAGGTTTCTCGCGAAACCTAAGATTTTCCGCGATACTTCTCGCTCGCCTCACTAGTGACTTCTTAGCAGCCACTAGCATTCGTATCTTATCAAGGCAATGCTGTTTGGTGGTCAACAGCACGCCTTGGCTTAGAGTGTGATAGATACGTCGTAAATTGTCGGCTATTCGCCGCACTGCGGGCGTGAAAGGCCTATTGGCCGCCCTGTAGTCCATCACACATTGGATACGAGACGCGTGTTGTCTCGCCGACGTGATCTTAGCCTCCATCTTGTGTACACGCCGTTCAATCTTCCGAACCGCAAGGCCGGGATTTCGTCCTTTCGATTCGGAAAGCGATTGGACGACGTTATACACGGCGGTGTTGATTTGCCAGATGTCAGCCTCTTCTGTTAGAACACTATGAACCTCCGCATCCAAACGAGCCAGTTCTTGTGGCTTCAGGGGCCTAATTCTGTGGAGCGCCCTGCGTGTTCTGATTGTCGTCTCCTTTGTTGGTATGGTGCGAGTCTCCTCTCCAGCCGTGCCAACGGGTGGTAGAACTGCCACTTCTACCACTTCGTTAGCAGACTGGGGAGGAGCTATATAGCCCTGCCGCCGAAGATAGGATACGTAATCCCTAAGATTTTGGGCAGAAAAGGCGGCATGCTCCGGATGTGTTTCACACCACAGAGCATGCAATCTCGCCATGTACCCTCTTCGCGTGGGCTCACTACTCTCGTAGCAATGCATAAGGCTATCTCTCAGCTCATGCGTCCACTCAAAGCGTCCGTTGTCGTTGCCAGGATTTTCGTCGTTAGGCAAATCATCGTTATGGGCCCCACCACCTTGCCTCTGACCCCTCCGAGCGGGTCGATTGTGGGGGCCTCTTTCTTGATTGTTGGGAACCAAGTGTTGAGTCCACCGGATGGTTAGCCCTGTGGACCCACGGCCGGCACCGGAGGGAGAATAGAGTTCTCCTTCCCGGGTACGCCTGGGCTGCCGATCCGGTTTTGCACCAGTTGCTCGGGTGAGTGGTATCGCAACTCACCAAAGGTGAGTTGTTAGTGGTCATCCCTGCTTATTATTATTATTTTTTTTTTCCCCGTAGTGTGCGCTGGTCAGGCCCTATCCCCCGAAGCCCCGATACATTCGGGAGGGCGCGCCAGCATAATCAACCAATGACCACTCCCCACACCGTGGGGTAAGTGATCATTGGGTCCGAAAATCATGTGCCCTGAGCAAACGCAGTGAGCCAAGAATGACAGTGTGCTAGGATCATCAACTCTATATATGGACACCCAATTGTAGAGATACCAAAATCGGTGGTACGGAGCCAGATAAGGAATTAAGGCAATAAGAAACATAGAAAGTGTTGGACTGAACTAGAAACACAATAATAATTATTATTATTATTATTATTTTTTTTCACCGTAGTGTGCGCTGGTCAGGCCCTATCCCCCGAAGCCCCGACACATTCGGGAGGGCGCGCCAGCATAATCAACCAATGACCACTCCCCACACCGTGGGGTAAGTGATCATTGGGTCCGAGAATCATGTGCCCTGAGCAAACGCAGTGAGCCAAGAATGACAGCCTTCTGCATCTGTGCGGCTAAGATTTCTGCCTTAGTGCGGCAAGCCGGTATGATTTTTAGATTCGAGAGTAGAGAAGACATCATTCCACCAAGGACTCCAACAATCAGAACGACCATCTTGACAGAGTGATCTGGATAGAGTCTGCGGAGTTCGAAGAGAAAATCTCGATATTTTATCCGTTTTCCCCCTCTTTTCTGACGATATTCGTCTCGCCAGGAGCTGAAAACTCCACGACAAATATCGTTTTGGTCTGGTGGTCGAGAAGGACTACATGAGGCTTATTAGCTTGTATGAGCCTGAGGGTGGGGAACGAATAGTTCCCATAAATTCGGCACTTCTCGTTCCCCACAACGGATTCAATATCCCCCGGAGCGTAGGGCAACACCGGTGTCTCGTCAATACCGTAAGAGTGCTGTAGATGGTAATATAGCACTCTTAGGGCCGCGTTATGTCGATGGATATAGGCCGAGACCGCATATGCTGGACATGCTGATAGCAAGTGCATTAAGGTCTCGGGCGCCTCGCGGCAGGCCCTGCACCTTGTGTCAGGAACCTCTATACACATCACGCGACTGCGGTAGACTAAGGTGTTGAAGACACCATCCTGGCAAGCCATGATGAACCCCTCAGTTTCCGACTTCAGCCCACTCGACCTGAGAAAAGCGAACGTCAGGCGCTTTGATAAGCCAAGGTCTTCAATGTTATTGAAGAAGACCCCATGCATTGGCTTATCCCTGTGTCTCCGCAGAAGTAAGGTGATCTCTGCGGCTCTTATCTGAGCTTTTTGCTGAACGGGTTCCAACTCGGTGACAGAGTTGTAGTCACCTCGTTCAGAGTCGAAAACTATACCAAGTTCATCAGCTGCTCGAGCAGCTGCCCTAAGGAGAAATGCTCCAATTCCTGCTCTCTCATGGTCACGGACCATGCACAGAAGGGGATCCGAACTCCTGACGACTTTACAGGCTGTATCCAATACCATTCTGTCATGTAGACACTTCAAACTCAAAAGTCCACGACCTCCCTGTTGTCGGGGGAAGTATAACCGTGGAACGGACGATTTGGGATGCAAACTCCTATAGAGATGCATCATTTTTCGGGTCCTTACGTCGAGTTGATACAGCTCCTCCCGAGTCCACTTCACTACTCCAAACAAGTAGAGTAAGATTGGAACGGCAAGCATATTTGTTGCAGCTACTTTGTTCTTCCCCGACAGTTCCGATGACCAGATCTGTCGAAGTTTGTGCTGATACTTGCCGCGGAGAGAGTTTTTCACTGCAGTTACCTCTTGTGAGTGGCGTTGTTCCACCCCGAGGTAAGTATACGTCTCTCCGGCATCCAGATGGTGTAGGATGCTTCCATCTACGAGCTGCACATCCTCTCCGTAGCCCCCGCATCGTCCTCTTTTGAGATGAACCATTGCACATTTGTCTATCCCGAATTTCATACCGATAGCATGCGTGTACTCTTCCACCACCCTCAAGGACTGATGGAGATCCTTCTCTCCAGAGGCATAAAGTTTAAGATCATCCATATAAAACAAATGGGTGACCTTGTGCCTCCGGTTTCCGGGAGTGCCACAGTTATACCCTCGAGTCTTTCTGAGCGCAACGGATAATGGCAATAGTGAGATGCAGAATAGAAGGGGGCTGAGGGAATCACCCTGAAATACACCCCTTCTGAAAGTGACCCACCTTGTTTGAAATCTTGCTTGACCAGATGTTATGGTGAAGCGAGTTCGCCAAAGTGGTATCAGTTGTTCAATGCATCTCACTATGTTGTCGGGTACCGCAAGGCATCTGAGCAAATGCAAGATGAGCTCATGCGAAATTGTATCAAATGCCTTACGGTAATCGATCCAGGCCATAGAGAGGTTACGCTTATATTGTATCGAGTCCTGCGTTACACATCTATCGATGAGCAGGTTCTCTTTACATCCAGCGACTCCTCTCTTCGACCCTCTCTGCTCATATATCCGTTCGAACACTCGGTCAACTGCGGTGAGTATTCGTGTGTATAAGATGCTTGTAAACAACTTATAACACGAATTCAAGCATGTTATCGGTCTGTAATTCTTAGGAATCGACAAATCTCCGCTTTTGGGGAACGGTCCGCCCCTCGACAAACCAATCCGGAATCGGCTGCTCTCCATCGAGTCATGAGTTGAAAACTCTGGCCAGATGGCGGTGGGTACTTGGTAGTTTTTTCCACCAATGAGTGTTCAGCCCATCTGGGCCTGGAGCAGCAAAGTTCTTGGAACCAACGAGGGCCCTTCGAACGTCATCCGGGGTTATCGGGTTGCGCAGTTCATTGGGCTCAGGCAGTCGAAGCTCTCTGTTGAAAGCTTCGAACTGCGCTAGGGCTGGAGTGTCTAAGTTGAGTGGCTGCGGGTGTTCATAGATATCCTTCCAGAAGGATTCCACCTGATCAGCGGTCGGCGGATTATCCACAACACGTGGAGGCTCTTGGAATAAGCGAGAAGGTTTCTCGCGGAACCTAAGGTTTTCCGCGATACTTCTCGCTCGCCTCACTAGTGACTTCTTAGCAGCCACTAGCATTCGTATCCTATCAAGGCAGTGTTGTTTGGTGGTCAGCAGCACGCCTTGGCTTAAAGTGTGATGGATTCGTCGTAGATTGGCGGCTATTCGCCGCACTGCGGGCGTGAAAGGCCTGTTGGCTGCCCTGTAATCCATCACACATTGGATACGAGATGCGTGTTGTCTCGCCGACGTGATTTTAGCCTCCATCTTGTGTACACGCCGTTTAATCTTCCGAACCGCAAGGCCGGGATTTCGTCCTTCCGATTCGGAAAGCGATTGGACGACGTTATACACGGCGGTGTTGATTTGCCAGATGTCAGCCTCTTCTGTTAGAACACTATGAACCTCCGCATCCAAACGAGCCAGTTCTTGTGGCTTCAGGGGCTTAATCCTGTGGAGCGTGTTCTGCGTGTTCTGATTGTCGTTTCCATTGGTGGTATGGTGCGAGTCTCCTCTCCAGCCGTGCCAACGGGTGGTAGAACTGTCACTTCTACCACTTCGTTAGCAGGCTGGGAAGGAGCTATATAGCCCTGCCGCCGAAGATAGGATACGTAATCCCTAAGGTTTTGGGCGGAAAAGGCGGCATGATCCGGATGTGTTTTACACCACAGAGCATGCAATCTCGCCATGTACCCTCTTCGCGCGGGCTCACTACTCTCATAGCAATGCATAAGGCTATCTCTTAGCTCATGCGTCCATTCAAAACGTCCGTTTTCATTGCCAGGGTTGTCATCAGTAGGCAAATCATCGTTTTGGGCCCCACCACCTTGCCTCTGACCCCTCCGAGCGGGTCGATTGTGGGGGCCCCTTCCTTGATTATTGGGAACCAAGTGTTGGGTCCACCGGTTGGTTAGCCCTGTGGACCCACGGCCGGCACCGGAGGGAGAATAGAGTTCTCCTTCCCGGGTGCGCCTGGGCTGCCGGTCCGGTTTTGCACCAGTTGCTCGGGTAAGTGGTGTCGCAACTCACCAAAGGCCAAGGGTGTTAGTGGTTAGTTAAGCGATGCATGCTGCAGGCTCTGAATATTATAGCAAGATGGATGAAATGAGAAAGAAGAAGATTAATCCAAATCGAATATAGTAACACTCATCAAAAGGATAAAGATAAAGGGACTAAGACCTTCACTACAAATGAAGAGATACAACTATCTGGGAATGATACTAAATTAGAGGATTCACAGGCAATACAAAAAACGACAAGTGTGCTAGGATCATCAACTCTATATATGGACACCCAATTGTAGAGATACCAAAATCGGTGGTACGGAGCCAGATGAGGAATTAAGGCAATAAGAAACATAGAAAGTGTTGGACTGAAGTAGAATCACAAACAAGAATAACCTGGATAAGGGGATCATCCGAGGTCTACTAAAACATTGTTATATTGATTGTTAAATGGTAAAAAATAAATTCAAAATCTCTGGGGTGAAATGAATCCTGAAACGGGCACCTTTTCCTAAGCCCATAACTCCAATGATCTTCTCGTTTAATCAACCAAGTAAGCGTTTCTGGAGATGAAGGAAACTTGCAGGTTTCTCCTCGCTGTGTGTGTTTTTTTGTGCTCGGCAATGCGAACTTTCAATGGCCTCTTAGTTTTACCGATGTATGATTCTCGCAGTCCGGATTTACTGGAGAAACCAGCAAATACATGTTTGTGCTCATCAACATAACATCAAGTGAGCTCAAGCTGAAATCATCCACGAAGAGGAACACTGATTTAGGAGAAAATTCAAAGAGGCCGCATATATGTTGTCCAACAACGCATTTGGCCAAGCTAGCGTAGAGATACGTAACATATGGAAACCTCTATTCAAGCGGAACACGACCAACTCCCGCCAATCGGTCAGCTCCCGCTAAAAACCAATGAAGCTGTGGGAGGGGAGAGGGGATAGGTGAAATCGGTCGAATGATCTATAAATAGTCAGATCTCGAAGGAATAAGTCCAATTATCAACCAGATACGATTTTGGATACTAACAATCGAAACGTCGTGAAGTAACTTGGTTTGGAATCTTTTGATTTTATATTTTTAATCTTCATAATTTTTTAATTTTTCAGCTCGTGTTAATAATTCAATTTTTTTGTTTTCTTTGGTTGTTGCTTGTATGTTATTTCATTGTAATTTCAGTGTTTTGCTTGATTAAATTTTTTTTTCAGCTAATTATTTACAGATTCTTTCAGGGATTTCAAATCAATTTATATCATGTTAGACAATAAAAGTCTGAACTAATGAAATGCATCACGAAACATTCTCAACCACCTTCAAACAATATGTTATTATTAAAACTAATTCAATTCGATTCTCATTTTTATATCGATGCATTCAGCTGAGAATATTTCAGGAAAAAATCTTTACCGATACCACTCGACCTAAAAATATTTTCAGATAAATGTCCATTTTGTTAACTGAAATTCTCTTATTTCTTCACAATACCGATCGAGCAACCAACATAGTGGTTGCTCTTATGATATTGCAAAATAATGAAGCTTTTGTTGAAAAATTGAAGTTTATCGAAGTCCTTCGGACTCGTTGTTCTATCATACCGGTTGCTCTCACAACGAAGTTCTCGTTGAAAACTGAAAATGTATCGAATAAACTTTGAGGTCTTCCGATATTAAACTTTCGATAATGCATTTTCTCATTTCTATCTGAATTCCTCTATTTTTCCTCATAAAAGTAGCTTTCTTCTGTATTTTTCAGCATATTTGTGTGTATGTATTTCTTTTTATCAGATACAACCGAGTCTCTTGGTTAGCGCTGAAGTTAGCCTTATATGTCCTATGAAGATGCTATAACGAAAGTTAACTACGTTTATGAATGTACTTCAGTTTCTCTGTTACAAATATTATTTCATTAGCTTCAACTTTGTTCGCGTTCCATTATAACTTCTGAAACTATATTCACACAAATTGGATTGGAAAAGTATATACAAACGGAAAAATGTATCCCTAAAACTATCGCAAATAATGTTCTTGTGATGCACTGTTGGGAACCTTTGGTGTAGTAATGAATATTACTGAAGTTCCATCCCAGCATCAAACAGTTATAAACCGTTATTCTCAAGCCCTCAACACCTGTTTCAATCATCAAGTGATCATCTCCAAGAGGAAGATTAAACTGTTAATCTTCCTCGTAATCTTACTAGTGATGATGTTGTGTCAATGTGTTGAAAATAACGAATAGGAAGGTTAGAGGTAGATTAGGGGGAAGATTATCAGTTTAATATTTCCCTTGAAGATGGTCACTTGGTGTTAAAAATAACGGTTTGTTGTTGGTGTTGGATGTTTATCGTATCAAACCATGCTTCAACTATCACCACCGCACAAGAATAATCTGGGAAACTATTCCATAAAATTCTGCTGAAACCAATGTCGATCAAAATTCAGAACGAACATGTTTGATATCCGATTAGTTGCTGCAATATATTATAAAGTCAAAGTAAACGATATTGTGCATATTCAAAAAGGTGGCGGCACTCTCAAAGGCCATAAAACTAATACCTAGAAATAAACCGGCAGCAAACTCGTCCAAGATGACTGTAGAGTTGGCGGTTCGCATCGGATGATTTTTACTAACCGAGTTTTATGATTGGCTAAAGAGTCATAAAATTGTTAAAGTCATGTTACGGTGACGAATAGAAATCGGGGAAGGTTATCGCTGTCGTGTTCACTTCAGGAACTGATCGGGATTTGAGTGTTGAAATTCGATATTGGTGGTGATAACTACTTAACTACTTATTTGGACGAGTACTAATAGTAATAACGAGTATGATAACAAGGCATACTTTTTCCAGTTATGGAGTTGAATCAAATATCATTCATTTGATGAGATCCCAGCCAGACGGAATCTTGTTTATAGTGGAAGAACAATTCAGTTGTTGAATTTATTCAGCAACTGAACTGAACTGCATCCTTTATTTTCAAAAATTTTCTGTTGATGTATTTCCTCAATCTTGTTTTTTATACATTTTTTGAAAATAATAAAGACGATTATTATTATTATTATTAAATTGAAAGTGTTATATTTTTAGGAGTGACTAATTTATTTGGGAAAGAAAATATTTGGCTTTCTACTACTACAATGTTCATATGAAATTAGGTGTTTCAGAAGGGCTTTTCCTTCCAGTTTGTTTCTAAAAGTTACTTCTTTGCATGATCCACACATCTATGTATAGAGTTACTTCTTTTAAAATTGACTACATCCTTCCTCTTTCTTTAGAAGATTTCCACATGTTTTTCATCAAGATGGAGTAGTAGAAAGCCAAAAACTGTCTTTCTCAATTGGCCGCGGTGGTAGTGCGCCCGACTCACGATCGGAAAACCGTAGGTTCGATTACCGCTTCGACCAGATATTTTTCTCAATAGAATTTATCTGGTTGAAACTGAAATGATTCTGCAACCGTGTTAGGAATCACACGTTAAAAGGTAAGACCTCGTTAGTCCTTAGCTCGCACAAGTTTCTCAACTTCTGAGAGCTGTCGTTCGTATGGGGGCGACAGCTGATTAACGAAAAAAACAAATTTTTTGATTAGATTGAATTTATTTCTATCATCTTTTTGATCCTATCGAAGCCATCGAGATTAATGTAACTATAATGTACCTATTGACTAAGAACACTTAACGTTTCGTTGCAAAGTAACATATTTGATCCGGTTTCTATGCGAATTATCTTAGTATTAGGAAATTGCTTCATAATTACGAAACTCTCACCGGATTACCGTAACATAAACAGACCTTCGAAATTGTGCCAGCCGCATGCCACACCTGAGACTCTGTACACAGCATAATTCAAATTCATAGAGACCAAATATGACACAATGATAAGGGATTCAGTGGATTTGTATTTGTTCCGCTAACGAAGAGATAATCAATCAGTGCATTTGAGTAGAATAATCAGTTCTATAATAAACTGTCAGCACCAAAACGCGATTCCTTGGGGAAACAATATGACTCGTATCACTGAAAGATACTACGAGCTAAAATTTTGTGTTGAATAGACATGATAAAGGATGTTATTATCTGAAAATTTTTCAAATGGTTTCAGATGGTATTTGCTTCATACAAAGTTGAGTCTCAGAGGGTACACTGAAGAACTGAAAATTCAAGGTTCACTACCCAATTAACATCTCTAGTTGAAATTACGTTACTTCAACCTTCGATCAGGTCGGCGACCTTTCCGTGGAAATTCGTTTGAAAAATTCCAAGCAATTTAGTTGATGAAAATTCGAATTTTAGGACACTTCAACAACTAAGTTGAAGCGATTCAAATTCAACGTGAATCGTTACTTTCACACAGGCACCGCCTCAGACCGCCTTAAGGATTTTTCTGTAGTGCTTATGTTCTGTCCTTGAAAAAGAGGTATAAATTGGAAGTATTGTCTTGATATAGATCTGAAATTAGCAAAAGTCAAGTGATTTTTCACCTCTATGATATTTACTCTCAAAAAAAGTAATCAAACAAGTTTTACTATATGATTACTAAATTACACTATAACAATTTTCAATTGAAGGTGATTCATTAGCAGCGTCGCACTTGAAGTGACCAGCGAATAATCCTCTTACCAACTCTGCAGAGGCGTACCAAAATAATATTTTCATTTATTTAAACACTTAGGTAATTACGTAAAAATTGTTATAGTAGGTGGCGCTACCTGGTGTCAATGGTAAAACTGATTACATTTTTTCATTATGCCTAATACAGTTCTTCAGAAAAACATAAAAATTCACAAAATAATAAATTTGTTCCTTTTATATAGAAAGAGAACTACGAAGCAAAGAAATAATTACCTATGTTATGCTTATGAAGTTTCAGAATCCATTGACTCGTTTGAAGAGGAATCCCCAGCCACACCACACCACAGTGCCTACCATCCCGTTGAATCTCCACATTTTCTCTTCTTCCTTGATCACATAGGCTACAGCATTAGACCTTTTTTTTTTTCGTATCCGTTCCATTGCGAGTTCTAATAAACGTTGGACATAAGAAATTGTCACGTTTTCACGAGCTACGTAACCTTTAATTTGAGCCCAGATTAATTCTATCGGGTTTAACTCAGAATGGTAAGGAGGAAGTCTCAAAATGGTGATGCCTTCAGCACGAGCTATTGTATCCCCCACATGCTGTCACGATGCTGTTTGATGACACTCATAAGCTCGGCCTCAACCATGTCCTCGGAAAATGGAATTCCTTTTTGTCCTAACCAACTCTACATGTCTGCTTTTCTGGTGGTCATAGTTGGCAGCTATTCTACTAATCGGCTGTGATAAGAAGCGCTATCCATTACTATTACCGAATTTGGCTCGACTCGTGAAAGAAGGGATTCAAACCATTCTTCAAAGCGTTAGGCGTCCATGTCTTCGTGATAATCCCTCGTTTTTTTTTTCAAAAAAATTAGTGCACTATCGTCTAAAAAGCCACTCTCGCTACTCATATGGGCGACAATTAGTCATTGCCCTTCACCCGTTGGTCCGTGTAACCCTGTTGATAAAACGTCCACATATGTATTTCAGATACATAAGTATCTTAGTATCTTAGATACTGTGTGACCAGCATTCACTCATGTTCGTCCAAATAATTATTCTTTTTGTGAGCAGAACGCATTTCTCTAATAGAGCGAAGATATCTCCGTCGGCGTGAGACTATATTTTCTCTTTCTATTAAGACACATTTACGGGATAGTTTGGCATATACAGGGTGTCCCTGGACTTCCTCTTTTCCTCTCGGGAATGTATAGATGGGGTCAAAATATCACCAGTACTTCATATAACTTTTTTTCCTAAAATCCTTCGTTACCAAGTAACGGGCCCTCGAAGTTACAAAATGATAACTTTTCAAGTGAATATTCAAAATCATCCAAATTTTGGTAATTGACTAAACAAATGAATTCCTTCGATGAGCTTTCATGCAGGAGTCAGTTGTTTTGCTACAAAGTCAGGAACGGACTACCCCCGATGGTCCACACCCCAAAACTTTGAAATGACAGATATTTTTCAATATTTTTCAACAAATTAAGGTTACTTGGACAATTTTATGAATAAAAGTACTCGTGTACTGCTTTGATAATTATTCATTTCAAATAATGGTGGACGAGCGGGTTTGATGTCGTCGAGTAGAACTACATTTTTATCAAGACTCGTTGCTCCGATCGACTTTCCACACGATTACTTTTATTCATAAAATTGTCCAAGTAACCTTATTTTGTTGAAAAATATTGAAAAATATCTGTCATTTCAAAGTTTTGGGGTGTGGACCATCGGGGGTAGTCCGTTCCTGACTTTGTAGCAAAACAACTGACTCCTGCATGAAAGCTCATCGACGGAATTCATTTGTTTAGTCAATTACCAAAATTTGGATGATTTTGAATATTCACTTGAAAAGTTATCAAAGAAAAACATTTTTCATTTTGTAACTTCGAGGGCCCGTAACTTGGTTACGAAGACTTTTAGGAAAAAAAGTTATATGAAGTACTGGTGATATTTTGACCCCATCTATACATTCCCGAGAGAAAAAGAGGAAGTCCAGGGACACTCTGTATAAATTTCGAATCTTCTTTTATTATTTTCCTCAACTTCTGTTTGCTCATTTTTGGAATGAGATCATTATCTATTACCTTTGTCCTAATGGATTCGAAGGTTGGTGCTTTATCATTAAAAACGAAAGAATTAATGGTATGGCGTACAAAATTTTTCTGGTACTCGTCTAATTCAATTTTTTTTTGCCACGACAATGTACTTTTGGAGCTTGCACAATCCCAGTCACGTTTTTTTCACGTACAATGCGTTCAATTGTCGACACGGATATTCCCGTTGAAAATGAACACTGAGCTACAGCTTTCACTGTACGGAGTGTATTTTTTAAATTTTTGTACACTCTACAGACAATCTGTTTTGTTTATAACGACATAAACTTCCGCTTTCTTTGTACATTACTTGGACCTGCTACAGCATCCATCTTAATACTATAAAAATTATAAAATTCAATCATATTATTCAGCTATTTGTCAGTTGTTTACTCACCACAAAAACTATTTTAAAGTTGATGTATTTTGAAAAACACTTTATTATGTTAGATTTTCACTAGAACAGATTTACAAATCCGCAACACGTGTTTCGCTGCACAGTAGCTTTTTCAAGCATGTTCACTAACAAACTGAATTCTGACTACATTGTGATTTGATTATACTTTTTGCAATATTACTATCTACTTAGAAACTAATAATATTTTAGGAACTAATCAATGACAGTTATACCTGAGATTACCAAACATTTATACCTGAGTTCAATGACTAGGTCAACTAATTATCTCACAATAAAGTGTGAATGTGATGAAAATCTATGATATTGTATTTTGAAAAACAAGTATCGGCCAACTCTACCTTATATTTTTAAGTTGATAAATATAACATTATATTCATTGAATATAATGAAATATATTGAATATGCAGATAAGGACGCTTGATGATGAAAAAACCGAATGGCTATTTATGGCATTTTAAGGACGCACATATAATAGACCTGCGAAGTGTTGATCAGTTTAGCAATGTTTCAAAGTATTTAACGAACTGATTCACCTATTCGCTTGTACATCCTATCGATATGCAGAAGCTATCTTGTTACGGGGAGAAATTTTATGAAATCTTCTTACTTTTCAGTTATTTACAATGGCGATGCATAGACAATAAAATGACCCCGGTAAGAATTTAGTTGTAACTTTGTTGCCGTTAGATCTCAGTTCAATTTGTATATGAGTTACCTTCAATTGAAAATTGTTATACCATAAACAAAATGCATGTTTTGTAAAGAAATTCAGAATTTTTATCGACCTTCTTTAGGAATTTTCACCTTCCACAATGTTTCGGAGCCTAAAATCTGCCTTCACTTTCATAAATGGGAAAAATATCTTCATTTCTGAACTTCCTGTCTCAATTCTGGAGATAGGTGTAGAAAATGAAACTCTTGGTAGAGAATGAATTTAAAACCATCACATTTTCCAAACACCAGAACTACGACATCCTTCTCGACACGCGTTTTACCAAATGAGCTGGCATCTTCAGGAGATGAAAAAAACTTCCTATATTTTGAATAGTTATTATCTTACAAGGCTGAAGGCTGAAGTTGGCATGTCAATTTCAAAACGTGACTTGAGTTATGACTAGCTCCAACTGTGAAAAAAATCAACCAAAATTTGATGAACTAAAAATTCATAGTTCTGAATGTTTTCAGAAACATTTTCAAAAATTCAGTTAAGTCAAGTGAAACCCCAGAAATAAAATATTCAGGAGTGTATATAGAATGTTGCCTGGAGAGGAAAAAACATTCACTTGAATTAACAAAAAAATTAAGAAAATGTCTTTATGAGTTCAGACTCCTGAGAAATATATTTGAAATGAAAACTTCATCAATGTTTTATCATGCATTATTTTCCGAAATCATAACCTATGAAGTCATAGCCCGAGGGAGTGCCTATGAAAATTCATTAAAATCTGTCAAGTTTATTCGTAAGTATGCAATAAAAACAGTTTTTATAAAACGTTTCGGATTTCCATCAGAAGTTTCATTTAGAAAATATTTCATTCCAGCTCTTAGACAAACTTTCTACAATATCAGTATCATTTCTATAGAAAACATTTTGCACGTAGTGACATTATTGTACATCAGTTTAATATGAGATCAAAGACCAATAACTGCTTCCAAATTGTTAAGTTTACTCTATATTTAATGCAACAACACTCCATGTGTATTATTTGTAAAATTAACAATATAATTCCACGAGAAATTAAAAATTTGAGATCAGTAGCATTTGAAAAAATATTACACAATTGGATATTAGATAATACTGGAAAAATTGAAAATGTGCTAATATTGAAATAATTCAGTTTGACAGTTGATTTATTCACTGTAATTTCACTATTGTTGAAACATTTCTTCATTTCACTTTATTTTTTTCATGAACAATATCTATTAACAGTTGACATAATCTTTGTTTTTAATCAACCCAGTCAAACACAAGTGTTTTCACTTAGCAAACTATGTTAAAATATTATGCATGTACTTATTATTTTTTAATATTCATAGACATTAATTTGATATTGTACATTTGTTAATAAATTCAAATTTGAATATTGAATTGCTACAAGAAAGATTCAGAGCTCAACAATAATCACCTATACCTCATTAATACCCTATTACTTGAAAGATAGAAGACCTGATTAAACATATTATAGGAATTATACCAAAATTGAAGGATAGGCAGAGACAAACTTTCATTCTGAGAATACGATACAAGATCATTCCATTAGGTAGTTAAATATCCAGCCCTTGGTAGCATAAATTACAGACATATGTTTCTCAAAAATAATATTATTAGTATTATTGTTATTTTCACACTCGTATTTTTTTAGGTATAGTATGACTGTTATCCATGAATGGTATTTTTTGAATAAAATGGGAATTAGCTGGTTTGGTGAACCACTTCACTCTTAGACTTCAAACTATTTCGTTCGATCGATTTACTATTCATATATTTTAGATGACTGAAAATAATATGAACTAGTCCGAGTATTCGTAAAAAAATAGCCCAACAACTTCTATGATAATGGTATCAGTGTACTTGATTATTGACAATTATTGATCAGATAATGTTTCGTGGACAGTAAATAATACACTGTTCAATAAATAACTAGCCTAGGCGAGTGAGTTTATTCAACAATATATGTTCATCAGTGAATCCATTCATTGGTTCATTCGAAATTACCATAGATATTGCTGAATGAACTAACTTAGCTTTTATTGGTAGATATGATAAATAAATTCCAATAGAGAGATGTCAAAATTAACAATTAACATCAATCTCGACAGTTCATGGCTGGTTTGTCATTTCTGGTAGCACATGTCCTTCATCAATGGCTTAATTTATATTTCGAAAACAGGGAAGAGTTAATTGAACAAAATTAATTTTTTCATATCATATCATATCAAACTCACGTCGCGTATCATGCAAAATCGTTATTTACTGTAGAAGTCAAACGAATTACAAAAAAATCAATTATCTATGATTCATTCCATGAACGGCTTAGTCCAGATAGGAGATACAAAATTAGTATCGTCATCTCATGCCAGGTTATTTTGCTGAAAAGCTATGGTAGTGTCTACATCTGTCATTATAACAACACAATGATATAGGAAAAAATCCAATGTTGCCGATTACCTAACAGTTTCTGACAGCTCTACAAAATTAATAGAATAAACCTCCTGATGACGCAAACTCCTTTAGCGGAACGTACATCGAGAGATTGTACTCCAGTTTTCATGTCTGGAAAAATGCTTTTCATATATTCATTCCAAGTTCCAGTTTGACCAACCGAACAAATAATAATTTCCAGTTCACCAGAGGTAAAACACTTGCCATGAAAAAGAACGCAAGCTGGTATTGATTACCATTTGTATAAACAAAACGAATCCCTTCGATATCCAACATCGAGGAAACAAAAATTAATAACAGAAAAAACAATGAGTCAACATTACTCCATTTATCCACATCACTTTAAACGAGAGCTTCGTGTTTCCATTTTTTGCCCCTAATTGCTCTACACTCCAAACAGCTCACTGTGTTTTTCCTTTCATTTGATATGGATATCCAAACACTGAACTTGAGTATTCTCACATTTCAGTTTCATTCATCCATATTCTGGATCGAATATTATTATTTATTCAAGATAAACACTTGAACGTTTGTTATATCGAACTTGCAGCAAGCCGAAATTAACGATGTTCAGTTTCATCGGCGCTGGTCGAATTACTAGTTGTGCAGATGTCAGGACAGACAATTCAGCTTTCTGCGTCGATGAGTTTGTTGGGGGTTAAAATGGACACCAATATGTCCAATGGCACAATCATGTCGTTGGAATTGCAAAGGCTGCTTTCCAAAAGTTTGTAACACTGTTCCAAATCAGAAAACTGTACACACTCCAGCAACTTTTGATGCTTTATAAAGCTCAGATCATTCCTTCTTTGGAGTATTATTCAGATGTATGTGTCTCCGCCTCTAAGCATACCTTGAAGTTGCTGGATTCCATGCATAAGAGAGTCATCCGCCTGATTGAAGATTCGAAAATCATTCGCAACCTTGATAGTCTGGAATATCGAAGAAAGTTGAAGATTTGTTTTTTTTTTGTAGATACTTACACGGGTTCAAGTGACGTGGCACATTTGATTCCACAAAGCGCAGTACATATCAGAAATACGTGACAGACTGTGGCTGGCAAACTTGACTATTCGCCAACTCTCATTTAGAGAACTGCGGTTATGTGGAATGAACTTCCTGAGAACGTTTTTTCAAATAAATTCAATATCCAGTGATTCAAATCCAACGTGAATCATTACTTTCGCACAGGCACTGCTTTTAGAGCAGTACAGTACAATAAAAAGTCAAAATGTTTCGAAAGGGTTCTTGAATTTCAAAACTTGCTGATTTAGGAGTTTCCATAAATTATACTGAAGATGATTAACTAGATCCCAATATATTTAGGCCAGTTGTGAAATCTCTAAAAAATTATATGATTTTCATCGACGACATTCAATTCTTTGTTATGTCAGAACGATATATCTAGTTTTTGTGGAATTCAGATGTTCTAAGGACTACTGATCTCAATGAACGACAAACAAATTAATAACATGAGGCTAATAGATTAAAACATTTTCAGGTACAATTTCTTTAGATGATGAGGCTGTTTATGAAGTTGAAAATGTGTATGGACGGACATCTGTCAGTACCAAATAATTGTTATTCTGTTAAATGATACCTAGTTGGTCTGATAAAATAATTGTAAAGCGTTGTATATCATAACAGGGTCCAAAGAATGGCAGCATGAAGTGATAATACAAAAACTTTCTACTGTAGCGGCTTTGGAAGCTCTTGGCTCTCACCAAGCAACGTCTTCATTCGGGTTTGAAAGCCGTTGTGGTTTGGAACTGTATCCTAACGTTTCGCTAGCACGAGTGGATGGCTTCTTCAGAGGTTTATCCATCTTGATAGTTCACCGATGACTAGTGATTTCTAGTTCGTAAGTTGTATTTATGTTCACTCAGGTAGCCCGCCTTTCACTCAGCAACGCATCAACAAGATAGGCGGTCTGGTCTAGATTCCTGGCCATACTGACCTGGAAGGCAATGAGGCTGCTGACTCCCTTGCAAAGGAGGGTGCTACAATCAGCTTCATCGGGCCAAAACCTGTCATAAACATCGCTTTAGGCTTTGTTGAACAAACATTGAACATCTGCATGGCAAGAAGATTAATGCACCTCTGGCAGAATATTCCAGGATTAGCTCACTCCAAAGCGTTTATTCACCTTTCGAAGCTTGATACCAAACAGTTGTTGACTACAGTAGGAATGAACTACGATGTCTAACAGGTCACAGGTCACTGTCATTTGCCTGCCCCGTTGGAGACCGAATCAGGTTATCATAGTTTGACAGAGCCGTACTCTCACCATCATCTGACCTGAAACACCACTCACCATACAAACTAATCGGCTTCTTTAAGGAGCTGGGTTTATTTGGTCGAGTGTGAATAGGTGTGAGCCACAATAAACCCTTACGGGTTGCGGTGGAGCACTTCTGACCTAACCTAACTTAAGTGGAGAAGATGATTCTGGCGCTTATTTTTTGAATTGATTTCTTGTATATTGATCGGTTTCAGACTCGAAAAAAATTGGGGATGTTTCTGATATCCGGAAGGTTTTTTCACGATTTAGTCCAAAGAATAAGAATCTAAATTTTCGACATGCCAGGATAGTATTTGAATCGTTGTGTAGTTCTCTCATGCAGTTATTCATATTCCTCTTGATCCATTATTCTAGCATCCGATAGAAAAATTTCAATTATTTCATATTTCAAAACTGAAGAGCTGTTTTTTATTGATAACTGCGTAACGAGTCTAAGTAGAGAAGAAGTAATGTGAGTGATAAATGAAATATAAGTATATAGCAATCCTAATACAGGTGATATATTTATTACCTCCCAAAACTTCAAAATTGGAAGAAACTAAGTTATTTAATTCTACTGAAGTTATGTCAATTAACATTTCATTTGCGTGGCTGAGAGTTCTCTCTCATAGTTCATTCCGATTTTGAATTTTTGGAAGATGATATATCGTCTGTATTAGGATTGATATATAATAGAAAAAGTTGGAGACAATTCCTCAAAGGGGTTATTCAATTTATTGCTCACAAGACTTTTGACCCCATTAACTTCAGTGCAAATATGCTGTCGTTTTATTCTACATAAACCTAGATTCTGTAAGCTTGTAAGCTGAATTATCGCACGATGATAACTTGCAGTTGGTTCAAGATGAAAATGGAGTAAAACCATTGAAAGATATTACAATTTCCAGACTTGACGTCACCTTGGTGCTTTCATTGCTGGAATCTATTTTGAAATCTATAGTTGACATATGTCCAAAATCGAATTCAAAAGATCCAGAAATCTACTTCAAAATATAACAGGTATCATGTACCTGGTCATATGAACTCGGTTGATTTTTCATCAAGAGGTTGTTTGTCAAATCAAGTATTAATTTGATTTGAAGGGGTTATATTTTTAGGAGTGATTAATTTTTGGGAAAGAAAGTTTTTGGCTTTCTACTACTCCATCTTGATACAAAAAAAAGGATGATGGAATCTTCCAAAGAAAGGAAGAAAGTAATCAATTTGAAAATAAGTAACTCTATACATGGATGTGTAGATCATGCAAAGAAGTAACTTTCAGACACAAACTGAAAGAAAGTCCTCCTGAAACAGCTACTTTCTATAAACATTGAATTACACGAAAGAAAAAAATTCCTTCGTAACAAATACTTCTATATGAACATTAATTATACAGAAGATACTTTTCTCTCCTCATTTTGTATTTCAAACATTCGTTATGGAATATAAATCAGATATCATTCACATGAGTTCTACTTTGAATGAATGGTAATAAATTGCACTTACATGGAACACTGTCACCCTCACTGGTAAACATCCATGTTTCGCCTTAAGACACTTGCCCCAAGACTCTTCAAATCCAAATTGTATAACATTATAGAAAATACACACAATTCATTCATGATAAAGTAGTAGAAAGCCAAAAACTTTCTTTCCGAAAAAAAAACAAGTATTAATATTCGAATAGTAGAAGGGTCCATCCAGATTGCGAACTAAAAATGACTTACTAGTGTAAACAAAGAGGTGATTGTCCGGAAAAGGAATAATTATCAATTACTCTGTTGACTAGATTTATATATTTGTTTGAATTGAAGGGGTTATATTTTTAGGAGTGATTAATTTTTGGGAAAGAAACTTTTTGGCTCTCTACTACTCCATCTTGTTACAAAAAAAAAGGATAAGGGAATCTTCCAAAGAAAAGAAGGAAGTAATCGATTTGAAAATAAGTAACTCTATATATGGATGTGTAGATCATGCAAAGAAGTAACTTTCAGACACAAACTGAAAGAAAGTCCTCCTGAAGAAAAAGCTACTTTCATTTAAACATTGAATTACACGAAAAAAAAACTTTCGAAACAAATACTTCTATATGAACACTCAATTATACAGAAGATACTTTTCTCTACTCAGTTTGTATTTCAAACATTCGTTGTGTAATAAAAATCAGATATCATTCACATGAGTTCTACTTTGAATGAATGGTAACAAATTGCACTTACATGGAAAACTGTCATCCTCACTGGTATACATCGATGTTTCGCCTTAAGACATTTGCAGCAAGGCTCTTCAGTACCAAATTGGATAACATTATAGAAAATACACACAATTCATTCATGAATTACGACTTTTAATGGTACGGAATAAGCTTGATCTGCTTATGTCATCGATGACATCGTAATGACATTCATTCACCTATTTAATTCAATCCCAGCCAAGAGGAATCTTATTTGAATTGAAGGGGTTATATTTTTAGGAGTGATTAATTTTTGGGAAAGAAAGTTTTTGGCTTTCTACTACTCCATCTTGATACAAGGCTCTTCAGTACCAAATTGGATAACATTATAGAAAATACACACAATTCATTCATGAATTACGATTTTTAATGTCATGGAATAGGCTTGATCTGCTTATGTCATCGATGACATCGTAATGACATTCATTAACCTATTTGATTTAATCCCAGCCATAAGAATCTTATTTGAATTGAAGAGGTTATATTTTTAGGAGTGATTAATTTTTGGGAAAGAAAGTTTTTGGCATTCTACTACTCCATCTTAATACAAAAAAAAGGATGAGGGAATCTTCCAAAGAAAGGAAGGAAGTAATCAATTTGAAAATAAGTAACTTTATACATGGATGTGTAGATCGTGCAAAGAAGTAACTTCCAGACACAAACTGAAAGGATGTCCTCCTGAAACAGATACTTTTATATAAACATTGAATTACACGAAAGAAAAAAAAATTCTTTTGAAACAAATACTTCTATATGAACACTGAATTATACAGAAGATACTTTCCTCTTCTCAGTTTATATTTCAAACATTCGTTGTGAAAGAAAATTACCTGTCTATCTTCAAAAAGTATTTTTCCAAATACCAACAGAATCTGAAAATATAGGGTCTTTCAACAGGGACTTCCGAATTTTGACATTTGATAACCGCGTCACTTACAAGGACTTGGCATTTCGGAGACTACAATGTTTGCATCTTGACCCGTGACCCGTACAAAATTCAACTTACTCAGGAACTGAAAGTAAACAGCCTAGAAAGCGACGCGTGTTCGCTGAACAATATTGTCGAATTTGGGACAATACCAATCCACATAAGTTTCAAGAGTGTCCAATGCATTCCTAAAAAGTCACTACTTGGTGTGGATTTTGGGCTAGCGGCGTCATCGGTCCATATTTCTTTGAGAACGACGTTGGCCAGGCCATCACTGTTAACGGCGAGCCCTATATAGGTCGATGATTGCCAACTTCTTTTCGGCCTGAATTCGATTATATGAACACCAACGGTATGACAGCGTTACGAGCCACACAGCTCATGCCAGATTGGACATCCTGCACGAGCGATTTGAGGGAATGGTCATCTCATGTGCAGGTGATGTAAACTGGTCACCGAGATCGTGCAATTTGACCCCGTTAGACTTTTTCTTGTGAGATTTTCTTAAGTCACCGGTATATGTAAATGAGCCACAAACCACAGCGGTCCCCATGCCATCGGTTATACAGGGAGTAACATAAGTACTTTGAAATATCCAAGTGACGTATTCCTGAAAAAAAAAAAATTAAGAAAAAAGTCGGACACAAGTTCGTCCGAAAATGCTTCGTTTCGGATATATATGGGTTGTCGAAATCGGATTTTTTGTTCGCTATTTGAAAATAACTCTTGCAAAAAATAAGTTATCCGCACGAAATTTAGTACCCGGGTTTTTTTGACGTATGAAAGCATAATTTCGTATTAATTTTCATGTAACATATAGAGAGCGCTGCGTACGCTGTCATTATTCATTTCAAATTTTCCTAACTTTTTTGATAGTGAAAATTTGGCACTTTTCATGAGAAAACCTAATTCCTACACCTTTTCCAAGTACACACACAAAGGTACACTTCCTCAATAACCCTGGAAGTGATCGTTTTCGAGGTATTCGCAATTTTCTATATCGATGCATATTACTTTATAGCTAAATTTGATTTCAATAATTTTTGTCACTCTCCGCTTGCAAATTAAGTTAATTAAATCGAGTAGGCTATGAAAGTTTGTTTATAAAAATAGAAGTTCGCTGTCACATTTTTAAGTATTAATTGACAAATTCGCAGTTCGGAGTTTATAAAGTGATTTTTACTACCATGCCCGACAATTCATGTAGGCAGTTATTTGCAGAAAAAAATATATTAACAGTTGTGGCTCTCTTTGTAATGGAAACTGCGTGTTTTATACACAAACATAGGTCGAAATTTGAATATATTTCTTCGTGTCATAGCACTCGCCTATAATCTAAAAATAATTTTGAATTACGATTGCCTTCTTCATCCCTAGTAAAGGACTCCATTTTCTATAACGGTGTTAAAATGTATAATCACTTACCGTCTCATTTTAGAAATAGCCACGATAGTATTGACAGCTATAGAAAATACACAAAAAAAATTTACGCGAGCACACCCTATTATAGTTTGCAAAAATTTTGCAATGACAACTTCCAGTGAAATTGTGAACTGTCATGTGTAATTTATTGCGGGTACGGTATAGCATACTTGATTAGTTAAATAGTTAAATTATAAGTCGTAAAATTGACAAAATGTTCAAATAACATTTTATGATTGATTTTATTTATTTATTGACACTCATTCTATTGAATAAAATGTATAATTGATAAATGTATATTTTTATATACTGCTTGTTTATATAACACTTTTATTTTTATTTTATTTTATTTATATTTTACATAATTGTGTGTATTTTGTCTAAATTTTTTTTGTACGTGTATATTCTAGTTTGTCAACAAAACAAGAGTTTTTTCGACAATGAAGTATATTTTGATTGATTGACTTTATGAATGCTAAAATGGCTGATATGGTTTTTGCATACGGCTTGGCTGAAGGAAATTCAAGCGAGGCCAGACGCATCTATCAGGAAAGGTATCCCCAACGCGTGACTCCTTTTGCAGCGACATTTGCGAATCTTTCCGGCGACATTCCGAATCTGGAAGCTTTGAAACAAATTCTGCAGTAGGACAGCCACGGACTACAAGAACTGTAGAATTGGAGAAGGCGGTTCTTGAAGAAATTAGTGAACATCCACAGACAAGTACAAGAAGAATTAGTCAAACTTTAAATGTGAGTCACATGACAGTTTACAGAATTTTAAAAGAACAACAATTATATTCTTATCATATTCAGCGAGTCCGGGCACTTACGCTACGTGATTTACAACCACGTATCGAATTTGCTCAATGGCTTCAAAGAAAAGTCGAACAACATCCACAAATTTTATCGAAAATCCTCTTCACAGATGAGACTAATTTTTCAAGAAATGGTATTATGAACTTCCATAACGACCACATCTGGGCGAAAGATAACCCACATGCGATAACGCAAACTCATTTCCAAGACAGATTCTCTTTTAATGTATGGTTAGGCATAATTGGGAAGTATTTAATTGGGCCCTATTTTCTCTTCTTACGTTTGAATGGAGATGCTTACCTACATTTTTTTGGAACACGAGCTTCCCCAACTTATGGAAGATGTTCCCATTGGTCTCCGAAATCACTCTTGGTTTAAGCACGATGGAGCATAGATGAGGCATTGAACATTGGCCCCGAGGTAACCGGACCTCAAATCATTATTCCACCACCTCTGTAATCCTACATGATCTTGAAATAAATCATCAATAAAGTAGTAACCAAACAGCGTGTATCTATGAACAACTACTTTCTTTTTTAACGAAACATAATAATCAAGAGATGTCAAAATGGATTTTTCCCCGGTATATTGACGGAAAATGCGACTACAACTTTCTTGAAAAATGTTTGTAAGGTAATCGACAGGGGAAAGTTTGTGGCATAATTGGGGAGTATTTAATTGGTCCCTATTTTCTCTTTTTACGTTTGAATGGAGATACTTACCTACATACAGCAACTTCACTTAGCGCCCTAGGAGCTAATTAATATGCATCGATATAGAAAATTGTAAATATCTCGAAAACGATCACTGTCATCGTTGTTGAGGAGATGTAATTTTTTTACTTGGAAAAGGTGTGGGAATTAGTTTTTTTCATGAAAAAATTTACCAAATGTTTACTGTCAAAAAAGTTAGGGCAATTTGAAATGAATAATGACAGCATACGCAGCGCCCGCTAGATGTTACATAAAAATAATAGAAATTATGATTTCACACCCCCCCCCCCCCCCCCGGGTACTAAATTTCGTGCAATATCTTATTTTCTGCAAGAGTTATTTTAAAAAAGCGAACAAAAAAATTCAATTTCAACAACCCGTATATCCGAAACGAAGCATTTTCGGACACAAGTTCATATAGACTTTTTTTTAAAGTGTCTCAGGAATACGTCACTTATGTAACGTACTTATGTTACACCCTGTCTTCAGCCTGATTTATGCGACAGAAACATGGAAAATTGGACGTTTTGGGTGCGCTACATCCAGATGAGCCGTGACGTACATTTGAACGATGTTTTATTTCACACATAATGGCATCAATAGGTTTTTCAAACGAATAAAAAAATTTCGATGATATCTAACACACACATTGTTTTATTTAAATTCAAAGATAGGAATCGTTTAATGAAAGACCCTTGTATTTTGAGGTTTCTTCATAACAGAAGATGTGCAAATCTGAAGAGATCAGAAAGTCTTTCTGTTGGAGAATTAAATAACGCTGAAGTGCACTTTATAATAATTGCTCAAAAAGATTATTACAATGGGATTGACAATCGAAAGATTTTCAATGAAAATGGCTTCAACAGGATAAAAACTGAATTCACTGACCGTGATGAGCAAATTATATTCAATTTCGACCAACAAATCTGTCGTATTGAAGAATATTTCTAGATTCCTAGCGGAAAAAAAGAGATTCACAAGTTAAGAATTTTGAGTCTTCTTCCATTTCGACTCGAAAGGTGGGGGTGTATTGAAACTCGACGAGATTCTATTACATGTGATTGTTTTTTGATGAACATGAAATTATTTGTCGAATTTGTAGAAACGATTTGCCAGATTGAAAGTTAAAGTTTTTTTCAATTTCAGAAATTATTGGTCTGCGAAAATAGTTTCATCACATTGTTTTTTTTCGATACGTATTTTTCACCAGGTAAGTGTTGTTTTACTAATTGTATAAAAACCTCATTCATATTCAGAAGATTGTCAAATTTCATTATTCTTCAATTTTATGTGAACATGCATTGATAGGGGTTGGTATGTTTTGTCAGGAGAGATTATTTTTTGGGAAAAAGTTTTTTGACCGTTTGTTTCTCCATCTTCATACATTTTCATATGAAGATGGAGATGAAGAAAGCCGAAAGGTTCATTCCCACAATGATATTCACTTTTCTAAGAGAAAATAAAGAGAATTCTTTTTTTTTTCAGCGAATTCGTCATATTCAGGTATACGTATCAATAAATTGCAGATTAGTCAATGAAGTGGTGTAAACGAAAATCATTATCCCACCACCTCTGTAATCCTACATGTGAAATAAGTCATCAATAAAGTAGTAACCAAACAGCGTGTATCTATGAACATCTACTTTCTTTTTTAACGAAACATAATAATCAAGAAATGTCAAAATGGATTTTTTCCCGGTACATTGACGGAAAGTGCGCCTACAACTTTCTTGAAAAATGTTTGTAAGGTAATCGACAGGGGAAAGTTTGTGGTCGCACTCTTCCTTGATTTATCATAGGCTTTTGGTTATATAGACTACAATATACTGGTCAATGAACTAAGGGCAATTAGAATTCGAGAAAAATTTCTATCTTAGATTATATCTTACATACAATTTCGAAATATGTATGTAATATGGGATAATGTGAACTCAAATACTCATTATTATTACCTGAAGTTTTATCCCAAACACCAAACCGTTATTTTGAACACCTCGACACGTTGTTTCGATTACCAAGTGTTCATCTTCAAGAGGAAGATTAATACTCATTACATAGAAGTGGGAGTTCCATAAGGCTCAGTCCTGGGACCAATACTATTTTTACTATACATAAATGTCTCGCCACAACATATCGGCACTACATCGATAGCTCTTTTTGTCGAAAATACTTCTAGATGTCAAGAGTCCTCTGGAATTCAGGACAAATTGAATATAATAAGTCGAAATTTCTCGAAGTGGTGTCAAAGAAATAGACCTATGGTCAATGCATAAAACACAGTATTGATTCAGTTTTTTCCAAGAAATTATGTGGAACATCACACACACATTCCTATAAATAACATACACCCTTCAGAATCCACAAAGTATCTAGGAGTTAACATCGATCATGCATTGGACGACTACGTGAGTAAACGACTCAATAGCAGTTTCTATGCCTTAATGCAACTGAAAAAAATACTAAGCGAAGGACACCTGTTAAATGTTCACTATGCTCTTGTGAATTCTGTTCTATTTTATAATGTGGTTCTATGGAGAGATGCAACAAACATTACCAGGGTCTTTGTTTCCCAAAAACGAATAATTCGCATGCGTTACAATCTACGTCATATTAATTCATATAACTGTTTTGAAGCGGAAATAGATAATAACAGTACTTACTCTCTATATTTATTTCTGTCTGCTCTTTGTGCGAACTTGAAATATAAACTAACTCCCTATGTCATAGTTACGCAACAAGGAACGGGAATTTAATCAAACTACATCTTTCAAAATTATCCGAAAAGACGTCATCTCTAGCAGGCTAAAAATGTTTCAATGTTCCTTTCAACATAAAAAGTGTAGCTTAAATTTCAGTATTCAAACAAGGAATCAGAGATTATCTCGTAGACTCTTATGTATATGTATGAACACTTTCGATTGGTTTTTTTTCTTTTCTATACGAGCACTCAGATGAATATACAGTGCCTTCATTTCAAAACTTCCCACCCCTAGTACTTCGTTTAGCAGGGAGAATTTGCCATAGGCAAAAAACATATCAATTTAGATATCGAGGGGGAAGTTTAAAACCAGTGCCAGTAGTATTTTGGGTTTAACCCCCTTACCCCTAGCTATACCCACTTAATAATTTCAAATGTCACCCCCTATCGTGTAACACATCATTTTGAAGATCTCAAAAATCCTCACTAGACCCCGTTTAGAAAACTGAAATTGGTTGATCCGTTCTCGTAAAATAGGGCAAAAAGAAAATTAATTATAATGATGAATAAAATAATAGCTATTGCGATTGAATAAATGTACCTTACTTCATTAGGTGTTCAAAATGTTCACCATTGGTAGCTTTTCAGAAGTACAATCTATTCTCGAATTCCTGTCGGACTTTTGTATATGTTTCGTTATTAATTTGTCTGCATGTGTCAGTAATCCTGTGTCTTACATCCTGAATTACCTGCGGGGGAGTTTTGTATGCCATTCTCTTCAAATAACCCCAGAGAAAGAAATCCAATGGCGTTAAATCCGGAGATCTCGCCGGCCATTTCAGAGCGCCTCTTCTGTCAATTCATTTGTCAGGATACCGTTGATCGAGCCACTGTCTGACATGCAATGCGTAGTGTGGCGGTGCACCGTCCTGTTGAAAATGTAAATTTTGTTTATCCAAGATCGGGGGTTGTCTTCTTCATCAACTTGGCGTTCTAAGGACTGTGTTATGAGTGGATCTATTACATTTTCCAATAAGTTTAGATACAATTGACCAGATAAATTTTCCTCAATAAAAATAGGGCCAATTATTTCGTTTCCCAGAAATCCAGCCCAGACGTTTATTTTTGTGGATATTGCGTATGCTATTCTCGAAATAAGTGTGGATTTTCATTATCCCAGTATCTACAGTTATGCTCATTTACAAAGCAATTAAGAAAAAAAGTTGATTCATCACTGAAGTAAATATTTTTTATTAAATTCGGGTCATTTTGAATTATCGTAGTCATTATTTTATAAAATTCAATTCTCCTATCACAGTCATCTTCAGTGAGTTGCTGAGGAATACTCATTTTGTAAGAAAAGAACTTGTTTAGTTTTAAAACTTTGTGTATAGAACCAACTGAAATATTTACTAACTTAGCGACTTTCGAAATTGAAGAAGTAGGCTCAACCGCGAATTGGCCTAAAATCTCAATCTGTGCAGCTTCCGTAAGAACTCTCAGCTGCTGTACTGCTTTGTTGCACACAGAACCGGTCTCTCCAAATTTTTGAACAGGGCTAGAACATATCGGTGACTCACATTTTGGCCTGAATGCCTTTCATTGTAAACCCGAGCTGTCCTACGAGCACACCTATCTTCAGCACCATAAATAAAAATAATTTCAGTTCTTTCTTGTAAAGTGTAGGTACACCATTACGATTTGTATTACTGTCAGTGCAACTGATACCACTTGACACATAGTTTAAAATCAGGAATAACTGTATAATTCAGTGTTCATCTAGAAGTATTTATTTCGAAATAATTTTTTCTTTCGTGTAATTCAATGTTTATATGAAAGTAGCTGTTTCAGGAGGACTTTCTTTCAGTTTCTGTCTGAAAGTTACTTCTTTGCATGATCTACACATTCATGTATAGAGTTACTTATTTTAAAATTGATTACTTCCTTCCTTTCTTTGGAAGATTCCCTCATCCTTGTTTTTTGTATCAAGATGGAGTAGTAGAAAGCCAAAAACTTTCTTTCCCAAAAATGAATAACTAATTCTGATAAATGTTTTCAATATTTAATTGTAACTGACGCCAAGAAGCAACTGTGTACCCTTATCTCACTTTCAGCTAAAGCAAAAAAACTCTGTGTGAAAAAGAGACATAAACATACCGTTATTGGGTTAGTGGTAGCGGTTTCATACATTTTTGCATTTTGTTATACTTATTTTCTTTTTGCCCTATTTAAAACTAAGATACCACTGGCACTGGTTTTAAACTTTCCCTCGATATCTAAATTGACGTGTTTTTTGCCTACGGCAAATTCTCCCTGCTAAACGAAGTACTAGGGGTGGGAATTTTTGAAATGAAGGCACTGTATGTATTTTGTTATACTTTGTTTATTCATGTTACTGGCCAAACCCGATTTCAGGATGAACTAGTTTTGCCTAGGGTAAACTGATTCTACATGCAATAGGATAAACTGGTATAGCCTAGGTTGAACTGGTTCGTCCTAAGCCCGATAAGATGAGTTGCTTGAGAAAGCTATTGTATAGCGAAATGAGTGTCGCGGTTTTTGTAAAACTCTTTATGGTGAAAATCATACAATGAACTGTATTAATCAGTTTTTTAAACAGTTCAGGCTAGTCAAAACTAGTTTATCCTTGAAGAAGTACACACTCTCAGAATAAACTGGCCTAGTCTAAACGTTATAGAATACCAAGTAAGACAAAATAAATAGGTGAATTGAATTAAATACTATCTAATTGAAAAGAATCATTTTTATTTAAACGATAATGAGTCGTCGCTATATCTATTGGATATAGTATTAAAGTATTAAAGTGTGCCTCAATAAAATAACTTTTTTTTTACATGATGTGCTTTGGAGACACTTAGAATTGCAGAGTATCATTTGTTTCTGCACTTGCATCTCATTTTGTGGAACAGTTTTTGTTGCAGCTCCTTGTCACAAAACCTTGGCCTGATACAACTAAGTATCTCATAGCTCAGTTCTCAATGATATTTCAGAGCCTTGGTAAACATCTGCTACCTCTGAAAATTTCTGATTAGCAACGTCGAATTCTGATCTGAAAAAAAATTATTACTTCGTAATTTGTCTGAAGAATAACTCCAATGATGTTTCTGATATCACCTTTGCCTTTATCAACATCTGGAATCGGTATAGTTTATCTCCGATGTTGGCAGGTGGCAACATGACTTTCTGCTGCGGTTTTTTCAGCCTTTATAATGTCATTTTCACGTGAAGAAACTTCATCTTGATTGCTAACTTCTTCATCGTTATAATCACTGTCTTCTGTCAGGTTAGTATTTCAACCATCTTCAATTACCTTCCTTAAGTCATCTTCATCCTAAATATCAAAGAGAAAGTCGAAAGTCCTACTCTGGGTTCAATTTCAAACAATGCCTTGTACGACGATTATTTTCTCCCCGAATGGTAGGCACGGTTTTTCATGAATTGAACATATCTCTAACCTTCTGACCATTTCGTTGAAACGTTGTCCTTCATTCAAGAACCTATCATATTCTCAATGTCTTGATTAGCACGTTCAACGAAGCCCCGACTTTAACTGTGCCTGGGCTTTCCGTGCACACCTTTGAGTTCTGGCCAAAGACTAGCAAGTTCACTTATGACAAAACGTTAGTGATGGATTTTCATCAAGTATCGGCCAATTCCATCATATATTATTGACAAATCATCTACCGTTGTCAGATTGAAGAATGCACGCCGCTTCTACAGTTAGAAATATATCATTCAAATGGTAAGCTACCTCTGTCGCTCTCTTAGGCTGTTACGCACGTAGCAGAACAAATTTTGTTAGATGGTCTTGGTAAACCATAATAAATTCAAAATTTCCATTTGGCGCGATTAAGAAATTCCCGCATTCACAAGTCCTGACATGTTCGCTCAATTACTTTCGACTAGGCTAAATTAGTTTCGATTAGGCCATACCAGTTTATCTTGAGAGTGTGTGTATTTCTATCAGGATAAACTAGTTTGGCCTAGGCTAAACTGTTTTATCCTATCGGGCTTAGGACGAACTAGTTCACCCTAAACTATACCAATTTATCCTATTGCATGTAGGACAAATTATTTTAGCCTAGGCAAAACTAGTTTATCCTGAAATTGGGTTTGGCCGGTAACATATACATTCCATGTTTTACTATTATCGACTCCTATATCATTATAAAATGATTGTATTGTATTATATGACGTTAATTTGCAGTTTTTCAACTGTTTCAATAATTTAAGTCGATTCCTTATGTTAATCGCATTTCTAGCAATATAGACCATATTTGCTCAACGTGGCCTTTTGCTACGATCGTCACCATTATGTAAGCAAACACAAAGTCTCATGTATATCAAAGGAAATCCCCTTGTCGGTGGATAACTAAGATATAGCCAATTCGACTGTATTCGTTATCGATAAATCTCCTTCGGGCAATATCCTGAAACCTGTGAAACAATACATTTCAGGTAAATCGCCTATAGAGAGTAAACCAAAATTTATATTCCGCCTCGCGTATCTCGAGAGACTTCCCGGATTTCGACGGGAATCCTGGGCAAATCTATCTAACTGCACTTACAATAAAACACAAGGAAATCCTGTAACATCAAAACCAGATCCAGATTCGCTGGAATGTTCAAACGGGAGTCGTGCGGAAGCAGACGAAAAAGTATTTGTCGACTGAAAGGAATAATTCGAAACAGAATTTTTGGTTGAATAATTTTTTAATATCTGAACGAGATCATCAGCGGAGTTGTTCGACCGTAAGAATTATGACAGCGTCACCACCACAGGGGTGAAATATTTTCTCAGGGAGATGGCATCAACTGTTTTCTGAAATATAGCTGGAACGTATATATTCGGTTTTCAACTGAATGTTAACGAAATGAGAAATTTTATAAGGATATTTCTGAAGCCAATTACGATGTTAATGAATCTTTCTAGGTATTTTCACCTATCAAAATCTGAAAAAAAATAAATACTGAAACTCGTAATGGAGAACTGAAAATAGCTCTGGAAAAGATAAAACTTTAGTTCATCACGATAAGTTACTGCATGAGTTCGATGTATTTCAAACAAAAAAAATGCAGTTTTTATGTGGGACATAATGTTTCCTATGAGAACAAAAGTTAAGAATTCAACAGATGTTTCATACTTGTGACGGAACCTTTGGTGTCGTAATGAATATTACTGGATTTTTATCCCAACACCTTTATTTTAACACCTCGACTCGTGTTTCGATCACCAAGTGATCATCTTCAAGAGGAATATTAAACTGATAATCTTCCTCCTAATATACCCCTCATGCCCCATCCTCGGTTGAGTGCACTGAGTTGAAATCTTTTCCACACGGTTACTGTGTGCAGAACAATCTCATCTCATCCATCCACACCCGCTCCTCCGAAGCGGTCCTCAACTTACTGATGGGCACTTCAGCAAGATTGACATCTGACCTACTGCTTTCAAAAGCCAGCCTTCAGGTGCTTTTTCTTTCTGGTCTAATATTTTATCAAATCTAACTTTATTTGAGTGTAATTTAAATCATGGGCCCTCAAAAACTAACCGGAGACGAGTGTCTATATATCGCGAGCAAGTATTTCCTAGTGAATCTGGAAAAGAAGTGAATTTGAAATCTGGTTGAAAAGTTTTTATACATACCGGAGCCGCCTGATAGCGACTCTCGGGGGTAGTCTTTGATTCTGCTTCGTTGGCCTCTTGTGTTTGTCTTTCTTTCTCGGAATCTTGGGTCTTACCTGTTAAGTGCCTTGTGTAGATCGCTCAGCGCTGGAGTGTTGTGTGATCGAACTCTTTCGATCTCATATACGCGTCTACGTAGGGGTTGTTCAGGTCCAGGTCCCGGTATATGTATCTATTTGGTATGTATTTCGGAGCGTTTACGGCGGCTCGCACGCAACCGTTCATGAATGTCTGGATACTGCGTCTGTATGTTGCCGCGCACTGGCCCCAGGCAGTGCAGGTATACAGGATAATTGGAAGTAGTACGGTCTTGATTAGCAGCAGGTTCACGCGGCTTCCCATGTTGCTTCTGCGAGCTATAATTGGAAATATGTTCTATCTGGCGGCTCTTCCCAGCCCTATTCTTTGCCGAATGTATATCCTGAACGTTATTCTTCTGTGGAGAGTGACTCCCAGGTATTTCGCTCCGTTGGTCCAAGGAATCTCTTGTCCGTTGAAGGTGACGTTTCTTTCCGAGTGTACCATCCTCTGGGTGAACAGTATTGCCTGACTCTTGTCAGGGTTTATGCTGATCTTCCAAAGGTTGGCCCATTTCCCTAATCTGTCCGCCTGTTGTTGCAAGTATCTGGTAACTTGCGCATGGCTAGTTAATCTCGCCAGTAGAGCTGTCGCCCGCGTAGAGTGCCAACTTGTGTATACCGAGCAGAGGTGTGGCGAAAGGACTGCAGCTTGTGAGACCTCTACTTCCAGTAATCTCAACTCAGTATATATACAATGTTTTCCTTATTTATGCCATAGATACATCTACTAGGCTCCTGCGTCTTAATTGTTTTGAATTAATTTTACAATTTTGGCTTTTCTACTAGTCTTAAATTAATTTTACAATGTAGCCTTATGTAATAGTCAAGTAAATCTGATGATTGAAATATTATTTCAACAAGCTATATAATTTACTATTAGGTATTGGTCTTACAAGTTTCAACTTACAAGTTTCCATCCCAACGGTATCAAAACTATATTGCCTCCCAAAAATCCATCAACCGAGAAAATCAATGCACCAGATCTTGTTAGCAATTGGATCTCCTAACTACCAAACAGCAAAATCGCTCACTGAGGAAACAAACAAAAACATCGTTCTGCAAGAAGGTAGGATTTTGGTTTTCTTTTATGTTAGTTCTTCATTTCCAAGCTTCCCAATTCCACAGATCTTACAGTACTAGAGTAAAATAATAAATTAAATGATTACAGAATTGATGAATTCGTTTTTCTCACTAATGTGTGTATGAAACAAGACAGTTTCCAGGTAGAAGGTAGATTTTATGAACAACATGAGGAAACGGCTACAGGTAACCCCTTGCCCTCTAACTGGCAAACCTGTTCATGAGCAAATTCGAAATGAAAAAAGAAAAGTCAATGTATTTTTCTAGGATATAACTGAGGTATGTGAATGATGTTTTTGCGATATTCGATAACAAAAAATCGAATATTACGACTTTGTGTCCTTTTTAAATAACAATTCCATCAATAAAATTCAAGTATAACTTATAAAATAAAGGAAAAATTCGAATTCTTGACGTTTTGTTAATGAGGAGCCAATATGGAAGGCTAGAATAGAATGTATTTTGAAAGAAAACAAGCACTCAAATGTATATTCCTGGCAGTTCACATCACTGTGGACAGCACAAACCTTCTGGGCTAAATTTTCTAGTGCATCGTCTTTTGACTTTTCCTTTCACACATGAAAGGTTCACAAAAGAAAAACGGGCAATTCAGAAAATAGCAAACAGTAACGGGGTCTCAAGGAGTGTTATAGATAATATTATAAGGAAGAAAAAGTTTAAAGTTGAGGATGAACGAAATCTCGACTTTTAGAAACGACGAAAACCAAGATGAATATATCTCAGTTACATACCATCAATACACGAAGAACTTTGGAAAGATTTTCAAGGAACTAGGTATGAAGGTGGTATTTAACACACGTCATACACTACAGAGCCTTTTAGGAAATCTAAAAGACAAAGTCAAGAATTCGGAAAAGTCTGGAATTTACGAAATTGAATGTAAGGACTGCGATGCAAAATATTACGGACAGACTGAAAAATCTATTAAAATAAGATAAAAGAAATACTTACCACACCCAAAATATGGAAGAATAGAAAAATCATCAGTCGCCCATCATATTTTGCAACAAAACAATTCCATAGACTTTAGTTCATTAAGATCAGTTAGACAAGTTAACAACAACAGGCATCTAGATGCATACAAGAGTGAAGAAATAAGTGAAGATAATAATATTATGAGTAATGATGGTGGACCTAATAATATATATAATAATATAATATAATAATATGGATTTCCTAATAATATATATAACTTGTTGAAATAATATTTTAATTTTCAGATTTACCGGGCTATTACGTAAGGCCACATTGAAAAATTGATTTTAGGCTAGTAGATAAGGCAACATTGTAAAATTAATTCATTTTAAAATTATTTTTTCAAATGAGATATCAATAATTATTGATGGAGAATCATTTTCTTCAGTGAGATACCCTATATATTCCTGCATATTTCATTAGAGCTCAAAACTACCTTTCCAAAAATTAATTAGTTCGATAGTAGTGAGAAAAGCAAAACTCTGCATCACTGTCGCTCTTCCAATACGTATTTGAAATTGGTCGACAATTCAAAACTAAGATCTTTCAACCTTCCCCAGAGGTAAAAGTCCAAAAGGTATTAGGTCCGGTAACCTGGTTTGCCAACTGTTGGATCCTTGATTGGCTATCCAATTATTCCCAAAATTTGCAATAGAAAATTGGTGACAATGACAGTGTTTTGAGGTGAAGCCACGCCTTTTCGAAAACATATTTTTCTGAGCTCCATTAGTGGCAATTCATCAACAATGAATTCAATATTTTGCTTTAAAATTTCTAATGTGAGAGAACCATTGTAAATGGACGGGCCGATGATTTTTCTCCTGAAAGCGCCTGCTCATATACTAAATCCGAATCATCCTTGTATAAGAACTGTAGCTTGGCCTGTCCAAATACAATTTAATGAAAAATCACGTATTTAGTTACAACTTTCGAGGAATCACTGTCAAAAAACCACGCGACGTTCAAAATATTCTGGTCTGAATTGATGAATTCGTCTGTATGGCTTGAATTTGTGTTATTTCAAAACCCTCCTAACGTTAGTTCTTGGTAGGCCTATTAATATTTTCAAATTTCGCGCTGACGTTTTGGAATTATTTCCAACAGTTCTTAAAACGACTATTACTTCCAGCTCCTTATCCCTATTCGATTCACATAATTTCGGCCATTCATTTTGATCATTTCAAAATCCTGTGAAAATGTCTCTTACAGGTTGTCTTCTCTCTGGATACCTTTCGTGATACAAATGGCTTGCTGCTTCTGCATTTTCCCCGGTCTATATAAAACAGACTGGGATATCCCATTTTTCAAAATCTCATACTCCGTGGCGAATGTGGTCGAAAATTAAACAAAAATCACTAATTGAAGATCATCTTTACTGCTTCATTCAAAATTTGACAGCTATAAGTGAAGTTATGCTCTGTTTCATCGCCGCATCGCCCAAAGCCTATTTGATCAAAGTGTGCCTTTCAAAGTCTACATAAAAAAACCTAAAAGCTCTGTATTTCAAAGAGTACTCTAGCGAAACATCAATTGGAAAGGTGCTTTTAAGCTCTACTAAAATATGTAGGAATATACAGGGTGTCTCATTAAAAAAATATATATTCATTAATAACCATTCTGAAGTAAACTTGAGAATAAACCTAAACCAATTATAACAAACAAAGATCTCAATAAAAATTCCGCAAAGTTATTTTCCCTGTCTATTTTTTTATTTATTCACATGCAGATTTCCCATATTATATGGTAAATGAAAAACCAGAGTAACTTTCATACCACGTCAAAAAAACTATTATGGGTAATTTCTAGGTATGAGAAGATCACACCTGGTTGATCTTATATCCAAAACCAACTAGACTGAAGGTGAAAATATTGGTAATGAATATTTTTTTGGTAACAGCTGTCCAAGTCATTGCGGTACGCAAAACGTTCGTACCTATGAAATGAACATTCACTTCACCTTTCAAACAGTATACTTTCAACTTCCCCATTAGAAACTTTCTCGATGGAAAAAACAGTATGATTCACTTTTTCCACTGAACAGTAAATGCTGTTGAAATATTGAAAACATAGTGCTATGAGAGTACCCGTTTCTTGCTTGCTTCTTTACCCAAACATTATTAATTATTTGATCCGGTACTCAATGCAAATTGTTAACACTTTCCATTTATGATGTACTGTTTGGAATCTTTGGTGTAGTAATGAATATTACTGGAGTTTTGAAATTAATTTAGAGTGGTATACCTGTATGGGTGGTATACCTGTATGGTTTACCTGTATGATATATCTGTATAGCATAAATAGCTTTAGTTTCGCGAAGTTTCCAGTTTTATCTTCCTCTTGAAGGTGATCACTTGGTGATCGAAACACGTGTCTAAGTGTTAAAAATAACTTCTCATGATGATAAAAAATGTTTCGACTGATAACTTCACTCAAGAATCGTTCTTCTACAAAGAAACTTCACCTGTTGGAATGAAGATAGTTTACTCAAAATGTCTGCAACACTTTTTATATAAACTGGACGGCTATTATATTGCTGTCGTAAACAAGAAAAAAAGAAATGCTATGGTATAGCGAAACACGTGTCGCGGTTTTGTAAACTCTCATGGGGAATATGTTATGATGAATTTTCATCTAGTATCGGTCAGTTCTAACATATTTGAGAACATTTTTTCACAACTTTATTTCAGCCCGTTCTTAGGAACTCTATAGCTATAAAGAAGAAAAATGGTTACAAAACATTTTTTCAACAAGACACAAGCACTACAGAAATGTTATCAAGGCACTCTCAGAGCGGTGCCTGTGCGAAAGTAGCGATTCATATTGGATTTTAATCGCTGGAGATTGAATCCATTTGGAAAAACATTCTCAGAAAGTTTATTCCACATAAACGCAGTGTTCCAGATGGAAAAGTTCTTAAACGGTGAAGTTCGAGGTGTACTGATTTGACCTCAAAAAAATGGATGAGAGATTCTTCCAAAGAAAGGAAGGAAGTAATCAATTTGAAAATAAGTAACTCTATACATGGATGTGTAGATCATGCAAAGAAGTAACGTTCAGACACAATCTGAAAGTAAGTCCAAACTGAATAGAGAAAAGTATCTTCTGTATAATTCAGTGTTCATACAGAAGTATTTGTGAGTAGTAGAAAGCCAAAAACTTTCTTTCCCAAAAGATCAGTTGTATTTCATAAGACTCTTTCTAGAAATGACCAATATTTGCAAAGACCCCTTCTACATGAATTCTAGTCGAGAAACTTAATTCCATTTTCCTTTCAATACGTAACATTTTCCCCGCAGAATAACCAGAATTTTTCCAATGTTTCATTTAGTATTTTCACATTATACTTAAATCATTCATTATTAATTTTCTGATTTTCCAAATACATGTTTTCACTTCTTTGGCTTTTTCATGATATTTTCAAAATACATTTTGTTATTTAGACTAGTGATGAACTATTATTTATATCCCGATGATACTAACCAGTTGTTAATGAAGGGAAGTTTATCGCCTGCTTTTGAAATGTCTTAATTGTTTGCCTCAATAAACTATAGTAAATTCTTCCCTCTTCCATTGGTGTTAGTGATCCCCTAGGTCCGGTGGTGCGCATTGACATCACACTCAATTATGACAGGCTCCCTCTAACTTAACCGCATTCCTCTTTGGTTGCGCTTCCATACTATCATCAGGTAGTTACATTGATCCAGTGACAAATTCCTCAGATCCCCACTCAGCAGCTATCTTCATTTTCACCGCCTTCAAGTTCCTCGTGCAATAGTTACTCAACGGCAGAATATTTAATTGAAGGTTTTTCGGGTCTATGACGTTCTGGTGTTGATTATCTTTCCCACGATCTTTCCCAATCCCAAGACCTGTTTCCTGTAGACTCAGGACAACAATAATCTTTTTCATGAAATTTGTAAGGGCTGTTCTAGCCCCCTTACTATGTTGCAGGTTGACTTGAACTACTCTCATTGCAAGTCAGCGGAATTTCTCAAAGAGTCCTTTATTTTTGATTTTGGTTGTGGTCAGACAAGTTCCCACGAGTATAGCAAAGAGGTTTGTTTACATCAATGAAGACCCTGCAGGAATGTAAATCCCTCAATTTTGACAAAACAGTTATATTTTCTGTAGAGTATCGCAATATTGAATGTGCGTTTTTCCTTAAATAACATGGAAAAAATGATGATTGATCCTATATGAAATAATGTTTTTATGTATTTGAAAAATCATTACTTTTTTGGAAAAATAGTTCAACAGAATGAAATCAAATTTTGTGATGAAAAAGTCGTAAAATTTATAAATATTAAATGCGTTTGTAATAAATAGCAAAATATTCAGAGTGTATTCAGTTGAAACTATTTTCTTAATATTGATGTGTATCACTTTCAGGTTCATACTATTTTTTCAAACTACTGGTTTGGAATCTTTACATTGTACGTCAATGGTTTTCGTCTGATTAAAAATTGGCCGGATTATGGTTCTGGTAGAAAATCGGGAGTATTTCAATCTACAAGCACTTATCACTTAACAATTCAATGCTTCGAGATTATTGAACTGGATGTATTCCTATTCCACCGAAATGGCCTTATCCGTGTTGGTGCTAATGAATAGAAATACGATTGAGAGTTAATGATGTGGAATTTGAAAGTTGTTTTATCATCAGAAACTGGAGTTTAAACCAAATATAGTGAAAAGACGTAGAAAATAAATAATAGACATACACGTAAACTTTTATTTTGAGTATAAAATAAATACTTTCAATTTGTAGAAAATGAGAAATGGAACTTTCTATTTTTTTAACACTTTCATTTCCAACTATCGTTACTGCAGTTTCGTCCTATATGGACATTTTCAAACTAATACTACTAATACCAATAGTTTGAAACTGTCCATGTAGAACGAAACTGCAGTAACGATAGTTATAAATAAAAGTGGTATGAAACATAAAAAGTTCCATTTCTCATTTTTCATAGTGATCTCCTACGATGTAGTAACGGCTACATCAATCAACTTTCAATTGTGCTCCTCCTTTTGAAATTTCAAATGTACATGGGTAAAATTTATCTTACATCGGACTGGAGAGTAGTCGAAAATTTCTAATCTAATTACCAGTAACATATGAACTGCTAAAGCAGCTTTGCAACATTGCTCCCCTTCTCTCCTTACCGCTATAAAAAGCCAGTAGTTCTACATGGGCAACTGATGATTTGCTTCTTGGGATAATCAGAATACATTAGAACCAGTAAAGTCCTTGATTATCAAGCAGAAGCTGTTCACCATCTCTAAAGTTGGTACACATCCTTTAATTACCTTATTTTTTTAATACATGGCGTTATTCGACTCTTTCGTTCACGTTTAGGTTCAAGTTCCTTTTGATAACAAAACATTTTCTGACAGATCACTCTGGAATTGATCCAGCACATTTACAACTTGTGCAACCACTCAATTTCTTCAGATGTCATTTATGGCATCATTTTTTCTGTTTTCGATCCTCCCAGAGCCTGTTTCAATTCTTTATTCGCCCCCTTATAGTTTGAACCGTTATCGGAGTATTTTTTGGGCATCTCCTTCTCCCTATAAGTCGACGTATGGCCATTATCGCCAAATCAGGCTGAGATATTTCTGAATACACTGTCTTCTAGGCACTCAAGCAAGTGAATAGATGATATTTCCCATTTATTTTCTCAGGAGTGCTTTTTCTTTCAGTTTGTGTCTGAAAGTTACTTTGTTGCATGATCTACATATCGATAGGGAGAGTTACTTTTTCTGAAATTAATTGCTCCTTCCTTTCTTTGAAAGATTCCCACATTTTTTTTGTATCAAAATTGACTAGTAGAAAGCCAAAAACTTTCTATTAAGCAAATATATCAGTCCTAAAATATAACCCCCCTTCAATTTACATACGGTCATTTTAAATAAAATTACTTAACCTTTTTTCATTTCTTTTGGAGAAATCTTAATCAATCTTGAAAACATCCGAGTGTCAATGAAATATAAAAAATTCATAAAAAGTGCCCACATAGAAAGAAATCTAAAAACGTTGAGTCAGTGATTGTGATAACCATTCTATTGCTTCTCTTCGACCAATACATCTGCCAGAGAATGTATTAATTAGCCACTGAAAAAAAGTAGTGTGGTGAAGCTCCGTCTATTTTGAAAAAAATCGTTTTGCAAAATCACGGTACCGGCTGCATCAATTCAATTTTCCAAACTAGCTGCGTTAGGAATCACACATTAAAAGGTAAGACCTCGTTAATCCTTAGCTTGCACAAGTTTCTACTTCTGAAGGTTGTCGTTCGTAGGGGTGCGACAGTTGGTTAACGGAAAAACAGATTTTAAACAGACAGAGAGCTAATATCAAGAGGTTTCATTTATACTTACAAATTTGAACAAAACTCACCAGCCCAAACGTTCACTTCCTCTGAATACTGCGTATGACCTTGTAGCGACAATTTTCCCATTAAGAAAAAACCCACGCTCGTCAGTAAAGTGAATATGGTGCCAAATATTTTGGTTTCAATTCGACTCTTTCGTCGAATTCGTCGTCATAAAGCTTTTGAAGAATTTTTGTGGAAAATTTATTGCTTTCCCCACATCCCCACTGTTATGTGATAAATTCCAAATTAGCATACCACAATGCGAAGTGATGTGAAAGGTCTGCATAAAAGATTTATGAATCTTCCATTGCTTGTTCCACAACACAAATTGTTTTCGTTCTTCTCGAGCATTTTCGACATTCCCTATGAATGAAAATATGTTCAGTACATCTGTTAAACTGTAATAACCACATGAAAAAAAATCAATAAACTCCCGAAATCAATTTTACAATAACGTAATTTTGAGTACCAGCCCTGATAGGCACAAAAATAAGAAAAAAAATGATTCAACAAAAACCTCAAGAATGGGTTTTTCCTCCGGTATGTGAATTGATTCAGCTTCTGAAATCTGGCAAAATAGGTAGAATGACGTTTATTTCTTCATTTTCAACAATTCAACCATATAATTACCAATTTACGTGAATTCCATTCTTCATTATAATTATTTCCAAGGAAATAGTAAGCTTCTTTATTATTTTATTGAATATAAGAAGTGGAAAAATTTACCGTTATGTAATACGACTTCAGTTTGTATGATTTCAATTCATAGAAATAATTATCCCAAAGTGTTTTGACGCACTTTATGTTTCTAATTATATAGTTTCTGTTTATTGATATAGAGCTTGTAAACACTTCATCAGTTTTAAAGGAGTTGTTATAGGGAGGTGTAGAAGGGCTACGTATTTCCTTAGAAATGAAAATCATTATTTTTGATTTAAAAGTAGGAATTTAACAAAATTTCGAGTTCAAAGTTGGAATTTAAAAAAATCCGAGTTCTGAGTCAAAAAACAATATTTTCGAAGGTGGTGAATATCCTCAATTTTTCTTAAAACTACAATTTTATCTCGCAAGATGCGAGTTCGAACGATGAATTTTAAAAAAGTACAACCACCCAATTGGAATATGATGAAATTCCTAGTTGAAACTTGTAATTTTTTTAAATTTTCAGGTCAAAATCGGAGTTTGACAATATTTCTAAGATTGGATTGGAAATTTTATAACCATTGTTTTGTCAAATTTTGACTTCGATCTCGAAATTTTTCGTCGAATTCAGAATTAAAACTAGGAATTCTATTCAATTCCGATTTTAAACACGTAATTTTGTTAAATTCCGAGAAATTGAAGTAATTACTCCCAATGGAAAATTTAGTTGAACACGAAGGTATGTTTTCCGCAAAACGCGAATCGCTACATTTTGCGGATTCATCTGTTTTATCAATAATCTGTGCCTACGGAATCTAGTGCACCATGTAACCCGAATGCTGATACAAATATTCAGATAAGTTCACCTAATTAACGAATAGTTACAGGATGTATGCGATGTGCATCGATGTGAGATGAGGAGATCCATCAAATCAAACTGTTTATTTATTCAAGGAGGATAGAACTGGAAACTGACGTATATGCAATTATCTTGTTTCTGAACATGTATATATCACGTTAATTGAAATATATTATGGGTAATCCAATGCATGGAACCAATTTCTATACTGAAAGGCAAACTTTCTTTAGATAGATAGATAGTTGATTTAATCACATTATGTAAAAAAATACATTTGTAGCAAGTTCAAACAATAACGTTTGAACAATAGAAACATATGAACAACCAACAAACATTTCATAGGATACAAATAAAATTAAAAAAAAACAACTATCACCAGTGGTGACGCAAATGAATATGAGATATACAAACATGATGTTAATAATATGGTTATTAAAATTGAAAAAAAAATATATGTTAATCAAAGGCCACAATTAAAATGATTCAGATTCAAACATGTGAGTTGGTGTGGCCAGGTACTCGTTGACACTATAAAAAGAATTTGTTGTGAAGACATTTTTGGTAAACCTCTTGAAACTAAATATAGGTAGATCTTTAACATTGGGTGGCAATATATTACAAATACTAACATTCAGTGTGTTGATCGAGGATTAGTGTAGTTTCAGCCTGCGTGGTCTTAAGAGATTAGCACCTGAAGTGTTATGTTAATGAACCTGTGAATTGGTCAAATGTTCATTTTTGTGGTTATGAATTTCCAAAAAAGACTGATAGATAAAGATATAGGATACCGTCATTATGTTTAGTTTTTTGAAAAGAGATCGGCAGGTGAAATTATTCCAATAGCTCGCTTTTGTATTAAGAATATTTTCTCAGCATTGGGTAATTTCCCCAAAGTACAGTTCCGTAGCTAACATGGAAATGAAAAAAGCATACTATGTTCAAGTTGACAAAATTCTTCAATTACCTGAGTAGAAATAGATATTTGGAAAGTTTAGAGCCTAATTTTTCGATGTGGTATGACCAATTCAGAGTATCGTCTAGGGTGATGCCTAGTAGTTTGACAGTTTCGTGTCGGTGATGTTCGTTTTCAAAGAATGTTTGTTGCTTTATATCTCAATTTTGAAGCACAAGAGTTTTATCTTTTCCGATATGTGCTCCACCATTTGTCAAAGTAAAATATTTTCTTTCCTTGCTTCACAGCATTTGGGCTGATTGTAGTGGTTGCTATCCAAAATTGTCTCCACCATCGAATGGGAATAATTTAAATTATCACACTCAACATGGCCTTCACTGTAGTCAGCTACTTGAGAACATTTTGAACAGGTTACAATCGTACCTTTTTCATTTATGGCAACTTGAATACCACAATTGATGTGTAGTGGAATTTGGAACAACTCACACGCACTACTTATTTTCAGTTTATCACAGCATTTACTGCAGTATTTCAAGATATCCTTTGAAGCAATACCTGTTTCGTTCGCCCCATCTTGTGATAGATTTTCTATCGGTAAGTATGACTTTTTTTGATAAAAATATCCCAAATCATCCAAGGTGAAACATCAATCGTGAGTGAACACAACAGTATACAGGGTGTAACTAAATAAGTGTAAAACATTTAAGGAGGAGATTCTTCATCGAAAAAAAGATAGGATCTTTCATATAAAGAAATTTCATTGGAGCATCCATTGTTAAGATACAGCCCCTTAAAGGGGGTACATAAAATTTGTATAATAAATTTTTTCAGAAGCACTAGAAAAGTTACAATATTTAAATTGACCTGACGTTTCATACTACCAAAAAGACACTTAGCCGGAAATTTATTTGGTTCACCCCTTGATTGTAAAGGGTGGAAAACGCAACCCCTAAAATTTATTTCCAATGTAACTTTTTGTCTTATCATTTGTTCACCATTTAAAAATTTATTTCCGATAGCCTGTTTCATTCTAAACAAAAAATATCTCCTAGGTTTTTTGCCCAAAATACACCATTTCGCAGCAAAAAATTATTTTACGAACAACTACAGAGATACATCGTCATAAATGCGAAAATACGAAACTAATATATCTAGTAGGTCGCTATTAGCGATAGTGACAATTAAATTGGTATGACGCTGTCAGTTTGTAAATTTTCGAAATTGAATTGATACTGATTGAAACAGTTGAATCCGCAAAATGTAGCGATTCGCGTTTTGCGGCAAACATTCCTTCGTGTTCAACTAAATTTCCCGGTAATAGTAATAACTTCAATTTCTTCCAACATTTTGTTGGATCGTAAATACCAGATCTTGTCAGCTATTGTTCGGATTTGAGTTAAACTGACAACAGCATGGCAACTTCAAAAGAGGCGATCACGATAGTGACAATGGAGAGAAATTTGTTTATTCAGAATAAGTATTGTCGCATTGAGAATATTATATTTTCAGAAGAGATTAGTTTTGGAAAAGAGAGGTTTTTGACTTTCTGCTCCTTATACAAAAAAATGGGAAACTGCCAAAGGAAGGAAGAATGCAAGTAAGTTCCAAATAAAATTTTCACAAAGATGTATATATCATGCATTAAAGTTATTTTCAGATACAAACTGGAAGAAAAGCACGCCCAAAAACAACTACTTTCACAAAAAATACTTCTCATGAAAATACTTTCATATGAACACTGGATTACACAAAAATCACTTTTTCCCATTTAGTTTGTTACAAACATTTGTTATGGAATGGTACCAGATGCCATCGATATCACATAATGTGATATATAAAGAAGTATTGATATGAAAAAACACTTACATAAAGCACTATCATCATCACTGGTGTTGTTACCTCATCAGCACCGTTTTTAATAATATTACGAAACGAACCACTTATTTTTCCATTTTGAAGTCACGACCGATGAGTTTGCGGACTAATTTGGTGCTTTTGTTTCATTCAAGAAAGCCGCGACTGTCCAGAAACAGTCAAGAGCAATAACTTTTCAAGATTCGTTGATCTATCTTTCTACAATTGTTTTCTTTTCACATCAACAATTCGACAAAAAAAAGTTCAATAAGTGAGAGGTTATTATGACTGAAAAGGATAATTCCACAAAATGCAATTTCATTTATTGAAAAGAATACACGAGAAGTCGATGAATAATTATTCACATCGTGGATCAGGTGACTTTACGACATCAAGCACAAATAACGACATTTTTCAAAGAATGGTAATGTATCATAATTAATATAAACAATGTATGGAATATAGAAAATGATCGGTTGATCCTTGAAGAATTCAAAGCAGTTTTTTATATTACAAATTACTTGTTAATGCTCAAATCTTGGAGACCATATTAAGAAGGATTCATTTCAACCTGTAATTCAACATAATTGTACGTACGAAATCGAATGTGAGGACTGATCTATTAAAGATCTTTCAAAGTAACACATAGCACACTTAAAATATGGAAGACCTGAAAAATCAGCAGTGGCCATCATATTTTGCAACAAAACTATTCCATAGACTTCAGTTCATTAGGAGTTTTCGTTATGGATCTTCAAACACTGGAACAGCCCCGAGTCAGTTGCACCCGAGCTGCTTACAAATAAAACGCATTTTAAGGAAATTCATTTTGTTCAAATTCTGCACATGCGCTTCGGTTTGATTACACGTGTTATAATAATAACAAAATGCATAACCATAGTTTTCGAAAATACTGTTTTAATTGGGTTGTATTAGAATAACAAAAGTATTTGTGTGGTATTAGGCTACGGAAATGTCTGATTCTGACGATGAATTTGTGGTTATGGTGAGTTATCAAGTAATAAAGCACAATTTCTCTTGTTAAAACAGAAAATATGTAATTTCAGGCTTTGATGGAAAAGCCAGATAAAACATTCAATATTTCGGACTCGTCCAGTTCATCCGAGAGCATGTTTAATGATTTTGATGTCAGTGAACCCAGGAGAAATCGATCAAAAATCCAAAATTATGTTGAACATACTGTCAACGAATATGATGACAATGAATTCAAGGCACAATTTCGTGTATCGAGGAGAACAATAAATGAAATCATAGGTAGGTATATTCAATCTTTGTCAAAAAACTTGATATGTAACATTAAAATATTACAGGCCTCTTTCAACAATCTGCTTTCAATCCTGTTTATGCTTCGGGTCGACCAATTGTGTCTGCAATGAAGGCAGTGCTATTATCGGTCTGGTATCTGCTAACAGGAATTCTTTTCGAGAGGTTTCTGATATGTTTGGAGTTTCTATCAGTACAGCATACAATTGTTTAAGAAGGGTGCTGAAATTTCTCGTTTCAATGAAGGATAAATACATTGTATGGCCTGATGAACAAAAAAAACTTCAGATTTCTCAGGCTTTTTCCAGGAATAATGGCATTCCTGGAGCAATTGGAGCTATTGATGACAGCCATATTGAGATACCAAAACCTGAGCAAAACCAGGATTCATATATAAATAGAAAGGGATATCATGGCGTGTTATCACAAGGAGTTGTGGACAATACTAAAAAGTTCATAGATGTATTTTGTGGTGAGCCAGGGTCGCTGCATGATGCAAGACTATTAAGAAAATCAGCTCTATATGCAAGAATATCCGAAAATCCTGAATTCATTGGTAATTTCTTTCTATTAGGTGAATCAGCGTATCCCAACTTAGACTGGATTGTGACGCCATATTCAGACACAGGGTTTCTAAGTGAAGAACAGAAACTTTTCAATAGACGCCTTTCAGCAAAAGGAGTAATTGTGAAAAATGCATTCGGGCTACTGAAAGGGCGTTTTCGAAGATTAAGAGGTCTTGAAAAACATAGACAAAAATTTGAGTTCACTGATAATTTTAGCATCTTGTATTCTCCATAACATTTGTCTATGTGACGATACCAATTTGATGAATGATGTTGAAGAAAGTGATGGAAATCAGCCGCCAAACATTTCATTTCATGCTATTGGTGAGGAGCAAATAGAAAAAAAAAATACTCGACAGCAAGTTTTCAAAAAGATGTTCAATTCGGAAATGCGATAGAACTGACCGATACTCGATGAAAATCTATAATAATGTTTTCAAAAAACACTTTAATATGAGATTTTCACTTTACAGATCACAAAACGTTTCGCTATATGATAGAATATTCAAATGTCTTAATACTGTCTCAGTATTGAGACGCCTGACGATGCTATTATATAGCAAAACACATGTCACACTTATGATTACGATGTTCAATTTATGATTTTTAAAATTAAGTATTTGGAATATGTAGTATTTTTATTGATAATGGGTTCAAAAAAGAATACTATAGGAATTGTAAAAAAATCTTAATTTAGGACAATTTCATAACTGAACTTGTACTTTTGAAATAAAAAACCAAGCATCCTGAAATTATTTGTATTGAAACGGAGGGGTTATATTTTTAGGAGTGATTGTGTATTGAATGTGCATCTGCAAAAACTTAAAATCTACAAACCTAATGTATCACCATTAATATCTTTGGACCTTGAATGAATATCACAAAACATACTATAAATTAAAAAAAATAAAATATATTCTGGAACATAACTATCAAAAATATTACCTACAGAATGTGGACTGATAATAAACAAAAGAAAACGTTTAACTGTTCATAAATCATTTGATTTAGTCATTTCATTATTGAGGTATTTCTCTAGAAGTGCAATTTTTTTCTTTTCTATTCTTCTCCCTCTCAATGCAGCATTTCTCATCATTCCTTCTTTTGTCTTTTTCTGTTTTCTCCTTTTTCCGTCTCAATATATTCCTTTTTCAGTTATGTCTCGCTTAACCTTTTTTTTTTTTGATAGAAGTGGAGGGTCCCAAATTGTATTTTTCTTCATCGCCAAGCAAGCGATCTACATTTAGTACATTAGTTTCATTCAAATTCTCATCACCTACTGTATTTTCAATAATCTATTACATTTAAGGAGTGATCACAATTATTTTTAGGATGGTTTCCAACAATGTCATCGATTACTTCATAAAATAAGAACCTGGAAGGTCCCTGACCAGTTCGGTTCTTATTATCTTTTGCTTTACAATAACTTCTCAGTAACCCGTTCCACTTATTCTGAACGGCCTTTGAATCTACTGTGAATCCAGCACTAATGAGATCATTGGCCACATTTTCAAAAATATGTTTTCTTTTTCGTGGATCATTGAAATCGGAATGAAAACCTGCTATTGAATTTATAACAGTTTGGTTAGAGCTCCAAACATTCATTATTTTCATGCTGCCTTGTGAGTTTAGAGCTATATTTTCTGGCATCGACTCCTCTAGATAAAAATTTGGTGATGTAGAGTTCATGACTCTCTCATTCTGATCTACATAGGTAGATGATTTATGTATTTCTGCAGTGATCCTAGCATGCATGAATTGGCAAACTGGTGATTTGAAAATGGAATTATTAATTTCAAAATTAAGAGAGTGATTTTAGTTTTACCTATTATTGCCCGGTTATAATCTTCGATACTAATCAAAATATCGTATGTTTTCTGATTGTCAAAGTCGTTAATCTTCTACTGTTTACTCATTATTTTCTTTTGATTCCAATATATTTGTTTATTGTGTAACTATTTGACATAAACATAACCAAAAAGAGCTTATTGCACCATGTCGAAAGGTGGTGCAAGAAGGGGCAGGGGAAGGTAATGTGTGTTGCTCCGGACCTTGAATCACGCTTCAAATAGAACGTTTCAATGTCGTTGCTTCGAGCTACGGAGCAACACCGATGTTTCTCTCATGGTCAAAACGAAAGTACATATTAAAATTAGTTAGACAAGTTAACAACAACAGGCAACTAGATGCATATGAGAGTGTAGAAATAAATAAACATAATAATATCATGAATAACGATAACGGACCAATACCAAATAGCCTACTATATAGCTTGTTGAAATAAAATAATATTATTGGATTTACTGATTACTACATAAAGACACATTGTAAAAATAAATTTAGATAGGCAATGTTGTGAAATTGATTTTATATATAGTCGAAAATTGTTTTATATATAGCTATAACATTCAAACATTACATCATATTGTAAAATAATAGATTAGGCAAATTGTAAAATTAATTTAGGTGTGGTATACCTGTATGTGTGGTAGACCTGTATGGTTCACCTGTATGGTATATCTGTAAAGTATAAATAGTGTTAGCTTCGTGAAAGATTCCAGTTTAATCTTACTCTTGAAGATGATCACTTGGTGATCAAAACACGTGTCGAAGTGTAAAAAATAACGATTTGGTGTTGGGAACAACTCCAGTAATTTTCATTACTACACCAAAGGTTCCAAACAGTGCATCATAAGTACTGTAATTCAACAATGACAAAAAATTTACTTCTTGAATTAGATTCTTTGCATTTCAGAAGAAAAAAATATAGGTGGTTGATGTTCTAACTTTACAAAATATCAGAACATTTCATTAAGTTTCAGTGAATTCAACATATGTTTTTCCATCAAGGTGACAGAAATGTTACCTTCTATTGTCAGATTTCTAGCATAGGGTATATATGTATCATCCGTGGTTTTTCATGAGCTCATTTCGGAGTCACATTACCTCTTCAGTAAAATTTTTGTTGATATTTGTTGCAATATCAGAGAAGGACACAGTACAGAAATGAAAAGTATGTCCACAAATATCAAAATTTCACTTGACGATGAAATAACAAACAAGAGTATCGATGCTTTGCTTTTATTTTCTCCTACGTGGATGATTTACTGTGTGAATATTGATATATTTCTGTTATTGAAAAACGTTTTATCATCTTTTTAGTAAATTGTATTTGTTCTCAATATCTATCGATACACTCTCTCAATGTTTCGAAGACAATAATTCTTCTTCCTCATCAGAATGTGAAATATGCCAATTATACATAACAGATTATCTCCAGAAATTCACCTTTGTATTCAAAATTACTTTTTACTCACACTAAATGAAATTTGAATTAAATCAGACTTGTTGACTAACATTTATTAAACTCTCAACTATAGGATGTACTTTACAACTCAATTCATTGCCGTTCGATTATTACCCTTTCACCTATTTATTCAATACATATGTCAAGTATGTTCCATTAAAAAAATTGCAAATTTGGGTATCATAGTGTTAGGTGGTTCCGATATATATTCCACCTGCCTTCGCGCAAAAATGATATTGATATAGTTCGCTTTCTGATTTTTTACAATTTGTTTTCAATCCAAAACCTATTGCCGTACACTGATCAATACCAACATCTGTTTAAAAATCTGTTTAAAATCTGTTTTTCCGTTAATCAACTCTCAGAAGTTGAGAAACTTGTGCGAGCTAAGGACTAACGAGGTCTTACCTTTCAACGTCTGATTCCTAACACGGTTGCAGAATCATCCAGATAAACCAGATAAACCAGATAAATTCTCTCGAGAAAAATATCTGGTCGAGGCAGGAATCGAACATACGGTCTTCCGATCGTGAGTCGGGTGCACTACCACCGCGGCCAATTCCACATGCTGATACTATATTTTAATTTTTTTTTAAATAAACAGTATAATTTGGTGACTTCCACAACATCACAAAAAATGAGATGAACGTTTCGTTCAATGAACTCTATTATGGTACTTATTGGTACTTATTTCATCAGTTATTCAAGAAATATTCGGATTATCATGATTTTCAAATCCAGACTACGAAAACGTCGCACAATATGAAAGATGAAGGAAAACACATAGCCTTGCCTCAGTATTGCTGAGAAAATTCTACTCCCCGTTTTCTCTATACATATACATGATATACAAAATTCAAAAGTAGCTCGGTCGGTAGCCAGGCGGTTAGACGTGGGTGCTTTGTTCACTCAGCCAATCGGACGATATATCTGTCGATGGTTCAAGCCGCAGTCGGAACGATCGGTTTTCACTTGCTACCTTTCAACTCGTGTCAGCAATCACACTTTGAAAGGTAAGACCTCGTTGGTCCTTAGCTCGCACAATTTTCGACTCTGAGGGTTGTCGTTCGTAGGGGTGCGATAGCTGGTTAACGGAAAAAATATTTCAAACATATTTTTTTAAGCTTCGACCTCTATCTTCATTCGCCTTTTCAGACTCGAATTATTATCTAAAATTCGAAGCTTCACGACTTCCACTACTGTTGAATAAAAATGTTCAAAAACTACAGGACACTCATTCGATTCATTTCTGAGAATATCATTAAACCAGCAGCAATGCCTTCCAGGAGAAACAGTTGGGCCTCGGAACGTCTTGAATATTCATGTACAATGTGATTTCTTATGCCCGGGTGCGTATTGGATTAGCTGAGCCATTTGTTCTTGCACCACATTTACTGCCGCAAGTGAATGCCACAACAAACGACGTTTACCAAACAATTTGCATTACAATTAAAAATGCTTTAGGGGCTTCGCCGATGTTTTGGAACGATACTAATGAAACCGGAAAATTAACTGATGGTAATGAGTAGATTGCAGACTATAGCTTACAGAATGCCGATCGGAGTTTTCTCGAATCGACTATTAGGGGTTGAACTGAGTGAAAGGTATAATCGTTACTCCTTGAATTGGATCACGATACAAAAATTATGAAACATCTATCAACTTCAGTAGTCCATTGACTAGAGTAATCATAGAAGGCGAGATGAAACGAGCTTTCTAGTCTAAATAAGAGAAACCGACTGAATTTTTTTTGCGTTTCATTCATATCTCAATGATGTTTTCAATTTGAAAACACTTTTTCAGATCATAATTGCTCCTACACAAAAAACTACAAAATTATTCTCGATGTTCGTTTCACCAACCAAGTTGGCATTATGAAGGGTTTTTCAACAGAGACTTCCGAACTTTGACAATTGATAACGGCCATCTTGTTGAAGCACGAGTGTCAAATTAGTTGTCATTGATCCAATATGTTTTGGCAACTCACACTGGATGGATATGTCATTCAACAATACGTCTGGTCATCACCCGAAGATGATTGTGGATACTAACAATCGAAACGTCGTGAATTAACATTGGTTAGAATCTCATAACTTTTTAATTCAATTTCATTTATTTTTTGTTCAATTTATTCAATTTCACTTGTATTTTATTTCACTATTATTTCATTTCAGGTTTTTTGCTTACTATAATTGTTTTTTTCAGCTATTCATTTGTATTCTTTTTCTTTAATCTTTAAATCTGTTTTTTTTTTTTTGGTTATTTCAGGGATTTCAAATCATTTTATATAATATCAGACAATGGAAGTCCGAACTAGTGAAATTCAAATAATATATTTTATTCACTATTCACTATTATTCTCTGCTGTAGATGGATTGGCAGAAGAGGTGCAATTGAGTGGCCGGCACGCTCTCCTGACTTTACCCCACTAGACTTTTTCTTATGGGGATACCTCAAAACCAAAATTTATGTAACGAAACCAGAAACCATACATGAACTCCAAGAACGCCTTAGGCATGAAATCCGTTGAATATCTCCAGACGTTTTGAAAAATGTAAGAAATGAATTTTACCATCGGCTTGGACTATGCCAGCATGTACTTGGTGAACACTTTGAGCATCTATTAAATTAAATCTTATTTGTACCATTTTTTTTTAACCGTTACCCTTATGTTTATTGTAAAACTAGATAGTTCACTATAATCTCCTTGATCAAATTTTAAAAATCGATTACTGTTGTTAAGGGAAATAAATTGTTTCTAAAGCACATTACAACCCAAGCTTTATTGCTATTTAATAATTTTCTAGGGGTAGCTACCCTGCTTAGGAGTGTACGTAATTTGATTTATTGCATTGTTAAAATGTTTCTTCCTTGAAGGCAAAATCGACCTGTTTAAACATTTTCTTCAAAGCTGCGCATTTTTCATAAGACATGAGGATAATTTGAAAAATGCTAATTTTTTATGCAAATTATTAAATTGATAGTATCTCGGAAACTAATCGACGAAATTTTAAAAATCGAGCACTGCTGTTTAAAGGAATAATATGTCTTTAAAATTTAATACAAATCAACCCTTATTGCTATTTAAAAAAATTTTGGGGGTAGCTACCCTATGTAAGGGATGCATGTAATTTGGTTCATTAGAATGTAGAAATGTATCTCTCTTGAAAACAAAATCGACCTGTCTCAGGAATTTTGCAAAAAACATTCTGCTACAATTCTACTGAATTTATTCCAGTTAAAGGTACCACACTGTATATATTATTTAATCGTTTGCGTACATAGAAAATTATCTATGTCTAGTTAAAAAAAAACTGAAATCCCAAAGTAAAGTCATGAATTTGCCCATCTGTGATTGGAATCCAAGGTAGTAGAACTAATATTCTATATGAAGTGCGCAGGAAAAATTCATCCCGGAACACAATTAGAAAAACTTTCATGAAGAAACCGTATAAGAAAAAAATGAAGATCTGTTACAGGCAATAAAGCATAAGATTCGTCAAATTTCATGCGAATGTGAAGCACTAAATTCAAAATGGTAAGCAATTATTATTAACAGGAGAATGTGACAAGAAACCTACCGAACAACTAACAAGATCATTGGGATGGATTACGGGATAAGTTGGTAGGCATGAGGATGCAGTATATTCTGATAACTCAGAAAATTGATAAGGCCAGAACTCTCATGCTCAACTCTCTCTAAAAAATCAAAGATATAAAATTATTTTGAACAGAAGTTATTATTTGAGGAGTGGATATAATTGTTACTGTGGTTCTCTAACCTTGCACAATCTGAGAAAACGAAATTTGTAATGGAGGATGTACAGAAACAAAACTGTTTGAATATGAACATGAACATGAATCCAATTTATTGCTTTGGTGACGACAGCACACTTGCCTCCTCATAACATTTGGATCCCAGGCCATCGGCTGCGGATGCTCATCTTCATCGACGGTTCAATATCTTAATAATGATCTAGAAGTAATTTTGAATTGGGGTGAACGTAACTAGGTTCAATTCAATGCCACACAAATCCATGTATCAGTTTTCCCAAAAAAAAAGTGTTTCCGAACCGGATAAAATAATTTCAAGAAGCTTCGATGAGCTTCTTGGGGGTTGAAATGAACACCAAAATGTCTTGGGTCAATCATGTCGCTGGAATTGCAGAAGCTGCTTCTCAAAAGCTTGCAACACTGTTCCGAACCAGAAAACTGTACACACATCAGCAACTCTTGATGCTTTATAAAGCTCAGATCAGACCTTCTTTGGAGTATTGTTTTTATGTATGGAGCTTCGCCCCCGAACATACCCTGAAGCTGCTGGATTCCATCCAGAAAAGAGCCATTCGCCTGATTGGAGACGCGAACATCACTTGCAACCTTGATAGTCTGGAACATCGAAGAGAGGTTGGAGATTTGTCTGTCTTCTGTAGATACTTTCACGAGAAGTTTTCAAGTAACCTGGCACATTTGATTCCACCAAGAGCGGTACATATCAGAAATAAGCGACTAACTGTGGTTACTCATCGTTCTGAGGTTCAACTCAATACACCTGTACTTCCTGAGAACGATTTTCCAACTGGACTTAATATCGAATTCCTCAATGATTTTTCTCATGAAAATTATCATTTTACATGTCTTACAATTTTATAAAGTTCCATGGAGCCAAATCTGCTTGTGAAATGTTGGATTGGTCTGTTCCACAACTTGCAACCACTTCTCTAGTCAATCGCAAGAAAGACGAGCCATCAAAACCAGTTAGAAGATTGTCGAAGGGAATGAAACAGATTGTGTCCAAGTACAACATCAGAACCTGCTTCATACCCGGAACCACCATCCGTAGCAGTCTCATGAAAACCAGGTCACCAAACGCGAACTGGGATTTCGAAAATCCCATTTACCGTATACCCTGCAAGTGCTGCAAATCCTATATTGGTGAAACTAACAGGCCACTGAAAATCCGCATTGTCGAGCTCAAAAAAAAAACCCACGAAGGATAAACCAGCAAATTGGGAACAGCAGAGTTTGTTTGGACTCATCAACATAACATCAAGGAGTCCCATGCTGAGATCATCCACAGGAAGGAACACTGGTTTAAGAGGAAGTTCAAAGAATCTTCATATATGTTGTCCAACGACGTATTCAGCCAAGCTAGTGTAGAGATACGCAACATATGGAAACCTGTAATCAAGCGGATAATGATCAACTCCCGCTTCCCGCTAGACCGGGAAGCGAAAAAAGGAAGGAGGGGATAGGAGAAAGCGCTCAAATGACCAATAAATGATAATCTCTTGAAGAAATAGTCCATTAGTCACCCGAAGACGATTGTGAATACTAACAATCGAAACCTCGTGAAGTTTTAAACCTTATTCATTTTTTTCGTTATTTTCAATTTTTGTTCATTTTTAGTTTCATACTTTTCGTTTTTCAGTGCCCTTCTTTTACTCTGTGGACATCTCAAGTTTAATTGTTTGATATTATTGATTGTTCAAATGTTTTCTAATCTCTAATTTTATTTGTTCTTTCATATATTTCGAATCATAGTAGAAGCGTATTAGAAAATGGAAGTCCGAACTGATAAAATTCACCATGTCAATCGCTTTCAAATAAAAATCATATTTTCCTCATACTAATCGACAATAATAGTATTACGAATCTGGTAAGTGATTTATTACAATTTGAGTTGTTTTACGAATGGGGCCACTAAGAAGCCGAGTCCGGAATATAAACGAGTAATGTAATAAAACGGACATGTACGTCTTTATAATATTTTAGCAATGAATATTAAAAATTCCATTCATAAGTTTGATTGATAGCACCAATGTTAGGTACGAAAAATATAATAAAATGTCTAGTTCACAGTTCTTCAATATTCTTCATTCACTAAGATTGGTAGAAAAATTTATTTTAAAAGTAAAAGTGCCTGAACTGTGTCAATAGATATAGGTTCAGATGAAATGAAAATTACTAATTTCGTTCAAGTTAAATAGTCTACAAAACGTAATTTGGAGTTTATTTTATAATTACATGAAATTCTTCATTCAGTAGGGTTGGTTAAAGAGTAGTTGAGTATATGTATAGCTGTGGATAATCTTCCCCAATTAATATTAGAGACGCGGACGCCCAATAGTAATTTTCTTAGTTGGCTACGACTTCGAATTATGAGTCCCTTTTGTAATAATTGTATATGGTTATCATTACAATCTAAGTTTTTGTTTATATCGCAGAAATAGTGGTCACAACATGTACAAAGTGGGCCAAATTTTGGACACTTCAAAAGGTTAACTCCTGTTTTCAAACTGGATAAGTGAAAACTGATGGTTAGGTCTGAGATTCAAATTTTATGAAAAAGTCAATGGTGACAATCACATATCGATATCTATCATCGTTTTTGAGTTACAACATTTTTTTTTGAAAATGTTCATTTTCGAAAAGTTACTGTAATTTTTTTCCTGTCAGAAATTTCTTGTGTCTATAAAACATCGTCGAAGAAATTTTTTACGTAGAATTCAATAATGTGAATAATTCTTTTTTTCAAATGAGATATCAGTTGATAGAAAACAGTTTTCTTCAATGAGACACTCTGTATATGTATATTCCTGCATATTTCAATGAAGTTTAAATAACCTTTCCAAAAATGTAGCACACTTTATGTTTTACTATAGTCATTTTTGATATACACAGCTTTCAGATTTTTTCATGTAGACTTTGAAACGCACACTTTGATCAAGTAAGCTTTGGACGTTGCGGAGATAAAAAGAGAATGAAAATCTTTAGTGGTAGCTGTCAAATTTTGATTTGGGCAGTAAAGACGCTCTCCAATTTGAGACTTTTAAACACATTCACAATGAAGTAAGAGAATTATGAAAAATGGTATATGCAAGTATGTTTTATACAAACCGGGGAAAATGCAGAAGCCGCAAGCAATTTATATCACGAGAGGTATCCAGAGAGAAGACAACCTTTTAGAGACATTTTCGCAAGATTGCGACACAACCTAATGGATGGTGGTTAATTTAAAAAAAAACAAAATTATATGAATCAAATGGGGTTAAGCAGTTGGGAGAAATAGGAGCGTTTTAGAAGTTGTGGAAAAAATCCCAAAACGACAACGCGAAATTTGAAAATATCAACAGGCCTACCAAGAATTAACGCTAGGAGGATTTTGAAAAAAGACAAATTCAAGTCATATTGGCTTTTTCCCAGTGGTCCCTAGAAAGCTGTAACCAAATGTGTGATTTTTCGATAAATTGTATTTGGATAAACAAAGCTTGCGTGAACAGTGCCGGCATTTTCAACAGCTATATTTCTTATACTTGGGCACAACAAAATCCCCATTCTATCATGAAGCAGAGAAGTCAGGAAAGATTTGAATTCAATGTATTAGTAGGTGTCTCCAGCGGTAGAATTAACGTCATGTTCATTTATAATGGCACTCTCACATCTCAGAGGTTTTTAGAAATTTTAAGACAAAATGTTGAAACCGTTGGTGACAAATTGCCAGTAATGGAGCTCAAAAAAATATATTTTCAATAAGACGGGGCTTCGCTCCACAATACTGAAATCGTCACGTACTTTTTGCCTGCAAATTTTGGTAATAACTGGATGGCTAACCAAGAACCCAACGGTTGACCGGCAAGACCACCGGACCTAACGCCTGTAGACTTTCACCTCTGGAGAAAATTGAAAGATTTCATTTTTGAATCACCAACTAGTTCTAGATATGATTCGGAAGCGGCAGTAATGCAAAGTTTTGCTTCTATAACTCCCATTGAACTAATTAATTCGGCATAAAACGTTCAGAATTATCATTATTATTATTGTTGTTGAAGTTTCATTTGTGAATTGAGTATACATTGTTATCACTTGTATTAAAACCATGCATTTCAATTACAGTTATGAAAAGCTTTCCCAACATTTGATAGCTACTATGCGTTTTTCACCATTAAGTTTGTCATAAAGTTTGACCTTGAAACACAAGTCATCAGTGTTCATCTATCTAGTTTGAAAACAGAAGTTTCCCTTTAAAAGTGTCCAATTTGGCCCACTCTGTACGTTTTGTACAGATTTCAGTGAAATTTATTTTATTTATGACAAAAATTTTTGCTAGGTAACACATTACCTACACTGAGGATACACTACAAAAACACACTTTTGTCTATTTTCCACTATATTTCTTTATTGTTGACCGGTTTCGGCTATTATACCATTTTCAAAACTAACTGATTACATTTAAATCCGAGTAATTTATACCTATATTATTCTAGCATAAATGATTTGATATACCTGATATATCTGATATACCTGATATCCGGTACCTGCGTTTCATATACCTGTAAAATCCATGAACATAACAAAGCTTTCAATATAATGTAGGTTTTGGGATCTGGACTATAGGTTCAGGAGAGGACTATTGTTTAATTCAAGTTGTTCGTTGAGGACAATAGAATTGGGATCTTTCTTTGACCTGTTTATTTCCATAGATTCCAACAGATTCATCATTTTCCCTTTTCCGCATGTATGTAGGATCTTTAAATTATCTTTATCTATTTTATGTTTCGAATTTTGAAGATGTTCGTACATTAATGATTTTTTATCCGAAATGACATGTTCGTGGTACCTTGTATGAAAATTTCTCCCAGTTTGGCCTGTATATATGGCAGGGCCATATACCGGGTGTCAACGAATCTATTAGACAAGTCATAATTTCTAGACTATTAGGAGAATTGAAATGAGATTTAGTATAGTTGAATGGTATGTGGAGAGGAATGTTTTCACATATTTTTCACTTTCCGGTCACTTCCGGTTTCAGCGGAAATGGCTCCGGTTCTGAATTTTTAAATGGAACACCCTGTATATTGTAACATTTTTGGATTTCTGAGACAATTCTGGATCAGAAACTGACATTTCCGGAAGTTTTTCAACCTACTTAATTTTTTCAGAGTCACTTTTAAAATTGCATCTAGGTGGCCATGATTGGACGTAAACTAATCTATGAACCTCAGGTGATATCAGAAAATTGCAATAGCGGAGTTTTAGTGACTAGTGTGTTGAATATGAATGAGACAAGTTTACAAAATAACATTTTCGTGTCTAACTATTATTTTTCAAATGGCGACCATTTTTTGACAAGCACTTTCCGAAAAAAGGATTTTTTGACAAATCTAACGATACTAATTTATTTGCGATTGGATTACAAATAAGAACATAAATTAAATATTACTGAGGAAAATACTCGATACAAATTCATTTACTTTTGTCAAGGGTGCCATGGATAGGAATGATGCATAATATTTTGCGGTTATTTCCATCAAGTCCACTTTGGAGAACAAAACGCTCACCTAGGTTATGACAGTGACATAAGCTTCATGAGCAGAAAGTAGAAGTGTCTCTTGATTTTCGTTAATTTTAGTTTAATCAACATGCAATGAGAGAGGGCAATTTTCAAGAAAGGTTTGGCGTCAATGTCTGGGCTGGTATCGTTGGAAACAGAATAATTGGTCCAATATTGTTTCAAGGTCAGTTAACAGGGGTTAGATACTTGGGTTTTCTTCAAAATGAAATCGAGGATCATCTTAATGATATGCCTTTAGAAGTTTTACGGCAAATTTACTTCCAGCAAGATGGAGCACCACCCCATAATAGCAGAGACGTACTTGATTTTTTAATAGAGCATTTTAATAATAGAGTTATTGCAACCAACGGTCCAGTACGGTGGCCTGCCCGCTCACCGGATCTGAATGTGTTAGATTTCTTCATTTGGGGATATGTAAAAGAAAGGGTCTACTATGCAACAGCTCCAGCCACTCTCGAAATCTTAGAAGAAAGGATTCAACAGGCATTTAGAAGTATATCGCCTCAAATGTTACAAAACGTGTTGAGAGAAACAATTGAACGAGCTGAAATGTGTCTTGAACAAGGAGGGATGCACTTTGAAAATTTACTATAGTGGAATTTTCAAGAACTTAGGATATTGCAAAAAATCTAAGTGCATCGCTGAAATTATTAGTTAAATTTGTTAAATTTGTTGATCCAATCGCAAATAAATTAGTAACGTTAGATTCGTCAAAAAATCCTTTTTTCGGAAATTGCTTGTCAAAAAATGGTCGCCATTTGAAAAATAATAGTTAGACACGAAAATGTTATTTTGTAAACTTGTCTCATTCATATTCAACACACTAGTCACTAAAACTCCGCTATTGCAATTTTCTGATATCACCTGAGGTCCATAGATTAGTTTACGTCCGATCATGGCCACCTAGATGCAATTTTAAAAGTGACTCTGAAAAAATCAAGTAGGCTGAAAAACTTCCGGAAATGTCAGTTTCTGATCCAGAATTGTCTCAGAAATCAAAAAATGTTACAATATACAGGGTGTTCCATTTAAAAATTCAGAACCGGAGCCATTTCCGCTGAAACCGGAGGTGACCGGAAAGTGAAAAATATGTGAAAACATTCCTCTCCACATACCATTCAACTATACCAAATCTCATTTCAATTCTCCTAATAGTCTAGAAATTATGACTTGTCTAATAGATTCGTTGACACCCGGTATACAGGCCAAACTGGGAGAAATTTTGATACAAGGTACCACGAACATGTCATTTCGGATAAAAAATCATTAATGTACGAACATCTTCAAAATTCGAAACATAAAATAGATAAAGATAATTTAAAGATCCTACATACATGCGAAAAAGGGAAAATGATGAATCTGTTGGAATCTATGGAAATAAACAGGTCAAAGAAAGATCCCAATTCTATTGTCCTCAACGAACAACTTGAATTAAACAATAGTCCTCTCCTGAACCTATAGTCCAGATCCCAAAACCTACATTATATTGAAAGCTTTGTTATGTTCATGGATTTTACAGGTATATGAAACGCAGGTACCGGATATCAGGTATATCAGATATATCAGGTATATCAAATCATTTATGCTAGAATAATATAGGTATAAATTACTCGGATTTAAATGTAATCAGTTAGTTTTGAAAATGGTATAATAGCCGAAACCGGTCAACAATAAAGAAATATAGTGGAAAATAGACAAAAGTGTGTTTTTGTAGTGTATCCTCAGTGAACATGAATTTCCACAAAATAAACAAGTCGTCAATCGAAGAAGTAAAACATTACATACAGTATCGGGTACTGTAATATTCGATTTATCAGCCGCAAATGAGTAAAGGGTTGGTGAGTTAATTTACTGGACAGTATTACATTAACTGGTTTCATTGAACAGTTGACATGGAATAATCAGCCCAGGTATTATCTCCATAGCAAAAGTTTGAAGAGTATTGACCAGTTGCAATTTTGTCATCGATGAAAATTCAATTACCCTGTGAATGTTCTGTTCATACAAGTAGGGTAGAAAGGGGTAATGGGGATCACTCAAGCAATAATTGAAATGAATAAATGAAATTGAACTAAATTTTTATTGCAACCGCCTCATAGCAAAATCTACTTGATTGGCTATCATTTGAGATCAGTAATCATCAGTTCAGTAGTCATCTTTGGGAAATATAGTATTAAAAAAAATAAACTATTTTTATTCCCATTGCGCTGAGGTAAGGGTAATTGTGGTCACTTCGTGAGCAATTAGAATCATACAAAAATCTAGCACAAATCGCTTACATATCCCTTGACAGACTGCCACCCCATACAATCTGGGTAAGCCCATAAACCACATGAGGTACACCTGTACCAAACATCATTGTTTCGACAGAATTCGTTTCAGATCAAGCACGTATTCCCTGCGTGTCGTCAGCATCATCTAGCTCATTGTCTTGGTATAAATCATCAGTAGCCACGTCTGAAACTGATATATCATGTGATTCATGGAGAACCTTCCTCTTTACTCTTTCAGTTCGGTTTCCCTTTTCACTTATCCTTGGCTGGGCAGACGGTTTTATTTTTCTTGTTCTCTTTTTCTATCAAGTTTTTTTTTTATCAAGTTTGCTTTTATTGGCTTGGATGTTAATATTTTGGCATGCTGCTTTTGGTGACTTTGTCTAATATTGTGAGTATTGCTTTTCTCTGGCAACTTGATTAATTTCGACACAATATCAAAACTAGAGACTACTGGAGCAACTTGTTTCGATGTGCCAGAGACTGGCGAATATACTGGACCAGGTGCTAGTGAAACACTTTCCACTTATGGGCCAGGGGCTAGACAATCAACGGTGCTAGAAGTTCTTGGTGGTCGTCAGTGAATTAACTTGCATTGATGTGCCAGGTACTGAAGAGCTTTCTAGGCCAGGCGCTGGGCTATTAATTGCAACTGACTCTTCAAAGTTTTGAATATCAGCAGTTTCTGATTGGAGCAATTCAGCTAGTAGAAAATCTTCATCGCAAAATACGTCGGGATTCTTCGGATAAATACCTGTAAATCTAAATCCGGACTCTCCTTTACTGATGGACGCAACGTTATTAAATGCCTTGCCCAATAAGATTGCTACTTCGTAAGGTATGATCTTTTCTGCGAGGTGACTTCTATGTATAAGTCGCACTCTTTTTATAAGCCCCTTCAAGTGTGTCCAAAAAACGAAACGTTGAAACCTTAGCGGCTTTTTGTATAGAAAACCCATCTTTTTCAATAAGTTTCAACGTTTTATTCAAAAAGTCAGTTGACCAGTAAGCTTTTGTGGTAGTTCGTACTTTCGGCATCTAAAAGTAGAACAACAAAATTATAGTATACTTTCACATTGAGGGAAATCGTGATCACTAGCGAGCAAGGGGGTCACCCGATCCTCATAACCCACAAGTATTTTATGAAGAAAAAAATTAAGACAACCATGTTTTCTTTCGTAATGATAGCATAGGCCAAATATAAAAATCGACTTTGCAACAATGTATACCACACTAAATTCATCTAATTTGAACTGAAATTGTGCAAATGCTAATTTCCCTGTTTTCAGTTGATTTCACGTTCTATATACCGTTCATAATACCGTTCGCTGCTACACCGACATAAACTTCGAACAATAACCAACTTTAGAGAAAAAAGATTCTGGGCGGGTAAACTCCGCGTCATCAATTAAAGACAGACACGTATACATCGCCGTTTTTTTCAGACGTGAAATTGATGACGGCTAAAATGTAGAAGCGAAACAAAAACACTTTCAGGCAAACGATTCATCAGCAACGACAGTTCTATTTTCGAGACACAAACTAATTGTAGGTGAAGTAGATCCAAAAGAACTTGTTGGGTGTTCTTTGTCATATTCATTCGGGAGACTTTTGTTATTCAGCAATGAAACAAGATAATTGATTAGGTGAGAATTTGATGAAGAAGTATAATGACCAGTATTTTTATGAATAAATTTTAGCCAACAGCATATTATCAAATTTTGGGGAAACCTTTGGGACGATCCGACATTGAATATATCTCAGTGAAGTTTCTATTGAAAATGAATTCCGGGGTGATTCTCTAAAATATTGAGATTGGTGCTGTTGACAAGGACTCTCTAATTGATTTTTTTGAATGGTGAAGATGTTAGAAATAATTTGAATTGAAGGGGTTATATTTTTGGGAGTGATTAATTTTTTGGGAAAAAAAGTTTTTGCTTTCTACTACTCCATCTTGATACAAAAAAATGTGGGAATCTTTCAAAGAAAGGAAGAAAGTAATCAATTTGAAAATAAGTAACTCTATTCATGGATGTGTAGATCATGCAAAGAAGCAACTTTCAGACACAAACTGAAATAAAGCCCTCCTGAAACAGCTACTTTCATATATAAACATTGAATTACACGAAAAGAAAAAAAAAATCTTTCGAAACAAATACTTTTACATGAACACTGAATTATATAGAAGATACGTTTCTCTACTCAGTTTGTATTCCAAACATTCGTTATGGAATGAAATTCAGATATCATTCACAGGAGTTGTACTTTAAATGAATGGTAACAAATTGCACTTACATGGAACACTGTCATCCTCACTGGTATACACCGATGTTTCGGTGTATACACTTTACAAAGATGTGTAGATCATTCACAGATATTGGCGAAAAAATCTTTTTGAAACAACTACTTTCATATAAACATTGAATTAAGCGAAAATAAAAATACTTTCGAAACGTCAGTTTCAAATGAACTTTAAAACATGAATAATTCAATGAATATCCCAAAATTTAGTCTCAAAAATACACACCTTTCAATTTAAGACGTATCAGTTTCAAATGATATCTAACTAGAGATACATTGATTTTCACTTCAGAAAAAAAAATTCGTAAAATACTATATCGTTTTTCTCTTTCACAATCAACCATGTTTTTCTGGTGCAAACAATTTTAAGATGGTCGATTACACTTAACGAGCCAATTATCTCCGTTTTGTTTCTAATAAGAACCGGCCCAGTATTTCAATCAAACTGCTAACACCCTGCAAAAGTAAATTTATCAGGAGAACATCAATTAGACAGCCAACGCAGCTTGTGTTTGAGTTAGTGAGGAAAATTCACCGCTCTAGTCTCCCCGTGATAGATTCCTGACGGACTGCAAAGTGTTTGTTGAACATAGAAAGGACGAAAGGTCCTGACGCGGGTGAGGCAATTAGGTCTTATTAAGGCGAAACCTGCCTGGCCAACTTCCACATATCGACAACTCGGCTACCATGTGTTTACCCTTCATCATCAAGATTAGTAGTTGAGGTTGCTCAGACCGCGTGCGTTTTCGAACAATTCTTCCTTGGATAATAGTCCAGGTCTATTGAAAAGAAAATGAAAAATAGAATTTACTTCCCAAGAGATAAATCAATTTACAGGACAGGATATGATAAGATCGAATAAGATAGGATCCGATAGAATAGAATAGGATAGGATAGGAAATAAAGGATAGGATAGGACAGTATAGTATAGGATAGGATAGGATAGGAAGGGATAGTATAGGATAGGATAGGACCTATCCCAATAGGATAGGATAAGATGGAAACGGATATGATAGGATAGAATATGCTGGATAGAAGGATAGGATAGGACAGTGACAGTAGTATAGGACAGGATAGGATAGAAAGGGATAGGATAGGATAGGACCTATCCTGATAGGATAGGATAGGATAGGATAGGATAGGATAGGATAGGATAGGATAGGATAGGATAGGATAGGATAGGATAGGATAGGATAGGATAGGATAGGATAGGATAGGATAGGATAGGATAGGATAGGATAGGATAGGATAGGATAGGATAGGATAGGATAGGATAGGATAGGATAGGATAGGATAGGATAGGAGAGGATAGGATAGGATAGGATAGGATAGGATAGGATAGGATAGGATAGGATAGGATAGGATAGGATAGGATAGGATAGGAGAGGATGGGATAGGATAGGATAGGATAGGAAGGAATATAATAGGAAACGATAGTATAGGAAAGAAAAGGATATGATATGATAAGATAGACACTTTTATTTCTCCATTTTCACCGAGGAAGCTACGATGTTGGAAAAACTCATATAAAAAGAGAAAATGTTTGTGAAGAATATTTAATTATTACACTGTTTCAAAAGTTTTCACCATCTTCATAAAATACAATCCTTATGATGAGCATTTCCCAATGTATCCAGAACTATCATGAATACAATAAAATGAGTTCCAATTTTTGTTCACTATAAAGTTTTTCGCGGGAAAGTGACGGCACTCATTTTATAGAAGTCATCGTAGGTAAAAAATGTAGTATTGAAATCATAATGTTCATCAAAGATATATCATTGAAAATGTACCGTGAGGCAAAACTGCCAGAATAAGATTTTTTTAAAAAAATTACGGACCGATTAACCATTAAAAAACTTTCGAATCTACTAACGGGGATATCATCCCCTTTTCATGTATTTCAAATCAATATTCATTTGTTGCTTTGCTTTCAAAAATAGATATACTTATTCAAAAAATATAAAACTATAAAATGCGTTTTTCGAAGTATGCAAAAATCAAATAGAAATAGAAATAGAAAATATTGTTCGGCAACGTCCATAAAGATTGTCTTACATTTTGAAGCAGTCAAGTTGTCACTTCGCGATATACTCGTACATAACTTTGTCCTAGTAGATATTTCAATGAGAAATGATATACTTGTTTCCAAACATTCTCACAAAAATCGATAGGGCACTCAATTGCATTCTTTCATGATTGGTTTCGTTAGAAGTTGAAACTATTTTTCATTTCCATTAGCAAAAATGTATATGTCTCCAAATAAAAACAATCGCTTTCAATTCAGTTTAGAAGGTTTGAACAGATTCTCCACGGGTTTTTTATTATTGACATTTTAATTTCAAAATATCGACCAGGAAATACGTTGAAATGTCGTCCAAAAACAGCAGTTTTAATTTTGCCCTGATTCTGTCTGTAATTTATCATCTTGTTACCGTCCATTTACAATTCCTACAACATTTGGTGTTTTTTTCCGAATATCTACTCTCAAATTCACCTCATACCTCTCGTTCAATATCCATCTGAATATATGAGATTAAATGTGACCCGGTCCACTTTACGAATTTACAAATACTTCTCGTTCTTACTCTGTGATTTTTCTGATATCGAGGTATTTCTCAACTGGAACATGCTGAATATGGAAACGAAAATGCAAATAGCGGTAATTGTTGGGTACAAATTTCATAGTGCGGGACTGAATTAATTATCAAAGTCGGGAGAATTTTAGAGGGTCAAACTAGTCCTTTTAATTGAAAGGTAAAACACCCACGAATTTATCAACTTGGTGTGTGAGCCACATCTAATCCCGGCACATTCTATAGCACGTTGAAAACTTGGCATGATGAATATTAATGATCTGTATAACAGAGGTACCGATTCACTCTGGTTCAATTGCCGAATAATGGTTTGCTGATTTTTAGCACTCAAAGTTTCTGGCGTTCCATTTATTCAAAAACAGTCGGGAAAACTTCAATGCAATACTTATGATGAAGGTATTATTCGTGAAGATCGATCGTTCAGACTACAGCTTGAACCACCGACCAACACGGCAGTCAATTCGAGAGAGTGAACAAAACCCACACGCCGAACCGCTTGGCTACCGACTGAATGATGCTAATATTTATCAATGTCATTTCAGATTTGGGGTAGATACTTTTTCCATTTCGGAATGAAAACACTGCCCCTCAACGTGCATTTCGCTAACCGAATTAACATCATCAGTTCACCACCAGCGAACGGCTTCGGCAGGAAAGACATAATCCGCGCTACGAGTCCAAGGAAGAAGAAGCGAAACACCAGTGGCTGTCAACGCCAAGACACTGTCTAGTTACCATAAATAGAAGGTGTCACCAACCGAATTGGGAAAATTCGAAAGCAGGAGAAAACTAACAGCGTCTTCAAACCAACGAAGAAAATATCGGAGTATATGAGATCGGCAAAAGACAACAGAGACCCACTCAAGTCAGCGGGAGTTTACAGGATTATATGTAACTGTGGTGAAGTCTATATCGGTCAGACGAAAAAAAGCATTGGCCCGCCTAGTCGAACACAAGCGGAGTTGCCGATTGGGACAGATCTCGAAGTCTGCAGTCGCTAAACATGCACTGTCAGATGGAAACAACAAGATCCTGTTCGAAAAGACCGAGACGCTAACAACATTGAATCAGTATTCAACAGGAATGTATTTTGAAGTCATAGAAAGACACAAACATCAAGAGAACTTTAACAGAAATTGAGAGAGAACATATTTACCAAAGATCTGGTACACAGCATTGAAAAGCGCCAAAACGAACCCAAATCGCGCGGAAAATATGCGCAAACCCGCTATTAGTGAATATCGCTGCAGTTGCAGTTGAAATGGTTGGAGATTATAACCAAAGAAGACCACGTCGAAACCCGAAAACCAACCAAAATACAATAAAGACTACTTTTCAAAAGGAATAGTCTTTGTAATTGGTTTAACATTTCAATTTTTTCGTACATTTTCATTCATTCCGGAATGAAATTTCGAATTTTAAATGTTCAAGAAAACTTCAATGAAATGAATGTGCAGCATATAAACGTCGAATTATCAAAATCTCAGAAAAAAATGGAGCTGTTATTCAATACACCATATTAACTTTCAATGAATTTTCGTCTCATATAAATTAATTACTCTATATTCTATTAATCCAATAGAGCACGACCAGTTGGTTTGATCAAATAAAAGATTAATATAAAGTAGAAAAAATCATAAAATTTGTTTTGTTGATATTTAAAGCAACTTTCTTAAAGTCCAATTGACAATCCAGTAATATGGAAATTTAAAACACTATAAGGAATTTGATGTGGATATCACGAAATTTCTGATTGGAATTTGGAAAAACATGATTTCAATAAAAAATTTAATCAGTCATTTTCATCCGACAAATGTTACTGAGCTCATCAATTGGTTAAAGACATTCAACAACAAAATAGTGTTAATATATTCGTGCATGATCTATGAAGAACAAATGAAATGAAAATGAATTTTTTTTTTTTTTTTTTTTTTTTTATTTAATCGCATCAACCATTTTGGTTATTAGCGAACAGTATTTTACAAGCATATTTACAATTTGTTTTTGATATGAATAGCTTCTATGAACGAAAGTACATTATCTGTATTACAATTTGTTCCTAAAATAGTTTCTAGCGTTCCTATCAGCCTGTGCAGATTCCTTTGAGGGGCGAAGTTTAGGCATTCTGTCAGGATATGTTTAACAGTGAGTTGTTCATTGCAGGTTTCACACATCGGTTGGTTGGTGTTTTTGAAAAGATAATCATGGGTTAATCGTGTATGACCAAGACGTAGACGTGTGATGATCATTTGATCTCTACGTTTTTTCGGTAAATTTGTCCACGGTTTTATTGATGATTTCACTTCCCGAAGTTTCGAAATTGATTCACTCCACCGATTTTGCCATGCCGTTTCCACCTTCTTTTTAATGGCATACTGTAAGTCACTCAGAGCTACTTGATGAACTATTTCAGCGTTATTACTATTTATAGCCTCTTTTGCATTTCTATCAGCTTCTTCATTACCTATTATTCCTATATGTGATGGGATCCATATAAATTTAATAACTGTTTCTCTCTGTTGTGCTACATGAAGTTGTAGTTTCACATCAGCTACTAATGAATTGGGGGGATATAATTTTTGTATACTTTGCAGTGAGCTCAGCGAATCTGTCAGAATAAGGTATTTGCAATTTTTGTCTTCAGTTGAGTTGATAAATAAGAGAGCTCGGAATATAGCATAGAGTTCACCAGTGTATACCGTGCTAGTGGAAGGTAGTTTGAATTGGAGAAAGAAATGTGGTCCTACAACTGCTGCTCCTGTTCCCACAGTTGTTTTGGAGGCGTCGGTATATATTTGTGTAAAGCCTTGGTGATTCTCCAATATAGCTCGTAGGTTGTTTTTGAATAATGTAGAGTTAGTTTCATATTTTGGGAGATGACTAAGCTCTGTGAGGCATGTTGGTTCAGGTAAGGTCCATGGGGGAGGAAGGTTGAGTGGATATGGGTAACATTCCGGGAGGGTAAGATTTAGCTTGTTGATATTGAGTCTGACTCTTTCGTAGAAAGGTTTTGGGGATCTTGGTTTACTCTCATACCACTGACTGAATCTGCTAGCTATAGTATTGTCATAAGTAGGGTGTGCTGGTTGAGTTTTCAGCTTCACTGCATATTTGAGACTCAAGTATGTCCTTCTGTCTTCTAGTGATGGTTCACCGGCCTCACTGTATAGACTTTCTATAGGTGTTGTGTGATGAGCTCCCAATGCTATACGTAGTGCAGTATTATGTATTACATCAAGTTTTTTCAGTAATGATTTATTTGCAGAACTGTAAGCAATTGAACCATAATCTAGTTTTGATCGTATAAGAGTTCTATATAGCATTAGTAATGTTTGTCGATCCGAGCTCCAATTTTTGTAGGTCAAGGTTTTTAGTAAATTGAGCCTTTGGTAACATGAGTTGATGAGATCTCTGATGTGGCTTTTCCAATCCAGTTTTTGATCAAATGTCATACCTAAAAAAGTTATACTAATTTCCTGTTTCAAGCTCTGCTGGTTCAGTACAAGGTCTGCTGCCCTATTTTCAGTATTTTTCTTTGAAAATAATATGTATCTAGTTTTGTCGGATGAAAACGTGAAGCCGGATATTTTGACCATTGCTCCAGATCTGAGATAGCTTTTTGTGTCATGGTGAATAGGTTTCCTATATTTTTACTTTTTGTGTATATCACAAGATCATCTGCATAGATACGTGCCTTTGAAGGAAGTTTTAGGTTTTGGAGAATGTCATTTATGGCAATGATGAAAAGGGTGGGGCTAATGACTGAACCCTGAGGGATGCCGTTTTCAAGAATCATCTCATTAGATAATACTCCGTTTGTTCTAACTCTGAAAGATCTGTTGCCAATGAAGTTTTGGATGAATGATAAACAGTTTCCCTCAATGTTCCACATTTGGAGCTTATGGATAATTCAATCTCGCAGTGCTGTGTCGAATGCTCTCTTGATATCAAAGAATACTGCAAGGCAAGATTGTTTCATAGCAATAGCCTCATTAATATCGCTTTCCAGATCTATTATGTTATCCATTGTTGATCTTTGTTTTCTAAATCCGCTCTGTTCTGGTATGATTAAGTTGTACTTTTCCAATGTCCACAATAATCTGTTATTAATGATTTTTTCTAACAATTTGCTCATTGCGCATGTTAGAGATATGTGTCTATATGAGTCAGGGTTCGTTTTAGGTTTCTTCGGTTTCAAGATGGGTATGACGATTGATTTTGACCAGATTGTTGGGAAGTTACGTTTTGTCCAGATTATATTGAAAAGTTGAAGTAGGTGTTGGTGGGCACTAGCTGGTAAATTTTTAAGGAATAGTACAGGAATGTCGTCTGGTCCTGGGCTAGTATCGCGAAAAGTTAGTAATGCTTCCTTGTATTCATTCTCCGCGATTGGTAAATTCAGGAACCTTTTTCCAATATCGTCGAGTTTTTTATTTTCTGGTTCATTTTTTTCCTGGTTTTGTACATGTGAGGCATCTACAAAAGATCTTTCTCTGTAGGTTTTAGCCAGCTCTTCTGCGATTTCATGGTCATCATAAACTATTTTTCCTGGTGTTCTGAGTTGCTTTATTTTACTGCATGTATTCAATCCTGAAATCTTTCTAACCTTTGTCCAAATTTCATTCATGGAAGTCGAGCTATTGATAGTCGAGATATAGTCGTTCCAGGATTTACGTTTGGAGGTTTTTATTATCAGTCGTGATTTAGCTCTCAGTTTCTGATACTCCAGTCGATTGTCCATGCTTGGGTTCTTTTTGAATTTATTGAAGGCCCTTTTACTCGATTTGATTGCTTGATCACATTCAGCGTTCCACCATGGTACTGGTTTATGGTGATTGATATGGATTGTCTTTCCGATGAATATTTCCGCTGCTTTCACTATAATTTTTGAAAATTTGCTTAGAGACTCATCAATATCATGATTAATATCACAGGAGGCCATTTGTGCATCGATTTGTTGTGAGAAGTGATTCCAATTAGCGGATTTCATATTCCATTTAGGAATAGGTGCGGAAATTTCATTAGTCGTTATTTCCATGTTTGATATCAATAAAGGAAAATGGTCGCTATTGAAAGTGTAGTCGAGTCTATTCCATGATAGTCTCGGTGTTAAACTTGGATCGCATAGAGTTAAATCAAGTGGGGTTGATTCTCCTGTTTGGACGTTAAGTCTCGTAGGCGTACCGTCGTTCAGCAGAGAGAGATGAAAATGTTCCATAACTTCTTCAATCATTCGTCCTCGTTGGTTGATGTATGATGAGCCCCAGAGATAATTATGAGCATTAAAATCGCCAGTAATTATACGAGGTTGTGGAATTTGCTCTAATAAGTTGATTAAATCTTTTTTTTCTATTGTTTCTCCTGGTGGTAAGTATATATTACAAATATGAATGAAGTTGTTTCCTTGTATTTGCACAGCAATAGCTTCCATATTGGTTTCAATTGGAATTTCGGCTACTTCTATTGTATTTTTTACCAGTATGGCGACTCCCCCACTTGCTTTGGATGGGTTGTTTCGATTTTTTGAATAGTTTTCAAAATATTTCAGGACTCCTTCTTTGCCGTCTTTGAAATTAGTTTCTTGGAGACAGATTACATCTGGGTTTTGTTGCGATGTCAAAATTTGAAGCATTGGTAGGTTATTGTAATAGCCGTTTATGTTCCATTGCAATATAGAAGAAAATGAATTATTTAGATCGAATGTGGATACGTTTTTTTTTTTTTATATATATATATGTTTTTAGTAAGTGGTGTCTTGCGAGGAGTCACTTTCAATGTCGGAGGGGTTAATCTCCTGTGTTTCGGTTTGGAGATGAGCTAATATCTTTTTTCTAAGTTTGGTGCATCTACTTTTAATCGATCTTTCATTAAGGTAAGGATGTATCTTCGTGAGCATATCAATCAAGGCCGTCATGTCATTTGTATAGTTTTTTATTATATTAATGGGTTCTGGAGATCCGTAGATATTGTCAAGTAGATCGGTAATTTGGGTGTAATTGAGTATAAACGGGGGAGCCTGTTCCGATATAAAGTTCTTGGCTGACTCTGCTTGTTTGTTGGCGGAAACAAAGTTTTTATTGGTTTTGTGTTTTTTGCTATTTTGTGGAACTTCTGGTGGCTTTATAAATGTAATCGGTGTGTCACTAGTCTCAAGTTGAATATTTGCTGTTTCGGGTGGGGTGACAATTTCCTCGAAAGTTCTTTTGTTGTTGCTTTCCAATGGTATACGTTCAACAATATCTTTTTTGAGTACTGAACTATTGATTATTTGCTCAGTGCTCACTGAGGGTAATTCTGATCGGGTGCTTTCAGAAGTGGTATCATTTGGTGCTTTACAGTGTGCTGCTGTATGTCCCTGTTTTTTACATCTAAAACACGTGAAATTATCCTTTGATAAAAATATTCGGTAGGGGGTGTCGTCATGGTATATTATTAATGAATCAGGGATTGGGTTTTCTTCTGGGTTTATATATATTTGTCTTCTGAAACTGTAGATATGATTGTATTCAGGTAGAGGAGAGTTAATCTTGAGAAAGGTCATCGGAGAAAGAAGTTTAATACCTAGGTTTTCTAGTTCTCTACTTAAAATTTCGTTGGGGATTGTTGGACAAACATTTGATAGGACTAGTCTTTCAGATAGGGTTATATACCTGCGAGCTTTCAGTCTTACGCTGTTAACTACTATGGTGCCTTCGTAGTTGTTCATGAATCTTTCGACTATTTCTTTATTTGCCAGGTACATGCATATACGGTTGTGAGAAAGCCGCGAAGAGAATAAAATATTCCTTGGTTGAATTATTTCTCCTAGTGAGATGAGGTAGTCTTGTAGTTGAGCTCCTTCTACTGATGAAAATATGATGGCTTGGTCTTTCGTTGGGTATTGCTGATGAGCAAGTGTTTCGGAATATGTTCTAGTAGTTGAGTGTTCATTTTGGGAACTCCTGTAATCAGAAGTCCCGTTTGAATTTTCGTTCATTTTTAAACTTAGTTCCACTAGAATTGCTGAATACGGATCTGTCCTCCGAAGATCATCGTTGAAAACGGCAGGTAATAGCCTTGCTGTTTTGATTTGTAGGTTATATCGGTCGGAATGACTCGATTCAAGTGATGAAATGTGGATTTCTGTTTTGTTTTATTTACCTGCGTCAGTACAATGATGTTAAGAAGTAAGTTTCCGTGCTATTTGACTTTATTTTATATAAATTCTGATAACTTCAAAATCAACTTCGAAATATCGCTCTATACGAAACTGTTTCCAGGATCGGACCAAATGAAAATGAATTGAATGTTGAAGTTGTTGAAATTGATCGTGCTTTCAAGTTCTGTATTGTAACATCATTCTCACCTTCAGTAATTTTTCCCATCAACAATTACTCATATTTCATTCTGTTAACACATAACCTTGGGACTGGTATTCGGTCATAACATTATCAACACGTATTTTTCCATCCTTTGCTGGAAAGATGAACTACTTTTCACTAGGTGAGTTAGGTTCATAGATTAGAACAACATCGTCATTTATTTTGATAGAATTCTGTTCGTTGAGCCATTTGCTTCTTCTAATTAGTGATAGCTTAGACTCACGTGACTAACGATGGCAGAATATATCGGCAATCTTCTGAGCTACCTTTCTAAATACATAACATTAAATAATTCACCGATAGTGCACACTTTTATCAGTACTACAGTAAATTCAGAAGTATACAGGGTGTAACACAAGTACGTTGAAATATTCAAGTGACATATTCATGAGACAATTTAAAGAAAAAAATCTATATGAACTTGTATCCAAAAATGTTGGAATTGATTTTTTTGTTCGCTTTTTGAAAATAACTCTTGCAAAAAATAAGTTATTTGCACGAAATTCGGTACCCGGGGATTTTTTGACATGGGAAATCATAATTTCGTATTAATTTCCATGTAACATCTAGAGGGCGCTGCGAACGCTGTCATTATTTATTTCAAATTGCCCAACTTTTTTGACAGTAAACTTTTGGTACTTTTCATAAAAAAACCTAATTTCCACACCTTTTCCAAGTAAAAAAGGTACACCTCCTCAACAACGCTGGAGGTGATCGTTTTCGAGAGATTTACAATTTTCTATATCGATGCATATTACTTAGCTCCTAGGGCGCAAAGTGAAGTTGCTGAGAACATTACAAAAAATAAGTATGTGGTGGATCTCGTCTAAATAAACAACTTTTCCCATAAAATGTTTAACGAAGAATGATTCGTTTTCAAAATACAGATTGTCGAAATTTTTCAAAACATGGTAGGTTTTTGTCATAAGTTTTTTGCAATTTTAGTTATTTCCATCAAACTTTATACGCAGTATACCCTTACAAACTTTTTCTGAACCGAGCATTATCGAACTGCTTATTCAATCCAAATCAAAATAATTTGTCAGGTTTAAGTATTCAATTATAAAGTGCTACATTATTTATTAGAAAAATCAACATATAAAAATTGAACGAAACAACTATCACAACAACTGTTCCAAGTGAGGACCCCCAATACTAATACAAGCTTTTGGTCCCCTCTTCAAAGAATTCCGCACCCTTTGAAAAATGCCTGGAGTGTTTCTTATCGTTTCGCAGCAAGCTATGATGCGATCCCTCAACATTTCCTCATTTTCAATGGGGCAAGCATAAACTAGTGATTTCAGGTGTCTCCAAAATAAAAAATCGACGGGATTGAGGTCCGGTGACCTCGGAGGCCAATGCTCAGTGCATCCTCTTCCTATCCATCGTTGGAGATATGCTACGTCTGAAAAATGTGTTGCTATCACAGTAAAATGAACAGGAGCTCCATCGTGCATAAACCAAGAGTGATTTCGGAGACCATCTTCTATAAGTTGGGGAAGCTCGTGTTCCAAAAAATGTAGGCAAGCATCTCCATTCAAATGTAAGGGGAGAAAATAGGGCCCAATTAAATAATCCCCAATTATGCCTACCCATACATTAAAAGAGAATCTGTCTTGGAAATGAGTTTGCGTTATCGCATATGGGTTATCTTTCGCCCAGATGTGGTTGTTATGGAAGTTCATGATACCATTTCTTGAAAAATTAGCCTCATCTGTGAAAAGGATTTTCGATCATATTTGCCGATGTTGTTATTTGGAGCCATTGAGCAAATTCGATACGTGGTTGGAAATCACGTAGGGTTAATGATTCGACACAATGAATATGGTAAGGATATAATTGCTGTCCCTTTAAAATTTTGTAAACTGTCATGTGACTCACATTTGAAGTTTGACTAATTTTTCTTGTACTTGTCTCTGGATGTTCACTAATTCATTCGAGAACCGCTTCCTCCAATTCTACAGTTCTTGTAGTACGTGGCCATCCTACTACAGAATTTGTTTCAAATCTTCCAGATTCGAAAACTCACCGGAAAAGATTCGCAAATGTCGCTGCACAAGCAGTCACGCGTTGGGGATACCTTTCCTGATAGATGCGTCTGGCCTCGCTTGAATTTCCGTAACCCAAGCCATATGCAGAAACCATATCAGCCATTTTAGCATTCCTAAAGTCGGGTATGGTACCAAAAAATCACTTTTCAAACTCCGAACTGTAAATTTGTCAATTAATAGTTGAAAATGTGACAGCAAACTTCTTTTTTTATGAACAAACTTTCATAGCTTACTGGATTTAGTTAACTTAATTTGCAAGCGGAGAGTGGCAAAAATTATTGAATCAAATTTGGATTTGCTATGTATCGATATAGAATATTGTAAATATCTCGAAAACGATCACCTCCAGCGTTGTTGAGGAGTCGTACCTATTTACTTGGAAAAGGTGTGGAAAATAGTTTTTTTCATGAAAAGTACCAAAAATTTACTGTCAAAAAAAATATGTCAATTTGAAATAAATAATGACAGCGTACGCAGCGCCCTCTGGATGTTATATGAAAATTAATACGAAATTATGATTTCCCACGTCAAAAAATCTCCGGTTACCAAATTTCGTGCAAATAACTTATTTTTTGCAAGAGTTATTTTCAAAAAGCGAACAAAAAAATTTCATACTTCTCCGAAACGAAGCATTTTCAGACACAAGTTCATATAGACTTTTTTTTTAATTGTCTCCGGAATATGTCACTTGAATATTTCAAAGTACTTATGTTACACCCTGTATATAGAAAAAATTTAAAAGCAACAAAAAGTTGCTACTACCATAACAGAATCTGCAAAAGTAAGGATACCATCAAAGAAACATGGCGATAAGTGAATGAGTTTCGGGGTAAAACTCCCACTCCGACAAAGAATGTCACGTTCAATGGAAAGGTACCCTTCGTGGTATTAGCCAGGGAAGTTGTTGTTTTCTGATAGGTGTCAGTCCAATAACCTACAGTGTAGGGAGTCGAGACTGGCCTGAACGAATTGTTCTTTTACATGATTTGATTTTTAGCCAATCTTCGAGTATGCCCAGTGACTATGTGTGAAAAACAATTATTTAACATGATATCAATCTAACAGAGCTTATAGATACAATGAATCATATCAAAGATAAAACTTCTTGTTCAGAATATGTCCACCTTTTGGCTATGAACGACAACCCTCAAAAGTCGATACTTGTGGAAACTAAGCACTCACGAGGTCTTACCTTTTAACGTGTGATTTCTAACACGAGTTCGACGATAGCAAGTAAAAATCGATCATATCTGAGTGAGTGAACAAAGCACCCACGTCGAACCGACCGGCTACCGACCGATAACATATTGATAGCATCGATAACAGATCGATGAAAATAACCGCGAAAAAAAAAACAGTTTATTGTCTATCTACTCCTCCATCTTTGCACAAAAGTTATGGAACACTTCCAAAGGAAAGAAGGAAGCAACTGAGTTCTCCATAGTTTTTGTATAAAAATGGGAAAGTAGAAAGCTAAAAGGTTTTTTAAAGATTTCGAAATGTCATTGTTGCTTATCTAAAAACACTGATATTATTCAATAGACTACTTCTTTTTAAATGAAAATTCACATACATTTTGTTATCTTCTAACGATGCCAACTTTCTCAGCAAAATGCGCGTCATAAGACAGTATTTTCATTCTCCCGGTGAGAAGCTGTTTTCAACAGAAAGATACATTTTGTTTATCTATATCGAAATTGACTAGAAATGAATTCTATCAATTCTTCATGATTATTTACAGATATACCGGCATGACCCCTGTGAGTTTTGTCTGTGCTTGGATGGTGAAATGTTCTGCTGGTGGCAAGACTGCCCGCCAGCCATGGAAGGACCTTGTAGAGACAAAGGACCTTTTTCAGCCTGCCGTAAGTTCAATAAAATTCTCCTCAAATCATTCTTCGAAAATTTTTCAACTCAACTACTGAATTCCAGTTCATAAACATTTTCTCAGAACTCGACATATGTTTGCAAAGATCCAAATCCGGACTGGCAAGTCGTCGTGAAAAAAAATTTGTAATGCCAAACGTTTTGTTTATTCGACAGATATCATCAGTAGTGACACCAGCCCAAATTTTGTTCTCTCGTATCGTGACTGACCCTGAAATCCTATGTTCTCATTTGATATGTATTGTCATTTTAACTTTTCAAATAAGTTAACCTCTACCACTCATTCACGAAATTAATGATTTTGAAACTTGATCACTAGAATATTTTCACATATTTTTGTATGTAATTACCACCATATCTTCTTTCTCGAAAACACGATTTTCACAAGCTTTTGAGTATCGATAAACCTGTCGGAATATAACAGGTTTTCATTAAAAACATTGGTTTTGCATCAGTAGAACAAGTAGATGTTATTAATGAACAAATTTCATATTCAGCTTTCACAAAAACCTCTTTTCACAAAGTATTTTTTTAATTCATGCATTTCTTACTTTCAGTTGCATTAGTAGCGCTTTCATTATTCAATTTTGTTTTGAAATATCGAAATTTGATTTCCCAATACTGAGACACTATTTCAATATTCAAGTACTAGAATTCCCATATTATTGTATGACCCTGAAGAGTACCACGTGAGCCATTGTTATACACAATTTTTCCACCACGAGATAAAAGACATAATTCCAAAACAGAAATAAAAAATAACCTTTCACGAAACAAATTTCAATTCAGGGATTATCAAAATTCTTACATATTTTTTCATTTTGTATATTTTACAAATATTGAAAATACAAAAAAAATATCAATCAAATACATACCTATAGAAATGGGTAGTGAGACGTCTACTTAGCCCTTATTTTGAAAATGATAATATTTATCCTCAGTATCCTCATCCAATGAGTTCCCAAGATTTTTCAATATTTTATTTATTTCGACTTATTTCGGCCTCTAATATGATTTTATCAGAAAATGAGATTTTCACTAAACAGTTGTCCGAATAAACGTTTGTTAAAATCGTACTCATCAACAAAGATCTGAACGGTGTCTTCATTTGAAGGGGAAAACACTATAAGAACACTCTGGAGGCTGAATGAAAAACTATCATTTCCTTTCAATCATTTTCCATTTTCAGGTTCTTTTTTGAAAATTATGTTGTCAGTAACTCATGAAAAAGAATGGCTGTCACTAAATATCATTAGTTATAAGTAATTGAAGTTGGCTGTGGAATAAGATGAAAGAATATGAAAGTATTCATTTTTAGAAATTCAAGAAATGAGGGCAATTCAGTACCGCTGATGTATGCATATACATATAACCCACAATTCTTTTCCAATTCCGAACTTACGCAAAAATAAAGATCTAGGTTAATGCAGAATCTATTAACGGAGTTGAGAGTGTTTCTTGAGGAATTTAATACGATCTCAAATTATATAGTTACGAAATATTCATTTTCACATCCCCTCTCCCACTTCCACCCCGCCCCTTACTCACAACGGTTTGTGTTGTCAACGTAGATTAGGATGCCATTAAGAGCTTACCAGTAATAATTCTTAGACATAATTCCGCAAATTTCAATCTCTAGCACTCCCATCTCCATTGCTCATGATATTAAATACTTCAATAAAAAAGATTGTCTGATTGATTCGGCCGTTACTTGATGAAGATCCATAGTAATTTCAAAAAGTTTGTCGGGATCATATCGTGAGGTTTAGTTTTTGAAAAAAAAATTGGACGCCGTTCTTCAGTTACCCTTTTGTATCCGTGAAATCGGCGAAACTCAACCAATACATTTGGCCAAACAATAAAAAATTATGTTTCAATATGTTCTTCCGAATAGGATTTTATTTTTGAGAACATTAAATCAAGAACTGACAATAAATATTTACTAGAAATCACTTTTCCCATAAAATTTCATCATCTCATTTCATAGCCCTCTTCATTGGGAAGTATTAGTGCCTATAGAGGCTTAATCAAATTAAAAAAATTCGACGATCAAATTCTTCAAGTTAAAATAATCATTTGGATCACCATATTGACCTCTTTCAACGAACTCTCATAGTAGAATTCCGCAAATAACTGTTATAAAACTAATGATACTCCAATTGATACCACAAAGGATATTGAATTGAATCTGTCAGATAATCGTCAGAGGTCATCATGGCGGTCATCTCCGCTGTAGACCATACATAGTGGGCTACCTAATACACAGGAAGGGTTAAATACCGCAGGGAAATCGATGAATTTAACCGAACAAGAGAAGCGTTTTGCTATGGTCTACCCTTTAATTATGAGAAGAACATATCCCAAAACCAGCTGTAATATTTATCAAATCCTGCTGTGTACGAAAGACGAAATAGAGTAACTAGTTTTTCAAGTTTGATTTCAAAATAACTGATGGAAAATCGATTTTTTTTCTCGAATCCTTCTCTTGAGTAACATTATTTCTAGTCAATCGCCAGTCTTATTATTTTTCAGTCGATGTTGCATTTAGGGACCACTCCAGTAGGTCCTAGGCAGAAATTAATTTTATAACTATAGTTTTTTTCCTGAAATAATATTTTTTCAATCAATTTTGACTATTATTTTCCAGTGACTGTTCCAGCAAATCCCCAGTCTTCAGTTACATCATCGACATTAACCCCTGACGCTACAACAAAACTCCAATCAGGTAATTCAACTTCATTACAGACAAAAACTGTGATACCGGAACAATCATCCAGTCGAACGACCGATTATATAGAGCTTTCCACAGATGTATTCGTTTCCAGCGAACAAGCGGCAGATGTTGAAGTTTCTTCTGAACACCCAGAACTGAGTACATTCAACGAAATTAAACATTGTGTGGTTATGGGTGAGTACAAAACTGATCACTTTGATTTTCTCTCACCCTTCTGGATATAATTTGTAATTTACTTGTTATTTTTCCTATTCACTCTCACTCATTTTGTGTTTTCTAAATGTCTCCTAACTATACATTGTATCTGTCTTGGTTTCGATATTATTCATTAACTCCCCACTATTTTGCCTGCTATCCCACTCTTTCCAGATCAAAATCGCTACCCCAAATTGTAAAAAACAGAAATATCGATGTCCCAAATGACCAGTTGGGTAAAAACTTATCATACCCCAACCCTTTCGAAACTTATTTTATATGTCATTCATCAGTTACAATCTTATTAGGCTTATATATTTGAAATAATATGGTACTCCCAGCAAGCTTTATACCTCTTTTAAATTCTTGAGCATCTTCATTGATAATGATCGAAACCTATTCCAAAAGACTTACCACTGTGCTGCATTGGATATTACATAATCTCGCTTCCAATCCTTTTTTCTAATTGATATCGTGCAACTCGCCGTTTCGAATCATAATGATGACAGCTGGTTTTATATGCTCGTTTGAGATCAGCGCAGACTTCCTAAAAAGCATATCTGAAGCCTAGGAGCATGAATGTGGATCGTTTGTACCGTGATTGAAGATGGAAGCTAAGAGAAGGCGATCTGCTCCAAACAAATGCAGTTCTCGCCCAAACATGAATAAATTGGTCGGTAATTTGTTGAGACACGGGACGTCTTGAAATATCCGTGGGATCTTTCTACCGGGTTTGTCTGAGCGTAGGAGTACTTGTGATGCACTGTCTGGAATCTTCGGTATAGTAATGAATATTACTGGAGTTTTATATTATCACTAAAACTCTAGTAATATTTATAATATAATTTCAAATGATTTAGCCAGTTTTGGCTTCGGGATTCTACACCATTGTCCATAATTACTATTTTCGAGCCCCCGAATAGAAGATTTCCATTTTCCTATATAATTGTCGAGATCGTCGAAGGAGATAGCCTTCTGCGACGTGAACAACAATATATATTTGCTAAAGATGTCCAATATACATGAGGTGTAGTTATAACCGTAGTTGGCACTGAGACAGGTGGAACGGGGTTGGATGTAGCGACTGATATCCTGCCTCATTTTTGCACAATAACATCCAGCACCTAGTCGAGCTATGGTTTTATACACACCTAGATGACCACAGGTGGGAGGATTATAATACTTGTAGATGAGCTCCGATCTGTCGAAATTCTGGATAAGTTTGCATGTTCGAAAAAAACACCTTTCTCAATCCGCCATTGGAGAAAATTCCTATGTGTGGCTTGTTACTTTGGTGCACATATTATTTATTGTACCATGTTTCTCTAGAATCTCTAGGCATTCCATAAGCATGGCCAGAACATTGAGTTACGAATAAAAAAATATGTGCTGGAAGTTTTACACTAGGCGAATTTTCAGCATATTCTGTTATACAAAAAAAAATAGCCAGATAGAGCTACAAATTCATACACTTCATATAGATGTGCGCGGTTATTTCCTTCAATGCATGAAAACCTTGAAAAATGTGTTGGCTAGGCAGCTTTCACAGTGTTTTCCAGCGGTTGACTTGTTCACCAAATTGAAACGAACATAAATCACTGCTCATGACAAACTCTGTCAATAATATTTTCGACAACAAATTAAATTTTGGTGCTTAATAATTTTGGGATATTTCACATAAATCAGAAATTTCACATTTGAAACTGTTTTTTGAGATACAATATCAAAATTTACTCAAATTATCATATTCTCAAATAATTTGTTTGACAATTATAGTTCTGCACTCATTTTAACTTATTGGAATTGATGCACTCGGGATATAACCTAAGATTATTTCAATACAGATGAAAATAAAAAAAAATGGAAGTTTTGGCTAACAAGTTACTGTTATCATTGAAAAGTCTACCAAATATCTAGAACCTTTCAAAAACGTACAATCCAAAACATGCCCCAGTGAATTAATTCCACTGTATTTTATTTCAGTGTTAGTTCAAAAAAATTATTGGATCAATATCAAATGTATCTACAAAATTAATACTACCAGGGTGATTTTTGACCGTTGTGATATTGGCGATTAAAAAACACTCAAAAGAAAAGCCGGTAAAATACCTTCGTTAGCAACATCCAATACAAATAAATTATTGGAGCTTCTGAAGACATCCTACATTTTGTTTTATGAGAGAGAGGAAATTGGCAGATCAAGATCTTCAGATGATGTGGTGCTGCAGGTTTTTCTGGGTTTTCCTGCAGCTGAAAAAGCAAATGCGCCACTGGAATCAATGAAGTTGCCCCGAACGCCAACTAATTTTTGTTGTTGTTTTATAATTTCATGATTTGTATTTTGGAAGTGTTATCATTATATTAATATGAAGTTATTATTTATATAGCAAAAAAATAAATAAATAAATCAGTAACTAATGATAGTGATCATGCATTATACTGCACTTATTGAACTTCAAGGGCCCTCATCAGGAAAAACAAAGACAGTTCAAACTGAGAACAGGAATTAAAAAGCTTCTTTTTGAGATATATGCAATATCTTTTGAATACATTTTTTCAATATTTTTTTATACAGTTATTCATAAAATATGAAAACCCTAGTATTATATGATGTTACATTCCAGAAATATCCTAATATAATATAAATACTAGTATAAATAGCTACAACAGATTTGTTCCAGCTGAAGTAAAACAAATATTTTTAACTTTAGAAAATACAGGAAGTAATTCAATTAAATAAGTATCTACCTATAGAAATCGGTAGTGAGACGTCTACTTATCCCTTATTTTGAAAATGATAATCTTCATCTTCAGTATCCTCATCACCATCATCCGTATGATTATAAACATTGTCATCGTCTACAACGTCTTCATCCACAACCCCGTCATCATCACTATCAGAACATTGATCATCACTAAGTTCTTCATCACTATCACAGAAAGTAGAAGGTTTCAGAATGCTAAGTACAAGTCCGTTGAATTGTGTTGTAACTTTTATTATTATCTTTCTGTTATTTATCACAATAAGCTCCGAGGATACTTTCATCCTGTTGAATATGTCACTATTGGTGTCGATTCTGGAAGTTTTTTTGGAATGATGTCGTCTAAAATTTCTGTACTCTTTATGACCTGACTCAATTGTATCTCCGGACAGTTGGCCTAAGGTCGGAGGTAAAGATTTCATGATGTCACCATATAATAAAATAGCTTTTTGTGCTGTTTCGAAGCAATATTCTCAAGAGTCAGGTCTTCATCAAGCCACTTCATATGCTTCATGTTGAAGCGATCAAGCATGCAATTACTCTCCCTCCACTTTGACGAAACCTCAATGACAAATATTTTGACTAGAAGTTTTATTTGTTCTATACCCTGCTCGGAAACATAACCATATTCATCTAAAATATACTCTATCAACTCTTCATTACATTTTGATGATGATTTATGAAACTGCTCATTTTTCAACGCTTAAAATAATTATCTTCTCCTAATCTTCATTTGCTTCAAGGGGCGGTCACCATGAATTCCTAAAAAAGACAAAAACACTCCATTTACTGAAGGGGGAACAGAGGGACGAGTAATTTACATTTTCTCAAATTAATACGCTGCGGAATTTTTTTTATATGTCTTGCTGAAGATAGCATTTCAATATTTTTTTAATAGAAAAATAGCATTTCACAAAACATATATTATACCTACACTACGTAAAACAATTATGTTAACAATGATTGTATATTGAAGTACGCATTTGACGCTCGAATATCCATATCAAAATGAGTGAGATTTTAAGTGTAGGATAAAAAACTGGGGTACGTGATCCGTCAACAATTTAGGAGCCACTAGCCTGTATCAACGCGTGAAATATAACACAAATTTAGACCCATGCACGGGGTAAATCCTGTCGTCAATTGAGAATATATTCATGTTACGTTGCAGACTATTCAATAGAGATTGAATTGAAGGCATTTTCAACTGGTTTGAGAAAAATGGTTTTCCAAGTTTTGTCGTCATAATTTTGACATTTGTCCTTGTGTGCGGCGGTCGATGTCGATATTGGCTTTGGAAGTGGCCACCTTGGTGATCCCCATTTATCTTTGATATCAATTTTTCATTAGTTCGGACTTTCATTGTTTTATAATATATAAAATTATTTGAAATCCCTAAAAGAACCAATACAAATTGAAAAGAATAGCTGAAAATAACAATTATATTTCATTTTTGTTAAGGGCGAAACACAAACACTACAAGAAAATCCTTAAGGCGCTCTTAGAACGATACCTGTGCGAAAGTAGTGATTCACATTGGATTTGAATCGCTGGAGATCAAATACATTTGGAAAAACGTTCTACGAAAGTTTATTCCATATAAACGCTGTTCTCCAAATGAAGGAGTTCCTAAACAGTGAAGTTTGAGGTGTAATGAGTTGAACCTCGAAACTATGAGCAGCCACAGTACGTTGAGTATTTCTGATATGTAACGCTCTTGATGAAATCGAATGTTCCAGATCACTTGAACCCTTCCCGTGAAAGTATATATAGAAGAGAGACACATCTCCAACCTTTCTTCGATATTCCAGACTATCAAGGTTGAAAAGGATGTTCACGTCTCTAATTAGGCGGATAGCTCTTTTCTGGATAGAATCCAGCAGCTTCAGGGTATGTTTAGGGGCGGAGCTCCTTACATGAGAACAATACTCCAAAGAAGGTTTGATCTGAGCTTCATAAAGCATCAAAAGTTACTGAGGTGTGTACAGTTTTCTGGTTCGGAACAGTGTTCCAAACTTCTGAGAAGCAGACTTTGCAATTCCAGCGACATGATTGACCCAAGACATCTCTGTATCTGTTCCACATCTGACCATTGTACATCCTCCCGAGAAGTTGTCCTCCTAGGTCATCGTCTATCCTGTCCTTTCCAGGAAGGTGAACAGGTCACTAGGAGGCATCTCCCTTATATTGGCAGGTGTAGGCCAAGACTCGCCAAACACACTCTCGGTAGCCTCCGCAAAGGTTTTGGAAGGTGCAGTGATATTACTGTCGTTGCGCGATTTCTTCAACCTTCTTGGGGTTCCCTCCGTGGAGGTGCACAAGTGAAGGAGCTTTCCTGCAAGGGCAACCAGTTCCGTCCTGCGGCGGGCGCCAAGAGCTCCGCCGCAGGACGGAACTGACCCTTGCTGTTGGAGGTGATCTGCTATGTCTAGCCTCATTCCAAACAGTAGATTGGGGTGGACATTTATGTTCATCCCCTTTCTCGTTTATTTTTGATATCACTGATAGCAAAGCGACTGGTATATACTCATTTGGAAGAGTTTTCTTACCCTTTTTGGGAATAGGCTGAACGCGAGCAATCTTCCAACAAAAAAGAAAAACCTTTTTCTCAAAAGACATATTGAATAGTCTGCAAAATACTGATGCGAGTTCATGTGCACACTTTTCATATACGATGACTGGCACTTCATCAGAACCAGATACCTTGTTGATATTGACCTGTTTCAAAATTCGTCTGACTAGACGCTGTCGAAAAGTAATTTCCGTCATTGTAGATTTTTGTGCGGGAATAGTGGGTTGTACTTTTTCCAGAAAATTGACTGTGGAGTGGGACGCAAATTGTTTGGCTAGTGGATTTGCTTTTGCTTTGGCTGTTGTTGCAGTCGAACCATCTGCTTGTGTAGGTTGTGGAATTGTGGATTTTGTAAAGTTCTGATTAACAGATTCAGCTACCGACCAGAAGGATCTTGACCCGTCGGGATTGGCAAGCAGTTTTGTGAAGTTCTTTGCTTTCTTTTATTCTAAGTTGCAGCTGTTGTGGCAATTATCAAACCTAGTTCGGTTTTCGGCACTGAGATTTCTGCGCCACTGTCGGTAGGCGAGTTTTTTGGAGGCGACAGCTTGCTCGCAATTTTTGTTGAACGAAGATGATGACATTCATCACTAATAATCGAAACGTCGTTAAGTAATCTCCGAATTTTCTATTATTATTTTTTGTTCAATTGATCTATTTTTTACTTGTATTTTATTCTACTGTTATTTCATTTCAGGATTTTTGCTCAATTTAATTGTAACTTTCAGCTATTCTAAATTTTCATTGTATTGGTTCTTTTAGGGATTTCAAATCATTTTATATTTTATTAGACAATGGAAGTCCGAACTAATGAAACTCATCATAAAACATTGTCAATCACCTTCAAACAAAAGTTTAATATTCATGTGGATCCCATATATCGCCAATTCGTAAAGTGAAATGTCATCGTCTCTACATTGGAGTTGTAATTATTGTAATGAATTTTATGGAATTCGCGTTTGTAAATTTATAACATGGTAATTTCGAGTGAGATAGAATTTGGTTATCCTGACTTCTGAAACGTTCTTTATTTCATTTCATGGCCCTTTTATTTTTCACGAAGCCATAAATTTTGTGTGGCCCAGTGCCTTGATTCTTTCGAGAGAATCAGTCCGTCAGTTTTGAAAAACCAAATAAATTTAACCATATTTATCGAAATTACAGTGTTTTCGCGGATTTCTGTAGTGAATACCCTGTTTTTCAAAAATTGACAAATTCAACATGTTGTGAAATAATTGAAAATGCAGTTTTTCAACCGATTATTTGTATTATCTCAAATTAAATGTGAGTGCATGTGTCCATGCACGCAAACGTTCAGTCGAATTTCAGCCACTAAAATAATCTATCGCATGAGTGCTTTCAAAAATAATTGTTTGTCCAAGAGCTAGGCCATAACAAAAGTGCCCTCGATCGTTTTAAGCCAATTTAAATGAGGAGCGTCGGATTAAACTTATCAGGGGGATTATTTTGACGAACGTAATTGTACCAAACTGGCAGAAGAGCGGAATAAAAACCTTTTGAACTCGAATGAATGGCGGTCGTTTTGTTTGTTTTCTGCGAAAAAGTCGGCGAGTTCACAGATATTTTGAGGCGATAATCGCTTCTGCCCTTTTTGTGTGGTAAACGATCTCTCAATAGGAAAATTGTTTACTGAAAAGTTCGCGATGTGAAATATACAGTTCGCTGAATGGGAAATGGTCAGATTGTTTCAGATGATAAATCAATCGAGTGTTGGAATAGAAGAGGTACGGAAGCGCGAAGGACCACATATTTTTATTTTTTGTTTCTTGGAAATTACGACTTTGAATCTCGAAATTTAGACTTTTATCTCGAAATTTCGACTTTATTCTCGAAATTTCGAATTTAATCTCAAAATTTCGACTTTAGTCTCGAAATTTCGAAGATTAAAGTCGAAATTTTGAGATTTAAGTCAAAATTTCGAGATAAAAGTCGAAATTTCGACATTCAAATTCGTTATTTCCAAGAAACAAATAATAAAAATATGTGACCCTTCTCGCTTCCATAAAAAGGTCATCCTGTGTCTCCATGTTATGCTATTTTCAAAGTAGCAAGATACGAGTTATGTTTTGTGAGTTAAAAAAATAGTTTCGAAGGGTGTCACAAAATATTTTCTGCATAAAGTAATCCACAAAACTTAATAGGAGGTACAGGACCCAGAAAATCGTTTTCTACTAAAGTAACATTACCAGAATGAATAGAAACAGCTTTGCACAATTCGAATGTCTTGACGAGAACTATTTTGATGCTTCAAATTGAAGCATTACTAATGAAAAACGATACGTGAAATTATGTGAATAAGCCTACAGTCACAACTTGAAATCGCACTCTAGAAAAAATAAAAGACGAATGGAAAGCTGCAGACCGGAAAGCCAAATCTGATCTTATAGTTATTATTCAGTCAGTCAGTATTCTGAGTTGAAAGAGATAAAACATCATGAAACTTTGAGGAAAATCTGGTTTAAAGTTACATACATACCAGTCGACGGGTCCTTCATGTAAAGCTACTCTTTTGAAGTTAACAGTGCAGAAAATGGAAGAAGGCGATGATGTCCGCATGCAGTGGATGAGCTTGCAGAAATGGATGTTATTGTGAATGGAGGTCTTCACACCATCATGTTGTTATACAGACTTCCATTGTCTACTATATAAAATACCCTGCCTACCCTGAAACAAGTAAAAAAGAATAATTAAAAAAGAATAGTTGAAAAAAACAATTATATTAAGCAACAATAAACCTGAAATGAAATGATAGTGAAATAACCTACAAGTAAAATCATTTCATTTCAGGTTTATTGTTGCTTAATATAATTGTTTTTTTCAACTATTCTTTTTTAATTATTCTTTTTTACTTGTTTCAGGGATTTCAAATCATTTTATATAGTAGACAATGGAAGTCCGAACTAGTGAAATTCATCACGAAACATTGTCAATCACCTTCAAACAAATGTTGTTATACAGTTTACCTTCAAGCTCTGAGAATTTCAGATGTGCTATCCAAACAAGAGATGAGTTGCCGAAGCCAAAGTTTGAAAATGACTATCATTGGAGAATCTAATGTACGAAAGTCAAAAATGAGTAAATCTTCAAATGCCATGTTGGCTTTAAAGTTTCATCCGAATAATAACAATGAGAAAGAATATAATTTGAAAGAAAATAACGTCGAAAAACTTCCAATGACGACCACCTTCAAATTCAGATGTCACAAATGTCGAAAAATATGAAACAATGCTTCAGAATGGACAAAACTGTAAAAAAGTTATGAGAGTAGACTGAATTGATGGGTTGTACTACCTTAACGAAATACTTCCAGTCGTGATGCAGTTCAAAACTACGACGGCCTTCAAACCCGAATGAAGATTACTGATTACTCAGTTTCCAATATCGAAGTACGGCATAGAAAAATTTGACATTTGAATGGTGAAAGTCTCAGGGAAATGTCGAGTCGGGAAATAGTTCTGAGAATGAACCTGAAACAGAATGAGCAATTTGATAAATGTGAGATCTGTATTAAGGGAAGAACTCACGAAAGCACCGTCTCCCAAGAATGAATATTCCAGTGATAAATATGAACTGGATGTCATTCATGGTGACATCTGCAGATCCATGAAGGTTTTGTGACTTTCAATGATGAAACCTCCAGATCGTATGAAGTTAGATTATTGAAGGAAAAAAGTGACCTATTCCAGACCTTGAAAGATTTTAAAATCATTTTAGAAAATCAGAGTAATTAACGAGTAAAACAAATTCATTCTGACAATCGTTCTGAATACGTTAGTAATGCATTCAGCGATTTTCTGAAAGAAAATGGATTCAAAAGACCCGTACTGCCCCCAACATAATGGACTAGTGAAAAAAATCGAACGCTACTGGAAATGGCAAGGTGTATAATGATAGAATCGACATCACTTGCGAGTTTTTGGGCTGAAGCGATAGCAACTGCCAATTATATTAGAAATAGAAGTATTTCAAGGAGCATTGGACATTGGATTATAAATCATGTTTTTTTATAAAAACAACAACGATAAATTTGAAGCACGTTTACGTGAATGATCATATTTATCACTTTGTGCTAAAATTTTTCCAAGCTCATTTTGACATATTTGCGTATCATCGCGAATATCTGCAAGTTGGTATTTTATTCTGTTCATCCTTTTTTCCAGTTTTGACGATTCTTGGTCTTCCCCTTCCTTTTCTTTGAATGATATTTTTTTCCGTTTACGGATTCCCAGTATTCAACAAATCGATAGGAAGGTTTTGACATTTCGGAGGTTGTTGACTTACCTTTTCTATTTCTTCTGGGATGAATTCTTCGTTATGACTCTCAGAAAAAAAGTCATTTAGATATTCCACGTCATGAGTGACTTCAACTTTCCTTTCATTAACTAACCAAATTCGATGAGCTTTGGATACTTCTTAATGAAAGGAATAGCAAGGCAAAATCCTCCTCCATCTGTCACAGAGTCATGGAATATAATATTTATTGAAAATAGGTTAGACATGATTGTGCTAACACAAACAGTAGGATAGAAAGTGTTACAGTTACATTCAAAAAAATTTAAAAAATTTGGCAGCAGGTCAAGCCATCAGTTATATCAAAAACATCGAAAACCGAAATGAAAGCATTTATTGGCCTTATGTACTTGTAAAGATTTTTCAAATCAGGTCACGAAGACCTCAAAAGAATGTGGGCGAGAAATTTTTCGCTGCAAGGTGTATGTAGAAAAATTCTTATTTTTGTTGAGCTGCTTACCTTTTGATGATGAACAAACAAGAGGAGAGAGGAGAATGGTTAACAAATTTGAACCAGTTGCTGAGCTCTTTAACAAATTTGCGGAAATCTGTAAGAACAATTTTAACTTGGTATTTCATTATATCAACCACCTATTCAACTTAGAGTATCCAATCCAAGGGTAAGCCACAAGTCACGTAAAGTGGCTTCAAATATTTTTAAAATTGATATCGAACGTAGCTCCGTCACCCGCTTAAAAAAAATCACCTTTTTTAGCCTACTCTACCTACAAAAGATACGAATAAATGTAGTGATGTTCATTTTTTTGTAGTCTTATCGGTTACTGAGGCAGCACTATTGATATTATTCTAACTACGAAGGACGAGTAATAATGTGCCAAAAAGTTCTGAAATAGGTACTAAATGTATTGTAGTTTATTATAATAACAATAAAATATTACTATATTTTATATTCTGAAGTATAGTAAAGAACCTACGATAACAAGAATTCAAATCATAAAATAACAATTGTCCACAAACTACAAACGATGGGGTTGATTGTAACTGAAATTTTTGTAGTTACCATTAAATACATCAAAAATGAATGAAATAAAATCGAGTATTTTTCAACTAAACTAACCTACCATAACCTATCCCAACCAACATATGTAACCTGAAATCTGAAGTAAAAACTAAAGTATTTTAGAATACTTTATTTGGAAGAAAGCATTTACCCTCAACATCTAACCTGACTTTCGAATTCAAAAATTCGAAAGTCAGGTTAGATGTTTGTTAGATGAATTCGGAAGTTAGGTATTCTAAAATACGTTAGTTTTTACTTAAGAATTCAGGTTACAGATGTTGGTTAGGATAGGTTATCTTAGGTTACTTTAGTTGAAAAATACTAGAATTTATTTCATTCATTTTTGATGACTTTAATGGTAACTACAAACATCTAATTTCAGCTTCAATCAACCCCATCGTTTGTAGTTTGTGAACAATTGTTATTTTATGATTTAGAGTCTTGTTATCGTAGTTTTTTTTGCTATACTTCAAAAGAATATGAAATGAATTGATATTGTGTTGTTCCTACAATAAACTACAAACAATTTAGAATCTATTTCAAAACTTTTCAGCGCATTATATCAATATGAATAATATCAATAGTGCTTTCCCAGTAACCGATAAGACTACAAAAAAAATGAACATTACTACATTTATTAGTTTCGTTTTTAGGTAAAGTAGGCTATAAAAAGGGATATTTTTCAAAGCGGGTTTCAGCGTGACGGAGCTATCGAACGTCCCATTGAACCCTTAGAAGTTGTTTCGAAGTCCAAACGCAAAAGATTTTCATTATATCCTGCTAATGAAGATAGAAAAACAAACATAAATTGTGCGGTGTGTTAAAATCCCATATGCTTAACTTTTTGTTAACTTTTATATTTTTCTCAGCCTTTTTTTAACGGATCCCTAGGACCCAGTTGCATTACTTGCGTAACTTATACCTGTGAGTAGCAGTTACGAGTTGAACGATTTTATTGAAAAGAAAATAATGATATGAATAATGTACTAAAAAAATAATAAAATACATACAAATACAAAATAAAAACATTGGTAGTTGGACCAATCCACAAGTAGAATTTTTGGATCAATAGTTGGTAATTTCGAAATAATTATTGTTTTGATATTGGTATTGATGATTCAGGTAACATTTTATTTCAGATACCTATTGCAGGTATCAAAAGCATACCGACTGTACATTGTATATTTGAGGATTTGTTTTTCAAAAATACGTCAGTTAACTTGGAAATGGTTCAACAAACCAAAACCGGTCTACCATAATAGAAATCAGACAAGAGCTATTTTGCTTATCCTTTATTCGATATGAATTTCTAAAAAATAAATAGATCATCAATCGAACAAGTTGAATCTAATGATATGTGAATTCATGAGTTCCGTAATTCGATCAGAAAATCTTAATGACTTCACGCTATCTCTATTACGCTATTTTCAAATGTTGATTTCTAATTATTCAAAATTTTCGAAGACAGCACAATAAAGATAAGCCTGGATATTCTCAATGGGGATGTTCCTCAATTTGGGTTATTACAGCAAATGCAAATTTGAACAAAATAAAGTTGAATTTAATTCATGAGTTTTTCAAATTCACTTCGAAAAGTATTCAAATTGATGTTTCAAATGTTGGGTTTTGATTTTTAAAAGGATTTGTTTCTAATTCACATATTGGCAACAACGCCTATATCAAGTTGAAATAATTTATACGTACCTAGATATTCTATTTAAAAAGGAAAATTATCTTTATAAATCAACAATGAAGGCAAAATATAAATTATAGTTCAATACCACCTCTGCAAGCCACATAAACAACAGTTGTTTTATTTATTCATATAGAGGAAGATAGGTTAGGTGCACAAAATGTCATATGTCACAGAATGTCTCGGAACTCGGAACATAGTAAACAGGACAGCACGCCTCTGAAATATGTCATCTTTGTTTGTCTCACACAGGTAACAGATTCATTGTCCTTTATTAGCTATAACCGATGTTGCCAAATGGTGAAATAGAAATGAATTCCTTTAAATCAGTGGTCGCCAACCTGTCGATCGCGAGCTACCGGTAGCTCGCGGAGGCAATTCTGGTAGCTCTCACAACGATTTTAATTTAAAAAATACAAACTGCAAAAATCAGAGAAGCTTCCGAAAATTCCACAAGAAAATCTAATTGTCATAATATTGAACATGAACAGCGGCAACGTTGCGGTGAGCGATCTGCCGATGACACCATCAAGCTAGAATCGGCTAGAACCGACCAGCCGGACCAGCGCGTTAGTGTTCGAGAACGATCTGGATTGCTTTGAACGAAATAAATACGCATGGCGAGGCGACATTGCGCTTAGTTTAAAACTGAACGCGTAACCAACGTCCAGCGGTTGGGTTAGTAGAGAACAACAAAAATAATATTATGGCAACCAGTTGTAAGAAGGTAAAGATATACCACTTTCATTCGGAATGGGAAGAACAATACTTTTTTACAGAAGTTAAAGATAAAAATGTGTGTTTGTTATGTAATACTTCGGTCTCCGTTGCTAAAAAAGGAAATATTGAAAGACATCATGAAACTGTACATTCTAATTTTGAAAAATCATTCCCACTACATTCTGCCGTCAGAAAGGAGAAACTGAAACAGTTAAAAAAGCAGTTAATTGGACAACCATCAATATTTTTAAGAACAGTCGACAAAAATAAGGCTGCAACTGAAGCATCGTACCGTGTATCCCAGATTATAATTGCACAAAAAAAGAAACCTTATGAAGACGGGGAAATGATAAAACAGGCGTTTTTAGAAGCTGCTGATTCGTTATTTGCCAACTTTAGAAATAAAGACGAGATAGTCTTTGCAACTTCCTGCTAATACAGTGATGAGACGTGTAGAAGTAATGAGCAATGATATTTTTTTACAGTTAAGAACTGACTTAGATAACTGTGTTTATTTTTCACTTCAACTGGATGAATCAACAGATGTCGTTGACACTGCCGAGATGGCCGTGTTCGTCAGGATGGTTTTTAGTGATTTTACGATTAAAGAAGATCTTTTGAAGTTCATTCCACTAAAAGGACACACTACTGGACATGAGTTGTTTTCTCATGTAGAAAATATTATTTCTTCCGAGAAAATTCCAATATCGAAAATGGTAGGCTTGACAACCGATGGCGCTCCAGCTATGGTGGGTTGTGATAAGGGTCTGTAGGTGATATGTCGTAAAGTGAAACTTTTCCGCAATTTCTCTGTTACCACTTCATTATCCATCAGCAAGCATTATGTGGAAATTTCCTGAAACTAAACACCGTTATGAAACTGGTGGTAAAAATTGTGAACAAGATTAGAGCTCAAGCGTTACAAAGAAGATTATTCTGAACCTTGGCCGATGAAGTTGACTGTCAATACGGGGACCTACTCCTTCACTCTGAAGTCCGATGGTTAAGTAGAGGACGGGTGCTGAAACGTTTTAATGATGTCCTATCTGGCAGTTCAATTTTTCAAACAACGCGATGAACCGACTCCGGAACTAGAAAATTCAATCTGGCTTAGAGATTTTGGTTTTCTCGTGGACATTACAGAGAAATTAAACGAACTTAATTTGCAGCTTCAGGGGAGAGACAAAAAACTAGCGGAAATGATTTCTGATATGAAAGCATTTATCAAAAAGCTGGAGTTTTGGGAACAAAACCTAATTAACAGCGATGCCAAGCATTTTCCTATTCTTTCAGAAAAAATATCTCAAAATCCATTAGAACCCTATGACAACAAATATCATGTAGAAATAATTCCTACCCTGAAGAATAACTTCAAAAATCGTTTTAAGGATTTCAATGAAATGGCTTTATTAGCGCAGTTTGTTGTTTCACCGTTTATGGAAATTGATATCCAACAGTTTGCAACTTGTGTTATGCAGAACTTTGGCGAAGACATCGCTGCAACAGAAATGGAAGTCATTGAGTTTCAAAATGATTCAGCCCTAAAATCGTCAGTCTCAAGTACTGAATGTATCTGGCCTATTGTAAGTAAAGACAAATATTCAGTTCTATGCCGTGTTGCCTTGAAAGTGAAAGCATTATTCAGTTCAACCTATTTGTGTGAATCTTCTTTTTCCAATATGAAGTTTATTAAGAACATATATCGCAATCGACTTACAGATGAACATTTGGATAATTGTATTCGAATGACTGCATCAAATCATACTGCAAACATTAAAAAAATTATCGATGAGTCTGAGTGTCAGCCTTCTCATTGAACGTGCTTTTTTATTTTTCAATGTTTATGTTCATGATGGTGCGTTACTTTTTTATTATTATTAACTATTTTTAAATCATACGTGACATGCTGTTGTGGCTGGATAAAAGTTTGTGTTTATTTTTCAAACACCTTCGTTTGATAGGTAAGAATGTAGCTATGAACAAGTACGCACCAGTAATATTAGTTATTTTGTTATTAGTTTATTATTAGTACCTATGTATTATGTTGAACAGTAAAATAAATACATATAATGTATGTATTATTACATACATATAATGTATGCAATAATATAATTTCATTTACGTTGCGTTACGTGGCTTCCGTGTGGCTCGCTGTTTATTCCAAAATTAACAACACATTGAAGAGGTTGGCGACCACTGCTTTAAATGTTGAATGCATTACTTCATTCCTCTTTTTTAGGTATTTAAATAATTTTTTAAAGAAAAAGGTTGAAATGATAAGTTTCAAATGCGTTGTTTTAAAGCTCTTTTATGAAAACTAGTTGATTTTCGTCAGGAGGAACATTCCCCAGTGCCTTTACCGCCAACGGGGTGCCTTCCTCTCTTGTTCACATATCCTTAAAACACTTCCAGGCTGCAATTCACTATGTGGAAGTGTGCCGTGATATATTAACACCTCCTCCGACATATTGTAATGTAGGTCTTTAATATAATTCAATTGATGTTGCAGGCAGAGTGTACCAGATCGGCGATAGACTACCGCACGACACCGGCAATTGTTTAGAGTGCATCTGCGGTCAAGGGGCAAAAGTAACGTGTTCTCCACACCAATGCGCGCCTGCTGGAGATGAGATTAACGACTACCGTCTTCCCGGACCTCGACAGCCTGTTGTTCCGGACATATTTTAATGAAAACGTTTAACGCTACCTCTCTCCTATTCATTTGTAAATGGTCCAGCGGCAAAATTCCATGAATTCCTCGCGGTTAATATACGGGGCTTTTCGGTACAATTGTATAAAGGTCGAAATTTAGTAGTTATGGAAGCGCAGAATTATTATGATCAGTTTTTTGAAAATACTTTTCAAGTAGAAATTACGACTTGAAACTAAAAACTATGATTTCATTCCCGAAATTTTCACTATTCACACTAAACTCCCAGTATCAATTTAAATGTCGATATTTCGATATGTCGATATTTCGCATTCAAATTTGCATATAAATGATAAAAAATATATAATAGAAACCAAAACAATCCACCCCCGAATTCTATTCAAATATATTCTGTAGCCAAAAACAGTTGCAGATCCCAATTCGCCGTTCAAGAATTGACGATGAAACATCAACTCCCTTTCTAAAACTCATTTTGTCATCTTGTAAATCATTTTCATCGTTCAAATAACCATTTTCAACAAAGGTCCATTTATATAATCTCCCAAAATATTATCCCAGATATGGTTTTTTCATTTCATTCACTCACAGTATGCTATAAAATAACATAACTTCGATATGAACTCAGTATTATCTCACTGTCTTTGTCTTTGCATCGTTAACACTACTAGTAGTATTTTTTCCAAAATTAAAACTCCCTTGAAAACTTTCGAAAAGTCAAATGAAGTATATGAAATTCCTTGTCATACATGTGAGAAAACGTATATTGGACAAGTATCTAGAATTTTATTTGGACGCTTAACGTCACATTAAAGTGATTGTAACACAAACAAAGCCACCTGTGCAGTTGCAGAGCATGTCATCAGCACTAAACACACAATGAACTACACCGAAGTTAAAGTTTTGTGTACTGAAAGCAACTTACAAAAACGGTTGTTCAAAAAAATGTTCTTTATCAAAAGGAATACCAATAATATGAACAAAAAGACTGAGCTCAACAACCTCAGCAATATTTACAATTACATATTAAAATTGGAACTAATTCCTCCAGGTTCCCCAAGCAACAGATAATAATAGGTTTTTGTGGTTCTAACATCCGAAACTGTTTGGAAACTGCGTAAGACATGATGTGTACAAACAAAAAGTCTCAAACAGTCCGAAATAGTCTCGGACACTTGTTTAAACCAGAACGCTTTTGAGAAGACCACTGTGCCACCTATCGTATATATAAAGAGATGAAGACGAGAAAATACTATTGACCATGTTCATTTTGTTATGTAACGTATCCTTATAGTCAGTTCAGATGTTATCTACGTCAATCATCAATTATTCAAATCAAATGGATAAATAAACATCCTAGCAAATAGCCCAAACAAATTTCCACATGAATGCGCATGAGCAACGGGAACAGTTCTCAACAGTTCAGCCTCGAAAGCAAGAACGATTCGGGATAGTTCAAAATAGTTTAGGATCATTTCGCAGTCGAAACCAGAACAGAGGATTCATCAGTCCGAAATCATCCTCAATAAACCAGAACGCTCTATATCAACTGCGCATGATCCTGACGTTCTAGAACCCAAATTTCGTAGAACCAGAACAAACCTAGTGTTTGGTTTGGGCGCAGTGCTGAGTCTGTCAAAAAAAAACTATTTACTGCAGTTGTGAGTGTTTGGCAGCACTGTACCCAGAGTCAGATACTTTTGATTTTGTTTGTGTCAGCCATAGGGTGGGTGTACCTTTGGTAATCCTGTTGTTGTTTATTTCTGTCAAATCATCAAACTTCAAATGTCTTTTCAGAATGTCAATTATCAAAATTCAAATATTTCCTCTTTCTTTTTGGTTGCTACTACGCCACCGAGTAAGTGCCAAGCATAGCCAGTACAATAATTTTAAATGTTTTTTGTACTTTTTCTCTGAAACTTTAAATTGAATGTGTGACACTTTTCTACATGATGAAAAGTATTAACTTTGTTTTTCTTATTGCCACGTCTGACTTTTCACTATAACCTCAAGTTAGTAAGTACATTTTTCACCTATTTGTTTTACAATTTTGTTGCAATGTTTAAAATTTCTTGTAGATGCCTTGATAAAGGGAATAAACATTATCAAAAGCTCGACCATATGACAAAGAGTATTCTTTAAAAAACATCCCAGTAATTTGACTGCATCCACAACAACATTCCATATTTCTCCTTAGCTATTCACTCAAGACTACTCTCCGCGATTTGAAAGTGGTTTATAACCTTCCACAATCTAAAAAAATTAAAGCTAAATCAATAGAGATTCTTCTAGTGTAGTGAAGGGCAAACTGAAAAGTTCGCCAAGAACTTACTTATTACTGCGTAATATATACTACTGAATAGTCCAATCAGTCAGTAACTTGTCATATTCATAAATTTTGCTTACGAATTGAAAAAACCAATCGAAAAAAATAATTATTGATACTTAGCTTCCTTAAGTAGCTGTCGTTTAGGAAAACAATCCTTTTTCGTTTTCGAAGCCTAGAACTCACTAGAAAAATCTCACCCCAAACTGTGATAGACTACAGAAAAATATGTCGCAATAATAGCTTCCAAACTGAGAAAAAAATAAACATCAGTAAAAATTTCAAAACAAATTTCAAAATAGTGAATCATATGAAAATCAAAATCAGACAAACCTAAGGAAAAATATTAGTTTTCTATCTTTTCATTCACAGAATATAAACATTTCATCAAAATGTGTTTTTGCGGTAATCATCAATCATCAATTCACCATTACTACTTTTCAAATTTTGGATAGTGTGGTTTTCAGATGAACGAAAACATAAAATCAAGTACGCCAAAGCGGATATCATATATAGGAAAGAACACTACTTTGAACGGGATTTCAAAGAAGCAGCTTAGTTGTCATTGAAATTCAATACGTGTGGAAATCCTTGATTGAACGGGCCTGTATTCACTGGATTACTGAATTGAAAAACCTTCCGATAGAAAACAGTCTCGCATCATCAAAATGTATCTGAATTAAAAAAACTTCAATGTCCATCGGCGAAAGAAAAATTACTTTTTGTCTTTCTCTCTGTAACTTTCAATACAAACTGGCAGCTAGATATTTTATACCAAATATTTAATCGGTGATTCAAACCCATTTCATGTGGTAGAGCAGAATTTTTAGGATTGTTTCATAAATAATTTATTTCCTTTTCAGCTCACGATAACTTGTTTTCTTCAATAAATAACTTTTGGCTTCTATTTTTCAGTGTTTAAGTTCTCATTTGATGTTCTGATTATCAATTTTTCTTCAGTATCTTCCAAATATATTATTCTTGTAGTTTTTCAATTTATCTTATCTCCTCTTAAGTTTCGAAAGTCCTAATCAATTTGAGTTATTTGAATACAATCGATATTTCAATGAAGAAATATTTCCATTTTATTATAATTTTCAATAAAACGGTTGATGTTTGCATTTAGGACTTTGGTGAATTTTACAAATACTTAATAAAAGACATTTTGCTGCTGGACCAAATTGAAACCTGCAAGTTTCCAAAATATTCATTTCCAACATATACAGTGTAATTCATGAGTTGAAGTTTAATGGGTTGGAAAAATAAGGATGAGCAGGGTAAAGGGAGTGTAAACCAATAATTATAACCAGACGTGGTATAACGAAATCGTGTTGTTTTTGATATTTCAGAGATTTGCAGTTTTACCAAATCATTTTTGTTGATACTGTCTGTGATTCTAGAATCTTATATTCGAGCCACACATCATATCATAAATAACCAGTTAGTTTTAACGCTGAAGCTAGGACGCAGAACGAAATGTCTGCATCTGTAACACATATGTAGTAATTAATGCATTACACGGAACGTTTATAATTGAATCAAGCAAACTCGATTCGTCATGTTCACAATTGAATGAATTATTCAAATTCGAAATTATACATGAAAATTCGGAATACGAAACATTATGTAGGGACCGTAGAACCTCTATGTCTGTTATATTCATACATCATCACCATGTCATGAATCCGTAGTCGTTGAATCAGGAAAAACAATAAATTGAATCATTAATCATCAATAACATCATCTGAATGTAGATTACGAATTGAGGCGAAAATGAAAGAGAATTTTGCGATAATTTCCATAATTTTCAATTGAAATGTATTTGGCAAATGTGAACTTCCGCACTCCAGTTTAGTTTCTCAAATGAATGGTGTAGTTTTTTAATAGACATCCTACCCATACTACAAGAGTAACAATTTTGGCAGCTCAATCCTAAATAATAATCACTGGGACTTTCATATTTTCAGAATAATCAGCTTGGCATTTGAAATCTTTGCAATAATTTCAAAATCTGAAATATGCAAGGCTAACAATAACTTCCCCAAATGTTCTCTATTTTAGTGAAACTAGTTGGATTGCGTAATTAATTATTTCTCATCATAGAGTCAATCGAAATTTATTTATTTCTTTATTTATTCAACAGCGAAGCCAATTTACAAAAACATATTTAACAAAGTGTGAGGAACTAAAAAGTATTTTTGAATGATCATGTCTGATATCTACATTATAATTTCACAAAGCATTTAACAAAGTTTGAAATACAAAATATTAATAAATCCTTATGTCTAGTGACTACATTACTAAAAGATGAAACAATTCTGGTACTTACAAGAAAAAAGATGTAACAAATCTGGCACTTACAAAGAAAATGGTAAGGTAAAGAAAAGCTTCGAAAACGCTATAGCCTTTTCAATTGATTTTTAAATACCTGAAGTGATATATTAAACAGATCTAAGTTATCGTGATATTGATTTTCCACATCTCAGAATACGAGGAATCGGACTGTTCAAAGCATAATTCGTAGTGAAAAAATTTTTGTGAAAAATGTCAGGATTTCTCGTATCTTTTTGTTTGATTTGTAAAGTTATTAGTAGAAGACGTTCCGGGCAGTTTATCTCACTATTTATTAATTTGAAGAGGAAACTCAAGTTCACAGAAATTCTTCTATCTTCCAATGATTTTATATTTAACTTGTTTAAGAGTTCAATGTACTTATATGTATTTCGTTGAATACCAAAGTGAAAAGCGCATTTCCATAAGACTTTTCTTTTGAACATTCTCAATGAAATCGATATTTACATTATAGTATGGGTCCCATATAACCGAACAATATTCAAGAATGGACTTTACAAATGCATATAGAATCTTTTTTGTTTTAATTGACTTTTTGTCACAATTTCTGATACTTGAACTCCCAGATCGCGAATAGATGTGTCTTTTTTGAGAGCTATATTCAGAGAATATTGGACTTCTAATTTCAGCGAATGTAATGATTTGACGCTTATCAATGTGTCTACCTCTAACAAATTATTTCTAAACCACATGGAAAAGGCTTCGAGATCTTTTTGAACTAATGCAGCATCTTCCTGATCGAGCAGTGATTGCTCGATGAAGTTTGAGATCATCAGCAAACATAAGAAATTCTGAATATTTGAAAACAAACAAGCAGGTACAAACAAGCAGAATACAAGAATATGGGACCCCTGCGTTAACCCTGATGGAACCTGAATGGGCGTAGATGTTGTATCTCCGTATTTTACAGACAGAGTTTTGTCGGTATAGATAGAGTCAATCTGTAGCCTTCTCTCAAAATTTTCATTTAAGTAGTTTGAAGAGCAAGGTTGGTATAAGTGGATTTACCTTCTGAAAAACCGTGTTGTTGGAATTGAGTAAAGACTTATAGTCCCAGGAAAATTTCTTCGTAAGCATAAAATCAAACATCTTAGCCATCTCTGACTGATTGCAAACTGCTCTATAATTCCTTATCTCCTAGTTTATGTATTGGTTTCAGGAAGCTATGTTTCCAATAATCTGGAAAGGTACCTATAGAAAAAATTTTACTGGAAATGTTTCGTAATGGAATTGCTAAAGTGTATAGACATTTGTGTAAAAAAAATAAAGGTATCCCATCAGGTCCCATTGTGAGCTTAGGTGAAACAGAGAGAACGTAATCTATTATATCCGTAGCAGTAATACTGTAATATAGACTTTGTTTTCAAAATTATATTCAGGGGTAAAATCCACTGTCTGGTTATTATATACAGTTGAAAAATAAGAGGCAAACAAATTGACAATTTCAGAAGAAATTATTACAGATTTTATTTTGATAAAACATGGCTGAAAGTAAATTATAATTCTTTTTTTACTCTGAATATAACTCCTAAAGGCCTTTGGATTATCAGAAATATTATCTTCAATTTTAATAATGTAATTCTCATAGCACTGATCTCGAATAGCTTTACAACTGTCCCTCAATTTGCAGAAATCAAATAGAAATTAATGTTGCCTGTTTCTTGTACCAAGAGGAAAAGGTAGAAGTTTCGAATTTTTTCAAAGGAATAAATAGATGGATTGTCTGATAAATAATGTCATAAAAACAATTGATGTTATTATTAATATCTGAGTTACGAATAATATGTTCTCATTTAACGTTAAACGTCCAGTGGCCTAACATCAGGTGATCAAATAGGCATTATATGGAACTACGCTTGTATATCCAAGGATCCCAATAGCTTTCGTCTAGGTATCCCCGTTCAGTCACAAGATTATTATCAAGCAACATCCTGCCATTGATTAAATTATATATGATCACTCAAAATATCAGCCAATTTGTTGATTTTGAGCAATAGGTCTCTCAAAACATGAGACTTCTTGTCAGAGCTATAATAATTTGTCTTTCAACTTTACCCGATTAGACTTCATAATATCATCTGAAAATGTGATCAGTCATGATTTTACAAAATTGCATTTTTCACATATAGTCAGTGGGCATACTTGAAGACTAGCTATAAATTAAATCATCTAAAGGAACAAATTGTTCAGGTCAATCTCAACTCCCTACACTGTAGTTAATAGACTGACACATATCAGAAAATAACTTCTCCCCTGGCTAATACCACGAAGGGCGTTGGATTATATCCGACAGACGTCAGTGCAGGAATTTTCACAGAAAATTTCCTGCATATGCAATTGGCAATACAACTGAAAGAGTCTTGCACTGACGAGTGGCAAAGAGCCCGAAACCGGTCTGCAAGTGTGCCCATTCAAAAATTGAAGGTTTACTCTTTCAGTTGTATTGCCAATTGCATATGCAGGAAATTTCCTGTGAAGATTCCTGCACTGACGCCTGTCTTTAGATTTATTTTCCAACTTCAAAACCCGTTATGAAAATTTAAACGATCAATACTAGTTGAATAAGTAATTAAAACACTATTATAAAGGGTAATATTTCGGCGTAACTAGTGATTCGTTCAAATTAAAACGAACCTTCATTGTTCTGTACCTCATTGTTAATCTCTGATTCTAGAATCACAGTTCTTTCCCATCAAATATATTCCCAAATCAAAAATGAAAATCAAAGAAAAAAACAATTTCGAACAACTAGTTTTGTTTTCATAGAGTCTAGTGAGCAAAACAATAAATTGATAATATACAATAATTGTGTGTTACGTACGCCATATCATATAAGAGTTTTATATGTGATTACCAAAAATAATTATTGATTTCAAAGAAGATTTGATGTATACGTACAGGGTAATTCAAGATAAAATTTTATTTCACGTCTTTTAAACGATTTTATCTGAATCGCTCTGTACCCCATTGTACATCTCATATCAAAATGATATAAATTTGTGTCTTAAATTCAATAGTGCTAGGATAATGAATTTTCTGTTGAAAAATAGTTCAAAACATAAATTTGTGGGAACCATCAAATGTACTGTATAAGAGCTAGTGATTTTGTATAGTCATTTTTATAATAGCTAAATTTGGAACCAATACCTGTAGTTTAGGATGATATCTATATATTACGAAATAATCTATCAATAATTATTGTTTGTTATCATTTGAATACAATATATCATTGCTATCCGTGAACTAACATTTATTTCCATTCTTCATCATTCTTTCATCAATATTTGAGTCTGAGGATTTTTAATAAACTGCCTAAAGAAATAATTAGTTCCGCCAATATTTCTATTTTTAAAACTCGCTTGAGAACATATTTATTATATACTCGACAATGCTTTTTATACATTGGATGATTTTTTTATTCTTTAGATTATAAGTGACTATTCCTGTATGTTTTATCATCTTTGGGATTGACGGAAAAACAGATTGATCAACTGGTAGTGGAAAAAATTAATTAACTGGTTTTGGGAGGCTAGAAATATAATCGAGAGCGGAGATGTTGCAGGTAGGTAGAGATTTAATGATATTCTCGAAATTCGATATTCGAGAAAAATATGTTGAATTCATTGGCACTGATGTTGTTGGAGACTGTTTTGAGATCACCAGTAGAGTTTCGTTCGTAGTTCAATAAGTTCCAAGTATCTTTATGTTTCTTGGTTGGATTTTGTATACATTTATCATACGATTCTTTTTTTGCTTTGTAAACTGCAATTTCATATTCATGTTTGCTATCGGCATGTCCAGCATATCTCATCTCAGCCTATATCTACCGATGAAACGCGAGGTTTTACATGCTGAGCACCTTTGGCACACAGTACGGTACTGAAGAGACAGCTTGTCTTGTTAATGCTGCCTTATACTCCGGGAGGAATTGAATCTGTTGTAAGGAATAGCAGGTCTCAAATTAATTGGAAAGAGGTGAACGTCGGAATTTAATTTTTAACTCCACAGACTCTGTTGAAATTGTTGTTTTGGTTGAAAAAATATTGTGGAACAATATTTTTCCCGGCTTGCTACAAAACGACAAAAAATATTGGCCGTGCAGATACAAAATGCTGTCATATTTGGTTCACTACGTCGTCTCATGGCACACGATTTTCGGAGCCAATCAGCACTCACTCCACAGAAGTCATTGGTTAATATTAGCCCAAGCAGCAATCCTCGCCATAGAGTAGAAGAAACAATTCAACAGTGTAAACATCAGCCTATCAAATCCCTTAACCATTACATGACACAGTTACAGAACACACGATTCTCAAATACTGTTCCTAATTGTCAAAAAAAGTTTGACGCCCAAGAGACACAGCTCTCTGGAAGCCACTTCAATAAAATCAGTCATAATGACATTAGTTTGTCAAAACTCAAAAGTGTTGAAATGGGCAACTGCTTTTACGCATTTTATGAGAGGTTCTGCGATTATCCTTTGAAGAAGTCAAGGTCTTGCGCTTATCATCTGCCATTTCCAGGACAAGAAGGTAAGATAGATAGTAATGTGGGTAAAATATAGTAAATAAGTGATACTGTTGGATAATTACGTTTTTTGAACTAAAAAACGTGTAAGGTAGGTACTATTGATACAGAATTGATGGCAAAATCGTATATTATTTTTTAAAGAGATGAGTTTAAAAAAAATCGAATTTCTACTTTTCCAACGATTTATGTATAGAACGTGTAAAAACCACTTTCTGAAATTTTTCTTACCAAAATTGAATTTGAAGTTATGACAACTTCTGAGGAGAAGTCTCATCAAATAATTATTTATACTAGAACTTCAAACAGGGCATTACCTTCCTCAATTCAGCATTGCCAGTTGCACATTTTGAAAATTATCTGCATCTCACTGATATGCTCGCAGTTTCTCACTTTGATCTATATTTTCAATAACTTTACATTTCATCCATATCAAAAGTCCTATTCACATTTGTCTACGGTCTTAAACAATGACCTTAATCCTAACTAAACATATGAATATGAGTTTCTGAAGAAATGTACCTAAGAAGAATTACGCATACTCAGGTTATGTTTGCTCATAATCTAAATGGCGCCACTTTAGAGTTGATACGCCAATTGTAACAAAATGTCAATTAATTTCCACATTTCCCCTAAGTCATGGGTATCATATGAATAGTCTTCATAGAAAATCTTGATGTCGTTATACTAAATTGAATATGACGATCCACTCAAGGCATAAGGCTGTTTCATTTTAATGACCTGTTGATAGTTCTTATTTTGATTCTGTTTTTTTTTTCCGAATTCAAATTTTCGGCCTCTTTTCAACTCATTACTATATATTAAAACAAATCCGTCAATTTATTATATTACACAATTCATACAATAATTTGAATATACAGGGTAGGGTTTTTATTGAATATGCGGAAAAAAGTTAAGGGACTATTCCTTGGACTATTCTAAAGATATTTTGTTCTCTGATGATTTTTGATTGGGTGCTTTGTTTCGAAGATACGGGGCGAAAAAGAATATCAACAATGAAAATTTTGGTCATTTCAAAATTATTAACGAAGCCGAAATAAAAGTATAGCGTACTACACAATTTCGTTGGTAACTATCCTATATATTCATATTACTACAAACGGCTGCAAACATTCCATTTCAGTAGTATGTCTCGTAAGTGATCATTTGTATGTGTCAAATAAGTTGAAACTGATTGACTTTGTCTATTTGACGTGCATTTTCTGTGTTCAATATTTAAAGTCTTGTTAGTGAAGGCTTCCATCATGAATGGCTATAGTAACGCAGAGATGGCTGACATGCATTTCATTTATGGACTTGCTGATGGCATTTCATTGGAAGCTAGGCGGTTGTACAGTAAATGATTTCCTAATCGTAAAGTGCTCAATAGAAAAACCTCCCAAAGTATACATCAACGACTTCATGAAACAGGAGCATTGAAGCCAAATGGAGGAACAGAAAGACCAATGACAGTAATAACGGTAGGAGTAGAAGAAACTGTGCTGGCCGTGATAGAAGATCCAGGTACCTCTACTCGAAAAATTGCAAAGACTTTACATGTAAGTAACGGGACGATTTGGTACATTCTTGGAGGCTATTTGTTGTACCCATACTACATACAACGAGCTCAGGCACTTCTTTCCGCAGATCGCTGGGATCAACTTCACAAGCTGTTACTGAGATAGTTCACTCAATAGCAAAAAATCTAGACGTAGGAGTACATACACGTGCAATCCTATGCGACTTATCGAAAGCCTTCGACAGTGTCTCACATGGCATCCTATTAGAAAAGCTCCATAAATACGGGATACGTGGACCAGCTCTCCGACTCGTTGAAATATTCATTACGGACAGACAACAATACATATCCTACAATAATGTCACCTCCAGGACCATACAAATCAAACATGGTGTACCTCAGGGCTCAGTCCTGAGGCCACTGTTGTTTATAATCTATATGAATCATCTGCCAACCTTCTCAGACATCGCAGATGTATTTATGTACGCAGATGATTCAACTTTTTCAATCAGAAGCAGGAATTTAGAAGAGATCGATAGGATGTCAAGTGAGACACTGTCAACACAAATATTTTATCTTTGAATAATAACAAAACTAAAGAAATAACTTTCTCAAAAAATACAGCAAATACTAGGATTTCACATAGATTCCAACCTGAACTGGAAAGAACACATTCAGGAATTGCAAAAAACGCTGTCCAGAAGTCGATTTTTATTCAGAAATCTCAGAGAAATAGTATCAATTGAAGTGCTGAAAACTGTATATTACGGTATATATTACGGTATATTACGGTATATATATATATATATATATATATATATATATATATATATATATATATATATATATATATATATATATATATATATATATATATATATATATATATTACAGAAGCCATCTTGTGGATACACCAAAACAAAAATGCGAACACTACAGGGAGTGAAATTCAATACCCGCAATAAAGAATTATATAGACTACCTCGAGTGAACTACACTAAAACAATGAAGCAGACTGGCTATCTACCAATTGAACTATATAACCTTATACCGGTGGAATGGAAGACATTCACTACAAAAAAATTGAAACACTACTTGAAACAATCACTTCTTGTAAATCCACTTTATAATATTGAAGATGTTTTTCCCATATATGGACTTAATATTTAGTACTGTCTATTTACCGTACTACCTTACATAAAGCCTAGTTTCTAGGAATATCCCATTTTTAAAGCTTTACATAGCTTTACAAATTTTATATACATTTTATATCTACACCTCAGTCTTGACGTAAGTACTTACACAATTATGTTGTGAATTTATCTCATAAACATTTTTGAAATTTTTAAAGGTCATTAAATATCTTATCTTATCTTAACTTATGGCCTGCTCGATCACGGGACTTGAACCCCCTGGCTTATTTTCTATGGGGTCATATAAAGTATTTAGTTTATACTACTTCAGTGGAAGATGTGAAAGATTTGAGAAATCGGATAAACACCCTGTTTCATACACAATAATTATAAGACAAAATTATGAATTTTCAATGAAAAAGGTGAAGTTTTCCACATTACTGTACCAATCATAGTGATTGTGTAATAAAGTAACAAATTTTATTCAGTTTGTATATTATTTTCTTTTTTTCAGGGCAATGTACAATGTACATTGCCCTGTATATGTACAATGTAGCCACAAATAAGAGGATCTACAGATATCTTATTATTGGGAAATGTTTTTTTGAATATATTCATATTTCGGCTATCCAAAGAAAAAACAATCACTGACTTTTTCATAAAAAATGAATCTCAAAAATATCAAAACTTAGTTACTTTGGAAGTCATTTGTTGATGTTATTTTTCCCATTCACTTCATTCCTACAATTTTTTTAGACTCCATCAATAAAGAACAAGATGATGGCAGTCGGATTAAAACCCAATACGAAGAGGTCATGGATGAATTCAACAGATTGCTTCTTGAAAAACGAATTGAAAATCGTTCGAAAGTGAAAGGGCAGACATGGGAGGAAAAAAATATCCTTACCCAGTATCCGGAATGGAATGAATCTACAATTTCCTACCTGCACAGTCTTTTTGTATCTTTCTGTGATGACAAGAATAAGCAAATCGACTTCAAGTCATTGTGAGAATTGATGAATATAAATGAATTATTCAAAATTTGTTTGTTCAGTTCATGTATTTTAGAATCTTTGGGAGACGAATCATCAATGGAAAGTAGAAAACATAAGTTTGAAGAAATGGATCAGGATCATAATGGTTACATAGAATATACTGATTTCCTTTACGTGAGTTGGTCGTGATTCTAATTCTATTGACAGAGAAGAGTTCAGACTAGGCAAAAAGGTTATAGCTGGTTGAACGGGTTGAACCTCCATCTCTATACAAAAAGTCGTGGAAAATTCCAAAAGAAGAAAGTGAACAATCAAGTTCAAAATAAACTCTGCAGAAACATCATACTCAAAAGTTACTTTCAGATACAAACTGGAAAAAAAAAGCCTGGCGTAACACTAGTTTCATATGAACATTGAATTATACCAAAATCAACTTTTACTATTCAATTTGTACCACAAACATCCATTATGGAATTGAATCAGACATCATCCATAGAATCGCTACACAATATAATACAGGGTGTTCCAATGAAAACTTGACCCCTCCCCCATGTAATTCAGAAACGGACGTGTAATCGAAAATTTCAAAAAACACATAAATTTTCATTTCTGCGGGGACTAATTCTGATATAGAAATCAACAAAAGTAATATCAATGGCAACACAATCAACGTATAAGGTGTTCAAAATGACCCCTATCTAGTTCCATATAATAATACAGTCTACTTTCGAGAGCGTTCTACATTATTGAAGATGTCCGGAGTCAAAAATCGGCATTCCTGAACAATTATCTGTCGCAGGTCTCCTAGATTTGTAGAATTTATTTAATTAGTAGTTCACGTTTTAAAATGGACGACACTGTTAGTTTTTTCTGGACTGGTAGTTTTTGTTGAATCTAGTTGTCGCAGAACAAAAAGTAGATAGTTGGCCACTGTCACTTCTTCACGAATTATTATTGAATCATCCTTGTTCTCTGTGTTCCAACATAGTTCATTCTACTGAAGAAATAATGGAAATTGTTGCAACCTATTATCGAAATAATGAATTTACTGAAGCTGCTGCAAGAATTTATAATACGAATCATCCAGACCACAACGTGAGCCATCAATATGTATACAGTTAGTGGATAAGTTTCGAACTTCAGGTTCTGTTCACAACAGAACACACGAAGTAAAACGTCCTGTCAGAAATGACGGAGTTGAAGCTGCAGTTTTAGGACATGTTCAAATGGATAATCGACAATCTATCAGGAATCACACGTTAAAAGGTGAGACCTCGTTAGTCCTTAGCTCGCACAATTTTCTCAACTTCTGAGTATTGTCGTTCGTATGGGGGCGGTAGCTGATTAACGGAAAAACAGATTTTAAACAGACAGTAGCTAGAGGGTCTGGTGTATCAGCTACTAGTGTTTTTCGGATTTTGAAAGCCTACAAATTCCATCGTTTCAAAATAAGGCTACTTCAGGAATCAAACAAAAATGATCTAGATCGTTGAATTCAGTTTTGTGAGGTGTTCAGCGAGAAATTGACCAATAACCCAAACCTATTCAATACAATTCAGAAGAAAGTTCTTCCATGTTGAATGGTGAAGTGAATAGACATAGTTGTCGTTATTGCAGCGATGTGAATTCTCATTTGGTGGTGGAAACACATTCACAAACTCCACAAAAATTGAAAGTCTAGGTCGGCATTTTTGGTAATCATATTGTTGGACCATTCTTCATTGAAGGTAATCTCAATGGAGACACATTATATTAGAAGACTGTAGATCCTATTATTACACAAATTTTAGAAAATGATGACGATTTAGTAAAAAATGAAATAAAATTTCAGCAGGACGGTGCACCGCCACATTTTGATGTTCAGGTGAAACAGTTTTTGGACGAACGTTTTCCAATCCGTTGGATCGGCAGAAGAGGTCCAGTGGAGTGGCCAGCTAGATCACCTGATCTCACACCGACGAACTTCTTTCTGTGGGGACATCTGAAGTCAAAAGTGTACTCTACTTAACCTACAAATCTGGAAGACCTACGACAGAGAATTGTTCGGGAATACCGATTGCTGACTCCGGACATCTTGAGTAATGTACGGAACGCTTTCGAGAGTAGATTATATTATTGTAAGGAACTAGGTGGAGGACAATTTGAACTGAGAAATGATTTACCTGACTGGTAGATAAGGCAACATTATAAAATTAGTTTCAGACAATTGAGAAGCAGGTACCTAGCAGAGGTATCTATGTTATAAATAAATACAACATTGTATGTAGATTTAGTTTATTCTTTCTCTTGAAGATGATCACTTGGTGATCGAAACACGTGTCGAGATATTGAAAATAACGTTTTGATGTTGGGATAAACTCCAGTATTATTTATTTATGCATTTGTCAACAGGTTCAAGACCCATTTCACTCAATAGAATTCAAAAATTAAAAAAAGACACACATAATACCCAATACAAAAGTATAGATAGATTCAAAAAATTATATATCTATATAAGACTAGTCAAATTGTAAATATATAAAAATTCAAACAGTTTTCAAATGCATGTACATATGATAATATGTCACTAGATTGAATGTTCTATCAGAACATTCACTGATTACTGTTGAAATAATAATAATGTTCATGAATCCCAACAGATATATCAACAAACGTTTTCTTCCTTCCATTAGAAGTTTTCCACTTGCTGTATAATGACAGAGAAGAAAAATCCAAAAATTTCTCTTTTCCGAATCAATTAAGAATTATAACATATAGGGTGCCACAAAGTTCAATTCTGGGACTGGTTCATTCTAAACGTAGGATTAGGAAAATCATTCACTATAATGATAAAAATCTGAAAATGATTTCTTGATGATCGAATAGAAACGAATTATTACAATAATAATGATAATAATAACAACAATTTATTTTCCCAAGAAACATACAATGTTCACAGCAGGGAAAAAATAATAATTAAAAAAAATACTATAACATAACTAAGTACGAACAGAGCACACAAATAAAAGATAAATCAGAACTGAAACTTGAAGAAAATATAAATATACATACATAAATGTACTTATCAGATAATATATCTATACAAACAATAAATATTTTTTCAAATTAATCAGGAATTAAATCTAAAGCAAATGAACTTTAAACGTCCAAGCCAGTCTCTATATACGTACACAGTAGGTTTAATGGACTGATGCCTATCAGAAAACAACTACTCCCCTGGCTAATACCACGAAGGGCGTTGGATTATATCCGACAGGCGTCAGGGCAGGAATCTTTACAGAAAATTTCCTGCATATGCAATTGGCAATAAAACTGAAAGAGTCGACCTTCAATTCTGGAACAGGCACAGTTGCAGACCGGTTTCGGACTTATTAGCCAGTCATCAGTGCAAGATAGCGACCATCATCGACCTAAAGTCAATGATATTCCACAATTGAAAATCGGAATTCTTTCAGAGTATTTCATTCCTCTTCCGAAGTTGGAGCGAACATTACAAAATGTCACTCCATCTAGTGGACGAGGTACTAACCAACTGCATATCCGTAATTTGCCCGATTCCTCTGAATAAGGAAAAAAATATTTTTTATTAGTCAGTGGGCTATGCTTAAAGACTGGCAGTAAACAAATCTAAAGCAAACGAACTTTAAACGTCCAAGCCAGCCTCTATATACCTACACAGTAGGTTTAATGGACTGACTCCTATGAGAAAACAACTACTCCCCCAGCTAATACCACGAAGAGCGTTGGATTATATCCGCCTATTCTGATAGGTTACTGCCAGTCTTCAAGCATAGCCCACTGACTGATAAGAAAGTAATCCGGAATTTTTGTTTATTAAATTTTTTCAAAGCATTCGGTAGCTCATTGTGTGTAAATGAATGAAGGTATATAATTTGGATTTATGTAAAGATAGCAATTCCTTGTTCATTTTTATAACAGAGAAAAAGTAAAAATTGACGAAAGGAATCTTAAAATCGCACATTGAAAAGTTACACTTCGTTAATCCTTAGCTCGCACAAGTTTTCACTTTTGAGGATTGGTTAACGTAAAAGCAAAGATGTTTTTTAACAGATCAGTCGCTGGACACAATATATATGTGGAAGAAAATTCATATTGAATATTCACGGAAGAGAATATCTCTATCGATCGACACTTTGTTCAAAACTCGTAATTACTTATTTCTCTAAAATATCTCGAATTGATCAATAATATTTAACGTTCCAGTATTTCACTTCTACTTCATATTTAAGAATAAACTTCTCGATATCTCCCCTATAAATTGAAAATAATTACAGAGAGTGTAACATTTCACTAAAGATATTTGTTTTGGAGAAAGATCAGTTTCCATTTTATTATCTGCATTCCTTCTTAGATTTCAAACATAAATTTCATAGAAATTAATAATATGCATAGCCACTATTATCAGTGAGTAATTTCAAATCCAATTTTCGACAGAAATTAATTAATCATGACGAAATTGTGATATGTAATACAATTTCTGAAGAAAACAAAAAAATGGCCTCAAATTCAAAAATCAATTTAATGAATTAAATTAAAAATTTAGGATTATATGATTTTCGTGTAGCCAGAATCATCTAAATATTTTTATATTGAATATGGAAAATTTCGCATTAGACTGTTTGCCCGTATTGATTATTGTATTCGTGATTTCTCATTCAATTATTTATAATTTCGTATGTTTTAGTTTTCAACACCTATTAACAAATTTTATGTTCACTGTTCATATTAATTACATGTGTTTTCTTGTTCAATATCGCATTATTTTGTTAAATGTGTATCTTTATTCGATTTGAATAATCGCTATTCATAAACATTGATTTTTTTCTTGGGATAATAAAGACAATAATATAGCATTCTTCTATTCAACACTTGAAAAATCAAAACAAAACATTCAAAGTATGCATTTAATAGCTTGTACAAAGGTGTACAAACATGAAAATCGAATGCAATTCCACAGATTTTGATAGCAATTGATGGATTATCACCATGGTTTGACAGTTTACATTCTTTAAACGATGTTCATCAAAAATTTTTTACGCTTCCAATTTTTTCATACTACTCAAATAGTTGTTTCCAGAGCCCCGAATTTCTACTTGGTGTTTTTCAATGCATGCCATAGTTTTTTCAAATGCAGAAGTTAAATATCGAAATTGACTGATTTATGAAGTTTGGAGATATTACATTACTTGTGTTATAATTTTCAAATTTCGCTTTTTTCAGTTGGTCTATAACTTTAACTCAATCAGGGGAGCCAAAGAAACTTCTTTGAGAGTGCTATGCCTGAAAATGACTGAAAAAATCAAAGCCGTCGAACGTTTATCCATTGGACAACAGCTCGAATATGGATTATTTTAGTTCTATTAAGGACATTCGTTCTGTATTATTCCAATGTAGTTGTAGCAAATACTCAATATACATTGAAAATGCCTGTCTTAATCCATTAAAAAACTTGTTCGGTCTCAAAATCTTGCTATCGAAATTATTATGTTTTTCAAGTGAATCTTAATTTTATAGTATTTAGCCTAGAGTTGCCAGCTCTAAAATTTTTACAACCAAACAGATTGTTTTATGGCATTATTTTTATTTTATGTATTGGTAACTAATCTTGTTTAAGTTATTTAATTTTTCCTTATTACTAATCGGAGTTTTCCAGTTGGTTTTCTAATGTACGGATCCTCATAAAATTCAATATTCTCGAATATCTTTCCTCAAGCAACCCGTATGTTTAACGTAAATATTGTAAGCTCCAAATGGCTAGATTTAAAAAAATTTCTTAATTGTTACTTGTATCCCTTATCTTGAGAATTACCCTCTAAATGACCTTTTCTACCTACCAAACATCTGTCTATCCCTACAATGACGAATCTGACCCCTTCTCTAACTGCCGATATGAAACATTGCATTTTGTAAAATCATATCATTACGTTTCAAACCTTGTAAGAGTACAGTAAGAATTGAATCTTGTCTTGTCTACAGTACATCTAGCTAGTTATTTTTCTTATCCTATCTTTCCATATGAGTTATTGTAATTCTTGTGTGCATTGAGCATTCATACTCACGATAAAATAATCATGGGTCAAAACAGAATTGAAAACAACAAAATGTGTAGTTACACTTTTTGTATTTTTGTATTTATTCCAAAAATTGTGTTTTACAATCTTCATTATGAACTGTTAGTCTCAGTCAGTTTCCAATCTCAATATCCTGAGCTTTCCTTGATCTGCCATAACACATGCTGCATCGTTTTGTCCTCCACAATATTTGGATGAAGAAAAAACCGTTAGCAATTTCCCTTTTTGTTGAACCTGCACTAAGCCAAAGTCAAAGTAATCAATACTGATTCAAATAGTAACTTATGAAGTATATCTTGTAAACGTCAATGTTTATATGTGAAGTAAAATTTCACCTGTGGATTTTTACGCACAAGTAGTTGGATGTACTTTGAGTTTAGATCAAATGTTGACATGACCATATTGATTACTAAATTTATGATCAATAATGGAGCTGGTAGATAATCAATGTGGATTCTTATCAGAAATTGAATAATACTCCATTAGAAATAAAATTCGCAGCCCAACAATTCAAACAATTCAAATAGCAAATCGTTTCGTTCATGCATCCATCATTCATCTTTCAAAATGTAAACTCAACCTATCTGCTAAGTATTATTTAACACAAAGCTGGGAACACACTGCAGGGAGGTTGGTAGATGGTAGATAGCTGCCTGGCGAACATACTACTATTTATAAACGAGTAACAGAACGACGGTAGCCGCAGTGCCCCCCCCACTACCGTCTAACCTTCAGAAACCATCCGAAGGTACGCCAGGCGTCTATCCAACCTAATCAGTCGTGTTTGATATTCCAGCCGGGTAGCCTAGCCATGGAGGAAAGCGTAATAAGTTCTGTGTACAAAAGAAGGGCAATTTGGGACCCAGCAGACCCGTTAAGAAAAAATTTGCACTTCTGGAAAAAGAAATCAGCTCCGAAGAAGATCCGGATTTGTGTTTCTTCAAGACTTTACTTCCATATATGCGGGAATTAAGATAAGACCTTATCTTGAATGAATAAGAAAAAAGAAATTTGTCTGTGGGAGCCCCTCAATTTGGCCACGAGTATGATAGTCGTACCCAGTACCCAGTCAAATTCTACTGATATTTCATGCTTTTCGATGGAACACCAATCATTAGATTCGTATGGTGGAATATCTACAACTCAACAGCAAGATGCTTTTTTTTTCATAATATGTAACTCTTTTCTTTAACGTTTATGTTCTAATGTTTAATTTCAATAATTTTGTTTGTTTATCAAAGAGAGGCATGATTGTTACTTTTCCGCTGTTAGTTAGATACTGGCTTCATTTCACTGCGTCCAGGATGCATTGCCCCTCCACCATCCACCTTTACCATCCACCCTCCTAACGACCATCTAGCATCCTGCAGTGCGGCCCCGGGTTAGAGCCAATCCAATTTGTATTCAATTGAGTGAATCTTGATTTTCGACATGAGAATGGTGGCAGTTTACATTCCTAGAACTGTGATTGTTTAAGAAGACAGGGAATTGCTGTTGTAGGCAACCTACCCCTACTATGAGCGGCTTCTGTATGAGAAATGAAGCCGCTACCAACTAGTTCACGTGTACTGAAGAATTGGCGGTTCGTATTGGATAATTTTTACTCACCAAGTTTTATGATTTGCTGAAGAGTCATAAAACTAAATTTGAAGTCATGTTACGGTGACGAAAAGAATTCGAGGATGGTTATAACAGTCGTGTTGTCAATGTTCAGTTCAGGAACTATTCGCGATTTGAGTGTTGGAATTCGATATTGTTGCACTTATAATTACTTACAATTTTTGTTATCTGTTTGAAATGTGGCATCCATGGACACGTGCGAATAGTAATAACGAGTGTGATAACAACGCAAACTTTTGCCTGTGTAATAATTCCAATAGCGATGGTGAACAATGAGAAAAAGAGATACCAGTGAATAAGATTCGGATGCATTTGAATATTAAAACACAGAGAGTATGTTTCAATGTATATAAGAATCTACATATCAAGTCTGGTTTCGAAGAAAACAAACTATTACAAGCAACATCAAATTTGATCGAAATTCCTTTCTCAACTGTTCGTAAAATAGTCAAAAACAAACCCCATATGAACGCAAGACGCGATATGATACGGGATTACCAAAACCTTTAGATGTTCATCTAATTAAATCAATGAAAAAACAATACAGGACTATTACAAAATCATAAGGAAGAAATTGAATACTTCCGGCCATAACGTGAGCTGCTGTGACAAAACTCTTCAGAATTGGATTAAGAAACTAGGATATAGATTTAAAATAATAAACAAACGTCAATCAGTTATGGAAAGCAGAAGAATTGTGGAATTGCGTAACATATACTTAGAAAAAATCACTAAATAGGGACAAGAACAACGGTAAATTTTCTATTTGGACGAAACTTGGTATGACACTCACGACACAGTTACGAACGGGTGGACTGATGGTCCAAGAATGTGTACGCCTAACATGCACGCAAACAAAAGATCGCGACTAATCATTGTGCATTGCAGAGAGAGTAGAGGATGGTTTTCGAATTCTGTTACAGCATTTGGAAAAAACGTGGTGAGTACAATAATGACTATCATAAGAACACGGAAGCTAATATTTTTGAGAAATGGTTTGAAAACACATTGATCCTAAATTTCAATGCGAATAGTGTAATAGTTCTTGACGTCGCTTCCTATCATTTGCGACAGCTCATCAAAGTACCGAATAAAAATTCGAGGAAAGATGAAATACAAAGTTTTTCAATGGATAACAATTTGTATTTTGAAGATTACTATACCAAAAACCAACTAATTGAAGTTTCACAAACAAAAACATTTGAAAAAGTGTATGCTCCTGAGAGTATTGCTGAAAAGTATGGACACACCATACTGAGACTTCCCCCCCAATTTTGTGTTTTCAATCCCATCGAGTTGATTTGGGGAAAATTGAAATGAAGCATCAAGCATAAAAATAATTTTCCAAAATTTGATAAGAAGGTAATAAAGCTAGTTAAAGAAGAAGTATCTTATATTACCAAAGAAGACTGGCAGAAAAGGATTAAAAAAGTAAATTTTAATTGAAAAACACTATATGGAGATTGGACTATATGAAGATTGGATATTAATAGTGGAAATAAATTCATTATTGATTTAAATGACGACAGTGATAGTGATGATAGTTATTGTGATTCTTATATAATCAGAAATGATTATTGAATAACAAAATTAGTTAGCTCCCCAACTATATTATTAAAGGGGAGCTGTTGGCAGGTAGATTGCACTAAATCGTTTACTTGAACTATACGAAGAAGTAATTGTAAAATTAAATATCGAAGAATATTTTTAAACTGACTGGGCAAGAGCCAAATGATTAAAAATATATGGTATCGATATAAATATTTCAAAATGAAGTAAATATACCCAAACGGGGTGAATGATATTTCGGAAAGTTGTGATAGTGTTAGTTGTGAAATTATTAAAAATGAGAAATATTTAGTTTCACTTCATTAATTATCATCTAATCAAGATGTTATAAATGATGGCGTTCACTCACGAATGGATCAAACAATCAGACTAATGATATTCAAGTAACACTTCCATTATTTATAGTATAAAAATGAATCATTTTAATTTCCAGGTGATTTTACCCAAAAGAAGCGAACTTTATATATCATTAATGAATGACAGACACGAATAAGAATCAGTTCTAGTAGTGAATCTTCAGAGTAATAAGAAAATTCAACATAACATTACATCTTGATTCATAGTGAAAATATAAAATGATAATATAAGCAGGGACGACCGTCCAATATCGTAGGTATTTGGTAAGTTTCGCCACTACTTACCCTCCCACAGGAGGGAGAACTAATTCCTTCCTCCGATGCTGGCTATGGGTTTATTAGGCTAACCAAGAAATAGTCCCTCACAACTGACCCCCTCAGACTAGGGATCAAAGGCAAGGTGATGGAGCCCTTAACGAGGATTTAACATACGGAATGCCACCGGACGTTTTGAGTGGACGCATGAGCTAAGGGATAGCTTTATGTGTTGCTACAGGAGTAGTGAGCTCACGCAAAGAGGGTACATGGCAAGAATGCATGTTCTGTGATGTTAAACACACAGTGGAGACAACGAGAACGCGCAGGGCGCTTCACCGAATTAGGCCCCTGAAGTCACAAGGGGTGGCTCGTTTGGATGCGGAGGTTCGTGATGTTCTTACAGAAGAGGGTAACATCTGGCAAATTGAAACCGCCGTGTACACAGCCATCCAATCGCTTTCAATATCAGGGTAACGGAATCTCGTCCTAGAGTTTTGGAAGATTGAATGGCGGGAACACAAAATAAAACACGCGTTTCGCATCCAATGTGTGATGGATCACAGGACATCCAAAAGGCCTCTAACGCCCGCAGTACGGCAGATAGCCGCCTAATTACGACGTATTCATTACACTTCGAGTCAAGCGTGCTGTTGACCACCAAACAGAACTGCCTTGATGAAATAAGTATGCTAATGACTGTTGAAAAGTTACTAGTGGGGAGAGCGAGAAGCATTGCGGAAAACTCAAGTTCATCGAGAAACATTCTCGGTTATTTCAACAGCCTCGGCATGTTGTGGATTCGCGTTCATTCCAAAAAACCGAGATTTGCCGATTCTTAATAATTGAAGAGTGATAACAAGCTTAAATTCGTGTTATGAGTTGTTTACGAGCATCCTGTACACATGAATACTCACAGCAGTCAACCGAGTATTGGAACGTATATGTGAGCAGAGAGGGTTAAAGAGGATAGTACAGAGAAGATATGCAGCTCGTAGATGGAAACATCCTGTACCATCTAGATGCTAGAGAGGTATACTGTTGTGGCAAAACAACGTCACTCACAAGAGGTAACAGCAGAATAGAACTCTCTCCGCGGCAAGTATCAGCACAAATTTTGACAGATCTGGTTAACAGCTGCAACGAATATGCTTGCCATTTCAATTCTACTCAACCTCTTTGTAGTAGTAAAGTAGACTCGGGAGGAGTTGTTTCAACTCGACGTGTAAAAACCCGAAAAAATATGGATCTTTATAGGAGGGTGCATCCCAAATCGTCCGTCCACAGTTGTACTTCCCCTGACAACAGAGGTGCGTGAAATTTTCAGTTTTGAATGTAATACGTGACAGAATGATACTGGATGAAGTTCGTATTCCCTTCCCTGCATGTTTCGCGACCATGAGAGAACAGGAATTGGAGTATTTCTTTTCAAGGCAGCTACCCGAGCGGCTGCTGAAATCGATTTTATTTAGTTTTTAAAAAGTTGATCAAACCTCTGTCACCGATATCAAATCCGTTCATCAGAAGGCTCACATGAAAGCCACAGAGATGATTTCACTTCTGCGGCAACACGAGTATGAGCCGAAGCATAAGTGTCTTTTTCAGCCACATTGAAGACCTCGGCTTATTGAACAACCTGACTTTCGCTTCCCTCAGATCAAGTGGGCTGAAATCGGAAACTGAAGAGTTCATCATTGCCTGTCAGAATAGTATCTATAACACCACGACTGAGGTAGAGCAGTTGTGTGATGGGTATAGAGGTTCCTGGCACAAGGCGCAGAGCCTGCCGCGAGACGCCTTGGACCATAATGTACTTACGTCGAGATGTTCAACATATGCGGTGTCAGATTAGAGTGCTTTACTATCACATATGGCACTTTTACGGTATTAACGAGACATATTTTTTTAAGACAAAACACAAGCACTGCAAGGAAATCCTCAAGGCGCTCTCAGAGCGGTGGCAGTGCGAAAGTAGCGATTCACATTGGATTTGCCCTACGCTCCGGGGATGTTGAATCCATTGTGAGGAATGATTGCCGAATTCATTACCGAATTCAACGTCTCTATTATTTTCAATTTGATAGATGTTCAGAAAAAGTTATAAGAATTAAGAAAATCAGACGAGCTTCAAGTGTAATTGCCATTTTTCTCAAGTTGCCGAATTCCGATAAATATACAATATTGATCATAATTATTATAAGATAAAAATTAAAGTTTGAAATTCTAATGAAAGTATACATTTCTAATTTCAATTTCAAAGTCGAAGAAAAAATATAGTGTTCAACATATGCCTGAAGGCGTTTACGTACTATTTTGATTTGTAACTATCTTCATAGTCTTTGCGATTGGCGTGAGAACTTCTTATTTGTTCATCACTGATATAAACGATAATAATTAAGAAAGTATGTATATGACTCGGAGGTAACAAAACTACTTTTTTCATTTAGATTTTTTCTACCTGAAATCCAGCTTGCGCTACCTCATGTGCTCTCACAAGATGTGTTAGCTGGTTTGCTTTCAAAAATCTTTCCAGGGCTTCTACACTAAAAATGTGGGCTGTTCCTCGTCGCACATTGACTGCAAAACCCTCATTTGCCAATAACTCCATTGCCAGTTTGTCGTTCACAGTCTTGGGTCTATTAAGAAACTGGAATTATTACCAAATATTGTCCCATGTTAATTTCAGTGTGGAATAATCAATTTCTTGGTTTCAGATTTTCAATATACACACATCGGAAAAGTCTAGGGATATTTTTAAAAATGGCAATATTTTTTTTTAGATTGCTTTAGGGTAGAAAAAGTTGACGGGTAATTATTAAACGAATGTAACTTACAACAAAATTTATTAAATGGTCAAAAATACTGAGTGCGCATATAAGCAAAACTAAAAAAAAAATATGGTTCTTCTTTGGCACCCCGAAAAAAAATCATAATACAAAAAAAATTGGAATCAGTACAAAGTATGGCCTCCACGTTGGTTTATTACGGCCCTACATCTATCGTGCATCGACAAAATGAGATTGTCAATGTCTTGTTGAGGTACATTTGCCCATTCAGCGATTAAAAGCTCTCTCAATTGAAACGTTGTGTGAATGTTCCCCATATGAGGAGTAATTCTTCGTTGAAGCATGTCCCACACTTGCTCGATGGGATTCAGGACCGGTGATTGTGCTGGCCATGGCAATACATCAACTCCTTCGTTGGTGAGCCAGTCAGTCACTAGACGCGCGACATGTGGACGAGCATTATCGTGCATTAGGTGGAAGTTTTCACCAACAGCACCAGCAAACGGACGGACGATAGGTAGAAGAATGGTGTCGAGGTACTGTCGAGCTGTGAGGGAGCGATTTGGAAAAACGTGATCGGTTCTGCCGCCGATCATGATTCCGCCTCAAAGCATTACTGTACCATCTCTGTATGTGTGGACTTCCTGGACGTGTCTCAAACGTTCATTATTTCCAGGTCGTCTCCACAGTCTTACTCGACGAGAATCTGGATGAAATCCAAATCTGGATTCGTCTGTAAACAAAACTGTGGCCCAATCATTTGCATCCCAGTTTTGATGTTCTTGACACCACTCTAATCTTCTACCGCGATTGCCTCTCGACAAAGGTGGACATCTAAGTGGCCTTCTGTTGTGGAGATCTGCTTCATGCAGTCGATTTCTGACAGTATCACGACCAATGGTTACCTGGTGCGTCTGATGCAACACGTTAACCAACTCAGGTGCTGTGATTGTCGGTTGTCTTCTTGCGGTTAAGACCAAAAATCGGTCTTGAACTGCAGTTGTAGCGCGTCCTCGCCCTGGATGTTGTTCGGCTGGACTGTCAGTTTCACGGAAACGCCGCCACAATAGACTGATAACACTTTGGGAGACCCCCAAACGAAGAGCTACATCATTTTGTCGCATGCAACCTTGAAGAAGCCCTACAGCTCTATTCATCTCAGCCAATGGTAAGTGATGGCGTTCCATGTTAAAGCACAATATTTCCAGTTTAATTGCTGAGCAAGAACTGCATAGAATGTACAAACTCGACACTTTCAGATTATTCATTTTAGCCGAAAACCTACAGTTTGTAAAAAACTTGATAAAAGATTAGTTACCGTTTTTGCAGGCTTTGTTCAACCCATAGAAATCTACAGGGTGGTCGAGTGTACCAATTTAATCGAAATTAAACGACCTCATGCATTTATTTTTAAGATATTTAGTATGTTATAAAAATATCCCTAGACTTTTCCGATGTGTGTATAATACAATAAAATCAAGAAACGCATACAAAATATAGGGAGTAAAAAATAATGATTAACACTGTAAATATACAGGCCGGTTTTTTTAGCTGATACCACAGTATGTCGTACAAGGACGGTTAAATGGAACAAAAGCTTCCTTTTCAGAGATGCAACACAATGGTATTTTCAGATCCATAAAATCATCAACGGTTTGCAAAAAACTTAAAATGACAGATTTTATTTTTTCCGCCTTCATTTTCAATAATATCAAAAAATGACAAAACACCTTTTTGCTTTAATTCATGTGCTATATAATCTGGGCTTACTCATTTTTCAATTCAACGTTTCGTTCATTGAATTCCATCATCAATATATGTTTTTTAAATACGGACCTGTATATTGTTTCATACATTTTTCATAGTCATTATAATTACAAATTCGTTGAGATATCACAACATCTATATTTCCCGACGTTTCTTCCCGAAACCATATCATCTCTATAATTTTTTATTGAGAGCTCGACTTTCCGAATGTTACTGAAATCTAGAGTTCTTCTGTCGATAATGTCGTTAGTTGGGATTATAAATATTTGTATTTACTGAAATCCAACTAAATTTCTGTCAGGGTCGTCTTGAAAAAGATGAAAATTTGTAGCTACCGAAAAAATTCTGTTCAGAAAATGAGGATATCAACAAGAATTAACAAATGAAAATACTGTATTGACAAAGTCATACTCAGATGATTTTCACGAGAAACATGATAAGCGATAATTTCTTTTTTTTTAAGTAAGCCATGAAATACATGAATGTGAATGTAAAATGTGACTGTGAATGAAATTTGTAAAACTTGTGGTGTGATGAAAGTACATTTACCAATAACGGATGGTTCAACAGGAATATACATTATCATTGGCGACAAGGAAATGAATATTTACATAGTTACCAATTTTCAAGAGAGATATGGTGTCAACGTATAGCTTGGTGTTCTTGATAATAAAATTATTGGCCCCCACTTTTTGAAACATCTCTGACCGAAGAAATATACTTGGATTTGTTATCAGGGACTCTAATTGAGTTATTAGAAGATTTGCCACTCAGCCTCATAAAAAAATAAAAGCTCCAACACGACGGAGGAGAATCTGCAGAGATTTCCTCAATACAACTATGCCAGGAAGGTGGATAGGAAATAATGGTCATATTGAATGGCCACCACGTTCACCGGACCTTTCTCTTCTAAATTTTTCGTTGTGGGGCTTCATAAAAGATCAAGTAGACAGAACAAATTTTGAAAATATTGAAGAATTGAAAGATTCAATAAGGAGTACCTGCATCGGTATCACTCCACAGACGTTAGAGAACTGCTACAAGCACACTATTTCTATAGCAAGTATTTGTTTAAGAAATGATGGAAGACAATTTGAACATTTGAGGCGATATCGCGTGAGACGGTAACTTAAAACATGTAACGTTAGACATTCCGTTATGGTGTTCATTTGCTATAATTTATTATTTAGTTACATTTTCTTTCGCAACTGTCTTTTTTTTAATGTGATGTATTAACGATACTGTTAACTATGTGTTACAACAATAGTTTGATATTTGATTTCATATTTCTCTTATTGAGAAACGTCGAGAAATACATATGTTGTGATATGTCAACGAATTTGTAATCACAATGACTACGAAAATGTATAAAAACATATACAGGTCCTCATTTAAAAAAAATATATTGACGATGGAATTCAATGAAAGAAACGTTGCATTGAAAAATGAGTTCACCAAGATTAAAGAGCACATGAAATAAAGCACAAAGTTTCATTGTCATTTTTTGATAGTACTGAAAATGGAGGCGGTAGAGCAAAAAAATAAAATCTGTCATTTTCAGTTTTTAGCAAATATATCAGAAATCGTTGATGATTTTATAGATCTGAAAATACCAGTGTGTTGCATCCCTAAATAGGCAACTTTTGTTTCATTTAACCGTCCTTGTAGGATCTACCGTTTCCGAGATATCAATAGTGGTATCAGCTAAGAAATACGGCCTGAATAGTGATCAATCAATCAAAATTTGTCGAATGAAAGATACTTTCTTTGACATGCTAGAAGAAATAGTGCCTCGCGAGTTTTCAAAAATACTATATCAATATTCAAAAATAAAATCCGTAATCTCATGACGACAATCAGGAGCCCTTCAGTTAGGAAGGTTCTCCAATATGTACGAGTTCGGTTCAATAAATGAGGTGAATGTTCAAATTTCGCGGACTACGTACATTTGATGAGTGATTTTTTATTTTTTCATGTTGGTACACTCGTCTCAAACATATGCCTACAGTTTTAGCTGTTTAGTAGGTTTGTTTCATTGGTGAGAGGCATAAAAGTAAAAAGTATTGCGTGCTCAGCCATTTTCTGCTATCAAAAATTATGGATCAAAAAATTTGCATCAAATTTTTGTGTAAAAAATGGAATGAAGAGCTGAGAAACATTCGAAATATTGAATATTACTGGAATTTTTTCCCAACACCAAACCATTATTGTAACACCTCGACACGTGTTTCGATCACCAAGTCATCATCTCCAAGAAGAAGATTGAACAGTGAAACAAAAACATGATTTTATATTGCTACAATTTCAAAGTTCATGTTGCTATTTTTCATTTATCTGTGATCTGAATATTACAATAACAGAAACTGGTTGTTTCGAAAAATAATTTTTTGTGGTCTTATAACTAATATCTGAACTCAAACTCACCTTACGGGATCATTCCACATCAACTCCCAAGCTAAAGAACTCTGGGCATCAGGTTGACTCAGTGGTACAGGAATATCATTTATGGCACTTATAACGGGACAAAGCCATGGTGGAGGAACTCCTCCATGACAACAGAATAACTGGAAAGATGTGATAATTTTAATTCAAATATGATATAATCGAAGTACTGCAATGAAATGAAATTTGTATGTAACCTTTCTAGAAAGGTCACGTCTTCCGTAAACCCTCTAATTTTGTGAAATACCGAAACAACACCCTATGCCACCAATTGCTGACGAAATAAGTATTATGATCGTACTATCCCTTAGTTGCCAGTCTCACGAATTAAAAGAAATTTAAAGGAAATTTGGTTAAATTCGATACTTGTGACGTCAAAAATATATCGTTTTTTAAAAAGGTAACTTTTTTGGGCGCTTGTTTTGGGAAAAATACTCTAAAGAGAAACAAATAAAAAAATCCCGCCGTTTTATCATTATTCTGGAGGTGACATTTTTCCAGGAATTACTTCTTTCGCCTATTCTCAAAAAACTGAAACCAGGGTTGAAAGAAACATTCTGAATGACGCACCTGTATGCACTAAACGATACACCACTTTTGATCAGTAGTTCATTATTTTTCTTTGACTAGCTTGGTAGTAGGTTTTTGTATTTATGGTGCATTTTCATTTCTCCGAACTTAGTTTTCTACTCGTAGTAGCAAACATTGCAACGGTTAGTGGCTTCTGATTCAAGATCATTTTACGTAGTGTTGAACTTTTTTAACATTCTTATGTAAATGAAAGCAGACTACAAAACAAAACATCCGTGCTCTAACACCAGACAGCACTATTTCGACCCGTCATAGGTCTCATCAGTGGTGGTAGGTTGAACCTAGCACCACTGGCGCTAGTTGCCTTGCAGTCAAAACTGCAGTGAAGGATAGGGGATAGCTCCGTTCGTTGATCGATGTGAAAGGTTTGCTATCTTGGGTAGTCTCATTTGTCATTGATAAGTGTCTTCGTAATGAGAGATGTAATCGCTTTCATTTTCCAACGTGACTCGACTCCAATTCGACTCATGATTGCCTTGATTGCTTTTGCTGTGAAACGTCTATAGCAGCACGACAAACCGATTTATGGCGACGCATGCCGTGGCAACGGGTCACCATGCGCAAGTGACTGTGCGATTCTCTTTCCAGTGGTTCAGCATTACGCTATCTCTCTCGTCATACTGAGCTCGAATACATATAGTGTATACAGTTGTGTTTACTACAGTTTCACTAAATAAATATTTGTTTCAATATATAAAAATAAAATATGTCTGTCAATGATAATTTAGAAAGTGAAAGTGAGCAATCTCCTGCAAAGGAAGCAAAACATACTATGACACATCATCAAGTCATCAGTGAGTTAATTATCACTACATAGTATAAAACTAAAGTAAAAAAATCGATTTCCGCTATATGTCCCTAGGTATGTTTAGATTGCTCGAAGAATAAGACAAAAATCGTATTCCAAAATCAGCTGATAGCGAGCATCAATAAATTGATGGATGTAGCCGTTAATGTATAAGTTTGAAAATGTCCTTATAGGACGAAACTGCAGTTTCAATTCTCTTTTCATAATTAATTTGTCAATAAATCATTCACTGATGTTGGAATTTGTATTGAAACATTTCATTATTGATGTTTATAATTTAAAATCTTTAGTAATATTTCGCAATAAATAGCTGATATTCTTGAGTTTATTAGTATATCAAAGTCACATTGAAATGTTTTCATGTATGTTTGAAGGTGATTGACGATGTTTCATGATGAATTTCACTAGTTCGGACTTCCATTGTCTAATATATAAAATGATTTGAAATCCCTGAAACAACTAAAAAACAAGAATTAAAAATAAATAGCTGTACATAACAATTATAATAAGCAAAAAAAAAAGAGAAATAAAACAAAAGTGAAATAAAATACAAGTAAAAACAAAACAATTGAACAAAAAATAAAAATAAAGAAATACAAAATGAAAATAAAGATAAAAATAAAAAAGTTAAAACATTTCTAGCCAAGTTAGTTCACGTTGTTTCAGGGATTTCAAATCATATTATATATTAGACAATGGAAGGGCGAACTAGTGAGTTTTCATGTATATTTCAATTACATATATTTTATTATTATTTCAGTACCTAACAATCATCACAGGAGTCACAAAATATTATTATTGATATTTTATATCTGCCAGGCGTCCCGTGTGACGGCTCACATTTTCTTTCTTGATTATTCGAAGTTAAATTATACTTCACGAATTGTTACTTGCACATTTTACATTATATTTCCAATTGTATTGTTCATCACAGTTCAGATACTTCCATTTCATAATAATACAAACATCAACTTGCAATGGGTTTTATTAAATACGTACTTTTCCATCAATAACAGCTGCAACAGGCATTGTGTCGAAGGCATTGTTTACTGCCATCCACACTTCATTTCCGAGCTTCTCACCCATTTTCAGAATGCATTCCCTGAAGAAAGACAAGTCATTTATCATCTGAAAGTAGCGTTCTAATAAATATTGATTACTCACTTATAGAAAGTAAACATCTTTTGTACTTCACGGATCTCATGATTTCCCCTCAATAGGTTAACTTTATTAGGGCTCTGCAACTTATAAGAAAATAAGTAAGATATAACTTCTATACTATATGCCCCTCTATCAACGTAATCCCCGAGAAAGAGGAGATTAGACGGACTCAAACCTGGACCAATATGCCAAAGTACTCTTTCAAAATATAGAAGATCAGCAACATTGCCATGTAAGTCACCTAAAACGAAGGTAAATTTTGATTATGATTGGTATTGAATACTACGCGTATAATTGTTTTTTAGATGGGAACTTTTTTTGATCATGGAAATGAGTTCACTTCATATTCAGTTAATAATTCCATGTTCGAATTCTAATTTTATTCTGCTGGTAAATCATTTGTATTATCCAGTGAAAATAATAATATAAAGATAAAATTGTAGCAGTAGGTATTGAATTATTATTTGAATATCAACAATTGAAGCATCCATCTCATGTATTTTCAACTCCCTCAAAAATTTTAAATCATTTATCATGTATTATATTTGTTACTTATTTCATTTGTATTTTCTTATATCAGTTAATTATTCATTATCATATGTATAAGTTGTTTGATAAATATCATAGATTGTTTGAGAATTAGACAGATGAAAAAATAATAACTCTTAAGCCAAACTCAAGTTTCAAAATGCACAAAATGGAAGTTATATATAACATTCTTCACTATTCTGCATTTTGTGAACGTTACATTCAAATATGCATATAAAAGAGATAATACCTGGTCACGTAGTTCACAATGTCTACGAGTGAAAATATGAAGGTATGTCAGAGTATAGAAATTTTTCATTCATCTAAAAAATAAATAATTCGTTATGAGTCTTTCGTCTTGTTGCAAACGAGTCGCATATGACGAGTTTATTCAAGACCCTAAATGACAAATCAATGGTGAAGGAAAATATAGTTCTAGTTCGGCGGAATGAAGTACTGAAAATTCTGTTTAATATTCAGTAGACACAATATTCTGGAGAGTAACCAAAATGTTTATCAAAAGATTTTAGAAAGAATATGAATGTAACAAGTACACCAGAGCCAATTCAGGAGCCGATATCAACAAGCGTAATAGCTATAAATGATATGAGTGTTAAGAGTAAGGTTTTATTTTGTGAGTGAACAAAATAAAACTTACTTTTAATACAAATATCATACAAAGTTTTTTGTACAACGGTCCTGTTTTCATAATAAAATAGATATATTTGATATTTCTATAAAAACATTTTTTGACATCTCTTGTCAGTTAAATATTTTCATGTTATAGCATTTGCTGAGAAGTGGCCGTATCAGGTGACGCCGAATCACCTGACTACCAACAAACAGTATTGTTTACAGTTCATGCGTTTCATTTAAAGTCACATTAAAATTTCTTGCTGGTGTTTAATGTCTTGCATAATGAAAATAATAGTTAGGAATTGTGTGTTCCTGACGATATTGAAGAGGCAGCAAAACGAGCGTTAATTGAATTGTTTCCAAAAAAATCGCTCAGCAGTACGATATCGCTTATTCTAATTTTCTTAGCTGGTGTAGACTTGAAAACGTCGAAGGAAATGTCAGCGGAACCGCCTATCTAAAGGAGAAAACAAAAATAGTGATGAAGTCGATTGCGCTTTTTAAAAATGGTGGTAATACAAGCAAATATTTCAAGGTAACAGCATTCTTAAAGCGGAAAAACTCTCACGTTTGAAAAAGTCCAGAGGTTTATAAATGAGTAGCCAGATAAAAAATATTTGATGATGAAAGTTGCTACTATTTTCGGAATATATGGAGCCTTCCGGCGTGAAGAGCTGTGCCATTTATTGATAGAAAACATTAAATTAATGGATAAATCATTGATTATTCAAATTCCAAATAAAAAAACGAATATAGGTTATTCCTTTTGCATTGTTAGAAAAAAACATTGACTATTTTAATAAATATGTTGCATTACGCTCTTCTGTTATCAATCATCATCGTTTTTTCGGAAATACTAAAATTATAAATGCAGTGCAAATGCAGTGCCAACCCAATAGGTATGAACACATTTGAAAAAAATCCTCTCCCATTGCTGAGTTTTTGAACCTCCCGGAACCAAAGAAAGATACAGGTCACTGTTTCAGAAGATCTTCTGCTTCTTTGCTAGCAGAATCAGGAGCAAATATAACGGATATTAGGAAGCACGTAGGATGGAAGTCTGCAACAGTAGCTGAGGATTACATCGATCAATATATTTCTTATAAAAAGGCTATTGCTGAAAGAATAATCCCAACAGCTTACTCCAACGTTACAGCATCCTCCTCTTCACGTCAAGAATTAAATATTAATGCCCATGAAATTGTCAAATCAGATAGTTCAAATATATTACAAGGCTCTTCAACATCGCAAGGTATTAATATCAGCAGTTGTTCTAATTGTACTTTTCATATTAATGTTCATAAATAATAATAATGTAATTAATGTATATAATACATTTGTAACAGAATTTAATTGTATCTATTATATCTATTGTTCATAATAAAACATAAATAAAACATAATCATTAAAAAATTTAATGATTATGTTTTGTTTTTTGCTATTTGGTAAAAAAAAATCGAGTGTTAAAAGTATTGAAAATATTTTTAACACACTACTTTGTAAACATCATATTTTAATACTTGCGAAAACCATTAAAAATGACACTACACTGGTTTTGAAAATATTTTTAACACGCCACTTTGTAAACATCATCTTTTGATAGTCTTGACAACCATTGAAAATGTCACTTACAATGACAGTTGTACAAAAATAAATTTAATTTTGCATTTTCATTTAGTACCGGCCAAATCTGTCAAGCTAAACTTGCATGACACCATAGCTTTGAACGAGTGGTTATAACCAAGTCACAAAAATAATTGAGTTTTGTGAACAACTAAGTGACAAACGTCATTCAAAAGTGAAGAATTTTAAGCAAGAGTGAAATATCCCCTAATAGTAGATGAATGAGAGGGTAATCGATTTTGATATTATGAAACAGGCGAGTTTCGTTAAAATATCAAAGAAATAATTCTTAAGATCAATAACGGAGATATTTGATTTGGAATTGAAAGTAGTTTGAACCGATTGTTTTTGCCTGGGGTCTTTTGAATTCTGCAGAGATTTCTTACTAAGAAATTGAAAAAGAGGCATTAGTTCCCATCTTCGATGTATACAAATATCAAATATAAATACATCTGATGTCCAGTGGCGTAGCTTTAGGGGGGCATGGCCCCAGGCGGCAGAAAGCGCCAATTTATTGATTTGGGAAATGTAAAGAAATACTCAGATATTCGAAATCGCCCGCGTAATGTTACTTACGTACGTGCCCAGTGAAAAGGTAAGTTAGCGTGCGATACAGATACGGATGCCCTGAAATTTCCAGTGGGTGAATTCATATTCAGTATCAATATCGTCCATCCTGTCCATTTCAGGAAGGCGAATAGGTCACTAGGAGACATTTTCATTCTATTGGCAGGTGTAGGTCGACAGCATAGCAAAACAGTGATGAAAAGACAATTTTGTTTTAAGAACACGCAATTTTCCCCCACGGCTCAATTGGGATATTTCAAAATCCTTTCTGATTGCACATCTACAAACGAACCTATATACAAAATTTCATCCTCCGAAAATATACCAGTATTGAGAAACAGTTATGAAAAAGTAACTTTATTTTGTGAATGCGCCTTTTCCCCCGCAGCTGACGCCCCAGTTGGAATATGTGAAAATACTTTCTTATTGCACATCTACAACATAAAACGAACATACATATGAAATTTTAGCCTCCAAAAATATAGTAGTACCGAGAAGCACTTATGAAAATGTAATTTTCACAGAGTTGAGTAACATCCGAATACTTCTGTATTCCTATACAGTATCCGGATACTTTATATATATTCGAAAGCTGTATTCGGATATTTTTCAAATTTCGTATTCAGTATCCGTATCCGTGGCCAAATGTGTAAGTATCCGAATACCGAATACTTTTTTCGATCGTCGGATACTTTTAAATTATTCGATGATTGAGAACCAGACCAAACAGCCCCATTTCATCCAGGCGTATCTTGTCGCATTTTGTCGGGCATCTTGGAAAACGGTGAAATATAATTTTAGCACTTTGTTACCTCGAAAAATGTGTTATGAGAGTGCCTCATATATCAAAAATGTGCAGTAGACCCCACTTGGGGCTTGTTTTCTTCCGTTTACGGGGTTGGGACACCCAAACTCGAAGTTCAGCATCCTCGAAAACGGGGTGAGGTAAGGCGGTAAAGGCGGATGAAGACGATGAAGAAATTGACGAAGAAGAAGATGAATTTCAAATTTCACATTTAGATATTGATGAAGAAAAAAACAATGAAGAGTCGGAAGACGATATAGAACTACCGAAACACTTGCGATGTGCCACACATACTTTGAATTCAATAGCCACCACTGATTATAAAAATACTGTTAGATCAATTCCAGTCATACGTACAAGAGTAAAGAATGCATTTAGTAAATGTGCTCAGTTATGGAAAAAATCCAATAAACCAAAAAGCAATGAAATTTTAATTAAAATTTCAGGGCATACACTGAGTTTTCCAGGGGCAACCAGATGGAACTCCGTTTATGATGCAGTTGCGCAGATTTTGCAAGTAAAAGAGAAACTTCCAATTCTGCTACAAAGTTCATCTTTAGAACCTTTCAAGGAAACTGAACTATTGTATCTGGAAGAATACTGCTTAGTTATGAAACATTTGGCTTTAACGTTAGATTTGTTACATGGTGAAGACAATTTATCTTTTGGACACTTCTTTAATTAACAAGTATGAAAAACTCATTGCCCAAACCCAAAATGAATTGAAATATGGAGGAGAACATTTAGCAAAAAGTGCATAAAAAGTTTAAATACTCGTTTTGATGAAATTTTAAATTTGGAATGGGAAGATCCAATTATAGCAGTAGTTCTGCTTCCCGAATTTAAACTAAAGTAGTATAACATTGTGAAAAAAGAAAGAAAAATCTTTGGAAGATATTAAAAAATGTATAATAAATGTTGCGAAAACTAGATGGAATATGAATCTTACAACGAATCAGATGAAAGCGGGGACCAAAATAGGAACGACTTTTTTGATTTCACGGATTCCCAAGATAACCAAGAAGTACACAATGTAGGCAGTAGTAGTACTATGAACGAACAGGGTACTGAGGGTACCAGTGAAAGTAGCAATAAAACTACAAAAATTCAGCTGGAATTATTAAGATATCTGAAAGACAAAAGAACGAATTTACGAGTATTACATGAATACGCAATATTAAAAAAGTGTCACTCAAGTATAATACATGCTTACCTTCGTCAGCACCAGTAGAAAGACTTTTCTCTTTTACAACTATGATTGATACGCCAATGAGAAAAAATTTAAGTGATGAACACTTTGAGGTATTGTTACTGACAAAGGAAAATTCAAACTCAAAGGTACTATTATAGATATAAATGTCACATCTAGCGAAGAATGTGGTAAAAGCTTAAAATATATTTTTTCACTGAAATGTTCTTTGTTTACAAAATAAATGTAAACAGTTTTTTCAGTTTCTATTATTTCCTATCTTTTTTTATCACTTTTTATTTTTGATATTCATTCATTTTTACTTGTATAGATTAAAACACTATTCTAACTAACTCTAAAAGTATCCGTGAAAGTATCCAAAAAAAGTATCCGAATACTTGTATCCGAGTACATTTTTATGTGGAAGTATTCGTAATTTTTTAAAAAGAATCCGGATACATTGAAAGTATCCGTATACGGTATTCGGATCCTTTTTTCCTGTATCCGACCCAACTCTGAAATTTCATATGTAAACTCTCCCCTTTTATCCCCACGAGTGACGCCCCAGTTGGAATATTTGAAAATTTTTTCTTAGTGCGCATCTAAGACCTAAGAAGCACTTATATTTGAAAAGAACTGGCCGATACTTGATGAAAATCCATATTAAAACTCATTAATCCAGTTTACTGTATGATTTTCACTATAAAGGATTTTACAAAAACCGCGACACGTGTTTTGCTACACAATAGCTTTCACAAGCGTGAAATAATAAGTTACTGCTATACCTGACCCTTTCAGGTAGATTAGAGAGTAGGCATTCAAATAAGTGATATGTTAGAATATAAAATACTTGTGATTCAGAAGTGGGTAACTCTTTGTTTTACGCTTGAGAAAGCTATTGTATAACTAAACACGTGTCGTAGTTTTTGTAAAACCCTTTATAGTGAAAATCATACAATAAACTGTATTTATGAGTTTTAAGCACCTCTATACAACCTAGTGAAATCTGATGGAAACTTCATAAATATAAATTTTCAATCAACTCACCCATAATATAAATAGGTGAACTCAGCTCAAGTAATCTTGATTCTACTCTGAATATTTCCCGAACTTGATTACAAATGTTGATGAGATTTCTTCCGAACATAACAGTATCGAGTTGGCCCCACGTGTAGCTAGCTTTGGGGTCCTTGATTTTATTTATTGAAGTTAAATATCTCAAACTTTTCAATACCTCATTGGAAACAGATCGCTGACTGAACAGATCCATTGAAATCCTCCGTGTTTGTTCATTCACGGGTTGTTTCAATGTTGTCAATGAAACGGCCTCTGGAAAACGATAAATCGATGACTTTCAGAAATTAAATAGAATGAGCAAAAATGTTTCTCAGAGACTAATGATGATTCACTGAAAAACGCTCGCTTAGAGCGTTCCATTGATGTCACTCTTCAAGTCCCAAAATTGAATACTATATGGCAATAGGATATATCTGTGAGGTTATCAAACAGATTTAAATTACGATCTATTCTTCCGATCCAAGTGTTTATCATACATTTCGTATAGGCACAAATTTTTTCCGTTTCAATTAAATTCCATACGATTCTCATGGTTGAACTTGGCTTCTCTGATTATTCTCTGACATTTGCATTATGTACACTGTCATTTCCACACATATTTTTCGAGTGTGATGCTTTTTTTCTTAATGTTCTTGTATTGGAAAGAATATACTTTCCTTTTTATGTAGTTAAGTAAAGTGATTTTATCTCTAAACAAGTGTTTGCTCACTTATCAAGTAGGTATTATTTATGCAAAAAAATTGTATTTGCTGTATACATTTTCTCTCTTTTCATTAATAAATGATATTATTATTATTCAACTACTCATTAGGTAGATTTGAAGCTGAAAGAAAAAGTTGCATATTTTTCTCGTATCTGTGAGAAAAATTAAGTTGGATGTAAAATTCTTGAACGTATGTCATAACTTCAAATTCATGGAGGTAGACAATGGTGAGAAATATGAAATAGATATTGTATTTGATGTTATTCGAAACGACACACATGACTTTTTTAATCGATTTTATCGTGAACCTACTAAAAATCGCCAAATTGCCACTTCAAATATGGTCCAGAAAAGAATGAACCTACGATATTTTCACATAATACTGAAAAAGAAGTTTCTTCGATATTTACAAAAATACGTGTTTTTTTATGCTATTTAATTTGAATTGGTTTGTGTTAATTATCATTTTGTTGCTCATCATTGGAAATCAGTAAGATTTTTTGTTTTATTAACCATTTTTTTTCGCTGTAATTCAAAAATCGACTAGATGAAATATTGAAGCCATTTATTATTATGAGCTCCCATATTTGACATACAAACTCGAGTAAAAATCTTTGAGAATTTCAGTGATATTTTCCCATAATCGTACTTTTTAATTTTTTTCATCATAATGTCAATTGTATTTGTTCCCCTTTTCCAGTTATTATTTTTCATTCCATTCTAATCAAGGATCTTGGGAATGGAATAGTGGGAAACTCAGATCAAAGACTATTTGTTGAAATGGTTCATACTGTCTGGAAATTATCTATAAATTACATTAGGTGTAGAAGTAACTCAATGTTCATATCGAACCTGTTTTTTTGATAAAGATAAACTATATCTTTGACTTTTGTTCTCAGGTAATGAACCACAATTCACTCATATTTCGACACTTTGTTTTCTCTGCTATCATACTTTCAAAATAATATTTATTACCATGACCTTTTTCCGTAATTCGATGATTTCAAAACAACTTCTATATCAAAACCGTAAAATGTTCCATTTCAACATTTCCACTTCGTTCTTGAATCATATCAACTTCCAATTAATTCCAGACTTTTTTTGAAATCTTCAGATTGCCAGTTTGAGGACCAATTTGAAGGATCGAACTCTTCTGTCTTTCATTGCTGGGGCATTTTCTATGTAATCAGTTGAATTCAATTGACAAAAGTTATTCCCTATTGAGGATAAATACACCTGAATCATAGTTTTTCAGAACCTTCTAATGACTGGTGAATTTTTAACTTCTTAAAATGAAAATGAATATTTTTTGTCATTTGCTCACATTTCAACCTCAAAACCCCATTTTTATATCAAAAATTTTTCAAAATTTCAAATGTATACATAAATCCTAAGAAGACGCAATCCAATAACAAGGAACGCCAAACAATTAATCTACAACACTAGGAAAATTTCCAAACATCACTTCAATAGGCTCATTTCAATTCGAGAAAAAGTTGAAAATATTTTTTGAAAGATGAGTTTTGCAAGAGACAAAAAATAATGAAGACATTCGATATTATACGTCATCATGATAAGAACATTTCTTGGGCGGCGATTTTCGACTTCAAAGTTGAACTACCATGAAAACTGAATATTGAACTTCACTAACACGGTCTATATCAAACAGATTAGACTATTGCTATTATATTATAGCCTCGACCTTCAATTTCGTTATTTTATCAAATTATCATCAAACTCAAGTCATTTGCCCAGCAGAATTTCAAAAGTTATGGATCTGCACACAATTCAATCACTTGAACTTGGTGCACTCGATACATAACGCTTGAATACCTATAAAACGAAAAAAGCAATAAGTGGTGGATACTTTCACTAACAAACGATAATAATGAATGAATAATACCTTGAATTAGTTTCATTTCGTCTATATTGATAGCCTGTCCACTTTTCTGGATTTTCACAGTATGTACAGCCACTTCATAGTCTACATTTTTAGTTTGGACAGCGGGCACTCTACCTTTTAGATCTAAAAATATTCAATGATTATTTTCTACTGTGGAAAGAAGATTCTCAGACTTGTAGGATGAGATATCATTAAAAGTCATTTTCAATAGAAAATCCTCATCATTGCAAAAATATACAATAAAGCCATATACAGGCCATTTCTTTTACACGTGGGAACATTGCTATATTCCAAACCCTAACAGATGAAGACAATTAAATAATAAAAAGGTGAATATCGTGGGGAACAGTATAATGGTCAAGCAAAATTCACAGGGATTTTAGGCCTTCTCAAGTCATACAGGGAAAACTCATAATGCTGTTTTTCGTTTTTCACCAAAAGAATTGTTATTACAGAAAAAAAAACAAAAGATGAAGTTTCATTATATCCGAAATGTACTATAACGGTGTAACAATAAAACTTTAAATGGATGTTTCGTGTCAACACGGCCACCATCAATTTTTTTTTCAAATACGGACCTGTCTTTTTCACTACAAAATATCAATTAAGCGATGAAATCACAATTCAGTGGAATATCACATTTGACATTTTCATAGTATTTCATTCAAAATAACAAGCATCATCAGTGAAAACAATTTTCAATTACGGTCCTGTCGTTAGTTCTTTTGTAGAATGTTTTGATTTTTTCCAAAACGTATTCAACTATTGGCATGTCTCAGACATTCAATGACTTCGATAAAAAGATATCTCAACAAAAATTCGTATTTTTCTTTTTTGGAAATTTTTGTGTTACAGTAATCCTTGTCTTCCGGCTGATTTCTCCTGAATCAATTTTTATACAGATCATTTTTATAATTCCAAATACTGGAAAAAACAAAAGTGCTGGTTTTTGGTCAAAATACGATCATTGTGTAATTTGGTCGAATGAAATATTATCTCACTTAATTTACCATTTTCAAACGCGTACGCTTTGCTGGCTTTTCATGAAAAAATAAATGAGTTGATATCTATTAAGAACTGTCAAAAGTTAGTGGTGACATATTGAAGATCTATTTAAACAACGAAAGGACTAATATGCCATTCACTTTTTTAAAATGAAATAGAAATAATCTTTTGTCAAGGAATAAGTATGCTACATTTGACAGAAATTAAACTAGAAATGTAAGAAACCAAGTAAGTGTTTTAGGTTGGCAAAGATTACCTCATAAAAACTAACAAAGTAGATATTTTTTCATAATATGAGATTGGAAATTTTGGAAACGAACATACTAGGCCCTTTTTTTACGCCGAGCATTCGACTGGTGAAATGTATCAACATATTTTATCTCATGAGTTTGATAAAAGAAACGGCCTATATAGGTTACCCATATCAACAGTTGCTTAATAACAAGAAGAAAATAATAAATTCCAATATAATAAGTTATGAATGGACTGAGCCGTTACTTGATGAAAATCATTAACACTCTCTAAAATGATAATTACACTTTGAAGGGATACTCCTGTTTTCAAACTAGATAAATGAAAACTGATGGCTATGTCTGAGGGTCAAATTTTATGGCAAACCTAATGGTGGAAACCGCACATCGATATGTATCATCGTTACAGCATGTTTTTTTTAGAGAATGTGCATTTTCAAAAAGTTGCTGTAACTTTTTTCCTGTCAAAGATTTCTTGTTTCGATGAAAACCTTTCCCAAAAACTTTTTCACATAGAATTCAAAGGTGTGAAAAACTTATTTTTTCAAATGAGATATTAATAGTTATTGACGGAAAACTAAGCTCAAAATTACCTTTCCAAAAATGTAGCACACTTGATATTTTGCTTCAGTAATCTTTGAGAAATATAAAGCTTTCAGGTTTTTTCATGTAGACTTTGAAGGCACACTTATGAAAAATGGGATATGATAGTCTGTTTTATACAAACCGGAGAAAATGCAGAAGCAGCAAGCAATTTGTTTCATGAGAGGTATCCAGAAAAAAGAAAACCTTCTAGAGACATTTTCTAACGATTACGACTCAACCTAATTGATGTTGCACAATTTGAAAAAGAAAGGATAAATTATATAAATCAAATAGGAATAAGGAGTTCAGGAGCGAAATTTGAAAATATCGAAGATCTAACGTTAGGAGAAATTAAAAAAAAAACATGAATCCATCCATACAGGAGCCGAAGACGCAGCCATCAGTTTTCATCTATCTAGTTTGAAAACAGAAGTTACTATTCAAAGTGACAAATTTGGGCCACTCTGTACAACTGGTTCCTACCCGCGACGTCCTTCACAAGTTTGATTTTTTTTTAGATTCTCATTTTTTTATGTATTTGCCTATCTTCGATTCTTGAAAAAATCATTTCACAAACTTCAAATACAGGGTGTAACATAAGTACGTTAAAATATTCAAGTGACGTATTCCTGACATAATTATAAAAAAAAAAGTATATAGGAACTTGTGTCCGAAAATGCTTCGTTTCGGAGATACGGGCTGTTGAAATTGAATTTTTTTTCCCGGTTTGAAAATAACTCTTGCACAAAATTTTGTACCAGGGGTTTTTAATATGGGAAATCATAATTTCGTATTAATTTATTAATTTTCATGTAACGTCTGGAGAACGCTGCGTACGCTGTCATTATTTATTTCAAATTGCCCTAACTTTTTTGACAGTGAACTGTTGGTACTTTTCATGAAAAAACCTAATTCCCACACCTTTCCTAAGTAAAAAAGATACACCTTCTGAACAACGCTGGAGGTGATCGTTTTCGAGATATTTACAATTTTCTATATCGATGCATATTACTTTATAGCCGAATTTGATTTCAATACTTTTTGACACTTTCCGCTTGCAAATTAAGTTAATTAAATCGAGTAGGCTATGAAAGTTTGTTCATAAAAATAGAAGTTCGCTGTCACATTTTTAACTATTAACATTTACATATGGAACAATTTCCATTAATTGCGCCAACAAATTTATACCACAACATAAATTTGAAAAATGATATCTACATCTAGCCAACTGATACAAATTCTCCGCTACAATAGAAAATTTCACACCAAATCTTGGAGACATCAAATCACTAGTTGAAAATGTCACTAATGACATTTCCCTCACACTGAGGGAAATATTAACTGTAAATATAACTGCAAAAACTGTAAAAATGATGACCTATAAAATAAATCTTGAAAATCTTGAAATCTTGAAAAAAAAATGCGATCCTAGAAGCAGCCTATAGATCAACACCGAGGACCAAAAATAGAACAGCTCAGAGAAAAGTACCATGGTGGAACGGAGAAACATGCCTTCAACATATTCAAGAAAAGACCCACACAAGATCATATGATCAAACGTCTGCGTGCGACAGTAAGGAATCTGAAACTGAACAGTCGAAGTGAAAGCTGGAAACATTTCACGAGCTTTATTACCGCAGACACATAACTAGCTGAAATATGGAGAAAAATCAGAAGCATTTCTGGAAAGAACTTCTTTCCGTTGCCTATTCATATCATCCAGGACCTACAAGACATAACGACTCCAGAAGAAATCTCTGAAATTTTTATTGACCACTTTCAACACATCAACTCATCAGAAAACTATGATCCCACATTTCTTGATATCAAAGAGGCATACGAACAAGACAAAATAAATTTTCAGACAGAGGAGTTTTATGATTACAACTCATCTCTTACTATGGATGAATTCAAGGAAGCGCTAAGCACAGCAAAACCTTCGACACCTGGGCCTGACAAAATCCACTACGAATTCCTTAAACATCTTTCTGAAATTGGACGACATTTGATGAAAGTCAGTAACGTATTCAAATAATACTTTATTGTGAGCATTTCACTAAACCGCACCATTTGTTCATTCGTATATAGTGAAACTTATGTGATGATTTTGTATAGTGTTCAGTGAAACTCCCACAATAAAGTGTCACCTACCCCAAACTAGTGAAAACCACCCCCGAATATGTTGAGCCGTTTTTTAAATTAGTGCGCACAATCGCACAGACAAACAGACAGTTTTTTCAATAATTGTGTTCTATCATTAAATACCCCCATTGACAGGTTTTCCCAAATATTCTTCATATATAGAGACAGCGATCAGTTACACTGATATCATAAATATTAATGATAGGTTGAAGTCCGATTGTTAGTTTCATCACTTACAGTTACTAGAATTATTTTGAAAATATTGCTGAAAAATCCTTTCTGTGCTGAGTTTCTATATGATATAATCAAATGTGCCTGTTGTTCTGCTGCGAAATACTTACTTTCTGTCAAGTTTCGAGCTGATACCATATCCATTTTTACTGCACTTTTTTCACTAAAACAAATATTTATAATTAGGTCACTTAGCTTTCTCAAAAGGAAGATTAAACTTGAAGATGATCACTTGGTGATCGAAACACGTGTCGAGGTGTTAAAATAACGGTTTGGTGTTGGAATAAAAGTCCGGTGATATTCATAATATTGAAAAATTGAAATCAAATGTATATCGGTGATATACAACAAACAAAAAAGTAACTAGAATTCGATTTCAAGTTGAAAATTTCAAATCAAATTATTCATGATTCAAAAATGGAATAAGCTTCAATTTCTCCAATATTCCAAATTTGAGAAACCTCTCAGATAATAACAGTTTCAATCTCAATCTTTTTAGATGTCTGTATAGAAAACAAAGAAAAAAATACTGATATAACGTGTAAAGTTTTCTGTATAAAATCAAATGGAAGAATCGGACTCCGTCCTTGGAACAGTACTTATTGTGTCCCTGCCGTTGAGCACCTCACTCATTATTTCATGCGTTATTATCTCCAAAATGTTATTTTCATCATGGTGCTCCATAACAATGTATGGATCAACAAGCGTGACAAATGGCTCTCACCATTTTCCAGTTCCTAATCCACAAGGTGCTTCTAAATTTCAGTTTACGCTTTAGGAAGCTATTGTATAGTGAAACACAGGTCACGGTTTTTGTAAAACCCCTTCTAGTGAAAATCATACAATAAACTGTTTTAATTAGTTTCAATATGAATTTTCATCAAGGATCGGCCAGTTATATTCAATTATATCGTAAAGATATTATAGAGTTTTAGTTTTAATTATATTATGATATGAGAATGCAGTGTGAAGCAACCTGCGGTTATCCAAATTAAACTTACAGAATACGAGGGATCCTTTCATATTTCCGAATTCCGAAAATCAACCTCAGACATGAATTTTGCACTTTTTGAATCTTTCTGTCACTTAAAACCGTTACAACTGGACCATATACTCGTAGACAATGCGAAATCAAAAATAGACAAAAACAGTCTCTCGCCTAGCATTGGTTTGATTTTACAAGATGAATATTGTCTATTACCATAAATGAGTTTCAAAAAATCATATGCTATACATAACAGATTTTTCTCGTGTTTTTCAAAACGAAGATTCTGACCGATGAAAATTCCTAGATTTTTGGCACAGACAACTACTTGGAGTACATTTTAACATATCATTGGTGTATTTGTAGTTGGTCAAAATTTTAATTGAAATAAATTCAAATTATTTGAAACTAGTTGCTGTCCGGGGCTTCGCCCGCATAGAAATTGGTTTGTTACATTAAGTTCCGTGACAGACCATTTCAAAAAAAATAGTTACAATATTTTTTCATCAACCCAAAACTTCAGGTTTCCAACTTCAAAACTGACGAAATTCATTACAGTCTTCGAACCCCTATTTTCCCCTTGGGGGTGGAAATTCCTTGATCCCTTTCCTGATGCTTATTTAGGCTATACAAAGAACCAACCTGCATATTTCAAGATTCTAGGTTCAGTAGCTTCGGCTGTAGGTACGTTAATATAAGAGCAGGCAACAGCTAGTAATTTATATTTTTTCTTTAAAAATTCAGTAACTAAAAATATATGCCAACTTCACTGCACAAGTAATAAATAGCTTCGAGAATCAATTATGTTACCTATAAATAAATTCGCAAAACTAACACAACCGTCAACGCGTTCGAGTCTCGTTCTCGGGGATGGCACTTCATTGATTAGACTGCCCCTCTACCCATGCGCATCGTCCCCTGTCGTCTTACAGTAGACGCGACACGTAATGGCTTACTGCGTTGCATCAAGTTAATTTTATCATGATAACTTTTGAACGATCCATTCAAATTATTTAGTGTAAAAGACAGAGTTTATCTATATTAAATATTTAAAACGACAGTTGTATCAATTTTTATAAGAATTTGACAGATATTCTGAAATGTGCATTGTAAAAAAGTACCAATTCGATTGTAATCATATAGTGGCATATAGTGACTATCACATAAAAGGTAGATATGTGCTATCGCGGCTTTCATTTAGAACTATTTATGGTAAACAATCTTACGGTACATCATAAGTATGTATCTCCAATGTTATAGGTAGCGCTCGCCAAGCTAGCTCTCAGAGAGCAAGGTTTTTTCCCACTTACTCAATACTTATCGTTATATTATGACCAAAATTAAACAAAACTTTTGTGAATTGTAGCCTATATGTCATTTTGATGTGTAAGCTGTATTTATGTAAACTTGCATCTGAATCCGTTCAGTTTAGGCCACAAACATACATATATACATCCATCCCCACAATTTTTCACATTCATATTAGTATAAGTAGATTACTGGATAGTATTATGTAAACTTCCAGATAAGGTTCCTAGAGACATAGATATATACGTAGACTCAGACTACACACAAATTACATAAAAATATACGTATCAATATTTATATTTCCTTGAAATGATACGGACACATATTCGAAAACTCGTGTTTGTGCTGGTAATATATTGAATAAATCAAATCTTAAAGAATTTTTGTTCGACATAAACAGTCTATGCCTGGGTCTCTCAGGTAAATCTCCCGACTTAGTAAGATAGCCATTTCCCATAACTTGGGTATCCTAATTAGCTTGCTGTTCATGAATATATAAAAGTGTGAAATATATTTTTGTAGAGTCAAAATCCCATCGACATGGCATGAGTTTTTGCATAGTAAAATGTCATATGTTAATTGACTTTAAAATGAATTGAAATACGTTGACTTAGGAAGTCCAAGCGGACTGAGAGTTTCACTCCATCCGGATTAAAAAATTAGCACTGCGTAACTTCTCATCTAATGAGTTAATATGATGTGACCAGTTCAATTTGTTTTCTATTATAATGCCCAGCAAAGTAACATTTTCACCCTTAGTAATATTGAAGTGGGAAAATACAAATAATTGTTGATTTTTACTCGAGTTTAGCTTGGGTCTCTTTGCGGTGAACCAGTACTGTGCCCTCTCTAACGAAAATAAAACACTTCTTATCGGAAACATCTCGCATTCACTTGTACCAACAATATCATTGAGATGAAATGAATAGTATAATTGAATATAATCTGCATGTACGTGCATTCGACAGTACTTCGTATGTTAAACAATTTCACTCGAATATAAAGTGAAGAGAATTGGTCAAAGAATAGAACCTTGGGGTACATATCAGAAATATGCGATGGAGTGGCTGACCATCGTTTTGAGGTTCTACTCAATACATCTTGAATTCCACTGTTCAAGAACTCTTTCATTTTGAGAACTGCGTTTATGTAAAATAAACTTCCTGAGAACGTTTTTCCAAATGGATTTAATCTCTAGCGAATCAAACCCACTGTCAATCACTACTTTCGCACAGGCACCGCCCTCAGAGCGCTTTAAGGATTTTCCTGTAATGTTTGTGTTGTCCTTAAAAATAACACGTATTAGCAATACTACTGCTACTAGATTAAGTAATTTTTTGAATTAAGAAATGGTAATAAAGAAGTGAACGACTATCATGTCTTACGTCTTAGATAATGAGTTGGTATATGTTGTTATAAAAACGTATCACAAAGTTAATCATTTCAGAATGATAATGTACAAAAATTATAATAACTTCAGTTATGATTCATTTCACTTTGACCTTTCGAGAATTCCATTTATCCATATTTTATACTCAGATAATGTCGGTGAAAAAATTTCTTTTTTGTTTTTAGTTCATTTGATAATTATTCAATAACTGGGAGTTATTGTAAGTTATTGAACGTTTCTGGGGCTAATAAAAGAAGTAACCTACGTAAGTAAGATACGGAGGAAGCCAGAAAGCACTTTGAGTTCATAACAAATAAGCGTAATATGCTGATCGTGGCTTTCCTAAAAGATATTTTGAAATATTTAAATGCGCTCCACACGGAATCACAAGGAAATGGAAAATTAATATGTGATCTGATACAAAGCGTGTCTGCTTCTCGTCGCAAACTGGATATCTTTGAAAAAGATATTGCGAGACAAGAATTTCTTCATTTTCCGACAATTCTTGAATATAAAAAGAACTCTGAAGAAGACATTGCAGTGTTTGTAAAATTTCTGCCCGATCTTAGGAACGAATTTGCTACAAGATTCCTAGACTTTGCAGAGATGAGCAAGCTATCTGTTTCTCAAATCGCCATTTGATGTTGATGTAGCAGCAGAATGAACAGATGTGGCTGCTAAATTGTTTAATCTGTCAAAGGCATTACTTCAAATAGAGATAATTGATTTGCAAGAAGATGTGTCTTTGCAAATGTATAACACGGTATCCACTGAAGAATTTTGGGCCTAACATATCCCAGAAAAATATGAAAATTGCAAAAAACTAGCTATAAATTTGGCCACTATGTTTGGCTCGACATACGTATGTGAAACATATTTCTCAAAGATGAATTTTTGAAAAACAAATAACGAACGCCAACCTAGAAGACACACTTTGAATTTGCTGTTTCTCTCGAGAACCAAACTATAAAAAACTGGCTCAACACCGTGGTTGTAATTTTTCACATCAATTTTAGGTATTGTGTTTTATAATTCAGAATTTCATTCGAAACCAAAATGATACATAGGTAGCACTCAATTTTCATCAGTTGTTTTTTCTGGACCTCGTCAAAATTTTACCATAGTATCCGACCCCACCTAAAACTACTTGTCGACCCCTGAGTTGAATGCAGTATCATCACTCAGAGCATATTTAACGGAAAGGCAGCAATTAGTTCATATCGATGGGAACTAATGTGACCGCTTCTCATTGAAATCAGGTGTACCCCAAGATTCTATTCTTGAACCAATTCTCCTCACTCTATATACAAGTGAAATTGTTTAACATACGAAGTACTGTCAAATGCGCACACATGCAGATTATACGATGACAGATATCGATATGCATTTTTCACTATTGAGTTTATCATAAAATTTGCCTATCTAGTTTGAAAACAGGAGTTTCCCTTCAAAAGTGTCCAATTTGGCCCACTCTAACCAATTGAGCCACATTTATGAGCAGTGGGAATTGTATACGACAGAATGTACCGTAGAGTTGAAGTCAAATTACTTGATTTTACCTGGAATCTTTAAGATATTTGATTATCCCAACGTTCGACCTGAAAATCGTTGAAGTCCCTCTAATTTTCAAATCACATATAGCTTTCAAGAAATCCATCACGTTTATAGGTGTAGTGTCAGGTATACCCATAGCCCTACAAATTAAAAATAGTTCTCATAAATATGTATACATCATTCCCATTCATGAACTGAAATGACCCACTTCGTAAATTTGTTTCAAACCCACTGAAATATTCTGACTGCAATCCTTAGTACAATAAAAAAATTCTCGAGATATAGGCATCAAAATATTCTTGACGTCATATTTTACTTCTTTCTTCTTTCGCCTCTGACATTTCAGATAAGGAGATATAGAGAAGAGACAGTTAGACAAAAAATGTCCTTACCCAACTCAGGCATGTGACAAATTATGGAATTCCAATCGAGTACTTAGGTACTCACTCTATCAAATTACCTCAAACATTTACCTAAGGTACATCTTCATTTATGATTACCTAAAGCATATTGTATCAATTATACATCAATAATAATACTTCATCCGTTTTTAAGGAAACAAGTTCAATAATGGTGTTCTATTTGAATCAAGTTGGTCGTTCATTAGATTGTTTGGGTTTTCAAGTTTATTAATTGCAACTGCTTCCAAATGATTCAGCTTCAAACCTTCAGTTTCTATGTGTGAAATTTCGAAATATTCGTTAAATATATAATTTTCTTCTAAAAGATAATTTGAATATGTTGAACTTGTTTTCTTATTTACATAGCTCACATGTAAATAGATACGATTCCTGAATGTTCTGCCAGTTTGACCAATATATATCTCAGGACAAGTACCACACTTCATTATTCATACTCCTGATTTCTCGAATTTGGATGTTTAGTGAATTTTTTTTTTAAATAAAGTTTATGGAGATCAAATCGTGAGATGTTGTTTGAGAAATCACTATGGATCTTCATCAAGTGACGGCCGAATCAATAAAAAAAAAATCTAGTAACTAAAATATGTGAAGATATGACATCATACATATTTTGACAGGGTATATCTCGAAAACTAATAGTCTGACAAAATAATGTAACATCATGTATTATCCTCCCAGAAATTGTAAATATACATGAGTATATACCATAAAGTGAAATTCAATCAAGTTTCAGAATCAGGTTCTCTATTTGAAAAAACCAGTAATGACATCATTCTGAAGTAGGCCACCCTGTATGTATAGTATTAATTAAAAAATAGTAAATCAACATATTAAATCAACTTGTTCATGATGAATTGATGCGCGACTGTATCACTACATATTATAACACAAAGTCCCCAGGCCGCCTCTGTCTGTCTGTATAAAAGCGATAGGCTGAAAAATTAACGAATTTTCACAGGGTTTTCACCAGTGCACGGAACGATTCAAGAAGATGGTTCATGTATATGATTCATCAATATTTTGTGTGAATTGCTTGATATATGACAATTTCATACGCATACACAAGTCGTATCGGTGCGGTGGTGCTATTCGTGCGAGCCCCGGATCTCGCATCGAAAACGCTGCATCAGGCCTTTGGAATATGTATAAAAAACAGCTATACTCCAATTGAATGGGGTATATCTTCAGGTGAGATCAGTTTTTGAGAAAGAGAATTTTTAGCTTTATACTTCTCCATCTTTGTAAACAATTGAGAAAATCTGTGAAAGAAAAGAAGAAAGCATAGATGTGTACAAAAATGTGTAGATCACTACAGGCACGAAATGTCAATTTTGAAACAGCTCAACATCAACAAGACGTCTGGTCCTGAATAAGTGCCCGTCATCGTATTCAAAAAGTGCGAAATTGAAATCGCACCCGTATTTTGCAGATTTTGGAAACTGTTCTACAATAAAGGAGTTTTTTCCCCTTTTTGGGGGATTGCTCGCGTTCGGCCTATTTCCAAACAGGGCAAGATAAATCTTTCAAATATTTGGAAGGCTGTAGCGTTTATAAAAACCTACTGTACTTTTCATTTAATTTTTATGTCACCGAAGGTAATCCTAGTTGATTTTAAAGAAAGTTTCCTGAGGAGTAGGCAATCCAATTTACACGTTTTACCTCGCTAAGATTGTCACTTCCCAATACACATATGATAATTAGTTTCTGGTACAGATTGATAAGTTATTCTTTCCAATAGAACCGATTCAATCGGATCCCTTCGAGATAGATTTTCTATTTTCGTTAAACCGACAGTCAGGAATGAGGTGTTGCCAAAATTAATTGGGTGAATTCCTAAGAATAGACTTACGCGGTAGGTGATCCTTGATCATGAGAACAGCAAGGAGAGGTGCCATTCTTTGAAGAGAAGGGTGAACGAGAATCTCGAGAAAGGATTTGTTTAGTGGTGAGCCGTGTGGTCCAATTTCAAGAATTTTAATGATATTGTTTCGGATGTATTTTCATATATAGATTTTGATGTAGAAGGTTGCACTTCCTGAGGATTCTGCTGGGTCACAACCACTTTTCCAGAACGAGCGACGCCATTTCCTTGAACCCTTCGTTTAAAAAGGTATGAAAAATCATTTCGATCATTTCAATTGTATATGAGATTCACCTTTCAGTGAATCGAACTTTTGAATGAATTTCCATTATGGAAATTGTTTTTTCAGGGTTTTAGTATTGGAGACTTTTTACAATAGTTTTTCTACAGAAGAGCTTCTACAGAACTTGTCTGGAATCATCATTGTTGGTTCGGTCGGTAGCCAAGCGGTTCGGCGCGGGTGCTTTGTTCACTCACTCGAATTGACTGCCGTGGTGGTCGGTGGTTCAAGCCCTAGTCTGAACGATCGATCTTCACTTGCTATCGTCCAACCCGTGTTAGGAATCACACGTTAAAAGGTAAGACCTCGTTAATCCTTAGCTCGCACAAGTTTGGACTTCTGAGAGTTATCGTTCATAGGGGTGCGACAGCTGGTTAACGGAATAACAGATTTTAAAACAGACAGACAGACAGATTAAAAAAGAACAAGGGCTTTTATCCCTGATTGACTTACGGAATAGATTTTCAGTTAATTTACCGAATGATCGGTTTTTCATTCTTCCAGTTCGATAAATGTTATTTTCCACATTCACAAGATAGTCTAAGTCCATTTTAAAAAACAGAAAAGTACGTGCTCCAAGTCTGTCCGGTTCCTGGTCGAAGAAAACTGCAGCTACAGCTCGACGACAAACTAACAGGCAAATACTACTTACACTTGACTCATTTTTCCGAAAATAACTAGTTTTGCATTAGAAATACTGTTTTATTAACATGATACAATTATTGAATTTTGAGTTGACCCATTCATAATGTAAACCTGAACTGAGTATACTCTGGTGAGGTAATTTTTAACACAATTCCTCATAGATTTTTTTCCTATGACATTAATCTTTTAAGTAATACTTTTCCTGGTATTTTTACCTGGACTATAATTAGGTAAATGAAAGCGTACTTTTACTTATGATCATTATTGAGTTATTACAATTTGTTTTACACATGAATATTACTGGAGTTTTTTCCCAACACCAAATCGTTATTTTTAACACTTCGACACGTGTTTCGATCACCAAGTGATCGAAGATTAAAACAGTTTTAATCTTCCTCTTTGAAGATGATCACTTGGTGATCGAAACACGTGTCGAGGAGTTGAAATTAAGGATTTGGTGTTGGGAAAAAACTCCAGTAATATTCATTACTACACCAAAGGTTCAAACAGTGCATCATAAATGTTTTACACATGATTGAATGGCAAATTTTGAGCACATTCAGATTTTGATTTCTACCCTTATTTAATTTACCAGCCAGTATTTTGTGAATGTCAAGTATCTTCAGAATACCTGATTTTTAAAGTTTTTTCATTTCATTGTCGTGACTTAAAAAAACTCAATTTGATTAGATTTGGTTTCACAGTCGACCAGATCATGTATCTTTCATTTTATTGACTTAGATCTTTATTAAACAAAATATTCAATTGCTGAAATTTCAGGATACAGAAAACGAAACCCATAGTGCATACCGACGAAGAGCTGTCGCACGCATTGTGCCTATCTTTCGAGTAAATCTATTATAATTTTTGTATTACATGAAAGATAGGGTCACAAGGCTTCAACATCTTGAGTGATCATCAATATGGCTTTCGGAAATAAAGATCAACAGGCGACCTTCTATCCTGTGTCATCCAGATTTGGAATAACGCAATCGAGAAACATGAGGGCTGTTGTGCGTGATATTTCTAAGGCCTTTCACCGTGTGAGGGTTTGCTGGCCAAACTTCGATGCTATGGCTTGTTCGATCATTTTTGTGTATGGCTCTCCAGCTTCCTAAAGGAACGTTTCCTGCAAGTGGCCGTCGATGGATATCTCTCGAATACTTTTGCCTTTAACTCTGGTGTTCCTCAGGGATCCATATTATTTCCAACTCTCTTTTTATTGTATATTAACGACTCATTGGAAAAAACAAAGAATCCAATATATCGCTCTGCTGACGACAGAACACGTGTCTTGACATTCCATTTGAAATCCAGGACATCGGTCGCGAATACACATCTTTACCGGCAGCGGGAGGTTGCATTTCTAGTGGTGATTTTGAATTGGGGTGAAAGTAACAACGTTCAATTCAATACCATGAAAACTCAGGCACCGGTTTTCTACAACAAGATAAATATCTCCAAACTGGATATATTGATTTCGGAACAGATAATTCCGCTTTCAGCTTCGATAAGTAGTTTCGTATGCTTTATCGTCATACGAAAAACTGAGTTCATCGACACAGTCCTGTTGAGATCATCCACGTCTATTTTTTGTTCAAATCGATTTTCTAAACTCACGGTAAATAAAACAAATATCACTTGTACATTAGAACATTGTGAGTACGTTTATACCAAAAAATGTCTAACTTTATTATGGTGTTGCCACATTTTATCTACTGACATTAGTGTTGCCAGTTCCCGAAATATAAATAATATCCCATCGTGTATCTGGAAGTACTGGTATTCTTTTGTAGACATCAAATTCAAGATCCTGGTTATTTTCAATCACTAAGAAACCTTCTCGTTGTTTTCAATTCCATTTTCAAACTAATCATTCGGTAATCTATTGTTAAGGGTTGAAAAGAAGATATCCATCGACGGCCACTTGCAGGAAACGTTCCTTCAAGAAGCTGGAGAGCCAGTGTTGATTCTCATGATTTCATAGAGAATGTTGAGGATGGAAAAATGTTTGTATCACTTGTTGTATCTTCGTTATTTCCAAGTGTACCTATACCAAAAACTATCGATTATTTTTCTTATTAGTCAGTGGGATATACTTGAAGACTGGCAGTAAACAAATCTAAAGCAAATTAACTTTAAACGTTCAAGCCAGTCTTGATACACCTACACAGTAGGTTTAATGGACTGACGCCTATCAGAAAACAACTACTCCCCTGGCTAATACCACGAAGGGCGTTGGATTATATCCGGCAGGCGTCGGTGCAGGAATCTTCACAGAAAATTTCCAGCATATGTAATTGACAATACAACTGAAAGAGTCGACTTTCAATTCTAGAACTGGCACACTTGCAGACCGGTTTCGAGCTTATTAGCCACTCATCAGTGCAAGATAGTGACCATCATCGACCTAAAGTCAAAGATTTTCCACAATGGAAAATCGAAATTCTTTCAGAGTATTTCATTCCTCTTCCGAAGTAGGAGTGAACATCACAAAATGTTACTCCATCCAGTGGACAAGGTACTAACCAACTGCATATCCGTAATTTGCTTGATTTCTCTGAACAAGGAAGAAAAACTTTCTTATTAGTCAGTGGGCTATGCTTGAAAACTGGCAATAAACAAATCTAAAGCAAATGAACTTTAAACGTTCAAGCCAGTTTCGATATACCTACACAGTAGGTTCAATGAACTGACGCATATCAGAACAACTACTCTCCTGGCTAATACCACGAAGGGCGTTGGATTATATCCGACAGGCGTCACTGCAGAGTTGTATTGCCAATTGCATATGCAGCAAATTTTCTGTGAAGATTCCTGCACTGACGCCTGTCGGATATAATGCAACGCCCTTCGTGGTATTAGCCAGGGGAGTAGTTGTTTTATGATAGGCCTCAGTCCATTAAACCTACTGTGTAGGTATATCGAGACTGGCTTGAACGTTTAAAGTTCATTTGCTTTAGATTTTTTTACTGCCAGTCTTTAAGCATATCCCACTGAGAAATAAGAAAAATAATCGATAGTTTTTGGTATACGTACACTTGGAAATAAGGAAGATACAACAAGTGATACAAACATTTTTCCATCCTCAACATTCTCTATGAAATCATGTGAATCAACACATCAATTTAATAAGTTTGAGAGAGTTTCAAACTGTTTAGTTAGTCATTTTGCAATTTTATGAGTAAGAGAACGTGTACCGGAGACTATTTTTGGTATATCGTATATTTCAGAGATAACGATACTTACTTATACGTTTCTGCTGTTTCTTTCGCAACACCAGCAGCATCGGTGGAAATTTTTTTACTTTTTCTTAGATCCAGAACAATATTTTTCATTTCATCGAACTTGAGAAAGTCATCTCTATCTCTGTCATAATATCTAAAAAACAAATCGCTAGAGGAAACATCTGATACCATCTTTCATGAAAGATATGATGAGATAGATACTCTTCAATTCATGAACAATTTCTGTAACATCAATGATCATTATTGCATTATTGCATGAAAGAATAATATCCTCATATTCCCATGAAAAAAAACTGTGTTATTGAAAAAAATCCGCATTTACCTGAACATATACCTACATCGAATCTCAGCGGCGGCTCCACCATGAGCAGTGTTGGGATCTATGCACGCCAAGAAATATAGAAACTCCCGGAAGGAAATTCCATTGCGCATGTTCAGATCTGCTGCACTGAAATCAAATATAAATCAGAATATATCATAGAGAGATTACTCGTGTCTTCGTGAATCACTTCTGAGGGTTGCCGTTGGTAAGGGAGCGACAGCGGAGTAGTTTTTCGAACGTTCAACTCACTTGAAAAGATATCCAGTGTGTTCTTTAGGCCAACCCAATTCCACAACGAATTTAGCGAAAACCCTCTGACTCATGTAGCTGGCTGGATAAACCATGAATATGAACTCCCGTAAAATAGTCTCCTGAGCTGGAATTACCAAAATGTAACATCTCAAATTTGATATCAATGTCATTTGTATGAATTAAGCCAAAGATTTTTCTCCCCTTACATTTAAATTGTATCAAAATATATTTTAATTGTATTCAACTCTCTCAACAAGCCTCAAAATTAAAATTGAATTTTGAAAATTAACATTTTTGAATGGGTTTGCAGATAGCTGAATAATGTTGAATAAAATTCTGAATTAAACATAATGCTTAATTTTTTTTCGTATATATTTCTTCTATATTTCGATGTGTCTTCAGAAATGTAGTTATCGTTTCATTGTTCCAGAATGTAGTCAGTTTCAATCAACTCTTTCAATGAACATGATTATTTTATAGATGAATGTAGGTATAGTTTCGTTTATACTCGTGGGTTTACCAATAATTGACTACACTGAACAATGATCAAATTCAACTTTATTTCACTTTCAATACAACAAACCACATTAACTTAAACTCCAACTATTATTAAAATGTCTATCGCCTTATTAGATCGCTCCGAATACCGCACTGTCACTTGACTGTATGACTGTATTATATGTTCGTAAATAGCGTTTATATTTGGCAATCGAAGGCGGTAGAAAATTCATCGAAATTCCATCGAAGCCGGTGGAATATTCCTCGGGATTCCATCGATGCCGGTGCGAAAACTAGAATAATCAAGGCTGCGCGCGGCCTTGACCAGGTCGCAGTTCGTTTATGGCTACCAGTGGCGGCCGGCGTTATTTTCTTTAGGGCATGATATACAACACTATCTCCTTTCTTGAAGTTATTCGCCGCGAACAACATTCCAAGAGGGCACATCACGACCCATGTAAGGACTCAGTCTCTCTATGTGGACAACTTTAGGCTTGCTTCTGGGTGACAATTGGAATCTGTACACCAAATCATTCATCTTTTTCATCACCAAGTAAAGTCCTCGCCATAGTCTCTGTAACACCCATGCTCAATCCCTAAATAGATGGGATGAATCTTGCCAGGATCACCCTTAGCGACCCTGGGAAGCTGGCGCTTAACAGTAGGATTTCTGACTGGTCACTGCCAACTAAGGAAACATCTCCACAATATGGGGCTAGTGGACCTTTATGCAGGATGTGTGAACAGGAAGATAAAACTGTCAGGCAGGTCCTATGCGAATGTCCGGAGTTATCGTCAATAAGAGAGTGTATACATTTCATCAGTTCAGACTTCCATTGTCTAATATGTCAACATTGTCAACCACCATCAAAAAAGAGAATGTGTGTTCGTCGCGTCTTGGCCTACACCTGCCGATATGAAGGGGATGTTTCCCAGAGACCTATCCACCTTCCTAGAAAGGACAGGATGGACGATGACCTAGGAGGACAACTCCTTGTGAGGGGTACACTCACCCTCCCTACTCTACAGATATAGATACAGAGGTGGTATCTGCAATTTGGGACTTTGGGGTTGGTAGAGCCACACTGCATCGCCCTTCTTGAAGCTCACCGGCAGTTGTAATTTAATTTGGTTCTGGCAAATTCGTGTACAATTTCCAGTCTCCCCTTCAGGTCATTCACATACTCTGAAATAATCACCTCTTGAGAATCATTAGATGGGCTGCCACACAATACATCTATCGAAAATTTCAGTTCTCGACCAGTTGACAACATGGATGGTGTGTAACCTGTCGCGTGATGTTGAGAACCAATTTTTTCAATATATTGAAATTGTCTGCATTCCAGTCTCTTTCATTTTCGGAGACAAACATCGAGAGGTAGTTATTAATGGCGGTTATGCCTCTCGATCATTCCATCGGAGTGTGGGTGGAGAACAGTTGTTCTTGTCTTCTTTATTCCCAACAAAGTCATCATTTCCTTCCATGAATCCGATTCAAAGTTGCGGTTCTGATCCGAGTATAGCTCCTGGGGTACTCCGTGTCAGGCAATTACGTTCTGCAACAAGGCTTTTGCCACCGTTTTAGCCTCTTGGTTGGGTGAGGCTACTATCTCATGTCATTTGGAAAAGTATTTCATCACAACCATAAGGTAATTGTTGCCAGATGTAGTAATAAGAAGTGGCTTCAGAATATCAAATATTTCTGAAACATCAAATTCGTGTGGTTACTCTCTTCTGGCTTGGAAAGCAATCCTCTTGTTGACAAAAAAATTGAATAATCACTACTTTCCTTGGATACCAACTACTAATTGTCACAAGTTCAAATTTCAAAGTTCCCATATTTCTTAAACGAGTTGATGTACAATTTTGATATACACTTCCAAAATCAGCTACATTTCTCTCTCGCTTATTTCTAAGTACCTCAACTTTATCCAAGCATCATTTAATGTTCGTAACTGAGGAAGCTGTTTACAACTATTATTTTCAAACATTTCATCATTTCTAATCAATTATAACGATTTTATTATGTTTCTTTCAATTCTCTGCAACAGATACAATATTATTTCTGATTGATAAAGTTGTGCAAATTCTGTCAGTTGTATTTATTCTGAAATAATTATTTAAAACTCGACGATTTTTAAATTTCTGAAATTTCCCTTGTTTTGTGACGTGATTTCCGCTTAGAGAACTATACTTCTGTTAATGTACAGGGTGACCAAACTTTGTTCCTTCTAAGAAGTTTCCTGAGATGTTGAAAATATTTTCCTTCTATTGATTTCTCAGAGTCTATTTTATAATAATACATACTCATCAATCAGATGCTAGAAATAGCGAAAACATATTGAAAATTAATGAAGAAAAGAGAAATTAAACTTTCTGTATAATAAACAATAAACTCATTTTCAAAGTTATACTTATACTTATTGTATAAGTTTAAAAATGTCCGTATAGGACGAAACTGCAGTAACGTTAGTTACAAATAAAAGTGGTAAAAAACATAGAAAGTTTAATTTCTTTTTCCTTCATTATGATTTCCTACCATGTAGTAACGGCTACATCCGTCATTATATTTCGGCCTCGTCTCATAAATAAGAGTAATCGTAGTACCCTCGCTTGCGTACTGAACCACACATTTTTAAAGCTAGACGACAAACGCTGTCCTTTCCCATCTCCGACAAGACCGATTCATACCCAGTCCGACTCATTCTTTGTGTCGTGAATCAAAACTAGTTTGAAATTTCACGAGCTCCAGTACAAGGACCGCCCACTCAGAATGAACATTAAGAAAACGTGGAAAAACATTGGTTTTCCCAAGATATTTCAGCTTAGTTTCGAAAATTAAGATGTGAAATGTCGCTTCCTAAGCGATAGAAAAATCTTTTGCAAGATTAGTAGCCTTCGACAATTTTTTGAATAGGGAAAAAGCTGATTTTATGGAAAATGGCTTTTTCAGCTATCTAGACAAGGAAATCGTGCTTTCTTCAAAGAAGCATCGATAGAGTTTCTTAGTAGCTATTGTTTGACACCTTGATCACGTTTCTAGTGTTCGCGGTTCAATTTTTATTAGCATTGAGTTTTAAAAAATATAACATTTTTCAAATGAATTTTTTTCCAAGAAGGAATGGAAATATCGAGACGCGGCATAAGACTTTTTGTCTCAGGATGCTGAGTTCTATATGAAATCGAGGAAAAACGAAAATCCAGAATTTTCGTGATTTTCCGAAGATTTCCGAGTGAGGCCGAAGATTTCATTTGTCGAAGAACGCAAATTGAGGAAGCGAAACGATATACGAAAAGAATGAGACAGAAACAGCGGCATATAGACGTCAATGGAAACTAGCAGAGCGGTATTCCTACTTCTAAGCCCAGCGCCTGCAGAAAAACAGGTCGTAAACGCTGGCAAATACATACGAAATGAGTTTTTTTCGTTGTGTAAATATTGAAAGTAGGTCAGGCAGGATCGCACGGCTTTTGCGATCGCCGATTGGCCGAGAGTGGCGCGGAAGAGAACCCGTTTATTTAGCATAAATATACGGATTTCCAAGCCACGATAGTTAGTCGAAGTTTGAACATCGAGCAAGTAGCAGTCATTTTAAAAATCCGAAGATTTTTCGAAAGTTTGAAGCTGCGGTTGGGATTTATTGAATGAATTCGAGTCTCTGGTTTTTTTCAGAACTTAATAGAGACAAAGCACAACACAGGAGCCGTTAGGGATCTGCGGTTATCTTCATATAGTGGAATTGGAAGAATTTCTACTGGAGTCAGGAATCTCTAGGACCAATAGAGAATAAATCAGCGCAGACCAGTGGCTGGATATTTATTTGAGGAATTCTAGGATTGTGGAAACTCTGGGATTTAACAGAGCTTATACTGGAGCAGATTACTGGTTGGATAACTTAATATAGTGCATAATCATACCTTACGTTTGCCCAGGTTCCTTTTGGCACTCCGCCAGAGGAAAGCAGCCCAAATCCTGCAAAGGAAGAGCAGGTCCCTACTAAAGTTGTCCGGTCTCACTCCACCCGATCACCTTGCGGTATTAATGATCGAGGTGTTTCGAGATTAAACTCGGGAGGGTCAAGACAACATTAGTTACGTCCTTCGGGCGAACGACTCAACCTAACCGTTAGGACCTTTGAGGATTACGATACCTTTCTACCTTATCCTGCGAGCGGCCCTCATCCTAGGGTGCTGTTCAACCGTTAGGCTCCTTGTTCCTAAATCACTAGCTCAGTTCACCCTGTAGGCCTTGGATAGGAAAGTAGCTTTCGCGATCCAAGGGTGAACTTAGAAACATTAGATTTCAGTCAATCCTTTCCTCTGACTATTTCCTCGTCAGAGTCATTTTAGGGAAACTTAGAAATCGAAATGCAGACTAGGGCAAGACACGCGCGAGCGCAACTTGCAGAAAATACATCAGTGCCAAATCGCGATACCACAATTTTCGGTCAAACCAATTTCTTGTCAGACATTTTTAGCCGTCTGAGTGCGACTCCGACGAGCCGCCAAAGAACCCCTTTGGAATATGGTTTCACAGGAAACAGTATTCCAAGAACTCCGGTAGAATCAGCTAGTCTGAGGCTAGGTTCTACTCAGCGCATTCTTTCCACGAACGAAGACATCAGTACCTCTCCCTTGGTCGCAGAGCGACAAACCCTGGGCATTGATGGTTTTTCAGCAAGCCGAATAATTCGAGAATTCGACAAGTCACAAAGGACAAAGCTATCCTCAAACCGCGATAAAACAACGCGAAATAGCATGTTTGAATTAAATCGCATTAGGGAAAATAAAACCTCGGCGATGAGAAAGATTGATTTATTACATGCAGAAGTGGAACGTCAGGCAACGACTTTAAAAGAAACTGGACATCAGGAGGAGATGCACCGCAAAGCAAACCCCAATTAGGGCTTCGCGCGATGTTATCAATGCGAGTACGATCTCCTATGCTGAGATCGGCTCCGAAACCCAGAAAATCGCAATTTTGTTCCCAACCGGAACAAAATGAAGAAATCGATTTTTGCCGACGGCGACAACCGGAAGGAGTTTTCCCTCCGAAACCGATAGTTCTGCCTGAATGCGAGCCATTGAGGCACACTATGGAGGAGTTACCCATTTATGTGGTAACCCCGAGTCCGAGAATGCACAGGGTGTACAGCCATCTCGTGGAAACGGAAATTGTACGAGAAACATTGCCATTGTCAAACCCGACAAGAGGACCATGCCATAGCGGACCGGACTTTCGAAACAGCGAATGTTTCGAAAGAAGATCCACCGCACAGGACTTTCGAAACAAGGAAAGTTTCGAGAGGCGCGGTGAAGGACAGCGTTTCCAAAGCAAAGAAGGCTTTGGAGATGCTGCCAATATGGAAGTAAGCGACGAAGCAAAGGTCGTCCGACGCCAGGCGTCGCGATGCCCCCAGGGGGGAGCATTTAGCGATCCCTGGGAGGAGAAGGGTGCGTTGCGCACAGGAGCGCCTCGTACCCTGTTCTAGCCGGATACTGATGACCTAGCGGAAGCGCTAGGGGGTGGAGGAATGCCAGGGAGTCACACTGAAGCCGAGAGAGGCTTGGGGTGGCCTCATGGCGGGGTCAGTACCTCCACAAGGAGTTTCAAATTCCAGAAGAGCTAACTGAAGCAAACCAACCTCCCGTCCTACCCAGACAGGAACTGAGTCCTATAATCCCTGGGGCTCAGGTCTGGGAGGCCAGCCGGCCGTTACGGTGAAGGGTAAATGTGGTCGACGGGGGCGGAGTCGTAGGACTTGCTCCCTCAAAGGAACCCGACTACTACCTCTCCGGAGGACATTTGTTTGTGTGTCGAGCCGTACACATTACTCATCGATTGGAAAATGTTCTTTGTGTTTGAATATCATGCCAAAACGATCCAAAAGGCGACGTAGCCGTAGTAGGGAAAAAGATCAAGATGATCATGTGGACAATCGAAGACGAATCCGCAAGTTAAGAAGGTTGGAATAATTAGAGAATAACTTGGAGAAAAAAATCGCTGGCGGGTTTCTTTCACGCCCAGAACGGAAGGAAAGCTCTGCAGGGTACGCTGAGCATAGCTGAAATGTGCCACATTCGCCCAGTTCAGTAAATTCAATTTTACCCTAGGGAGAGTTTGATGGAACATGTCCCGCTGAGAGGACAGGAAAACACTGAACCCCAAGGTAGGTTCCTAAATGCTTGTGATAGCATTGAAATATTGTTCGTGATAACAAAAGACAAGGCAATAAATATACTCTGGTGAGAGTTTGATGGAGCATGTCCCGGTGAGAGGATAGGAAAACACTGAACCCCAAGATAAGTTCCTGAATGCTTATGATAGCATTGAAATATTGTTTGTGATAACAATAGACAAGGCAATAAATATACTCTGGTGAGAGTTTGATGGAGCATGTCCCGGTGAGAGAATAGGAAAACACTGAACCCCAAGGTAGGTTCCTGAATACTTGTGATAGCATTGAAATATTGTTAGACAAGGAAATATTAGGCTTGTGATAGTCTAAATATAAATATATTATTAATTAAGTATCTGTGTGAAGATAATTTTTTGGACATCTAACTCCTTTTTTTTCACGGTGAGATGAAAAATTACCACAACTATTATATTGGGATAAATATTGTTGGGATAAATATTGTTGGGATAAATATAATGTTTTTCTCCTTCCTTTGAATTTAGGTAACCTGATCGGGTATCCTAAAGAATGGCTTGGGGCTCCTCAGCAAATATCCTCCTCCAGAAAATTGTAACTCACCAGCTGCGCCAAAATTGAATTTTCTGATTGTCGCAGCCGTATCTGAATCTGTGGCTCGCCGAGATTCTCGGCTGGCAAGCCTACAAAATCAAATTGGTGCAAGCCTTGCTGGAATGTGCGGAGTCTTAACATCCATGCTAAAAAAGGAGGGGGGATAGCAGATTCATTCAGACCCTAAGCGATGCCTCTCGACTTCTCTCAGATCTTCATAAGCAAGAGATAGTATCGCGAAGGGAATTGTCTTCATTCAACTTGAAAAAAAACAGAAGGAAACGCTGAGTGGTGCTCCAATAGATGGCTGGCTCTTCGGGGAAAGTCTGGAAGAAAGAATTAAAGCTTCTAAAAGCCTAGAAAGGTGCAGCCGAAACTTGAAGGTGAGTGAGGTAAGGAAAAAAATGCACCAAATACGTTGATAAAGTCTTTAAACCGACGCAGTCCACCCAGGCAATTTCAGAGAGGTTGTCAGGGTGGACGCAAAAATCAACAGCCTTAAGTTCCTCAAGGATATCACCAAAGAGGAAAGAAGAGATTTCAGAGAACACATCAGAGAGCGAAGACAGAGAGATACCAGCAGTGAGTGAGGTTAGTAAATCAGCAGGCAGATTGAAAGATTTTGTGGCTATCTGGCAATGTATAACTCCAGATAAGAAAGTGCTTTCTTAGTTAGAGAGCCTAAAGTTGCCATTTGATATATTACTCATTCAAGTGTTTACTCCAAAAAAGCCCAAATGGTCAGGAGCTGAAGCAACAAAAATTAATATTGCTTTACAATAATTGCTGGTAAGTGGTGCTGTTAGTGAAGCTCTTCCTTGCAGGGACTAACTGATCATTTCAAAATGGACGATCATAAAATGGTTACCAGACTCATCAGGTTGTGATGGTTCATGGCAACTGTGGATTTGAAAGATGCATACCACCTTGTCCCAATACATCACTCCCATAAAAATATTTGAGGTTTAGATTCAATGGTAACATATATAAGTACAACTGCTTACCGTTTGGCCTCAGTTGTTCGCCACTGGTCTTTACAAAATTGACCAAACCGATTATTAGTTTCCTTAGGGGAGAGGGATGGATTTCAGTAATATATTTAGATGATTTCCTCTTGATAGGAGATTCTTTCGAAAAATGTCAGAAAAATGTGTCGGTGACCATTCAGTTTTTACAGCAACTTGGCTGTATAATAAATTACTCCAAGAGTCAAATACATCCACAACAGCAATGTAAATATCTCGATTTCAATTACAATTCAGTGAACATCACTCCCCATGGAAAAAAAGGGCAAAATTAGTTGGTCTAATAAATGAATTTCTAACCCGAAGCAGATGTCAGATCAGAGATTTTGCGAAATTCATTGGCCACTTGACTACTGCATGTCTAGCTAAACTACGCTATTCGTGGTTATATACGAAAGTTTTCGAGAGAGAAAAATTCCATGCCATGAAAAAATGTAGGGGTAGCTACAGCTTCAGTATGTTAATAACCAAAAGGCTGAATAATGCTTTTCAATGGTGGGAAAATGGGAAAAATCTGTGCAGATGTCATCAATTCTATAGGCCCGTTTAAATTTCTATGAAAAATTTTTTCTGACGCCTCAACTACGAGTTGCGGAATATTTTGCGAAAGCGAAAGAGCCTATGGACTATGGAACGAAAAAGAGAAGTTTCATATAAATATTCTCGAACTGTTAGCGGCATTTTTTGGTTTGAAAAACTTTGCTGCAGATTTGTCCAATGTAGAAGTTTTATGTCGCATTGACAACACCACGGCGATAGGATGCATCAATCGGATAGGAAGTGTTCAACACGAACAGCTAGAAAATAAAACGAAATTGGAAATTAATAGTGAGGCATTTCAAAAAACAACACTTAGCATGGCCATAAGCGGAAATGGACCTATTTGCCGCCAGACATAATGAGAAATGTAAAAAGTTTGTATCATTGTTGAGAGACCCTGAATGTTGGGCCGTAGAGGCCTTTGCGTTGAATTGGAGCAATCTCCTTTTCTATGCATTTCTATCTTATTGTATGATATTGAAAAATGTTCAAAAAATTATTGAAAATAAAGTTGAGGGTGTAGTTGTGGTTCCTAAATGGATTTGTCAACCATGGTACCCTGTATTCATCTCATTATTGATTAGTGAACCAGTTTATTTCGAACCAAATAAAACCATTCTTCTCTCTCTCAACAGCAATCCCTATCCAATGTGGAAGAAAATTTTCCTGGTTGCAGGAATCTTATCTTGCAAACATTAGAGCTAGGGAACGTCCCTGGATAGTTGTTTGGCATCCATAAATGATTCAACAATGAAACAGTATAATGCTGGATTCATCATGGTGGATTTTTTGTAAAGTGTAGCACATGATTTCAAGATTAAGAGATTTTTCAGGGGCGTTTTCAGCACACCCAGACATAATATCACCTGGGACCCGGCTATAGTCTTGAACTATGTTAGAAACACGTCGTCGGGAGAAATCAGCCTGGAAATGCTAACCCACAAACTAGCGGTATTATTAGCCCTTGCCACATAGAGGTTTGCAATATCACCAGAACGAGCGACGCTCTGAATATTAAAATACCTAAAAGGATAAAAACTTCTGGCCCCAGAAAACCTCAACCTACTCTAGTGTTACCATTTTTCAAGGAAGACCCGAAAGTATGCGCATCAAGTACCTTATTGGAATATTTAGCGAAGACGAAGGAATTACGCAGTACCTCATCGGACCACCTCTTTATCACATACAAAAAGCCTTACCATACTGCTTCCCCTCAAACCATCAGCAGATAGATGGAGGCAATTCTAGAAAGAAGTGCTTTATATTTTGTTCATAATTTAGTATAAAAATATTTCTTTTCGAGTTAATTTTCATTTCCAATTGTCATTAGATAATGAAAGTTGTTTGTTGCATCGTGCTTTCAACATCTACAATTACTCTAATTTATGAAACGAGGCCGAAATATAATTATAAGATCAAACGAACTTACCTGAGTGAAGTTCGATCTCAATTATATGAGGGCCTCGTCGAAATAAATAAAAACCCACCCAAAGACCCATTTCTAATACTCCCTGAGATGCAACAAAAATCAACTTTAAAGAAGAATGAGTCGGACTGGGTATGTCGTCTAGCTTTAAAAATGTGTGGTTCAGTACGCAACCGAGGGTACCTACTACAATTACTCTTATTTATTTCGACGAGGCCCTCATATAATTAAGATCGAACTTCACTCAGGTAAGTTCGTTTGATCTTATAAATTTATATTCAAAAATTTGCAACCTATTCATTCGCCTTTTTCGATTGATTGTTCTTACAAATGACTAATTCTGTTATTTTGGATTTCAATTCCCCCATCCTCACTCAAAGCACTAGAAATCAAAACATCTGCAATTCATCAATACCTGCTATGAATGGAATGAATTTTGCGTTTTCTGAATAAGCTTTGCAAATTCAGTTTCAAGCAAACTTCTTACCGAATCATAGTTCAATAGACTCACCTAACTTATCTATTCCGGATGCCTCAACTAACTGATTGTAAATATTTCCTTTTCCTGATACGAGAATGTCGTCAGCAGTTTCACACAAGTTCTCCACAAATACGCTGTCTTCAGGATGAGACCGGGGCGGATTTTTGTTCCTTTTAACAAGATAAAACAAATCGAGTAACTCGGAGCTCTTCAAGTTGTTGTTCGTCGCCAATTTCGTCAAATCTGCTTCCGCCACCCAACGGAGTTTCCCTCGATACTGATAGAAAAATATAATCAATCAACTGCCGATGAGAATGGTATCGTATAGAAAGTTATCGTTCGAATAGATTGAGAAGTATATTTTCCAAAATTGATTCATGGTGAAAGAACAATACTTTTGTTCTTTTATATCTCTTATCACCAGTCATAAAAATTATTTTTGGCATCATGCATCGGCATGATAGGCCGATACTCGGCCTATCTCGAGTTATATGGGGAAAACCAAAAATGTGGTTTTTAATTTTTTTCAAATGAAATTGTCATTTCGGAGAATATCGAAAAATTGAAAAGGAAAATGTTATTGTATCCGAAGTTCACTATGGCGATGTAATAATAAATATTCAATAAAATGTTCCATACCAACATGACCACGTACAACTTTTTTTTTAAATGCGGACTTGCCTTTTTTATTACAGGTATTGATGGAGCAATAAATCAACATTCCAAGGATATATCACATTTGATATTTTTAGAGCGTTTCATTTAAAATAACTAACATCATCAGTGACAACAAATTTCAATTACAGTCCTGTCATTACTTCTTTTGTAAATTGTTTAGATTTCTTCAAAATATAATTCAGACAACCCAATAAATTCGACAGGTAGGTACCCTAACACAATGAAAATTCGTACTTTTTAGTTTTGGAAATTTTTGTATTGCCGAAATCCTTCTTTCAAGGCTCATTTCTGTCTAATCAATCATAATTCTTAAAATTTCTATAATTCTCAATCCTGGAAGTAACGAAAATATCAGTTTTTGGTCAAAATTCGATTGTTGTATAATTTGGTACGATCAAATAGCATCTCAATTCATTTACCATCTTAAACGCGTAGGCTTTGCTTGGTTTCTATGGCAAGAAAAATGAATGCATTGTTGATATCTGTTGAGAACTGTCAGACGTTTATGAACATATCAAAGATGTATTCAAATGATGAAAGGACTGAAATGCTATTCAGTTATGCGAAATGAAATAGAAATCCTCTTTTGTCAAGGAATATGTATGTTGAGCTATACCGAAATCGTCGTATTCCGAACATCCAAATGTTTAGATGATTAGAAAGAAATTTGATAGACTATGGTGCATTTGACAGAAAGAAAACAAGAAAGTGTGTGGTTACTTATGGAACGCCGTTTTACTTTTTATTGTCACAAATATTCATTCCTCAATTTATTCAACTAACAATTTATTTGTTTGAATTTAATTGACTCATGCATTTGTTCGACACATTAAAAACGATTGTTTGCCAAATTTGTTCTATTTTAAATGACACTTGATTTAAAATGTTACATGAATAACATTGTTATTTGAATAAAAAAGAGTAATGAAATAACTTGAAGCTTTTATTGATTCCGAAGAAAAATATTGTTTCAGAGTATTGGAAAATGGAACGCCAATTTATCATATATTATGCTGAAAAATAATCTATATACATATAGTTCAACTCAGCAATAAACCAACATTTCAATTCAACAATCAATGGAATGTATTATTCGAATAAACTCAACAAACGTTTCAATTCCGCATATAATTTTGACCTTTCAATAAAATGGTAGTTATTTATATGACTGTTGAATTATAATGAAACTTTAAATTCACTTTCTGAATGTAAGTTTGGGAATAAAATTTCAATGAATATATTTGAATGACTGTCAAAGTTTTTCCATGAAACATTGTTGGTAATAAAAATAGACTTTCGTTTGTCTGAAAATATAGCAAATTAACTTTCCATACTAAATATTTTTCTATGAATAATAAAGTTTGTTATATTTCAATTTTATTGAAAGTGTTCAATATTTGCAACATTCACTTCAATGCATTCAATTTAAAATTTGGTTACAACTTTTGTGCAAAACATTCTCAAGCAAGTATCATTTTATTTCATTAGTCTTTTTAAAAAGCTAATTTCTGACAAAAAAATAAATTTTTTGATGATTTAAAAAGTTTGTTGTATTTAATTTTAATCCGGCGCTGGTATCGAGTGGATTTATCAAGAACTCCAATTGTTACATATGGCAACATGCTAGTTCATTTATAGTACGACAACACGCCGTTCAACCGTGGCGCCGAATAAAAATTATCAACAATCAATTTAATTCATGTATCACTGAAATTCAACAAACAAAATAATTCAGATCATTTCAAAGGAATATTAATAAAAAGTAAAACGGCGTGCCACGCCGTTTTACTTTTTTTTATTCCTTTGGAAAGAATTGAATTAATTTGTTTGTTGCATTTCAGTGATACATGAATTAAATTGTTTGTTGATAATTTTTATTCGGCGCTGCGGTCGAACGGATTTTGGTCACACTAGTTCCTCTTACAGTTTTCTTGGTTGGTGTCTGTAAAATGTCATCAAGTTTTCGTTAATGTTACTATTCTGTGGTTAGTATATCTTGTTTGATTGTATAGATGGCAAATGTTATGCGACTTTTGAGAAACATATTGTAGACTGTGTCTAACGTAAGATGTCTAGAATTCATAGGTAACGTAAGTACAGCTTATAGTTATAGTCTAATACGCCTAATACTGACACTGACACCGAGAAATAGGTTACCCAACTGAACAGAAATTGATGGTTCAGGTTGTTCATAGTGAAAACATTACAATATTATATTTATCATGAGTGGTTTTAATGTGAAGCGCAGGATTCGTCAAACTATACTAGAGGCAAATAGGTTTTTGGAAGAAGGAAACATATACAAGGCAATACAATGCGCTGACGTCGGGCGTATTTTTGCGGAACTACATAGCTGCATATAATATGTATGTCATTGGTCATAGTACGGTAATTATCCGTTCGACTGCAGCGCCGAATAAAAATTATCAACAAACAATTCAATTCATGTATCACTGAAATTCAACAAACAAAATAATTCAGATCATTTCAAAGGAATATTAAAAAAAGTAAAACGGCGTGGCACGCCGTTTTACTTTCTATTGGTATTTTGTAAAAATTAATTGTTTTGATTGTTGCTTTTAGGTGAAACATGAATTAAATTAATTGTTGATAATTTTTATTCGGCGCTGTGGTCGGACGGAATATTGTGTTACTATCACTAAACTATCATGTTGCCAGATTTAAAAATTCAGCTTCTGCTAGAATCCGTTCAACGCTAGCGCCGAATTAAAATTATCAACAATCGTTTTAATTCATGTAACTATAATTATCAACAAACCATTTTATTCATGTTTCACAGAAATTGTAGTAAATTATTCGATAGTTACAAAAAAAGTATATATGACAAACATTTACTTCCAAAAATTTCAAACAATGAATCTATATTATAACTGTTCGCAACTTTTCATCAAACAAATTAATTCATGTAACATTTTAAATCAAGTGTCATTTAAAATAGAACAAATTTTGGGAACAATCGTTTTTAATGTGTCGAACAAATGCATGAATCAATTAAATTCAAACAAATACATTGTTAGTTGAATAAATTGAGGAATGAATATCTGTGACAATAAAAAGTAAAACGGCGTTCCATATTATGGAACTTATAGTTACTGGAAGTGTGAAGATTCAAATAAATATTATGGGTAAGCAAATATTACCACATAAAAATTTACACAGTGATTTTTTTTTTATTTAGGATTGTCAAGTTACAAAAATTATGCTAATCAAGATTATCATTTACAGAACTTCTTTGAAAAAGAACAAATATTAAGGCTACGGGATACGCAAAGTTCATCACTTAAATGAAAGGGATCACTGAAATAGAGTACGATTTACGAAGTGATTGAGACGTAAAAATAGGGAAGTTGGAAATATTTGTAAAAAAATAATATGGACGGACCAATCAAAATTCACCAACTATGGTTGGTTTACCAGAAATATCCATTCTAGGTGGAATAATACAAATGCACATTCACATAGGGAAACCAATTTCCAAGAAAGGTTCGGAATGAATGTTTGGTTGAGAATTGTGGGAACAAACATCCTTGGCCCTTTCTTTTGCGATGATCATTTGAATAGTGAAAGATATCTTCATTTTCTATTCAATGAATTCGATGACTACTTAGATGAATTGCCACTGAATATTCGCTATGCAATAAAATATTTTCAACAGGACGGCGCTCCTCCCCAGAATGCAGCAATAGTAAGGGAACATCTAGATTTAATATTCCCAAGAAAATAGATTGGAACCAATGGACCAATTAACTGGTCAGCTCCTTTAAATTTTTTGTCTGGGGATACATGAAGAATAAAGTTTTTCCAACACCAAGTACAGATATCGACCATCTCAAACAAAAAATAAGAGATGCATGTATTAGTATTACACCTATTATGCTAGAAAATTGCCACAGAAATTGTCTGGACCGACAACGTATGTGCATTCAACAAAGAGGTCGTCAATTCAGGCATTTAATGTAAATTGCAATATAGCTCTGATTTTCCGTATTGGTTTCATTTCTTTCAAAACTTCATGATAAAATAAATTGTTTCTCTGTTTGATTGTTGTCACTGATGATGGTGGTTATTTCAAATAAATCGCTATAAAAATATCAAATGTGATATACCCTTGGATTGTGAATTTGTCGCCTCATTAATATCTGCAATAAAAAAGACAGGTCCGTTTAAAAATAAAAAAGTTGATGGTGGCCACGTTGACACAAAACGTTTTATCGAATATTTATCATCACATCGTTATAGTACACTTCTGATACAATAACATTTTCCTTTTCCATTTGTTATATTCTCCAAAATAACAATTCCGTTCGAAAAAAACGAAAAACAGCATTTTTTGTTTTCCTCGTATAACTCGAGAAGGGCAAGAGTCATCTTAAATTTTCTTCGACCATTGTATTGTTCCCATTTAATCCTCTTCATATCTGTTACGGTTTAGAATATAGCAATGTTACCACATGATAAAAGAAACGGCTTGTATACTACACACTTAACACGTGTCTTTTGTAGCGAGAGTCTAACATATCCCTAAGAAAACACTTTCAAAAAAATCTTACTGCTCTCAGTAATCTTCAGTGATAGAGATGATTATATAGAGATATCGATAATCCTCGAATATCAAAGATAGACAATGCTTCCCAAGGCGGACACTTGCTAAGCAAAGCTTCGAAATTGAACACCGACGAGATTCGTCCTCTGGCTTTTTTTATTAACGCAATAGAAACCAAAACAATGATTTTTATTATTCATGTATGTTGTGCGATTGTGCACTCTAATTTCAAAAACAGCTCATCCGATTTGGTAATAATAATAATAATGTTTATTCAGATTCAAATCACAAAAAAAACTAAAGTAATACATACAGTTGAATGAACATTGTAGAAACCACAGAAGCATCAGATGTTGCTTGTATGTGGTGAAAGGGAGATCCAGATGAAAAAAAAAGAATATATAATAAATATCAAAATATGAGAATGAATTATATATAGAGGGGATTTGCATATGAAAATAAACTACTTGACATATGAAATTAAAAACACATTAGATAATATAAAATCACAAATATAAGTATAAATATAAAAAGTTGTCAGTTTTGACATATAATATTATTTGAATATAAAATCATACAAATATAAAACTGAATTGACAGTTGAGTATAAAATCACAAATATAAAATACACATACTAGTAATAATATATAAGAACATGTAGTAATGGTTATTGATTCATTTCAATCGATTTTAATTTCGTCTCATTGAGTCGCCGCCTAGGTTGTTTTTGCATATCTAACTTTTCAAAATTTGAACCTGGTACGCCGGAATGAAAGGGAATTACTCTTTTTCAGCAACATTCACTTGAATTCAAGCCCACATCCCCCAATTCTGCAGAATTCTTTGGAAAGGCAGTTTAACTCCTCCAGAACTATATAAATAAGTTCATCGTGACATTTGAGCATATTCATTATTCATATTTTCATAATGAGATCTCCCCTTATGAAAAACCTACTTCTGAAATATTTACTTTCATTGTCTCAAATTTTTTGATCAAATAAAACAAATGCAAAGTAAATAATAAGAAAGAAGTAATTTTCCATATATTCAATCTGAAGATATGCTACTACCAATAAACTGCTCGAATCAATGAAGTATCTTATTGGTTGAATCCAACAATGAAATTCAAACAAGTAACAACTATTTGGATTCATTTCGTTGTATCTATTGATGATCAAGGATTTTCCCGTGTGGGAGGAAAACTTAGACATGCCCCCAATCTTCAATATAAAAAATGTCCTGTTAAATGTTCTGTTTTTTATCAAAGAAGAGTAGGTTTACTGACCTCATTTGGTGCACAAATGTATGAATAGTTCCATACAGAAATACGTTCAATATTTAATAGCACAACTCTACAAAATCTGATCGTCGAATCATACAATAATAATAATTTAGGATTTTACTATCCACTTAACGATATACATTGTAAAGGATCCGTCGGATACACAGAAATCATTATGACAAATAAAATTACATTCAGAAATGGATGAATATATATTATTTTCATCACTTCATTAACGAACAAAATGGTTTGATGATAGCTCATCGCCGAATTTAGACAATATGTTTCTTTCTATTATAATTTGGGATGTTCATACTTACAGTCTTATTATATGTACACATTCATGCAACTGAGAATACTCCAAAGAAGTGGTCAGTCCGTCAACCTGCGGAAAACTCAACACGTTGCAATATGAAAAACTGATTTCAATATAAGATTTCGAAGGCTCGGTACGATCAATATGACCCCACATTCAACCATTCGTCCGGATTTCTCTCCTAGAGGTTTCCATATGGTACGTATCTCTACGCTAGCTTAGCTAAATGCCTTACTTCAGGAAAGTGTCCAGTTCTGCACATCAACAACGTAAGTCCTTCCATCACTTTCACAATGGAGAAGGAAGTCCACAACGAAGTGCCATTCTTAGACGTTATGGTGAAGAGGACCGACACTAAATGGGAAACATCTGTATATCGAAAACCCACTTACACAGGACAGTATCTTAGTCCATCAATGGATTAAGAGAGAAATCATCAAAACTCTACTAGACCGTGCTTTCGGGCTCTGCAATAGAAAGAAATATCTCGAAAAGGAACTAGGCATCAAAAGTGACCTTCAACGGAATGGTTACGACAAAGACTTGGTGGAACAGGCTTTAGCTAGAAGACAGCAAAAGCTCCACAAGGAAGAGAAGCCGCCACAACCATTACTTGTACTTTCCTACATCAGAGGATTGTCGGAAAGGATAAGAAGGATTAGGTCCAAGTATAACATCAAAACCTGCTTCAGATCCGGGAACATTATCCGTAGCAGGCTCACGAAAACCAGGCCACTAAACGCGGACTGCCATTGCCTTTACCGGATACCCCGCGAGTGTGGAGAGTCATACATCAGTGAAACCAAGAGGCTATTGAATGTTCACATTGCCGAGCACAAGAAACACACACACAGCGAGGAGAAACCAGCAAATCCGGAATAGCAGAGCATATTTGGACTCATCAACATAACATAAAGTGAGCTCAGGCTGAAATCATCCACAAGGAGGAACAAAAATTCAAAGAGGCCGCATATATGTTGTCCAACAACGCGTAGAGATACGTAACATATGGAAACTTCTAATCAAGCGGACCACGACCAAGTCCCGCCAAATGGTCAGCTCCCGCTAAAAACCAATGAAGGGGAGAGAGGTTAGAAGGGATAGGTGAAGGCAGTCGAATGACCTATAAATAGTCAAATTTCCAAGGAATAAGTTATCACCCGAAGACGATTGTGCATATTAACAAACGGAACGTCGTGAAGTAACTTGGTTTGAAATCTTTTAATTTTATATTTTCAATTTTCTTGTCAATAATTTTTCAGCTCGTGTTGATAGTTTACTTATTTTTTTTTTGTTCTTTTGGTTTTGGCTCGTATATTATTTCATTGTAATTTCAGTTTTTTTGCTTAATAAAATTGTTTTTTTCAGCTGATCTTTTTAAGTATTTACAGATTCTTTCAGGGATTTTAAATCAATTTATATCATATTAGACACTGGAAGTTTGAACTGATGAAATGCACCACGAAACATTGTCAATCACCTTCAAACGAGAGTGAATATCATGTTTATGAAAATATAGCTGTTGATAAAGAGATCAAAACATTGCATGCTGTGAATTTTGAATGTATTACCTTTCCCATAGTATTTTTGGCTTTATTTTTCACTCCTGCATCTACAGTCAATTCAAAAACAACATGCAGCAAAAATTGTTGAGTATGTCTTGGTATCCATATTTTATAAATTCTTAAGACTCTGTCAACAGTGGAACCATCAAAAATCTGCAAAATAAGATTATTACTTTCAAATGTCTACATTGTCAGTTCCTATAGTCAGATATTAACGTTTTACCTTTAAATTTGGGAAATATTTCAAACGTATCTTTGAAAAATTTTCGTTTCAAGTTCAAGAAGTAAGAAAATCAAATAATGATTTTTACAAATGAAAGGTACTGACTTTCTACATCTCCATCTTTATACAAGAAAATGTGAGAATGTTTCAAAAATCAATCTCCCCTAAAAATATTACTCCTTTCAATTCACAGAACAATGATATTTTCATCAAGAAGATGTTGATGTGAAAGTGAATTAATTTAACCATAGTGGACTATCATGAGGAAGAGAAAAGCATCATGCATCGATCTAATGCTTCACTTGAACATCTGAGTAATCCTTACACTTCGTATATTCATCCAAAACTGATTGCTCTCCTGATCCTAACACTCTGAATTTGTATTCTAAACAACACCAAACCAGACGTTAGTAATTTCAGATTTATACCAACTACGGATTTGGATATCTATAAAGTTTTTATCAATCAAATCCCAAGCCTTTGGTGTCGATAAAATTAAACCTAAAACATCCAATCCATCTGATTTCAAATCTTTTCGTCCAATAAGGATACTCTGATTATTATCTGAAGTGTTCGAGAAAATTAAATTTTCACAGATTCAGTATCTAGATTCCAGTCACGATTCAAATCTAAACACAGCTGTGTCACCGCCCTTCTGAAAATTACTAATGACATCTTTGGGGCGATTGACATAAAAAACAGTTGAAGGCTCTAATAATACTTGATTATTCGAAAGGCTTCGACCGCATTAAACTTCAGTACTTGCTATCCTACAATATATCTGCTTCACACAGGATTCAGTCAGATTACTTCAGGCTCATTTGAAAAATCGAATGCAGGCCGTTTTGATGAATGGAAATTGCTTTAACTGTTTAAAATCTGTTTAAAATTTGCTTATGGAAAATGGAGGCCAGCAGGGTTCTAATTTGGGTCCTGCACTATTCAGCTCCAAAATTGTATCAAATTAAGTTGCTATCACCAATACGCAGATCACATCCAAATTCATGTTTCGATTTTAAAATCGAATTTTATTAAATTTCCAACTGAATTCAGATATCGAATTAATCGTTATTATATCTTCCAAATTCTGTCTCTCCATGAACCTTTCTAAATCCATTGCGAAGTTATTTGGTAGAAAAAAAGGACGCAATCGTTTCCACAACTCCATGCACATCCATATCGGGAAAATACCCTTTGGTCTGTCCGACAACTGGAAAAATATTAGTTTCATAAGTCTCATGATACGACGTGCCCTCACCAACTTGAAAATAGTTTATTCAAATAGAAAAACACTAAATAGAAAGGGTAAAATCATCTTCTGTGAGTTTTTAGTCCTTTCTCACCTCAAATACGCCAACAACATATAATCCTGCAATTTCTGAAAGAGACTGACTTCGGCTACAAATGGTTCAGAACTCTAGTCTGCGTTTGATTCAAGATCTGAAAAGACATGATCACGTATCCAGGCTGCTGAGGGAAATCGTTTGACTCACTATTTACAACTGACGAATTATTCATATATGCACTTCGTCCCATAAGATTATAGAAACAATGTAGCCACCTTGTTTTTATGGAGAACAATTACCTTCTGGACTGACGTTCAACACCTGAACGTACGATTCAAATCTAGGCTTACGCTATCGCTGCATATACTAATAATATACTAATCTTTGGATAAACAATATGGAAAAAATTCTTCCTCTTTCACATACGAGAGGTGTGACTTACCAGTCTAAAGCTGGTAGACTTTGAATATTCCAAAGAGCTGAATCGTGTGAAATGACTACGAAACGAATTATAAGATTATTCTCAGAACAAAGGAAGTGGCTCCATGTGAATGAATGCTGGATATAGGAAACTGCTTTCAAATGGCTTCTTCAGGAAGAAATTATGAAAAAACATTTGAAAAAGTTCACTTCAAGCGACATATGATCCACTTCGAACATAACACAAATCAAATAAAATATAACAAATGATTCACTTCAGAATTCAATAATATTTCCCGAAATAATCAATCAGTTTCGATCGTCTACCTGGCATAACACAACTAGGCTCTATAACAAAATCCTGAATATTAATTCCTTCATTCAATTTGAGAAGGTGACTTCTATCAGATGAGTTATCACTGTGAATGTTTGTCAGTTGCAAATCGTAATTTTTTGTTTTGCTATGTCGAATAATTGAAGTATACTGTAGTCCTCTACATGTAAATTTGCTTGTAATAATTCAAATCAATTGATTGAGTGGAAGAAGGCACAAGTCCCACCTCTTCTCAGTACGAACCGTTTGCTAACACTGCCTTTTTGTAGGTCATTTTCTCTAACGCTATTGTAATTTCAGTTTGATTCTACCAATGAAATCGTTTGTCATTATTATATATATTTCAATATTAACATATGTCATAAAAAGGATTTGAAGCTTTATAACTTATATTTATTATATGCCACCTCTTTCGATAGCTGGATGTGCAATCATCTTCTTGGCTCTACTCAAACTGAATGTTTGTTTGTCCATTTTTTGTGTTATTTTCGTGTTTGGCTTGTAGGTGATGTTGATGTTCAGGAGTTCGAAGATGTTAGTTTTTTAGTTTGGTGACCTACGTATGTAAATGGAGTCCATCGTTGTTTTGTTTTATTTGTTGGAGTAGTTATGATCCTCGTTCTTTATTTTTTGTTTGATTCTATTTTCTAATTCATCTATTGTCCTTTGGGTGTATCCGTTCTCGTTTGCTATTTGGTATATGATTTTCCTTTTCTTGTTCCGGGCTTCATTGTTAAGTGGCATCCTTAATATTCTGCATATGAATGCGTTATAGGCAGTCATTTTGTGTGATGGTGGGTGGTTTAAACTTGCGGGTATCCGTTCTCGGATACACTCAAAAGACAATAGATAAATTAGAAAATAGAACAGAACAAAAAATACAGAACAAGGATCAAACTACTCCAACAGATAAACCTACAAAACGATGGACTACATTCACATACGTAGGTCACCAAACCAAAAAACTAACAAACATCTTCAAACCCCTGAACATCAACATCACTTTCAAGTCAAACACGAAAATAACACAAATAATATAAACAGCTATGAAAAAGAAGAAGACAAAAACCTAAACGGAGTGTACAGCATACAATGCTCGGACAGCAACAAATTCTGTATCGACCAAAACAAGAAAAAACTGATCCAAAGGTACGACGAGCACAAAAAGGCATACATAAACCCAATAACATAAAAATCAAACCTCGCGACACACGCCATACAAAACAAACATAGCTTTCCCCCACCAGAGAACATCTGGGAAAACTTCAATATCCATAAATATAAAAGGCATAATTCACTTTTCGATGAACAAATACAAATCAGAACACAACAAGACCTAACATTCTATATATATTCCTAGAAACAGTGAACCTAGAGAAAATCCAACACATAGGACATTACCTGATGTAACCCAAATACAGGCAAATTTACCTGCAGTACCTGCACCGAGGCTTTCTATCCGCATGAAATAAAAAACAAGATAAAACGTTCAGTTTGAGTAGAGCCAAGAAGATGATAGCACAGCCAGCTATCGAAAGCTGGCATATAATAAATAGGAGTTATAAAGATTCCAATTCTTTTTGTGACATACATTAATATCAAAATACTGGAAATAAAGGAAAATTTGTTGCATCATTCAAAAAAAATATTATATATAAGTACGGAACACCATGATAGATTTCGAACCTGAGATTACATATTATGGTCCATGGAATTCAGAACCACCAACAGTCACCAAATAGATGTTTATGTATGAAGAAGTAAAAAATATGCCATTACTTTATGAAAAGGAGTTTGAAGGCATAAAACAACGAGATTGATTAGAAATTTTTCGTTTTTCCGTTATTAGTCGCTTTCAAAATTTAATAATGTTAATTTCCAACAGTTCATATGAACCTAAATACGTTGATGCACTTACTTCATTAACTTCTTTGGCAATAGTTCGTTCCCACATTTGACCTGGTAGTACTTTCACAGATGGAATCCAATGTTCAAAATTGTCCACAGTAAGCATCATTGTGCTGTCAATGTTGCAGAAAACTACAACGGAAACTACGTCACATAATTCTCCAATTGACTTGAAAACTGCCATGTTGTTAATAATGATCAGGAACTGCTGGTCAGTAGTTGAGAAATTGTGCACTTCACATTTTGGTACCTCAAGTTCGTTACTGATGATGCCAAGACTTTTATACAATTAATGACATTTCTCTTTAATAAAAGGCAGCGTTGTCAATTCTAATTTTTTCGTATTCGAACTCAGAAACTGATATATGAGTATTTCCAGCGTTATTACATAGCAATAAACATAGATATTTATAGGTTTCGTTAAAAAATGCTTTGGCGAAACATTCCATCACCAAATTTCCTCATTTCTACATTTATCTGAGATTTTTTGATGTTTTTGAAATTTACTTTAATTCATTATCAGTTCAAATTCTGACCAATAGAACTATCTCCTAAGACAAGTAGCATGATATACAGGGTGTTTCAAATTCGATCCCTACCATTGGGATTTCGGAAACTATGAGAGATACGAAGATGAAATTGGGGCAAAGTTGCTCATTTACCTGACTAATAATATGCCGTTGAGAAAGTTCTGGAATTCCGAGTATATCCGGAGATATCCGGAAAAATACAAAAATTTCGGAAAATGGTTTTTATTTTTTTCTGGCTTCAATTTTCGTAGGATATGAAAATAAATTTCACTTTCACATTGTCATTTTTGCCCTGCTACATAATGGTATTTTCAGATTTGCTATTCGACGTTTCTTCTTCGGCCACCATCATCAACTTTATTTTTTCTTATGGGTGATACATTGGATTCTTTCTGTTTTGAATATAACCAGATTTAAAGTTTTCAATGATTCATCATAAGTTATCATTCTTTCACGAAAAATTGGAGATATTGAAAACAAATTATTCTTATCTAAATAGGCTTTGACTTTGATGTTTCTAAATTTGACTCTCAATTTGTTACACTCAATGATATTTTGTTATTGTATAAGTCATTGAATTTTTGGCGAAAAATGGTTTTCATGAATGAAGAAAAAAGAAATATTACAGGTAGGAGAGAAACAGTGTTAAAACATCGGAAATGTATTTAAATTTGTATCCCGAAAGACGACAACCACATCGAACTATGTTCAAGTTATTGAATCAAAATCTCATTTGAATAGCCAATGAAAAAATACGGAGACAGAATCAACAATGAAAATTTAATAAATGAGGTGTGTATGAGGTAAATTAGACATTGTGTCCTTTTCAATGAAAATAGAATTTTGAATAAATAACAATAATTAAATAAAATGTAAAGACAGAAGTCAATCACAGCAAATGCTCGAAATGCTGACCTTGTTCATGACAACACAACTGTGCCCTTTTTCGAATATTATTCACTGCACAATAAGTTTCCGTCCTCTTTAATCTTCCGATCTCTCTAACAATGCTGTGTTGAAGGTAATAGTAACAACAATTAGATAATCATTGGCTGTCGCGGGCCAGATTGATGACAGTAAATCATTGGCTGTCGCGGGCCGGATTGATGACACTGGCGGGCCGGATTTGGCCCGCGTGCCGTAGTTTGGAGACCCCTGGTCTAATGCATCGTTTTTTGAATTTTCCCCTAACACATTAGAGGTTCACAAAAGAAAAACATGCAATACAGGAAATGGCAGCCAGTAACGGTGTCTCAGGAGATATTGTAGTCGATATAATGCGAAAGAAAAAGTTTAGGTTAAGAATGAACGAAACCTCGACTTTTAAAAATGACGAAAACCAAGATTAATATATGTCAGTTCCATACCAGCCTTTTAGGAAATCCAAAAGACAAAGTCGAGATTTCGGAAACGTCTAGAATTTACGAAATAAGATGTAAGGACTGTGATGCAAAATATTATGGACCGACAAAAAGATATATTGAAATAAGATATAAGGAACACAGCACACCTTAAATATGGAAGACCAGAAAAATCAGCAGTCGCCCATCATATTTTACAACAAAACCATTTCATAGACTTTTGTTCATTAAGATTAGTTAGACAAGATCTAGATGCCTATTAGAGTGTAGAAATAGGTAAACATAATAATATTATGAATAACGATGGTGGACCTGTGGTATCACTGACTGAGTCTGGCAACACTGTGGCGAACAGCCGAGTGACACTCTTCCGCGAACAAAGTCAGTCAATCTGACACGTTGGTCCAAAAAGGATTAGATCACTCGTTAATTAGTTGTAAACAGTTTATGAATACAGTTTTACTCACAGTATAATTCTGTGTTTGTTACACCCACCCATCATACTACATTTTGGCGACGAGTTTACTCATTATTATTATTAGACAATCAAAAACGCGTAAATACGAGGGGAAATCGAAACGTTCAACCCGCTGTGTTGAACATGAAAGTGACAATGAAAACGATAATTCTTCAGAATATAATAGTGAATCGGAATCTGGGGATACAGACTATAACTCGACCGTTTTAAATATTAGAAAAGTAGGAACGGCTAGTAAAGTGATGTTACCAGTACAAATAAGTACCCAGAATATTGACATGCTTTATGATCCTGGCTCTGTGAATGCGTTAGTCGGCAGGTTAATTTGGAATAAAATTGGCAGCCCATCACTAAAAAAAGTAGGTGATTTGATTGCCTACGGCGAAAAGCCAATGAGCACTTTGGGTAAATGTATGGTGGAAGTGAAAGCTTTCGACAATAAATTAACATTGCCCCTTTATGTAACAAACGATGACGACATACCACTTTTTGGCCTGGACTGGTGTTTAGCTTTTAAATTACCTCTACCTCGTGGGGCAAAAATATATCGTATAAAGGAGGACAACCAACACAAAAGTATGATTGACAGTGTACTGGGTGATTTTCCAGAACTTTTCGATGACTCTTTAGGCACCATAAAAGGCCACCAAGCCAAAATATACATACAAAATGATGTCAGTCCATTAAAATTTCGTCCAAGAAACGTACCGATAGCGCTACAAGATCAAGTTTCAGCTGAACTTGATCGATAGCATTCACCATTGGTTTATATAGATTTTGTCAAAAGAACTAGTGGCTGCAGCCCGTAGACGAGTATTCAACTCGATGTAGGGACGCAGCCATGCAGATTGTTCGAATTTCAAAACCCGATGAATTTTGGTTAGAATCAAACCGTTTTTCAATGCTTGTTTCAAGTTGCGATAGTGCAAGATATATTTGTCTTTATTATACAGGGTACCCAATAATTTTTTTGTTTGGAATTTGGTGGTGCTTGATGCTCTGGACAAAAAGGAAAATCTTGATGCGAATCATGTAATCTCCCAGAGTATTCCAAATCAACTTCCAATATGTAGCCTTCTGAAGTATTGTCAGGAATTTCAGTTACATCTTTGTCAAAATTTTCCACCCACTGAAAACCGTTGTAAGGTAAAAATTCTGACATTGCCCACCCATATAAATTATTACCGTCTAAATTTAAAAGATATATTGAAGGTTTTTCGGGATTGTATGCTTCCATATATTTATTATTTGCTTCAGAATATCTATTTAAACAAACCGATATTCCGCCCCTTACCCCCTTTTCTACAAACATAATCATGTCAATGTCTTTTGAAATTTGTAATTTACATTTTGTATACTTCAACATGGCATCCCACGTGTACCCAGGCATAGTATAATACCATGCGGGGTCCAACCCATAAGTTGCCATGCTTTTTTGACGAAAATTTTCAAAAACGTCTGCCAGTAATAAAATATCTGTTTTCAAATATAGGACCGCATACGATCCCAAGTTTGTAATTTCGAATGATTCCCAAACATTTTATGTGTGAGCATATTTCTCTTCTGTTATGTATTTATGATTTAATTTATTATAGAATTCTTCTCGTGATGGTAACTCGGTGTCGTTCAATTTTTCCATGCTATCTACATAATCATATGGAAATTTCCCTTCCTGGTGAGAAGAGCGAATTTCTCATCATTTGAATGAATAAATTCTTTTTTTTTAATTTCCAAATCATTTTGATCCAATGTGGATACTAATTCATCCATCGATGTTCCCATGAATCGAAAAGAATCTATAAATCGAAATTTAATTTGTTTCAGCATCCTTCTGTGTGAAGGAAATGTATTTCTCTTTATTTGAGGGAAGTATGCTCACACAGCCTTTTTTGCGATATCTCTTATTATGAAGTGAATTATGAAAAGTAATGGGTACCACGAATAATTTTCGAAAGTTGACATTACAGGAGGCTTGGTGTGCAAATCCGCGGAACGCCTCCGTATAGTGATCATGATCGTACACAATAACATCTTTGGGGGCGAACGGTTTTTCGCAAATATGACAAGTCGTTGCAGCACCGATATTATTTAAAGGCACTGTCATCGGCTCAATATTCTTTATTTTTGATTCAACAAATTTTGAAATATCAGACAACTCATCGGCAAACTATTTCATACAGTATTAACCTCGATAGCTTTTGAAATGAGAAAGACTGTCCTCATAGGAACACTTGAAGTAGTAGCCTGCACTGAAAGGTATAGTTTTTGGTATTTTGTAATTTTGTTAGATATGCTTTCGTTGCATTTTCCAACAGTGACTCAAAATCAGCAAAAATTATAAACGGACATTTTGGTTTATAAACATAATTTCGAAATTCCAGTCGAATTTTACAGTCATTCACTTTTTCGCACAAAACAGTATGATCATTCAATTTTTGCTGACTTGAAAAATAAATGAGACATCTATCACGAAAACTTTTGTCCTCTATGATTACTCATTTGTTTTGAAAATAGTCTAGACGACATGTAGTCGATCCAACAATAATGGAATTCAATTTCAGTCTCGTCATCATCATCAATTGGTGGAGCCTCATAATCATTCAATTTTGGAAAATATTTGTCTTGAATTAATAACAAATTAACATGTCTGTCCCGTTGTGTTGTCGTGAGTCTGGCAGGTACTACTACATATAATGATTTTTCCTTTGCTTGATTCAATTCTGAAGTGAAAACATTTACAGAAATGATATTAAGTTTTTCAAATTTGGAAATTTGTTGTAAATCCATTGGAGTACTCAAAACTGTAGAATAGTGTGGATATTTTGACACTCTTTGTGGATGTTTTGCTACAGGATACAAGGCGCTAATAAAACTCCAAAAGAAACACATTTCGTCATCGTTTCGTACATTAATGCATGCCTGCTTCCTTGCGATTTCTTGCGACAGCTGAATGAAAGAAGAACCGTAACCAATTACATATTCATTTATTGCTACTTCCAACAAAAGAATTCTACTCAAAGCCCACACCGACAGTTGTTCTTCAAATTCGCCTAACTTATTTAATATAACATCCACAGCCACATACCAAGCAGTCAAGTCCGTACCTGAATCGATAACTTTATTTGGTGTACTGAAATATTTACGATCAACAATTTCCCCATCATTCGATTTCTTAATAAAATCCCCTGAAAATGTGAAATTTACTGTGAGACATGACATTTGTTTTGAAATTTTGGAAAGCTCACGTTTGAATAATGAAAAAGCATCACCTAGAAACTTTTTAGGATCTTTATGAGTTAAATTGATGATTACCCTCGTTGTTATTCTATGATTGAAAACATTGTTAACAGTTTGCCACTTCACCCTGGTGCTTCGTCGTTTCAAACCCGAGCCTATATGTTCATTATTCATCATTTTGATAATCACTTTAAAGCGTTTCAATTCACCAATTTTTGTAATTATTTTCTAGAGCCACTAACTAGAACGGTACCTGAGGGTACCGTTCGGGTTGCGAAACGCCAGAATGATATATGTTTAGTGTACATGGATGATATTATTGTATACTCAACATCCTTACAAGAACATATAATCAACCTGAAAAAAGTTTTTCAGAGGCTACGCGAAACAAACTTGAAAATTCAGGTTGACAAATCAGAATTTCTCAAGAAAGAAGTTTCTTTTCTCGGGCACATTGTAACATCAGAAAGTGTTAAACCAAATCCGGATAAAATCAAAGCTATTATGCAATATCCCATCCCAACAACTACGAAACAAATAAAATCATTTCTTGGACTTTTGGGATACTACCGTAAATTTATTAAAGACTTTGCCAAAATTACAAGACCATTTACACTTTGTCTGAAAAAAGGCGCCACAATCAAGCATGATGGAAATTTCATCAAAGCTTTCAACCATTGCAAAACTCTTCTGACAAATGACCCAATATTACAGTACCCAGACTTTGACAAGCCTTTTAACCTTACTACAGACGCCTCAAATTTTGCAATTGGTGCTATTTTATCACAGGGCCCTATTGGTTCTGACCGTCCCGTTGCATATGCATCTAGGACACTGAACGACGCGGAGCATCGTCAATGCAACTATAGCATAATAGAAAAAGAACTTTTGGCTATTGTATGGGCCACGAAGTATTTCCGCCCCTACATTTTTGGTAGAAATTTTTTTATTTATACTGACCACAAACCACTTCAATGGCTGATGTCTTTAAAAGAACCAAATTCAAGACTCGTCCGTTGGAAGTGGAAATTAGAAGAGTTCGACTATCAAATTATGTACAAAAAAGGAAAAAAAAACACCAATGCAGACGCCCTCTCAAGAATTGAAATCCACGCCAATGAAGTAGAACCACAGCCATACAGTGCGAGGACAAATCTAGAAGATATTGAAGAAACCTCCCCGTTTTTACAATATATGAAAAAATTCAACATTACACAGAAACACCCAGAACAAGACAACATCTCATTATCTAACAACCTTGACGAAACCCCGAACGAAGCCGAAATCGGAGTAGAAACCGACACATCGAGCTCAGTACAAGAAAATAAGATTCAAGAATTGATTTCAAACCCCGAGGAACCTGATGAACCCGAAGAAAATAATGTAACTGTACATACAAATGCTGAAAATCCCGTTCAAGAAATCAACCCAAGTGAATCACCTATCAATGTCTTTAGAAATCAAATCCACATATCAAAATCAACCTTACCAAGAAAAACAACCAGAAAAACGCTATGGGAACCAAACATAAAAAAAATATGGAACATATACATAGTAAACAATGACCTTTCTCCAAAAATAACATTTTTCAGTGATTTTGGTCAGCCTAGAAAAACTTATGCATTTTATTTCAATGATGACGAATCGAACAAAATGTACGAAAACCTTTGCACTCTAATGACGCAAACTTTCAAAAACCACACATTCAAATTAATTAAATGCAATTTGAAACTTGAAAATATAACAAACGATGACAGACAGAAAGAACTATTAGCCTATAATTATGAAACAAAAACAAACCATCGCGGAATTCAAGAAACAATACAACAAATTAAGAAAAAGTACTATTGGCCCAACCTTGCTAATCATGTCAAGAATCAATCAACAAATGCGAAGTATGTCAAATATCTAAATATGATAGAAACACACCAAAAATAAATTTTCAAATAATACCAACACCCAAAAAACCATTTGAAATCGTTCATATCGATGTTTTTCAAGCCAACGGTCATAAATTCCTTACGATAATAGATACAACAAATCATCTAAAAGAACAATTCGTTCAGGCCAGTCTCAACACCCTACACAGTAGCTTAATGGACTGACACCTATCAGAAAACAACTACTCCCCTGGCTAATACCACGAAGGGCGTTGGATTATATTCGACCGGTGTCAGTGCAGGATTCTTCACTGAAGTTATTCCTGCATATGCTGTTGGCGATACAACTGCCGCAATAGATTTTCAATTATTGGAACACACTTGCAGACCGGTTTCGGGCTGTTTGGCCACTCGTCAGTGCAAGATAGTGTATATCATCAACATAAAGTCGATGATTTCCGATAATTGAAAATCGAATTCCGTCAGAGTATCATTCCTCGAACTAAGCTGAAGACTACAACAAACAACAGGTTTGTCGTCGCTCCATCTGCCTGTGAACGAGTTAACCAACTGCATATCCAAATTTGCCCAATTCCTCGTAAAAGGAAAGAAATCTTTCACGTATAGTCAGTGGGCATACTTGAAGACTGGCTATAAATCAAATCATCTAAAAGAATAATTCGTTCAGGCCAGTCTCAACACCCTACACAGTAGGTTAATGGACTGACACCTATCAGAAAACAACTACTCCCCTGGCTAATACCACGAAGGGCGTTGGATTATATCCGACAGGTGTCAGTGCAGGATTCTTCACTGAAGTTATTCCTGCATATGCTGTTGGCGATACAACTGCCGCAATAGATTTTCAATTATTGGAACACACTTGCAGACCGGTTTCGGGCTGTTTGGCCACTCGTCAGTGCAAGGTAGTGTATATCATCAACATAAAGTCAATGATTTCCGATAATCTGTGTGTAATACATCTAAGTTTTCTTTATACATACACACTGAGTGGTTGTAGATGTCAGTTGAATTGGAATTCTTGAATGATTTTATTATATCAGTTATTTCTTCTTCTGTTGGAGGATAGATGAAAAGTGGATTTCCATTCACGGTAGTAGGGGATTTACCTAGATGTGTCGAGAAATGAGCTGTCGAGGGTGGAATTTCATTGATTATTTCATTTATTTTATTTCATTTCAATTGTTAAATTATTCAGCAGATATCATCATAGTTGTCTTTTTTTTATGTTTCCTTCCTGTATTGGTGTTGATGTGCTCCCAGATAGCTTTTGGTCTATTAGACGACTCGCGAATATTATTCAGCGCCACTTGCTTTTTCCTATTAATAAGTAGTTGTTCATACTCGTATTTCTTTAATTTGAATTGTTTTTTAATTCTTCATTGGTGATTTCTGTCTTGGCTTTTATAATGCTAACATCGACTATAGCTTCTTTATTTCTCCGGTAATTATCACCCTTCACCTTGATTAACGTGAAGCTCATTTCGTGGTAATATTGAAAAATATTCATAAATATTTTAGTGCATTCATTGGAATCTGTTATTTCATCTAAAACAACCCAATTTTCTGCAGAAAGGAAATTTTTAAATGATTGCTTATTTTCATTGTTTTTGTTGAAAACTAATTAACTAGTGATATTCGCCATTTCCAAAATATTTGTGAATTCAACCGATTGTGCTTTGTGATCGGATAGGTGCAACTCTATAACTTCTGCTTTATCGACAACGAAATTTGTAAAAATATTATCAATACAGGAGTGACCTCTTGTCGGTTCTATAATATTCCTTTCCAACCCAAAAGCTGAGAAAATATCAGCAACCTCACGACAAATAGTCGATTTCTCATTGAAATTAATGTTAAAATCGCCCCCAACTATTATTCGATACTTAGAAAAATTTTCCTCAATTTTGTGAAGACTATCATGTAGATGATCTTTGAAAATTGTTAAATTTCCTACTGGATTTCGATACAACACGGTCACTACACATTTCAACTCGTACACAGTGCAAACACTCATTTCAAAATCTTCTTCAATGCAGAGATTCATTAAATTAAATTGCTTCCAAAGATACTAACCTTTCATATAAATGCAAACCCCACCATGGGTTTTATTTTTCCTAGTGAAATAACAAGATAATTTATAATTATTTATATTATAAAAAGCTACTTCTTCTTCCTTTAACCAGTGTTCGGATAAAATGACGATATCTATATGTAGTTCATTTAGAGCCATTTCAAGTTAATTCAATTTGTTCCTAATACTTTGTATATTCTGATGTAAAATTGTTATTTTTTTTATTGACTCCATTTGGGGCTTTTCGTCGGCTAATTGTCCAGAGTAATTTGAGAGAGCCTTGGATATAAAAAATGTTCATTATTATCAGTTATCTTTTGCGTTTCCTTTCTATTACTTTCAGAAACTCCGTCGTCAAAAGTACAGTTTTGCCACAATTCATCATACAGTGAAATAGTGTTCCGATGGGATATTTCCTCAGCAGATGCTTCTGGCTAAATTGCAATAATTGAAGATCGAATTTGACTTACTTGAGAGTCTTGAAATATGTCATTTATATGATTCACTAATCCTTTTCCTACATGAAATACACCTAATTTGTTTATATAATAACCATCTTTTCCGAAATTTGATCTCCTTAATACGTAGTAACAATCGAAGACACACTTTTTATCAATTCCTCTACTATGTATTTCTTTGAATAAGGATAGGTTTCCTTCGTATTTGGCATAATTTAGTTCTTTTCGGTTTGTAAAACCATATGGTTGTGTAATTATAAGAGGACGTGTGTGTTGTACTTTCATAAGAAAATTATCTACTAATTGCTTATTTACTGATTGTGGCCATAGAATGACTATGTCTTCTCGATTCAAATGTTTGGAATTATCAATAGCAGTATTAATTAATTCAAAATTTGAAGCATTTGGTTTTAAAATTGATTGTACTTCAAATTCTTCTTCGGTTTTTTTCAGTGTGGAGATTAGACCTCTTCGATTTTGACCTGCCACAATAATTATTTTTCGTCTATTTGTAACTGTTACATTTTTATTAAATAACAATTTTGCTATGCAAGTATTTTTTACATGAATATTGCTCTCCGTTTCTTTTACCAATTCGCCAGCATCTCCACCACTGCTTTCGGACGTCATTGTAGACTGGTGTTTTGTATTTATCATCGTTTGGGTGCCTTGGGTTTTTTGTCGTTTTGTATCTTTTAAATCTTTTAAAAACCCATGCAGTTGTTCACGAACCTGCTTTTTGAGTTTATCAATAATTTTTTGTTGTTCGTCAGATTGCTTGGTGAGTTTTTTTTCCATTTCTAATGCTTCCTGCATCAGGACCTCTTTTTCTGATTTCAATTTATCAATAAAACTTTCTTTCCAAGCTGTTTCATCAGTAAGGTCACTGATTGTTTTTTCCAACAGCTCCATATCTTCAACTTTTCCTAATTGTTCCTTGTCTGCCATGCAACATATCATTTTGTTGTTGCCCAACAAGCGAATTTTGTTTTTCATTTTACTAAGGCAACTTTTATGAATGACACTGAGACACTGTGTGCACACATAACAAGAAAAAACCTTCGTTTTACAGCTTTTAAATCCTTTTACTGGGGAGCTCATATTGGCACGTCTTATTTCGATGAGTTCACTCTTACTTATTCAGATCTTCAACTCTTCAGATTATTCAGATTATGAAAGGATAAAAACCGCAAAAAAGCAAGAAACCTCAACCCGTCCATAAAAATTATCCTACAAACAATAATTCACAACTATTTCATAATTATTGATTGCCCTGTATTTTAGCAAGAGTGCACACACCGAGGAAATCAACTTATGAAAACACTCAATCATTTTCTGTCCATCAAACTTCCCAATAATTCTTTATTCGCTTGTATGTTTCAATTTTCACCCACACAAAATAAGGTTTGTGGAATACCAATCAATCATTGGTGAAAAGTAGTGTTTTTACGTAGAAATGACAAATCAACGGGCCAAATATTTACTCTCCGGGAATCGAGTACTTATTGATTGAATATATTAACTTTTTGTACAAAAACTCTAAATATTCGTAAACAATGTTTATTTCAATTTCTGCGCCCGTTGAAATAGGACCAATCTCTGCAAAAACAAGTGTTTCAGTATCGAAACTTTCAATAATGAAGTCAACCAGAACATTCTTGTATGTATATTAATATTAAGTATTATCAATATATAGATTGCTTTGTAACAAACCATAGACACTTTCAGTTGATATGACCCTCAAAAGCCATTTTTGAATAATTTCATAACCAATCACGTGTTTATTTCATAATGTGTCATTAAGATTGAATTTCCAGCAAGAGAGGCATCAAGAGTTCATTTCCAAGTCGGTTTCTTTATACAGATTATGAAGAACGTGCTGGGAATCGCACGTTGAAAAGAAAGACATCGTTAATCCTTATATTACAAGAATTTCAACTTTCAATTTTTCAAGTAATACTTCTTTACGCGCGCTTGACTTGGGGAGTGAGCTGGTGAATGCATAACGAGAGCGTTATGAAAAGTGTGATCGGGCGAAGCGAACGGAAGTTGAGAAAGAGGTACAAATTAGTGACGATAGAAAAAGAGAGGGTTACGTTTTGTATATTATTGTAGGGCCAAGGATGCAAGCACACATTCACGGAATACTCCACATGTTATTCAATTTGCTGAGTAATCTTGCTGAGCGAATTCCAAATATATATCACAATATGCATCAAATTATTACAGGTTTGCCAACAGTACGAAAAGTGTTTCGGAAATGTATTGTTCTTATCCTTCAAAATGACATGAAGAATTAACGTAATAAGATTTCAAATTACATCGATGAAAGCCATTTTTATGAAGCTACCACACTACCAAAAACAAAAAAAAGGCAGTAGATGTTCTCTGCCTTCAAATTTATCTCTACATTCAGTTTCGCGGCGGGTATTGTTGGTATCATAATGTATAAACTTGAATCGAAAATTTACACTTCACTGATTCAGTTATCTGGATTATTAGCAACAAAATGTATTTGGTATATTTATATGTTCAAGTTAAATATTTTCATTACAAAAATTATGGTCAACTCTCACGTACTGAAGAAACTGTGAAAATGTTGATTCCCAAAACATTCGATCATTTAATAATTTGAATAGACAGGAAACTGGGTTATAAACATATTTTTCACTTCCAAACAGTAAAACTGTTGCTCAACCACCTCAATAGTAAATCTACTGCAAAAACAGTAGATCTGGCAATACAGAACCCGGCGCTCATGCAGTGGATTGATTCGCAATGCACTGCGGTGACTAATATAATTGGACTTTCTCGTTCGCGGCATTGTGAATGACACTGTGATGGATATTACTAACTCTGCTCCTATTATGGCATAACATATATTCATGCATGCACAATCATAAATGTTATTATAACCTCATTTTGTACGCAACATGACAACTGTCATAACCTAACGAGCGAATGTCGTCAATTTGATAGATATTCCTTGTGTTCTATCAGGACATAACAATTATCTTTGCTCGTACAATCATGAATATCATAACTTCAATGTGTGCATCATGACAACTGTCAAACTAAAAAACCACATATCGTCAAGATGTATAATCCTAAATTTTTTCCCGATTTTTTTATTTTTTCAATATTAATTCTGCTATTCCAGGCGGTAACAACAAATAATCATGAGAATCGGTGCAGCCGGTTTTGAGTTATTAGTGGTAACTCATACGATTGGTACTTGGTTTTAAGTATTTGAAAAACTAATAGCAGACCTACCTCAAACGTTGCAAAGTCAAGCGTCGACACTGACCACGAAAAAATATTTTTTCTGTCTTTCACTTTCATCCTATGATGGATATTGAAAACATAAGCCTTAGAATCAATTTACTTTGTGCCGTTCAGTAACTACACGGTCTAAAAAGCGTAATCTCCATCAAGAGTCAGTCACACAATCATTTCAGCACCGCTCTAACATTTCAATACCACTTTTGTAGAACGATTTATCTTTTAATTCAAAAAAAGTTTCAGTTTAAGCAATAATCACTTCATTCGAGCTAAATTTCTTACCGGTGAGAATTTTTTGGGTCTGCGAACAGCTAGTAGTCACTGGAAGCCAAATCTGACAAATACGGTGGATGTGGGAGCAATTCGAAGTTCAATTCATATATTTTTGCCATTGCTTTGATTGACTTGTGACACGGTGCACTGTATTGGTGTTCTTTGCAAGTTCAGCCTTATTACTGTCTCATTTGGACGTCCAATGCGTTCTATATCATCGATGTAACTACGACCACTTTGAAGTCAGCGCCGACATTTCTGATGGAGCTGATTCCTCATAACACTGGTGAACAGATCGCTGTGAACAGAAATAATGAATCCAGCAAATAGGTCAAGTAGAAGCTATTAAAATTGCGATAGGCTGGTATGATGTTCAAACATTATCAAGAATTGGTCGATTCTTACTAAACGAGGCAAAACTGTGGTTTGAACGTTGAAATCCTCATAACAGAAACTGGGCAATTTTTTGTATCCATCTTATCGAAGCGTTTCCACCAAAAAGAAACCTTGGTCGTATGTTAGAACATACAGTTGAATTCTCAAGTGCTTTCGTAAACACTTATGAATCGTATGTACAAGAAAAATCAGCAATATTAAAGAGTGTACACACAAAATGGGGTGAGATTGACTCAGTAGAATCATTCGTTTATGGAATATCTGAACCCGTAACAGGCAATGCTGCTATGAATGCTAACTGTCGAACTATTTCTGAGTTATTAGTGTTTTTGTCCTCCTTTGTAAAACTTCCTTGTAGCAATAAGTACCAAATTTCCTGGACGCGACACTTTCTCACTTAAGAGGAAATACCTCTTTCCTGACAGACAAACAAGTGGATCTGCTAAAGGGCCTATAAAATGTTACCGGTGTGGCAAGAATCAGGATTGTGCCTGTAGCTCACAGTGAGTTAGCGAATTCTGTTGCTTAAACATTGAAAAACAGTGTTGTGTTACGGTCGAAAAATACTTCACTAGGATTGTTTTTTTGTTCTGCTGTTTGTGGATAGCTGTGGAAATGAATTTCAATAATCTTTTCCTGGCAGACAAACAAGTGGATCTGCTGGAGGGCCTATAAAATGTTTTCAGTGTGGGAAGATGGGGTATGGGAAGGCAAATTGTCGTGCCAAAAATCCAAAACCATCATATGACAACCAAAGTTTCTCTATCAGTCAACATGAAGTGTAGAGTTCATCAAAAAGTTCCATTTTTGCGCCAAGACGGGTCACAATGTTTCAAATTGTTTCACGAAAACTGCAATTGAGAAACGACACAATATCAATTTCTGTACAGCTGTCCAAGAGCCTGTAGGTTCAACAAAAGTTGTTATTGATTGCCACCAGTTCTGGGCTTTGATCGATACTGTAGCTAATGCATTGCTAATTTCTGATAAATTTTCACGTTTCTTTGAAAGTGAAGTTATTCCATGTAGCATGATCCTAAAGGAACTCACGAATGTCACCATTGAGGCTACTAAAAAATTCGCAGGTCATACAAACATTTCTGGGATATTTTCCAGTGAGTTATGTGTTCATTGTCGATGGCATTCATAGAATTTCTGAAGGATTTAGTTCTGAGTTATCTGAAGTCGATGTTCCAGCCGAGTTCCGCAGTGATTTAAAGTGATTCTTCGAGATTTCGCCGGTATGAATATAACTGAAAATAAAGTAGGAACTGTCAATAATATATGCCTGAAAGACATTATCGTTAACCATACTCCCTATCGCCTGGCTATCAATGGAATGGAGACAGTTCGAGAAATAACAGAAGATTTGATGAGGAATAAACATTATGAGATTAAGCGAATCACCGATTGCCAGTCCTGTGCTTCCCAATATGCGTGGATTTTCGCAAACTCAACCGCTTCATAATTGAAGATCGCTTTCCTCGACTAATTGGCCACACTGAGCAAGGGACGTTACTTCACATCTTCGGATATGCCTCACAGTTTCCATCAGATACCGATCGAGGAGGGATTTATTCATAACAATGCATTCGTCACGCCGGACGGCCAATTTGATTATCGGCGAATGCCGTTCGGGCTTGCCAAGGCACCGGCTGTATTTCAGAAAGCGGTTAACTTAGCCCTCGGTAATATGAAGGATTCGATTACCCTAGCTTATTTTGACATTCCGATCCCTAGTGCGACTCCGGAAGGAAGATTCGAAAATCTTCGGCATGTACTCGAGGAACTTTCTACCGCAGGTTTTTCAAATATCAAGATATGCCGTTTTCTTCAATCATCCCTGGAATACCTTGGGAGAAAAGTATCAGGTGAAGGCATAAGAATCGGAAAAATGAAAGGCAGAGAAAAGCTGAGGTCTTTTCCTGATTTAATGAATACAATTTTCCATTGCAATTCAAGCATTGATTTTATTTTACAGATTCTTCTTCAAGTGAAAAAGGCTTCGAGAGCGTTACCTTGTCAGGAAAGCCGTGTGAGAATTAATCACCCGATGAGGAATATCTTATTGAACCGCCGTCGGTCATGGGAAGCTCGTTCACTCGTTCACTCGTTATATGTGATTTACTTCATGTGAAAAGGGAATAAAAGTGTGACCAGTGTTTGTTTATATCAATAGATTATCTTTCCACTGGTCCGGCGTTACATTCTCTCTCGCCACACGGAGCTCGGATACCTTTAAGTTACATTATTATGTTGTGGTGTATTGTGATGCTCTCTGACGTGACGGCGAGTGTGCAGACCATTCTGTCGTGCCGTGGGGCGCTCTGACGTTATTTCGTCAATACAGTGATTGCCTTTGGCGTGTCACGACACACCTCGATACAGTAATATAATTCCGGCTTAAGTGTGTACTGTTTTGTTAACTACAGTATACATAACCTGTATTATAGTATGAACTATGTCTGACAGTGATAAGTTAGAAAGTGGAAGTGAGTAGCCTCCTGCAAAGAAAACAAAATCACACTACTACACACTATCAAGCCATCAGTAAGTTATTTATACTTCATATTTTATAATCAAAATGTGCATTTATCTGTGCATCAAGCCCGCAAATATTTGGTATGTCTCAAGGATAAGTGAATGTAAAATCTTGGTAGATTAAAATTTACACAATTCTCATAGAATATAATATTTTTAAATTAATTATTTATTAATTTTAATTTAATTCTTACCAGAAATAATGCACTAAAACACTTGCTTGAAGAATAAATTTTCATAGAGACTGATGCTCATTTTCAACTTCACGAAGAAAAGTGATATGAGCTTTGTTGTTGACAATGATTTTACGAATCGAAATGTATGATATAATATAGAGTGTTTCGTTTAAAAAAATATAATTTCATTAAATATTTTGAGAACGCAACTGTCATTTTTTTCTTTTTGGCATCGAGAAGGCCTTCAAAAATGCTACTAGTTTGCCCATTCAACCGAATTTGTAGCATCAATAACTAACCTGTTTAACTAGATTCACGTCAAAATTTTACAAAACCAGCTCTTACTAATATCATATCGTATAAAAATGCATACATTGAACAGATGCCCTGCAATGAGGTGTGTTAGAATACTCCAACCGGTGCTTCATCCTGGTATATGTATCCAACCGAAAGGATGTATGACTCTGAACTCACTCATATTCAGTGAAGGAACTTTCGAGATACCAGGCATCTAGATGCGTCTTCACCACGGTAACATGGGACTCTGCCGAAATGGATCTCCTTTTCCTATCTGCTTGTGAGTCCCTTTATAGACTATGAAGTAATCAAAGAATTCGACTCCAAGTCTAAGAACATGGACGCCAACTTAATGATCCCAACTGCCCTTCCTTCAACATCGAATCATGTTAATAAACCCCTAGGGGCTAGACGGTTCTGCTAGGAAGCGACTTATCGCCTTGTCAAGAGGGAGAATCTGCATCAGAAAAGAAAACTAACTCTCCATGAGTAGGTCAGCAAACGCTTATGGTCTAACGACGATTCACCTAATCCAGAGGCGAAGATATCATATTGGAAGGTTGGTGCGGTTATTGAGGTAGGAATCTTCCACATTGAACAACTGTGATCAATATTGACCAATCAACTGGTATCTCTTCAGTATGCCATTATGGCTGCCACAGAGAATATTCCAAGAATATGGTTAACAGGTACGATTTCAGAGCTTCATATTTTGACCTGAATGGCTGCCCGTTACCTTAGAGAATCAGGAGAGCCTCTCCTGGCTGTTAGTACCCTAGTTAGTTCTCTACGAAAAAATTTGATGTGTTTAAAAATTTTTCGAAAAAATTTTCTCCTGGTAATTTTTGCCTTGCTCTACCTTATATTTTCACTGCATGAGTATTTTCTGATACCGTGAAAGAATCGTTGCAACGAAACCATACTTTTTCGAATGATATATTCCTCAAATCACAAGAAATCTATTTCTTTTATATATATTTTTCAATTCTCCTTTATTTTATTTCAGGAGGTTCCACGTATGTGCCCAAATGATAATCCTACTAGCAGTAGGTGCCTATTCAACTGAAATACGTATACCAAATCCAACAGATACAGAAGAACCAGATTATTCGATAGTCGTTTATATTGTCGAGAAATTGTATCTCTACCCACTCATTTACCATTGTGATAATCGAACTGTGAACAGTGATCTGTTGATTCGAGTAAATAATGAAAACCATACCTATTACATAAGAAATTACGATTTGCCAAATATGAATAGTTACAGTAAACGTAGTGATAACAGATATATTCACATTATCGATTTGAGCTACCCATATGGTTCAGAAACCGACTATTTTGGATTCAAAAATATATACTCGAAAGACATTGTCATATTCCTAATCAGGCAGAAATCGGTTCCAGAAGTATTTTCCAGCAAATGGGCTGGTATAGGACTTATTGTGATATCATTAATAGACTCCAAGTTATTTACTTGCAGCCACCAAAACTCTCAATTCATTTGCAACTGGGAGCCAATTAAATCCGGAGAATTGAATCGAAAATGGATTTCGAAAGACCTCATTGATTTGACAGGACTGACATTCAGGGTTGGATATTCAGTGAATGCTCCATATGTATATAAAACTGAGTAAGTAACTTCAAGTCCAAAACATTAATTTTTGCATTTTATGAGTTTTCACTATTAAAAACAATGCAAAAACAACATCCACTATTTGAAACTGACCGAGGGTACTTTGAAAAATTACTACTCCAAAATGCTACGGTTGCCTCTTATCAGGCTCAACAAACTATTCAACCAGAGGAATCATCGTCAATCTTCATGAATACCCGCGCCGTCATCCATCTGCCAAGTAAGATTCCACCCTTGAAGGATGTATAATGATTCAGAGCCTATTCAATATCACTAACAGAATTTTCGCCTTTTTATTGTAGAAAACATCTGTCGTGATGAACTCCAAGGTTTGATCTGAGCTTTATGAAGCATCAAATGTTGCTGAGGTTGTACACTTTTCTGGTTTGGAACAGTGTTCCAAGCTTTTGAGAAACAGCATCTGCAATTCCAGCGAAATGTTTGTGCCAAGACATATATTGTCCATTTTAACCCCCAAAAAACGTATCAAAGCAGAAAGCAGAATTGTGTCAACTGACATTATTATATTCTGTTCGGCAAAAACTCATCTTTTTGGAGACAACCGATTCCTGGGTTTTTGTGGCATTGAATTGAACCTGGTTATTTTCACCCTAATTCGAAATTACTTCTAGATTCTCATTAAGATATTCAACCTCCTGCTGCCGTTGAAGCTGCCGCAGCTATCAGCAAAGCCATATATTGGATTATTGTTTTTCTCCGATAATTCGTTGATATACGATAAAAAGAGGGTTGGAAACAATATGGATCCCTGGGGAAACACCAGCGTTGATGGTGAAAGTTTGGAGAAGTATCATCGACGGCAACTCGCAGGAACCGTTTTTCAGGAAGCCATACACAAAAATGATCCGACAAGCCAGAGCATCGAAGTTTGGCCATCAATCGAAAAGAAATTTCCGGCATTGTGGATTCTAGTGATTTAATAGTGGGTGGTGTCTTTCCCAGAAAATCAACTATGGAGTGTGACGCAAATTGTTCAGCTAGTAGATTTGTTTTTTCTATGGCTGTTGTTGCAATTGAACCATCTGCGTGTGTTAGAGGTGGAATTGTGGATTTTGTAAAATTCTGATTAACAGCTTCAACTACCGACCAGAAGGATCTAGAACCGTTGGGATTGGCAAGCAGTGTATCCCTAATTTTCTGATTGTGAAATTCGTTGCTTTCATTTATCCTAAGTTTGCAGCTGTTGCGAGGATTAACGAACTTAGTTCGGTTTTCGGCACTGGGATTTTTGCGCCACTTCCGGTAGGCGAGATTTTTGGAGGCGATAGCTTGCTAGCAATTTTTGTTGAACCAAGGTTTGCCGTTAGAAGATCGCTTCACTGTAAAAGGAACATATGCATCCATGGATGCTAATATAACTTCCGTGACTTAAGAAGCACAAGTTGATGGATCTTCAGGACTGAAACAAACATCTACCATAGGGAAATTATGGAAATGGTCTTGAAGATCCTCCCATTCAGCTGATCTGTAATACAAAACTTTGCGCGGGTTAGATTGTTCCCCAACATTTATCGGTAATTCACTCAACACTGAAATGAGTTTGTAGTCAGTTAATCCCGATGAAGACCTTACGGTGACTGTATAAATTCCTATATTGGTTGTTCGGTATAGATCCAAAAGAATAGTTTATTCTCAGGGTCAGGAATCCTGGTTGGCTTATTCATAATCTGAGTAAGGCCGCTGCTTATTGCAAAAGCCTCAGCTTCGCGACCTTGTTCGTCGTTGATATTTGAAAATTTGAGCCATTCCATATTGTAGACATTGAATATAGAAATTTCGGCACTGGGATGATTGATTTGCAGAATGTCAATGTTGTTTGCAAGTGAAGAGAATAGTTCCCTATATTGTGTATCGCTTGGTGGTCGAACTCAGCATATGAATTTGGTGATCTTCTGTGATATTATTTTGAATCACAGAACATCAATATTTCAATTAGACAAATGGGTTTGAATATTTTTTTAAACTTTTTGTAGTGTTTTCTCTGTATTTTTTGTTCCGTTATATATACACATAAAACATTAAGATCTCTTGAATTATAGTGAGATCGGAAATTTTGTATTGATACTGAATAAATTATGTTCGAAAAATTGAATTGTCAACTATAAATTAAAAAATCTTTGAAAAATTTCCATGGTCCCCAAAAATTTTTAAATCTTCGAAGCTACCCTTAGATTGCAATATATCATAAACAAGTGGTAATTAACAGCCTAGTATTTGCTTTCAGAGATATTGAAGTAAAAATTTTCGTAAGTTATTATTCGCTATTTGTCATTCCCACTGTTGAAATTGATTTTCACACCAAAAATTTTACATAAGACGCGTTTCACCACACAGTTGTTTCTTCAGTTCTCGTTTAGTAAATAGAAAGGTCAAGTTGATTCAAAATGTATAAACATTTTGCCAATAAAAATTTAAAAAAGTTCACTAGGAACGATAGCTGTCAGTGGAACTCTGAGTTGAAGATGTCTACGTCAAATTTCAGCTTTCATTGTGAGATTTTCACTTTCACAGTTCAAAAAACCGCAACATGTGTTTCACTATACAATAGCTTTCTCAGGCTGTTCATACGTGCCTAAAGGCAGAGTGCTTAGTCCACAAAAATCAAATGTAAACGAGACGGTTAGACGAGAATCGTGATTTGTCTTTACATGTAGCTTTCACTGCAATAGTCGAAACCAAAACCCAAATATGTATGTATTGGCTATAATTGTTGGAAGTGGCGAGTCCATTGGCAGAGAATATCAGACTGGAGGCCGTATCGTTGACGACACCTCCATAGTATTAAGCCACGGAAACACAGAACTGTACCTGAATATTTTTGCAACATGTCAATAGCGGGAGCATTCACAATGGAGAAGTAGGTCCACAACGAATTCCTTTTTTTTGACGTGATAGCGAAAAGGGCCGACAACAAAAGAGAAACATATGCATACTGACAACCAACTCATACACGACAATATCTGAATTACGAATCCAACTACCACCAAAGGAAGAAATCATCAAGACCTGATTGATCGTGCACTCAGGGTCTGTAACACGAAATTGAGTCTTGACAAGGGACTTGGCCACAACTGGAAAAATGTTCAACAGAATGGTTACTGGGACCTTACGTTAGAGGACTGTTGAAAAAATAAGAAGAACTGCATCTAATTACAGCATTAGAACCACCTTCACATAATAATAATAATAATAATAATAATAATAAGCAGGGATGGCCACTAACACCCTGGGCCTTTGTTGAGTTGCGACAACTCTTACCCGAGCAACCGGACCGGCAGCCCCGGCACAGACGGCAAGGAGAACTCTATTCTCCCTCCGGTGCCGGCCGTGCTCTATTCTCCCTCCGGTGCCGGCCGTGGGTCCACACGGCTAACCACCCGGTGGACTCAACACTTGGTTCCCAGTGATCAAGGAAGGGGCCCCCACAATCGACCCGCTCAGAGGGGTCAGAGGCAAGGTGGTGGGTCCCATAACGATGATTTTCTTACTAATGACAACCTTGGCAATAAAAACGGACGCTTTGAGTGGACGCATGAGCTAAGAGATAGTTTTATGCATTGCCCAAAACCTTAGGGATTATGTACCTTATCTTCGGCGCCAGGACTATTTAGCTCCTTCCCAACCTGTTAATGAAGTGGTAGAAGTGACAGTTCTACCACCCGTTGGCACGGCTGGAGAGGAGACTCGCACCATACCACCAATGGAGACGACAATCAAAACACGCAGGGCGCTCCACAGAATCAGGCCCCTGAATCCACAAGAACTGGCTTGTTTGGATGAGGAGGTTCATAGTGTTCTAACAGAAGAGGCTGACATCTGGCAAATCAACACCACCGTGTGTAACGTCGTCCAATCGGTTTCCGAATCGGAAGGACGAAATCCCGGCCTTGCGGTTCAGGAGATTGAACGGCGTGTACACAAGATGGAGGCTAAGATCACGTCGGCGAGACAACACGCGTCTCGTATCCAATGTGTGATGGATTACAGAGCGGCCAACAGGCCTTTCACGCCCGCAGTGTGGCGAATAGCCGCCAAACTACGACGTATCCATCACACTTTGAGTCAAGGTGTGCTGCTGACCACCAAACAGCCCTGCCTTGATAGGATACGAATGCTAGTGGCTGCTAAGAAGTCACTAGTGAGGCGAACGAGAGGTATCGCGGAAAACCTTAGGTTCCGCGAGGAACCTTCTCGCTTATTACAAGAGCCTCTACGTGTTGTGGATAATCCGCCTACCGCTGATCAGGTGGAATCCTTCTGGAAGGATATCTATGAACACCCGCAGCCACTCAACTTAGACACTCCAACCCTAGCGCAGTTCGAAACTTTCAACAGAGAGCTTCGACAGCCTGAGCTCAATGAACTGCGCAACCCGATAACCCTGGATGACGTTCGAAGAGCCCTTGTGTGTTCCAAAAACTTTGCTGCTCCAGGCCCAGATGGGCTGGACACTTATTGGTGAAAAAAACTACCAAGCACCCAGCGCCATCTGGCCAGAGTTTTCAACACATGGATGGACGGAGAGCAGCCGATTCCGGTTTAGTTTGTCGAGGGGCGAACCGTTCTTATCCCCAAAAGCAGAGATTTGTCGATTCCTAAGAATTACAGACCGATAACATGCTTGAATTCGTGTTATAAGTTGTTTACAAGCATCTTATACACACGAATACTCACCGCAATTGACCGAGTGTTCGAGCGGATATATGAGCAGAAAGGGGTCGAAGAGAGGAGTCGCTGCATGTGAAGAGAACCTGTTCATCGATAGATGTGTAACGCAGGACTCGATACAATATAAGCGTAACCTCTCTATGGCCTGGATCGACTACCGTAAGGCATTTGATACAATTTCGCTCATCTTGCATTTGCTCAGATGCCTTGCGGTACCCGACAAAATAGTGAAATGGATTGAACAACTGATACCACTTTGGCGAACTTGCTTTACCATAACATCTGGTAAAGCAAGAGTCCAAACAGGTTGGGTCACTTTCAGAAGGGGTGTATTTCAGGGTGATTCCCTCAGTATCCTCCTCTTCTGTATCCCACTATTGCCATTATCCGTTCCACTCAGAAACACTCGAGGGTAGAACTGTGGCACCCCCGGAAACCGGAGGCACAAGGTCACCCATTTGTTTTATATAGAGGATCTTAAACTTTATGCCTCTGGAGAGAAGGATCTTCATCAGTCCTTGAGGGTGGTGGAAGAGTACACGCATACTATCGGTATGAAATTCGGGATAGACAAATGTGCAACGGTCCATCTCAAAAGAGGACGATGCGTACACTACGGAGAGGATGTGCAGCTCGTAGATGGAAGCATCCTACACCCTCTGGATGCCGGATAGACGAATACTTTCCTCGGGGTGGATCAATGCCACTCACAAGAGGTAACAGCAGTGAAAAACTCTCTCCGCGGCAAGTATCAACACAAACTTCGACAGATCTGGTCATCGGAACTGTCGGGGAAGAACAAAGTTGCTGCAACAAATATGCTTGCCGTTCCAATCTTACTCTACTCGTTTGGAGTAGTGAAGTGGACTCGGGAGGAGCTGTATCAACTCGACGTAAAGACTCGAAAAATGATGCATCTCTATAGGAGTTTGCATCCCAAATCGTCCGTTCCATGGTTGTACTTCCCCCGACAACAGGGAGGCCGTGGACTTTTGAGTTTGGAGTGTCTACGTGACAGAATGGTACTGAATACAGGCTGTAAAGTCGTCAGGAGTTCGGATCCCCTTCTCTGCATGGTCCGTGACCATGAGAGAGCAGGAATTGCTCTGCCTCTTTAAGGCAGCTGCCCTGTCACCGAGTTGGAACCTGTTCAGCAAAAATCTCAGATAAAAGCCGCAGAGATCACCTTACTTCTGCGGAAACACAAGGATGAGCCAATGCATGGGGTCTTCTTCAATAACAGTGGGGACCTTGGCTTATCAAAGCGCCTAACCTTCACTTTTCTCAGGTCGAGTGGGCTGAAGTCGGAAACTGAGGGGTTTATCATGGCTTGCCAGGATGGTGACTTCAACACCTTAGTCTACCGCAGTCGCGTGATGGATATAGAGGTTCCTGACACAAGGTGCAGGGCCTGTCGCGAGGCGCCCGAGACCCTAATGCACTTGCTATCAGCATGTCCAGCATATGCGATCTCGGCCTATATCCATCGACATAACGCGGCCCTAAGAGTGCTATATTATCATCTACGGCACTCTTACGGTATTGACGAGACACCGGTGTTGCCCTACGCTCCGGGGGATATTGAATCCGTTGTGGGGAACGATACGTGCCGAATTTATTGGAACTATTCGTTCCCCATCCTACGGCTCATACAAGCTAATAAGCCTGGTGTAGTCCTTCTCGACCACCAGAGCAAGACGATATTTTTCATGGAGTTTTCAGCTCCTGGCGAGACGAATATCGTCCGAAAAGAGGAGGAAAACGGATAAAATATCGAGATTTTCTCTTCGAACTCCGCAGACTCTATCCAGACCACTCTGTCAAGATGGTTGTTCTGACTATTGGAGTCCTTGGTGGAATGATGTCCTCCCTACTCTCAAATCTTAAAATCATACCGGCTTGCCGCACGAAGGCAGAAATCTTAGCCGTACAGATGCAGAAGGCTGTCATTATTGGCTCACTGCGCTTGCTCAGGGCACATGATTCTAGGACCCAATGATCACTTACCCCACGGTGTGGGGAGTGGTCATTGGTTGATAATGCTGGCGTGCCCTCCCGAATGTATCGGGGCTTTGGGGATAGGGCCTGACAAGCGCACACTACGGTAAAAATAATAATAATAATAATGAGGAGAACTCTATTCTCCCTCCGGTGCCGGTTGTGGATCCACAGGGCTAAACACCCGGTGGACCCAACACTTGGTTCCCAATAATCGGACGTTTTGAGTGGACCGAAGAGGGTACATGGCGAGATTGCATTTTCTGAGCATGCCGCCTTTGTTCAATATTTTTACCTTCAGACATTACGCATGCGTCTAGACGTCGGCTCATTGAGCCACATATTCGCTCAAATATTCCTGGAGTCTCTCTGATTACCCTGCACGCATCGATGATGGGGTTTCTTAAGTCATCTACATCGTATACATGAGTACGATAAACCAAATGCTGTAAATGGCCCCAAATAGAGAAATCGTAAGGATTGAGATCCGGGGATCGAGCGGGCCAGTTCTGTAGTCTTCCTCGACCTATCCACTGATTTGCATATGTTTCAGTTAAATGCTGACGTGCTACTTGACTGAAATGGGCGGGAGCCCCATCATGCATAAAAAACATATCCCTTCTGACGCCCAAAGGAACTTCCTCCAGCAGTACTGGATGCATTTCTCTTAAAAATTGAACGTATGCCTCACCATTTAATCGAGGAGATAGGAAATGAGTCCCAATTAAATCATCCCCAATAACTCCGAGCCACACGTTAAGAGAAAACTGTTCTTGATGGTTGGTTTCGACAAAATAGCGTGAGGGTTTTCATCAGCTTATATGTGGTAATTATGAAAATTAATTATATTGTCCCGAGAAAAACTACATTCGTCTGTGAATTCTATCGTCTTCAGAAAGTCACAATTTCTTCTAATCATTTCCAGCATCCAATGCAAAATTCAAGACGGTTCGGAAAGTCTCGCGGTAACAGTGCCTGTACTCGTTGCAGATGGTAAGGGTATAAGAATTGTTCCTTTAAAATTCGAAATACCGTCATATGATCAACATTTAGCTGGAAAGCAATTTTTCTAGTACTGGTAGTAGGTTGTTCTTCAATCAAATCAAGTACTGCTTCCACAAGCTGTGGTGTTCGTACTTCTCGATGGCAACCACAATCCTGCGTTCTTTTGTCGAATGAACCATATTCTAGTAATCGTTGATGAAGTCAAGCAAATATTCTATGTGAAGGATGTTGCCGTTGAGGATACATTTCAGCATATCTTCTAGAAGCTTGTAACCCATTCCCCTGCGACAGACCGTAAACGTAATGCATATCAGCCATTTCCTCATTTGTGTATGCCATTTTAATAACAAGTGAATTATTGAAGTGACAAATTAAGAACAGAACAACAACACACAATTTCGAAAATTTACAAACTGACAGCGTCGTACCAATTTAATTGTCACTATCGGTAATAGCGCATTTATAACGATGTATCTCTGTAGTTGTTCCTAAAATAATTTTTTGCTACGAACTGGTTTATTTTGGGCAAAAAACCCAAGAGACATTTTAGTTTAGAATAAAACATGCTATCGGAAATAAATTTTTAAATGAAACAAATTATAAGACAAAAAGTTACATTGGAAATAAATTTTAGGGGTTGCGTCCTCCACTCAAACTTTGAGTTTGAGTAGAGCCTAGATGATGTTTGTTCCCACTCATTGTGACCCCATGTATTGATTTATTTCAATTTCAATTCATATTAATTTGTCTGCGTTTATTTCTTTCTTCGATTATTTTACCCATTATTTATTCATTTTTGCTAATTTTTTCCTTTTTCTTTTCAATCTTTTTCTATTTTATCTAACTCATTCGAATATTTTGGTCCGACATATTCAGAGAAGCGCAAAAAATAAGGTCCACTGTTTCGACAGTTTCCTTACAAACTACACTAACGCATTGCTCACTATATTTATAGGAAACCTTGATGCCAAAATTCATTGGCGGGAAGCTGTGGTCGCTTATATCGTTATCATCGCTACACTTCATCGTTTTACAGTGACAATGTGTGACAGGGAAGATCGTCTTTCTGTTGCATCTAACAAAACCCACACACTCAAGTTATTAAGTTTTTCAATGTAAAAGTCTAAGTGGCTAGATGTGGTAATAGTTTTCGTTTTCAAAGTTTTCAAACATATTCTGATCATTCAAAAACTTCCTCGATCTGCAAATCATACGAAGAGCTTCATTTAAACGATTTCTGCTCTATATAATTCGGTTTCTCGAAATCTTGTCATCAAAAATTGAAACTCGTTTTAGGATTAACATAACATAACATTTCAGTATATGTGATACTATATGATAATAGTGTATTTTTAGTGTAAAAATAGTTTTTAAAACGATACATTTTACATTATTTTGCAGAAAATCAGGACTGGCTGGCTCAGAAGTGAAATTACTTAAATTGTTGAGTAAACTATTACATTTCCGATACAAACTTATATCTTTCACTAACTACAAAGGAAATAAATATTCCGCAATGTTGAAACATGTAAGTGAACAATTTGTTGAATTACTCATTCATAGTGATTTCAAATCAATCGAAATATACTCTTTTACAGTTGGAAAATGGGTCGATTTGGTGGAGCATTGGTGGAATCAACCAAAATTTGTATAGAACAAGAATATATGATGTTATGAGATATACGACCATTGGAGGAATGACGGCAATGTTCTACAAACATAAAGAAACGCATCAACTTTCTATCTTTTCATTTCAAGGTTTTCAAATCATGTCATTCCTTGTCCTACTGGGCATAACTTTACTATTTTTGATAGAGCATATTTCGAGTAGTTTCTTCAAAAATGCTCGAAAGGACAAAATCAGAATTTTAATGGTGAGCATTTCAATAACGTATTGATCTGAGTTTAAAAAAGTTCCTAAATGTTTTCGTTCAATATACTTCATTGGTGTGGATTCATTTGATAGATAGAAATAAAATTATATGATGAAATTGACCTATACTTGATGAAAATCAATAACGTTTTCAAAAAACACTTTATTGTGAGATTTTCGATAAACAGTTTTACAAAAACGCAACACGTGTTCCCACTTTCCTTTCTGTGTGTTTCAATATTAATTTGTTTATTTCAGGTTATTGCAGCACCACTAATGGATCAAATCCATCCAGCAGGAAATATGTTCAGACAGAAACCTGTGAAGTTCGTTCTTTTGTTGTGGTGGTTTTCCTGTTACATTTTTTCGCTCACTTATAAGAATTATTTACTAGCTTCAATCATATATTCACCTGAAACGACCAGTAGTGTTTCAGATTTGCTAGAAGACGGATACAGATTCGAGGTAAATCATATCAACAAAAATTATTATTCCCAATTCCTTCGTATTTCAGTTCATATAACTGAAAAATGAAATTTTATTTTGCACTATATGAAGAAGGTATCTTTTGAGTACCAAGAGGATGAAGATTTATAATTTTGATCGCGAAATCTAAGCTTATCTGGAAATGCTACAAGAAAATTATTTATCTCAACCAACGTTTAACCGAAGTGGATAATTGTATAACGCTTTTGGGGCATTTATTGCTATTGGAAAAGACCTATTCAAATCATTTCATGCTCTATGTTTTCATAGTTTCATCGGAAGAATCACGTTTCTATAACGGTACTTTATTACTTTTGCGAAAATATCCTGGAATATTCAAATATTGTGTACTTTTTTTGGCAGGCTTGAGATATCTTTCAATTCAATTCACCACATCTGATTTTTTTCATTGAAAATGTACCAGAATAAACATTCCTCTTTTTCATTCAGATGGCATAACTTCTATACAGGGTCCTGCAACAGCGGCGCAGTGTTCCATATATCTATTTAGGAAACAGATAGGAATCTAAATTTCTATAATATTACCTTATTACTGAAGCTCGACAAAATAAAAATATTGGCGGTCGCACAGGGTGTTCAATTTTTTCTGGGCAGATCCCAACTGTGTTTTTTCAAATGGCAACCTATATTTTTTATCGTTTTTACAATTTCTAGATAGAAAATAAAAGACACTTTATATATATATATATATACATATATACATATATATATATATATATATATATATATATATATATATATATATATATATATACAGGGTGTTTGGTAGCTGGGTGCAAACCTTTAAGGGGGTGATACACTAGCCAATGTAGAACATATTCATACAAACATTTTTATTTTCTAGCGCGTTTTTGATTTTTAAGGGAACTTTTACGATTTTTAGTACAAAAACCCAAAATTGGTCATAATAACTTCGAATCTTAACAGAAATGTCCGGTTTTTTTATTTATTTTAGTAGTCTTATGTGTCCCCAATCGTAATAAAGTAGTTTGAAGCACCATTGTGTTCAAAAAAGTTATGTAAAGAGCATTTAAACTTTACAAAAAAAGAAAGAAAATAAAATATCTGACCTTTGATGCCAATTAAAAAAATAAATAAAATACATACAGGTATTCAGACACCTTCAAAAACATGCTTAGTTATTGCTCTTTTGTTTGAGGTATCATTTACCTAGGTAAGTCTTAAACTTTTTTAATTAGGGTACCTGAACCAGTTAAAGGTCGTAAATATGGATTTTTGTGGAATTAAAGAAAAACATGTTTTGTACTGTTGTACTGTTCAAAATGTCCTCCACCATTGCGTATACACTTCCTTCAACGATTTCGTACTTCAGTTGTGGTTACTTTCATTTGCATTTCCTGTTTCATAATTTCAAACGCTGCCTCTATTCGCTGAAGTAATTCTTCTCTCGTGGTGATTTCGTTTGTGTATACGAGTTCTTTCACCCGACCCCACACAAAAAAATCCAACGGAGTCAGGTCGGGCGATCTGGCAGGCCAGGGGATGGGTCCGTCTCTCCAGATCCAGTTGCCAGGAAAACAGCGGTTCGGGTGTTCGCGGACGCTTACATCCCAATGTGCTGGGTATCCATCTTGCTGAAATGTGATCGGCCTATCCGTGTCCAATGTTGACACTTCGGCATCATAGAGTTACATTGGCAAGTCGTTTATCATGAATTCGAAGTAATTTTGTCCATTCAAATTGTCAGGCAAAATGTGTGGGCCAACCAATGTGCGTCCGATGACCCCAGCCCACACATTTATTGAAAATTGTCTTTAGAAAGAAATCTGAAACAAAAATGCAATAAAATTAGTTAATTTAGGTAATTAAACACGTGTTGAACATGGGTAATGAAACAATAATAATAAAAATCATTTATTTACCTGTTTTTTCCAATTTGGATTGCTGTCCTTATCAGCCCATTCATGAAGGTTGTGGAAATTAGTAATTCCTTTCCTGGAGAACTTCGATTCGTCAGTCCAGAGCATGGACTTCAAGAACCACGCGTCGTCAATATCTGCGTTTAGCAAAAAACGGCAGAACCGTATCCGTCTCGCCGGATCCGTTTCCTCCAAGCCTTGCACATCCGTGCCGTGAAACGGATATTTCTTTTCGTTGTGCATCGTACTCCACACTTTCCATATCGAAAGTTTTAAATCTCTCGCTACAACTCTGATGCTGGTGGTAGGATCCGCTTCGAAGGCTGCGAGAATTTGCTCCTCAACATTGACATTATGTCTTCCTGGATTTACTGCAGGTTCAGCATGATGAATGCCAGATTCAGACAGCCTACGATATGTGTTGGAAAACACACGGACGTTAGGCACCCTGCAATAAAATAACTCAGTTTCAACGTCTTTTGAAGGTGAAAATGGCAAAATTCAACTACCGCTACAAATAGAAATTAATTTACCTGCGGTTCGGGTAACATTCTTGGTATAAACGTCGTACCAGAGATGCGTTACCATCAGCTCTGCAATACATAAAAATGATATCGGCTTGTTCATGACTCGTAAACTCTGCCATGGCAGCACACAACAAAAAGTTCGATAGTCCAAAATAAACAACACCTGCTGGAGCGAAAGGCTACAACTGAACACGGTGAATTACAAAAATGGGGAACACAAAACCAACGTCTACTCGCAAATCGAAAAGGCAAAGCAGTGACTAGAGAACTTGTTTGGCCAACCAAACCGACTCGGCGAGGGGTCCAAGATGATCACTCAACTCAGGTACCTAAAAATTGATAAACTCAAAAGCAAGTTTATGGCCCTAGCATAAGGTCTAAATCATAACAACAGAATGCATTCCAATTAATGACTAGCTTCAGGTCAAATTCTTTGTTGTAAAAGGCCACCGGCACCGGCCTTTGTTTAGTTTTCTCTTCTTCCAAGTTGGGCTAAGTTTCTTATTATTCCATGTTATTCCAAAAATAATATCGCATATTGCTTCAGGATGTTCGTTTAAAGGTTTCTGAGCTGAATTTCATTTAAATTACTTTTTTTTTTAATTTTTCAAATATCCATATTTACGACCTTTAACTGGTTCAGGTACCCTAATTAAAAAAGTTTAAGACTTAGCTAGGTAAATGATACCTCAAACGAAAGAGCAATAACTAAACATGTTTTTAAAGGTGTCTGAACACCTGTATGTATTTTATTTATTTTTTTAATTGGCATCAAAGGTCAGATTTTTTGTTTTCTTTCTTTTTTTGTAAAGTTTAAATGCTCTGTACATAACTTTTTTGGACACAATGGTGCTTCAAACTACTTTAGTATGATTGGGGACACATAAGACTACTAAAATAAATAAAAAAAAACGGACATTTCTGTTAAGATTCGAAGTTATTAGCATTTAATTGACCAATTTTGGGTTTTTGTACTAAAAATCGTAAAAGTTCCCTTAAAAATCAAAAACGCGCTAGAAAATAAAAATGTTTGTATGAATATGTTCTACATGGGCTAGTGTATCACACCCTTGAAGGTTTGCACCCAGCTACCAAACACCCTGTATATCTTCACTTCGAAAATATTTACGGTTTTCGAGATATCGAGCATGATAGGTTTTTTTCCAATATTCGTCACTCAGATATTTGAAATTATGAAGTTGTGCCAAGTCCAATTGAATTTTTTTTGTCAAATATTCTACATTGGTAACTCTCTCAAATGATATATCTGAAATCTACTTGTGATATACAGGGTATGAGAAACCGCTTGCCACATAAATAAAAATTTGCAGAATCTTCCTTATTTTAAATGGAACACCCTGTATATTATTGATCCATAAGGAGCGCCAACGAAACCTCTACAAATTTCATTGAGTATTCCCTATTGCTAGGTTCAATAGTTTTTCTTAAAAAAGCATTTTTTTCTAAAAATAGTCGTTCTTCCTATTTCTACGTCATAAACTCGATGAAAGACTTTTTTCAAAGCGAAATCCATTTGACGACTGATAAGAATGTACGAAAGATATCTTGTTTCAATTTTGTACATTATAGCGTGTCCTATAGTTTTTTTTTTTCTAAAAATGACAACTCTCTATTTTATCGCCATAATATCGATGATTTTTTTACTGTGAAATCCATATGTGACGCCTGTGATCGAGATATATGTTATGTTTACAACATTCTCTGAATAGAACACTATGTAATTTCTTCATTTGATGCATAGTTTTGGTCCAAGCCTTTCTTTAAAATATCGTCCCATGCCTAAAATTACCTGATGCTAGATAAAAAAGTTTTGAATCATACCGAAATTTGTGCCATATTTTTTCGGTCTAAAACAACCTTCAGCGAATAAAATAAAACGATTTGTTGAAACTGGATGTATCAATTATTCTAAACCTGAGCGCATCAAGCCAGCTCCTAATGAAGATAATGAATTGCAAGAAGAAGGAGTAGGAGTCCTAGTAGGAGTCAACGACAAATTGGTGAAATAGTGGATATAAGTGAGAGATCAGTGCAACGAGTTTTGAAGAAACATCGCTTTCATCCATCTCATACTACTATATGCCGATTTTAAGAAAAGAGTGAGATTTTGCAATTGGGCCATGGGAAAAATTCGTTGAAAGGAATATTACAAGGAAAGGAAAGGAATATAACATTTTATGGTCAGATGAATCGGCATTCCATAAAAATGGATTTGTGAATCGACATAATTACCATTATTATTCAACAGAAAATCCCCACTTATTGAGTCAGGTGGACAATCAACATAGGTGGTCGATAAATGTCTGGGGAAGCATCACTGAAGAATATGTAATTGGTCCATACTTTTTTGAGGGACGTATGAATGGAACAATGTATGTGCACCTGCTCACCATTCGGCAGAAGTGAGAGATCATCTAAATGAAGTATTTCCCAATAAATGTATAGGACGGAATGGGCCTGTACGGTGGCCCGCTAGATCACCAGATTTAACAAAACTGGATTTTTTCTTATAGGGATACATAAAAAATATGGTTTACGTCGAGCCACCGAGCCACCAGCTTCTTCCGAAAATATGCGACTTAGAATAAATAAATAATGCTTTTGGCAGCATTACACCAGCTGTCTTGCACAGGATAGAACAGTCTTTCAAATATAGACTGCAGCTCTGCATTCAAGAAAATGGAAGACATGTCGAATATATTTTATAAAAGTTTCATTATCAATCTTAATTAAACTTTTCCTTTTGTAGTTTTGTAGTTTGTCAGTTGACAAATTTAAATATCTAGAACTTAACTCCTGAATTCACGAATATATACTATAACATGAAAAAAAATTAGTAATATTCATAATGTTTTTTCATTTAATCTTGTTTGATTTGATATTGCATGATTTATGGGAAAAATTCTGCATCCAATGAAAAAATAATTTTCCATTTAGACAAATGTGACAGGTACATACATTTATTTCGTGAAAAAATATTTGTTTGGAGACCATTTTTGAAAAAAATGATTATTTAAGAAAAACTATTGAACCTAGCCATAGGAAATACTCAATGAAATTTGTAGAGGTTTCGTTGGCGCTCTTTATGGATCAATAATATACAGGATGTTCCATTCAAAATACGGAAGATTCTGCAAATTTTTACTTGCAATATGTGGCAAGCGGTTTTTCATACCCTGTATATCACAGGTCGATTTCAGATATATCGTTTGAGAGAGTTACCAATGTAGAATATTTGATCAAAAAAAATTCAATTGGACTTGGCACAACTTTATAATTTCAAATATTCTGAGTGACGAATATTGGAAAAAAACCTGTCATGCTAGATATATCGAAAACCGTCAATATTTTCGAAGTGCTACCAAACACCCTGTATATATATATATATATATATATATATATATATATATATATATATATATATATAAAGTGTCTTTTATTTTCTATCTAGAAATTGTAAAAACGATAAAAAATATAGGTTGCTATTTTAAAAAACACAGTTGGGATCTGCCCAGAAAAAATTGAACACCCTGTGTGACCGCCAATATTTTTATTTTGTCGAGCTCGTGCAATGAGGTAATATTATAGAAATTCAGAATCCTATCGGTTTCCTAAATTGAGATATGGAACACCGCGCCACTGTTGCAGGACCCTGTATATCCCGTTTTTAAGTGAACACTACATGAATGGAATATCCGAATACTTATCAGGAACCATTTACACTCCTCTCTAACATGATAAGTCTGTTTGTGTTTAATGAAGTAACATTCACTGATTCGTGAACCGTCAACTTAAGTATACAGAGTGGACCAAATTGGCCACTTTTAAAGGAAAACTCCTGTTTTCAAACTGGAAAGATGAAAACTGATACCTGTCTGAGTGTCAAATTTTATGACAACTCAATGGTGAAAATCGCATATCGATAATAATTTCTGAGTTACAGCATGTTATTCGAAAATGTGCATTATCGAAAAGTTGCTGTAACTTTTTTCCTGTCAAAAATTTCTTGTTTCTATAGAAACATTTTCAGAGCAACTTTTTACGTTGAATTCAATGGTATGAAAAACTTTTTTTTAATGAAATATCAATAGTTATTGATGGAAAACTATTTTGTTTAAATGAGACACCCTGTATCCTCCTGCATATTTCAATAGAACGCAAAATTACCTTTCCAAAATTTAGTACACTTGATGTTTTGCTAGAGTCATCTTTGAAATACAAAGCTTTTGGGTTTTTTCATGCAGACTTTGAAACGCACACTTTGATCAAGTAGGCTTTTAACGATGCGGCGATAAAATGCAAATCTTTACTGGTAGCTGTTAAATTTTGATTTGAGCAGTAAATGGGCTATGATAGTGTGTTTTATACAAACCGGGAAAAATGCTGAAACAGCAAATAGTTTGTATCACGAAAGGTATTCAGAGAGAAGACAACATTTTAGACACATTTTCGCAAGATTGCGCACAACCTAATTGATGATGGTCAATTTGAAGAAAAGGCCAAAATTATATGAATCAAACAGGGAAGAGGAGTGTGAAGAAATATCGTTTTAGGAGCTTTTGAAAAAATTCCAAAACGTCAGCGCGAAATTTGAAAATATCAACAGACCTCTATACTCTAGGCAGCTTGTGTCAAAAAGGGCAGTTTGCGGGAAGTTTTGCAAGAGTTTTGAAATTTGGTTCTATATGGTATTTTGGGCTGCTGAACACGAATCTGAGGTTTGCCAACAAAATTTTTCACGGAAAATATGTTTTTTTTTGCAAAAATTTTGAAAAAAATCGACTTTGTTTTGGTTTTTTGCGAATAACTCGAATAACTCGAAAACTACTCATTTTATGTAGAAAGATCACTAATACAAAAAGAAAGATGATAAAATTTCTTACATTTTATGTTTCTGAAGTTTTTTCTACGGTCAACCATTAAACCATGGGAGAACGCTAAAAGTGAGGGAGAACCCCCAAAACAAAAAATCGGGATTTTCGGCGATTTGACACGGGAATGCAATATTGAATGAATTATTCGGTAAACTCACACTAAGTTGTCTTGTAGAAAAATTCTTGATTTCTATCACAACCTGGAAGAGAGAACGACTCTACCTATAGAAGTAATTATGGAATTACTAGGATGTTGTGGACGAAACTGTTATTTTCAACTGAAAGACGAATTCTTTACACAAGGGACTGCCAATGGGATCGCCACTTTCACCAGTCATAGCGAAGATATATATGGAGTGGTTTGAAAGTCTGGCCATTGAAGAAGCGCACTAGAAACCCCGGGTCTGGTTGAGATATATTGACGACACCTTCATAATGTGGAATACTGAACTAGACGCCTTCCTGAAACACATCAACAGCATGAGACCTTCCCTCACTTTCACAATGGAGAAGGAAATCCACAACGAAGTGCCATTCTTAGAGGTTTTGGTGAAGAGCACCGACACTAAGTGGGCAACATCTGTATACCGAAAACCCACTCACACGGGACAGTTTCTGAACCACGAATCCAACCACCATCAATCAACTAAAAGAGGAATCATCAAGACTCTATTAGACCGTGCTTTCGGGCTCTGTAATACGAGGAAGGTCTCGAGAAGGAACTAGACATCATCAAAAATGATCTTCAACGGAATAGCTACTCCAATGCGATGGTAGAAAATACTTTGGCTAAAAGGTAGCAGGAGCCTCGCAAGGAAGAAATGCCGTCACAACCAGTGCTTGCACTTCCCTACATCAGAGGATTATCGGAGAGGATAAGAAGAATTGGTTCCAAGTACAACATCAGAACCTGCTTCAGATCTGGTAACACTATACGTAGCAGCCTCACGAAAACCAGGACACCAAACGCGGACTGCGATTCCAAGAATTGCGTTTACCGAATACCCTGTGAATGCGGACAATCCTATATTGGAAACTAAGAGACCATTAAATGTTCGCATTGCCGAGCACAAGAAACACACCCAGCGAGAAGAAACCAGCAAATCAGGAATAGCAGACTGTGTTTGGACCCATCAACACAACATCGAGTGGTCCCAAGCTGAGATCATACACAGAGAGAAACATTGGTTTAGGAGAAAATTCAACTAAGCCGCATACATGCTGTCCAACAACGTATTCAGCCAAGCTAGCGTAGAGATACGCAACATATGGAAATCCATCATCAAGCGAAAAATGGCCAACTCCCGCCAAACGGTCATCTCCCACTGAACCAGTGAAGCGGAAAAATGGAAAGTGGGGATAAGTGAAAGTACTCGAACGACCCATAAATAGTCATCTCTCGGAGGAATCAGTCCAGTCATTACCCGAAGACGATTGTAGATTCTTACAATCGAAACGTCGTGAACTAACGTGGCTTGGAATCTCTTAACTCATATTAACTTTTTTATTTATATTTATTTGTATTTCTTTATTTTTTGTTCAATCGTTTTAATTTTACTTGTATTTTATTTCACTTTTTTTCATTTCAGTTTTTTTTTGCTTAATAAAATTGTTATTTCCAGCTATTTATTTTTAATTCTTCTTTTTCAATTTCGGGGATTTCAAATCATTTTACATATTAGACAATGGAAGTCCGAACTAGTGAAATTCATCATGAAACTTTGTCAATCACCTTCAAATAAGTCAAATTTTTTCACAATTTTTGCAAAACAAACATATTTTCCGTAAAAAATTCTGTCGGCAAACCTCAACTTCGTGTTCAGCAGCCCAAAATACTATTTAGAACCAATTTTCAAAACTTTTGCAAAACTTTCCGCAAAAAAACACAAGCTGCCTAGACTACTAGGAGGATTCTAAAAAAAACATAAATTCAAGCCATACAGGACCAGAAGAGATCATCAACGTTAAATTGTATTTGGACAGACGAAGCTTATGTGAGCAGTGCCGGCATTTTCAATTCTTATACTTGAGCACAACAAAATTGTCATTCTGTTTCGAGCAGAGAAGTCAAGAAAGATTTGGATTTAGTATGGGGGCAGGTGTTTTCAGGGGTAGAATTATCGGCCCGTTCATTTATAACGGCACTCTCACATCTCAGAGTTTTTTAGAAATTTTATGGCAAAATATTGAACACCTTGTTGATGAACTGCCACTAATGAAGGTCTGAAAAATATATCTTCAACAGATCGGGGCTTCGCCTCATAACGCTGCAATTGTCACCAATTTTTTGGCTGCAAATTTTGGTAATGATTGGATAGCCAACCAAGAACCCAAACGTTGACCGGCCAAGTCACCGAACCTAAAGCCTATGGACTTTTACCTCTGGGAAAGGTTGGGAAAGTGTTTTCAATAGATTCATTTCATACCAGAGGTTCCAGTACGAACCATCAAGTATGTATGAAATGCAATTTTTGAGTAATTTACAGAAATCCATCTACCGTTTATCCTATGAAAGAATAGAAAGGTCAATATAATCTAAGAAAGCTGATCGTCTTCTCTGTTCAACCCACCTTTTTGGTTCACTGAACAATATAAGGCTGGGTTCTTCCTCACGCTGTATGTCAACAGATTCCTTTATCGATGGATATATTTGTATTAATGTCAAATCAGTGATGAATAAAATATTCTCCTTCGGAAAAGTGATGAACAATTGAATGTGGTGTGTGGAAAAATCCTACCCATTATACCTAACAATCAGTACAGTAGGGCCAGAAATCCGATGATGAAAGGCTCCAGAATATTCCTGAACTTCAAGCAGGATCAGCAGACGGAGAATCATCGAGTAGTTCAATGGGGAAAATAGTCACATACAACACATCAGACGTAATAACAACATTCCTATAAGAGTAGCAAAATCCCAATAACAACAAGGTCAGTCGAAAAAATGACGGCAATAGGGGCATTATTTGCAAACACTCATGACTTCGGCCGTGAAAGCCTATACTCTTAAATAAGTAACCGACATTTTCGTAAAAGGGAAATCGCATCAAATATTGTTTCCAGCCATGCTAAATCCATTTTCAATCGCCTAGACGACTGACTTGCTCTCTTCTATCGTAAGAAATACAAACTGAGTAGAGAAAAGTATCTCCTGTATAATTTAGTGTTCATATAGTATTATTTGTTTCGAAAAAATTTTTTTCTTTCGTGTAATTTAATGTGTATATGAAAGTAGCTGTTTCAGGAGGGCTTTCTTCCAGTTTGTGTCTGAAAGTTACTTCTTTGCATTATCTACACATCCATGTATAGAGTTACTTATTTTCAAATTTATTACTTTCTTCCTTTCTTTGGAAGATTCCCACATCTTTTTTGTATCAAGATGAAGTAGTAGAAAGCCAAAAACTTAAAAACTTTCTTTCCCAAAAATTAATCACAGCAAAAAAAACCTGTAAGATTCAGAATTGAATACATTGGTCATCCTACTAATCCTACTCCTACTAATATTATAAATGCGTAAATTTTTTGAGGATGGATGAATGTAATGCATGTATTTACGTTTTTTACTTTTTCACACTTGAACAATTCAACGAATTCAAATGTGAATTGGTATTGTATAAGTGGGTACTTATTGATTGACTGACACTCATAAATTAACGTACAGCCGAAACTACCGAATGTTTCTTCAAATATGCAGGTAGGTTCTTTGTATAGCGTAAATACGTATCAAAAAAGGGAATCAGGAATTTCCACCTCCAGTTCTCAAGTTGAAAACCCGAAGTTTTGGGTTAATAAAAAAAAAATTATTTATTGAAAATAGTCGGTCACGAAACTTGAATGTGACAAACCAAATTATACGGGGGCGAAGCCGCAGACACAGCAAGTAATTTAAATTTTTTCTTTGAAAAGTAACTAAAAAATATGACAACTGCACTAAGTAATGAATAGCTTCGGGAATCGAATTATGTTACCTACATAACTTACATAACCGTCAACGACGTCTGCCCTCACGCGTCTGCCCGCGTTCTCGGCAATGGAGCATAATTGCTTAGACCGCCCCTCTACCCCCGCGCATCGTTCCCCATCGTCTCACAGTAGAGGCGACGCGTAATGGCTAACTGCTTTGCGTCAAGTGAATCTTATCGTGATGAACTTTTAAATCATTCGTCCAAATTACTTAGTGTTAAAGGCAAAGTTTATGTATAATCAATACTTAAAACGACAATTGTATCAATTTTTATGAGAATATGACAGATATTCTAAAATGTGCATTGTTAAAAGAGTATCCAATTCAATTGTATTTATGACTCAGTATTTTGCATTTAGTAGCTACCACATGAGAGGTAGATATATGCTACCGCTAACTTTTATTTAGAAGTATTCAAGATAAACAATCTTAGTATACATAATCTGCATATAACTCCATAGGTATAGGCAGCGCACGCCAAGATAGGCCTCAGGGAGCAAGAATTTTTCCGACTTACTTAATACTTATCATTATATTATGAGCAAAATGACACAAAACCGTTGTAAATTGTGCATATATGTTATTCTGATATATAGGCTGTATTTATGTGAAGTTTCATCCAAATCCGTTCAGTCGTTTAGTCATGAAAGAGCCACAAACATGCATTCATACTACATACATTTATCCATCCTCCCAAAGTTTCACATTTATAATATTAGTGCATGAGTATAGATATAGAAAGTATAAATTCACATGGCCAATGGATATTGGTTCAAGGTTATTTAGAGATTCTGTAAAGCACTCGACATATTCGAATGTCAAATTTAATCCAGGAACGGGGATGATGTTACTAATCTACCATGACCTAAAAGTCACGGTTAAAGAAGATACAAACTTTCCTGGCCTACCTCATAAGCATGTCGTCGAGTTTCGGGATGCCTTCCTTTTTTAGGCAGAAAAAAGAGATATCTTCAAAGCTAAAAGCAGAGCAGCGAGATATGAGGAAGATTTCAGATCTTCGATATCTAATGAACAACTTTTAAATAATACCGAAGTCAATATGTATTTGACAAACGATCTTTCATTCAACAATGAAGTTACCACAAGGAACACGTTCTAACAGATGTGTAGTGATGAATCAAATAATTAAAATACTGTATAGTTTGTTAAATCATCTGAAAATAAAACTTTTAACTGGTGATGGTCGACTGTATTACCAAACATGTGCCAAAATAACTGACTGTTATAAGGAAACAAGTATATCTGAGGCACCAGTCAATCTAATAATAACACTGATGATCTTCAAACATGACTCAACCTCTGACGGAAGCACTCTTACGAAGGTTCAAAATAGATAAAAGCTTCAATCTAGCAGACCAATATTTTAATCTTCATGCAGTCATTGTTCACTGTTGTTCTGGCGTTGAATCTGGTCATTATTACGCCTTAGTCAAAAACGAAACGGACTGATTTAAGTTTGACGATAGTCGTGTCACTAAGTGTTCTGGCGATGTATTGAATTTATTGGAGCCTCTGCAGACACCCTACATTTCGAATCATGAGAGAGAGGACATTGGCAAATCAACATCTTCAGATGATGTGGTGCTGCAGGTTTTTCCGGGTTTTTCTGCAGCTGAAAAATCAATTGCGCCACTGGAATCAATGAAGTCACCCCGTAGTGCCAATTAATTTTTGTTGTTTCATGATTTGTTTAAAAAAAAACTCTGTAGAATATTTTCTAATTTTGTGAAATGTTTTTTTCAATGTACTGTGGATCATCAGAAGTGTAACATGACATGGCATTATTTTTGTCTAATGGTGATGTATTCATGTGGCTGAGCATTATCTGTTATTCTTGGTAAAAATCTAAGCAAAATGTTAGTCAATTCATTTACTTTGTTGTCGAATTTTATGAATCCTGATAATCAGTGTATCAACATTGCTGTGTATTACATATATTTATATATTTGGGACACCCGTGATATCATTGGTGTAAATTATTATCAAGTTGTCAAATAGATGTCAATTAAAAAGATCATAAAGAGAACTCGCATATTCATTGAAGTGGTATTAATACATAAATTAAATAAAATACTACTCATTCACAACAGTTTTGGCGGCGAGGTGAATTAGAAAGATTATAAAAATCAAAAATAATCGAAAAAAAAACATTCAAGAATGGATGCCCAAACAGTTCAAAGAATTTATGGAATTTCAAACTGCAATGATATCTACTCTCTTTTCTCAATTACAAAGTTCACAGAGTCAGACAAAGCGTGAATCATCAAACAAGGGAGAAATTGTGATGAATACAGCACTTTTAGCTAACTTCGAAAATGTTGACAGCAAGAAAGAATCGTTTTCAAATTACAAAAGCAGGTTCCAGAATTACCTTCAAATGAAGCAGATCAATACAAATAAGCCTTTTTGTGCTCAATTGCTACTAAATTCTATTGGAGCTCAAAGCTTTGGCTGCTTCTAAAACTCCTGATCAGTTGACATAAATATGATATATTGTTAAAGTTATTGGAAGAACGTTTTAGTTGCTCAACATCACTTTTTGTCAATCTATCAAAATGAACAACAATCAATTCCAGAATTTGTAAGTACACTTAAGAGTAATATAAGTGACTGTGAATTCACATGCGAATGCAAGAAATCAGTTGCAGATATCTTCCTGGCAGCTCAATTCATTCGTGGCTTATACGATAATAGCATTCGTAAACAATTACTTCAGTCTGATAGTAAAACTTTCAAAGACATTTTTACGAGAGCAATTGCGCTCGAATCTTCGAAAATTGATGCTTGCAAAATTGCGACTCTTCACACCAACATGTTCATAAAATGCACAGAAATCATTCACGTTCATATATCCCTTCAAGAAATAGAAAATCGAGGTACAATAGGCCACTCAGTCGCAAATATAACCTCGAATCGGTAGGACTGCAGAATATTTGTCTTAGGTATGGAAAATCCAATCATATCACAAAAGATTGTCACACTGAACAAACCTCACTCAAATGTACCTTATGCAACAGGACTGGTCACGTTTCTAAGGTCTGCATTACTTCATTAGTTGCAAAAAAGACAAAATCTGGATCGACTAATCAAATTCAAAGCAACGATTCATATGAAATCGCACGACAATATGGTGTGCAACATATTGTTGATATTCATCAAAATCATAATAGTTCTGACACTGATATGAATCGTTATTACGCCCACGTCAAGATAGAAGTAAAACCAATCAAATTCGAAGTAGATTCGGGATCAGCTTATACGTTTTTACAACGTCAACAATTACAAAATTTGAATCTGAATATTCCTCTTGAACCAGCAACCATCGGATTCCGCTCATATACTCAAGATGTTTATATTGTGCCAGATAATTACGCTGCTATTCTTGGTAGAGTTTGGATCCGACGCCTCAAGATAGATTTGAATCAACTAAGTTAACAAAACACTTCAGTACCCTCTGAAAGATTTAACCTGTGGAGTGTAGACGAACTAAGCGCAAATATCCAAATGTTTTCGAAGAGAAAATTGGATGTGTTCCAGGTTTCAATGTTGTTCTCAAGTTACGTGAAGATGTACAGCCATGTTTCCATCGTGAACGTGAAATTCCCTACGCACTCAGCACATTGGTTGAAAAAGAGTTGGATGCACTTGGAAATGCAGGAATCATAACGAAAATAACATATCTGACTGGGGATCACCATAAGTCTTAATACCAAAGGCGGATGGAGGCGTACGTTTGGGTGTCGATTACAAAGTCGGAGTCAACGAGCGACTTATGAATTCACATTATCCAATTCGGAAAATCGAAGACATTTTGAATACTACGTGATTCTCGATTCTTCTGTAGGCTCGATTTATACAAAGCCTATCTTCATATCAAGGTTGATGAAAAATCGAGTGAAATTCAAACAATTACTACGCACAGAGGTACATACAGGATGAATTGATTATCTTTTGGAATAAAAACAGCTCCATCAGAATTCAGCCGTATCATGGATCAGATTTTACGAGAAGTACCTAAGACCGAATTTTATTTTGATGACATAGTGGTTCATGGAAATAGTAGAGAACAATGTGCAACAAATCTCAATGCATGTTTTGATCAATTACAGAAATATGACTTGCATATCAATATACGCAAATGCAAATTTTTTCAAGATCAAATTGAGTTTTTAGGACATGTCATAAAATTCAATTCAATATCAAAGTCACCTGAAAAAGTTGCTGCAATCATAATTTTGGCGAAGCCGACGTCATTGGAAAAACTCAGAAGATTCTTAGGCATGGTTACATATTATGCAAGATTTATTCCTAACAATTCAAGTAAAACTGCTCCTCTTCATCACCTGCTGAAAAACAATGTCAGATTCAGGTGGACAGTAGAATGTGAAGCAGCTTTCATCAAACTCAAACAAGAAATTGCCAGTGACCAAGTTCTTATGCCTTTCAATCCATCTTTACCAGTGCAACTTGCATGCGACGCAAGTCCTAATGGTGTTGCTGGAATATTATCACATGTTTTGGATGGTAATGAACGGCCTATCGCATTTGCTTCAAGGTCTTTGACTTCTGCAGAACAAGGTTACTCTCAACTCGATAGAGAAGCCTTGGCCATAATTTTTTCTGTGGATCGATTTTACCATTCACACTCATTACGGATAATCAACCGCTTGTGAGAATTTTTCATCAGAACGCAAAGATTCCCAAGATGACTTCAGCTCGACTTCAAAGATACGCTACATTTTTGTCAGGATTCAATTACACATTATCCTTCAGGAAAGGAAAAGATAATTCAAATGTAGATTGCCTTTCAAGAGCGCCAGCTTCAGCAAAACTTCAAATGGATTCAATAATCAATAACGAAGTTCATCATTTATGTATTTCTAACATTTCACAAATAACTACATCAGAACTGTCTTATGAGACGCTGAAAAAGGAAAAATTTAAGGACGAAACACTGTCAGCACTTTTGAAAGATCTCAAACAGGATTCAAATTGCAAAGCAGAATTCAATGTAGACTGTGATGTGTTATTCAAAGGCCAGCGTGTTGTTATACCTACATCTTTACAAGCAGCAGTTTTGAAAGAGCTTCATCATACTCACATTGGGATGACTAAAATGAAACAATTTGCCAGACGTTACGTTTACTGGAAATCTATTGATAAAGACATTGATCGCATGCCAACCCCTTCAAGAGCACCATTGCACCCTTGGATGGAAGCAGAAAATAATTGGCAGCGAATACATATCGACTATGCAGGACCGTTTCAGAATCATCATTTTCTTGTCGTTATCGATGCAAAATCCAAATGGGCTGAGATTGTTCCGTGTACATCAGCTCCAACTTCTTCATCTTCAATAGAGATACTCCAAGATATATTTGCTCGTAATGGATTTCCCGATGTTATGGTTTCCGATAATGCAACTATATTCACCAGTGAAAATTTCAAAAAGTTTTTCCAATCACAGATATTTTTCAAAAATTTATCGCACCAGGACACCCAGCTACAAATGGATTAGCGGAACGTAACGTTCAAACCCTTGAATACAGACTTGGTGCTATGGCTAACGAACCTTTTTCTATGCGACAGAAAGTTCGTGAGATACTTTTTCGTTATCGAGCAACACCACTGTCTAATGGGAAGACACCATCAGATCGACAGATTCGTATCACGCTGGATGCTTTGAAACCCGTTCATCATGAAAAATCAGCGCCATTGAATAAAAAGGCACGACAATTCAGCGTCGGAGAAAGAGTTCAAACAAGGTATTACACAAATAATAAACAGTTATGGAAGACAGGAGAAATTATCAAGAAATTTGGGCTTCTTCACCATCAAGTGAAACTCGATGATGGACATATTTTGAAGAGACATATTGATCAGATAAGATCAATCAAAACAGCCTAATATAACTGATTTGGTGACGATTCCAGTGCAATATGAACAAGCCAATCAACCCGATAGTATTAAAAATGAGGTGTTTGAACCAGATCAAATTGAAGTACCTGATGATCAAATAACTCATCCACCAACCAGCATAACAGAGTTGAGAAGATCAGGCCGTCCTGTTGAACTTCCAACGCACTTCAACGATTACATAGTTGAAAAAAAAATAATTCAATAAGCGTGGGAGATTGTTGTGTATTACATATATTTATAAATTTGGGACACCCGTGATATCATTAGTGTTTATTATTAAGTTGTCAAATAGATGACATTTAAAAAGATCATAAAGAGAACTCACATATTCATTACAAAGTGGTATTAATACATAAATCAAATCAAATACTACTCATTCACAACAAACATGTAATCTTAAAAATAAATCAAAATGTTTAATTTCGTATTTGCAGTCTTCCGAAGATGATTATTATTACATACAGCAAAGTTGTGGGGACACTGTCGAATGTATTGGTGTTAAGAAAAGAATTTCCGCTAACGATATGTGCAACTCGTCGTCGATGCTAAAGTGGGAGAAGCTAGCTCTTGTAGGTGAAAAACACGCTCTAGGTTTCAAGGTGAGTTAATTATCAAATGAAGGATTATTGAATGACTTCAATAATCCTTAGGTTAGGTTCTCGAATATGTTATTTTTTGGGGTGTTTATGTGACTCAAGAAATTGGGAAACATAGTCTTGAACCATTGGGTGTGGCCCAATCTATTCATTGGACCACACAAAGATAACCACAGTTCCCAAATGACCATAATGAAAATCACTTACAAATGGCAAATACAACTCAAAAACTTACAAAACCAACATCATCTAGATATGACAACTGACACTAATGAAATCAAAAAAATATTCACATTGAAAATTTTTGACATTTCTACACCTGTCACACGATAACATTCTAGCCTGGAATGTGTGAGAGGAGAGATATCACTACCGCGATGTGCGGAAAAACTGGCAGTTGATTCGGAAATGGGACTTGAAAGTTAAGCTAAATATTTCATCGAATCAAAATAAATAATTATGGTACCTTTGTTTGATTTCTTTGATTAGAATGAAAATCAACAAAAACTGACACAAAAATATTAATACAGAGGTCAAATATAAAATCTACAAATAAATTTTATTTTGGAAAAAAATTCATAATTTGTAATTGATCATATCTTACTTAGTATTTGAGGAATCAAACCGGTTCTGTCGCAAATCATTAAATCAAATTCGGCTGCTTTCCGACCATCTACAAGTGTACGATCGGCTTAAGTGTTTTGCATGTATTTTCAAATTATTTCTGTTCAATGTTTTCTTCAGCTATTATTGTAATGTTCTTGTTCTGTTCATCTAATCTTTACTTTTCCGTTGTATTACTCTGCACTGGAAGAAAGTTTATAGTGGATTAGTTTATCACAAACTCGAATCTATCACAAAATCCAGAGGACTTTTTTCCAGTGTGTGTCTGAAAGTTACTTCTTTGCATGATCTACTCATATTTGTATAGAGTTGATTTTTGAAATTGATTGCTTCCTTCTTTTCTTTGGAAGATTCCCACATTTTTTGTATCGAAAACTTTTTTCCCAAAAATTAATCTCTCTTACCTTTTCAATTTAAACAAGATTCTTATGGCTGGAATTTAATGGAATAAGCGAATGAATGGTATTTATGTACTGTCATCGATGACATAGGTAGATTTCATCCATTCCGTGACAAAAAGTCGTAGTTATGAACGAAATAAATGTTTTTCTTATAACGTTATCCGTATTTGCCGATAAAGCAAGTGTCGTACGGCCAAACACCGGGTGTATAGCAGTGACGATGACAGTGTTACATAGAAGTGGAATTGTACTTCTTTCATCAATTATATTGTGTAGGAATCCTATGAATGATATCTAATTCGAATCCATTACGAATGTTTACGAACGGTTTGAAATTTGGCATCCCGCCTTCCGAGAAAGTTCTTAAGGATATCGTTGCTAGTGTTGAAAGTTCGATTCAATATATGCCCGATTCCTCGAAGGGACTAGTTCGAGAAAAGGTCAAGAATCAAATCTCCAAGAACAAGATAACAGATAAACGGAAGCATTCAATAAACAACAATAAAAACCAAAAGAAACTTATCAAACGATTGAGAGAAAACGACATTTTTTATTTGAAAGCCGACAAAGGCTTACTACTACTGGTGAAAAGATAAAGATATTAAATAAATAAATATAGATTCTGAAATAAACTTAACAAAAATTTAAAACAAATTATAATATAAACTAAAAAAATCAACCCTGCGTAAAATAGGGAGTTTATTCTAAAAATGTGAAAAAATATTAACTAGGTAAGTAGGTGTAGACCATTCTTGCCATGGAAGGGAAGGGCGGAAAGGATGGGATTGAAAGAAATAGAGGAAAAGGGATTGGTGAAAAGATAAAGAGATATTAAATAATGAATATAGATTCTTAAATAAACTTGAAATAAATTATAAATAAACTAAAAAATCAACCCTGCGTAAAATAAGGAGTTGTGAAAAAATGTGAAAAAATATTAACCACAAAAGAAAAACGTGCGTCCAAAAAATTAAAGTTTTTTATAAATTAAAGGGATTCTGTGATTTTTCTGTTCAGCAAAATGATCTATCACCTCTTCTATAAAAACGTTTTCATCTAGTGATTTTATAAAACCTTTTTCAATTGATATTTTTTCCATATTACTAAGTCGCGCCTGGCCAGTAGTATTTCTAACATAATTCTTAATTCTTTTTAGCGCGGAGAAACTTCTTTCTGTTGACGCGGTTGTCACTGACAAAACAACAGCAATACATAATAATTTAAAAATTTCTGGCATACAAGATTTAAGATCTTGTATGAACTGGTTATAATGTATTGTCGACCAACTTTGAACCCCAGTCTTTTGGGTCTAGCTGACAACCAAGCCAAACTTGAACTTAGTAATATTCCTGTAGAAGATGTTGATGAGCACTCGCTGGGGTTAGAAGAAGACAAGATAATTGCACTTTTTTGGGAAAGAAAGTTTTTGGCTTTCTACTACTCCATCTTGATACAAAAAAAGATGTGGGAATCTTCCAAAGAAAGGAAGGGAATAATCAATTTGAAAATAAGTTACTTATTTTCAAATTTCTTTGGAAGATTCCCACATCCTTTTTGTATCAAGATGGAGTAGTAGAAAGCCAAAAACTTTCTTTCCCAAAAGAGTGCAATTATCTTGACTTTTCCCAAAAAGTAAGCACTCCTAAAAATATAACCCCTTCAATTCAAATAATTGCACTTGTATTTTATTTCGAGTATTTTTAACGAATCATGCATATCGAAACTTATCTAAGAGCATAGTTTTTTAGAAGCTCCTTACATAGAGACAACAAAGCGAATTTCATTGGTAATAACTTTTGTGGAGTTGAATTACTCTTTTCTAAAACTTCAGCACATTGAACTGAATCTTGTTCTTCGAACATTTTAAAAACTGTTGTTTTACCACTCCTGTAAAATGCAGATGAGGTATCACTGCCAGTTATTGCGTGTAAAAATGGTACACGAATTTGACACTTTACAGAAATAAATAAACTTTTCAATGAATATATTTCCAGGTTTTGAAAAAAATCGCGAAAAATCCATTTTTACGACCCCGAGAAATTTTTTTCCAGGTATCGCATCGATGAGGATTTTTTAGATTTCATTTATGATGGTGTTTTAAGCAATCCTATCAACTTTGAGCTGGGTGGGAAGTTTTTACCCTCGGACGTCTAAATTAAACGGATAATTATTGTTTTCAGTTCTGATTGCTTGATTTTATATGGGCGATTTATGGGATTTTTGTTTTGGAGAAAAGTAATTTTATGACACACCAGCGTACAAAGTTAGAGAAATCATACTGTAATAATTCAGTATTAGATGAGTCATGAATAACTTTGATCTGAACTTTGAAATGGAAACTGAAGAGTTCAGCCGAGAAGTTACTGCGTAATACACACCACTGAAGAACCCAATTAGTCAGAAACTTGTCGTCATACATGCTTCTTACAAACTGAATAATCAACGGAAAAAAATTAAATGTCTATATTTGTTCATTTTTCAGATTGTGTAAGGTTATACACCCAGAAAGTAGTAAAAACTATAAGAAAATTATTTGAGTGAAATGTAAATATTATCGGGATTGGTATTGAAGAATTGAGATATCATAAATTTTTATTGATTTCAGGCCCTCAGAAAATGCCAAAAATTGAGTTTGACTGACAAAACGGAAGTAACTTTTGCCAATGATGAAATACTTGGGCTAGAGCTACAATCCTGGATAATGCAAAAACATAGTATACTCACTGGGATATTCTCTAGGATCGTTAGTCGTATTGAAGCTGCAGGATTCTTTACAAAATGGTAAATATTTTCCTGCTATTAGTTAATGTATTTATGAATTCAATTATTATTTGTTTAAATGTTTCTTCTTCCACCTCCTTCTATTACCCCAGACTAATTTGGGATTGTAAATCCCCAATTAGCATTTTTTTACATATTTACTTAGTCTTCACTTAGTTCCATTTAGTTCTTTTCAATCTCGATCTAAATATTTCTTGGCAATCTATTTCTAATATAACCAGGGGTTTGCCGATTCACTATTTATTTTATTTATCCAACTGTTGGTTTTCCTGAGTTCAGACTAGGGCTTGAACCACCGCCCAACACGGCAGTCAATTCGAGTGAGCTAACAAAGCACCCACGTCAAACCGCTTGGCTACCGAACGGGAAGCTTCAAAAGATTGGAAAAACGTGTACTTTCGGAAAACTCTCTACAGCCTCATGGGCTTAGTGCGCTTTACCTCTCATCTTTTTATGACACCCAATCACGTTCTCTGCACTAGTTTCTACTGTTCGTTTGTTGGGTATTCTTGAGAACATAATTGAGCTGAGTGAAGGTAATGTTATCTTTCCTTACGAAAACGTCATCCATGAGATCAGAGCAAAGCTTCGAACAGATTCGTAAGCCCAAGGAGATTCGCCCGCTGTCTTTCGCTGCAAGGCAACAAAACCTCCGTGATCCAACCCTAGACAGCGCTGTTTCGACCCGCCATAGGTCTCATAAGTGGTACTAGACTGAACAACGAATGCATTGCTGAACTCATGACGTATGGTCCAAAAGTGACCAAATGCTGACGATACTAACCGGAAATTCTGATAGCGGTTATCACGCACAAACCTTATGGAAAATAGCTTTCGATGAATTCTGGTATGATGAACTTTTCAATGTTCAATGGGTAGTTTTTGAGAAAAAAACTGCACAATATCGGCAAAATGGGGAATTTGGTAGTAAAACGGGAGAAATAGACCGTGTTATTTTGCAACTTCATGCCTCTCGGAAATTGAGCATGCGCTTTAGCAATTCTTTTATGGGTCTTGTGTCTTTACAGCACCGTTTGAGAAAATAATTGCAAACCATACAGGGTGACGTATAAAGCCATAATCTGAGGAATGAAAAAATAATTTTTATAAAATTATGAAAACAATAGAATACAAGAAAGTTACTCAATGGATATGGTAATATAGAAGATGATTTGATCGGTCGGTAGCTGGTCGGTTCGACGTGGGTACTTTGTTCACTCACTCAAATCGACTGCTGTGTTGGTCGGTGGTTCAAGCCTCAGGCTGAACGATCGATTTTCACTTGCTATCGTCCAACCCGTGTTAGGAATCACACGTTAGTCCTCGTTAGTCCTTAGACCATACAAGTTTCCAATTCTGAGGGTTGTCGTTTGTAGGGTTTCGACAGCTGGTTAACGGAAAAACAGATTTTGAACAGATTTTGAAACAGATTCAATTGATATACCGTGTGTCACATATTCATGGTACAGTCCCCTTTTCTCTTTTTCTTCTCTGGCTATATTTCTGGGAACACTGAATATGCTCACCAGACGGCATTTTTTGACATATTTGTAAAACAAGTTCAACATCAGGTTTGATGGTGTTATCTCTAATCTCGCGGAGATATCGCCATTTATTTTATCCATAAACTCAATGAGTGGGAGAGAGTTGGATGGATCCTCCAGAAAAAGTTTCTCTGTCCTACTCACTGAGTTTGTGTATAAAATAAATGGCAATATCTCCGTAGTCATTAGAAATAACACTATCAAATCTGCTATTGTTGGATTCCTCATGATCCTCCCTAACCGATCTTGTAATAATATACAAGATGTCCCATCTGTAAATCGAAAGTTGTTGTTATTTCCAAAAAAACAGGAAGTTGAATTTGTTCTAGAAATATGTCAAAAAGTGCCGTTTAGTGAGCATATTCAATGTTCCAAGTTTCAGAAATATTTCTGAAGAAATAATGGAGAAAAAAGGGGTATACCATAAGACTGTGCCACACAGTTTAAGGGCCGATACATGGAAAAATTATGGAAGTCTAAAAATGGGTATCTTGATAAGGTTACAAGTTACAACACTATAATCATGTACGAAAAAACGTGTAGTAGTATTGAAGAATAACATTACTGAGACGTACTTTTCAACGTTCTGATCGAATGTATCGATGGGCACAACGGAAAATAATGGACAGTCTTGGAGAAAAATGGCTCAAAGTCAGCAAAATAGCGTGTGAGAAAATGAAAAGTAGAACCTATCACAAATAAGCAATGTTTCATTATTCTCATTTTTTCAATTATCTTATCATTTCTTTACGGAATAATGTATTTGACATAATCGTACAATAATTTTTATTCATTATGTAATTGAACCAACCATTCCATAATCGCATTCCTATATTGTCACATAGTTTTATTCACTTCATCCACTACTGGACTAATATTTCAACCGGTATCATGTATTTTTATCAAGTTACCAGTTGTCTATTGGTTGCCATGATGACAGAACACTAGTAATGTCTGTATTCATGTAATGCATACATGGTAAATAAAGATTTTTCTAAAGTTTGCATCTTTTGCCTGTTTATTCAATATTTCATACCTATCTGATGATAGGTATGACATTATTTCATATGCAACAATATTTTCCATATACAACGAATGGCAAAATTAGATGGGGTGAATAATGAAGAAAAACGGGAGATTGCTATTCAACAAAGGCTACCAGACTACCAGATATTCTCATTGACAATTTCACAAAACTATGCCTGAATTTTAATAGGGTAGATAGTAATGGGAGAGATAACTCCTTTGGAAGACGACTGGACGTTTCTCAAGCTGAATATTTTGAAATAAATTTCGAGCGAATCGTGTGTAGTATGTAACGCTAGACTCAATCTAAATCTGTTCTCTGAAGTGCCGAGTCAATTTTTTTTGTTTTGAAAAGTATTTATATCAGAGAAAATACCATGTCATGCAAACATCAATTGGATGAGAAATGGTTTTTTCCTGACATAAATTCCCTCTGGGATGTAGTTCAATTTTCGATCATGTAAAGTGAAAAAAGGGAATTTGATGGCTTTCTTGTAAAAACTAAGGGATGTATAGAACATGCCACAGTGGGATTACTAGGATGAAGAGAGTATCACCGATAAAGAATTCATATTGAAGATTCCAAAAAATAAGGATCAGATCCGCAATATCTATAACTACTGCGAATCTGTACCAGTAGAAGGTGGAAACAGATTTATTTATAAAAAAGATCTCCTGGCTTTTTTGTGCAAACTCAAACAAGGGCTCTCCGACGACTTTTTGAAAGTCATTTTCAAATATCCTTCACGGCAATGGACAAGTTTGGCAATTTCAAATGTGAGAAGATCACTTGCACAAATATTCGTCCCAGAAAATATTGGTTTCGGTTCAATCACTCGAGAACTATACATTCAACGCCATGTTAATCAGTTCACAAATATAAAATCCAAATCCTATTTAAATTTTTTTTCGACCACAATATCAACCCATCACCTTTATCATTTGAGGGACTTTCTTCTTATTGGTGGAGCAATTATTAACAAATACCACTCAGTGATTGAAATGAGAGGAGCAGATGCAGAATTTGCCCAATTGATTCTGAAAAGATCTCGCCAGATAAATAGGGTACAGAACGTAGTAGAGGAAGAAAATCTCAGTAGACGGGGAAGATGGATATCATTAGACCATCATCATTTTCCTTATTTTTCTAGGCTGACTATGTACAAAATTCAAATCAGATGGAAGCATCAAATGACCTTCATTTCGCTACCTCATTTCGATATCCCGGATTACTTTGTTTCAGAGTTCTTTCCCGTCATCGCAATGACACAAAATATATAATGTGGATAATGTACATAAATGAAAAAGCACATGTACTCATATATCTAGTGTTCTTTGGTTCATTGGATACATCAACCAAATGTCAAGTATCCGTCAACAAACTTGTTGGACTACATTATCGATGCAGGAAATCGAAATGGAAATGAGGTGGAACCTCATATCATTGTCTGAATGCGCTTCAGTTCGTGCAACAAACTCTTTAATATTGTTTTGTTGATAAATTATCATTTCAATTTATATCATGTGTTATATTGAAATTCCACAAAGTGTTATTTTTCAATAAATATTGCGACACTTTTTTTCATACATATTCTGTAATCCAATTGACTTTTATTATTGTCTCCTGTATCACCCGCTATATATTAATTGAATTATCTTCTATATAACCATATCCATATCCACTGACTAACTCTCTAACAATCTATTGTTTTCATAATGTTATAAACATTGATTTTTCATTCCTCGGATAATCGCTTTATACGTCACCCTATATGGTCATGCACACGCTACAATTTCCGTGAGGCATGAAGTTGCAAAATAACACGGCTTGTTTCTCCTGTTTTACTACCAAATTTCCCATTTTACCGACTTTGAGAATTTTTTTTTCAAAAACTGTTCATTATTTTTCGTTCTGTCTGTGGAGACTTGATCAGGACATTCAAAAGTTCATCATACCAAAAAATCAGTAGAATTCACCGAAAGCCATTTTCCATAAGGTTTGTGCGTGGTCCTTTGTCTGATTGTACATTTTGTTGACTGATAAATTGGTTGCTTTCGCCGCCGAAATTTTCAGTGTTAATTTCTTCATTCGGGCCTTCAAACCCAAATGAAGATAGTGTAACGAATCTGAAGCCGCCCCTGACCAGTACGCCGGCCGAAACATGTAACAAACACATGACATCACCGCGAAAGAATGCAGTCGGCAACCGACGGTAAAACTCTAGTCGAGTACCGAACTTACTACAGATTTCTAGAAAGAACCGTTACATAAGTTCGGCGTTAGTTGCTAACTGTTGTAAATAAATTAGTTTGTGATTAGTGAAATATTTTTGGTAATAAATTTGCTTGAGACAGTTAATTCTTTAATTTGTCACAATATTAACATTTTGTTGACTGTTCTATCTAGTAATGCAATAAACATAAGCATTATCTATAATCTCCTTAAATTAGACTTACCGATGTTACTAACAAACTAAAAATCATATTTTTTCCAGGCACAAAGAAGAGTATGACACACATTACAATAAAAAACAGCGTGTTAAATCGTCTCAAAGAGAATACATTCCGATGAATGTTAAAATGTTCTTCACTCCGTTCATCACATTAATTATAGGATTAACTCTCTCGTGCATAGTTTTCTTAAAAGAATTGCTGTGCAAGAAAAAAAATTATGTTTGAAAAGTGGGGTCATTTCAAAATTATTTCAATTATATGCTACTATACCTATTTATCCTGTAAATAGCAAAAATACATTTTGTTTTCTACGTCCACTAGTTCAGGCCACCTAGTCATTTCTGGAACAGAGTTCGACATTGACCAATGACGTGTAAAAGTTATGAATACCAGGTTTTTTGTCGTCTTTCGGGAGAGAATAAAAAGTACCTACTAATTTAATTTATTTATCATTATAAGTGTTTTTTGTTAATTTTTTGACCATTTAAGTTCATTTTTCAAGTGCCTACAAAACCAATTTTAATTTGATACTTATATAGTTTTGAAATTTCAGAAAATTAACGAAAAATTATTATTTTACATCAATAATAAACTGCTTTTCTTATATCTGTTCAAATTCATATTGTAATCTTAGTATTTAAAAACATATTAATATAATATGCTCAAAATCTGTTGTTGCCTACGGAAAATATGTTTTAACATCCCTATCAAGATTTGTCAACCAATAAATCTACGGTGGTTTGGGTCATTTTTTGTAAATATTTTTCCTTCATCTAAATAGATAAAGGTTGTCTCACTCTCAAAAATCAAAATATTAGCGCATGTTATTTATGTTTTTATACACAGATTGTTCTGTCTATTCTGATGCTCTATTAGACTTTCATGGAGAACAAAGAAGGGCATGTTTCCAAAATTTCAAAAATATTTTCATACCCGCATTGTTGTCGGTTCTACTATTATACTTAACAATTAAATTACTTCTGTGAAGCAAGTCCTGTATACCTACCTATCTCTTATCGTTTCTCAGATAATAATCAATTTGTATTTTCTTACCAAAACAAAAAGGTAAGGTAAAGTATCGCAAATCTGATGAAATAAAATAACATTCTGTCATGAAACCTTATGGACCCTTTTTATGGTTGTCTCGAAAAACATTATTAACTTTTGACAAATTTCAATAAACGATAATGTCATGTGACGAAATACGAAGTTGGTAAATTAGAAAATTCAGTATGTTCGAAAATTCTATTCCTATTTTCAGTTCACGTCTACTCGAAACTCAAAAAGTGTTCCGAGTATAATTCAGAAATGATATTAATTATATACCTACGTAGATTTGGCATGCGGAAATGAAAATATGTTTAAAGGCTAATAGACCATCCTAGTTTTGGAATATCCTATATAGATATAAGATATTATCAGTTATAGTCGAAGTAAACGATATTGTGCACATTTAAAGGTGGCGGCTCTCTCAAAGGCCAAAAAACCAATATACAGAAATGAACCAGCTGCGAACTGTAGAATTGGCGTTTCGTACTGGATAATTTTTACTAACCGAGTTTTATGATTGGCTGAAGTTATAAAATTAAATTTGAAGTCATGTTACGGTGACGAATAGAAATCGAGAAATGCGGAGATGGTTATCGCCATCGTGTTCAGTTCAAAAACTGATCGCGATTTGAGTGTTGAAATTCAATATTGATGAAGTTATAATCACTTAAAATTTTTTGTTATCTATTTAAAATGTGGCGTCCTTGAGTACTAATAGTAATAACGAGTGTGATAGCAACGCATACTTTTTCCAATGTAGTAATTCCAATAGCTATGATGAACAATACGAAAAAGAGATACCAGTGAATAAGATTCGGATGCATTTGAATATGGAAACACGGAGAGTATGTTTCAATGTATATAAGAATCTAAATCTCAATTTTGGTTTCGAGGGAAACAAACTATTACAAGAAACATCAGATTTGACCGAAATTCCTTTCTCAACTGTGCGTAAAACAGTCAAAAAGAAACTTTATGAACGCAAGTCGCGATGTGATACAGAATTACCAAAACCTTCAGATGTTCATCTAATAAAATCATTCAAAAAAATATAAGACTGTTACAAAAGCCCTACAACTGAAATCATAAGGAAGAAATTGAATACTTCCGGCCATAACGTGAGCTGCTGTGACAAAAGTCTTCAGAATTGGATAAAGAAACTAGGATTTAGATTTAAAATAATAAAACAAACGTCAAGCAATTATGGAAAGCAGAAGAATAGTGGCATTACGTAACAAATACTTAGAACAAAACTAAATATAGACAAGAACAACGGCAAATTTTCTACTTGGACGAAACTTGGTATAACAGTCTCGACAAAGTTATAAAAGGGCGGACTGATAGTTCGAAAATTTGTACGCCTAACATGCCTGCAAACAAAGGATCGCTGATTATCATAAGAACATGGAAGATAATATTTTCGAGGAATGGTTTGAAAACACATTGATCCCAAATTTGGATGCGAATAGTGTAATAGTTCATCTTGACAATGCTTCCTTCCTATCATTCGCGACAGCTCATCAAAGTACCAAATAAAAATTCGAGGAAAGATTAAGTACAAAGTTTTTTAATGGATAACAATTTATATTTTGAAGATTACTATACCAAAAACCAACTACTTGAGGTTTTACAGACAAAAACATTTGAAAAAGTGTATGCCTTTGAGAGTATTGCTGAAAATTATGGACACACCATACTGAACTCCTCCCCCTAATTTTGTGTTTTCAATCCCATCGAGTTGACTTGGGGAAAATTGAAGCAGAGCATCAGGCGTAAAAATAATTTTTCAAAATTTGATAAGAAGGTAATAGAGCTAATTAAAGAAGAAGTATCTAATATCACCGAAGAAGACTGGCAGAAGAGGATTAAAAAAGTAATTTAAGTTGAAAAAGTCTATATGGAGATTGTACACTTCCATTTTATTATTGGTGGAAATAAATTCATTATTGATTTAAATGACGACAGTGATAGTGAAACAGAGAATATGGAAGAGGAATTATCAGAAGCTTTGGAAAAAAGTTAGTGAAGTGTTTTTTGAAGCGATCGATTGTATTGTATACATATGAGTGAGTAGTATTCAGAAGTATTTTCAATTATCACACTGTTATTTGAATCCCTACTTTCCCACTCACCTATATAAACGAAATATTTATTATATAACATTATATATATTTTTATTATATAGTTATTGTGGTTCTTATATAATCAGAAATGATTATTGAAGTTATAAAATTAAATTTGAAGTCATGTTACGGTGACGAATAGAATTCGAGAAATGCGGAGATGGTTATCGCCATCGTGTTCAGTTCAAAAACTGAATATCTGATTGTGTTTTTGATCGGGGAAAATCTCTTTGGGAATCTAGAACTGGCCAAACAATGAAAATTGAAGACATAAAAAACCAGAGGGCATGTGAAAGAATCTGGTGCTTGGTTAAATGCTGTTCCTATAGCATCACTTGGGACTCTATTGGATGACGACTCTTTCAGACTTGCCATCGGATTTCGACTTGGTACACCACTGTGTGTTCAACACTTTTGTAAATGTGGTGCATTTGTGGATGAATCGGGTACTCATGGGTTGAGCTGCCGTTTTAGCGCTGGTCGTTTATCTCGCCACTATGCAATTAATGATCTAATCAAAAGGGCTTTAACTTCAGCAAAAATTCCTGCGATTTTAGAACCCATAGGCACAAGTCGAGACGACGGAAAACGGCCGGATGGTATGACACTTGTTCCATGGAAAAATGGTAAATCTATTGTTTGGGACTTTACTTGTGTAGATACATTAGCAACTTGCCATCTTCCTGCTACTTCTGCGAAAGCCGGTGCTGCTGCTTCTTTAGGAGAAAGTTCCAAACTACGGAAATATCAGAATTTGGGAAATAATTATATCTTTCGCCCAATAGCTATTGAAACGTTTGGTGTTTTTGGCCCTGAAGCCTTATCTTTCATCAATGAAATTGGAAAAAAGGTAACCGATGAAACCCACGAATCAAGAGCCACATCTTTTCTCATTCAGAAAATTAGTATTGCCATCCAAAGAGGAAATGCAGCTTCGTTTTTCGGTACTCTCCCTGATTCCAAAAAACTTGATGAAATTTACTTGATTCCTGAAAACCAATTTTATATAGAAAAGAGAGGTAATAAGAAACCACTTAATGAAATTAAAATAAAAGCAAATGAAAAAAATACTTTATCTCAGCAAAATTCTCAAATGGGTTTCAAAGATATTTCGGATTGTTCAGTGATAAATTCTTCAGTCAAAACCTTTGGGTTAAATTGTTTAAAAAATATTGGTAACACCTGTTTCATGAACAGCGTAATTCAATGTTTATCAAATACGAGATGGTTATTGGAATATTTGAAAAAGGATGAATTCATGAAAGATATCAATACTAGTATTTCTAGTATGAAGGGTGCTTTAATAAAATCGTTTGCAGAAGTCATCAAGGAGTTGTGGTCAGAAGATTCTTTTGATAAAGTAGTAAATACAGCCTCCTTAAAAAATCAGATTCAAAGTTTTGCTCCTCGATTCATGGGTAATTCCCATCAAGACGCCCAGGAGTTTCTCCGTTATCTTTTAGAAGGATTACATGAAGAGGTTAATATAATTAATGAGAAACCTAAACCAATCTTAACGGAGATTGACGAAAAATTGAGCGACAGCGGAAATGCACAAGAGTCATGGCTCACATATTTGAGGATGCATAACTCTAAGATTGTAGATAATTTCGTTGGCCAATTGAAATCCACAATGAAATGCACACACTGTGGATACTCTTCAGTAACATTTGATCCTTTCTGGGATTTGTCTCTCTCCATACCACAAAGAACCGACCAATTGAGTTTGTGGCAATGCTTAGATTATTTTACAAGAGAAGAAACTTTGGATGGAATTGAAAAACCGACGTGTTCGAAATGCAAGGAAAGGAGAAAATGCATAAAGTCCCTATCAATCCACAAGTTTCCCTATATTTTAGTAATACATTTAAAAAGATTCTCTACAACTGAAAATAGAGGCAAATTGAATGATGTCATCGAATTTCCTCTAGGATTGGATATGGACAATTTTGCAGGAGAAAATGTGGCTACTTGTTATAATCTATATGCACTTTTAAATCACAGTGGGACTACTAACAGAGGACATTATACAGCATACTGCAGACACCCGTATACTAGCGCGTGGCACAAATACAACGATTCACACGTGTCACCAATTTCACCAAAGTCGCTTGTGAGTGGAGAAGCATACGTCCTCTTTTATGTAAAGGATGGATCAAAATCGCGCCTTCAAGATAACTGAGGGAAAGTTTAACTTTTAGTTTCTTCAATTTTGTAATTTTTTTCAACATCTCATTTTTGTAAATAAAACTCATTTATTATTGTTAGCTCCCTAACTATATTATTAAAGGGGAGCTCTTGGAAGGTAGGTTGCGCTATATCGTTTACTTGAACTATAGGTATTTGTTCATGTCATTACTGTGAATTACTAAATTTAAGTAACATTATTGCTGAATATCGTTATTGTCATGTGATGATCTATCGATTTGCATATTTATCCGTCAATAAAGTATATTGATGAAAAAGCTTTATAATATACAATATAACGTAAACAATATAATTGAAATAAATTTTTGCATTTGAACGGAATGCAAAAATTTGTAATCAAGTGTTTCCAGGGTCGTATTCAATTCAAAATAACGGATCCAATTCAGTCATTTCAAAATCAACATCTTTCGATTTCCTTCATAAATATAGTCTTTCAATAATATCAATGAGAAACTACATTTGGAGAATTCGAATTTGTCAGCTAATAATAAACTGTTATGATGATATTTAGAGAACGCTCTGTCTGATAACCTCATAAAATCAAAAGTCAATGAAAAAAAGTAATTCTCCCAATAAGAAATATTCATCAAAGAATTCAAAAATCGCATATCACAACTAGTGGAATTTATGAAAAAAGTAAGAATAGAATGGTTCATCAATAGGTATGTATTTGATGGTTGGAAAAACTTGGAGGTACATCATGGCAATGAAAATGAAACATGCTATAGTAGCTTGATAATTACAGATCAGAAAATGAACATTATGAAGTCCCACATTGCTCCTCCTTTAATTGTATTTTGTAAAAATATTACGTACCTATATTAACTTTTATTTTTTCTATAGTTTCATATTTTAACGTAATGTTATTACTGTATAAATTGAAAGGGTGTATTTTTAGGAAAGATTACTGTGATTTTGATAGAAAGCCGTCAATTAAAATTTTAGCTGTGGCCAACAAATTTTTACAGTAAAGAGAATAACTTGATGAATAAATAACGTGATTTCTGCAGGAAGACTCCTCATACATATTGCTGGGTCATACACCAAACATTACTTCATCAACGTATTCCAAAAACACTTTATTGTGAGATTTTCACTAAATTGTTTTACAAAAACGCAACACGTGTTTCGCCATACAATGGCTTCATCTGGCGTGTCTTTCAACTAATTCTACACATTCCATACTAAATATATATATAGTTTATGGAGTACCTGAAATCAAAGTACCTGTAAACGAAGTACCTGGATTTTAAGTAGCTGATATTTTACCTGAGTTTCTAACGAATTAAATTACCTGCACTTATGTACCATTTTCACATTTGAAAAAATATATTCAGTAACGGAGAGTTATTGAGTTCTAATTGATCATTCAGTAAATTACCCGAATTCCTGAATCTATTGATTTCTAAACATTCTAGAAGATCAAGTTTCAAACTCTTCTCATTATGTATTCTCAATGACATCGTCCATTTGTCCAGTAACTAAGAGTCATTTATAAAAGCGCTGTTCACACTTTGATCGGTTTTTTTTTCTCTCCAAGCCTTGAAATTCTGGTGTCCACCACCTGCATTTTTATGTTTCACATAATCTTTCATGTAGCGTTCTAAATGTTTTAGCACAAGGATTTAACTCTGTCAACATATCTGTCCTGGTAAATTATCTGTGCTTCTTCCGAATTTCAATTTGCTAATTCATAAATAAAGTGCATGTCAGCCATTTCAGTGTAAGTAAAATTATTCAAGATGGAATCACTAATTGACAACTGACTTTCACTGATATGACAACACTATCATTGTCAGCTGGTCTCCAAAGCAGGTGTTCAAGATATGCAAAGTAGCTTCAATTTTTCTTTCTCGAAAATGAAGCTAGATAGGAAGAAAATACAAGCGACAAAAAAGTTGTATTTTTAGTTGATTGAACCAGTAAGTATATTCATGATATTTTATAAATACCGGTTTTTCAAAACTTCAACGCCCTATATCTCAGAAACAAAGCAACTCCGGACATATTTTCATAGGAACTCTGTATATCAACTATTTCAGGAAAAAAATTACATGATTTCATTTTTTTTTCAGTGCAACTTTCTAGGAGATAATCAAGGTTTGAAAAAGTGATAAATATTGTGTTCAACAGTTCATAAGCCTTCAGTTTCATCAAGTATAGGCCAACTCCTCCATATATACTATTTCAGCTAACCGCTGTCAAAAATTCTGCTTGGTAATTAAGAAGTGTTTATTTTAATAATCAGAGGAAGGGGGGGACAGGGTTACCCACCCCGTCTGAGGGGTAAAACTGGAGACGTACTTGACAACAAAATGATAGAAAACTGTGTAGAAAAACGGTAAAATCTATTTTTTTTTTTTATTCAATAATAGTAATAAAAATGACATTGAAAAAAAATTATAAATAATAAAGCATATGATCATCGATCATATGCTTTATCGAACATCGAAAAACAAACATATTTCAACACTTTCAATTGACTTATGATGCACTGTTTGGAACCTTTGGTGTAGTAATGAATATTACTGAAGTTTCTTTCCCAACACCAAATCGTTATTTTCAACATCTCGACACGTGTTTAGATCACCAAGAGATCATCTTCAAGAGGAAGATTAAACAGTATGATCTTCCTCTTGAAGATTAAACAGTTTAATGTTCCTCTTGAAGATGATCACTTGGTGATCGGAACACGTGTCGAGGTGTTAAAAATAACGATTTGCTGTTGGGAAAGAAACTCCAGTAATATTCACTTTCAATTGAAATAAATTTGGAAATGAAACATTAATTAATCAACAATTGTTATAATAAATTCATAGCCTATCTGGAAAAATTGACCTGGCCAAATTGGGAAAACCAATATAATCAATTATTTATTCTGATAACAGACAGCTTGACAGAGATGTCTCTGAGTAGAGGACATCAATAAAACAGATCTCAGAGTAATAAGTACAATTTGGAACCTCTGGTGTAAAATTAATTTATTGAAAATATTTTTCTCACACCAGAAGAAAATACTTTTGGGAATCGCGTTTTGCCAACCAACTTAGCAGGATCAGCAGATGATCGAGACTGTCTTAGAGGTTTATTAGCTTGTATCAGCCCATGGGAGGGGGATGAATCATTCCAATAAACTCAGCATGTCTTATTCTCCACTGTGGATATTTACTCATTATTTATCATTCTGTATGTTTATTTTGTGTTCATTTGTTTTATAAACAAAATTTGTCAGTTGAAGATTGAAAAATAGTAGAAAACGTCAATAAAGTTCCTTCTTGACTAAAATTGGATTTATTGGCTTGAGTTGATCAATTCTTCTAAAAGAATAACATTGGTGACCCCGACGTGATCACGATATAGAGCAGCGTAAATCCCAAAGACTTGGTGCCAGTTTGAATCGAAGCCTATCAATGGATTATGTTTGGCCCAACCAATGTGGCAAAGCAAATCGTTCCCAAATTCCAGAAACTTCAAATGGCCAGTTCGAGAAAACAGTCGTAAAAGAGCCAACTTCCTTGAGGCACGACCAAAAATCGGAAGTATGCTCAAAAATTTCTAAAAAGACTGAATGTTCCCATAGAAGTTTTATAGATTTGGAAATGAAGAGAAAAGCTATAGAAATAGAATAACAACGAAGAAATCTGGAATTGAAACAGAAAGAACTAGAAAATAGTTCACATTTGCTTCAGATGGAAGAAGAGTTACATAAAGTGGAGAGATGTTAATCAACCAGCTATATTGAGTCCAAAGCACGATTTCACAAAATTGCTCATCCAGCATTATCATGAGAAATTTCTTCACAGAGGAATGGAACTGGTACTGAACGAATTCCGACATAAATATTGGATGATTCATGGTCGAGCAGCAGTTAGAACAACATTCTCCATTTGTCTTAGATGCAGAATTGAAAGGAGTAAACCACTATCGCCCATTATGGGACAAATACCAGAAGAATGATTGAAAAGAGAAAACAGACCATCTGGCGATATAGAAATGGACTACTTTGGACCAATTCTCGTTAAAATTGGTAGAAAAAGAGAGAAAAGATGGGGAGTTCTGTTCACCTGTCTTGCCGTGAGAGCCATCCACCTTGAAATAGCCCATAATCTCGAGAGAGATTGGTTGGAACAGTAAAAAGAACTATTGGCAAAGTTCTCCATGATGAAAGTCTTCGAGAGGAAACACTGCAAAACTTTTTGCCGAAACGGAAAAGATTGTTAACTCTCGACCTTTGACGAGAATATCGTCTGACCCTACCGATGCAGTCACTTACTCCGAACCACTTCTTGATTGGTTCTTTCAGTGGTGATGGTGACTTGGTACCATTGAATCCAAGTGCAGGTATTCTGAGGAGAGAATGGAAAATATCTCGCATGTTATCAGATTCTTTCTGGAATCGCTGGAACAGAGAGTACCTACCTACCTTATCAAGACGAAGTAAATGGACAAATGATAATAAACCAGTAGCATTAAATGATATCCTCATATTGGTTGATGATCAAACCCCTAGATATAACTGGAAGTTATATTTAGGGGCGGCAGAATAACCGTCATATATCCTGAACCTGACAGGAAAATCCGGGTAGTTGATGTTAAAACACCAACCTCGGAATTCAAGCGACCAGTAACGAAGATATGTAAATTGGATCTAGAGAACTGAATACTCTAGTGGGGGGGAAAGTGAATATTTACTAATTATTTATCATTCTGTATGTTTATTTTGTGTTCACTCATTTTGTAAACAAGATTTGTCAGTTGAAGATTGAAAAATAGTTGAAAACGTCAATAAAGTTCCTCTTGACTAAAATTGGATTTATTGGTTCGAGTTGATCAATTCTTCTGAGAGAATAACATCCACAAAGGATACAATATCCACCAGAATAAGGCAACATCTGTATCTAGTCAGTACCTTAGGAGTGACAAAGATAGGAAGGGGGCTGTATTATGTCAATGAACATAGGCTGGAACTGCATATGCTAGACATACCCACAGCAAATGCATATGTTTGACAGATACCTATGAACCCATTATGTGACAAGTTGATTCAGTTTCTGATTTTAGCATACTTCACCTGAGGAAAGCAAAGGTCTGGTATTTTGATTAGCTGAGGTCTTCAATGTTGTTGAAGAAGACCCTATGCATTGGCTTATCGTTGTGTAGCCGCATGAGTAAAATAATTTGTGGCTTAAATGTTGGCTTTTTGTTAAATGGTTTCCAAGTTCCAACTTGGTAAGAGTTGTTATCACTTTATTGAATGACAAAAACTAAACCAAGTGTATCTACCGCTGGATAATATCCTTTTAAACTATATTCTATCTATCACTGAAATAATATCTGAAATAATATCTATAAACATTTTCTCTGATAATTCTCAAACTTTTGATTCTTCCTATCAATTGTATTATAAATGTCATCAGACTATTATCACCATAATACTTATAAAATATAGATAAACACATATTTACAGATTACTACCATTAGTATTAAATTGATTTTTAAAAACATTTTCAACAACAAAGTGTCTCAATTCACTATATGCTGTTTCGAAATCATCATTACAAATGACTAGATCACAATTGCCTGGAACAGTGCCATATTTTATTTCCTCCTCAGCTTTGGCCAGCCTTTGTAACAAGCTCTCTTCACTCTCTGTGTTCCTTTTTAATAGTCGTCGTTTCAATTCATCTAAAGATGGAGGTATTATGAAAATACTGAATGGGTTCAAGTCAGATTTCTTCACTTGTTTCACACCTTGTACGTCAATTTCTAGGAGGCATACTTTTCCTAAAATATTTAGTAAATAAATGTTAAAGCAAAACGGCGTATCTCTATACCAAAAGAAGATATGTATGAAAAGTTTAAGAAACAAATAAATTCTCATAATTCAAAACAGGATTTCTAAAAAAATATGAGGTTTTTGAGTTAGGTAAAAAACTTCTACCAACTTCAATATTTCTTAATATATTATAAGTAAACAAAAACAGATAATTATTGTTTTTGGGAAGAACTTACACAACATTATAATAAATTTTCAAATAATTCATTAATTTTTATCTATGAAAGTGATTGGGCAGCATTATCACAAGTTTTGAATCCATGAACTATAAAGTATACAAGGTAGTAACTCTTTGTATCAAATAATTCAAAACATTATTATTTTTTTTCAATTTTATATTAAAAATCATCTCAAGTCAGATGATAACTACATGAAAGATGGTATTGACCTAAGCTAACAAACACCTACTGTGAATTTTAGCCCCTTTGCACTCAAAAATTTTCCTGTGGTTCTTAATCCTGACTCCACACTAAATCCTATCGCACAGCAGTATATTCAAAGGGAATGTTTGTTTTAATCTCACTGGTTCTCACCTTCTGTATGCATTATTACCGGGTAAAAGAAAATATTATAATTTTGTTTTATGCATTTCTATTGGTTAGAAAAGCATCAGTATATTTTTCATGAAACCCAACAGACTAAATGACTGATATTTGAATAATTTCATACATGGACTGGATCCTTCATGTAGACAGAATCTTCGTTTTACCAGTAGCTAATTTCTTTTTGGAAATACTAGACTTATAGTACTATATTAGATAAAAAACTTTTGTTTAGATTCCTTCACATCACCAGACATAAGTCGGTTTGATTTTTTTATTCAGGGTTATTCGAATATTAACAAAGCTTCAAGAAAGGTTCAATATTCAAATTGAAGACTGCGGAATTATATGTTAGAAATCAATACGTTAACTTACTGAAAATGAGGAAAATTCTGTATTTAGAGAAAAATATTGATTCGAATAGAAATACACTTCCCAAAACTCTAATAAGATAATGTTTTTATCTCCTGAGCCCTATATTATTACTGATTCACTAGAAGTGGCTACAACATTCAACCAATATTTCATAAATAGTAGTTATCACCTAAATAACAACATTAGTTCAAATAGACTGTGGTCATCTCAAAATCACCCAGTGGTAAATTGGTCATTTGAATATTGGAAAAAATAAATATAGGACAATTGAGAAACAACACAAGTATTCACACTTTCAAACAAGTGTTATTGCAGCATATCAAAAAAGTTATTCATTTCATTCATTTATTTATTTATTCTTGTGATGTCTATTCATTTCATTTTTTTTTCCCACTTTTATAAATCTTTGATATGTTCATATTGACTTTTAAAATAAATTTGTAGATATTTTTTTTATTTATTTATTATTACTTTGTACTTTGATTATGTATTATATTTTCAATGAATGTTTGTACATTAGGATTACCTAAAAAAATTAAGAATACTACAGGTATGCTGTCCTTGTTCATCTTTCACTGCCTGAACCACTTTGCATGCTATTTTCGGTGAGTGCATTGGCTTGGGATGTGGGGGCTGAGCAAACCGGCCATCGGATGCCTGCTTCCACATAGCCCCGCTGGATACAGGAATGACAGAATCACTTGTGGTTCTGTTATTCCCTAACTGAATGGCATCCCAACAATGGTTTAATCCTAAGGTGTGTGTATCCGTGCCGAGAGGATGAATGACACTGAGGCTATCAGCTGTCTTCAAGGAACCTTCGAGATACCGGGCGCCCTCTCGCCTTAGCATCGCCTTGTCACGGTATTGCGGAGCTCTGTCGTGATTGACCTTCTTTCCCTAGCTACTTTATGGACTTTTATGGACAGAGTAAACTTGAAAATTCTTTCTGATGCTGAATCTACAGAGGACAAGGATGTCAAGCTTACGACTCCAACTAATCTACCTGTAAACTTAGATCAGGAGCGAGCCTACAGAGGAGATGGATGTCGAGTTTACGACTCCAGCTGATCTTCCTGTAAAAATTTATCCAGGAGCGAGTCTACAGAGAAGATGGATGTCGAATTTACGACTCCAACGGACCTCTCTGTAAATTTATTTCAGGAGCGAGTCTACAGAGAAGATGGATGTCGAGTTTACGACTCCAACTGAACTCCCTGTAAATTTAGTTCAGGAGCGAGTCTACAGAGGAGATGGATGTCGAGTTTACGACTCCAACTGACCTCCCTGTAAATTTAGTTCAGGAGCGAGAGCTGCGGCGTACGCAGAATCTGTCTCAGGTGGGGGAACTAACCCCCCATGAGCAGGTTAGCAAACGTTTGTGCTCAAGTGAGGTTTCACCAAAACCAGAGGCGAAAAAGCCCTGCACGGCTGAATCTAAGGCATCTTCAGGTGTAGCTGACGTGCAAAAACCCTCATATGGGAAGTTTGTCGTGGGTATCAAGGTGGGAATCTTGCAACTTGACTATCCGACTACCTCATTAACGGGGCATATACTTTGTGCCTGCCCCGCTGGGGACCGAATCAGGTCTTTAGAGTTTGGCAGAGCCGTACTCTTACCATCTGACCTGAAAGACCACTCACCATACAAACTAATCGGCTTTGTTAAGAAGCTGGGTTTGTTTGCGGGTTGCGGTGGAGGGTCGAATAGACCCACTCACTTTTGACCTAACATAACCTAACTACAGTTAGTAAAACCATGTTGACCATCATTAATAAACTATTCAGTGTCAACAAAATGATCTAGGATTTTCTCCAGCAGCTTAGTCATGAAGGACAATATAGAAACTGTATCAGTTTTCCACCACTCCTCTAAGCCATTTCAAAATATATAAGTATGACATAAATATCGAACCATTTTTAAGGAAGTTTGGACATTGAAAGAGAGAGATTAGGTTAAATGAAGCAACATACTTAAAGTATATGAACAATGCTTCAGGAAATAGTGTAGGATACCATCTGGTCCAGAACTTAGTTCATTATCAATTTATCAAATGCTATTAAATATTTCTGTAGGGAGGTTATCTGTAGTATAAATTTCAGTTCTATTACACATAAATAGTGTGGCACAGTAGCCACTTTTAAAATAGTCTGCAAATAATTTTACTATTTCTGAACTAATATGCGATTGGGAGTCATTAAAAATCATCAATTTTAAGATATTGTTAGTTTTTCAAATTATCAACATAGTCCCGAAAGTATGAAAAGTTGGAAGTTGGCAGAAAGTTACCCTTAATCACAGATTTGTTATAACAATGATTGCTTAGAAGTATAAATAGTGCAAACAAGTTTGAAAATTTACATAATTCTAAAACACAAATCATAAATTAATTATAAAACAACAACAAAAATGAAATGCACATAACCTGAATTAATAACTGCCCTGAACCAATAACTGAAAATCATCTAATGGTATAGTTGCAGATTGTATCAAAATATCTCTTATCAAAAAATAATGAGTGGTAATAAATCATTTCTCTGATTTACTATGCTTTTCTCACATATCTTGAAACAAAATGACCCACCTTGTGCAGTGTTCACTAGACTTTCAAAGGTGAGCTCAAAATGTCTGATTGCTACATTGTATTCATCACTTTCCTTACCTTTCTTAGCAATATCATCTACTGCTGCCTTACTAGTGCCATACATATTTCCAGAAAATACTGCACTCTCAAGAAAAAATCCATCTTCAATGGCCCGTTTCATTGTTTCTACATCAGTAAAATGATAATGTATGCCATGAATTTCTCCTGGGCGGGGTTTTCGGGTGGTATGACTAACAGAATATCCAAACTTATCTGGAAATTCTTCCAACATTTTTTTGACCAAAGTACTCTTTCCTGAACCTGATGGGCCAAATATCATCAGTGGTCGAATGAGTGATGGCATTTTGTTAAATACTGTAAGAAAGCAAATCTGATATATAATTTTGAATTTTACTCATAATTTTTCATGCATCATATTATTTTACTTTGAGTGCACTAAAAAACATATGTTTCCACCAAAAACTCAAGAATTTGTTTTGTTAAAAATTGATTCATAAATTATTATCAACTATTGACTGAGAAGTGGATTTTGTTACATTTCGTTTGGAAAAATGTATCTAACTCATTTCTGACTTCTTCAAAGATACTTTAGTCAGTCAATATTTGTTTAAAATAAAATGTTTCTGCTCTACCTTTCCACACAATGTTAGCCATTTACCATCTCTTCAGCAGACAAAGTAGCTACAAATTATTTCATAATTCATTCCACTATTCTACAATCTAATCCAATGTTCCAAACCAACTGAATATTCAAAAATAGGGTTTTGATTCATTATCTAAAAAATCGCAACTATTGGTCATGTTCATAAACACTATCTTTACTTCTAACAAAATAAATTTTCACACTTTCGCTGGATATAATTAGCCATTACACTATTTTTTTCAGAGTAAGGATTGGCAATTCCGAGGAATGAAAATTAAATTATATGTTTCACATATATTACATTATACATATAGGAAATACGGAGTAAGGTAAAGGAATGTGTGTTTCTCTTATTAATCAGTTAACATGCAAAATTTAAAACATTTACCATTCCTAGATGTATTAGTGATAAGATATGGCCCTAAAGGGTTAAGGATTTGATGTGTATAAAAAAATGGATATATGATTAGTTATATTCATGACATCTCCCACTGGTGTGCACAATAAAACAAATGTTATACACTTCCTCGTTCACAGGTTTGTTGTTCTCTTTGAATGAAGATACAGGTATTATTAGGAAATGGTAATATGAAAATAACTAAGTGTCAGTAATCTAGAGAAACAATTGTTTAGATTGTGACAAAAAATGTACTGAGTGAGAGTAGAGTGAGAACGTATTTTAATGAAAAAATTTTTAAAGGATAGCTGAAGAATCAAGAAAATAGTTGAAGGTTTCTTACACAAATTGCTATAGGAGTTCAAATGTAAGTCATTAATACCAGTCTGAATCAACTTAGTCATTAACATTCAATCAGGCCATAGGATTTATACCATAAAATACTGAGATTATGGACTGGAAAGTATTGAGAATCATATTTTGTTTTTGTCTTCACTGGACCATTCTGCTACTATCAATATTTTTTGAGAAAATCAAGCATTAAATGAAAAAACAATATATTACCTTTTGAGATTAAAGTCCTAAACAACAAAAATACCAAGAATTACACGTTTTGAAGTTGAGATAATTAATATGAAATACAGCTGTGCGCCTTGCACGCCGTGCATGCCGACTTGCCCGATTCTGTCAAATCAAAACAATACCACAGAACACAGAACATGGAGCACAGAAAAGTACTTTGCCTTTTGCCTTTCACTGCCCGAATTGACCTTATTAAGATGCGACCCCATGGTTGCCAAATGCGGTGTAAAAATGACATTTGACATTGACATTTGCTAATGAATAAATAACCTATCATTCTGAGTTCCTTCTGCATATTCATTTCTGGGACATAATTGGGACAGACCATCTTATATTTCTTCATAGCTGATTCTTCATTCTGGAGCCCCAACTTCATATAGGACGACTGGAAATCTCTTTTCGGCCATCTTCCGGAAATCAGTTTCTCATTTACCAAAAATGAAATTGCAGCCTGGGACAAACCCATCCACGATTGGGTACAAATTCCTATTCCTCACTCAAAAGGTGGGGGTTGGAATTTTTTGTCAAAAATGATTAACTTGGTCGAGATTCAAGTCTGGGAGACCCGACCTGCAAAATTTCTGCCTACCTGCAAAATATATTTCAAATTTCTTGAGATTTGTGAACTTTTTGGGTGGGGGTTGGGAAATGTTTCTGTTGAAAATGGATAATCTGGTCTAGATTCATATCTGGGAGACTCGACCAGCAAGAATTTCTGCCGACCTGCAAAAAATATTTTAATATAATCTAGTCGAAATTCATATCTGGAAGATCCAACCTGCAAGAATTTTGGCCAGTCTAAAAGATTACGTGAGCAATGTTTAATGAGAACAATTTGCTCCCCTGCAGACCTGCAAAATAGTTACACCCGTTCTATACACATGTTGTGCAACAACACGGTTGTTCCTTTTACAACAAAATTTAGGATAATTGTTATATTGATTTGTTAATATTTTTATCAGTTTGCCTTTATTTTGTTAATTATGTGACCCTGTAAATTACAAAACGAAATGTTTTGGATAGTTACTGATAATTTGTCAACGAAAAAGTCAATAAAAGTTTATCCCTACTAAAAGTAGGATTTATTGGGCAATATCGAATTTAATAATTATCAAGGAAACAATATTTGGTGACCTCGACGTGATCATGATATGGAGAAACGTACGTCCAAGTGAGAAAGTGTAGGTCTGAATCAAAGTCTGTCATCGGACTACGTATGGCCAAAAGGATTTGGAAGTCGTGAGAAACCAGAATCCAATCTAGACAAACTACCTGAAAAAGTCGTTGAAGTCAACTTACTTGATATATGAGATTCATTCAAAGCAGGAAGCAGTCTGTTCACTAGAGAGCCTCAAGGGATACCGGATTATCTCGACGAACTAGTTTAGATTTGAAAAAGAAAAGAATAGCTCTAAAAATAGAAAGACAAAGAAGGGAGCTACAAAGAAAATCCAGAGACCTAGAACTGGAAGAACAACAACTGGAAGAAAAGAACCGTAGAGAGTTCGAGAGTTCAACTCGAAAAAGAATTGCATTAAGCTGAGACAGATGCCCAAGAAGAAGGCAGCGGTTACGTTCAATCAGAAGCAAGGAGTAAAAATATCAGAAGAGAATCAATTGAAGAACAAGAACAAAGAAACACAGTATCTCAATGGGTAGATTACACATCTGAACAATTTCATTATGCTAGAAAAGAATATCTGTCACGTATTCCTGAAATAACTGAGAAACCCACTGATAACATACCCAAGGTCGAAGACGAATTTCTCGAAGAGAAACCAGGAAACATCACATCACAAGATATACAACAGCTTTGTGGAACTGTTACAAACGTTTGCAGAAAGTTTTCTCTCCAGGCTTCAACAACTCGAAACCCAACGTCTAATGCAGTAATGAATCCGTATAAATTTCACATGCGAAAAACATTAAAAATAATTTTCACAGTTTGATGGCAGTCCCCAAGTTTGGCCCCTGTTCCATAAGTCTTTCAAGAATATTCGCAAATTTTGTGACTACAGCAATGAAGAGATCATGCTGAAGCTCCAGATATTTCTAAAAGGGGAAGCAAAGACAACAGTTGCAGGAATGATATTAACTGCCGATAACGTAGACCTTGTGATTGAAACTTTAGAGAAACGGTTCGGAAGACCTGAATACATCATAGATACTTTGATGAACAGAATCAGTTTCCTTTGTGCCATAAGAGAAAATAGGTACATTTGAAAAGCTGATTCATTATTCTGCAGAGGTGAGCAACGTGGTTGCGATCATGAAGAGTCTAGGAAGTAAACGTTATCTCTAAAATCCTCAATTTATCCGAGAATTACTGGCGAAAATTTCGAATTCAATAAAAAGATCCTGGGATGAAAAGGTGGAAATGAAAAAGGGTGATATTAGAAGATTTCTCTTTGTGATTGAACGAGAAAGCAAGCTTTGCGTGTAATGTTAGTACCCCACGCAATAAAACATTCTCACAGAAATTTTGAAATCAAATGAAGATAAATGAAAGAGTATGCAATACTCACATTCAGCTGTTGTATTGAGATAAAATACATTAAGAAAGCATTTGTCCACAGATGAATTATGATGACCTGAATAAGAGATGGGAAACGATAACCGGAAAAAAATGTTTCAGTCGCCTTCAAAAGAATCATCAAACATTCAAAGAGGAAGGTTTGTGGAACAACCGGCTATGAACTTCATCATCATCCTTTACTACACAAAGAATTACAAGTCGATAGCAATCAGGCAGCGATAGGAAGAGATACTTATGATGATAATCGAGGAAGAGTATGCTCTGTCAACAAACCTTTTACTACGATTCTTCTGATAGTGATTTGTATAAAAGTATACGGTCCACGAGGTGTTGTCCCTATTCTCGATCTTTGTGATGAGGCGTCTACGGTGACGCCTACGGTTAGACGCAGAAGTAGCAGAAACACTTGGGCTAACGGGAACGAAGTAATCACTTCGTCTACAATGGACAAACGAAAATGTCATGGTTGAAAAAAATTCCGTTCGTTTAGATGTGACTGTTTCCAAAATTGATGATGACAGCAGAATGTTTACTATGAAAAGAGTCCGAACTGTCACTCATATGTCGTTACCCGAACAAGACATTAACATATCCGATTGGAAAAAGTTTTCACATCCAAAAGGTGTTCCAATAAAATATATCGATCATGAAAAACCTTCAGTGCTTAATGCTGAACTTGTGAGACAGATAAGAACCGGCTCAGAAAATCTTCCTGTAGCCAGTAAATGTAAGTTAGGTTGGACTGTACACGGACTAAGACCAAATATCAGGGAAAACTCTGATAAAGAGCTGCAGAAGATGGTAGAAAAATCTTATCTGACTGAAACATTCGGTTTTCTGATCGCAGTCGACCAACCATCTCGTGAAAGTTCACGAGCATTAGAACTAATGAGAAACACAAAGTGTACCGGAAAAATACTACGAAATCGGTTTATTGTGGAAAACCGATAACATACAGCTACCTGAAAGTAAATTCATGGCACTCCAAAGACTAAAATGTGTCGAAAGAAAATGTCGCCTGAACGAAAAATTTGGGAAGGAATATTGAAAGAATATCATGGAATATGAAGAAAAAGGATATATAAAGAAGTTAAGCTCAGAGGAAGAGCAAATTGACAACCCTCATCTTAGGTATCTTCTTCATTTCGCTGAAGAAAAAGTGACAGACCTCTTGATGTTTATGAAATGTTGGTCATGACTTTTGGAGCAACCTGTTTGCCGTATGTGCTCAATTCGGAAAAAACTCGAAAGCTGAGGAATTTTCTACGAATCCACACATCCGAACAGCTATTATCAAGAAATTCTATGTACCTAGATGATTGCTTGGATTCAAAAGACACTGAAGAAGAAGCGCTAGAAACGATAATAGAAGTATGCAAAGTCCAGAAGGTTGCGGGATTCGAAGTAGTCAACTGGATGACAACTGACTTCAGAAAATTTAGTGGCTGAACAACTACACAAAGCTATTTTCCGAGTTTATTGGCCGTAGTCTGTAGATGTTTATGCTTGACGTTTCGTTTACGACTTTAGCAGACATTATTATATACACCTATGTAACCACGGCCAATAGGTACACTCAGAAAATAATTTTGGCACATAGTTAAAGTTTGATTTAACAACCTGCTTTGTATAGTTTCTCGATTGCAATATCCGTACGATTTAAAGTGATTCGAATTTACATGTAAAAATTTCTATCAACACCTCTTACATAGAATTAAGGTAAAAAAACTTGATCCTTTATGAGTGTCTCCACACTGAACTTGAATAGTAACAACTCCATAATTTTATTGCCTTGAACACTTTATCTAGCGTAGTACTTTTATAAAGTAGATACAGTATAAAAGTATAAAGAAGTTTTTTTAACATGTAAAAAACATCATTGAAACAACCTCAATACCAAAGGAGTCCTAGAGATGATTCTGCATTCACAATACAGTGTTTTGCTGATAATGTCGTGAGACCACAAATGCATAATTGTATGAGGAACCTTATTGTAACGAATCTGAAGCCGCCCCTGATCAGTACGCCGGCCGAATCATGAAACAAATACATGATATCACCGCAAAATAATGTAGTCGGGAATCGCCGTCTTCCCGACCCAAAAGGGCAGTTCTAAAAGTGAATCGAGTGGCTAAACAAGAAATTCAAATAGTGGAAATAAATTGAGCGTTAGTTGTTAAGTGTTGTATTGAATAAATTAGTTTGTGATTAGTGAAATATTGTTAGAAATAAAGTTTAGTTAATTCTTTAATTTATCACATTATGGTAGACCCTGCATCTCTAAGATTAGAACCTCAATACCCATCACACATCTTCGTGTTTTGAAAACAAGCAATGATCATGAAACTCACTTCTGTCTCATCTGTGGAATGTATGTGACTTATTTATTTATTTATTTGCCACTGAGGTACAGTATGTACATATGATATGTCAATAACTTAAAATATATATATAACATAACAGTGTGATACGAATAAAATAGGTAGGTATTTTATTTATCATATATGTCTATATACATATATATACATACACACACATATACACACATACATACATAAACATACACACATATAAACACACATACATACACATATTTAGAAAAGACGTATATATAAATTCCTTAGTAAAAATATGGAACAGGCGTCGAAGATAAGACTAAATAATAGTAAGAGGGAAAAAAATAAGTAAAATTAGTGCTCATCGGAAATCATCTTCCAGGAATTCATCACAATTATAGTAACATTTTTGCAGCAGCAATTGCAGAGGTAATTTGTTTGATCTGCTCTGGTAATTTATTATACAGATTTATGGCATTATACAAAAGGGACTTTTTATATTTCGTTGACTTATGACTTGAAATACCTACGCAAAACATCACCATGACTTGTAACTGTGCACCGTTGCGTTTGTTTCTAGTTCATGGATGTTAAGATCTAGCAAATCATATACATTTAAGAATGTATATGGAGGAGCTGATAATAATTTTTTCCTAACGAATACTGGTTTACAGCTGCCTTAGTGTTCAATGCTGAAAATTAGTCTAACTATGCGCTTTTGTGCTACGAATACTCTGATGAATTCATTACTGCAACCCCATGCTATGATATTGAGCTTTCTCTATGTAGATCTAACTAAAATCAATGGTTTATGTACCGTCTCACAAAGGAGAAATTGTGAATAATTAAATTGTATTGACTTTTTCTGATGAATTTTCGTCTTAATGATAATAACTATCGGAACTCATAATGAAGGAGGATCTCTAAATTCAAATTATACGATTCTAAAATTATACGATTGTAAAAAAGTAAGTTAGTTGGTAGTAAAAATTCATCTATTTCAGAAAAAGAATTAGTTTTTTTATAATTTAAAAAAAAGAAATACATTTCATTACCAAAAAACAATTGTATGTATTCATCAAAAACAACTGAAACTAGACGAAATGTATGAGTATGGCTTATTTTGCATATGACAAGTGACATATCACATTTCACCATTTACAAATATTATAAAATAAAGTACTCTAAAAGTAACCATGATGGTATCTGGTTTCTCCACCTATGAGGACGACTTCTATGGTATCGACAGCATACTCAATCCCCGAATATCAAGAATACACGAGGCTCCCTTATGTGGTCCCTTGATTTTCGGAGACTGAGTCTTGTGTAGGGGGAGCTTCGTAAGAGGAGGTGTCATCACCTTTCTTTTTAGGCCTGTATCTGTGGTTCAGCCCCGTAAACACTGATGAGACCTGGTGGGTCGAAACAGCGCTGTCAGGTGTTCGATCCCAAATCCATTAAGTTGCTTTTTGCAGTGAAAGACGAGGGACAAATCTCGTTTTGTGGTCGATGTCGAAGCTTGGCTTTGCAACGGTTCTTCTTGGGGAGTCTTGTTTATCCTTGATATTCGGAGATCAATTGCCATAGATGGTGTCTTCTTATAGGGTGATGCCATCATCTTTCCTTTTAGGCCTGATTCTTTTTGGGGCAGTTTAGGGGTTTAGCCTAGCAACACTGATCTGATGAGACCTGGTGAGTCTGATGTTGGATCCCAAATCTGTCAAGTTGCTTTGTAGTGAAAGACGGAGGATAAATCTCGTTCGGCGGTCGATGTTGAAGCTTGTCTTTGTAACGGTCCGCCTTGCAGAGCCTCGTGTATCTTTGATATTTTGGGATTGAGTCTTCTGTCTGGTGGGTCCAAACAGCGCTGTCTGGTGTTGGTTCACAAATTAATTCTGAACGTAATAAACTCAATAACTATACTATAACAAGTTTCAATCGAATATACAAATTGAACTGAGAGCTAACGGCAGCAATGTTAAATGTTAGAACTAAATTCTTACCGGGGTCATTTTTATTGTCTATGCATGGCCATTGTAAATAATTGAAAAGTAAGATGAATTCATAAAATTTGCCCCCCGTAACAAGATAGCTTCTGCATATCGATAGTATGAACCAGAAAGTGGAAGTTTATGTCATTAGAAGAAAAACAGATTGTCTGTAGAGTGTACGAAAATTTAAAAAAATACACTCCGTACAGTGGAAGCTGTAGCCCAGTGTTCATTTTTAGCGGGAATATCTGTGTCGACAATTGAACGCATTGTACATGAAAGTGCAAGCTCCAAAAGTACATTGTCGTGGTGAAAAAAAATTTAATTGGACGAGTACCAGAAAAATTTTGTACGCTATACCATTCATTCTTTCTTTTTTGATAATAAAGCGCCTATTCTTGAATCCATTAGGACAAAGGTAATGGATAATGATCTCATTCCAAAAATGAACAAAGAGAAATAAGGAAAATAATAAAAGAAGATTTAAAATTTAAATAAGCCAAACGAAACGATTCCGTAAATCTGTATTGATAGAAAGAGAAGATATAGTCTCGTGGCGACGGAGATATATCTTCGCTCTATTAGAGAAAAGCGTTCTGCTCACAAAAAGATTTATTATCTGGACGAAACGTGGGTGAATGCTGGTCACACAGTATCTAAGATCTGGCAAGATACTACTGTAACTAGTTATCGTCAAGCATTTGTGGACGGTTTATTAACAGAGTTACGCGGACCAACGGGTAAAGGGCAACGACTAATTGTCGCCCATATAAGTAGCGAAAGTGGCTTTTTAGACGATAGTTCACTAATTTTTTTATCCAAAACAACGGGGGATTATCACGAAGACATGGACGCCCAACGCTTTGAAGGATGTTTTGAATCCCTTCTTTCACGAGTCGAGCCAAATTCGGTAATAGTAATGGATAACGCTTCTTATCACAGCCGATTAGTAGAACAGCTGCCAACTATGACCACCAGAAAAGCAGACATGCAGAGTTGTTTAGGACAAAAAGGAATTCCATTTTCCGAAGACATGGTTAAGGCCGAGCTAATGAGTGTCATTAAACAGCATCGTGACAGATATAGCCAGCATGTGGTGGATACAATAGCTCGTGCTGAAGGCATCACCATTTTGAAACTTCCTCCTTACCATTGCGAGTTAAACCCGATAGAATTAATCAGGGCTCAAATTAAGGGTTATTAGAACTCGCAATGGAACGGATACGGAAAGAAGATTGAGCTAATGCTGTAACCCATGTGATCAAGGAAGAAGAGAAAATGTGGAGATTGGACGGGATGGTAGACACTGTTTTTGACCAAATAATAATAGATTTAATAAGTGTGACTGGGGTTTCCTCTTCGGACGAGTCAATGGATTCTGAAACTTCATAAGCATAACATAGGTAATTATTTCTTTGCTTTGTAGTTCTCTTTATAAAAGGAACATAATAATTATTTAGTAAATTCTTTTGTTTTTTTCAATTACTGTATTAGGCATAATAAGAAAATGTAATCAGTTTTACCATTGACACCAGGTAGCGCCATCTACTATAACAATTTTTACGTAATTACCTATGTGTTTAAATGAATAAAAATATTATTTTGGTACACCTCTGCAGAGTTGGTAAGAGGATTATCCGTTGGTCACTTCAAGTGCGACGTTGCTAATGAATCACCTTCAATTGAAAATTGTTGAAGTATACCAAGCGGATTTCCATACGATTTTCACCAATGGTTGAAGTGATTCAAGAGGAAGGTTTATGTGATTAATTCAGTTATGTTTTGTATAAATTGGTTGAAATATGAAAAAGCTATTTGACAATAATTTTCAAGTTTCAGTTAACAATATAATATTACCAAAATCCCATTTTATGTAGAAGGTTGTGGTAAAATAAAATAATGATGATTTTCATAATTTATTTTTCCTCATAATTAATATAAACACAAATTCATGAATAAGGCCATTTTATCACAGCAATTCTTCATTTAGCACATATTCAGTTCAAATTTTATTTTCGCACAAATCCCATACGAAAGAACTCACAAAAAATGAGTGCATAAAGCCAATATAGAAAGCAACATTAATTTTAATATCTCAACCTTACACAAAGAACTATATAAAAAATAAAACAATACATATATCCTACTTCTATCATTGATTCCTAACAGATTTTACTACACTAATCAGGTGTGTTCGTTTAATAAAAATCTGAGCGCTGTCGTTGTGCTCGGCTAGCATTCGATAATGCAGATCGGTTGTCTCAGTTTACATCTGCTCTGTGTTTGATATTTACGAGAGCGAGGCAAAAATATATGTGATCGGTTGGCTTCGAGATCAACGTTAGAATCAGACAGATTTTTCAGTTGTCATTCATCATATTTTTAAAAGTTGGTTCAGTTTCAGGTATTTTTTTGGAAAATTAACTTCTAGTGGAATATTTGGTTGTCAGCACATACTATCTTCATAAAGGAGTTCATGACAAATTCTTATTGACATAATGATGCCTGTGTTTTCGCTAGTCATTCTTGAATAGTTCTCTGCGATCATGTAGATCTGCATTTGCTCGCTCAGCTTCAGATTTTTTATAATCGAACACATCTATTATACATGGCCTTAATATATATTTACTTTTTGTTAGTTTATGGAACACATCAGGGAGATCTTTTTTGTTAGTTACACCTTATAAATAAAAAACAATTGCCTCTTATCATGATGTTTTCCATTTACTTATAATAGATCCATTTTCAATGTTCACTAATCCTCTGTATCAAATGAATGAGAAATGAGTATTAATCATTCAGTCTTCCCTTGAGCGCACCAATTCAAAGTTATCTGGTAGATTGTAAGCCAAACATGAAATTATAAAAGGCTTAAGTCATAGTAAAAGGGTCTTTAGTAAAATTTTAACTGATACATTCCAATTCATTCAGTAAGGATGCAAATATGAAAAATGAAATGTTCATTTAACATTATTTGAGGAGGAAACATTCATTCTAAACTATTGAAAATCATTATTTCAAATAAACCAAGTTGCATATCCTAAAACATACTCTAGGGCGATTTTCGTTACTGTCGTCTCAGAAAAAAAATTAATAGAAAGGGCAAATCAATAAGGGGAAAAAAAGAATATGGAAAATGTTATCAAGTTCAAATCAATAATAATCGGGATTCGTTGCTATTGCAAATATGGTGAAAATCAAGAAAGGTTGCACCAATAAATGATAATGAAAACAGCAAAACTGTATGTTTGAGAATTACTATTAGTTACTTACACACAATCCATATACAACATAAAGGTTTCAAAAAGTAAAAAATTACTAAAAAAAATAAAACTATTCCAAAATGAGACCAAATAAAATATGGCAATGATTGAAATAAATTAAAAGAGAAACTGTTAAACCATCTAATAAGCTGAAATAACAAAATAAAGAACAGTCAAATGAATGAATCAGTGAATGTTATTGTCTGTAAACTTTAATCTTACTACACATGATTGGCTATTTGTCTAATTTGCTTTGTTAATAAATATGTACTATGGGAACCATTAAAATGTGATGTAATGGCAAGTACAGCTAGCAATATAGGAACTAAAAAATTGTCTCAAAGCCACATGTATACCAAGGATATGTTCCAAAAATAACCAGAAATGTATTTTAGTGGTTCCAAAATCACCACTACTACCGAAAAAACGGTTAGATATAAATTAAATTTGTCTGAAAAGCGACGAACCCAACATCAAAATACTAAGTGATGATTTTGTTCTGGTGAGAGGAACAATTAGCAGATGACAAAATTGAATTTGGAATATTTGAATGAGTGATTGTTGAAACGTACCTTGTGGTCACTTTTATGCTGTTTTGAGAAAAACAAAAAAAAACAAATTTTATCATTTACATTTTCTGAAAAAAAAATCAAACATTTTTATGAACCAGGTAGGTGTTATCAATTATCTCGTACAGGCAATGAAAATAATGAACTACATAGATTAAAACGTGTTCATTTGGACAAGTATAAAGGAAGACATTTGAAAAACTAATACCCTAACGTGAACCAAATGAAACTTAGTAAACTTTGAAACTATTTGTTCCTGTTCATCAAATTTAATTTAATCGTCCCCTCCATGTGAAGATTCATTTATTGTCAGGCAAAGATCCAGATCCCTTTATCCACTCATTTGTCCAAGGTAACACTCAGTTATATTCTCAAAAAATTACCCAGTTCCATTTTTTTAATCACTCATTCAGTTGTTTCTTCAAACGTGGATAGTAACACATCGGACTAATGAATAGTAAAAAAAATTATCATCATAACAAAAGATAAAACTGGAACCTCTGGCATAAAAAATCCAAAAACAAGTACTTTTCCAAATCAGAAAACTTCAATACTCTTCCCGACGCGCATTCCACCAAGTTAACGTATGGTGATTAGGAAAGTGTTTGTTTTTAAACTCATCGTCAGTTCATGAAATTTTTCAATGTTAGGGGCCCCATGTGATTTTCATATTCAAAAATGCCCAACTTCGCAATTTATTTTAATGACTATAAGATTAATTAGTCGGAAAATGTATGATCACAGCATATGATTTCCTGTTTGCGCTTCAATAATATAATTATCAACAATAACACACTTTATAATTGACATGACTGTCTTGTTTTAAAAGTAACCAACAATAATATATTTTTCAGATAACCCCTGTCAAAAATTTTGGTTAATAGCAGATAATTAATGGTTATTTCTGAAACATATCTTAAAAATTAGCTGCTTATGAAATAGGTACTTGGATAGAGTAATAGAATATCTATATATATATATATATTTCCCAACAAATGTATACACACTTCAACTTCTTTAAATCCTATAAGAAAATCAACAGAAGCAATTCAACATTTTTTTGAGACATGCATTTGTTATTTTAAAAATGTTGTCTTAAATTTCATTACTGACAGTAAGTGTGGTGAAGTTAGTACTGTTATTGATAATAGCTCGCAAAAATAGTACACCCTAAACACGTCTGATAGAGCTAGAAAATTGGCTAGACTGCTGTATCAACAGTTATAATGAGCAAACCTTCATAAAATTATCTAGGTTTTCAAGTTATTAAGAGCTTTCATTAAATAATATCATAACGGTAACAACGACTTGGGGTTTTTGTCTTCTTCATTAGAATTTTTATGTGTCAAACCCATTAATTGGATTAGCTAGTAACCCCATGTTCTGGGTAGATTTCAGACTCAGCAGTTTATTTATTATTCAAACTTGTGTCAACCTATGCCAAAAATTTCACTTTATTTTTTTTTACAGTCATTGGTAATTGATACCACCAAAGCTTTTTCTGAACATGTAAAGGACTCAAGACTAATCCTGGCTAAATCAGCTGAAACTCTTCAGAAGTGATTTCAAATATACCAGATAAAAACTCTCCTAACTAGAGCTGGCTAGGAATTCAATAGTTTGAATGGCATAGTCAGAAAGAACAATTATGTCAGTGATACAGAGAATGCAGAAGAAAGAAAAAAAAACTGATTGTGAAAACAGTCTTCAGGTTTAGTGGAGTCAAACCTTGGCAAAAACATACCAAACAAAAGTTCTTGAAGCCTTGATAATGCTGAATGATAAAAACCTAAATTGCCCAGAAATAATATACAATCTCAAGTTCAAGTCGACTGATATTCACTAAATGATAAGTTACCCACCTATCGAGAGTTGAATAAAGAATGTTCAAGTATATCAGGGTTTCTCAAGTGAAATTCATTGAGCTTCACCCACTGTTTGACCAAATAGTAGGAAATCGATAAAAATACAGAATACCGGTTTGTTTTACAAAATGGACTCATTAAACATTGAGGTAATTGAACATGTAATAATGTAAAACACGTTTCACCAACCAAATTGGCGTCAGGAGGCAAAACTATACTAATTCCATTCTGAGTGAATCCTCACTTTTACTTTTAGTCTTGAATCAATTATTTTGTAACTTTAAATTATCTGGAAATTTCCAGCAGAGATCCTATTGCTTTGCAGATTGGGGTTCATAAAATAATGAACTATGCAATGGATCCATTGTTAATGTTTACAGTTCCCATGACATACACACTTTGCTATTTCGATGTACTGGCCTCCAAAATTGCAAATTTCATTAAAATTCGATGTAATTTATTATTTCGTCTTTGAAAATAGGAAACAAAAATAAACTTTCAGCAAATCAATATCCTGTCTTTCTTTACTCAGAGAGAACATAACAAGCCTATGTTTGGGCTAGAAAATGCACACCCGCTATGTTTTAATTATCACTGGTTGCAAATAATAATAAACTCAAAGAAAAGTATGAGGTAATATATTCAATTAACAGAAAAATGTCCTGACATTAAATTCCAATTAATTGCTCATCTTTCACTTGATAACATTTTCTTTTACTGAAAAGGTGATTCTAACAGTAGGAGATGTCAAGAATATATCTAATTCCAAACCCTGTTTCTTATAACCAAGACATCTAAAAACTAAACTAAGACATCATAAATAAACCTAATATTTAAGAACCTGTTGTTTAGAATCTAGTGCCGCATAATAAATGAGCATTGGTGTCATTGTAAGAATGGTGACACTAGACTTGTGGAAGTCTGGAGACAGCAAAATGTGTAATGAGACCTTTGAACAGTAGCAAAGTGAAAATGGGGGATTCACAGAACTGCTATAGTTCATTTCCTGATAATACTAACTTGATTGGTGAAGAGCGTCATTGCGGAGAAAGTTGCAGTTCCAATGTGTGGTAACAGTATTTGTATTGGGTGCAATTTAATAACCCAAAATCAATCGGAAAAGAATAATATCCCAGTTTTCAAAATTACAGTGATGTTTTCTGACTTTTACTCGGACTTGTATCTGTGCAGGGATTGTGGAATGATACCTTGTGAAACATTTTTTTTTATATATAAAGTTCGCTAGTTTTTTGTGTATCTTAAATAAAGTTCGTCAGATGACGTATAATAATAATAATAGAAAAGGTAGTCTTCATCAGTGCCAAAAATCAACAGTAATTAAATACATTATTGGAATACTCATCAGTCAATGCACATATTGATGATTAAATTTTAGTGACAATAAAATAGATTCCATTCGGATGTAACCTAATTATTGTTTTTTATTTATTTTTATTTTTTTAGAAGATTATTATATATTTCTCCCAAATTTTGAGTGATATAATTGAACAAATAGTTATATGATGGAATCGGCCGATACTCGATGAATCTCCATAACTAACGTATTCTAAAAATACTTTATTGTGTGATTTTCACTAGACATGTCTAGTGTCTAGTGAAAATCACACAATAAAGTGTTTTTAGAATACGTTAGAACAAATAGTTGTTTGATTCATCTTGTATTATGATCATGGATGGTATTTATTTCATTGACATTCAAAGCAGAAGGTTTGCACTTTTTTCTATCTGAACAAATAAAACAACACATTTTTAATTGAAAAATAGATTGAATATTTGAGATGTATGTTCAACATATGGTAATCAAAACATCCATTTCAATATTATATACTGCACTCTCCTAAGAGTTTTACTATCGATGAGTTAGCTGTTTCCAAAACAGAAATTAAATATTGCATACTCGAATATATCAAACAGAAATAAATACAGTACTCCAAAAGAAACTTTCATCAATATGAGTCTCTGAAAATTGTGTAGTTAGTCAACATTCAACAGGTTTGTTTTTGTTTATGGTTCTGTTCTTGGTTATCAACACTTGATGAAGACTTTTCATGATTCCAACTCAATTTGTGCTAATTTAACCAAGAGGTCAACAATGTTAATGTCAGTTAACATGTCATCATATCTTTTTTATTTTTTCTATACAAATGAAGTAATATTGTTTTGTATATGACTTAGTATTTTCTTTGAATAACAATTTTGAAACTATTTGTATAAATCGAAAATAAAACTAATTTCTTGTAGAACTCCGCAAGTGCTGGTTTTAAATGAACTGGCTTTTTTTAAGTTTTCCATCAGATAGATATTTTTTAAACCACTTCATATCTTCATCTAGTTATTCCCAGAACATGAAAGTTATTGATACATTCCTCACACATTATTTTTTTACTGCTCACTTCTAAATTCGGGAGCTAAACAAAAAAAAAACAGAATATTCAAAGGTTGAACCTTCATAATTTTGATCTCCCAATATTATCATGTTTGTTTTTTTGTCGCCATCTTCAAGCTCCTATATTATTTTGATATCGCTTGAAAATTCAAAGTATACAATATTCATAACACTAGGAAGACATGTACTTGTTTGACAAATAAGCATTGAGAGCTGTAACAGAAACTATAATAATGTTACATGTCCTAAATTAGCTGAAATAACCATTTCCATAACAGCCTGGAAAACCACCCTCACATTAGCGGTATCCGTAGCAGTTGTGAAATGCGGGTATAATACTTTTCTGGAATCACCGTTACGCAGAATGAATTTGTGTTGAATGAAAAGGGCTCCTCGATCAACATCTCTGTCGGGACCTTTAAAGTAACAAAATTTTTTTTTCTCATTATATATGTTATATTACCAATCCAAAATTGGGTCAATCATAATTTTCTGCATTATTTGAGTACTTGAAATTCACAGAATATTTTGTATCTAAATGGTGGTGTCAAATACCAAAGGTGGAATAATTGTGGAGTGCGCCCTAGGCAAGCACCTCACAGGTGCCCCTCTAGCACACAATTTTTAATGACTACTGACTTCGAACGACAGCACGCGCCCCTTCGTAGCCACGCGCCCATTCGTAGCCACGCGCCCCTTCGTAGCCTCGCGCCTCTAGGCACGTGCCTAGTTTGCCTTACAGGTAATACGCCTCTGACAAACACCATAATATAAATTAAAAGTAAGTTTTTGAAATTCATTTTTGCGCATTGATTCAAACTTTTATTAACAATAACAACGTTATTTAATGTTACAAGTGTAAATTAATATTATATTTATTGCATACAAGAAAGTTTCACCAATAGTGATGTGTTTTTAATAAATTAATGGATGGAGCCATTTCTACCAGGTAGTAGAGAGAAATGAAAGTTCCCATGTTTTTTACCACTTATATTTGTAACTAACGTTACTGCAGTTTCATCCAACAAGGAAATTAGCAAACTTATACAATAAACTGAAATAATCAACACTGTATACACCACTGTAGATAATAACAACACGGTCCTTAATGACTACATTAACTGTACTTTGTTTTCCTATGACAATGTGTGTAAGCTAATCTCAAAACCAGCAAATAGAATTATAGGTCGATTTGGTCATCCATTAAACCAACAGCTAAAAAAATTTTGCAGAAATACTGATCCAAATATGTTAAACTTTTGTTTTTAATATAATTTTTGTCCATGTTAAAAATGTCTTTTTATTAATATGTTTATACAGGGTGTAACTAAATAAGTGTAAAACATTTAAGAAGGTGATTCCTCATCGAAAAAAAGATAGAATCTTTCATATAAAGAAATTTCTTTGGAGCATCCCTTGTTAAGATACAGCCCCTTAAAGGGGGTACATAAAATTTGTATAACAATTTTTTTCACAAGCACTAAAAAAGTTACAATATTGAAATTAACCTGACGTTTTGTACTACCAAAAAGACACTTGGCCAGATATTTATTTGGTTTACCCCATGGTTGTAAGGGGTGGAAAACGCAACCCCTAAAATGTATTTCCAATGTAACTTTATGTCTTATCATTTGTTTACCATAAAAAAAATTATTTCCGATAGCCTGTTTCATTCTAAACAAAAAATGTCTCTTAGGTTTTTTGCCCAAAATACACCATTTCGCGGCAAAAAATTATTTTACGAACAACTACAGAGATACATCGTCATAAATGCGAAAATACGAAACTAATCTATCTAGTAGGTCGCTATTAGCGATAGTGACAATTAAATTGGTATGACGCTGTCAGTTTGTGAATTTTCGAAATTGAATTAATATTGATTTGTGTTGTTCTGTTCTTAATTTGTTACTATAATAATTCACTTGATATTAAAATGGCATACACAAATGAGGAAATGACCGATATGCATTACGTTTACAATCTGTCGCAGAGGAATGGGTTACAAGCTTCTAGAAAATATGCTGAAATGTATCCTCAACAGCAGCATCCTTCATATAGAATATTTGCTCGACTTCATCAACGATTACGAGAATATGGTTCATTCGACAAAAGAACGCAGGATTGTGGTCGCCATCGAGAAGTAAGAACATCACAGCTTGAGGAAGCAGTACTTAATTTGATTGAAGAACAACCTACTACCAGTACTAGAAAGATTGCTTTCCAGCTAAATGTTGATCATATGACGGTATTTCGAATTTTAAAGGAACAACTCTTATACACCTACCATCTGTAACGAGTACAGGCACTGTTACCGCGAGGCTTTCCAAACCGTCTTGAATTTTGCAATTGGATGCTGGAAATGACTAGAATAAATTGTGACTTTCTGAAGACGATAGAATTCACAAACGAATGTGGTTTTTCTTGGGACAAGATTATTAATTTTCATAATTACCACATATGGGCTGATGAAAACCCTCACGCTATTGTCGAAACAAACCATCAAGAACAGTTTTCTCTTAACGTGTGGCTCGGGGTTATTGGGGATGATTTAATTGGGCCTCATTTTCTACCTCCTCGATTAAATGGTGAGGCATACGTTCAATTTTTAAGAGAAGTGTATCCAGTACTGCTGGAGGAAGTTCCTTTGGGTATCAGAAGGGATATATTTTTTATGAATGATGGCCCGCTCGATCCCCGGATCTTAATTCTCTCAATTTCTCTATTTGGGGCCATTTACAGCATTTGGTTTATCGTACTCCTGTTCGCGATGTAGAGGACTTAAGAAACCGCATCATCGATGCGTGCAGGGTAATCAGAGAGACTCCAGGAATATTTGAGCGAATACGTAGCTCAATGCGCCTACGTCTAGACGCATGCGTAATGTCTGAAGGTAGACATATTGAACATTTACTATGATTTCTACATGTTGTGTGTTTTGTTATTAATTAGTTTTGTTTATTATCCTTTAATCGTTTAATGTGGGTACTAACTACAAAATAACAATAAATCCAGTTCGCATTTATGACGATGTATCTCTGTAGTTGTTCCTAAAATAATTTTTTGCTGCGAACTGGTTCATTTTGGGTAAAAACCCAAGAGACATTTTTTGTTTAGAATGAAACAGGCTATCAGAAATAAATTTTTAAATGGTAAACAAATAATAAGAAAAAAAGTTACATTGGAAATAAATTTTAGGGGTTGCGTTTTCCACCCCTTACAACCATAGGGTAAACCAAATAAATTGCTAAGTGTGTTTTTGGTAGGAATCACCTCCTTAAATATTTTACACTTATTCGGTTACACCCTGTATTCTAGCGGTAAAATTGAAATATTTGCCACAAATTTTAATGTATTTCAGGGTTCCATTTTTTATAAGAGATTATTTTAACAAACGTAAAAATCTCCTTCAGGAAATTTAGTATTTTTTGATGCAAATATCTGTACTCCAAGTGGACATATATAATACCATAAATAATATAGGGATTTGTAATCGAAAGTAAATTTTGTCAATCTAAAAACTTACTGAAGAACCAAAACAAAAATATTCTGTGATTCTGAAAAGGATTTGTATTTTTGTAAAGTATTTTTTGTTACCACTGATTTATAAGTAAAGGTGAAATTTTGGTTTATGACCAATCATTATTGTGGATATTAATAAATATGCAGATATCATTATGAAAATTTACTTTATCTTCCATTTGAATATTAGATTATGATACGTGAAGCAAAGTTGCTTTTGCTAGAGATTGTCAGACTTATTCTTTAGTCTTTCATAACCTTTGTTGAACTTACCTCTGTAGTCTGGGAAATACAGTCTTAAATGTCGATTGGAATGCAGAATTTTTTCTCGAAATAGATCGAATTTATTCAGGAATAACACAAATGAAGCATCTCTGAAAAATGGATTATTGACTATCTGTCCAAATAAGTTTAAGCTTTCTTCAAGTCTGTTAACACTGGGATCCTCCTAAAATAAATTAATTCATTTCGTTCAAAAATAATTGAATGAAATAATGAATTTTATTTGATTGCCACATATTCAGCATAATGTCTCGCCACGACGTTACAGTTACCTACGCCCATGAACTACCTGTCACTGACTGACAAGTAAGACAATGTGAATGACATCATCGAGCGAAGTGGAGCACATAGTTCCTAGAAAATTTGAGCAAAAAGATAGGATTGCTTTTGAACATGGTCCATTACATACCAGAGAATTCTACAAGAGTATATATACAAAGGACAGTAGCGAACTGGGAAGGTTTGAATTAGAGCGCGAAATATGAAAGTAAGGAAAGTATGACAGTTGAGAGCGATTGAAGTATTGTGCTTAATAGTGTAATTTGTGTGATTAAATGAAGTTATTAAATATGAATAAGCGTACCAATTGGTTATTTGTTTATTAAAAACCCACGTCTTGACTAAACTTAGATCTCAAGTTCATAACAATACATTAAAAATATTGTTTAAATTGAATGGAGTATATTTTTAGTAGAGTCTAATTTTGGGAAAGAAAGGTTTTTGCTTTTTATTTCTCCAGATTTATATAAAAAATTTTGGGAATCTTACAAAGAAAGGAAGAAAGAAATTGATTGCAGAATGAATTCTTTACAAAGATGTTCAGATTATACAAAGAAGTCACTCTCAGACACAAACTGGAATAAAAATCCTTCACGAAACAACTACTTTTATATAAACATTGAATTACACAAATGAAAAAATACTTTCAAATCAACTGTTTTTATGTGAACATTGAATTATACAAAAAAACAGTTCATCTTGTAATATTATCCCGATTGGTGCTGAAGAAGCAATAAGACAAGTGTTTTATTCCAAAACATCGATGGCCATCATTGCGGATGATAGTGTTCCTTGTAAGTGAAATTTTAACTCTTTCATATAAGATATTGAGTTGCAATCCTGTGAATGATATCTGATCAATTCCGAATATTTGGAGGACAAAGTGAATAGGACAAAGTGTTTTTTGTATAATTCAATGTTCATATAAAAGTAGTTGTTTCGAAAGTATTTTTTCGTGTATTTCAATGTTTATATGAAAATAGTTGTTACGAGTTTGTGTCTGAAAGATACTTCTTTGCACGATCCACAAATCTTTGTAAAAAGTTAAGTTTGAAATCAATTGCTGTCTTTGTTTCTTTGGAAAATGTCCACTTCTTTTTGTATGAAGCTGGAGAGGTAGAAAGTCAAAACTTTTCTTTTCCAATAAATTAACCTTCTGTCAAAAGAATTTGTGGAAAAATGTTTTGACTGTTCCACCTCCTCAACCGATTGGGTTGCAAGTTTAACAAAAATATCAAGTTAGTACTATCATGAACGTTTCATTAGGATTTCATCATTTAACACAATTATAAAATAACTTGTCTTTGGCTTTGGAAGTGTCTTGTCTTTTCAGTGAAAAATCTATTGATCAAATAAATGGATTATTGAAAAATTAGGTCATGAATTCATATTAAACATGATCTCTGCCTCCTAGGTACTCGTCAAAATTGAATATATACTAACTGGGCTTAGATCGCAGATTTCGAAAAAAGGGTGTCAACATTAAAAGTTGGGTTAGTAGGCATATAGTATTTAGTATAGAAATATTTTTGTGTGCTTGCTCAATATTCCAAAGTGTCTATTAAAGTATTGAATAATTATTTTGAAATCAGTAGTGAATCTCTCAAGTTACTGAACATTCACCAGCGGGTATTTGAAGCCACTAAATAAGTGAATATAAATTAAAGTGTGAGTAAACTTGACGACAAGGGGGACCGGACATGAAAGAAAACCATAATAGTCTTCATCCGAATACCTTAGATTTGCCAGTAGTCACCAAATTCGAATATGAAATGCAAACAACTTGTTACTCAACACAGCATCATTTTTTTTATAAAACGAAAAGAAATAACAGAAGTTGGTAGGATAAAAGGAAAGTTTTGTATGAAAAAGGTGTTGTTGTACATAAGAGAATGGAGTTTTTTAAGAAATAACCATCAGTTTAATCAGAACAGTTTTTCCTTCATATACCGGGTGTCCCACATTTTATGTGACAGGCAATATCTGGTTTGTTGAAGGAGATACACAAAAATGTTTCATACAAAAGTTTTAGGAGTTCATGAGAGCTATATTTTGATATAATTTTTAAATATACAGAGTGTTTGGTGTAGGTGCTACAGACCAAAATTCCATTTTTTAAAATAGAACGCCCTGTATATCATTACATATTCAGATGCTACGTTAAATTCTGATATCATTTCATGTTTGGTTTTTGAAATTCGGTTACGGCGTTGTTGAGTTATTGCTTAAAATGTAAAGTCTTGAGAACGACTATTATTTTTAAAAATATCTCATACAATTATTCTCTCTGCATCAGATCACATGAAAATTAGTCAAAATTTTGGGTGTTCGAAGTAATGGTTTCAATTTTGAGTTGTGGAATTCAGTCAGGAATCATTTTGAATATGAAACAATTGCGAAATTGAAAGAGGTGTATTCGAAAACAAATCTTTAATTAATAACAATGTAAATAATATAACTTGATAAATCATTTCATAAGAATGGTAGGTACCTAGAAATAAGTCATAAAAATTGTTCAAAGTGATGCCCATTAGATATTATACAGGCTTCGAAACGTCGAATCACTTCTCTCGTACAAGTCGCTCTTATAATATCAGGCGTAATATCACTGCACGCTAGTCGAATTTTCATTTTCAGATCATCCACATTCAAAGAGGGAGTATTGAAAACAATATCTTTTAAATAACCCCATAGGAAAAATCAAGCGGTAATAAATCTGGGGAACGAGCCGGCCACCGAATTGAACCCTTATTACCAATCCATCTATTTGGGTACGTTCTATCCAGATATTCAGTAACAACCTGTGAATTGTGAGGAGGAGCACCATCTTGTTGCCACCAAATTCCTTGTCGTTCTGCTATGGGAATATCTTCCATCAACTGGATCAAATCATTTTCTAGAAAATGTAAATATCGCAATCCATTGAGATTTTCATTGAAAAAGTAAGGTCCTATGATGCGGCCATTGAACAATCCACACCATACATTAATACTCCAAGTAGTTTGAAAATTACTTTCGCGGACCCAGTGGGGATTTTCTTGAGACCAATAGTGACTGTTATGTCGATTCACAACTCCGTTATTGTGGAATCGCGATTCATCGCTCCACAAAATTTGACTGAATATGTTAGGACTTTCATGTAATATTACCTGAATACAAGCAATGAATTCAAGTCGTCGTTCAAAGTCAGTGGGTTTCAAACCTTGTTCCAACTGAATTTTGAACGGGTGGTATTTATTTTCTTTCAGAATTCTCTGTACATTAGATTTACTCACACCGACTTCTTCTGCAAGAGTACGGATAGAAACATGTGGATGAATAATAATATAAGCCAACACATTGATCTCTAAATCTTCAGTTCTAACAGATCTCGTATGATGACGATGCTTTATAGTAGAAGGAAATGACCCAGTTCGCAATTTTTCTACAACTCTCGAAAAAGTAATTCGTGACGGAATGGGTCTGTCTGGAAAACGTTCTTGGTATAGACGTTGTGCTTGACGGCAGTTTTTCTGACATTCCCCAAAAATTAATAACATATCAATGCAATCACTTGGACTAAATGCGAAAGGCATACTGGAGTTTTCGCACAAATAACACAGTTACTGTTTTGCAAAGAATCACTGAATCGAACTGACAAGTAGATACAATTCAACAACATTTGTTACTATGGCATCAACAAGCATAAGCTACTTGATGAAATTGTGCAATATAAAGCAATTCACCCTCAAGTTAGTCACATTCTCAAGAATTTCAATATTATATTCAACTGATATCGATATCGTATCGTAGAGGTGAGAATAATGGTTTGTATTCAGTAGTAGTCTAGTTCAATTTAATAAAAGATATAGACTGGATTCGTGTACGAGTAAATAAGTTTTTTTTGAAACTTTATATTTAAGGAAAAGTGCAATAACTCAACAACGCCGTAACCGAATTTCAAAAACCAAACATGAAATGATATCAGAATTTAACGTAGCATCTGAATATGAAATGATATACAGGGCGTTCTATTTTAAAAAATGGAATTTTGGTCTGTAGCACCTACACCAAACACCCTGTATATTTAAAAATTATATCAAAATATAGCTCTCATGAACTCCTAAAACTTTTGTATGAAACATTTTTGTGTATCTCCTTCAACAAACCAGATATTGCCTGTCACATAAAATGTGGGACACCCGGTATATGGATGAAACCAAAATATTTTCGAAAGGCAGCCTGAAAGTATCATCAAATATAATTAAGGTAAAAGGCATGTAGTAAGACACGCACGGAAAATGGCTTTGTAATAGGTGCAGAGCTAATACTCTCAATCAGAATCTGATTGTGATTGTTATTATAGATATTGACCCCATTGAAATAAAATAACCATTAGATCAGGATGATCGGTTTGCATACTTGAATAATATCAAAAAATGTAGTTACGTAACCAATTTGTACCTGTCCATCGACATCCAATAAGTGCGGTTGTATTTGTCACTAACGCAGTTTCGTCTAACAAGACATTTTTTAACTAATACAATAAACTGAAAAAATCAACAATGTTAACCCTTAAATATCTATTCACCGCTGTAGGTAATAACAGACGGTCGTTAATGACTTTATTACCTGTATTTTGTTTTTCTGTGACAAAGTGGGTATGCTAATCTGAAAACAGGCGATTAGACCAGGTTGGTTTGAACATTTTATAGGTTACATCCGCAATGCCTATGCTCATGATTTTCCAAGGGTTCCAAATAATTGAATTTCAACCCTTGCCTGCATAGTGCAGAATTTCCGTATCACTTAGATTCGACAACTTGTGTTGCATTCCAAGGAATGGTTTGAAAATTTTAAATCATCTTTGCCTAGTCTGAAGGACCTTTCATGTTCAGCATACCGTTTTGAGAAATTTCAGCCACATTCGTCCCACACTCCGGACACAAGCTTTTTCCAGAAGAAAAAGGCCCAACAAAAAAACACAAAAATGTTGAAAAAAAAATTATTTATTTCTCAACATAATCTCCTTGCAGCTCTATACACTTTCCCCAGCGACGTTCAATAAGGTCGATACCGTTTTTATAATAAGAACTGTCTTGCTCCTCAAAATAGCCATTAACTGCCAACATCACTTCTTCATCGTTGGAAAATGACCATCGAGTAATTTTTTCAAGTTTAGCAACAGAAAATAATTCGAGGAGGTTTAATCTGGCGAATAGGGTAATGAGGTATTGAATTCGTTAATTTTGGTCATTGTGATAATGGATTTGTGAGCTGGTGCATTGCCTTGATGAAACAACACTTTTTTCTTAGCCAAATGCGGCCGTTTTTACTTGATTTCTCCACTCAAACGTTGCAATAAGTTCGCATAACACTCGCCGTTGATAGTATTACCTTTTTTAAAATAGTCGATGAAAATCATCCCAGGTGCATACCAAAAAACTCATGCCACGACCTTACCTGCAGATGAAACGGTCATCGCCTTCTTTGGTGCCGATTCTCCTTTTTGAGTCCACTGCTTTGGTTGTTTTTTTGTCTCGGGTGTAAAGTGATGGACCCATGTTTAATCCATGGTTATGAAACGACGCAAAAATTTTGCTTTGTTGCTGTGAAACTTCGCTAAATACACACCTCATTTGGTCAACCACTGTGATGCTCGTCTTGGCAGCTCGTACAGCCTCCTTTAAACTCTGCTTCCCAATATTTTACTATTGTAAACGAAGGAGCAGACTCACCCAAAGTAGAATCCAGTGCAGCTTCTATATTGGTCAGGATGAGGCCTTTCAAATAAAAGTATTGTACCACATAACAATGACAAATTTTTTCCATTTTCACAAATTAACTGAAAACGTTCGCTATTGATGGCTGCCAAACAAATATTAAATAACGCAGCGTTTCAAACTTGAAACATATGCTTTATAGATTGTGTATTTTCTGATACAGCGATATTTTTCAAACAACTACCGCCATCTCTAGGTCAGGCCGGGTACTTCTGGGATAACCCCAGTAAGTAAATTGATGGATGAAGCAGTTACTACGTGGTAGGAGATCATTATGAAAAGCGAGAAACAAAATTTTCTGTTCTTTTAAACTTGTATTTGTAATGTAAGTTACAACGTTAGTACAAATACAACCCTCGGACATAATGTAACTGTGTTACAGGCAGAAGTAGCGGCCATCGAACACTGTATAGGGGAAATAAACAGGCATAAGGTCACAAATAAAACCATTGCCATTTTCTCCGACAGCCAGGCGGCAATTAAAGCACTCAGCTCATTTCAAGTCTTCTCAAGACCGGTGGGAAGCTGTTTGAGCACACTCAAGGAGCTAAGTAACCAAACTAGGGTCAGTTACCTACGTTAGGTAACTAACGTTACCTACTGCAGTAGGTAACGTTACCTACTGCAGTAGGTAACGTTACCTACTGCAGTAGGTAACGTTAGTTACCTACTGCAGTTTCGTATGTGGGACAATATGGCCGAAATTTCTCAAAATGGTATGCTGAACGTGAAAGGTCCTTCAGACTAGGTAAAGATGATTTAAAGTTTTCAAACCAGTCCTTGGAATGCAACACAAGTTCCCGAATCTAAACAATAGAAATTTTGCATTATGACCAAATCGACGGTCTACTCACCTGTTTTCAGATTAGCGTACTCAGATTATCACAGGTAAACAGTATACAAGTAATAAAGTCATTGAGAACCGTCTGTTATCACCTATAGTGGTGTATAGATATATAAGGGTTAACATTGTTAATTATTTGAGTTTATTGTATTAGTTTGAAAATGTCCTTGTTGGACGAAACTGCAGTAACATTAGCTACAAATACAAGTGATATTGAAACATAAGAAGTTTAATTTCTCATTTAACCTTTCATCCTCCACTTTTCATGGATTAGGTGACGAAGTTAAATATATATTGGCACGAGTCTAAGCGATGACATTTTATGGCTTACGAGACGTATCCTTGAAGAATATGTAGTAACCAGTAACCTTTAATAAATTTAGTTTGCATAACTTACAAGCAAAGTCATGTCGTATCCACTGAGTGAAATCACAAAAAGTACAGCTCGAACATCATCAAAGCAATAGATCCATTTCCTCCTCTGAGATCTTTGTCCTCCAACGTCATACATACTAACAATCATATCACTTATGCAAAACTGAGTTTCTATTATGCCTTGGGTTCGTACTCGAGCTCTGAGCACATCAGTTGCATTCGGCACATACTTCGGATCACAGATTCGTTCCATATTCTCAAACAAACTGAAATTAGATATATTATAGTCCCAACTTACTCTTGTTAACACTAAGTATAAAATGGCGAAGTGCATTTTGATAGAACTAATATGATTCATAAGTGTGTGTGATTGATAACTTGTTTACTTTATGGTAATTCATGATCACTTAAATGAAATGAATAAAAAACACTTTTGTCTAAATACCACTGGCAGATTTTATTCATATGACCGGTTTCGGGTTTGACCCCATTATCAAGTATAAAACTTGATTTGATGAACTTTAATTAATTGGCAACAAAATTTAATTGGCGCTCTGGGGCGACTTCATTGATTCCAGTGGCGCATTTGCCTTTTCAGCTGCAAGACAACCCGGAAAAACCCACAGCACCACTTCATCTGAAGATCTCGATCTTCCAATGTCCTCTCTTTCATAAAACAAAATATAGGGTGTCTCCAGAGGCTCCAATAAATTCAATACATCGTCATCATCGTCATCGTTTGACTATCGTCAAACTTAAACCAGTCCATTTCGTCTTTGACCAAGGCGTAATAATGACCAGATTCAACGCCAGAACCACAGTGAACAATGACTGCATGAAGATTATAATAGTGGTCTGCTAGATTGAAGTGTTCATCTACTTCGAACTTTCATGAGAGTTTGGTGCTTCCGTCAGAGGTTGAGTCATGTTTGAAGATCATCAGTGTTATTATTAGTATGACTGGTGCCTCAGCTATACTTGGTTTTTTTTATAATAGTCAGTTAGTTTGGCGCATGTTTGGCAATACAGTCGATCATTACCTATTAAAAGTTCCATTTTCAGATGATTTAACAATAAGCTTTGCACGGACTGGTTATTGGTCATATTAGGAAACGCTAGTTGAAGTTCCAGAAATTCACATACGTTTTTGCTACCTCTTGAACATTTACTACAAAGTAAAGAAGTGAGAATTTTCCAGCAAAAGATTTAGAAACACAAAACGAGATAGAATGTACGGAATCATTCAATCCAGAGCGGTCATGAGTATTGATTCCGCTATTTTTTTGCTCATGAAGAGTATTCAACAAAAACCCCATTAATTCGGATCAATCCTCTTGTTGTCCTAACGAGTATCTAGTGGACTTCAACGACTCCAGGAAATCGGCATGAACAGGTATTTGAGTTTGTTGAATAATTAGGAAACTTTCTCTTTCTTGTTCATTGTTAAAACCTCGTTCTTGAAATTCTTCGTCATGAACACCACTCGTAAAATGGTCTTCATGTAGCAAGTGTTTCCTAAATTATCTAATCCGATTGTCTTCTCAAAATTTTTAGGACAACTCTGTACTGATTCGTAATGAAGAACATGTTTTACAGAATCTGAATAAGAACCATTTCTCAAATTGCAATCGATCCTTCCAAGCGATGAAGGGTTTTGTAGAGGGATCGATTTGGCTCTTGCTTCATGAAGCTCTTCCACTGAAAGGGAACCAGAACCACGAGGACTGCAACTCATATTTGGGAGGCAAGAATGACCTAAGTCCATTGACCACACTGAAAAAAAAGCAGGTGGATCAATCACTTGCGAATTAACCTTGATAGGAGACTGATGAATATCCACATATCTCGGCTTGTTTCGAAGATATTTTAGTCCAGTACTGAAATGAGGGCAATGCATGATCTCATCAAAATTATGTGAAGCAGGAATAGTTCTAAAGACCGAAGCAGCATTACCACGTTAATTACATAATTTCTCTCATATATGAGGGCTTGGGTGGAGTCCGATGTTACTACAGCCAAACCGTGTAAACAGCCAACAGCCAATCTGTGTTAAGGTGCGGAAAGTTTTCATATAAACATAGCCTTTGATGGAACGACTTCACAATCATTTGTTGGTTGGTATCGCATTTTTTGTAGTAATGCTTAGGTCGCATTTTCTAAACGAGATTAGCCAGGAGGGATCAGTTGTGATTGTAGGAAAAATTGATGGGAGGGTTACATGTAGATCTAGAAGCATTTTGTTGATTCTTTGGTAAAAGGGTATACGACTATGTGGAGAGAAAGTGAATATATCGCTGCAAAAATTTGAAATGACGTCGTAAGTTGGATGATCTGGAAATTTTTATATTGCGTTAGCGTATTTTATACTCAGTTATCTCCTTCGATAGTGCAGTGGAGGTCCTGACTCGCTACAGAGGCTTTCGACTGGGCTGGAGTGGTATGTTCCTAAGACAAGGCGAAGGCAGTATTGTGTTCTGTATCTTACAGGGGTAGTATGCTTTGTGTCATACATACGCGATAGAGCCATAGTTGAAGGAATAATGTGATGGAGTCAGTGTGTGTTGCTGAGTAACTTGAGAGTGTTGAGTGCTTTATGACATGATTGAATGAATTTGTTGATATGCGACTTCCCGCTTAGTGGTGAGAGTCGAATACCATCCCTAAAATTTGGATTTCGTATTGAGTTGAAGTTTTAGGTCAGTGTTTCAGCCGGCTTTTTTCGAAAAGATGATCCCCTTGGTATTTTGGGGTGAGAATTTAAAGCCCATTGACTCATTGTTTTTTCTCTTCATGTACAAGATCTCACCATCAGCATATAATCTAGCTTTAGTTGTGGGTTTGGCATATTTCGTCCCTTCATGTATTGCAATGAGGAAGAGAGTAGTGCTTATAATAGATCCCTGAGGTATGCCGTTCTTCTGTGGGTAGTTGGATGATAGTTCACTCCTATTGAAAAGATCTGTCAAAGAGGAAATTTCGGATAAAGACCAGAATATGATCTTATATGTTAAATTCGACCAGTTTTGAAAGGATGTTATGTTTCCAAGCTGTGTCGAAGTCCTTGGTGATGTCAAGTTGTATCACGATACATTTTTGTGTGTTTACTGATGCCTCATGGATGTGTGATTCCAGGTCTATGATATTATGGAGAGCTGAATGTTGTTTTCTGAATCCACTTTGCTCTGGCTGTTTATCAGCGAAATTGGACAGTATTGTTTTTTTTTTCAAAAACAAGGAATATTTTCTTCTGTTAAAATAAGATTGAATGATCTAACAAGCTATTCTAACCCACGTCGGGTCCCGGACTTGAATTTTTCATGTCTCTGAGTGCTTCATCTAGTTCTTTTATAGATATTTTCGAATTCAAGGGATAATTTTCTTCTGGCTGAGAAACATATCAACTGATTTGTTTCAATTGAATTCTTCCAGAGTTTGAAATCAGCGTCGTGCTTCTCACAACTAGAGTTTTGACTGTAGCTCTTTGCTAGACAGTCAGCTTTCGTTGATGTGAGAGTCCTTTCCTTGAAGACCAGGGTTGCAATACCTTGGTTTTTATTTTTTCCTGCTATTCTTTTGATTTTGTTCCATACATCAGATGAAGATGTGGATGTGTTGATACTCGTGACAAAGTTCTAGTTTTTTCAGGAAATTTGTTTTGGAGGGATGAGAGATCATTTGTGTAGTTGAGGGCGACACTGACGTTGTCTGCTGAGCCATGAGAATAAATCTATTATTTGATGACATGTGAGTATGAAAGAGGGAGATTAGTTTTTGATGAAGTGTTTGGTCGGGGCCAATAGTTATTCTGTTGTCTTAGTTTTCTCAATAGATATTCGCTTGTTTTTCATTGCATGCGTGGTTATGTATATACAGGGCTATTCAAATTCGTTTCTGTACTTGGGGATCTCGTAAATGATGAGAGATAGTGTGTCGGTTAAATTGTGGCAAAGTTGTGTATTTTAGAGACATATTCAATGATGTAAAGAAATCGAATATAGCTCTTTTGATTCTGAAAAATACAGGAAAAACCAAAAAATCTCAAATTATTTTTTTGCCTATATTTTCTTTATTCGCAGACATATTGGAAATCTGTCCACATTTTGCTATTGGAATTTGATGTGAGCTATCAGAATATATCCATAAATTTTTTATACAGGGTGTCATCTAACTTGGGCCACCCCCATCTTTGAATTTTCAAATACGAACCTGTATTTTTTGTTGTAGTTTTTGGATCGTAGACGTTAACTTCATACTGAGAAATTAAAGTCAATTTTATATTTCGGGATGTTTCGGTAATATTCGATTATAATTGTGTGAATTATTCCCTTTTAAATTACGGCCCTGGAAATTGGTTGACTGAGTTGAATAAAAACACAATAGCAACTTTCACGTCTCCCTATGTATCGTAGAAATTTTCAAGAGTTTTTTTTCATTTTTAGGTACCTATTCATATTTTTTTCATTGCTCTGAGCTTTTTCTACAATGAACTTCGAATAAGAAAACCTTTTATGATCATTTGAAACATATCTACGTCAAAATAATATTATATGTGTTTCATTAAGCAGGAAAAAAAATGATAGCAATAATAAAATCCGAAAGGAACACTATAGTTGTAATGGAAATTGAAATGAAGTAATTTATATAGGTACCCAAAAAAATTATTGGCGCAATAAGTGTTCGAATTGAAGTCCTTCCATTTCGAGACATTTTTAAACTCGGTTTTTCATATTATTTATTGCCCTTAATACACTTACTTGCGGCATTGTTGCGAAATCATTCAAAATCCTCAATCTCGAATCTTCCACATTTTCTATCTCTCTGCCAGCCTAAATCCTATTTTTTAATGCCCATAGAAAATAGTCATAAATAGTAAGATCTGTTGATCTTGCAGGCCATTATATTGGCCCAGTATTTGTCTCGAAATGGAAGGACTCCAATTCGAACATTTATTGGGCCAGGTTCGTACTTAAAAATTCAAAGAAGGGGGTGGCCCAAGTCAGATGACACCCTGTATAAAAGATTCATGGATATATTCTGAGAGCCCACATCAAGTGCCATTAGCAAAATGTGGACAGATTTTCAATATGTCTGCGAATAAAGAAAATATAGGCAAAAAAATAATTTGGGATTTTTTGGTTTTTCCTGTATATCTCCAGAACCAAAAGAGCTATAATCGATTTCTTTACATCATTGAATAGGTCTCTAAAATACGCAACTTTGCCACAATTAAACCGACACTCTATCTCTTATCGTTTACGAGAGTCCCATGTACAGAAACGCAACTGCCACTTCATCAACATTCAACTGTGCATGCTTTTTTACATTCAAAACCCAAATTGTGAGGTGAATATGATGTTTACAGTATCAAGGAAGTTCAGCATTATTTTCCCCATTAATTTTCCTATAATTTTTAATAAATCTGGAAATAACAAAATTGATCTGAGATATTCGGTTGGACTTGAACATCACTACAATTTTCAAGAAAGATAAAATCATCATCTGACATGTAATAACAATTTTCTATTGTATACCATAATCAATGGACTTTGACAACTAAAATTGCTTAAAAAATGTTTTTGCAACACACAACACATTATTGATAACTTCCACATAAATTAATATGTGTATAAATACAGGTTGTTTCCTAACTACGGTACGAAACTTCAGAAGGTGATTCGTTAGATAGTTATAAGATAAAAAGTTACTATGAACATATATCCAGAGTTGCTTTTTTTCTGAGATACAGATCGTTGAAGTTTAAAAAAACGTCAGCATGTCGGCCATTTCAGCGTTAGTAACATTATTCATGATGGATTCACTGCTAATCGACAACTCTGACTTTCACTGATATGACAACACAAACACTGTCAGCTGGTCTCCAAAGCAAGTGTTCATGAAATGCAAAGTGGTTTCAATTTTTTTTCTTGAAAACGAAGCTAAATATAAAGAAAACTCAAGCGACGTAAAAGTTGTATTTTCAGTTGATTAATCTGAAAAAATAAAAACCTACAACAAGTCTGTGGCGTATTTTTTTTTTAATATTGTCGGCTATGGTTTCTACTGAGACTCCACTGGACCTAATAATTTCAATCTAGTTAGGGCTAAATAAGCGCCTTATTACTTCGAATAACTGTAGCAAATTTCAACCAAATCGGGTAAGGATATTTATAATATTTTATAAATAAAGTTTTTTTCAAACTTCAACGCCCTGTGTCTCAGAAACAAAGCAACTCCGGATATGTGTTCTTATATTTTTTTTTAAACGACCCCTAACAAATCACCCTCTGAAGTTTCGTGCTGTAGTTAGAAAACAATTTCAGGAAAAAATCACATGATTTTATTTGTTTTTCAGTACAACTTTCAAGGAGATAATCAAAGTTTGAAAAAGTGATAAATATTGTGTTCAACAGTTCATAAGTCTTCAGTTTCACCTTCCCCTGAAATATCAATAAAGAACATTCCTCACACTGAGTGTAAACTTTCACAGCTTGAGACAACAATCAAATTCTCTTCAGATAAGATAAAATAATACAAATTTAAATTACTCTATCAAAGGGGTTATCCAAGTTATATCTGGTTTCCTGAGAATTTATCAATATGCATTCTTCTGTCAATAATGAGAAAGAAATTCTGATAATATTGATAAAGTGCTTTGTAATACAACATTCATCTATTCTTAGAATAGATACAAGTTACTGAGATTAGTCAGACAAGCAGAAGTGAAAACCTTTTCCAAAATAAAGTTATCCTTGTTATAAGATGCTACTAAAGTTTCTAAAAATTTTTAGATGATAAATTTTAATAATACCAAAAGCTATATTACATGTAAATTGAAGTTCTCTATTGTTTCAATCTCGATGTGTTGCATTAATATGTATATTTTTGTGTATAGTTAGGAGTATTTTATTTATATTCATTAGTATTCATCTACACCTAACTCTATATTTAATTTGATATCCTCAATTGTTAATAAATATCATCATTATTATTATACCAAAGGGTAAGGTGATCGGGCCCTGTCTCGGAAGCTCCGACACAGTCGTGATGGTGTGCCAGCATTATCACTGAATGACCCCACTCCCCATACTACGGAATAAGTGATTATTGGGTTCGAGAATTATGTGCACTAAGCAAACATAATGAGCCAAGAATGACAGCCTTCTGCATTTGCTCAGCCTTCTTGCGGCAAGCCGGCATGATCTTAAGAGTAAAGAGGGCATCATTCCTCATTATTATTATCATTAATATTAATAAATGCTAATACACAGTATTATATGTAATTATAGGACTACTCCCAGAATACAGACCCCAACCAATATTTTTCCAAAATATAAGCGCAAAACGTACAAAAGCAGGTAATAAATGTATTTGATTTGAAATAGGGATTGGATTCTGAGTATAATTTTCTATTGTTTCGCTTCTTTTGGATCTTGAGGAAAACTGTGCACGGACACATTGCCTGATACATAATTATCACACTAGTCACAGAAAAATACCTATTCAATTTACTAGTCATGATGAAAAACTGACTTTATGTTTGTGAAATAATAAAACAGTAAATAGAAGTAATACTAAATATTTGAATCTTTCATACTAGCAACAATCAATGTTTTCCTAGAATTGATCCACATACTAGAACTGCAATAACTTGCTTGGAGGCAGTGTTAGTTTTGGATTTATTCTAGGCCAGAAGTTCCAGTTCTACCTCTCAATAGAATTGGATGTTCAAATTATTAAACCTAGATGTGGCCAAATCTGCAGCCCATTGAAATGGTTTACAGTTTAAAATGTTTTGGTCAGAACTGCTATGATAAAAAATAACTTATGTAGACTTACTAAAGAGCTGAGTCGTTTAATTCATACTCATAACCTCGAGCTACAGCAAGTCTCACACCTCTATCAGACCATAGTGCTTGAAGTGAAGCAGCCACAGCAGGAAGTATAGTAAAACTCATATCAAAACAACTTTTAGCTACCAAAACATTTTGAGCGTGTATCTTATTTCTGAGGTGTTCCAAGTTTATTCTGAGGATTCCCATTCCAGCAAGAACATATTTCATAGATGCCAATAGGTTGTCCAATACTGTTGGTCTGAAACTACTGAGTTCAGCATGTGTGAATCCATCAGCATGAATAATTTTCATTTGTTTTACTAAGGTACTTTTCCCACTTTCACCAGCACCTACAAGACATTTAAATGTGATGCAATACTAAGTGACAAAATGAATATTCTTACCAAGAAGTAGTATTTTGATAACATTGTTCTGCTGCTTGGCAAATTCGCCCAACTGCCTATCAATCTCTTCACTTCGCTTTCTTGCTTTTCCTTCTTCGCGTTCTAAAGTTAAACATGCCCCCATATCGAGTACATCACGCCAATGACGATTAATATGTGTGAGAAAATGTCATTTATTAATCACACGAAGATTCGAAGAAATATAAACAATTGAATTAAAAATTGTTATAGGATCAGATGAACAAACTCACAAGGTCAAAAAGGAAAACAAAAACATTACGTCGGGATAATTCACGAACATAGAGGGGAAAGTTGAGTGTCATAATATTACATAAAGTAACAATGCTCGTAATTTCTTCTGGGAAAAATGAATAATTGGAACTAAACTAATGCAAACAAATAAAAAAAACAAAAAGTAAACATTTTTTGAAGAGCTTTAAACCTCTCTCGTACCCTCTATTATTTATTTTTCAAAAGTTATTTGAAACTTTCAGAAGATTTCTTCAAAATTTATCGTTTCAACCATACGTCATAGATGGCACTCTCTTCTCTACAAGTAAAGGCTACGTTCAATGACGGCCACCATAGGCGGGGCTGTCAGAGAGCGCTGAGGGCGCGAGGTCAAGACGACAATTTAACATTTAAACAGCTATTTATGTGTCGAGAGATGTATGTTGGATTTTGGATTGTTTTAGGAATTTCATGTTCGTTTTGCGAGGTTTTTACTTATAAATTAGGACGTCTTCGATCCGTGAGTAGCTCCGATCAGAAATTTTCAAATGATAAACATATCCTTGCGAAATGTGTCATTGGGTACAACAACATTTTACTCCGAATGATTACGAGTTGGCAAGGAAATTTATCTGAGAAAGAAAAATTCTATAAAAAATTGAATTAATGCAATATAAAAACATGATAGCGATTCCGGATACAAATAATCAAAATGATCTATTTTAAATATTTATTCTAAAGATCACAGAACTGACCTGAGACACATCAGCGTCCTCTCGCGGCAAAAATTTTCGTGGTTGCCCTCACAAACTACTTATTCTAGAGCAGGGGTCTCCAAACTACGGCCCGCGGGCCAAATCCGGCCCGCCAGTGTCATCAATCCGGCCCGCGACATCCAATGATTTATTGTCATCAATCTGGCCCGCGACAGCCGATGATTACCTAATTGTTGTTACTATTGCTGTGATAAGTTGAAGAAGAAAACAGAATGATAATTATTCGGTTTTATTTACTTGCAAGGTAAAACTTAACGACAGAAATGATGACAAAGAAAACTTAACTAGCCTAGAAATATAGTTAAGGGCAGAAATTGGCCTTTGGAACAAACTGAAAAAATCATTATGGCCCGAAGGCTTCAAAGTTTGGAAACCCCTGCTCTAGAGTAAGTGGTTGTCCTCATTCACTTATCTCGACCACTGATAGTATTTCTGATTTCAGCAAAATGTAAGCCAAAGGTTAATACTGGATATTATGCTTCAAAAAAGCTGAATAGAGAGCTGGTCAATATACGAAATATCACGACTTAGATTTCACTCGGAAACAATTTAAGATAAAGTTTATTTGCGCAGGAAGGAAGCACAGATAACTTATATTCAGCATTTCAAAAAACTGATTGAAATAAAACTCAATTTCCTCCTTATACAAAATTGAAAATGCAGAAAAACGTCCCCCTTTTTCAAAATTTTAGTTCGGGGATTGTTTTTACTATTCACATCAGAGTAAATATTTGAAGTATATCTTCTATCACTATACCTCTATGTTTATTCTGAACATACACAATATCATAGCAACCCAAATAAACTAAACAACTTGTGGATAACATTATATTGCTCAATATCAGAAAAGTAACCTCTGCCTTGAAAGACATCTTGATGAAAGACTAACAATAAATTGATTTTCAGCACAGAGCTGAAAACTTATCCTCCTTTCTAGCTGGTGTCTCCTCAGGAAAGACACCCCTCTGAAATCGAAGCTTAGATTTAACGGAATCTCATCATTTTATGTGCGATTAATACTGACTGTTGCAGAGATAAGATCGAACAAACTTTCACAGTGGTGTTGGTTTCATGAGTAGGTAGGTAGGTAGGTCTGAAGTGAGTGGGTCTATTCGACCCTCCACCGCAACCCATGAGGGTTTATTGTGGCTCACACCTATTCACACTCGGCCAAATAAACCCAGCTTCTCAACGAAGCCGATTAGTTTGTATGGTGAGTGGTCTTTCAGGTCAGATGGTGAGAGTACGGATCTGCCGAACTCAAAGAACCTGATTCGGTCCCAGCGGGGCAGGCACAAAGTATATGTTCTCTAGTTTCCAGACAGAGGCCACACACACTGTCTTCCGACAGTCCAAGTCTCTGCATATGATGATTCAAATGACAGTGACCTGTAAAAAGGCCTGTCAGACATGAGTTGGGCTCACTAACCAACCGGCTACTTCACACACGTCATACACAATACCTTGTTTTGACTATTAGAATCTCTGATTATCCTTCAACTTTCAATAACTTTTTTTTTGTTACAGCATACTACTTGGTAAAGAACTTGATATTTACCAAATTATGAAAGTTGTTTATAGATAAACGACGTGGAAAGTCAAGTGAAACAACACCTCTGGTGCCTAAATGACATATGAATGGATAGCAGTCTTGCTTCATAAGTTTACTTTAATCTTGTATTTTTAATTACCTGCACAACGGTTCTCGATTTTCAAATTAATTTTACAAAAACAAAGGTATACCTGCAGTCAACTCCTGATGATTAACTTGCTTAGCGAAAAACACATCAAGAGAGCAGTGTGAAATTGGCTGCTTATGCAAAATAGGTTTACAGCGTGGGAAAAAATAATAAAGTTGACTTATTTTTTCCGTATATAATTCAGTTTTTTATATATTCTTCACAAAATTTACTAACGCGAAACGAGAGGAAATCATGAAGTAGTTAACAATTGAAGAAAACAACCACGCTTGCAAAATAGGTTTACAGGGTGGTGAAAATTAATGCATTCAAATAATTTTTTCCATATATTATTCAGTTTTTCATACACTCCGCACAAAGTTAAACAACGGAATTGTATTGAAAATTATGAAATAACAATAGTATGAAACAACAACTCTGAAATAATCGCTTCGAAAATAGATTTACAGGGTGAATAAAATTAATTGAGTTGACTGCTTCGTTACATATAATTTAGTATCATGAAATATCAATAGTAAAGAGCAAAACCACTCTGAAATAATTACTTGCAAAATAGGTTTACATATATTATTCAATTTTTCATATACTCCGCATAAAAATAAACAACGGAATTGTATAGAAAATTATGAAATAACAATAGTTTTGTCGAAAACCGATGCCTGGGTTTTCGTGGTATTGAATTGAATCTGATTACTTTCACCCCAATTTGAAATCACTTCTAGATACTCGCATTAAGATATGCAACTTCTCCTGCTGCCGGTGAAGATGTGGATCCACAGCTGATGTTCTGGTATCCGTTATGGAATTAAATCAGATATCATTCACATGATTGCTACCCAATATAGTATATGAAGAAGGTGAAATTTCACTTACATGGAACACTGTCATCCTCAATGGCGAACATCCGATGTTTCGGAATAAAATTCCCACATTTTTCATTTTTTGTATAAATATGGAGAAGTAGAAAGTCAAAACCTTTTTTCTTTCCAGAAATGAATGGCATTATTATGTATTTTTCATTTGTCAGTTTTAACTATTTTTGTACTTTCAATAAAAGTCATTAGTTTTTCTTCTTGATTTCATCAGTACAACGACTGAAAAACTGCGTAGAACTCTAATGAAATAACAATTTGATTAGTAAACTCCATGTTCTGCTTGTCGTTAAATAAAATATGACTGAAGCGGAATTTGTTTGGGAAATATATTACTAAAAATAAAGAAGACGGTTTCGTAAAACTTAGCAACTCGCACGTCTCTATTATTGCTAGTTCTTCTTGGCTCCCAGAATGCTATTTTTTACATCAATTGCCGTTCTCTTTTTTTAAGCAACGGAATATCTTTTTTTTTTTGTCATATTTACTAAAAAATTGGATTCTCCTTTTGAAACTTTCAAACTAACGACTATTAACGACGAATCTTCAACATAACACACATACTTAAAATTTAAAAATGTAAAAGTTCACAAAAATCCGGGAAACATGATTGCTTGTTTCGTAGATTATTAATATTCAAATATCTATTCTAAGACATACGTATATTTCTTCTCCCGTGCGATTATCTATTCCGATTAATTACACTAGAGAATACCATATATAGTATTTGTAGAACCTTATAAGCATGTTCACATGATGTAAAGAATTGGCTCCCAGGAAATGTTTTTTGGTGGATTTGTAAATTCGCCGTTTTCGATTTTGTATTATGAAGAAATTATACATATAAATACATATGTGTGCTTTCGGATAAGTTTGCTCAGTCAGGAATCTGAGAATATGAATCCCAGGTTGTACCGCTTCTGAAGTCATTACTTATTGGATGTTTCGGCTTCGAAACAATTTTCAAGAAAGTGTGGCTTCAGAGAGGTCTTAATTTGCTTACTCCTCAAATAGTGACACGCTACAAAAGTTTTTGATTTGGCGCCGTGTTCTCAATCTGCTTACTTTCCTGGTCTTGTTACTGGTCTCCACAACTGTCTCAATCTGCCGACTCAGAAACACATGTAAAACATAAAAATATGTTGTGACAGAGACAGTTTGTCTTTCACGTATAGTCAGTGGGCATACTTGAAGACTGGCTATAAATCAAATCATCTATAAGAACAATTCGTTCAGGCCAGTCTCAACACCCTACACAGTAGGTTAATGGACTGACACCTATCAGAAAACAACTACTCCCCTGGCTAATACCACGAAGGGCGTTGGATTATATCCGACAGGTGTCAGTGCAGGATTCTTCACTGAAGTTATTCCTGCATATGCTGTTGGCGATACAACTGCCGCAATAGATTTTCAATTATCGGAACACACTTGCAGACCGGTTTCGGGCTGTTTGGCCACTCGTCAGTGCAAGGTAGTGTATATCATCAACATAAAGTCGATGATTTCCGATAATTGAAAATCGAATTCCGTCAGAGTATCATTCCTCGAACTAAGCTGAAGACTACAACAAACAACAGGTTTGTCGTCGCTTCATCTGCCTGTGAACGAGGTAACCAACTGCATATCCAAATTTGCCCAATTCCTCGTAAAAGGAAAGAAATCTTTCACGTATAGTCAGTGGGCATACTTGAAGACTGGCTATAAATCAAATCATCTATAAGAACAATTCGTTCAGGCCAGTCTCAACACCCTACACAGTAGGTTAATGGACTGACACCTATCAGATATCAGTCGGATATAATCCAACGCCCTTCGTGGTATTAGCCAGGGGAGTAGTTGTTTTCTGATAGGTGTCAGTCCATTAACCTACTGTGTAGGGTGTTGAGACTGGCCTGAACGAATTGTTCTTATAGATGATTTGAGAGACAGTTTGTTTTCCTGTGCTGCTCTGTTGTCGCTGACACAAAAAAAAGCTCCGGTCATTTACAGCACGGTTGATTTGACAGCTGACATACCAGAAGATTCCATGTTAATGGTGTTCCAAGTGTACGTGTGGTACGAATGTTTAGCGATTCGCGAGTTTTGAATTTTTTTTTCGGGTTTTTGTTCCATCCACAAAGTTCTGAAAGTTTTGTTTTTCAAGTGGTTTCAGTCTTTTCCGAAGAACTCTGGTAATACTTAGTCGACAATGATTGATTTTTATCGTTCATTAAGATCCATATTAAAATTAGAGGAGGTTCACACAGATAATAATGTATTTAAGTTACATTATAGAGTTACAGTGTTACTGCTCCTCTCCTTTACGATTCTGTTGACGAGCAAACAATATTTCGGAGATCCCATAAATTGTGATGTTGATGAGAGAAAGGATGTTATCGACACATTTTGTTGGATTTCTGGTACTTTCATTATCAAAAACAACGTTTTTGGTAAGTTTGTACTTGCTTTACAATCAGTTGTCCACCAAAACAGTGATTTCAGATAATTTTTTACCTGGTTTGGGAACTCCTGATGTGAAACATCTCAGTGATTCATTCAACAAACAAGTATACTATCAATGGGTCTGTCTTACTTTTGGTATACAAGCTATGTTTTTCTACTTGCCTAAATATTTTTGGAAAACATGGGAGGGAGGAAGGCTGAAACTACTCATTGGTGACTTAGGTGATTCATTAATTTAATATAACTTCACAGTAATATGAGTGTTACTATTGAATCTCATATTGAGTATTTGAACAAAATCAGTAAATATGAATAGTTGAAATATTTTATGTTTCATTGTTTATTGTATATATTTAACATATTTTGCTGATTCATGAACTAAGTTGTTATTCACTATTTATCACTGAATTAGATTTGAACACTCATATATAAACAACATTGCAATAAACCAAGGAATGGTTTATACTTTATTGTGTTGATTGCTAATATATAAACTTCATGATATCCATCAAAACAACAAGGTCATAAAGGAGATAATATTGAGGAGCTGAATCTATTAGACAGTATGTTAATACCTATTGAAAAACAAATAAAAATACTTGACAAAAAATTTTGTATTTAGTTTGGAATTCCAAATTACTGTGTGACACATCCACTTCACGTCCAGTTCTTAAGGCTCATCAATTAAGTAATTCATGCCTGAAAGAAGTTTACTATGGGTTTCAAAAGAAACTGAAACAGAGAGGTACAAAAATAATTACAATATTTCCCAAAGTTAATGAAGATACAGTGAATAAGATGGTACTTACAAAAATTTCATAATGCAGAGAATTGGGTTTGTTTGATTTTGGTTTCAAATTTCTTTCATTTCCTTTGGTTAATGTTTATGATGTTATGTGGGATGTGAAATACTATGGTAACACACAGAATATTTTCATAGTAGCTTTAATGGCAAATATGTGTTTTTATTTATATCAAACACTTTTTCCTCATTAGAACAAAAATGCAATTTTTCGACATTTGTTTTGCTAATCAGATTAGCATCATCATCAGTAGATGACTAAAATTTTTGATGATTATTCTAACTTCTTCAACATTTCTGTTCTGGTGAAGGAAACACGTTTTCAGTAGATTTATTTTATATAAGAGGTTCCAAACTCTACTTAGCAATATTTTTTGTCTGAAAGGGAATAAAACAACAATGAAATTTCTGGTAACAACTCAACATTTCAAATATAAATAATTTTGATCTCAAAGAATCTTTTTATGATTGTGTTTTTTAGGAGGCCCTTTAAGTGCAAATTGGAACAGTGCCTCAAGAGACACACTCATTAAGTACCTGCTGAGCGAAAAGTACTCTCACAATATTTATACAATTCGATATTGTCTCTGTGAGGTTTTGAATTTTATAAATGTGGTAAGTATATTATCATGAATGAATCTATGTATTTATGAATTATACACATTTTCAAAATGGAAAACTAAGTTTTTAGTCCTCATACATCACTCGAAAACATCTTACTACCCATTGATCCAATCACCATTTTGTTATGGTGGATATCTTGGGCTAAGGTGGAATACACAATTGTCACCAGGAGAAAGAAAAATTAACAAAAATGATTTCTGAAATTTATTCACAAAAAAACTTACTTTTTCAAGTGACAGACCCAATCATTTCAGTAAACCCCAAGACTTAAGACAGTCATACTGCCAAAATGTTATACTGAACATACACAAATCTAAAATTGAAGTAAAATCACAATTATGTCACTCAAAAGAGAAACACAACTATCAAAAGCCCCATATGTGCAAAAAATTGAACAATCGTCTTCCTCCATAATTTGAATTGACAAACCACATCAATGTATTCAAATGTAAACTTTAAATTTATATAAAACACCATTTACATTTCAGTGACTTGGTGAATAATAAAATCATATCTGAATATTTCTACAGTGTGTCAATTTTAAAACTTACAATGGGCTATATCTCACGAACGAAAGCTGATATCGAAAAATGCTTGAAACCTTTTCTAGGATAGTAAGGGAGAACTAAAGTGACATGAAAGAGAACTCACCCCCATCAACCCCCTAGGCCCCACCCACCAAAACACAAAAAGTTTAAATTGCAAACCACTACTTGTGATACATCATTAAAAATACTATATAAAATGCTATCCAATGGTATAAATAATAATTGTACAGGGTGAAGCCGTATTTGTGAAACTTTGGCTTAAATGGAATATTTAATGAGGTTTTTGTTGAACTTCAAATTTATTAAAAATGTCAATTAAGTAAATGTTCAAAGTGGGTTCCGTTGTTTTGTAAACAATAATACAGCCTATTTTCAAATTTTGCATGAACTTTGGCAAATGTTGTTCTAGTAATGGCGCGTCATGCTTGCGTAATTCTTTCTCGCAATTCCCCAAGTGACGCAGTTTGGGTTTTATAAACAACTGACTTGAGGTGACCCCACAGAAAAAAGTCAGGTGGCGCCAAGTCTGGTGACCTCGATGGCCACTCAATGGGACCTCTCCTTCCAATCCATTTGTTCGGATAATTAGTATCCAACCAGTGCCTAACTGGAGCTGCATAGTGAGTAGGTGCTCCATCTTGTTGGAAGTGCAGCAAATCTTCGTCTACAGATAGGTTGCCTTGGTCATCCCTTTGGTTCTCTAATTCATGCACAATTAAAGGTTTGATGGTGTTTTCCAGCATTCCAGCATATCCAGCATATCGAGATAAATGTCGTCATTTAAATTGTCTGGTATGAACAAGGGACCAATTATAGCATCGCCTAATATTCCTGCCCAAACATTCAGTTTTTCAGGATATTGAGTGTGACCTTCTCTGAATCGATGCGGGTTCGCATCACTCCAGTACCGACAGTTTTGTTTATTTACATTACCATTCAGCATAAAAGTACATTCATCACAGAAACAAATATTTTTTAACATTCTCGGTTCAACGCGAATTCTTTCACTCATGAGTTCACAAAACTCAATTCGTCGGTCTGGATCATCATTGGCTAGTTCTTGAAGAAGTTGTGTTTTGTACAGGTGAAACTTATGTAATTTCAACACCTTTCTAACAGACTCATGTGAAAGTCCTGTCACTGCAAATACTTGACATGTTGATGCAGTAGGCTCCATTGCAAAATTTCCAGGTACCTCAATTTGGGTTACTTCATCAGTAATCTTGAGGCATTCCTTTTTTTATTTTGCACTGATCCCGTTTCTCTAAACTTTTCAACTAAATCGCGGACGTACACGTGACTTACATTTTTGTCCGGATGCCTTTCATGGAATATTTGAGCTGTTTTTAAATAACACTGGTTCTGGGAGGCAAATTTGAAAATTATCTCCATGCGCTCAAGTATACTGTAAACCATCATGACAACTACAGCTGAATGACAGTACAGATTGTACAAATGATGAAAACTAATGACATTTAAAAGTCCCAAACAAACCAAAAATTATTGACTCTGACTCTGAACACAAAAAACAGATCTTTCCAACTTGTTTTGCAAAAACGGCAAATTAAGTTTTTATTTAACAAAGTATCGATGGACATTTATCATTTAAAATAATAGTCCGAGAGTTAGCATTACAAATAAAAAAGTCATAGTAAGCCGGCTGATATTAAAGTTCGTGCAGACTTTGACAATAGGCTGTATTATTGTTTAGAAAACAACGGAACCCACTTTGAATATTTACTTAAGTGACATTTTTAATAAATTTTTAGTTCAACAAAAACCTCATTAAATATTCCATTTAAGCCAAAGTTTCACAATTATTGTTTCACCCTGTATGATTATTATTTATACCATTGGATAGCATTATTTACAGTCTTTTCAATGATGCATCACAAGTAGGGGTTTGCAACTTAAACTTTTTGAGTTATGGTGGGTGGGGCCTAGGGGTTGATGGGGGTGAGTTCTCTTTCATGTCACTTTAGTTCTCCCTTACTATCCTAGAAAAGGTTTCAAGCATTTTTTGATATCAGCTTTCGTTTGTGAGATATAGCTCATTGTAAGTTTCAAAATTTCACTGTATAGTATATAACTATTTCATTATCAATCTGAAAAGTGAACTTTCTGATTTTAACAGAATACCCTGATTATGATATACGAGGTCTCTTCAAAAAATGAGGTGAATATTCAAATTTCGCGGGCTATGTACATTCGATTACCTTTTTTTTTGTTGGTACACTCGTGTCGAACGTTTAGCATGTTTAGTTTGTTGGTGAGCGTCATAAAAATTGGAAGTGTTTTACGTGTTCGACAATTTTCTGCTATCAAAAAAATGTATCAAAGAATTTGTATCAAATTTTGTGTAAAAAATGGAATTAAGTGCTCCTCAGAAACACTTGAAATGTTTACAGTGGCTTAAGGTGATTGTACTCAAGAGTCAGAAAAATGTTCACAAGTGTTACAAGCTCTTCACAGAAAGTTGAGAAAATGTGAATGACAACCTTGCACTGGACGCCCCAGCACATCGACAACCGATGAAAATGTTGAAAAAGTGTGGAAAATTGTTATGGAGAATTGTCGAAACATTATTAGAGAAGTTCGTTCCAGAACTGTTGAATTTTGACCAAAAAAACCATTTCATGAGCATCGCTCAGGAATTGTTGAATTATGTCAAAGACAATCTGGATTCATAACCTGTGACGAATCATAGGTATATGGTTATGACATCTAAACCAAAGTCCAATCGTCTCAATGGAAGAGCCCAGGAGAGCCAAGATGAAAAAAAGCAAGCCAAGTTAGATTAAATGTCAAGGTTTTGCTCACTGTTTTCTCCGATTACTTTGGCGTAGTGCATCAGGAGTTCTTGCCACATGGTCGTACGGTCAATAAGGAGTATTATCTTGAAGTTATGCGACGCTTACGAGAAGCAATACAAAGAAAACGTCCGGTATTGTGGAAAAATAATTCATGGCTTTTGCATCACGATAATTGCACCTGCTCACCGTCATTGCCTGTTAATAATTTTTTGGACAAAAACAACACGGCTCCCTGTCACTTTTTCCTGTTCCCAGGATTGAAGAGACCTATGAAAGGACGGCGTTTTGCGAACGATTTAGGAGACAACCCCGAATCCCTAAGAGAGCTCAAGGACATACCAGACAGTGAATATCAGAACTGCTTCGAGAATTGGAAAAAAAGGGTGGCACAAGTGTATTATACCTGAGGGAGATTACTTTGAAGGGGACAAAATAGAAATTAATAAATAAATATTTTTTTGAGTAAAATGAAAATTCACTCTATTTTTTGAACAGACCTCGTAAATTTTTCGAATTTGACACTGTCACTTTTACCATTTGTTTCAATTACAAATATCTATAATTGCATCATACTAGGAATCACTTGCATATGTTTACTGACACAATAAATCACTTGCTTATGTAAGTATACATGTTTTTCCACATTGGTTGATAATGAATCAGTTGTTCTTCTTTGAATGAATATTGTTATTTTTATTATGCAAATTTATTCCTGACATTTAATGCTTGAGAATGTTATTTAGTTGAAGATGTGATCAACCTGTCATTAACATTTATTATAAATTTTTCCTATGACATTTCAGGAATGTATTCTGTTTCCGTTTTCAAATCGCCTTGAGATTGATCAAAAGTGTCTTTCAATATTGAACGATGATAGTTTAGTCTATACAGGACACTTTATGTAAATAATTTTACCTGGTGTGAAATTTGTTCAGTTAACGTAAATTTTTAATATTTTTGACAATATATCAGAAGTATGAAGTCACTGGATGTCATACCTCCCACTGTATATCATAGTATTTTGGTTGTGAAAAAGTTGTAAACAAATAACTACGAGTTTTGCAAATTCGTTTCCAACAATTCATAACAACAGTTTCTAATTTGAAGCTATATTCTTAACCGAAATAATATTTGAATACTAAGAAATCCCGTTAAATTATGCCTGCACATTTAACATCTGTAATATCCCTTTCTCGGCCCTCAGTAGATTCTGCAAATTTTCCGATAGTGTGGAAGCAGTTATCCCAGTCCAAAATAAACGTTTTTTCCAATCACCAGAAATGCATCTCATCAACCAAGTTGGCGTCTTCAGTTCCCGCAAATTTCAACAGAATGGTTCATAAAATTAATACAATGGACTGTTTGGAATGTGACGTTTGTCACTGTTCATAGTTCCCATGCCACGCTTTGCTATTTAAAAAATTTCAAAAGCATCCAAAAATCTAGTGTCATGCACTGATCCCAACATTCAGACACTTTTTATTCTCCAAGGTGTGTTGAGCGATATTAGAGTTTTGTGGTATTCGAAATTGGATATGTGCTACGTGACCTTTGAAACTAGTTTTATTGGATCGCTTAGTCTGACCGATATATTTTTTTGTCACAGTCTTCATGTCTTATTTCATATATCTCCGACTTTTAATTTTCCAACATCTTGTCTTCAAGGTTACTTCAACGTTTGTTGAATTGTTCTATTATTTTCAAAGTGTTGAATGTGTTTTTCATTAAGAACCATTGAAAGAGTGGTTAAAGAAGGGAAGCAAGTAATTCCTGCAAATAAAGGAGAAGTAAAATTTTCCACCCTAAGAATGAAGCGGCCTAGAAGAGCACTAGTAAATGATATTCCCAAGTATGACTGTTCCAATTTCAGATGGAAGGGTGTCGTCGTATTACGGTAAAATAAGTTCCAACACGTTTTAGGAATTGTCGCTTCCGATACATCTCTTTGTAGAATTTAAAAAAAAATGGTTTCAAATGGAGGACTGAAAATAATTTAAAAAAATCAATAGAGAAAATGGACATTAGAGCATGGAGGATCAATTATTTTCAAAAATACAATTATTTTCGTAGCCAACAGCGACCAATTGTGTTTCTTGATGAAACATACCTTCATAGTGGACATACATATTTCAAGAACTGGCGGGATGAATCAACCAAAAGGTTTTTTGAAAATATTGGGAAGGGACCAAGAATCAGTATTGTCCATGCAAGAGGTGACATGGGCTTTATACCTAATTGTTGGCTTATATTTGAATCAGGCACAATACCAGGGGATTATCATTCAGAAATAAATTCTGAAAATCATGGTAAATGGTTATAAGGAAAGTTAATCCCAAATTTACCTGTGAATTCGGTAGTCTTGACCGATAATGCTCCATACCATAATATTAAAAATAATTTGATGGGGTTCTGCTTGAACACGGACATAACGTTTTGAGACTTCCACATTACCATCAGGATTTGAATCCCATTGAACTCATTTGGGCCACTGTCAAAAACAACATGTCCCAAAAGGATGTAACTTTCAAGTTTTAATATGTGAGGAAACCGGCGGAGCATGAGTTTGATCAAATCACTTCCAAGGAATGGCAAAAGCGTTGTATAGAGTGGAAATATTGGGAACATTCACAGACGTTCAAACAGAGGTGAATCCAGTGATTATAAATTTGAATGACGATAGCAGTACAAGCAGCAGCAAAGATGAAAAAAAATTGTATTCAGATAGTGACTGATTAAAGTTTATTTTTGGATGTTTCATTTTATAATATTTCAATGAACTGTACTACTACCTATAATACTAAATGAAATGTGAAAAAAAATAACAAAGAAGTCATGTTCTACTTGCTACCCTAAAACTAATTATAGGTATGACACTGGCCGGTAGGGGGCTTATCGTAATTTAGTTGGGAGTCTATATCTGCGCGATCGCTCACCATTATGTTTGGCGCTTGTTATACATCAACGTATTAGATAGTATCTTCAAAAAGTTAAACGTGATAGGAGCCTTCAAAACTTTCGCTCGCTCACTTCAACAAATGTTGGGTAAAAACAACATCGTTGTAGAATGAAACGTCGGGTATGTATAATATAAGCTGTGAGGACGGTGACATAAAATATATCGGAGGACTAAGTGAGCCATTAAAACTTGTTTCAAAGAACACTTAGCGATTTCGAAGATGAGAAAAATATAATGTCGGTCAACTCGCTTTGAAGAACGTTAATAAAATAAATTAAAACTCTCTGAAATCGTTGGAATCGGTACATGACACTAGATTTTTTGATAGTTTGGAAATAGCAAAGTGTGGCATGAGAACTACGAACAGTGGCAAGGGTCCCATTCCAAACAGACCATTGTTTCATTCTTTAGAAACCTTTCTTAAAATTTTTCCTCAAATTTCTATGTGAAATTAAATTAAATCAAAATATACTTTATTGTCCGAAGATTTGCATCTTATTGACAAAGTCCAAGAAATACAATGTAGATAAAGGAAAAGTTCTAAGAAAATATAATTGTAGATACAAAAGTTCCAAAAATGTATAAATGTAAATAAAAAAAAAGTTATAAAAATGTATAGATAAAACACCACCATGTATAAAGTGATAGTAAAAAGAATAAATTGTAGATTTATTGTTAAATGGATTTGCTAAAATACTCTTCCAAACTATAATAGGGTCTATCAACAACGCCTTTTTGAAATGAATGTTGATCAAATTTGCAGATCTCATTTCTAATGGTAAATGATTGAACAACTTACCAACATTATTGTATATGGAATCCTTGATTAAATTCGAATTTGGGATGCGAAGTCTAGAGGTATAATTGCTATTATGAGTAGAATAAGGAGTAGAATCAAAGTTGAAATTCGATTTATGTTTATAGAATAGAATATTCATTTCGCACAAGGGAGAAATAACAAAATTTGTATAGTACAAGTCAGAAGGGATAGTGTACATTTTCATCCCATTACATCGGGAAGTGATTTGTTAAAAACATTAAAAGGATTACGAACAACATGTAACATATTGCTAGAGACAGTTATCTCTTGAAAGTGCCCTCATCCACATCTTCCAAATCATATGTTTCAGCTGCAATAAGCATTTGTTTTAGTTTGTGTTTAAATACATTGTGCACTTTAATGTCTTTTATGTTTTCAGGAAGTAAGTTGTAAAGTTTTAGACATTTATAAAAACAGCCTTTTTCTAGGAGTGTAGTTTTATGTTGAGGGTACAGAATATATTCTTATTTCTCGTGTGGTGCCAGTTGTCATTTCAATTCATTTCATTTAAATGAGGCAAACCATCTCTAGGATAAAAAGTGCGATGCCTGTTAAAATTATTGGCAGTGAACAAGTTCCTGCATGTTTCTCTGGGTTTAACTTCACAGAGACATCTTTGTGCCCTCTTCTGTGATATCAATACAGGAAAAGGGATGAGTTGCATGCTCCCCAAAAAGGTAGTCTATAATGTAGTCGAGATTCAATAAGTGCATGGTAAACGGTCTTTGTGATATGGAAACCCAACTCATATGAAACCACTCTAACTGCATAACATCCGGAGGAGATCTTACCCTTGAGTTGTTCGAGGTGTTCATGAAATTTCAGCCTATTATCAATGATTAACCCGAGAAATTTTGTGTTTAATTTATTTTCTGTATGGCAGAGAGAGTAAATTTGCATAGCACCAGCTCTTCACCTTCTTCAAGTCGGATGATATTATTTTATTTAGCTCCACAGAGTTTTTTTCTATTCACAATATTGTAGTATTGTCCGCGAAAAGAGTGAAACTACCAAATATGTCAATCATAGAGATGTCATTCATAGATATCAGAAATAGAATAGGGCCTAACACAGAACCCTGTGGTACACCAGATTCAATAGCCCTGTTCTCAGAGAGTTCCGTTGTCCTCATCATTTGACTCGGTCCTGAAAGGTACGATTTGAACCAAGTGATGTGATTCGGAAAGTGAAAGTATACTCTATTAGATATAAATAAAGATCAGTTTCAATAATTAGTTTTCATCTCCTGAATACGCCAGCTCGGTTGTTGAAACGCATGTCGAGAAGAGTATTCCATTTTCAATGATTGGTAAAAGTGCTTGTTTTGGAGTTATTCTAAGCCGGAGGTTTTCCTTCTATTGATTAATCCAGTATTTAAATCAGGCAACTGTAGAAAACTAAATGGTTGTAGTCAGGCGTTTTAAAATAGCTAGACAATATAATCAACTGAGTATGTTTTGCCAAGAAAGTTTGATCAGTAATAGTTTATCTGAATATCTGTTCACTTTATCAAATTTTGTCTATGACCTACTGAAGCGGAGAGCGGTCCGACCCCCCTCCCTCCCCAATTGTTCACGTCAAATTAGCAGAACTTTAAAAAAATGACTATTTATCGAAATTTATTGAATTCCTACTCGAATCTTCTGAACGATGAAATTAAAAATAAGAATTGAAAATAATAATTAATTCACGATATATCACGTCAGTACCAATCCGCGCACTAAGATTGATTGTTACTATTACTGTAATCTTTATAATTTAACAAGTATTTTATTTGGGCAAACACGACCAAAACCATGAAAAGTTTTTCCACTCAAAGTATCTGTCGACTTCCCTCTGGAAGGTTTAGCAGCAAAAAATGTATCCACAAAGGTTACCTCTATACATTTTTGAATCACGGTGGAACTACTTACATTGGTGTTACACGGTGCTACATGACACGAACACAACGACTCACGGGTGTCACTTATTCATCAAAATACCTTGTGAGTAGAGAGATGCATGTTCTATTCAAGTAACACTATAATGTGAGATTAAGGGCTTTTGATTTGTTTAATGCTACCACTTTGTATAGGCACTTACTTCCCTTTTAACATTTTGTTTCAGATTGTCCAAATATATTTCATGGACTGGTTTGTAAGTGGAAATTTCAGTCTCTATGGCATAGAGCATGCCTCAAATAAACTAGTCAATCCAATGAATACTGTTTTCCCAAAAATCGCCAAGTGTACATATTTTAGATTTGGTCCATCAGGAACGCTAGAAATTCGCGATGCGCTCTGCATCTTGCCGTTGAACGTTCTCAACGAAAAATTTTTTCTGATATTGTGGTACTGGTTGCTTGTACTCCTTATTGTAACAATGTTATGTCTAGTATACAGAGGAATGTTTTTGTTCATACCAAATTTCCGCGTCTATCTACTCAGGGCACATTCACGTAAATTGGAAAGAAAGAAAGCTGAATTTATTGTGAGCAAAATTTCTTTTGGGGATTTTTTTGTACTGTATAAAGTAGGCAAGAACGTCAACACCATGATTTATAAAGAGCTGATAGGAGGTATATATGATCAACTCATTATTACCAAAGGCTCTCACAAAGTTTTTGCCCAAGACGAAGTTTGATTACCTACAATTTATGAGAAAAGATTACTTTAGAATATTATTTCGTTTATATCAATTCAATGTAGAGAGTATGATTATTTCAGTTTGGCAGTTCTATACATTATGAAATAATTTTCAATATAGGGCTGTGATAATGATTTCAATTGTAAATAATGTGCAATACAAATTGCTGTTGGATGTTTTCATTACTTTGCATTTATTTCTACTAACTTCGTAGAATTTCTTGGCACAAACTTGATGTAAAATATTTGAAGGAAATATTCAAGTTTACCTGCCATTTAAATGCTTGAATCTTGTGTTATTTAATTTTTGTTGTTTTCACACTATCAGTGATTTGTTTATTACTAAAGTTTAGTATTCATTTTGTAAGTGTTAATTTGTGATACATTGTCATCTTACTAAACCTAAAACGATTTGGGTTCTAAGATACTCATGTAAAATAACTCCTGATGCATATGAAAAACTATCCTATATTTCATAATTATAAAAACACACCTATTACTATTTCATCTCTAGCATTACATTCAACCAACAAATTATGCTTTGCCAAATCAGATTCCACTTTGAAATATATGAATCAAGAATGACCAACAGGATGATCAGGCACAATTTTCTTAGCTTTGCAATTTTGGCAACATGGAAACCCTTGATTTTTTTGGTTACGGAAATGGTCTGTCTATCTGTACAATGTGAAACTTGGTTTCCATATGAATTTCACATATCAAGTGACCTACCTTCATGCTAAATCAAATGAGCCTTTTCGTCTTCAAATGGAATGACAATCATGTTATTTTTAAATTGATTTGCTATATATAATCTAGTGTCTACAGAGAGCATTGTGGATGTATATCACATACAATTAAGGCTCTCTCATTTTCCCTCAATACAATTGTTGGAATGAAATAATGGAATATTGCTATACATTGTCGATTTGTTTCAGTTTGGAGTTATTTTTCATTTTGCCTGTTTTGTAATTTCAGTATGACAAGGCTGTGATAATAATGATGTGGAGTCAAAAATGTACAATACAAATTGCTTTAAAGTAAGGATAGTTTCCAATTTTTCATATTCACATCGATGTAGTTTTAAGATTTGTGTTATTTATTGTTTTCACATTTGTTATTTGTTACTAACTGAAATCAGTATTTATTTTCGAATAGTCTAGAGTTTTGATAATTTGTTAGCGTTCATCTACAGTACAACAGTTTATGTTCTAGTATGTTCCTAAGAAATGCACCAATTTTTCCTGAAAGGAATTAAACAATATTTTCATAATGGGCTTTTTATTTAAGGAACTTGCAAGTCTATACTAAGAATAAAATATTAAAAAGTAGGATTTTGTTAATCCTCTCGCACTTGTTTTGACTTTTGAGGATTGTTGTTTGTTGAAAACTTTTCAAAATGTAAAAGTTTTTCTGAATTTTACAGTTGCCTTCATAAAATAACCGAAGAATATCATGATATTTTTGTAAAACAATAGATCTCATGGTTGAAAGGAAGAGCAAAAACTTTTTTTGAAAAATATTTTTTAACTCTCCCTTTGTGGTGATTTCATTTACTTTATATGCATGTTATACTGCATGTCAGTGCAATAAAAATATATTCTGGAACTCATTGAAACGAAAACCAATGCTGGAGCAAACCCCGTCATATCCTGGCTAGGAATTATATTAGAGCAAGAGCCCTTGAATGGCAGGCCTACGTTATTTTATAAAAATTGAACTTTCTCAATGCATAGCTCCATTGTAGCTAGAGAACGATGGGCTACTATGAAGTTTGGTTCATTGTGGCTTTGGCAGTTAATAGGTAGCAAAGGTGTGATAACTCCTCCCCAGATAGCCATAAACTTAAATAAATCATAACTGTATTTAAGTATAAAAGCTGAAATTTATATGGTATTTGAGTAACTATAAGATATTTCCTCAGTAGTCTCAGTTTCAACAATTCTAATACCTGGCCAAACAAACTTAAATCCCATAATTTTCGCAGTTGTTTTTGTTCTTTCTCTTAAGTATTCATCTCATAATGAAACCGTATCTCACAAGTTCTATGTGAATTAAAGAAATAAATGAAGCAGTAACGAGCATCGACAAGTTTATCTACACCGCCACGCTGTATCAAAATTGCAGTCATGCGGTCCTTGCAGGCAAGGTGCCACTGTTCAGACCATGTCGCTCACCACTGTGCCCCATTTGCACAATCGGTAAAATCATGTTTATGCCAAAATCCCACGAATGCCTTCATGATCTCGTGCCGGGCTAGAAGACCATTTTTCTTTTCAGGAGACTGAAGTTGAAGGCATCCAGGGAGGAGTTTTCACATCTTTGCTATCTGTCACCTGCCAAAACCACAATGATCCACAATGATTGCATAATGTGGGTGATTGTACGTAAGGGTTAAAAGTGAAAAGAAAAAAAATTCAATCGAGCGCGAGTTACGTGGTCATAGTTTCCACGACACGGCCATTCACACGGAGATTCAGCTGAGTAAGAGATATTCCAGGAATCCCTTATCTCGACATGCAGTTAGCATCCAGTTAACATATTAATTATCATTCTGTTTGTAGCTCTCGTAAGAGACAGTCGTCTCTAGTTTGTAAAATAAATTCTTTTTAAAAAGTTATTTTCTCGTTCCAATCATTTAATTGGCGCAGTCGGTAGGATTTGTGCAGCGTGAAAACGAACTTTTCGCGTCGTGGAGTTTCAACCCCTTCAGCACAAATTCAACAAGAATCCTTCGAGGACCACCCAGAACGAGCGGACAAGGAGACGACAGAGCCCAGGGAAGCTGCAAGGAATCAACGGAGAAGGAACTGGAACTTACAAGTAAGTGCCAAATATTTCCTTCTTGCCTTCACGAACCCTCTGTATAAGGACTTCGGCGAAGATATATAGTATCGTTCATTGCGAACAAATTGTTGTCTATTCGAGACGAGTAATTTTAAGAAACTATTTATCGAGAAAAACAATTATTTATTTATGAGTGAAATTGAAGATATTTTATCACAATTGAATAGTTTATCATTTCAAGAAAGTTCAGCAAATAATACTGAAATTTTTGATAATACTTTTCAACCCACAATGGTTCCACCAGTTCCGCCCCAACCAACTCAAATAAATTGGAACCTTTTCAAATCTAGAATAAACAATTTAAAAACTTTTGATGGTGATAGCAATACATTGAACAAATTTATCAGTAGATGTGATGCTATAGTTAACGCGTACAATGTGTTTAATGATGCTTCACTTAATGAACACGTTCTTGAATGTATTCAAGAAAAATTGACAGGTAAAGCCGAGTATATGGTTGGTAACAGAACCGAACTTAATACTTGGAACGCCTTAAAATCTGCTCTGAAACAATGTTTTTCGGATAGGAGAGATTTGGACTGTTTAGTTCAAGAATTAACTAGAAGTCGACCCCATAGAGGAGAAGACCTAATGACTTTCGGTAGTAGAATTCAATTAATCAAAAGTAATGTAGTTCAAAGAGTCAGTAACAACCCAGACTTAACTCCAGAAGAAAAACTTTACCAAACAACTCACTATGATAAAGTAGCCCTCAGTACTTTCATTGCTGGTTGTCCTGGTATTTTGAGAAATAATATGCATCTCAAAAAGCCAGCCTCACTGGAAGATGCCATAGCATACGTAAACGAGTTCGAAAATTTTGAAAAAATGTATGGTTCGTTAAACGATTATAAACCAAAGTTCAATACTTTCGGTAGACAATCCATCATGCCAAACGTCAACCAAAATGGCCCTAGATTCATACAACCTCAAAGACAAAATTTTCAAAACGAAAATTTCTCCAACCCAAATTATTTTTCAAAAAATGAACAACATTTTTTCAATCCACAATTCTCAACTAGACCTAATTGGCCAAGTCAACCTATTAATATCCAACCCAGACAAATACCACCGCAAAGATACCCCACAAACCGAGAAGTTTTCGGACCTCCTCAGAATGTTTTTAAACCAAAAAATATTCCACCTAATCAATTACCGAAACCGGAACCCATGTCCACTACATCAAGAAACCCAACAAAAATGTCTCAAAGACCTTTTTCTCAACAAAACAACACTTTTAGAAACCCCAATAATTACCGAAACCCTCAAAAAATGTTTACCGTAAGTCAAAAACCGAATTTTATATCTGAGGAATTATTTTCTAACGAATACGATGAATTTCCCCAATATAATGACACTGATCAACAATTTTATGATAATCCCAACCTCAGTGAAGAAGCATACACTTCAGAAAATGCTGTTTATTTAGAAAACGAATCAAATTTTCAGAATGAATACTCAAGGGACATAGATTGTGATGAAACTGGAAATTTTCATTTAACAACCCAATTCGAAGATCATACTTAGCTGAAATCAATGCATTACCAACCTTATGTCGAAGTTAGTCACATAAATAAAATTATTAAACTACTAATCGATACTGGAAGTTCAAGATCGATTATTAAACCATCTATTATTGAAAAATTATTCCCAAACAAAATTTATCACTCAAATACTATTATCAAAACGGCTTTAGGAAGTCAGAAAGTAAGGTACCAAGCCTCGATACCTGCTTTTCCAGAGTTCAACACAAACTATGAAATTACTTTTATTTTATTTGATTTCCACGATTACTTTGACGGAGTTTTAGGATTATCAGACTTGATAAATATGCATCTGAATATAGACCTTGTAAATAAGAGACTGATAGGAAATCATGTTGAAATTCCTTTCAAGTTCAGACAGTCAACAGATACGAGTTTTTCTTTCTCTGTCAACCCACAAGAAAGAGTACTCAAATATCTGCCTGTCACAGTTCCTGAAGGTGAAATTCTTACCCTTGAGGGAACACTTAATGATCTTTTCATCCCGCAAATATTGACAACTTCAAAAAATGGTTACAAAACCCCACCGATAGAACAATATTAGTGAAATTGATACAACCACTTCCTGTAGAGAGCTTTCAATCCTCTACTTTCGAAATGTATTCTTACGAAACTTTCGAAAATACAGGGACGGACTCACCTAAACTGGCAACCGAAATTAATATCGCTGATTTGATACGTACAGACCACATGAACAAGGAAGAAACAAATGCTATACTGAAACTCTGTAAAGAATTTTCAGATATATTTTTGAAACCTGGAGATAAATTAACATTCACCTCCATGGTCAAACACGAAATCAAGACCACAGACGAAATACCCATACATAACAGACCATACAGGTATCCATACGTTCATAAGAGCGAAGTTCAGCGTCAAATAAAAGACATGCTTGAAAAAAATATAATACGACCAAGCTGTAGTCCCTGGTCTTCCCCGGTCTGGATAGTTCCAAAAAAGATGGATGCTTCCGGGAAGCCAAAATGGCGTGTGGTAGTCGATTATCGAAAACTTAATGATAAAACCATTAGTGATCGTTACCCACTCCCAAACATAAACGACATTTTAGATAAACTGGGACGAGCTCAGTACTTTAGCACCCTCGATTTGGCAAGCAGTTTTCATCAAATCGAGATGGCCGAAAATTCAATCCAAAAAACGGCTTTTAATGTAGAGCACGGACACTACGAGTACCTGAGACTTCCGTATGGCCTTGAGAACGGTCCATCAAGTCTTCAGCGCGTATTAGATGAGGTTCTGAAAGACCTACAAAATAAGGTATGCATGATTTACATGGACGACATAATTATTTTTAGCACTGGACTCCAAGAACACATCCAAAACTTGAAATTGGTCTTCTCTAAATTACGAGAGGCACAATTTAAGATCCAACTGGATAAATCAGAGTTTCTCAGAAAAGAGGTGGAATTTTTGGGTCATGTTATTACGCCCGAAGGCATAAAACCAAACCCAAAGAAAATCAGAGCTGTTCAAAATTTTCCAATCCCAAAAACACAACGAGAAATAAAGTCATTTCTAGGACTATTGGGATACTATCGAAAATTTATAAACAACTTTGCTAAACTAACAAAACCTCTAACAAGTTGTCCTAAAAAGAACGCAAAAGTTGAACACACAAAAGAATTTATCGAATGTTTCAATACTTGTAAATCGGTATTGACTTCAGAACCGGTTCTCGCATACCCCGATTTTGAAAAACCCTTCGAAGTCACAACTGACGCTTCAAATTACGCCCTTGGCGCCATTTTGTCACAAAATGGACACCCAATTTGTTACGCTTCTCGAACACTTGACCCACCTGAAATTAACTACTCAACTATCGAAAAAGAACTTCTTTCGATTGTATGGAGTTGCAAATATTTCAGACCATACCTTTTCGGCAGAAAGTTTACAATTTATTCAGACCACAAACCCCTTCAGTGGCTTTTCTCGCTAAAGGAACATAATTCAAGACTTGTGCGATGGCGTTTGAAATTAGAGGAATTCGACTATGTTGTAAAATATAAGAAAGGAAAATGCAACCAAGCAGCGGATGCTCTTTCCAGAAATCCTCATACAAATGACTTCAATGCTATCGAAACACTTTCTGTTCAAAATAGTCCTGGAGACATAAACGAACTTATCGACATCTATTTGAATAACGATAATATTCCAGTCTTAGACAACGACGTTCTCAATGAAGTCCTGGAACCGCAAGAACCGAAAAAACAAATTAACATATTATCTGATATTCAAATTGTTCCCCCAAAATTAAATGAAATCGAAAAAACATCGGATTCACAAACCGTTCACACTTCTCTTGAAGACCCTGTCTTTCAAATTCCCATTTCAGAAAGACCAGTTAATACATATAAAAATCAAATAATTGTAGCTATGGGTGACATAGAAAAACTTAAATGTAGAATAGAAAAGGTATTCGAGAATTTGCGATCTTATATTACCATACCCTCTAAAAATCTGAGCGAGAATATTGTTAAACTTATTAAAGAATATATCGATCCAAAACAAACATTTGCCTTCCATTTTTAAAACCCAGCAGTCTCACAAATGTTCAATACAACAATCCAAAATTTACTCAAGAATTCTTCATTCAAAATTGTTCATTGTCCAACATTCTTAGAGGATGTAGAAACATCGAAAGAACAGAAAGAGAAACTTAAATGCTATCACGTTAAGAAAACATGCCATAGAGGTATAAATGAAATGAGGACATCCCTCAGTTCACGATTTTATTGGCCAAAAATGGCAGAAGACATACAAAATTATATTAATAATTGCGAAACATGTCAGAAAAACAAATACGATCGGAATCCTCCTGTAATTAAATTCAACCTAACACCTACAACTTCTAAGCCATTTGAGCATGTTCACATAGATACATTCAAAATTTCAAACGAAACTTTTTCAACAATTAATGACACATTTTCACGATACGGTCAGGCATATCCATTAAAATCCTTAACCGGAGTTTTAGTAGTCGAAAATCTACTCAATTTCATTACCCATCACGGTTTACCACTCAAAATAACCGCTGATTCAGGCACCGAATTCAAAAATAAAGATCTAGAAAACTTTTGTAAAATTTATAACATTGAGTTGCATTATACAACTTCAAAAAACAGTAATTCTAATTCACCAGTTGAAAGATTTTATTCAACACTGATTGAGCATTATCGATGCTTAAAGGAAGAAGGAAAATCGTTCACACCTGAACAGCTGATGAAAAGAGCTGTCCTTGGCTATAATAATTCAATACATAGCATTACCAAATTTACACCTTTCCAAGTAATTAAAGGTCATATTAATAACACAGACCCATTTGATTTAAATGATCGTATAATTGTTTCCGATTACGTTCAAAAACACAAAGAAAATGTCAAAAAACTATATCAATCTATCCAAAATTCCAACCAAATTACTAAAGAAAAAGTCATTGAAAACAGAAATACCCAACGAAATGAACCCCCAGAGTTTGCAAATCAACAAGTTGCGTATATTAGAACAAAGGCGCGAAATAAAGATCGACCGAAATTTAAGAAAACTGAAATTATTGAAGAGACCGATATAAAACTTAAAACAAATAAAGGCACCTACCACAAAACAATAGCCAGAAAACCAAAAATTTCAAAAAAACTTTTGTTACAGGGAGTAAAAGAACATGAAGATACACGTGTTGATAACGCTATACCTTCTACTTCACGTGCTCCGAGTCCAAAGTGACGATATTCAAATAACCCCTATAACCAACCCCATCCTTCCCATACAGCTGGGAAATGCAAGAATTATATACAGCAAACATACATTTTTATATTACATAGAACTTAGCTCTATTATGAAACAATTAAACAAACTAGACGACTACTTCCAAATAATCAAAAATAATTTTGATAAGGGAACAATAATTAATAACCCAATTTCCTATCATGGATTAGCATACAGCCTGGTAGCCAGAACCGAGTATCTTATTGAAATGACAAAAAAGAAATTAGAAAACCTCCAACCCCATATCCGTATTAAAAGAGGTATGATAAATGTTATTGGAAAAATCGAAAATTGGTTATTCGGTACTCTTGATGCTGATGATACTTGTATTTATAAGAAAATAATTTTGAAAAAATTCTCAAAAAAATGTAATTTTTTATAACCAATTGTAACTAACGTTACTGCAGTTTCGTCCTATAAGGACATTTTGAAACTTATATATTGTATAAGTTTGAAAATGTCGTTATAGGACGAAACTGCAGTCACGTTAGTTACAAATAAAAGTGGTAAAAAACATAGAAAGTTTAATTCCTCTTTTCTTCATTATGATTTCCTACCACATAGTAACGGCTACATCCATCAATTAATTGATTAATTAATCATCATCTCTATCTTCATCACGAACGAGTCTCTGTGATCAGCTGTAATGGCGTCATGGCAACAGAATTCAGAGTGGGGACGGAGTGAGAGAGTAATATAAAGAGAAAAAGTGAATAGAGAATGGAGGAATAGAAACTCGCAGAGGGAAATATAGGTATCACACAGCTGCACGCATTAAACTTTAACGACGAATTGTTGTTATTTCGGCTTGTGGAAATCGTCAGATTATATATTTTTGGTTATTCTTGAATTATTTCCTTCAAAATAAAAAAAATTAGCTATGCTCGAGAATGTGGAAATGACGTTATTTTTTTACAACTTTGCTGTCCTCTCCTTTACGTCACTCTCAAATTGTCAGATTACTGGAATATACACTTTTTCGCAGGTAATTAACTCACCATACTTAACTCTGACGCGCTCGAGAATTTCTGATGATCAATTTTTTTTACTAATCTGATCCTTTATCCCTCACAGGCGGCCGTATATATTGGGCTCATATTTGGTGGAGGTACTTAACCGGGTACAAGGTATCCCTCTGTATATTAATCTGCCGCGCTTTAGTAAATCCCGAAATCCCCGCTTGGGCTCCCCTATTACAAACAACTGAAGCTGTCTCTGGTGAAATCTATACACAAAAAGGGTGACGTGGAACTGATGAAAAACTAAGTATGCCACCAAGTTTTGAAAATATATTTAAGTTGACAAATTGCCAACAATTATTTTTCCAATGAATGTTTCTTTCTCATTATTGGACTTCGAATCTGGCAATGTGATATATTAAAAAAAATCTCTTAAAAGAACACTATCTAGAATATTAGTTCATATTTTAATTTTTTTCCTTAGTTTGGAATTTGGAAGTTGTTCAATTTCAAAGGAGACGTAGAAAACCATAGTTTTTTTTTCTAAAAACTAGTCTCTTAAGACGTTCACTGCTATATATTTTTAACAACTTCACGGAGGGACAGTGCATTTTTTTTTAATAATAACTTTGAAATATTGCTAGTCTGTGTCAAAGCTATTGGCCATGGTCTACAGGTTTTTATGTCTGACGTTTGTCTACTACTGTCGTCTACTACTTATGGCCTTATCAAAGGCCACTTAGACCGTTACCTCATCGCATTAGTAGATGAAACGTCGGACACAAAAACCTGCAGACCACGTCCAAAAAACCAGGAAGATAGCTTTGACAGTTATCTCCGGCCGTGGAAGGTTAAATTCTATTGCTAGTAGCTCTGTTATAGGGTCTTCCTCAACCGCACGAAATTTGACAATTTATACCGGTCATCTTATTGAAGCTTCATTTGTTAAATTAGTTGTCATTAACTCAGTCTGTTTTTCCAAATCATGGACGGATATAGTATTCAACAACATGCGCAAATAATAAAATTATTTTATCAAAATGAGTGTTCTGTTCGAACAACGTACCGCGCGTTTCGCCCATAAAAACTTGTGCCCGTCTTTATGAGTCTATTTTAAACTGTAATATCCCAGTGAATACTTATTCTATTTATTCGAAATAAGTGCCATTTGTATCAATGCACTTTTGCTGCCAATGTAACTCAAGTCGATTAATTTCGTCAGCATAAAAATTGAATGCTCAGGATTCGATGAAGTGATAAAGTTATCGAAGTTCTTAAGAAATGATAGTCAGTTGGCGCGAGGCCAGGGGAGTATGGTTGGTGAGGCAGTACTTAGACGCTCAATTCTTCAATTTTCGGACGATTTTCGATAAATTTCGTCGATTTTCTCACAATAGGACTCTGCTTTGATGGTTTGACCCAGTTGCAGAAAAATATAGTGAATCACACCAACCGCTGATCACCATAAAGTAACCATGGCCTTTTTTTGGTGGGTTTTCGCCTTTAGGAAGTGCCTGGGTGACTCATCAGTGTACAACCTTTTCCTGAACGTCTCCTATTGTCATAGAGGATCTTCTTGGTTGCGCAAAAGCAAAGAAGAACAAACCTCAAAACATTAATATCTTTCGATCTTTCAAATCGTGGTGCACCCACTTTTTGAGCTTTTTAACTTTTAAAACTATCAAAACCGCATGGCAGCCGACACCCAGTTCTTCTGCCATCCCACGCACCGTTTGTGATGGGTCAGTCTCCACCAAGGCCCCTAAATCATAGTCTTAGATTTCTGTAGATCGACCACGTTGGGGCTCAACGGAATTTCGCAAACTAACGTCGAATAGTGCATTCATTAACACTATCATTGCCAAATGCCTGGTTAATTTTTCGGGACTGTTTCGGCAGCGCTTTGGTTCAATTTGAATTAGTAGACAAAAATTGACAAAAAATCGCTTAATGACACCATATAGTAATAAGCTGAAGAGGCAAAAAATCAAAATTCTCTATCGATCAGTATACAGGGTGTAACTAAATAAGTGTAAAACGTTTAAAGGAGGTGATTCCTCATTGAAAAAAAGATAGGATCTTTCATATAAAGAAATTTCATTGGAGCATCCCTTGTTAAGATACAGCTCCTTGAAGGGGGTACATAAAATTTGTATAACATTTTTTTTCACAAGCACTGAAAGAGTTACAATATTGAAATTAACCTGACGTTTTGTACTACCAAAAAGTAATTTATTTGGTTATTTATTTATTTGGTTTACCCCATGGTTGTAAGGGGTGGAAAACGCAACCCCTAAAATTCATTTCCAATGTAACTTTTTGTCTTATTATTTGTTTACCATTTAAAAGTGTATTTCCGATAGCCCGTTTCATTCTAAACAAAAAATGTCTCTTGGGTTTTTTGCCCAAAATAAACCAGTTCGCAACAAAAAATTATTTTAGGAACAACTACAGAGACATTATAAATGCGAAAATACGAGACTAATCTATCTAGTAGGTCGCTATTAGCGATAGTGACAATTAAATTGGTATGACGCTGTCAGTTTGTGAATTTTCGAAATTGAATTAAAACTAATTGTGTGTTGTTCTGTTTTTAATTTGTTACTTTAATAATTCACTTGTTATTAAAATGGCATACACAAATGAGGAAATGGCTGATATGCATTACGTTTACGGTTTGTCACAAGGGAATGGGTAAGAAGCTTCTAGAAAATATGCTGAACTGTATCCTCAACGGCAGCATCCTTCACATAGAATATTTGCTCGACTTCATCAACGATTACGAGAATATGGTTCATTCGACAAAAGAACGCAGGATTGTGGTCGCCATCGAGAAGTACGAACACCACAGCTTGAGGAAGCAGTACTTAATTTGATTGAAGAACAACCTACTACCAGTACTAGAAAGATTTCTTTCCAGCTAAATGTTCATCATATGACGGTATTTCGAATTTTAAAGGAACAACTCTTACACCCTTACCATCTGCAACGAATACAGGCACTGTTACCGCGAGACTTTCCGAACCGTCTTGAATTTTGCAATTAGATGGTGGAAATGATTAGAAGAAATTGTGACTTTCTGAAGACGATAGAATTCACATACGAATGTAGTTTTTCTCGGGGCAAGATTATTAATTTTCATAATTACCACATATGGGCTGATGAAAACCCTCACGCTATTGTCGAAACTAACCATCAAGAACAGTTTTCTCTAAACGTGTGGCTCGGAGTTATTGGGGATGATTTAATTGGGCCTCATTTTCTACCTTCTCGATTAAATGGTGAGGCATACATTCAATTTTTAAGAGAAGTGCATCCAGTACTGCTGGAGAAAGTTCCTTTGGGCGTCAGAAGGGATATGTTTTTCATGCATGATTTGGCTCCCGCCCATTTTAGTCAAGTAGCACGTCAGCATTCAACTGAAACATATGCAAATCAGTGGATAGGTTGAGGAGGACCACAGAACTGAACCAATCGATCCCCGGATCTCAATCCTCTCGATTTCTCTATTTAGGGCCATTAACAGCATTTGGTTTATTGTACTCCTGTTCGCGATGTAGAGAACTTAAGAAACCGCATCATCGATGCGTGCAGGGTAATCAGAGAGACTCCAGGAATATTTGAGCGAATACGTGGCTCAATGCGCCGACGTCTAGACGCATGCGTAATGTCTGAAGGTAGGCATATTGAACATTTACTATGATTTCTACATGTTGTATGTTTTGCTATTAATAAATTAGTTTTGTTTTTTAATCGTTTAATGCAGGTACTAACTACAAAATAGCAATAAATCCAGTTCGCATTTATGACAATGTATCTCTATAGTTGTTTGTAAAATAATTTTTTGCTGCGAACTGGTTTATTTTGAGCAAAAAAATCAAGAGATATTTTTTGTTTAGAATGAAACAGGCTATCAGAAATAAATTTTTAAATGGTAAACAAATAATAAGACAAAAAGTTACATTGGAAATAAATTTTAGGGTTGCGTTTTCCACCCCTTACTACCATGGGGTAAACCAAATAAATTACTTTTTGGTAATTCAAAACGTCAGGTTAATTTCAATATTGTAACTTTTTTAGTGCTTGTGAAAATAAATGTTATACAAATTTCATGTACCCCCTTTAACGAGCTGTATCCTAACAAGGGATGCTCCAATGAAGTTTCTTTATATGAAAGATCCTATCTTTTTTCGATGAGGAATCACCTCCTTAAATGTTTTACACTTATTCAGTTACACCCTGTATACTGATAAAGTATAATACTTAATTCAGATATGCAGTTACAAAAACACATGACACTAAGACGGACAAAACTTTTGAAACATCCAATCAAATCGCAGGTGGTTCTCTTTATAAAGCCAAGCATCTTCATTAAATTCTGAATTACAGCGAAAGTGTGTGATTAATAGCTAAGTGTGGAGTTCAAAATCAGAATGTAAGGTCAGAGTATTTATACTATATTCGAAAGTGATTGGATTATGTGTTCGATGAAAGCAAAAAATATAGTATTTGGATGCCTTCAAACATATACCATTTTGCATACATAGCAATGGTCCCAAATGTGATCCTTGCGGAACACCCGATGTAACTGGGATGGTATGAGAATAATAATGATTAGCCGTGACAATTTGCGTTCTTTTCCTAGAGTAGCTCTTGAACCACTGCAATATTAGCAATAGCTAGGCTAGCGAGGTGAATTTATATACCTCGCTAGCCTGTTGATGCACTACAAGTTAACTTTTGATCAGGTTGGAAAAATAATTTGTTCGCAAGGCCTAATTTAACTTTGTTTTATAAGATTACATGAACCTCACGAGCAAAAGAAAGAACAGTTTCAATTGGTTGATTAACGTTTTTGTTCTTCCCAAAACATAGGATTTGCGTCATTGACGTTTTATCGAATTTTCAACAATTCCAGATAATAGTGATTTCACTTGGTTAATATATTCGGATGTAGTTGATTAAAGATCAATAAAGTGTTTGATTTTTATGATGTTCAAGATTTTGGGTACACTTTTGAATTAATTGTAACAGCTTGAAGTTCGGAAGCAACTTAGCCATTACATTATTCCATCCAGTGTAAGATGATATGAAAGCTATCGCAAGCCACTGACCTCTTGCTGATATGTTCATCGCACTTAGAGCACTTATTTACAACCGTCATCCAAGATTGGCAGGATTTGCAGGCAAAAAGAGAAAATTACAGGGTCCACTGAAGGTAGATATGTTTAATGAACATCGTACAACAAAAAAAAATCTATGACGAATTTTAATTACTTCAACTTAGATAATTCAAGAAGCGATTGCTATTTTTATTTACTGGGGTCGAAAACTTAATTGGACGTGGACGTTAAACATAACACTTAGTAATGGTTAACATGTTTTTTAACATGGATCACTCAGGGATAGTCTCTAAAATGTTTCCGGTCAACCTAGTTTCTAATAATTGGCGAATTGTGCACATATACTAGCACTGGTAGTATAATACTCATTGATTTATACAAATAACATATCAATAACTGAAATAATATTTGTTAATTGTATTTATTGTTATTTTACAGAAAATAGATTAACTTTTACCAGAATATTTATTTGCTTTGAGTTCTTTATAAGCACCAATGATTTCTTTTTGTTGTTTTTCCAGTTGTCTCCTCAAAGCATTTGGCAAATCTTTTCTCTTTCCTTTTCTGTCAATAACATTATTTGAAATTTTACGTAAACTTTCCTTTTGTGTAGGAACTGACGTGCTTTTGGTCAATAAATCCTTAGGTTGAAGAATGGAATTGAGGAGCAAATTTTTGTTTCCCGGCTAAAAAATATGTACAGGTGTTATTACATTTCTAAATGCAACAATTAATTTTTCTCATTCAATTACAATCAATGTAACAAATCTAATTTGAAAATCAATACAATAATTATTTGAGAAATAACTTCCTAAAATCAAATATTCTCCAGATACTCAAAAACTGTTACATTTGTTAAATTCTTTCAATTTTACCATGCATGTTGAATCACCCATTAGAAGTTCTCCATTATTGATTGCTTCTGCGGCACATTTGTAAAAATTAATGTATCATGCTGTTATATCATATAATATTTCTGATCATGATGCTATTAAGTCTAAATACAGGTGAACACATTAAAAAAATTGAATTTGGAATACAGTTACCAAATTATAGCAAGTATTTTTTGATGATTTTATTCACGAACAAATGTACTTATTTACACTTCTAAAAAACATGTTTGTATGTGATATGTGTGTGTATTTGTATATTTATACATGTGTATATATTTGTATATTTATACATGTGTGAAAATATGTTTAATTGAGATTTGAAACTTAGGTTTTCAGCTGGATGAGTACTCCTCTTTTTTTATTTCTGTAATGTCATATTATTTTATATATACCTACCCATGTAAAAAGTCAATATTTTGTGAAAATTTTCAGTTACGAAGGAAATTAGGGTCAATTTAGACATTCTAGTCTTCATAAAAGTGTCTTTTTAAAATTCAATTTCTTGTCAACTTGAGATTCTCAAAACTGCTACATTTATACGGCATAATTTTAATTCTAAGAATTAGAACTAATGACATATGTTACCAATCAGAATATAATTGTGATGTGATGTGATTTATGTACAATTTCAAAGATATGACTTCTTATAGACTCGTTTTGAATAATAATGAACACTATAACCATAAAAATCACATTTTATTTCTAACACCATCAACTATCAAAAATCCACTGCTGAATTCAATAAACTCATCAACTGGTATTTCTAGTTGTAGGCCAGTCAACTAGATTAGTTGAAAAAGTACCTTGTAAACATGAGCATTATTGATGCCGTTTTAGTCCTAAAAGTTGAAATTCAAGAATTTCACAAGATCACAATTTAAGAAAAATGGCTACGGCAAAGGTTGAAACGTTTTCATCAATATTTCATTGAAACATACACAAACATTTTTTTGAGATCGAAATCAATACTGAAAATAAGACAGAAACAAGGACTTAGATGTCTGAATCGGTTCTTAAATTTCTAATAGCTTGGAATTGCTGTAAAATGAGAATGATAAGAAATTCACACTTACTCTTGGTGCATTTTGTTGTGTTCCAACTTTCCTTGGGGTAATTAAAGATGGAGGTGCATGAGCCACTTCCCCAAATTTAATTGTATCCTTATATTTTTCTATATCATCTTCATGAAATAAGTTTTTATCCATCTTTTTCAGCTTCAATTTTTTTTGTCGTTTTTGCCATTTAGATAACCTTGGAGAATCCTTTTCATTATTTTTCTTCTTTTTCTTTTTATTGCTATTTTGATCTTTTTTGAGTTTCTTTAAATACAATTCCAATTCATCTTTTGGCCTTTTGACAACTCCTTCAACCTGGAAACTAATGTAATTAATAATTCAGTTGATTCGCCAGCATTCAAACAGTAAGTACTTCACCATCTTCATTTCTCCGGATTTCCACCCCATATTTTTCTTCGTAAGCAGCTTCTCGTGTAACATCCATACATATTCTATTGATGCGTTTCACGAAATCTCTATCAGACTCGCCTTCTGCCTGTTTAAAAGTTGGAATTCGTTTGGCTTGTTTTGCCTTGAGTACTTCAGCTTCATTTTTATTTTTCTTAGGTGATTTGCCATCCTCTGATGGCGATTTTTTTAAATGTTTGGTATGATAAGTTCCACTTTTCACCTTGTTTTTCAAGTCAATGAATCTCTGAAGACTTTTTGATATTTGCTGCTCATCTGGTTTCAAAGGTGGAGCATTGATCTTATCTTTTATACTAAAATATCAGTTTGATGAGAGTTTGCAACATTTTATAAATACATATTTACCTCTCAAATCTAGCGGCTGCTTGTTTTTCTGGATCTCTTATTCCACGATGCTTCCTTCCCGGAATTTTTCTTCCCATGTTTTAGTCTTTTAGTCTGTGAGTTCTGGACACCGACATAAGGTTATGTCGATGGTTCTGGACTGTTTATAGTTATCTCTCTCTCTAATTTTATGACTGTTGCTTCTCATTCGAGCGCATTTGGCCAGACTCCTTTTCCTAGTAAACAAAAATTTCGCCGGGTTTCGCGGGGTGGGGTCTTGCTCGAGGCAATGCTGCCAGACATGAATCTCGACCAGATTGATAATTTTCGTGAAAAAAAAATTAACTCCTACCCTTTCAGTATGGAAAAATTCCATATTTCTCATAAAATTGAAAATAAACCTTGCAGGTCAGTCAAAATTCTTGCAGGTCGAATCTGCCAGGCATGAATCTCTACCAGGTTGATAATTTTTGTAGGTCGGCGAAAATTCTTGCAGGTCGGGTCTCCTAGACATGAATCAAGACCAGGTTAATCATTTTCGACAAAAAAATTTCCATCCCCCACCCTTTTAGTATGAAAAAAATTCACATTTCTCATAAAATTGAGAATAAACCTTACAGGTCGGGTCTGCCAGTTATGGATCCCGACCGGATTATTCATTTTCGATAGAAATATTTCCAACCTCCACTTAATAATTTCACAATTCTCAAAAAATTAAAAATATATTTTGCAGGTCGGCGGAAATTCTTGCAGATCGGGTCTTCCAGACATGAATCACAACCAGATCGATCATTTTCAACAGAAAATTTCCGACCCCCACCCTTTTAGTATGAAAAAAATTTCACATTTTTCAATAAATTCAAAGTAAACCTTGCAGGTCGACAGAAATTCTTGCAGGTCGGGTCTGCCAAACATGAATCTCGACCAGGTTAATCATTCTCGACAAAAAAAAACAACCCCCACCCTTTGAGTATGGAAAAATTCCACATTTCTCATAAAATTGAAAATAAACCTTGCATTTTGGCCGAAATTCTTGCAGATCGAATCTGCCAGACATGAATCTTCACCAGGTTAATAATTTTTGAAGGAAAAATTTTTCAACCCCCCACCTAAAAGTTTCACAATTTAAATTAATTAAAATACATATTGCAGGTCGGCGGAAATTCTTGAGCGTCGGGTCTCCCAGATTTGAATTTTGACCAGGTTTATTATTTTCGACAAAAAAAATTTCAATCACCACCCTTTTAGTAAGAAAAAATTTCATATTTCTCATAAAATTGAAAATATACCTTGCACGTCGGCAAGAATTCTTGCAGGTCAGGTCTGCCAATTATGGATCTCGACCGGATTATTCGTTTTTGACAGAAAAAAATTCCAACCCTCACTTAATAATTTCACAATTCTCAAAAAATTGAAAATATATTTTGCAGATTGGCGGAAATTTTTGCAGGTCGGGTATCTCAGACATGAATGGAATTTTTTTCTGTTGAAAATGAATAATCCAGGTGTAGGAAGTGTCTTTATGAAAATATTCCACTTCTGACACCATGTTATAAGCCTTTTAAAACATCAATAAACGAAAACAAACTTTATTATCTTTTAGTTATTCTAATAGTGTTTGTACCTTCCAGTTGTACCTCTGTTGTTGTTATCTGCCGTCATGACAACTATCCTAGTTTACTACCTACTTATAATACAGGACAATAAACATTCATATAACAGGATGATACTACCTACTGGTAGGAATTCAAAACACTTCATATTTTTAGTCAGAATCAATTAGTTTTCGAGATATAGCCTGTCAAAGTTTACCTTTCTCTTTACATTAATAAACGATTGCAATTCGCATATACTCCAACATACATTCTACATTGTGACACTTAATAATTGCAGCTTATCCTGCCAACTGGAGCCCGTGTGCAATCAATTACTGGAAGTGAATATGGCTATGAAAGCAATACATGATCACGTGAATAAATAAAGTGGCATATACTTCAATCTCATCGCGATAATGCATCTATGGAGTTTGAAAGAGCAGAAAATTTGCGAGAAACTGAACGTTGAATTTAAGCGTCCTCGAGTAGTCGAAAAACAAACTTACAGATCAAATCCCCCACCCATGAGTGTGGAAGATTTATTCCGCACTTCGATTCTATCCTTCTCTAAAAAATTGATTCTTTTCAATACACAAGAAATCATTTTCGCCTCACCCAGAAAATGTAAAAAAGTCAGACAAATCAGAATTTTTATCGATAGCAAAAGATATACAAAACATTTACGGTGGTCTTCTGCATGATTTTATTGCTTAGGATACCACATGGTACGAAGTAATGTAAACAAATGAAACAAATAATGAGATCCTGAATGAATCTGTTGTTGAATATACAAATGTGATTGCTCAATCCACTCCGATTTATCCATCGGTATGTGATATAACCAGGATTTCTTTAACTATTCCAGCAACAACACGTAGCATTAAACGTACATTTAGCACGTTACAACGAGTAAAAACGTGAAATCGCTCAACGATGGGAGACGCGAGGCTAAACGGCCTGTGCATGCAAACTGTTCACGGAAAAAGATTTGAGAAGGATAATGAATTCATTGATAAGGATATGAAAAAATTTGGACAGCAACTCAAGATGCTTTCAGTTATTATTCAAATCATAACTTGATACACAAATAAATTTCTTATCCTTGTGCCATATAAAATTGACTTTGTTGATTTCTCATGAAAATGATGTAGCCTATATCACTCGCACGGTCTTCACGAATCTAACGATACTTCGTTTGTTAAAATCAGTCAAGTCATTCGGGTCGTAGCGCGTACTATTGAACATACAAATATACATACATACATATACATACATATATACTTCCCACTGCCGGCGCCCATGGTTATTAATAATAATATGATTGAAAAAATTAATAATGACAGTAACGCTACTAACAGTAATTATTAGTGATTTCTGGTTTTTAGGCCATAGTCTGGTGGAATTTTTATGTAATGTTTTGCTGGCGTAAATGGATGATGTCATCATTAGAGGTCTGTGTTATAGCTGAGAGTATAATTACTTCAAACGTCTGGAAGAAATATCAACAGCAAAAAGCTGGCATATATTTCACTTTCAGTAGTTTCACCATCATCTCCAGTAGTTTTAGAAAACGATGCTGAAGATATACAAAATAAAATTAGTCTGAACTTTCGAACTGAGTACTGAGTGGAAGTAACTCAGGCATATATTGGTTTATTTTTCTGTTTATATCAAAGAACAGTTATTCGATTCAAATGTAACCTCAGTTTATTATTTTTACAGTCGAAAAGTATACTCCTACTCTTCATTCGTTTATAGATCCTTTTGAAACTCAGAAAGCTCGATAGTCGCTCCACTTCAGTCTCATGACAAATATCCGATCATAGCTTTAATTACCTTCTTGCCCAAAATCGGTTCTATTTATGAAGACCTGTGCCCTTTTACTTTTACTCATTTTATTGACAATAATTGAGACGTAAAATATAAACAGGGGTTCCGTTTCCCCGATGAGGCGGATGGTCGCGTGATGCTGTTCTCATCGCCGAAAGAACGAAATATCATGTCGCCATAAACACGTAGGTACGTGAAAGCAAAAAAATTAGGAAGAATTTGTGAAAAGAGAAACTTTCTGCACTCCCAGTACAAAGTTCCCCTAGTATTTATTATACAACAGAAACGTAACTGGGCATATAGCACCAATAGGGCTAAGGCCAATAAGTCAATCGAGATAGGATGAAATATAAAAATAACATAACCTGAAAATTAATATTGACAATATTTGAATCATTTGTAATAATAACACGTGTTAATAGGTGTACACTTTAATTAATACGCGAATATGAAAAACAATATTGACATGGAAGATTCAGGACCACCCACTAAAAAACTAAGGGTGGAAACAAAATCAACCAACAAAGATTCCTCCCAGAATGGATCTAAGTTTAATAAAAGTGAAAAGACAGGGGGACCGACCCATCTTAAGAAGGCCAAACCTAAAAAGTTGTTACCTAATGGTAAAGGTAAATTCGGTAAGAACAAACCAAATCCGGAAAAAGTTGAAGATTGGACAGAATTCAAGAAAAAGAAGAAAGAATTGAAACTGAAACGTAAGCAATCCAAAGACAGTTTCGATGTAATTGTTAGAGCGAAGAAAATAGGTGAAGAATTGAGAAGGAAAACACTGAAAGGGGGAGAAGAGAAGCGTACCCACTTAATGAATGAACTGCACAATCTATTAAAAGGCAAAGAACTTTATCCAAAATTTGTTTTAGCACACGATACTGCAAGATTAGTTCAGTGGCTATTGAAATATTCAACAGATTTAGTCATCAAGCAAATATCAAAGGTATAGTTATTAACTTATTGCATTGGATAGATATTACTTTCAACAGCTTGCACTAGTTTTTGAAAAGTTGTCCTCAAATTATGAATGTAAAGTCAGAACTTACCGTACTGGTTACCTTCAGAGATTTGATTTCTTGAAAATAGAAATTACATTAATGAAAACTAGTAAAATTATTTTTTTAAGATTTCATGCTGCTGGCATTCATTCTCCTATTTCAAATGGTTTCACAGATAAACAAGTTCTATTTCAGCAAACTAACTTAGTGAGGCAAGACAGAGAATTCATCACTGTTTCAATTCAACAAAAAAATCACAAACTAAAAATATGATATCAATTTTTTAAGGCACATATACGAAAAAATATGAATTTGACATCACAATTCTAGTTTAAATTCAGAACAAGACCAACAGAACCAACGAAAAAGTCCCTTGTTGAAGTGTTATTCAATTTGATAAACATTAACAACGTAGTTTGCTAGAAAATATACATTTTTGAGGAAATTAAATGAGTTTTATGGAAAAAAAATGAAAGTGACAATTGACCAAAGCCCTACGTATTTGATGTAGTTTTTATTGCTGAAAGTGAGTTCTTGAAATATTTGATCATTCGACTTTTGAGTGTTTGTGTTTCTGAAAGTATAATGAAGCATTAGGTTTCAAACTCAAATTTGTGTCAGCCGACGAAAATATGTAAGTCTTATTAAATTTTTTAAAAAAATTAGTGCAAACTGATAAAATGAATATTTAATCAGTATGTTATTTTCCAGTGCATTTTATAATACACTTAAATGACGATACAATATTCATCCATTAAAAAGTATATTATTTATTTATTAAAACAATAAAAATAAAAACAAAAACAACAATAAAAATTAATTGGAGCTTCGGAGCCATATTATTTCTAACAATAATTTCATAAAAATAACACCTTACTGAGATTACAGTAACTGTACTCTCTCTCTCTCTCTCTCTCTCTCTCTATATATATATATATATATATATATATATATATATATATATATATATATAATCGAGAAAGGTTAATGCCCGGTACTGACGATGCCCAATAGGCTGAAACAGCTGTATACCGGTGGCTCTTACGTTGAAATCAATATGGGAATGATCAAAGGGTACTAATCTGTTTATATATATATATATATACAGGCTGATTCACGGTGGATGGCACATTAGACGTTTCTGGTGAACCAGACAACGGATCACTTTGAAAATTTAATGGAGGGCATATTCGGACATTCTCTAGCCAACAAAAATATTTTCGGCAATGCGGTGTTGCCGCTTCTATTAGAAAGCAGTAGCAACTTTGATTTTTCAAATGGAACACTCTGTATATAATATTATTTTTGGAATCTCCAACAATTGCCTGACAACTTTTCTTGATATTTCCCTATACCTATCTGTTGCCGTTTTCGAAATAAAAATTAATTTCAATTTTTTTCTTCGAAAATCATGACTTCTAAAAATGCCGATATCTTTTAGTTAAGAAGTACTATGATATCGAAATTTGGTTTGGAGTTAGGTGATACTTGGACACTTCCCACACATCAGCCTAATCTCCGTTACTTCAATACAGGGTGGTAAAAAAATACAGTTTTTTCGTTTGCTTGAAAAAGTTGCTGAAATTTGATTATTTGAAATGGAACACCCTGTATATTATTGAAAATTCGGAAAGCTGCTGAAATTTGCTTTCTTTCTATGTATATCATACCTATACCTAACTAGTCAAGTTTCGGACTTATGAACATTTATTTGTGAAAATGTCCCTTCAGAATGGTATTTCCATTCGGTATTTGGTAAGCAGGCCATGACTACTATTTGACAGTAGCGTTGTGACATTCTCCTAATAATATCGACATTTTCGTCACTTCAGAAGTTGCAAATACCTTCAAAACGATGGAACAAAACTATTCAAACGAAGTTCTTATGAATTTGTTTATTATTTTTGGACAGTGTGACAAAATTATCAGCAGAACATGTAGAAAGTTCAATGAAATGTATCCGAATCTATCGCCAATGAACCTCAAGAAATTTATACGAATTCAGAACAATTTCAATGCATATATATATATATATATATATATTATATATATATATATATATATATATATATATATATATATATATATATATATATATATATATATATATATATATATATATATATATATATATATATATATATATATATATTATATATATATATATATATATATATATATATATATATATATATTATATATATATATATATATATATATATATATATATTATATATATATATATATATATATATATATATATATATATATATATATATATATATATATATATATATATATATATATATTCATTTGTATTTCCTAACTTTTTTGGAATATGATGAAATTACTCTGAATGGACCATAAACGTACCCTGATATTATAAAGGTCTTATGCCAATATGTTCAGAAACATGATTGTAGTGAATTCTGTTTGATATGCTTTCAAACAAAGACATTACTCTGACAATTACGATATGTTACATGCAATATAGGATTTATAACAAAAATATAATATGAAATAGTGAAAGTAATATGTACATCTTTATAATTGCCATTCTCAACTTCATAATACTAATAAAGAGTCACTTTAAAAGTGGCTCTTTAAATGTGGCTCTAATCATGTGATCATATTTTGCTTCATGGGACAGAATAAGTTTATGAATGCAACGTGAACACCTTTAAATAGTTTTGTTCGACTTATCACTTAATTCTAATCTTAATCATAGATCGTAATTATAAACACAAATGTATATTCATGTAGGGCTTTGAAGATGTTGAAAACACACTCATTTCTGTGTATAGGCACTATATCAATTATTACAATGTTTCCTTCCATGACTGCATAAAATAATTTAGTTATCTTGAACCATTTCTAGGAACTCATTCCAGTTACTGTGGATATGCTTCAGTCTAAATATGGCGTACATTGTGTAAAGAGGTTATTAAAATATGGCAGTTCAGAAACTAGGTCTCAGGTAATAGATGGCATGTTGGGAAATGCCGTGAAATTGGCAAGCCACGCTGTTAGTGCCTCTGTAGTAGAATATGCATTTTCTACATGGGCAAGTCCCACTCAAAAACAGTACCTTATACAAGAATTTTATGGAGATCTTTACAAAAACGCTAAAGATGCCAATGTAAAACATATACGTGATGCATATAAAAATAATGAAAGCTTGAAGTCTGCGACTTTAGGAGCAACTAAAGCAAATTTGATGAGGATTTTGAACAAATCGTTGTTAGACTCTGGATTAGTTCAATCAGTTTTATGTCAATTCCTCAGTGAGTGTTCAGAAGATGATAGGAAGGAAATGATAACACAGTTGGCACCACACATTGTTGTGATTAGTAACAGTAAAGATGGAGTTCGGGCAGCTATGCAGTGTATATGGCATGGGTCGAATAAAGATAAAAAGGTAAGCAAATTTGAACAAAGTCGCCTATAAATATAAATATTTTCAGAGGTGTGAATTTTCCAGGTTATCATAAAAGCACTCAAAGAACACATCATTGAGTTATCGAAACATGAGCATGGACATTGTGCAGTAATAACCCTCTTGGATTGCATGGATGATACAGTTCTACTTCACAAAATCATTTTGGTTGATATATTGAAGAATGCAAAAGATTTGGCTGTAAATGAATGGGGTCGGAAGGTATGTATGAAAAAGTATACTCAAAGGGAATTTTTCACGTCCTACCATTTCTAACTACTATAAATTCCAGGTAGTTATCCAAACTCTTGAAATATTGTGTATAAAATGTAAGAGCGTTAACCAGTTTAATTTTTCCTTTCAAAATACTGTCTGATTGAAGATCTATCAGCTTCATTTGCAAATGAACTGGTGCCTGTGAAACTTTAAAACTGAATGGATTGTTGAAAAGTATTCAAAACGATTGTTGAATTCTGTGATCAGATTTTGCAGAAGTTGAGAATATTGATCCAGTTTTTTTTATTCACTGTTCCAAATAATTTTAAATGAGGGAAATGATCCAACATTTGATTTTTACCTGATTTTCCCACAACCTCAACTTTATTTCAAAGGCAGGAATACATAAATACATTTGAGTGACAATCAGATTTTTACCCTGTAACTTTATATTCAGATCAGTCAAGTGTTTACCAGAAAGGGGTAATCAACCCACCAGTCATTGTGATAATCATAATCGATTGGTTTGCCTTTTTCTAGCATGAAAGCTTGAATAGGGTTATGTATTGCAAAAAATCTTTCTAAAACTACTCCACGACTGAGCCAACGAACTTCGGTAAAATAAAGGACATCAGAAAAGTTTTCATTCAAATCTTGTAAAAACTGCCTGACATATCGGTGATTTAGTTCTTTGCTCCTTATAAAATTTACTATTTAACTTATAGGTTGCATAACACGGTCCATTTTTGGTCCATACATGTTTGGATGCCAATAATTCCTGATGAATTATCCCACAAAATTTCCTGATGTTTTATGTTTTAATTCAGTTACAATGCCCGAATTTTAGTTTTTCAGTTATTTCAACGTTACTGTTGATACCTTGTATAAAAACACCAAGTTGAGCTGTATCAACAGAATCAGTGTTCTCGTCAACAATCAGTGAAAAGTTTGTAAATAACTTAATTTGCTTCTTTAGTTGAAGAACCAAATTTTGGGGTGAATCATTTATTCTTGAAGCAACGGTGTTTCTTGACTGCGAAATATTCAGAATTATCGACTTTTGTCTTTGATAAAATCACCATCAGTGAAAAATTTTGATCTCTTCGCGATTTCTAATGCAATAATAAAACTTGATTCCAAGGCATTTTCCCTCTCTCAGTATTAGTTTTCATAAACATCGAATGTTGACTTTGAAGTTTAGATTTTAAAGATGACAATGTGTCCATTCTTATTTTTTCAGTGAAACATGTGTCTCTTCAAGATACACTCCTTACAAACGGCAACTGTTTGATTGCATATCACATACAGTGGTTTACCTTTCCATTGCATGAAAAAATATGTAATTTCCCATTTAGATTGAAAAACTCTGCATTCACTATCAACTTTCCGTTTTCGTGACATTATGCCAAAATCGTAACAATTACGGAACTCGATACAACAATTATGGATATCGCAGGTGCACAACCCAAACAAATGCACAATCACCAGACTACACAATAATTACTACTTCGCAGTATAACTAGAATCCTTCTCCGACCGTATCGCTTCGATTACTCGACTCAAATACTCACGTAGCGGCGTCGCACTCCTTTTATATCGATAAGGAAGGTTCTAGTCTAGACTCGAAGCGCGTGGAGAATCTATTGTTCTTGACAAAAATAATAGGGAATTTCCGCTTGTTGCTGAGAGATGGCAATACTGTATTGTATATGATTGAGTTGTTTACTATAACTAAATAGGTACCTAACACTCTCTCGCTTGTCTAGGCACGCGCTGCCCTTGAAATAAATGTAGTGTGCGTATTTTAAAACTTCCGTCTAAAAAATACATGATTCTTTTTTCTGTGACACATTGCGATCGGAGGTGGGTGCGGTCTGCGAGACGTATCTTTGACACGACTGCTCTAGAGTCTTGGACGTGTAGAGTATTCTACCGACGCCAAACTGTAGATAAAATATTCAGGAGTTTGATGCATGGTAAGGTAAAAATTTGGCCAACAATAACCGGGGTTATATGTATTTTTTGTACGCCACATCATAAAAAAAATTAAATATTGTCGTTGAGTTCGGGTTGAACCGCATCTCGATTTTTGTGTTCTCAACATATATATATATATATATATATATATATATATATATATATATATATATATATATATATATATATATATATATATATATATATATATATATATATGTATATACGACAATATTTAATTTTTTTTATGATGTGGCGTACAAAAAATACATATAACCCCGGTTATTACCAACCCCTATTTTTTTAGCCATTTTAGTAATTCAATCATTTTCAATCTTGATCATAGATCAGTTATTCCTGCCAGGCGTCTACCGTTGTCACTTCTCTGTCTCTCTCACTTAGCTTTCTCTCACTGCCTACACAATTTCGGCCACTATTATTGTTTATCCAATAGAGTTGTTGAACTCATTGGATTTGCCAGGCACGCCACCGCATAGTTTACAATTGAAGGTTGGATCGCTCCATAATTTGAATCCTCTACGGCTGTGCAATGGTACACGATTACTCATTAAAGAATGAATGAAAAACGTTGTCGCAGCCAGAATTTTAAAAGTAAAGTTCCAATGGAGAAAATATATTAATACCACCATGAATCCCTAAACTTACAGGTGTGCCAATTCATTTTGAACATTTTAACAATACAATATTTTGTTATAAAATGGCTAGGAATGATATCCTGTGAATAATATAAAATCACCTCATAGCGGTTTGAAAATGTTATATTGTTTTCCATATACATATTTGAAGCAACTTTCTTATTGTTTGTAATAATTTTTTTATGTTTAAGCAAGAATATGTAAAGTGAAGAACTCAACCTCTTAGTCTCTTTAATGCATTTGAAGGTTTGCATTGCTTTCTTGAGATTTAATAGGTGGAGTATGTAGCATAATCAAAAACTAATCAATCTGTTTGGACAAGACGGGTTTCACATATGTCTGATTTAGTTGTAATATCTTAACTTTTCATTACAAATTATTTCAGGTGTTACTTTGGTTAGTGGCACCAGGCGATTCAACAATTTTCCATCCACTTTTTGTGAAAGAACTCGATCAAGGAAGAAACATCGCAACCTGCAAGAAACCTATTGAACTTAGGAGAAGCGAAATTTTGGGCTATTCAATAAAAATTTTATTGGATCTTGTAGCAAATGATGTGCAGTTTTGGTTGTCAAATGCTTCGCTAGCAATTGAAATGATTGCCATACTCAAATCAGCTAATGGTAAGTAAAATCTTCAAAAAAGAAGTGTGAGAAAGAAAATGAGAGCAACTTCTTCTGTTCATATGTTTATGTTGAATACTTTTTTTTTTCAGGTCCTGATTTGGAACTCGAAAAAGCTTATAATAGTATAGTTGATGTTATTTCCAATCCTGATTGGAAAATTAAGGAAACCGACAAAGAAACTCTTGGTATAGAACATGCTGGTATGCATATGTTACTGAAAAAATTAGCAAAATATGACAACGATTCAACTGTTACAAAATATGTAACTTTTGGGGAATGTTTAGCGAAAAAATTGAATGATGACATGGTATGTGACCTGATTAATAGCAAGTTTCAAGAAAAAAAATACACAATTAATCTATAGAATAATTCCATAATAGTAGGCACTAAATTCTCAGAAATATTGCATTGAAACGAAAACATTGTTGTCAAAGTTGTGATTCTATATATTTTATCATCATTTTTCATCATCTGTTTAGTATAATTCCTGTACGCTACTGCAAGAGACAGATCAAGGAAAAAATGTCATTTCTGAGAATTTAGTGCCTACTATTTAAGAATTATAGTATATCAAATTTAGTTTCTTCGTAAAATTTGAATATCTAGTTGGCATTTTCAGTTGTTTTATCTCCTAGATTTTTTTTTAATTCACAGTATCATTGAACTCAATGTATACAATGTCAATTCAGCATTTGTAATTTACTTCAAAATTATTATTGTTCCCAAAGAGAGCACTTGTAAAAATTAATCTTCTAATATCACTGAATATTCCAGTTATTGTACTTTACAGAGATTGAAAGCTAAATCAATTGTCACATTCAAAAACTATTTCAATGGAATTCTGTAATTAACCTCTTCTTCTTTCAGTTGAAAGTATGGTTGAAACTAAACAGAGGTTGCTTTTTACTGATAGCAGTTTTTGAAAGTGGATCGGAAGAAACACAAAATGTTATGAAATCAGCGTTGAAGAAGCAACTTAAACTCTTGAAAAAACAGAGTACTCCTGGGGCCAAAATATTATTGAATAAGATTTAATTATTTATTAGTTACTAAAATAAATTTTATTGAAATGAAAGTGTATCTACTTCTCTATATAAGTAATCCAATTGAAATTGATAAACATTGCGAAGTTTACACTACCCAATATATCAGGGATGTAACGAAACTTTTTTTTTTGCAAGCGCGGATCTTGTACATGAAACGAACTTCCACATTCGACCCTGTTTGCTTTTTCAACATAGATTTACCTGAATTTTGTTAATGAAGAAGCTAAACATTGCACGTTCAAATCAAATCAAAATATACTTTATTTTCCGAAGATTTGCATCTTATTGACAAAGTCCAAGAAATGTTAATATAGAAAAAGTACTAAAAAAGTATAAATGAAGATATAAAAATGTTCCTAAAATGTGTAAATGTAAATATAAAAAAAGTTCCAAAAATGTATAGATAAAATACCAGCATGTGTGAAGTGATAGAAAGAATAAATTGCTAATATATTGTTTAAAGGATTCGCTCAAATACTCTTCCAAACTATAATAGGGTCTATCAACAAGTAGGTTCTTCACCGCTGTTAAAAGGTATTACCTTATATATCCTCGCATGAGTTTTTAGGGTAGTCGTTTGTGGTTAACGGAATAACAGATTTTTTTAACAGAAACTTTTATTCACAAAGTTTGTCTTTGAATAAAATAAATCACTGGAATTTTCTTTTTGTATACTTATTTTTTTCAAAATCGCAAACGTTATGACAAAATATGTATATTTCCAAAATAGGCATTTTCCACAAATAATTTTTTTGGTTTTGAGAATGTAATGGAATCAAATAGAAAGTGGAATGTTTCTAGGAGAAATTATTTCTGGAGAAGAAAGGTTTTGGCTTTCTATTTCTCCATCTTTATATGAAAACATGGGAAACTTACAAAGGACGAAAGAAAGCAATTAATTTCAAAATAAACTCTACAAAGATGTGCAGATCATGCATAGAAGTTACTTTCAGATACAAAGTAGAAGAAAAAGCCCTCTGGAAACAACTGATTTGATAGAAATATTGAATTACAGGAGAGAAAAAAAAGTACTTTTGAAAAAACTACTTTTATATGAACATTGAATTATACAATAATCACTTTTCCTATTCAGTTTACACCAAACATTCTTTATGGAATTGAATGAGATATTAATTACAGCAAAGCTATACAATATAATATATGAAAGAGTTACCATATAAAATTGCCTTATCAGTACTAATCTGAATTTCACTAGTTCGGACCTCCATTGTCTACTATATAAAATGATTTGAAATCCCTGAAACAACTAAAAAAGAATTAAAAATGAATAGCTGAAAATAACAATTATATTAAGCAAAATAAACCTGCAATGAAACAATAGTGAAATAAAATACAAGTAAAATAGAACAATTGAACAAAAATAAAGAAATGAAAAAAGAAAATAAAAAGTTGAGAGATTCCAAATCACGTTAGTTCACGACGTTTCGATTGTTAGTATCTACAATCGTCTTCAGGTGATAACAGTTAACACCCGAACTGTTATAATATAAATTCAGTTCAGAATTATCTTAGGTATTCAAAAAAATGTGCCAACATACAGGGTGTTACATTTGAACTAAAGAAGTTGGTAGCATCTTCCGGTATAACCTGAAGTGATGGAAAAACTCCATTATTTTCATTGGATTAAGCATAATAAAAAACCTATATTTGCTAATTTTCAGGGTATGAATCCTTTTATTTCCCAAAATACGGCTAACCGACGGACATCGCGCTGTACTCTGTATAATTAGAAATTAATAATAACATCTCAATTTTTGGATATCAAAATAATTTGTAGAAGGGATGATTCATTGACAACAGATTGGTATATAAAACCTTCCAATTCAGTAAAATATATTAATAATTACTCTTTTCATCTGAACTCAATGAAAATTAATCTGATACTTTGAAAAATAGAAAAAATTACTATTGTTGAATTACATTTATTTTACTACAAATGGTGAAACAGAAAAAATAACCAATAATGTTAATAACTATATAATCATTTCTGAATATTGAAAAATTATTGTCTACCATGATTGAAGTTTTAAGAAAAAATATCAAAGCAATTGAAAATTTAAAAACACAACTGAAATATGCAACATCTGATATAAAAAATCAAACGTCTACCATATTATAATTATTGCAACCTGAATTATATTGGAACAATTTCAAGAATTTTATCAAGTAGAATAACTTGGCACAAAAGTGATAATATCAATTAAAAAATCGTAATTCATGAATGAATTGTGTGTATTTTCTATAATGTTATCCAATTTGGGACTGAAGAGCCTTAGGGCAAGTGTCTTAAGGCGAAACATCGATGTATACCAGTGAGGGTGACAGTGTTCCATGTAAGTGCTATTTGTTACCATTCATTTAAAGTAGAACTCACGTGAATGATATCTGATTTTTATTCCACAACGAATGTTTGAAATACAAACTGAGTAGAGAAAAGTATCTTCTGTATAATTCAGTGTTCATATAGAAGTATTTGTTTTGAAAGAATTTTTTTCTTTCGTGTAATTCAATGTTTATATGAAAGTAGCTGTTTCAGGAGGACTTTCTTTCAGTTTGTGTCTGAAAGTTACTTCTTTGCATGATCTACGCATCCATGTATAGAGTTACTTATTTTCAAATTGATTACTTCCTTCCTTTCTTTGAAAGATTCCCTCATCCTTTTTTTTTATCAAGATGGAGTAGTAGAAAGCCAAAAAACTTTCTTTCCCAAAAATCAAATAAAAATTCCTGTAAAACTCAACATTCTCTTGAAAGAGCACATAACATTAAATTCAGTTGAACAAAAGTTTCACATTCAGAAAGAAACATGTCCAACGTTTTACATTTATGTCCAAAAGGCTTTTCCTTGGAATTATAGAAGTCAATAATTGTAACCCGAATTGTATGAGCAAAATAGAAGATTTTGAACATTTATAGTCTTTCATTAGAGAAATAATTGAGCCACAATAATGTGTATGCATAGATATTGTTGAATCAGTTGAAATTTACAAGTGTAAAATAGTTATCTTTATTAACTGTATAGAACTGGCCAATACTTGATGAAAATCCATATTGAAACTCATTAATACAGTTTATTTCGCTATACCATAGCTTTCTCAAGCTTAAAATATTTTATGCTTGAGAAAGCTATTGTATAGCGAAACACTTGTCACGGTTTTTGTAAAACCCTTTATAGTGAAAATTATACAACGAACGGTATTAATGAGTGTTATCTTTATTGTCAACTTTGGTTGACATGTTTATCAAGTATCGCCTAATTCCATCACATAATAAAAAAATATTCCACAAATTGTCAAATTATTTTTCTAATTAATTCTGTACGCCAATCTGTTTCACATTTTCTGTCAAATATATCTTTTATTCTAGCATTTAAAAATTCATCCATAATCAACTCTCAGGGATTTTTAAAGTAGATACTTGTAAATCACCCAAAAGTTTTCATGAAGAAATATTTCAATTTCAATAATACTTACAAAGCAGCCTTGAATTTAGGTTTAGAGCATATTTGTAACAATACAAAAAAATCCATGGAAAATGATATAGTGAGTTGTTAAAAAATACATTATGTACCTAAAAATGTTCTTCAAAATACACCTGTGGCCAAAATTTCAGAGGTCAAAAAAAAACAGAAATAATACCAACATTTATTAATAACATATATATCCTTATACAAATAATTTATACAAGTAAATACTGAAAAATAAATAATTTTCTTTTATATATAAATTCGTTGAGTTACACCAAAAAACAAGAAATATGCTTGGCAAAAAAAAAACAATTATTTCAATACAGTTCCCTCAATATAAAATGGTTGATTATGACATCATATTAAAATACTGAAAAAAAAAAGAAAAATTATCATCGAACAACAAATTTAAAAAAGTATTATATTTAATAATCTACAGTTCTTACTCAAAATCATTCTAGAAAGTATGACTGAATCCTTCAAAGGTTCATTTTATGAAAATGAAAGTACCATTAGTTACACTGAAAAGGGGTTCAATACTGTTAGGTTAGTTGAAGTGCATGTATTTTGTTCAAAGATGTAACTCGTTGAATAATCAATGGTAAAGCTGAGAGAACAAAATAAATATGTTAGTATTCACAGTTTATTATTGCTAATGCTAAGACTATCACCTTGACAAGGAACAACTCTTCTAGGCAACACTCTATTTCACACCTTCAAGCAGCAATATGAAATTAACTATAAAGTTGTGCTAACAGTTTTAACATAATTTGGTTTCAAATATTTAGACTCAGAAGAAATTTCCACTATTGAAATATTTATCTTTGAGTGAATACTACTGGAGTTTCTTCCCAACACCAAACCGTTATTTTACCACCTCGACACGTGCTTGGGAAAAAACTCCAGTAATATTCATTAGTACACCAAAGGTTTCAAACAGTGCATCACAAGTATCATTGAGTGAGTTTTATTGTCTAATTCAAGTACCAGAGTAGGGTGATCTCCTGATCCTGTTTTTCATTATTCAACTTAATATGACAAATAGACATTTCGAGACCAAGAGAATATTATGGCGCCTGTAGGCCACACAACTGTTTCAATCATAAAAGTTAATAGTTGTTTTACTTATTTATTGTTTACTGGTTTGTGTGTATTTCAAGAAATTACTTATATTTTGAGGTATTTCATTAATACATTATATGAATATGTTATTATTGGAAAAACGAGATATTGGAGTGAAGCAGGTTTGATTAGTTTTTCCATTGTTTTCTTATCACCTGCGTTCATTTACAACTTGTGCTGGATAACAATATCAGAATATTTTATTTCCATGGGTATGAAATGAAGTTGAAACATATGAAGCTCATAATTATTCAACAACTGACTTAGTGTTGAAAGCTGGGAAGAAAAATAAAAATGATTTCTTCTTAATGGTTGGACAAGTTTATTGCATGAATTCAGAATTCAGTGCTACTTCAAGGTTTTTCAGTAGCAAAATCATTTTAAATGGTATTCATGTGTCACCAGTACAGAGCAGAATGGCTTATATTTATTTTGATAGTTTTAATCAATTCAAAAACGGAATTGAAAATATCTTTTTTCAAGATGACAGAAATAGCTTCAATTCCTTTTTCAAGTAAATCAAACCTGCCAATATGAAGTCTATTCCAAGTCATTCTGCCACCTAATCCAGTGAAGCTACTTCATTTGAAAGAGAGAGTAATAGATATCTTCTTTGAAATAGAATTAACCCTGTTAGATCTTCACTTTTTATCGCAGTTAACCACATTTCTCGTCGCTTTCTTGATACTCCATGCAATGAATTCATGCTCTTGGAGACACGGTAAAAACTCACTTGGTCCTTCATTCTATGATTTCAACAACGGACCACAATGAGTTATTGGTATTATGTTGAATATACTTTGTGAAGGGTAATATAGTCACTGTTACAATCTATGTGTGCCATGCGGACGTCATTTTGGATTTATATGACTGAATATTGGAAATTCTAATATATTTATTCAATTGATATTGATGTCTTGAGAAACTTGGTTAAGTTTTTTTAGCGACATTTTATTTCACCCTGTATTTTTACATATCTTTTATCCCTTTCACAATACCCCTTGGAAGTCTTCATTCGCAGTTGTTAAAGCTAAGATTTTATATTTATGGCACAATAAAACTTGCATCGGGTGACAATATATAACTTAGAGGTCCCACCCTGGTAAATGTATTTTAAAATATTAATTTTGTTTGTAGCAAAATAGATTTTTCAATAGGACACCTTATCATGATTTATATCAAATGTAAGCCTAGAGGTACATTAATTTTCGGTTTAGAACCGAATTTGGAGTAGTTTGCTAAGGTCAAACAAATCGGATGAATTCAAAGAACATTTACCAGCCCCGCCAAAGATTATGCAGATACATATTATACAGATTCATTTTTTTTATATAAACGGTAATCCTGGGTGCCCTTTTCAATCGCATTACTTCAAAATGTTCATCTACAAAATTCACAGTTTAATAAAAAAAATCTCCTAAACAGATTTGCTTATTAAGTAGTCTATAAATCCAGCTAATTCTACATAAATAACTCAGTTTGAAAAATATTCCACTATTCTAATGGCACACAAAGTAACAAGTCAGCAACAATTATGCTATGAGTGACATTTTCATAACATTATATTAAAAAATCCTTTGCAATACAATAACAAATTTCAAAAAGGATTTCTACATAAGCTTTCATCTTGATATTCATATACATCAACTGTACACTGAACTTTTACTAAAAATAATTATTTAATATTTCTTTATATATTTATAAATCGTTCCTACTCATCATGGCTGTGTCATTTATAGTTCATGCTACAAAATATAAAGTTAGCCTCTCGTAAAATCACAATACGGATAAAATAAAGGTTTCATTACTCGGGTAAGAATTTTTATTTCGAGGTGGTTAATACTATCATGTAAGAAATTCCTAAGTACATATTACAATTACCTTACATCAGGTCGAACAGACACGAACGCGTTCATTCCTTTATACTTGCAGAGGTAGTACCTCATCATCAGATCTGGCCTTTACAGCTCAATATGCCGGAGCTTGAAAATCGGTCGGTCCTGAAAAATTAGAGAAAATGAATAATCAACCAATATAAATATATAACAGTATAACTGATAGCTGTCTTTTTGTACATTTCTGCACAGCCCAAACGCTGACATTGATATATTGAAATCAGTACATAAATGAAAAAGTTATGTCAATTCAACGAATCTCGTCAAATATTTGTTGGGAAAACTGAAGTCCACGTGATTGATTTCGCAGGCAACAGTTTACAAAATTCAATTTAATATAACAAGATATATATATATATATATATATATATATATATATATATATACATATTTATAACAGTTATCCTTTATTATCCCAAGGGTTCTCCTAAGCATTCAAAGTTTTTGTTTTGTGCATCCCCATGGAATTATTCAAGATTTTCATTAGGTAAATTAAAATGAATGGTAATCATAAACATATTAATGTGAATATACATTCTATCTATAAGTGTAATTATGGTAGGAATTGATGAAATTATTTTTGTCTTCGAAGATTGTTTCCTAATTTTTTTTTGTTTCACCTCAAATTTTTGTTTTAATAATTTGTTTTTATTTTCCCATCCTACTACTATTCGAAGCGGTTGAATACAATAGTTTACTACTGTATGTCACTATAATATAGCATATTTTTTTAAGGAAATTTTTTCAATTTTAAATTGTATAGCATTTATTTTGTTTCGTAAAAATGTGTTTGACACCCTATTTTATATAAATGGGCTTTTAGGAATTACTTTTATACTACTTTGACATAGTTCATAATCGTTTGTCAACAAGAACTCTTTCTTAGGACAATAAACGTGTTACAAGGATCCATATCTTTATTCACATTTATATTACAAAGATGAGGTTCGTTCATATAAACTTATATATACATACACAAATACAGAAGTACAAACGTATATGTCTATTTTCATAAACTACACCTCACGATTTGATCTCCACAAACTTTATTTGAAAAATATCACATGTTTCGCTAACACAGTAGCTTTATCAAGTGATTTGAATATATGTACATCTTCATCTAGAGACACAACTGACTTTCAATTAACCATATTTTTCATAGTAACTTCACTAGCGTTAGATAGTTATATACTTTTTGGTTCTTTTGTGATCATGGGAAAGATAAAAGGCAGGCTAGGCGTTGCGGAGGGAAAACGATTGTTCGCAAGTGAGAAAAGACGTAGTCGTAGAAATGTCGGAAAGAAATCATTGATTATTCAAATAATTAGTTTCATCACATCATTTTGGAAATTTGAACGATTTCATTATAACTGAGCAACGATGACTAAGGCAAATTTATTGGGATTATTGGGAAACGTTTTGATAATGCTATTATTTTCATTTTGGGATATATTTTCTTTAAATTTATAATTTCCTTTCGTTCATAGGATTTCCGGGAAACAATTTATATCTTAACGTTTTTCAGGTTCTGTATAAAATTTCTGTCAAATATATGTCCTGAAATAATTGGTTATTAAGAGGTATGACTGAACGGACGTATCCGATACGATATTTTCCAATGAATAGCCATTTTACTTTTTTTTGCTCACTTAACCAAAACTCTGACCCATGATTGTTTTATCGTGAGTATGAATGCTCAAAGCACACAAGAATTACAATAACTCTTGTGAAAAGATAGAATAAGAAAAATAACTAGCTAGATGTACTGTAGACATGACAAGATTCAATTCTAACTGTACTGTTACAAGGTTTGAAACGTAATGGATGAATTTTACAAAATGACAATGTTCCACATCGGCAGTTTGAGAAGGGATTTCAGATTCACAAAGGTTTGTATTAACATAGGTAGGAGAGATTATAATAGCGGGTAATTCCCAAGATAAGGGATACAAGGAACAATTAAGGAATTAAAAATGTACGAGTTGCTTGAGAAAAGATATTTGGGAATATTGAATTTTATGATTAGTTAACAATACATAAAATAAAAATAATGCCATAAAACAGTCTGTTTTGTTGTACAAATTTTAGAGCTGGCAACTCTAGGCTAAATACTAAAAAATTAAGATTCACTTGAAAAAACATCATAATTTCAATAGCAAGCTTTTGAGATCGAACATATACCATTTCAGATATCCTCATGTTGGTCTTGGCCTCATCGAGTATGTGGTATTCGAAACCTGTCAATTCGTAGATTATCATTATTATATTAGTTACTTTTCGTCGTAGGTCGTAGAAAAATCATTATTTCGTTTTTTGTAGGACAAAGTCAACTACTGACAATTCTAAAAAGAGCGAAGAGTTCATTTCCACTTTTCCAACATCTGTTCAAGTTTTGGAAAGGTAATCCATTATTCCCATGAAACATACATAGTACTTCCTTGTGGATACATCAGATCAGCAGATTAATCAAACATTTATTTTTCAGTGATAACTATATCACTATATCATCAATGATGATGTTCAGTCAATGTGTAGCAAATATCTCTCTGACGTAGCCTCACCCGTTCAAAATGTGGAAACGACTGACAAGATTACCCAATGGTAGAAATATATTCGTTCCAATCTTTCTGGTATGAACTTATATGTTATTTTTTCAGGTCGTGTACAGGCATATCTCTGCAGGGGCGACGTTCGACAGATATTGGATATTTATTGAAGCAATTAGCAGAAAAATCCAAGCACCCACCATTCGATTGTACATTAAGTGATATGTATCCAATTCATGAATATAAAATAGGTTTGAAAACCAAAGTTATTTTAGTATGCAAAATGTGCAATATCGAAAAAACCATTCATCTTATAGAAGAAACCGACGGAGGAATGGACATAAATAGCGTTTTAACTTTGGCCACAGTTTCCACCGGAAATGACTTCTCTACAGTAAATGAGATGCTCTCTGTTTTAAATGTACCGTTCATGAGTAAATCTACTTATCAGCAACACCACGAAAATGTAGCTGATATCACTGAAGAGACTGCTTGGAAGGTCATGGAGGGAGCAGGTCAAGAAGAGGCTCGAATAGCTCAGGATTTAGGAGAGGTGGGTGAAAGCGGTATACCAATGATTACCGTTGTAGCGGATGGGGCTTGGAGCCCCATATTCCGTAAATTATAATGCATCTTCAGGAGTGGTAGGTAGCCAGTTGCCGTGTGCACCAAATATGGAACGAAAAAATTTTTATTTCTGGGCGTTAGAAATAAGTTTTGTGCCGTGTGCTCGCGTTCCGCGGGAATGAAGAAATTCCTTTACCTGAACACAAATGCTACAAAAATTGGAGTGAATCATCAACAAGTATGGTATCTGATATCATTGTTGAAGGTTTCAGACGGATCATCGAAATGCATGGTTTGATATACCACAAGTTAATTGGAGATGGTGATAGCAGTGTTTATAAAAAACTTCTGGAAGCTCGACCTTATGGAACACTTCTGATACAAAAAATTGAGTGTCGCAATCACTTGATGAGGAATTTTTCAAAGAAGATCCGAGAAATTTGTGGCAGGTACCTGATTATATATTATCTGAAGTCTTTCCACACGGAGAAAAAGCTTCACTGAATTGAAGATGAATCGTGTTTCTATACACTTGAAATTCAAGTAGTTTTATACTTATTCTAAGCTATAAAATCTTACTACTGAGAATAATAGTTCTCTTTTTGATTAAACATCAATTATTATTAACATGAGAAGTGTTCTTTTCTTTTATCAAGAACAGCTATTGACTCTAAGATTTGAATATACTTCGTACAAGAAACTATTTTTTCAAAAATTTAAATATATGTATTCATATTAAGTATAGTTTTCAGTAGCAAGTATAGCTTTCTTTTTGATAGTAAATTAATTATAATTACCATTAGAAATGTTCGTTTGAGAATTGATATTGATTGCAAGAAATGAATATTCTTCATGAAAGAAAAATTATATTTTACGAAATATTTATGCTTATATCAAGAACATTCGTAATGATTTTCTACTTCACACAAGTATTGGCATTCTGACAATAATGTGTTTTTCTCCTAGAAAGTACAGATTATATTTTGACCTATTACAATGCTTTTCTTTAATCTGTCTTTTTTCCTCTTATTTTTTGAACGAATTCAATTAGGAAATTGAAATGTGGAATGAAGTGTTGGTTTTCTGATTTTAGTGTCAGGTAAATAAAAAATCTGCAATTTTATGTTGGGTAAATAATCTGAAAATATACCTTTAAAATTAGGTAAAGTAGGCCCGCCCATCTCAGATGGAGAAGTGTTTTTTTCCGTGCAACTTCATTTTTATTTGTGCAATGAAATGAAGATAATAATGCACCACGATGTGACAAAACCATAGGACAAAGAAATGCAACATATCTCGGACCACGCTTATACCAAATATTACCAGAAAAAATAAAAAATATCAACAGTTCTCACATGTTTAAGAGAGAAGTAAAGAAATTCATTCTGAATACCGAAAGAGCTTTATTTTCTGATTTTGTTAATCAAACTATTTCAAACAGCAATTTAACTTAAGCATTTGTTGAGCAGACGAAAATAACTATGTATTCTGTCTGAAACTACTGTCTCTGTTAATAAGGTTATTGATTAATTCATCACTCATTATCTTTCAACGTTAGATTAAGTATTTATACAGTTAATTACAATGTATCCTTATCACGAACAAGCTATAGATTTCTATGGCTTTTGTGATTATCTTGTTTATTTTCGATAGCACTCTATGTAATGTATATCAGTGTATGCGATAATAAACATATTATTATTATTATTATGATTATTATCAAAATTCAATTAACAGATAGAAAGCGAAGTATTTCAAAAAATTTGCCAATACCTCCAGGCCTGAGGAAACTAATCAAAGGCAATGCCCGTAGACTACGCACCTCAATAAAATCTGCTACGATGTCCAGGATTAGAGAAAAAACTTCATTGGTCCAAAAAGTTGCAAACTTATGCAGAGACCTCAAGAATATTCCATCACATGTATTCGGACAGCATGAAAAATGTCAGGAGATAGCATATTTCAAGTGTTCTGTTAGGTCAAATGAAGTTGATCATATCACCAGCATGAGAGCGTGTGGTCTATTGGACGATATTGAAGTTTGTATCAACCGCTTAGTTTTAAATGCAACCAGCTTGATAGCGGATCTGGATACCAATATCGCTGAACAATACAACAGCATCATCTTCAAATTTGTTGGAGGAAAAAGAATTAACTATTCCCGTAGAAGATCCTATGCGATACGTTGTAAAGCTCCTGCTATATCATTCAATTCTGCCAGGAACTATTATAATATTCTTGGAAAACGCAAAGATCCATTTTATATTAATAGATATGTAGAAAAGATCAAAAGGAGACGCGAACTTCAGAAAATCAGGAGACGCAAGAATAAAAAGTTTCCAGAACTAAGAAGGAACATGCTCTACCAGATAAGGATTATGGCCCGGATGCTAATCCTGATCCAGATTTACTTACTGATCAATTCGAGCGAAAGAAAAAAGAGTTTCTCAATTCATTGAAAAAAACTCCCGAGGAGATAAAACTCATTGAGCTCAACACAAGAGGTCAATCTAGCAATCCTTTATGACAACAAGAGAGAAGTATTCGCCCAACAGCTTCATATTTTGGTGAAATTTGCAAGATGTGAAAGTCAACATCTTGTGCCAATAAGGTGAAAAACTTACTTTATTCAACTTTTGGAGGAAACGCAAACACCAAGTATGGAACAGAACAAGAATCATTTGCAATTAGACAATTGGAGACTGATTTTCATATCAAGGTAATATACTCTAATAACACACTAATGCAAGCATTGATTTTTTTAATTGATGAACATGATTATATTTTTGGAGCCAGTCCTGATGGGTTAATTGGAGATGACGCCATTGTTGAGGTGAAGTGTCCCAAAACTGCGTCAAAAATGCATCCCAAGCAAGCAATTGAGCAAAAAAATATAAATTTCTGTTGTCTAGATGAGAATCTACACATGCAGCTGAAACGAAATCATAATTATTACTATCAAGTACAAGGGCAGCTACACATAACTCAGCGTTCCTTGTGTTATTTTGTATTTTGGACTCCGTTGAGAATGCCAGTTGAAAAGGTGGGCTTTAGTAACATCTCACAATCTGTTATATCGAAACGAAAAAATTGGTTTTTATTCATATTTTATCTGCCTTCAACAATTTAACCTTATTTTTTAAAAAACTTTGTAATTATAAATATTGAAATTTTAGGTTGAGCAAATTGTGAATAATTTTTATTTTATGCTGCATAAAAAATAACAAAATTAATAGGCATTTTTTTTAGATTATTAAGGACTATTCATTTTGGACGAATGATATGAAACCAAAATTAGAGATTTTTTACATGGCTTGCCTCTTGTCCGAACTGATAGATCCTAGATACCCGAGGAAATTGGAAATTCGCAATTCACCACGACAGTAAACATACAGAAATGACTTTCGTTCAATAAAACATACTGATGAAAAAAATTTTGCTGCATATTAATCCTCACGAAATACATTTGACATCATATTATTTATACCTAAATAAATACATTTCAAATTGCTTTCAATTTTTTTCGTCTTTAGACAAAAACAACATATCTACTTCTCGACTGTCTGCCATAACAATACAGTTTTCAAACAATCGAACATGTATTTATCGATAGAAATATGGTTACCTAGGTATTTATCCGTGAATATGGCAAGTACCTAGATAAAACCCTGACATCTGACTATGTGCGTTTATTGCAATATGCAACATAAAGGCGGAGATTGCGCGACGACGTGCTCGCCCGTTCCGTAGTGAAATCGTTAGTAAATTGGGAGATGTGCCATTTAAAAAGTTGTCTTTGATCATCTCACTTGCATATTCTGGAACACGCCCACCGATCCGCTCGAAATTTTGAGCGGATCACACCTGCCCTCCGCTCGAGGGCATGTGTTCATTCCACTTAATTACAAGAAACCTATAGCTGAAATAATTAAAATTAGAGCTTAAGGCAACCATATAAGACTAAATAAATTGTTTCCTAAAATTTTTCAATATATTATTTTTGCAGTTTAGGTACAAGAAAATTCTTTACTGCTTTCCTGATCTTCATGAAATTTTTGAATAACTCGGAAATGTGTTTGCACTTCATTAATTTCTTCAATAAGTAATCTTCAAGTGAGTGGGAATTGGCAAATTAAATTCATTTGCTGTGAGTAATTTATATGACTGGCTGAATAATGCAGCTTATTGGTTATGCATCAAGCAGACAGTTTCTTAAATAAAAACTAGTGACTGTCAAGTTTTTCTGATTAACAGAAGTCTAAAATGTTTCCCCTAACTCCATCCCTGCCCAAAAATCCTACAGTTCTTTGTAATGTGAATACAGAACTTAGTAAGAAACCCCAGAATGTTAGACTGTGAATTGAAATAGGCAAATTCATTATATCACATTATACACCAATTTTGAATGTCCATTTGTAATGTTTAGAGTCTGTTTTTATACTGGCAGATATGACTCGAACTATAACAAGGGCCACAACGCCAATCAATTGCCTCTCTACAACTTGCATTGCAATTAGGTTGGGACAGATGAGTTAACACACTGCATTCATAACCTAGTCTAGTATCACTGACAGTTAAGTTATTCAATTAGCAAGATATTTACCTCGTTGGTTTGGTCCAGCAGAAAATGGCGGCTCTTGGTAATGTTGATCTGATTCTGGGCCACCCGGATAGGATGGATATGATGAAGTTATATTAGGATCAGTTTCATAATTTGTTTGAAATGCTGCACCAACACCCTGACGAAAACGTTGAAAAGCAAAAAATGCAGAACCAGCCTATAAAAAAATCATTTTTAGGCAACAATGTAGCAATAGTAATAATGATTAATTAAACTGAAGCGTAATAACAATGAAAATAATAATTTCTCTTCAATTAACTAACCAATATTATGTACAGGAAACTCCCAAAAAATTAAAAAACCATTAATGACATTAATGACACTTATTTAAAACTTTTTAGTATATTATGTAGAAGCATACAATGAATGATGTTAGTTTGAATTTATTTTACTGTTTTGTTTACTGATATACATTTTTTTCATTTTCTTGGTATTTCATTTTTTTCTTCATAATTATTGAGGAATTTGAAACAAAACATTTTTCAAAGACCTCAAAAACGAATGTAGACAAAATCAATAGTTATATAAATATGAGAAATAAGATCAACTGTCATTAACATTAATATACAAATTTATTTTGTAATAGTAACAATAGGATCAAAAAATTCTATGAGTTAGTTAAAAAGTTAATATTTTAAAAAATAATAAATATATTTGTCGCTTCAGGTTGTTCTTACAACATGAGCTATGTAAAAAACAAGTACAAACACATAAACAATAGTCAATTTCATATTAAAATGTTAAAACATATTGTCAATCACATTCAAACAAAACATTAAATATAGGATCATTGAAAGTTGGCCATAAAATAGATTCAGTAGCACACTCTACTTATAAAGAAGTGAGACATATCACTTACCCATGAAAATATAGAGAAAAATGAAAAAGCAATGGCAGCTTGAACATTATCAACACCATATCCATTTTCAGGGGCTACCGATTTGCTCCACTGATTTGTCAGATACCAAAAGCCCACAAAGTATAAAAATGACCAGAAAACTGCAAAAATACATATAAAAATGCTTCAAAAACATGTCACTTGAAAACTATAACTATATTTTTTTGCTGTTCAATTCATTTTTATAAAGCTCAATTTGACATTTATCCAACCATAGACTGAAATGATTGCACAAAAGATCATTATTCATATATATTTGCAAATATATTTGCTATATTTGCACTTTTCATGTAATCAAAATTTAGATTTCGTAGGTACAATTAAAACCTCGGGCGCAAAATGATGCTTTAGAAAACATTTTTCCCAAACCAGAAAAAAATTACGTTCCTCCGATACTTGCTCTGCTAACCAAGTTAGTATCATCAGAACATGAGCAACACTAACTAGTTTGAGAAAAGCAACACTAACTAGTTTGAGAAAAGTGTTTTCAGCAGATATAATCTAAATATAAATTTTTTGAAGAGAAACTGAGGAAATCCGAGTGGAGATTTTTTATTTGCGAACTAGATGAAAGCCAATTTAACAAAAATATTTTCCATGATAATATTGTAGACTGGGCCCATTAGACAAATGATTTGAAAAATGGCTCTAGTATTAGATAACTGTGGTTACATTTGAAAAAATACACTATTATGAGATCATCACAATAATTTTGTATTAACAAAATAAGTAATAAATAATTCATGCTATTATACTATTGACAGAAAGTTTTATTAATCACCAATATTACAAATTATAATGGAAAGTCAATGTTTAGAACATTGACTATACTAAAACCAGAACTGGAGAACATTTTTATATAAGTGAAAATCAAACTAACCAGAATGTAGTACTTAAAATACAGTGAAACATTCTTAATAATATATTTCAATGTTATTTGAGTGCGGAATAATTTCTTTTTCGAATTTAGACATTGTTTGAATGGCATTAGACATCAAGACACCTCTATAACACTCAGTATGATGTCAGTGAGCTCCTTTTTTATTACACGCTTTATATTAGCTTCACCTGTATGTATGTATGATTGTTTGTATGCATGTTTGTTTGTTACTCTCCAGCTCGGGATCTGTATTGACAGAATTATCGGCATTATTGCTTGATCTATTCGCGGGCAGATGGCGCTGTACGTAACATCCTTGATAGGTTGTTCAAAAGAAAATCAAAATAATAAATATAGTTTGAAAAACTAAAAAACACGCATGAAACTTGAAAGTAAAATATAAATATAGTTTAAAAAACTAAAAAACACACTTTTGAAGAGTATCAAAAAAGAGAACAAAAAAGTTGAAAATATTTTTTTTGAATAAACTTAAAACAATAACGAACGAAAAATACTAGTATTATTGTAAAAAAAGTGTGGGCGCTTTGTGCCATATTTTCTGTATATCTAGCGCCCAGGCTTTTTTCACAATAATACTAATATTTTTCGATCGTTATTGTTTTAAGCTTATTTAAAAAATATTTTCAACATTTTAGTTCAATGTTCTTTAAAAGCTCGTTTTTTAGTTTTTTCAAACTATATTTAAGTATTCTAAAAATATTTTGTAACTCTAGTGAACTATCTAAAAAAAGCACCCTAATTTAGCAAAATATATATGCTGTTTTTAAAACATCAACATATTCGTAAATAATATTCTTAAAGCAAAGCAAGCTTGACTGACCTTTTTGCCTATGTGTTTGGGATGGAATTGGACATGGAATTTTGAGGAATTTACAAAAATGGCATCATAGTTATTGCAGTCGAATTTGTCAGATACAGTACAACTCGAATGGGTTGTTTTAAAACGAGTACACTTCATTTTCACAAGTTTAAGAATAATTTTATATTATTGATTTCTAATGTGTTACTACTTATTGAGGTGATCGAGAAGCGCATATTGTCTGCATATTTTATATTTTTGCTTTGATTCTATTGTCACTAAAAATGGTGGAGGGTTGGCTGTCCTTGTTCATCTTTCACTGCCTGAACCACTGTGCATGCTGTTTTCGGCGAGTGCATTGGCTTGGGATGTGGGGGTTGAGCAAACCGGCCATCGGGTGCCTGCTTCCACGTAACCCTGCTGGATACGGGAATGACAGAATCACTTGTGGTTCTGTTATTCCCCAACTGAATGGCATCCCAACGATGGCTTAATCCTAAGGTGTATGTATCCGTGCCAAGAGGATGAATGACACTGAGCCTATCAGCTGTCTCTACGGAACATTACGTTACATCTGAACCAATTTTTTTTCGACAGATAGCAATACTGCCAACTTTTTCAAAGATTGTCGAACACATAATTTACGAACAACTAGTAAAATACTTTGATATAAATAATCTTCTGAGTCAATTCAATTCAATTCAAAATATGCTTTATTACCCAAGATATATACATCTTATTGGCAAAGTCTAGTAAAGTAAAACATGTATAAGGGACAATTAACAAATATAAACTATAAAATAATGCTTAAACACAGGAGCAGAGTATATGGACAGAACAATATTGAGTCCAGCTGAAAAGCTACAAATATAAGTACATGAATTTATGAATATTAAGTAAACGTAAATATATAATTCTACATAATGAACATTGATGGCCATTTCGTGTTGGTTTCAATAACTTGTTTACACAAAGCTACATGTCAATTATTCGATAGAGCCTTGGTAGAATTCGTCCACACTATAATAGGGCCTCCCAACAAGGAATTATTTCACTTTCTTTTTGAATTTCTTTTCATTATATATTCGTCTTAAATTAATGGGAAGGTGGTTAAATAACTTCTTGCTATTGAAAATAATAGAATTTTGTGTAAGGGCTAGAGAAGGTGTGGGAAGGGAAACAGAGTAAGACTGACGTGTACTATGAGTTGCGGTGTTACTAAATTGATTTTTATATTTTTTGTGGATAAGACACAGAGTCTTCATCAATTTGGATTTCGGAGAGGAAAATCGACGTCTGATGCAATAAACTTTCTCACAAATAGTATAAAAGACGCCTTTGATAACCAAGAAAAATATGTGAGCGTTTTTACAGATCTTACTTCAGCATTCGACTCGGTAAATCACTCGATTTTATTGGCAAAATTAGATTTCTAAGGAGTGAGAGGTGTCTGTCTGGACATGATGAAGTCATACCTTAACGAAAGATATCAAATTGTTGATCTAGGAAATACCAAAAGTGAAAAAAGAAAAATATTAAGAGGAGTGCCACAAGGGTCAATATTGGGGCCACTTCTGTTTCTAATATATATCAACGACCTACCTCACGTGATGAACTCGTCAGGCATAGAAACTATATTGTATGTAGATGATGCAACCTTGGGCAAAAAAATATATAAAATAGATGATCCTCATATGATCCATACTGACATATTACAGAAAGCTCGATCATGGTTCACACCAAATGACTTGATTCTCAATGAACAAAAAACAGAAACTCTAACTTTTGAAACAATTTACTTAAATCGAGATAACAAAAAGTCTACCAAATTTTTGGGAGTACAAATAGATTCCAACCTGAAATGGATAGACCACATAAATAACATGTGTAGTAAACTTAGTAAGACGGTTTTTGCTATCAGAAGAATCAAAAAAATAGTAAATCAAAGTGATCATTCTCTATTTTATTCAGTCCTTAGGTATGGTATAATCAATTGGAATAATGCATCAAAGGTACAGCTTAATAGAATATTTGTCATTCAAAAATCTGCAGTGAGAAGCATAATCTCTGCCAATTATGATGAAAAGTGTCGACCAATATTTGTAAAACTTAAAATAATGACCCTATATTCAGTTATTGTCTATGAAAATCTGCTTCTTGTTCAACAAAACTTGTTGAATGAAGTTGCTCACAAGGATATACACCAACATGATACAAGAAATAAATCAAACCTTGTTCCTACAGCTAATAGGTTGAAAAGAACAGATAATATAGGAAATAAGCTATACAATGCCTTATCTGCCGAATTTCGTAACTTGCCATTTAGAAGATTCAAAAACTTATTGAAGAAAATATTAACCAAATATCCTTTATATGAAATTGATCAATTTTTTGAAGTTATCCAAGAAGAAAGAGACACTTTTGTGGTCACCTCCCGAACTTTTACTCAACTTTGAATATATATATATATATATATATATATATATATATATATATATATATATATATATATATATATATATATATATAATACCTTAGCTATGTGTTTATAATTTGTAAAAGCTCACGGCTTTACATTTTAGTCAAGTCTTATAAGATTGGAATTTTATCTTGTTAACTTGTATTTTTTTTTGTAAATCTAATTTATCTACAAGCATTTAAAAAAAACTATATTGACAAATCTTACCCTCTCAAACCTATTTTAGAAATTGTATTGACGTGTCTAAAAACTGTGTGTTTCTTGAGACTAATAAATATTATTATTATTATTAACCTTCGAGATACCGGGCGCCCTCTAGTCGTAGCATTGCCTTGTCACGGTAATGCGGGGCTCTGCCGTGATTGACCTTCTTTCTCTAGCTACTCATGGGACTTTCATGGACAGAGTAAACTTAAAAATTCTTTCTGACGCCGAGTCTATACAGGAGATGGATGTCGAGTTTACGACTCCAACTGACCTCCCTGTAAATTTAATTCAGGAGCGAGTCTACAGAGGAGATGGATGTCGAGTTTACGTCTTCAACTGACCTCCCTGTAAAGTTAGTTCAAGAGCGTGTCTACAGAGGAGATGGATGTCGAGTTTACGATTCCAACGGACCTCCCTGTAAATTTAGTTCAGGTGTGAGTCTACAGAGGAGATGGATGTCGAGTTTACGACTCCAACCGACCTCCCTGTAAATTTAGTTCAGGAGCGAGAGCTTCTCAACTCCCCAACTCCTGATCCAACAACTGAACCTTAAAAAAAGGTTTGGAGGTGCAGCCAGGAAACGACTGAGTCTCCTCAAGAGCGGGGTACCTTATAAAACTGCCTTGCACCAAATTCTTGAGCGGCGTATGCAGAATCTGTCTCAGGTGGGGGAACAAACCCCCCTTGAGCAGGTTAGCAAACGTTTGCGCTCAAGTAATGATTCACCAAAATCAGAGGCGAAAAAGCCCTGCAAAGCTGAATCTAAGGCATCGTCAGGTGTAGCTGACGTGCAAAAACCCTCATAAGGGAAGGTTGTCGTGGGTGTCAAGCTGGGTTTATTTGGCAGAGTCTGAATAGGTGTGAGCCACAATACACCCTTGCGGTTTGCGGTGGAGGGTAGAATAGACCCAATCACTTTGGACCTAACCTAACCAATAAACATGGTTCAAGAATATTTCACTGAGGTATGTGTGGCTGAAATTTTGGATGCTCTGAATAGTAAATACTATCATTAGCATAACTTGTTATTACCTTTATGTCAGATATGATTTGAATAGTTAGAAGGCTTTACTTCGTATTGAGTGATTTTACAAAGTTTACATTGAAATATCATGAGTATAGCAGTCAAATGCCTTGGAAAGGTTGAAAAACATGTCACAGACAACTTTTTAATTGTCCATAGACATAGTGAATTTTTCTAGAGATTTAAAAATACTTATATCAGTACTTTTATGTTTGAAATAACCATGTCGATTCCTGGAAAACATTGCTTGTACATTAAAGAAACCTAATCTAAACTACCCACCATTGTGTATCTAAAGATTTTTTGACACCCAGAAGGCTCAGTGGATTTATGTACCCAGTCATAAGTAGCAAGTTGTAAGAAATCGTAAGCAGTTGAACACTAATTATCAGTGACAACATTCATGTACAAGCATCAAGATTCTCTAGCTCTAGTGCTCTTGGATAAAACCATTTTATGAACTGTTCAACTTTTTTGTACAGATATCGATGAAGATTCTTTTTTTTAATTATTTTCCCAAATACTGGTTGGTTCAGGTGAGCGTAGCCTACCAGAGTTATGATTTTTTAAATGGAATGCCCAGTATACAAGTACACCATTTGTTTCCATAATTTCAAGCTTTTTGAGGAATTTTTATCCCTATAATTAATATTTGGAACAGATTATAATATTCGTTAACACAAAAGCATTGGACCGAGGGAATCTTGATAACTCACGCTGTATATATTTACTCATATCTGTGCACAAGTTGTAAGTTTTCAGTAGTAACAAATGAAAAATGTGAATTGTAGATTTAAAACTTGTGACATACAACTTAAGACTGGTGCATTAATCCAACCTTAGATATTTATATTTGCTATGTCTTTGTACCTTAACTAGTTAGTTAAAATGGTCTCATTAAGTAGGTTCAGCAGACAGAAATAAGTTTGCTATACTTTTATTTAGTATGTGAGAAGGAACACTGCCAAATCCAGGGTTGCTGCAATTTCCAATTTCATAGCGAATATTAAATAATGCAGATATGCAAAAGAAGTTGGGGAAAATAAATGAGAGGGTTCAAGAAATATTAGGAAAAAATGTTATTCTTGATAATCAACTTGTGATTTCTGTACAATATTTTCAATCTTGAAATATTTTGAAAATACAAAATTTTTCTCACCTGAAAATCCTAAATCTCCTAAAACAAAATGCTTCCTTGTCTTTACAGATGACATCTGCTCAAAAAAAAATTCTCCGACTAATAATCCCATAGTAGCGAGGAAAGCAATAACACTTATCGCAACTCCATAATTGCAAGCATTCACATCTTCATTATACAGACAAACTTGCTTGCCTGTCGCTTTATCATGTTTCCAACCTTGAGATGATATACAACCGAAGACAATTACAGAGAACAGCTGTCAAAAACAAAAAATTATGTTAATTGAAAAATACTTCATATAACATTCAATGAACCTGAATGAAGTTCAATCATTAAATTATTAGAGAATCAATTTTGAGAGTGAATTCATAATATATGAATTCGAATTCAAATAAGGATGATATGGGGATTTCTTTTTTATTGTCTAATATGAATGGTTGATGCATAATAACTTTTTGAACAGGTTTACTAAGTAGAGCTGTACTTAAAGCTATCATGTACTGCACAATTCCGTTAAATCATCATCAAGTAGACCTTTTTTTTGTTATCCAATACAATACTGAGAAGTTTTTGCCCTAGGCTAGTTTTTTTTATCCCAAGTTTTGTTACATATCTTATTTGATTTTTCGATAATAATTTGCCAAAAATGGAATTTTTGACTTTTGATCTATCCATATTTAGCAAATGTTATCAAGCGGTGTATCACTGACTATACTTTGATCCATTTAAGAAAATGATTCAAAATATGACTTTTTTTCTCTTCAAGGTACTGAATAAATGATTTCTAATAGTTTGAAGCTGCTTTCAAAATAAACAAAAGCTGTTTTCATAAATCTAGTCCCTGTTATTCAAGTAGATTGACTATTTCCTCTAATATATTTGAGAAACACTTCATTTTCCGATTGTCACTAAACAGTTCATAAAAGGCAACACATGTTTCACTAGACAATAGCTTCTTCATAACTAATTGGTAAACTATTTATTAAAAATCTCACAATGAAGTGTTATGTACCTATCAGCTAATTCCTTCATTTTGATAGTGTATGATAGTGTAAGTGTAGATTTAATAGGTCACAGCTAAACAAAAGGTACACAATATTTATTTCAGGGGTTATAAAACTTGTTTCAACAGTTTGTACTATCACATTCAAGTTCAAATGTAAATATAACTAGCTGATTAACAAAAGTATATATGTATTTATATATTGAATTTTATAATGTGATTATTAATTGTATATCTTATACCTTTGTTTGTATTAGCGAATATGGGTATTTTCCATCAATTTAAGAGGAATGCAAGAGAGACAAAATAAGTTGAAAAGTTACACATGAATAGACTTAAAAACGCTATGAAAAAAAAACATTAACATAAGCATCTACGTTCGTATATTCTGAAATAAATTACATTTCTACCTATCGAGATTCGATCATTTCTAAATAAAAAATGTATTTTCACTCCAAAGGCAAGTCAAAAATTCATATACCTATAAAATTATTGTTTTCAATGAATTTAACTGTTGTTAAAAACGAAAAGTCAATATTTTCAAAATTATTTAATCTGACCCATTTCCAAGAATTTGAAATTTGGAATAATCAATAATATATGACACACCCCCACCAAAATAAACCCCTAACGCAATCGATTAATTAATGCAAATTAAGATCCAGCTCAGTTCTATGTAATTCCGTACATAATAATGAATTTCTAAATATTGAACTCACCCAGCAGACTCCCCGGAGAATAACCTGGGGTCTTTGTACGAAAGAAATAATATCAAAGGCCCCACCAGCCTTTCCGCCACCGTACGCACCACCAGCACCCTCCATATTTTGATATTTTTCTTTCTAATCTTCACAGAACTTGACGGAACAGACTATGTATATGTCAGGGTTTTTATATCTATGAACTCTGGTATATATTCACAGACCATATACCCTAGACGGTTCACGTAGGTTACTTCACCTTGAATCCCTTTTTTAGTACCGATACAAATCTTAAGATGGCACTGTAAATTTGTTCTTTGGTTTTATGTCACGGACCCACATATATTCTTGTGGTTTGTGATGTATGTCAAAAATAAGAAGAAGAAGAACATGTTGCATATTATATAAAAAATGGTCATGTGACTCATGTGTTGTTGTTTTACAATGGTTTATCACAACAAATGATGCGTTCCTCATTGCAAAAGTATATCTAGGATAAGACATGCGTTCCTTAATCCAGATAAAGATATAAATAGGTTCAAGAAATGGATACTGGTAATTAATAACTTGGAACTGATGGAAATGAACCCAAAAAAAGTTTACGGTTCTAGAAGGCTGTGTGATAGTCATTTTGAGGCAAAATACATTTCTGCTTGGTCTCACAAGTTATTTGGGAACGCTGTTCCAACTCTAAATCTTCCTAGTGAGTAAAAATGTTAATTCGTGAAACTTAAATGAAACAAGACTTTTTTATAGGTTCAACAGGCCCAAATGATGTATATGATACTCTATCAACATCTAAGTCTTCAAATAGTTCTTCTCAAGAAAGTACTCAATTTAATGAGTTAATCGTTGAGATTCCAGAATTGAACGAATCTTCTCACAATATTGAAGGTAATGAATATAAACATACAGACATATATCGAATTGTATGTTCTCAATGAATTATCATTCACACCAAAATTTGTTAATTTCGTTTAGAGAATATGGTGGATCTTTCACTAGAAGATTGTGTTACCCAACGTTATCATTCCTCAGTTCTTTTTATGATATTGTCCAAGTGATAAACTATTGTTTAGATAAACAACCATACTCCAAACATTTAATTCGTATAATTGAAAATACAATGAGAGGCAAGGTTACCTTTGAATTCTTATCTTGCAACAAAGAGAAACATAAAAATAATATAATTCAATTTGTTATAAAATTCACCATAACAACTATCACACATAATTGGTGCAAGCGTGTAAATCAAATTATACAGGGAAAATCGAAACTGTATACAGGTACAAATGTCATTAAATTACAAGCCAATAAAATTCGTTTAAACAGAATAAAGAAAAATAATTCTAAGCAACCTGAACATATAATCACCCAAAATGTTTAATGTTGAAATGTTCTGAATAAAATATCTATAATAATTCAGCTGTTTTTTTTTAACCTCATTACCCTAATAATTTTTACATTGTTTTTGGAAATTTCAGCGTATTGTTTAAAGTCCACACAACACTCAATATAAAGTGTAGTTTGAGACTCTAAACAATACGCTGAAATTTACAAAAAACATTTGAATAAAATGAATATTCCATGTATATACAACATTTGAATATCCCGCGTCCGTCACAATGGTACTGATACAAATCTTCAGATGGTGCCTTTTTGTTTGAGACTCTAAACAATACGCTGAAATTTACAAAAAACATTTGAATAAAATGAATATTACATGTATATACAACATTTGAATATCCCGCGTCCGTTACAATGGTACTGATACAAATCTTCAGATGGTGCCTTTTTCCGTCTCTGTTGTCTAGCATTGCCGTGAACCGTCTAGGGTATATGGTCTGTGTATATATTCCAAACTTATCTATTCGTTTGTAATATTCTTCTTAGCGTCGATCCAAATAACAAAAACCCGATTTTAGTTTTGTGCGAGCTGTCAACGATGAAACACGTCGAAAGGAAAGGCGATTCTAAAATTCGTTCTGAGTCAATAAATCAATACTGGATTCTTTTGTACGAAAACATCAAAATGTACAGGAAATCTGATTTTGATTAATTTTGGAAACTAATTGTTATTTAAGGAAAATGTATCTAATCCACGGGTTCGCTACTTGATATGATTTGTAAAATAATCCTGTCCTTTGTTGATATTGTCATTATGGCTGGTTCATACACCAAACTTTTAATTTATTCTTTGCCTTCCACCTTTACTTCAAGAAAATTGTCACGATGTTGATAAATAGGAGCAAAAGTCAAAATTTGTTGTGCGAGCCAGCTATATATGTAAAGTGTAAGTAAAAAAGGCACTGTCTTTACCTAGTAAGTGTTTTGTTTTCCAAATAAGACTCGATAAAAATAATAACAAAATATTATGCATCACGAATAACCATCGTACTGTTGACAAAAATAAATGAATTATCATATACTTGTTTTTTTAGAATATTCAATTTATGTTCTTATTTTTGATAAAATTGCAAAAAAATTAGCATTGTTAGATTCTACACAAATTTTTTTTGGAAAGTGCTTGTCAATGGTAGTTATTTGAAAAATGAAAATATACTTTTGTCGAGTTGTCTTCTTCCTGTCAGTCTTACTTCTCACTGAAAGTTTGCGATTATAATTTCCATGTCATTGATTCGTTGACACCCGGTATTCGTTGGATTTCAAATTCAGGAATTCGAGCAGAATGTAATAAATCGATATGTAATAAAATATATTGTGGATGCTTCCATCGGACATTTTCGATTAAAAAATTCTTGCCTGACGTTATATCTACTAGTAGAATGAATTATACATGATTTACTTTTATAAAGGTATAATGAATTATTTACATGTGTGTACATTTTCAATCATTGTGGAGAAAGGCACAAAAAGAGAAAGTAAATACGTTTTTATCTTAATTCAAATTGAACTAAAAATTATTCCTGGCAGTCCTAAATCGTTTTCCATTTTTGGTATCTTCTAGGCACGCCACTTGGACAACATTAAAGTAAATGGCTCCCATGATGTTGGCACTGTTAGAACTATTTTCCGATTTTAAACACCTAAACAGTTCGTCATCACATTTGCAGTGTGATTTCGTATATATTGAATTATTCGTCAAGTTGTACCTCTCCATATATGGTAATATTTTAACAGGACATAAATCGTGAGCCCTACAACAAGTATCTACTGCAGGTTCCGCTCCCAAATCGAAGTAATTTTTAGCTATGTCGCCAGCCCCACACCATTTTGTACCTGAAATTCAAAATGGAAAACTTCATTACGTTAACAGAATCATTTATGAAATATGCAGGGAAGGATGGGGCAAAATGAAGACAAATGGTTATACTATGCCAAGATAGTCACCCAATGGCTCCCTCTTGCAAGAGGGAGATATTCCTCTTGAGAATATATTGATATATACAGGGTCCTGCAACAGTGGCGCGGTGTTCCATATCTCTATATAGGAAGCAGATAGGAATCTAATTTTCTATAATATTACCTTATTGCTCGAGCTCGACAAAATAAAAATATTGGCGGTCACACAGGGTGTTCGATTTTTTCTGGGCGGATCCCAACTGTGTCTTTTTAAATGGCAACCTATATTTTTTATCGCTTTTTCGGTTTCTTCACAGAAAATAAAATAAACTTTATGTATATCTGAACTTCGAAAATATTGATGGTTTTCGAGATATCTAGCATGACAGGTTTTTTTTCCAATATTCGTCACTCAGAATATTTGAAATTATAAAGTGGTGCCAAGTCCAGTTGAAATTTTTTTTGGTCGAATATTCTACATTGGTAACTCTCTCAAACGATATATCTGAAATCGACCTGTGATATACAGGGTATGAAAAACCGCTTGCCAAATATTGTAAATGAAAATTTGCAAAATCTTCCTTATATTAAATGGAACACCCTGTATATTATTGATCCATAAGAAGCGCCAACGAAACCTCTACAAATTTCATTAAGTATACCCTATGGCTAAGTTCAATAGTTTTTCTTAAATGAGCATTTCTTTCGAAAAATGGTCATTTTTTCAAAGCGAAATCCATTTGACGACTGATAAGAATATACAAAAATACCCTTTCCTTAAAATATCGCCCATTCCTAAAATTACCTGTTGCTAGATAAACAAGTTGCGAATTACACCACAAAATGGACGTTCTTGAATAGTTACAATAATTTCAAAAATCTCGGCATTTGTGCCATATTCTTTCGGTCTAAAACAACCTTTCAGCGAATGAAATATTTATTGGAAATCAAGTAGTCTGGCAAATGATAGAACAAAATATTTGGCTGCAAATGAATATTGAAATTTTTAGTCAATCGTGAAGTTGAACTGTCGGTATAATTTCATCAGAATGTTGTTATCAAAAAGTGATTTGATTGATATGATTTTCATATTAGGTGAATCAGACAGGAATTGTTTATTGGCAAGTAGAATTTATTCTCAACGGTATCCAGATAGAAGGCATCCAGATGAAAGATCTTTCCGAAAGGTCTTGGGACGATTCGTTGAAACTGGATCTATTAATTATTCCAAACATGAGCGTATCAAGCCAGCTACTAATGAAGATAATGAATTGCAAGTTCTTCTTGCTGTTGAAGAAGATCCTAGTAGGAGTCAACGACAAATTGGGGAAATAGTGGATATAAGTGAGAGATCAGTGCAACGAGTATTGAAGAAACATCGCTTGCATCCATACCACGTTCAGTTACATCAAGAACTACTGTATGCTGATTTCGAGAAAAGAGTGAGATTTTGCAATTGGGCCATGAACAAAATTCGTCGAAACGAATATTTTTTCAATAATATTTTATGGTCGGATGAATCGACATTCCATAAAAATGGATTTGTAAATCGACATAATTACCATTATTATGCGACAGAAAATCCTCACTTATTGAGACAGGTGGATTATCAACATAGGTGGTCGATAAATGTCTGGGGAGGCATCATTGGAGAATATGTAATTGGTCCATACTTTTTTGAGGGACATATGAATGGTGCAATGTATCTCAATTTCTTACGAAATGATTTACCAGGTTTGTTAGATGATATTCCTCTTGACCTCCGCAATAGAATGTGGTTACAACATGATGGTGCACCTGCTCACTATTCGGCAGAAGTGAGAGATCATCTAAATGAAGTATTTCCCAATAAATGGATAGGACGGAATGGGCCTGTACGGTGGCCCAGATCACCAGATTTGACGAAACTAGATTTTTTCTTATGGGGATACATAAAAAATATGGTTTACGTTGAGCCACCAACTTCTCCCGAAAATATGCGACTTAGAATAACGAATGCTTTTCGCAGCATTACACCAGCTGTCTTGCGCAGGGTAGAACAGTCTTTCAAACATAGACTTCAGCTCTGCATTCAAGAAAATGGAAGACATGTTGAACATATTTTATAAAAGTTTCATTATCAACCTTAATTAAACTCTCCCTTTTGTAGTTTTGTAATTTGCCAGTTGACAAATTTGAATATCTAGAACTCAAGCTCTGAATGAATATAATAACATGAAAAAAATAGTTATTTATAATGTTTCTTTCTTTTAACTTGTTTGGTTTGATATTGCACGATTTATGAGTGAAATTCTGCATCCAATGAAAAATTAATTTTCCATTTAGCAAAAAGTGATAGGTACATACATTTATTCCGTTAAAAAATATTTGTTTGGACACCTTCTAATGTACAAAATTGAAACAAGATATCTTTCGTATATTTTTATCAGTCGTCAAATGGATTTCGCTTTGAAAAAATGACCATTTTTCGAAAGAAATGCTCATTTAAGAAAAACTATTGAACTTAGCCATAGGGAATACTTAATGAAATTTGTAGAGGTTTTGTTGGCGCTTCTTATGGATCAATAATATACAGGGTGTTCCATTTAATCTAAGGAAGATTTTGCAAATTTTCATTTACAATATTTGGCAAGCGGTTTTAAATACCCTGTATATCACAGGTCGATTTCAGATATATCGTTTGAGAGAGTTACCAATGTAGAATATTCGACCAAAAAAAAATTTCAACTGGACTTGGCACCACTTTATAATTTCAAATATTCTGAGTGACGAATATTGGAAAAAAAAAACCTGTCATGCTAGATATCTCGAAAACCGTCAATATTTTCGAAGTGCAGATATACATAAAGTTTATTTTATTTTCTATGAAGAAACCGAAAAAGCGATAAAAAATATAGGTTGCCATTTAAAAAGACACAGTTGGGATCCGCCCAGAAAAAATCGAACACCCTGTGTGACCGCCAATATTTTTATTTTGTCGAGCTCGAGCAATAAGGTAATATTATAGAAAATTAGATTCCTATCTGCTTCCTATATAGAGATATAGAACACCGCGCCACTGTTGCAGGACCCTGTATATATGGTGATATGGTGGTTTGACCAATTAACCAACATTGACATAAAAACTTGGCAAGTTGACTTGGGTGTCACACCAATGGGTGGTTCCACTTATGTTTCGCTTGCGTTTACGCAGCTATTTTTATCAAGTACTTTTTTGGTTTTTCTCATTTTGTCTTCAATCGAGGACCGCCTGCCCGGTACCGAAGATGCCCAATAGGCTGAAACAGCTGTCTACCGGTAGCTCTTAAATTGAAATCAATATGGAAATGATCAAAGAGTACTTATCTATTTATTTTCAATTATTCATTTATTATGCCTTAAGCGAATTGAACATTTTCATTTCATTTCGACCTGCAATCAAACTATTTTCATTTACAAAATATTACGCATTACCTTTTCAAAACATAAGTTTTCACCACATTTGGTCTCAGACTGTAGCCCTAAAATATCGAATTCCTAATGAGAAATGATAAGTGCCAAATTTCTCATAAAACAGGAGTGAAATATGGGCCAGGGCAATATTTATGATTAAGTTTCTGGAAATATCTTTCTCTCGTCAATCATCTCATAGAATACTCTGTAGAAATGGTAATGCTAATCATGAGAGTTCTTGGTGGAATGGTAATAATTTTTATGTCAAACCTCAAATCAAATCAAATCAAAATATACTTTATTGTCCGAAGATTTGCATCTTATTGACAAAGTCCAAGAAATACAATGTTGATATGAAAAAAGTACTAAAAAAGTATAAATGTAGGTATAAAATAGTTCCAAAAATGAATAAATGTAAATATAAAAAAAGTTCTAAAAATGTATAGATAAAATACCACCATGTATAAAGTGATAGTACAATAGTAGTAATATATTGCTAATATATTGTTAAAAGGATTCGCTAAAATACTCTTCCAAACTATAATAGGGTCTATCCACAAGTAGGTTCTTCACCGCCTTTTTGAAATGAACGTTGCTTAAATTTGCAGATCTCATTTCTGATGGTAAATGATTGAACAATTTACCATCATTGTAGTATATGGAATCCTTGATTAAATTCGAAGTTGGGATGGGAAGTCTAAAGGTATAATTGCTATTGCGAGTAGCATAAGGAGTAGAAGCAAAGTTGAACTTCGATTTATGTTTATAAATAAGGCAAACTGTCTCTAAGATGAAAAGTGCGATGACTGTTAACATTTTATTGGCAGTGAACAAATTCCTGCACGATTCTCTGGGTTTGACTTTACAGAGACATCTTAGTGCCCTCTCCTGTAATATCAATACAGAAGAGAGAAGGGATGAGTTGCATGCTCCCCAAAAAGGTATTCCATAACGCAGTCGAAATTCAATAAGTGCATGGTGAACGGTCTTTGCGACATGGAAACCCAACTCATTTGAAACCACTTTAATTGCATAACATCCTGAGGAGATCTTACTCTTCAGTTATTTGAGGTGGTCATCAAATTTCAGCCTATTATCAATGAATACACCGAGAAACTTTGTGTTTAATTTATTTTGTAATACGTCAGCGTCTATTGAAATGTCATCAAGCGAATATTTGAATAATATATTCGTTTTGGATGCATTTAGAGAGAGTAAATTTGCATCGCACCACCTCTTCACCTTCTTCAAGTCGTATGATATTATTTTATTTAGCGCCATTGAGTCTTTTTCTTTCTATAATATTTTGGTATCATTCGCGAATAGAGTGAAACTACCAGATATGTTAATCATAGATATGTCATTCATATATAGCAGAAACAGAATAGGGCCTAACACAGAACCCTGTGGTACACCGCAGGTACCTTTCATCATAGTTTGAACGACTGAACAATCTACCATACTTATGTATGGTTTGTTTTTTTGTTGATTTTAAACCAATAGAACATATCACTGCTTTATGATCAGATAATACGGATGGAATAATGTGCATGAAACATTTTGCTTTACAATATTGCTACAGACATAATCGATGCAGGATGCAGAAAATCGAGAGAAGCGAGTATCCGTATCAACGTGCAAACTTAAGTCAAATGATAAAAGTAAGTTCTTCAGTGACTCATTAACCAGAGAATCACAGTCATCTTAATTGATATTGTAATCACCTGTTACGATTATAGAACTATTTATCGGCAGGTCAGATAAGAGTAGCTCTAGTTTTCTCAAAAATATATTAACATCCGTAGAGGGAGATCGGTATAAAGACAAACAACATATAAATTATATTTTTTGCTAAAGCAGATTGTGAATTCAAATGTTTTATCATCCAAGAGGTCATTGAACTTTTCGATTTGAGAGAAAGAGTAATCGGTAATTACAGTGTCAGCCACCAGAATAACTGTTCCCCCGTGGTTTGAGTCTGCTCTTGAGTTTCTGCATACCACAGAGTAGCAAGGTATGTATATAGGCTCATTACTATTACACCAATGTTCTGTTAACAATACTCTGACTCCTGGCAATAATAAAGAACTGGAAAGGTACACGGTATCTATCCAAAACAAAATAGACATTGCCTAAAAGGAATCCTGTCCGATGAGGATGGCACAACCAATACATGGTGGTGCTTTGAACTGGAACACCTCAGGAAGACAGCGAGAACGACCTTTAACAAGGCAAAACGTACAAGACTCGAAGAGGACTGGGGTATATATCGCAAGCCAACCTCAGAGAGTTCAAAAAAGTCTACAGACAAAGACACCGAGAAGCCTGGAGAGACTATTGTGAGGCAGTCGAAGACTTCCCACTAGCTTCTAGGCTACAGAAGGCGCTCTCAAACGGCCACCAAAAGAGTATCGGCCTCCTGACGAGGGAAAATGGCGACAAAGCCGCCAACCTCCAAGAGAGTGCTGAGATTCTTATGGAAATTCACTTCCCAAACAAGGTAGGATGGACTACACATTACCAAATGCATTCCTACCAATTAGTCTCACATATTTCTTTTTAAAAACCATATGGAGAGGCTATGTGAGCGATATATAAGAGTTGAAGTACTAGTTCACAACCCACTTCATCCAAATCAGCATGCATATACTTCGGGAAGGTCTACTGATTCAGCCCTTCACCATGTGGTTGACAGAATCGAAAGATCATTGGACAACAAAGAATCCAGCCTGGATTTATTTATTTATTTATGGAATGTCCATTACAGCATTGTACAAGTTAATATAAAATTTGCGGTCCTGAATATGTATACCTACAAAACATAATTTCACTACAGAGAAAAGCTATATACATTTATTTTAAATTGTGGTCTTATAAAATATAAAAATAAAAAGATTAAAAATAGAATATATATACATAATACATAAATACACACATACATATAAAATATTCTTTCACTGCACATTAATATACTCTTAAGAGAATAAGATCACTCATTCAAACAGCATCATAAGGCCAAGTGTATGTCTTTATCTTTTATATTTTTTAATTCTCGTCTGAAAGTAGAATAGAGTATGCCGAAGTAGTTCAAATCTACTTTATTTGCATTCCTTACCATTGTTGATAAAGGGCTGTGGAATCCATAGTTACGGTAATGGTATTTTTTATGAAAGGTGTCATTTGACCTAGTACCAGAGGTACTAATTTTAAAATCAATGTGGGACAAGAGATCTGGTGAATAAACTTCACCAGCTAGCAACTTGAACAAAAAGCATAAGCCAATTTCTATTCTTCTGTTCACCAGAGTAGTTATGTTCAAAGATGAACATAGGGCTGGATAATCATAGTCATAATTGTCTACATGGATTCCTAATTTGTATGCAGATCTTAAAAATTTGTGTGGAACCGTTTTCAGCATATTAATATAAGTTTGATAGTGAAGGTTTCCATACCACCGACGCATATTCCAAGATTGAACGGACAAATGCACAATGGAGAACTTCAAGGGCATTGACTGAAAGGTCTCTGGATAGTCTCTTGATGTAACCTAGCATCTTGCGTGCTTTCAAGGAGATCATTATAATGTGTTGAGAAGACGATAGTTTATCATCCAATAAAACCCCCAAGTCTTTCATTTGAGATACCCGTTCTAGGTCTAATGAATTGATAGAGTATGAAAAGTATATGGAAGTATGATTTCTATTGTGATTTATAAAGAAGCATTTATTGAGGTTCAGATCCATTCCATTGGAATTGCACCAATGTACAAGGTTATTGATATCACTCTGAAGTTGATGACAATTAATTTCATTTTCAATAACTTTAAATATTTTTAAATCGTCAGCAAATAGTAGAATTTGAGAATACTGAATACTTAGGGCAATGTCATTGACAAATAGGTTGAAAGGTAGGGGGCCACAGTGACTTCCCTGGGGAACCCCAGAATGAACTTCAATACTATCTGAAGTGTAATTGCCAATTTTAACCCATTCATAGATATCGAGAGAGCGTTCGATAAAACAGCCTTTCCAACAAATACCCAGCAACTACACTCCAGGAATGTACCTCTGGTAGTAGGAGAATGGAGACTCAAGATGCTCTCTAGTAGAGCAATAAGTATCAATGTAGAAGACATCACAGTGAGAGGACTGGTCATGAGGGGATATCCACAGGAAGGGGTCTCATCACCCCTTCTTTGGAACATAGTTCTGGATACCCTGCGTAATCACCTCAACAATAATGGATTCTACACCATTGCATATGCAGATGACATAGTTATCATGCAGAACGGCAAATTTGTGAACACACTGTGCGATAGAGCGCAGGATAGGTTCAAATTAATAGAAACATGGAATAAGGAACACTCACTGTCGATCAAACCCAGGAAGACTGAGATGGTCCTTTTCACCAGGAAAAAAAGTTTATTGGGCTTTAAACCTCCCGAAATCTTCAAAAGCAAACTAAACTTCTCTGAAGAGGTGAAATACCACACCCCGTGTGGTCACCTGCATCTACACTGCAATAATAAGACCTACGTTAACGTACGGAGCCATTGCATGGAGACCGAAAGTTCTACAAGCAACGGCTATCTAAAAATTATATCAAATACAGCGATTGGCTTGTTTAAACATCATAGGAGCCATGAGAACAACACTAACCGCTGTAATAGAATTAATTACTGGTCTGACCCCTCTGGACCTGTATGTTAAGGCGGTTGCGTTAATGTCCATGTTACGATTGCGCACGGCTGGTGTAAACCTCGAAGTAGGAATGGATCAATTGAGGCTGAGCCTATGGCGAGAAGCGCTCACCGCTCAACCTCTGCTGCAGGCAACCAGTGATGCAGTTGAACCCAGGTTTGTGTTTAATAAACCCTACAAAATACAAATAAAACAAAACACAGAGTCAGATGCTACAAATGCAATACGCATGTATACAGACGGCTCAAAAACCAAAGAAGGCTAAGGATGTGGAGTGTACTCCAGATCACTAAGCCTAAGGATAAGGTGGTGAATAGGGAAAAATACCAGCGTGGTTCAAACAGAACTGGCTGGTATCTCAATCGCCACAAAAGAAATAACCAGGAAAGGAATTTCTGGCAAAAACATGCCTCAGGGCTCGTACTAGAGTGCCACCAAGATTTAGCCAAAGCCTCGGAAGATAGTAACATTATCTTGAGGTGGATTAAAGGGCACGACAGGAGTAAAGGTAATCGCATTGCCGACTCTTTAGTCAAAGAAGCGGCTGAACTAAGAATTTTAGGACCCAGTGTTACAAACGTCACACCCATGCTCAATCCCTGAAGAGATGGGAAGGAATCAAAAGATGTAATCTTGCCAGGATCACCCTGGGCGACCCTGGAAAGCTGGCGCCGAAGAAATATCTGGCAATGACCAGGAAAAATCTACGCTTAACAGTGGGATTTCTGACTGGCCACTGTCAACTAAGGAAACGCCCCCATAATATGGGGCTAGTGGAGACACCTCTAATGCAGGATGTGTGAACAGGAAGATGAAACTGTCAGGCATCTCCTATGCGAGTGTTAGGAGTTATCGTCAATAAGAGAGTGTGTGTTCAGTGAGTCTTGGTCTATACCTGTCAATATAAAGGAGATGTCTCCTAGTGACCTGTCCACCTTTCTGGAAAAGACAGGGTGGACAATGGCCTAGGAGGATACCTCCTTGAGAGGATGTACAATGGGTCACATGTGGCCTAAGTGTTGTGGGCCTACACTCACCCTCCCTCCTCTACAGATGTAGGTGAGAAAATCTTGACAAAAAAAATAAGGACACACCCGAAGAAGCCAGTCTATGGCCAAACACGCGTTGCGTTTTTGTAAAACTGTTTAGTGAAAATCTCACCATGAAGTGTTTTTTGAATACGTTAGCTATGGATTTTCATCAAGTATCGGCCAATTCCATCATATATCTCAAGGAAAATGCCAAAAACTGACATTCTCTGAATTTTGAATTTCATAAAAGTTTGAAAGATACGAAATAAAGTATTTAATTGGTATAATTAATTGATATTACTCTCTGCACAGTAAAACAAATACTTGCTAACTGTCACTGTAATCCGTGTCACCATTTAAAGAAAAGGACTAATCAGCAGAATATTGCAGAAAACTTGATCATTACGAAAATATTTTCTTTCCTGTAATTTTCTAGAATACTCAATTAAATTAAAATACGTACCCGGAATGATACCACTAAGTAGAGTTAAGGGATTTTTTGAACCTCTTCCTTGTTCAAGATCGACAGATTCGTTTTTTAGTAACTCCTCATGGATGTGAGACCTTTGCATTTCTTCAATTTGTTTGCACTGATTCATGAGAGTGATCATCTCATCGAAAGTGATTCCTACTGGTCTTGCCACTGCTTTCAATTCCCCTAAGACGTCGACTACTTCATTAGACTCGCTGAAACAAAATAATAAAACTTGAAATATACTTACTAAGGAAGTAAATTGCGGGAGTTAGAAGACTTTTTGAAAACTTTGTCATAAAATAAGTCAATCATTTATGATCTTTATCGCATCTCAAGTATGCGTATAATTTATATCTGGTTAGAATGATTGTGGATAATTTAATTGTCTCAAAAGAATTATCATCTCTTTAAACTTTTTTTGTCGCTATTAGGTACCTTACGAACGGCAACTTGCGTGAGCAAAGAATTAAAGAGGTCCTACCTTTTAACGTGTGATTAATAGCAGGAAAGACTAGTTTTACAGGGAAGTTGAAAACCAGAGAATGCTTTCTCAAAATTTTCTCTTCAAAAGGTAAAAGTACAGTCTTTCATAAATCCAATTCTGAGGTAAGTAATCAATTTCAGTTTGAAGCAGTATGAATGATGAATAATTGGTAATTATGTAATGTAAAGAAATGCTATTCATTTCATAAATTCATTCATGATGATAATTGCAAATTTCCACGACAATGACTTCATTTTCATTTACCCCTTTCGTTAAATAGTAGTTTTTTCAGTAGGACCGGTACTCTGCATTAAATAACAATGCAATTAATCTAAATAAATGAAATTTAAACGTTCAAGACAGTCTCGAATATACCTACACAGCAGGTTAAATGGCTGACGCCTATTAGAAAACAACTACTCCCCTGGCTAATACCACGAAGGGCGTTGGATTATATACGACATTTAACCTACTGTGTAGGTATATTCGAGACTGGCTTGAACGTTTAAAGTTCATTTCTTTATATTTGTTGATTGCCAGTCTTCAAGCATAGCCCACTGACTAATAGAAAAAAAAAAGAACAATACAATTTATACAAATTATCGACATTGAATCATAAAGACTACTGATTGGTAAACAGGTAGTTTCAAGAACAGATAGTCAGCAGGTATAGTCGAAATAACTGATATAGTAATCTTAAAGGTGTCGGCGAAGTCAAAGTCCAAAAAAAACAATACAAAGGAATTATGCCGCAACGGATTAGTCCACGTGACTGAAGAATTGGCGGTTCGTATTAGATAATTTTTACTAACCGAGTTTTATGATTGGCTGATGAGTCATAAAATTAAATTCGAAGTCATGTTACGGTGACGAATAGAATGCGAGCCGTCGTGTTGTCAATGTTTAGTTCAGGAAGTTATCGCGATTTGAGTGTTGAAATTCGATATTAGTGCAGTAACGATTAATTTTTGTGTGATAGTAATAACGAGTAATACTAAAATACTGAAAATATAGGAAAATTAGTTGCAACTTCTATTTAATTATCTGCGAGCGCTTTCGACAGGGTCGTACTGTCATCATCTCGGCACTACTCAAACTGAACGTGTCATTGTTGAATGTCTTTTTATACGGTCAGAACGCCTCAATTCAGGTACTCCAGGTATTTTAGGTAAATTTGCCTGTATTTGGGTGTACTCTAGGTGTACTGTTTCTAGAAGTGTATATTGATTTGTTTGATATATTGAACATTAGATCTTGTTGTGTTTTGATTTTTTTCTTGTTCCTCGATAAGTGATTTTGACTGTTAGATTTATGGATGTTTAAGTTTTCCCAAATATCCATGCGGTTTTCCTTGTTGATTTGTTTTATGAGTTTTATGTTCTCTGGTGGGGGGAAATTATGTTTATTTTGTATGGCGTGTGTTGCGAAGTTTGATTTATATACTATTGGATTTATGTATGTCTTTTTGTGCTCCTCGTACCTTTGGATCAGTTTTTTCTTGGTTTGGCCGATATAGAATTTGTTGCAGTCCGAGCATTGTATAGTGTATATCCCGTTTTGGATTTTTTCTTCTTCTTTTTCTCATAGTTGTTTATTTTTTGTATTATTTTCGTGTTTGGCTTGTATGTGATGTTGATGTTCAGTGGCTTGAAGAAGTTTGTTAGTTTTTTGGTTTGGTGTCCTACGTACGTAAATGCTGTCCATCGTTGTGTTGTTTTGTCTGTTGGGGTGGCTTGATTCTTGTCCTGTATTTTTTGTTTGATTCTGTTTTCTAATTTATTTATTGTCTTTTGGGTGTATCCGTCCTCGTTCGCTATTTGGTATATGATTTTCCGTTCTTTGTTTCGGGTTTCATTGCTGAGTGGTATCCTTAGCATTCTATATATGAATGCGTTACAGGCAGCCATTTTGTGTGATGGTGGATGGTTTGAACTTGCGGGTATGGTGGAGCCTCATATAAAAGCGCGCGCGCCATCCAGCCAGTAATGTAATTCGACAATATTATGAAAACAAGTGAATTTAGTTAGCGACTAGCTAGGTAAAGTGCTGTACGTGCAGTGGTGAATACTGTGAGTGGTGTCATTAACAAGTTTTTAATACTCGATTCTTCACTTCGGCATTTTTGAAGACAAAATTATGTTGGAAGCAAAAAAGAAAAAACGGCAGTATAGCGCGGAACATATAAAATATGGATTTATTGAAAATCCCACAAATCCATCTTCGCCTATGTGCCTTCTTTCTCAAAAAAACATTTTCGAATGAAGTGATGAAACCCTCAAGGCTACAAGATAATTTGAATACAATGCATTCAGATAAAAAAGACAAAAGTGTGACTTATTTTCAAGAACTGGAAAAAAACACTCAGCTCAGCCAACTGTGTCAAAAATGTTTTCATAGGCTTCTAAGCAAGACGACGACGGACTCCGAGCTTTCTACAATATCTCCTTGCTAATTGCTCAAACAGGTAAACATCATACTATTGGAGAGGATTTAATTTTACCGGCAATAAAAGAAGTAATAAATACTGTGTTCCATAAACCAGCGGCAGATATTATCCGAAAAATTCCTTCGAGCAATAGTTCCGTGCAAAGACGAATTGATGAGATGGCTAAAAACATTGAAGAGTCATTGTGCAATCATCTGAAGACTTCTAAATTCTCAATTCAGTTAGATGAGTCCACTTTACCAACCTATGAAGCATTGTTGTTGTCATACGTGAGGTTGATTAAAAATGAGAAAATATATAAAAAACTACTATTTGCCAAAAATTTAGAGACGGATACAAAAGGAGAATAATTTTGTGATGAGAAAGAAATTCCACTGAAGAATATTATATCAGCTGCTACGGATGGCGCTCCGGCTATGACAGGAAGTCACAAAGGCTTCATAGTGAACTTAAAAAATTGAATTCCAGATGTGCTCGCTTTATATTGCGTCATTCATAGGCAACATTTGGTTGCGAAAAATTTGAGTGAGCTCTTCCCTCAATCACTGCGATATATCATCAAAGCAGTCAATAAAATCCGAAACAGCTCTTTAAATGACAGATTATTTAATCAGCTTTGTGTTGATAATGATGAAGATTTAAGCCGATTGCTATTTCACACAGAAGTGCTTTGGTTATCAAGAGGTTACCGTCTGACTCGACAATCTATTTGATTCGGTAGTAGAGTTCTTGGAAAACAAACACAAAGAATTGCACGACAACCTCGTCACTTCAAAGAATGATATTGCGTACTTGACAGACCTGTATAAATTATTTAATGATGTCACTCTCCAACTTCAAGGTGACGATTTGAATTTGATTGAAACAAAAAATGTCATTGCTGCTTTTGTAGCCAAATTGCTCTTATACAAGAATAATATCGGCAGACGTGAGTTTCGCAATTTCCCTAATTTGTTAGCAGTATCCTTCAACAACGACGACTCGCTTGTTTACTGTCAACATTTGGAGAACCTCCACAGTGATTTCGCAGAACGATTCCAGGACATTTAAAAATTGGAAATACCGGACTGGGTGTTGGATCTTTTTTCAAATGTCAACACAGCAGAATCACCCCAGCTGGAAGAAGAACTCGAACTGATAACGAATGAGGAAATAAAAATAAAATTAAAAAATGGATACCAAGAATTTTGGTACAAAAGCCAATCCCGCAATTGTACCCTGGATTGTGGTCCATCGTTCAACGATTTTTGATAGCATTCCCATCATCGTATTTGTGTGAACGTGGATTTAGTGCTGTGGCAAGGTTGCTAACTAAAAAAGGGAAATCGGTTGCAGATTACCGAACGCGATGACTTACGGCTGTTTTTGAGTAAATTCGAGCCTGATATTAACAAACTTGTTAAAAATCATCAAATTCATCCTTCACATTAGATTAGTTTTAAAATTCAAATTGAAATTTTTGTTTTAATAACATGAACAAAAGTTTTCCTAATATTACAAAATGGTGTTTTACATTACACTCATCAGAAAGTCTTATTTTCACATGACACACATAATTTAATTATTAAAATAATGACTGCGATTGTGATTCTTAAGATGTAGTAAAGTAAAAAAAATTGGTTGGCGCTAGAAAATAATTAATTCTAGAAGTGGGCAGTAGATAAAATAAGTTTGAGAATCTCTGATGTAGATGATGTATTAAAAACTAAAGAGTAATACGGAAGGTACTAGGTAGCAGTCATCACACCACTCTCCTCAGCAATCTACGGTATTGATCAGGTAAAAAATAATAAAATCGTTGGGCGTAGCGTAACCTGAGTTAATGTGTTAATACTACGCTCAACGATTTCATTATTTTTTAGCTGATCAATACCGTAGATTGCTGAGGAGAGTGGTGTGATGACTGCTACCTAGGACCTTTCGAATTATTTTTTAGTTTTTAGTACATTATCTACATCAGTATTATCATTTTTTTCAATAAAACCGTTCAACATAAAAAATATTTTACTTACTTTATATCAAATTCAGTTATTCAATAAAATATCTGTTGTCATAGGGATACTAATGACAAGGAATGTCTATGGGAACGGTAAGATAACCTTAACTGACTTGAAATATCTACAAAACCGATAATTTGAAGGGTTAATCGGCGACTTCACCAGATTATGAAAAACTTTTTCTGTCATGAACTTCTTTTGTATTTTCAATCGTTTCAAATAATGGTTGAGAAATACTACCTCCGACAATTTTCAAGGTTAAAGCAAATGAAAGTTTGAAACCAATTACGGAGCTATGCCTTTCAAGTAAAAGAAATATAGAATTATTTCTTCGAAAGGAGTAGGTTATATAACCAGTTTTTGGCACATTTGATGAATTTAATTGTTTTAAAAGTCAAAAATTAATATCTGTTCTGCTCAAATACATTTCTTTGTTAATATGTTGATAATAATGAACACGTTATAAAATTATTGGGCTTTCGCGGACACATTCCGCTTCCACCATCCAAGAGGTGGTAAGGAAGAAATTGCTTGGTAAGAAGGCCCTGAAACGAGACAAAAGATACTGATGTGATATTCTAAAAAGTGTTTTTCAGTGTTAGAAAATATACTAACATGTTAAAATTCAAAATAATTTATACCGACAATTTACAACTGGGTTCTAAACATTTTACTGCTACTAAGTATGAGTGCTACAACTCTGAGTGTCACCCTGATTGTGAAGAAATCACTACTTCCTTGACTATGCCTCACACGATGATATGTCACTTATCGACACTAACAAATACTATAGCAAACTCTGTACCTGCATCCATGGATAATGAATAATGAACGTGACCTGCAAACCCGAAACACGATTACGTAATAACAACATGATCGTTGAGAAGTATGAAATCGAAATTTTTAATATAATGATGTAGACGATGTAACAATTATTAAATTATAATTATTGAGCAAAGTGCAAGGTAAATTATTAATTATTAATGGATTCTAACCATGATATTTTTCGATTTCGTCACGGCTAAATAAAGGACTGTATTCTTTGAAACAGCTTATTTTTGCGCCTTTGAGTCATTAAAAGGTCGATACTTGATGAATATCTGTAACTCATTCAAGTAACATTTTATATGAAGCACATATTAGGTAGAATTCAATCAGTATTAAAACGTTTAATGAAACTATTTTATAACGAAACATGTGTTGTGTTTTTGTAAATTGTATAGTGGAAATCCCACAATAAAAGGTTACTTTCATTAGTTGAATCACTTACCTGTCTGTTAAAAATCTGTTAAAATCTGTTTTCCAGTTAACAAGCTGTCGCCTCCCTACGAACGAAAACTCTCACTCTCAAAAGTCGAAACTTGTGCGAACTAAGAACTAACAAGGTCTAATCTTTTAACGTGTAAATCCTAACACGCGCTCTGAAATGGTTCTTGAAAATACGTCTATTTTTAAGGACAAAACACAAGCACCACAGGAAAATTCTTAAGGTGCTCTAAGAGCGGTGCCCGTGCGAAAGTAATGATTCATTGGATTTGAATCGTCGGAGATCAAATCCATTTGGAAAAATGTTCTCAGTGAGTTTATTCCACATAAACGCAGTGCTCCAAATGAAAGAGTTCTTGAAAATTGAAGTTCGAGGTGTACTGAGTTGAACCTCAGAACGATGAGCAGCCACAGTCCGTCGCGTATTTCTGATATGTACCGCTCTTGGTGGAATCAAATGTGCCAAATCACTTGAACACTTCCCGTGAAAGTATCTAGGAAGAGAGACAAATCTTCAAGTGATGTTCGCGTGTCCAATCAGGCGGATGGCTCTTTTCTGAATGGAATCCACAGCTTCAAGGTATGTTTGGGGGCGGAGTTCCATACATGAGAACAGTACTCCAAAGAAGGTCTGATCTGAGCTTGATAAATCATCAAATGTTACTGAGGTGTGTACAGTTTTCTGGTTCGTAACAGTGTTCCAAGCTTTTGAGAAGCAGCTTTTGCAATTCCAGCGACATGATTGTGCCAAGACATATTGGTGTATATTTTAACCTCCAAGAAACTTTTCGAAGCAGAAATCTGAATTGTCTCACCTGACATTATTATATCCGGTACGAAAAAATTTATCTCTTTGGAGAAAACCGATGCCTGGGTTTTTGTGGCATTGAATTGAACCTGGTTACTTTCACCCCATTTCGAAATCACTTCTAGATCCTCATTAAGATATTCAACCTCCTGCTGCCGGTGAAGATGTGCATCCGAAGCCGATGTCCTGGAATCCAAATGGAATGACGAGACAAGTGTGCTGTCGTCATCAAAGCAATATATTAGATTCCTGGTTTTTTCTAATAAGTCGTTGATATACAATAAAAAGAGGGTTGGAGACAATATGGATCCCTGGGGAACTCCAGAGTTGATGGTAAAAGTATTCGAGAGATATCCATCAAATAACAGAAACACGGCACAGATAACTACAGTGGTTTTGTTGCCCTAGATATAAGATTTATTTTGGGTGTATTTATACTCACAATTCATGAAATTATCAATGGTTTTGTAACATTTGCTCTCGTTTTCTTTTAAATATTTATTTTCATTTTACATTACAAAAATTCGAAAACAAGAAACAAAATATTACTGGAGTTTTTTCCCAACACCAAATCGTTATTTTTACACCTCGACACGTGTTTCGATCACCAAGTGATCATCTTCAAGAGGAAGATAAAACTAATAACTACTCAAAACTAAAGCTACTTATACTAATCAGGTACATCATACAGGTAGGTAATCAGTAATACCACCCATACAAGTGTACCACCCTAAATTAATTTTACAATTGGCCTTTCTATTATTTACAATATGTCCTTATGTATGTTTAAATGGACATCAGTTTTATTTGTAAAAAAATATGATACTTTGAAGTAAATAGAGAGGGAAATTTCGAATTTCCATGAAACGCCTTTTAAGAGCTTTTCTTTTATAATTTTTCAGAGGACAATCTCTTTTTGAAGACCAGTAGTAATCGGCCATCATGTGACAATCCCATCGACCCTGATATTTTTCTTCCATTACTTTTAGATCCTGGTGGAACCGCTCTCCCTGCTCCTCACTATAATTTCCTAAATTATCTGGAAATTTATTCAAATGGTTGCGAAGATAGTGTAACTTGATACTCATATTTGCTCCTAGAATCTGAAAGTTTGTCAGCATATTTTGTACAATTTCTTCATAATTTGGTGCTTTATGGTTACCTAGGAAATTTTTGACTACCAACACAAAACTTTTCCAAGCTTTACTTTCCGGAACAGTCATAACTTTAATAAAATCAGTGTCTTTCATCAATTGCCGTATTTGAGGACCATCAAATATTCCATCTTTCAACTTTTCCATACTAAGTTTTGGAAATTTTCTACAAATATATTTAAAACAATCTCCTTCCTTGTCCAAAGCTTTTACGAATTGCTTCATCATTCCTAACTTAATATGCAATGGTGGAAGTATAATTTTGTCTCTGCTCACCAACGGCTCTCTTATTACATTAGCTTTACCGACAGTTAAAGACTTTCTTTCAGGCCAAACATCTTGTTCCCAATGACGTTGCTTTGCTTTACTGTCCCACATACAAATGAAGCAAGGGTATTTCGTGTATCCACATTGTTGACCAAGTAAAAAATTAACCATTTTTAAATCCACACAAATCGACCATTGATGCTCCGAGTAATTGATTTTTTCTAAAACTAATTTGACATTTTCATATTCTTCTTTGAGTTTTGTAGAATGGGCAATTGGAATTGATGCAAAGTTATTTCCATTATGCAGTTAGACGCATTTTAAACTTCTTTTACAGTTATCAATAAAAAGACGCCACTCAGTAGGTTTGTATTCTTTCAAACCCATGTCCAGAAGCAGCTTCGCAATATTATTACAGTATACCAATCCTTCATTTTCATAAAAAAATTGTAATAGCTCACTTTCTCGCGTTCTGTACGTTGTGATTGTAACTGTCGGTGCCAATAATTTTTTTTCTTTCAATCTTGAAGCTAACAATTCTGATCCTTGTTTTGATAAATTTAGATCACGTATTAAATCACTGAGTTCATTTTGAGAAAACAACTTTGGCGTAGATGTTTCACCCTTCCATTCACTTCCACTAGTATTCTGATTCGATTTCTGTGAATTTGGCAACATCATTGTTTCTGAGGGCATGCGAATCAGTTTTGAAACATAAATAGGCTGAGGGAGATTTTCACTGTGTAAAACAGGACATTTTGTAGACTGTAAGTCTGGATATCTCCACGTTTGATTTCGCAAAAGTAACAATCATCGAAATGATTCTTAGGCTCCATCCAGATCATAGGAATACCAAAGTCTAATCCAGAACGTTCTCCTTTTTTCCACAACCGCAAAGACTCAACACAAGACTTACAAACTTTATTAGGAACCCATTATTTATTTAATTTGTCCATTTTAAAACCGAAATATTCAGCATAAATTTCCTTAACAAAGTCTGTGATATTTCTTTTTTGTTTTTTTGATATATAAATACCACAAATATAACAGAATAAATCACTACTATATTTGCACTTCCTTCGTGACAAACTCATGTTTAAAAAGACAAGATAAATAAATATATTAGAACGGACACTCAACAATTGAAACAAAATATTAACATATAACAACTTATCCAGATTTCCGTGTTAGTACTTCAATATTATCAAATAACTGAGTTCTCAGCTGTTTTGCAGAGCAAGGAGCCCGAGAAGTGGGGATCACGTGATGCTTGTACGCGCAAAGAAGTTGCGCAGAAGCCTAATCATGACTGAGAAAATAATTTTTTTTTTACTAACAAGCCGATTATTATTAAAAATACAAGATACGTAAAAATCATAAAAAATAGAGCACATTCAGTACTTTCATAAATATATTCGTGATTTAGGCACTCGAAAACATAAAAATTTGCAAAAATATCCAGGGCAACACAAAAAAAATTTTGTAGAGCTGTGTAATATGTAATCTCAAATCTGACCCAGAAATGAATCTTTAAAAATTTTTGACTTGTTTTATTCGTTTTCAAAATATTTGCTTTTGAAATTGATGCATTTTGATATGCTTTCACTTTGAAGTCGATATTGATTCGAAAATCGCTCTCGATGCATTTTTTGAAACACATAAGGAAAAAAAATCTTTAGGCAAGAAAATATGGGTGATGAGTTACCAGTTCGATGACTCTCTCCTTCGAATAATTCAAAATATCTTGTCAATGTTTCCTATCAATTAACCTTTACACGTTGAAAAGACTCGATAACATCTGATATGATATCATAAAAAGGTACACATCAAACTTTTCATTATAAATATATTTTATTATTATAAATATCAATAAAAGCCTCCATACTAATAATAAATTGGTTCGAAAGGTAACACCTAGATCTTTAGCCTGATATACTCTCTTGATTTTCAAACCCTCAATAACATAGTCATTAAGAATGAAAGTTTGTCTTTGGGTATAAGTTATAATGTCCAGTATTAATTTTCATTTTATTCTTATAGAACCATCTTTCAACCCTGTTCGAGTCACTGAGTGTTTATACAGTTAATTCAAGTTAATGCAGTTTATTGTATTCATTTGTATACCGTGTTAGGAATCACACGTTGAAAGGTAAGACCTCGTTAGTCCTTAGCTCGCACAAGTTTCTCAACTTCTAAGAGTTGTCGTTCGTTTGGGGGCGACAGCTGATTAACGGAAAAACAGACAGAAAACAGATTTTAAAAATGTCCTTATAGGACGCAACTGCAGTAACGTTAGTTACAAATTCAATTAGTATAAAATAAATAAAAAAATTTCGTTAAACGATTTTATTGAAAACAAAGGTAATAATGATGTAGATAATGTACTGAAAACTAAAAAATAATTCGGAAGATCTTAGGTAGCAGTCAGTCATCACATCTTAGCAATCTCCAATATTGATCAGGGAAAAAATAATAAAATCGTTGATCGTAGCGTAACCTGAGTAAATATGTTAATACTACACTCAACGACTTATTTTATCTGATTAATACCGTAGATTGCTGTGGAGAGTGGTGTGACGACTGCTACCTATGCCTTCTGAATTATTTTTTAGTCTTCATCATTATTTTTTTTTCAATGAAACCGTTTGAAATATTTTTTTACTTATTTCATTTTCAAGTTTTCCGTTTCTAATTTTGCTACTCAATTCTTCTAATTCTGTTCAGTTGATTTAGTGCCTCAGTATTACAAGGTGATATGTGATCCGCCACTTTGTAGCTGCGGCCATCTTGAATTTGCATCTTTTTCAGAGTGTACTAGTATTCTTCTAGTCAAGTCATGTCATTCGATCCCCATATTGAGGTAAGGTAAGGTTATGTCAAAAGTGAGTGGGCCTATTCGACCCTCTACCGCAACCCGCAAGGGTTTATTGTGGCTCATACATATTCAAACTCGACCGAATAAACCCAGCTTCTTGACGAAGCCGATTATTTCCTAACAAGAGGACACACGCTGTCTTCCGACGGTCCGAGTCTCAGCATATGATGATTCAGACGACAGTGACCTGTAAAGAGGCGTGTTAGACATCGTAGTTCATCCCTACTGTAGTCGAACAACTGTTTGGTTACATACTTTGAAGGGTTAATGAATGCCTTGGAGTGAGCCAATCCTTGAAGATTTTGCCAGAAGTCTTTAAATCTTCTTGCCATCCAGGCGTTCAATGTTTGTTTGGTGAAATCTAAAGCAATACCAATGACAGGTTTTGGTCCGATAAAGCTACTTGCAGCACCCCCCTTTGCAAGAAAGTCAGCAGCCTTATTGCCTTCCAGGTCAGTGTGGCCAGGAATCCAGACCAGAGACAATTTGTTGAGTCTTCCTATTGAGGAAAGTTGTTTCTGGCAATTTGCTACCAACATAGACGTTGCTCGGTAAGAGCCAATAGCTTCCAACGCCGCTTGACTGTCCAAGAAAACTTTTATTGACCTGTATGTGTATATATATATATGTATGTGTATGTGTATATCTCAATAGCATAGATTTCCGCTCGAAATACAGTCGCATAGACAGGTTGATATATCTGTACTGGGTCTGCAACTGAAAACACCTGCACCAGAGCCTGAAGGTGTTTTTGATCTATATGTGAACCAACAACTATCTGCTCTTAATATTTCCTCCTTCCGGAGGATCCAATCCTCTCTACTCGGGAAACGGCAGATCATAGTTGACAGCTGTAGGCATAATGTCAGAGTTCATTGTCAGAATGCTGTGCTGACTTCCAGTGTCAGCCAGCAATCTAGTGTACTCTGCATTAGATTGCTTTGTGCAATTGGCGATGTGCACAAGTCTCTATACAATCCATTTAGCTTCTCTCTCCAGAAAAATGTGGAGAGGAGGTGGATCTAGAAGGATCTGTATGGCCGCTGATGGTGTGGTAATGATAGCACCACAGATAGCTAGGCAAGCCTGTCTCTGTAAGCCAGATAACTTTGCCTGAGTCGTTTTTTGTAAAGCTTTACGGCTACCAGGCAATTGCTCTATAAGTGATCATTGGTCTGACAATCATCACACATATCCAGTAGATTTATTTGGGATCTAAATCCCAGGTTTTACCCACAAATCCTTCGACAAGCCCATAGGAAAAGTCTGGATTTGTGTAAAACTTTTTTCAAATAAGCATTCCAGGTGAGTTTTTCATCAAGGACAATACTAAAATATTTCACCTCTCTTCCAAATGGAATGACCTCATCATTGAGGGAAAGTGGCGTTAAATCGTCCAATTTTCTCCTCCTGGAGACATCTGCTCTAGCACAACTGTCAACCACGTCCACCGTACCTTGGAGGATATTTCATGCTACTCTTCCCGAAATTGACTTTGCCAAGATAATAAGGTCATCTGTATGAGCTCGCAGATCTACTTCTCTTCTACTAACGAGGGCATCAAGCAGACTATCTATCAGAAGCGACCACAGAAGGAGAGATAGTACTCCACCTTGAGGGCAGCCCCTGGTGACCCTAAACCTAATGGTCTCGTCTTGAAAAGTCGTAGTTGCAGTTCTATTTATCAGCATGGCAAATAGCCATACAGTTATTCATTACATTTTCCAGCCAGGGCTGATCCTATAGGTTTAGGTAGTGCGGTAGTGCATGTTAAAATAATAAGCTGAAATAATAATTTCTGAATCATTATATTGTCTTTATCTACTGAGTGTAGTTCTAACATATGTTTCCTAGTTTAGTTTTGTGTTGAACAGTTGGCAAAAATGTATGGTTGGTAAAATTAGTTGAATGACAGAAAATAAAAAAGTAGTAATTTGATGGTTGCTTCGCAGTTTTATTTTATTTTATCCAAAAACAGTAAAAATAGAATAGAAGCAAAATAGTAAAATCTATCAGGTTATGGGCCCAGATGCTCCAAAAGTAAATCGTGGAAGCGATCTGAAAAACTAAAACGTAAAAAACGACAAAAAGTAAGAACTATAATATCGAAAAATGGCCGCCAACAACACGACAATGGAAGAGTTGTCATCGATTGAAAAACTGAGTGATGGTGAATCATTTCAATTATGGAAATTCCAAACTACAGTAATCTTCAAGTCACAAGACATTTGGGAAATAGTTAATGGAGAATTATTGGCAGAAAATATTACCGATGCAAAAAAAAAAGCTGATTGGATGAAAAAGGACGCCAAAGGTCAAAGAGTAATAATCACAACAGTCGAGAAAAAATATTAATGCATATATTAAACTGCAAAACATCATATGAAATGTATCAAAAACTACACAGTATCTATAAAAAGGACTCAGAGGATCAAAAATGCACCCTTCTACGAGAATTCTTCAACTTCTCCTATACAAAGGGTTCAGACATTTCACTTCATATAAGCAAAATTGAAAACTTGGCATACCGACTAAAGAATTTGAAACAAAACATTGACGATGAAATGGTAATGTCTAAAATTTTATCAATGCTACCAGAACGTTTGAAATATTTCAACACTGCTTGGGACTCTTCTCCGAGCTCAGATAGAACACTCACAAAACTAACATCAAGACTGATTGCCGAAGAAGCCAGAAGTAAAAATAACGAAGAAGAAGGGGCAGTTGCGTTCAAAACCTATGAAGAAAAGAAAGGAGGATATAAATCACACAATTCCAGAACAAGAACCACAGAAGAGGTGAAATGTAATAATTTTGGGCACTTTGCAAAATCGTGCACGAAAAATACTGAAAATCAGCGGAGGAACTGTTCCATCTGTAAAAAAACCAATCATCTTGAAGAAGATTGTTTTTTTCGAAAAAGGAAAGACGACAGAAAAGTTGCATTTTTGACAGAAGGCGAAATAAAAACAAAAGAAGCATTGAAAAATTTTGTGGTAGATTCAGGGTCGTCAAGTAACATGTGTAATGATATAAAAATATTCAATGATTTGGAAGAAACTACATCCAAAATATTAGTTGCTAAAAAAGGTGAAGATATGAAAAGTTTTGGTATTGGCTCCATTGAAGGAAATGACTGTGTTTTAAATGATGTTCTTTACATCCCAGAACTAAGTAAAAACCTTATTTCAGTCAACGCAATCACTGAAAAGGAAGGAAAAGTAATATTCGAAAAGGAAAAAGTAACCATAATAAAAAACAACAACAAAATTCTTGAAGGACAGAAAAAAGAAAATGGACGTTACGTAGTGAATTTGGACAATAATTCAGAAAGTTTATTTACTGAGAAAGAAGAAAATGCGGAACTATGGCACCGAAAATTGGGTCATTTAAGTATTAATAATATTAAAAAACTCTTGGATCTTTCTACAGGGATAAATATTAGTAAAGCAGACTGTGAAAAAATGGGCAAACCATGTAAAACATTTTTGGAAGCAAAACAAACACGACTTCCATTCAACAAAATCAGATCAAGAGCTATGAGACCACTTGAAATAATCCATACGGATTTGTGTGGACCTATTGATCCTGTTACTTGGGATAATGAAAGGTACATTTTAACCTTCTTAGATGACTTTACCCACTTCACTATGGTTTACTTATTGAAAAATAAGTGTGAAGTTTCAGATTATCTGAAACAAAATGTACTTGAAGTAGAAGCATACCATAATCTTAAAGTATCAAAAATAAGAAATGTAAGGGAATCATCATGGACACCACAATACCCCACTCTCCTCAGCTCAATGGAAAAGCAGAGAGATTAAATAGAACAATTATGGAAAAGGCGAGAGCGTTAATCTTTGACTCTGGCCTTGATAAAGGTTTTTGGGGCGAAGCTATAAGATTTGCTGTTTATCTGCTGAATAGATGTCCAAGTGAAACGGTAAATGTAACACCAGCTGAAAAATGGACTAATAAAGTACCAAATTTGTCAGATCTGCACTTATTTGGGTGTAAAGCACATGCAAAGGTTCTTGGTTATTTAAAGAAACTGGACGCAAGGAGTAAACAGTATATTTTCATTGGATATTCCCCAACAGGATACCGTTTGTGGGACAATGAAAAAGATAAAATGATTATACATAGAGATGTTATTTTTGAAGACAAGATTGATAGCAACTTACTGGATAAAAAGGATGTATCGAAAATAAATATAGAATGGGTAGATGATGAATGTAAGAAACTGACAGATCCAGAAATACCAGTAAATGAGAATAACGATTTGGAATTAGAAAACGAATCGGACCCAGAAAATAGAGAAGAAACAAAGACTGAAGAAGAATTTTATGAAAGCAATGAAATGTTAAGATTCAGAGAAGGCCAAACAACAGTCGGAGGAAGAGATGTAAGAGTACCAAAAAAATACGATGATTATGTACTTTTAACTTATGAAGAAGCAATAAATAGTGAAGAAAAAGACAAATGGTTAAAAGCAATAGAAGACGAAAAAGAATCACTAAAGAAAAACAACACATGGGTGTTCGTGAATGAACATGAAGTGAAAGATAAGAAGATTTTGTCGAGTAAATGGGTTTTTAAAGTATAAGAAAACGGAAGATACAAAGCGAGACTTGTTGTACGAGGCTGTGAGCAAAAATATGGTCTGGATTACAAAGAAACATTCAGTCCCGTGGTAAATATGAGCTCTTTGAGAATTTTATTTGCATTAGCAGCTCACAACAACTATATTATCAAAAAATTTGATGTAAAAATTGCATTTCTCTATGGAGAATTGTCTGAAGAGATCTATATGAAGATACCAGAAAGCTATTCCGAAGAAAACAAGGTATGCAAACTCAAATAATCCCTTTATGGCCTAAAACAGGCCCCGTTAAAGTGGAATAAAACTTTTACCAATTTTTTGAGACTAAACGGACTTCGCATTCTCAAAAGTGAGAACTGCATATTTTTAAATGATACCGGTTCACTTATGCTTGCCATATACGTGGACGATGGAATATTGATAGGACAGAATGAAGAAGAAATGAATGATCTCTTGAAAAACTTAGACAAAAAATTCGAAACTGTTTCAGAAGATAATCCGAAATTCTTTCTTGGTCTAGAAATTGAAAAGAAAGCAGATTCAATAATCATAAGTCAAGAAAATTATGTAAATAATGTTTTGAAATCATTTGATATGGAAAATGCGAAACCGGCTAAAACACCTCTAGCGACTGATACAAAAGACGAAAGTGTGTTTAACACAAACTTTCCCTACCGAAACTTAATAGGAAGTTTGCTTTACCTTTCAAACAAAACTAGCCCTGACATCTCATATGCTGTGGGATATGGAAGTAGAAGAATGGAAAATCCAACAAATAAAGATATATCCAATATGAAGAGAGTGCTCCGATACCTGAAAGGAACAAAAAATCTAGGTATTGCATATTGCGCAACATATGGAATAAATGAAATAACTGCTTACAGTGACAGTGACTTTGCGGGTGACACTGAAACACGAAAAAGCACCTCAGGCTATGTAATCATGTTTTGTGGTGGCCCTATTTCTTGGTGTTCAAGAAAACAGCCAATAGTATCACTATCCAGTACTGAAGCAGAATACATTGCTGCTGCAGAGTGTATCAAGGAACTGGTATATTTGAAACATTTAATTGAAGAACTCACAAAGGTTGAAGTGAGAATAAAATTGAACGTGGATAATCAAAGTGCTATAAAAATAATTGAAAATAATCAGTGTAATAAACGTTCTAAGCACATAGACGTTAGGTTCCATTTCATAAATGAGAAAATCAAAGAAGGTTTAATAAGTATTTTGTATTGTCCAACTGACATGCAAACTGCTGATATATTCACAAAACCTTTGGATGTAAACAAATTTCAAAGATTCAGGAATACATTGATGTTTGGTATTCCGGAATAACTTTATGTATTTGTCATTTTGTTGAATTACTTTTATATTGTTAATTTGACCCAATGATTCAGTAATTATTAAGAGAAGGTGATAAAATAATAAGCTGAAATAATAATTTCTGAATCATTATATTGTCTTTATCTACTAAGTGTAGTTCGAACATATGTTTCCTAGTTTAGTTTTGTGTTGAACAGTTGGCAAAAATGTATGGTTGGTAAAGTTAGTTGAATGACAGAAAATAAAAAAGTAGTAATTTGATGGTTGCTTCGCAGTATTATTTTATTTTATCCAAAAACAGTAAAAATAGAATAGAAGCAAAATAGTAAAATCTATCAGTGCATTATCAAATGCTCCTTCAATATCGAGAACTACAGAAACCGCGATCTTCTTGTTGTCAAGGGATTGGGAAATTTTCTCTAGCTTTTATCTCTCTAGTTGGCTTTTATTGCTAAATCTGTCGATTTGACGGTTTGATATGCATATGGAGGTTATTCAACCCATATTGAGGTAGTTGTGAAACAATATGTAATCCGTCATTTCGAATCTGCGGCTATTTCGGATTTACAATGATACATAATTCATTAAATTGTATTGTCATCAAAATTAAATGTGTGTACCAAATTTCAGATGAATCTGTCAACAGGAAGAGGGTTAAACTTCAATTACTAAATTTGACCCAAACAAACAAACAGGGCAAGCTAAATAAAACCGTTTTAAAACATAAAGTTTTATTTCTCATTTTTCATGATGATCCACCCACCAAGTAGTAACGGCTACATCCATCAATTTATTGTTAATGCAGTCTTCACTAATGTCAATATCTTCAAAAATATTAAAGTCATCGTCAAATAACAAAACCGAAGATGCTAGATTATTGATGAAAAGAGTGAAGAGCAAAAGGCTCAAAATACTGTCCTGGGGCTCACCTGACGTTGTGACGAACTGATTAGATTTAAAGTTCCCAACTTCAACTGACTGTAGTAATAGTTCGAAATAAGATTAAAAAAAAAATGAGCTTGTTTCAAAAGGCTTACATTTTTAGGAGAAGATAAAAGAATGTTATGGTTTAATTTGTCAAATGCCTTTTCACAATCAGCGTATGCGACATCTAGTTGCTTTTAATTCGCTATTGCTTTGGATGCAAACTCAAAAATGACCATTTTTCATGCAAAAACCATGTTGAAAAGTACTGAACTCAAAAACAACGTTTTATATATGTCGTTTCATAATAAAATCTTGAATAATTTGGCTGAGTAGTTTATGTTTACCACTCATATTATTTCACACCGTTAGGTCTACCACCCTTTCAAAAAATAGGTGTTAGGTACACTTTTATTTTGAAATCATTAGGGAAAATATTGTTTTCAAGGGCTACATTAAAAATATGTACTAGTGGTTCAATGAAAAACTAGGAACATACCTTAAAGATGTGACAGTGGAGAAATTGAATAGCTCCTATTCTACGATTTGAGATCAGTTGACCCTTTATAGAGAAACATAAAGTGTTTTGCAAATTTTATATTATTATTATTATGACAGTTCCAAAAGTTAGTCTCATAAGAAAGAAGGTCGCTCGTTGATCTCTGAAAACCATATAGATAATCGCTTAAGGTGTTGAATCATTCCAAATATTCTAATTTGATTTACAGCTTTCTCCATGTTTTTTGATATCGCTATAGAAACGTACCTGGTACTCGTATATAGTTATTTTCCCTAGTTTTTTGGGTATTTGCTGAACTCGATACTTGGTTGTTCTCAACAGTAAAATGCCACGCGAGGATGAATTTCTTTGCTAATTTAGATTTGTTTTGAAATTTTTAATCTATTCTTGTATCCATTTGTTATCTGATTTGTTTTGAAATTTTTAATCTATTCTTGTATCCATTTGTTATCTGATTTGTTAGTTTTCACGTCATTCAAAAATGTAAACTGGTATGATAAAAATTATCAGTAAAAAATTCACTTGTAACTTTCAAGTGAAAAGTTCTAATGATTACTAATTTGCCTGCGAATATCTGGCTGACCTTGCATGTGTCTCTAATGAATAATTAACGTCCTTCTTATATCACTTTACACGGTGGATTATAATGAATAGGTATCTATAAAGTTTACAGTCGAACTGGTATTGAGTAACTTCGACTGAGGAAGCTACTTTGTAGCGAAACACGTCTTTAATAAAGTTATTAGTGTGAACATTGTTTTATTATCATGAATAGTGTTATTAATTTTCACTAAATAACGGGTTTTGGTGTATCAAGGATGTTTTTCTTATATAGCCCCTTCTTATCTGAATGAAATGTTACCCCTTTTAAATCATAATATTCATCAATTTAAGAACGAAATAAAATCACAGATAAAATCACAGGGCTAATTTAAAAAAATTTAAATTCAATGTATGATAGTGCAATGAAACTGCCAAATTGACCAATATAATGTTAAGAATATTAAGAGTTATTAGTAACTATATGATCTATAATTTTTTTCTCTTCTCTACCATTGTATGATATTATTTTCTTACACTCACTATATACTTTTTGGGAGGGGTGAAAGATAGCCCTTGGCTAACTCTTTTCCTTTCATGTATAAATGTATTGTTTATGCATAATAAACGATTTTTTTTTCACCGTAGTGTGCGCTGGTCAGGCCCTATCCCCCGAAGCCCCGATACATTCGGGAGGGCGCGCCAGCATAATCAACCAATGACCACTCCCCACACCGTGGGGTAAGTGATCATTGGGTCCGAGAATCATGTGCCCTGAGCAAACGCAGTGAGCCAAGAATGACAGCCTTCTGCATCTGTGCGGCTAAGATTTCTGCCTTAGTGCGGCAAGCCGGTATGATTTTGAGATTCGAGAGTAGAGAGGGCAACAACCATCTTGACAGAGTGATCTGGATAGAGTCTGCGGAGTTCGAAGAGAAAATCTCGATATTTTATCCGTTTTTCCTCCTCTTTTCTAACAATATTTGTCTCGCCAGGAGCTGAAAACTCCACGACAAATATCGTTTTGCTCTGGTGGTCGAATAGGACTACATCAGGCTTATCAGCTTGTATGAGCCTGAGGGTGGGGAACGGGTAGTTCCAATAAATTCGGCACTTCACGTTCCCCACAACAGATTCAATATCCCCCGGAGCGTAGGGCAACACCGGTGTCTTGTCAATACCGTAAGAGTGCCATAGATGGTAATATACCACTCTTAGGGCCACGTTATGTCGATGGATATAGGCCGAGATCACATCTGCTGGACATGCTGATAGCAAAAGTGCATTAGGGTCTCGGGCGCCTCGCAGCAGGCCCTGCACCTTGTGTCAGGAACCTCTATACCATCACGCGACTGCGGTAGACTAAGGTGTTGAAGACACCATCCTGGCAAGCCATAATGAACCCCTCAGTTTCCGACTTGAGCCCACTCGACCTGAGAAAAGCGAACGTCAGGCGCTTTGATAAGCCAAGGTCTCCAATGTTATTGAAGAAGACCCCATGCATTGGCTTATCCTTGTGTTTTCGCAGAAGTAAGGTGATCTCTGCGGCTTTTATCTGAGCTTTTTGTAGAACGGGTTCCAACTCGGTGACAGAGTTGTGGTCACCTCGTTCAGTGTCGAAAACTATATCGAGTACATCAGCTGCTCGGGCAGCTGCCCTAAAGAGAAATGCTCCAATTTCTGCTCTCTTATGGTCACGGACCATGCAGAGTAGGGGATCCGAACTCCTGACGACTTTACAGGCTGCATCCAGTACCATTCTGTCATGTAGACACTTTTTGCCCATTATTCGTAATCAATTCTTGGTTTAACATCGGTTGAAGTCTTTTTTTTTAAGAACAAAACACTAACACTACGGGAAAATCCTTAAGACACTCTCAGAGCGGTGCCTATGCGAAAGTAGCAATTGACATTGGATTTGAATCGCTGGAGATTAAATCCATTTGGAAAAACGTTCTCCGGAAGTTTATTTCACATAAACGCAGGCTCCAGGTGAAGAAGTTCTTTAACAGTGAAGTTCGAGGTGTACTGAGTTGAACCTCAAAACGATGAGGAGCCACATTCCGACGCGTATTTCTGATATGTACCGCTCTTGGTGGAATCAAATGTGCTAATTCACTTGAACACTTCCCGTGAAAGTATCTATAGAGGAGAGACAAATCTCCAACCTTCCTTCGATATTCCAGGCTATCAAGGTTGCACGTGATGTTCGCTTCTCCAATCAGGCGGATGGCTCTTTTCTGAATGGAATCCAGCAACTTCAGGGTATGCTTTGGGGGCAGAGCTCCATACATGTAAACAATACTTTAAAGAAGGTCTGATCTGAGCTTTATAAAGCATCAAAAGTTGCTGGGGTGTATTTCAAGCTTTTGAGAAGCACCCTTTGCAATTCCAGCGACATGATTGTGCCAAGACATATTGGTGTACATTTTAACCCCCAACAAACTTTTCGAAGCAGAAAGCGGTATTGTCTGACCTGCGTCATTATATCCTGTTCGGAGACATTTATCTTCTTGGAGAAAACCGATGCCTGGGTTTTTGTGGCATTGAATTGAACTTGGTTCCTTCCACCCCAAATTCGAAATCACTTCTAGATTCTCAAGACAAGTGTGCTGTCGTCAGCAAAGCAATATATTGGATTCTTGGTTTGGTGAAAGTATTCGAGAGATATTCGTCTACGGCCACTTGCAGGGAACGTTCTTTCAAGAAGCTGAAGAGCCATACACAAAAATGATCCGACAAGCCATAGCATCGAAGTTTGGCCAGCAAACCCTCATGCCACACACGGTCAAAGGTCTTAGAAATATCAACAACAGCTCTTGATTCTCCATGTTTCTCGATTACGTTATTCCAGATATGGGTAACATTCAATAGAAGATCGCCTGTTGATCTTTGTTTTCGCTCAAGATGTTGAAACCTTCCAAATATTTCAAGATATGGTGGTTTATGACTTTCTCCATGATTTCACTGATAGCAAAGTGACTGGCTTTAGTTATTTGGAAGATTTTTTTTGCCGTTTTTAGGAATAGTCAGAACGCGAAAAATCTTCCAACAAGAAGGAAAACCCCCTTATTTGTAAGACAGGTTGAAAAGTCTGCGTATAATACTGGTACGATGAGGGGCACTTCATCAGGGACAGACGCCTTGATGATATTGAGCTGTTTCAAAATTCGCCTGACTAGACGCTGTCGAAAAGTAATTTCCGCCATTGGGGATTCTAAAGTGGAAATAGTGGATGGTGCCTTTCCCATAAAATCGACTGTGGAGTGGGACGCAAATTGTTCAGCTAGTAGATTTGCTTTTTCTATGGCTGTTGTAACAACTGAACCATCCGCTTGTGTTAGTGGTGATATTGTGGATTTTGTAGAGCTCTGTTTACCAGCTTCAGCTACCAACCAGAAGGATCTAGACCCGTTGAAGTCTAATAGCAAATATCGCATTGTCTCCTTTATATGAGATTGAAAAAACCTTCCAGATATTATTTCGAGCCGGATTTGGAAATACTTGAAAAAATTGTCTGCAAAACAATTTTTTCACGTGAATCGTCGGGTCCAGGAGAGTTGTCCTGTCCTGAAGCCGGCGCTGTATCCAAATTTAAGCGTCATAATCCCCACAACTCCTCTTAAATGAATTTTTTCAAAACATTTTTTTTAATGATGTATATATGTACGTGTAAGTATACGTCGACAATGAACATTTCATATCACACAAATGAGTTTTGTCATAATATGAATGAAATGAATAAAAAATGATTATTAATTACAGGTGATGAAGTTTAATTAGAATTTTTCGAGAATGTTGAAAACTATTTTTTCCGCTTCAAATAAATGTTGTGTTGAATTTGGGGTATGATTATATCTTTCGCCCTGAGCTACCGAATCACTTGTTGGGGAGGAACCTGCCATACGCACCTTCGCCCTTTTGAGGGGCTAAAAAACAGGTTCCTGAAATTAATATTGTCCAAACCGCCTTATTGTTCAACTGAGATTCTGTCCTACGAAGCACATTTTTTTTTTATATTCGCCATCTCTTTCCTTATTATATTATCATCTATTACCATAAGAAAGAACATAAATTACGCTCTGCCGACTCACCCGCAGTAAAAATGATCATGTTATTTCCCAGGCACAAAAATTAATTTTCCAACACTCATATACTTAATTGACTCCGAAACTGAATAATAATATTCCGGAGTAGATTCAAACTATTCGAATGATTCACTTGTAAAAAAAATAAGACTATTCATCTTTTCTCAATCTAGGAAAGTAGTTTCCGATTTTGTTGACAGAAAAATAATTGAATTAAAATTCATGTACATTTCAATAAGGAAAACACAAACTACATCGTTTTATTTATATTATATATTTTACTGTGTTCCAATTATTGTGTCATATTCTTTTACTATTATATAGGTATGTATTAATCTTTTCATTTATTCAAAAGTTTCACTTTCATTTCCATTGTATTTTACGTTGTGTAACTGAAATTGCCACTAAGCAGCGCCGGATTTAGACTTCGGCGCGGCGGCCCATATGCAGAGCATGTGGTGGAGGCCCTCAAATCGTTTGTGGTTAACTGTTGAAAATTTCTATTGAGGTCAAGTTAAAGAAGGGAGCAGCTGAATAAATTGGCTAACATAAAATTCATTCAAAATTAAACTAGAGGTACCTACAAGCTAAATTATTTTTCGTCTGATTTTCACATTAATAAACTTATAGATAATATCGTCGAAGTCTGTTTCCCTCAAAACATCACTCTCTAAACTGAGGAGAGCCAAAAGATTCAATCTGTCCTCGGTCATGGAACTTCGGAGTTTATTTTTTATGAGTTTCAGTTTCGAAAAGGATCTTCCAGCCGTACAATTTGTCACCATTAGTGTGAGATAAATTCTCAGAATTACCTCAACGTTGAGAAAGCACTCTTTAACATTGTTTTAGACAACAATTCATACATCTATCTCTCACAGCTAATCTCTCCTCTTCTCTTTTGTTCGAATTCTTCATAGTGAACTATAAATAGTTTGAAATGTATAAATTCGTTACCAAGATTATCATCTACTTCGTCGCAGTTGGTTTTCACCAAGTTTTGGCTGACAGACAAAATTTCTTGATCAGAAATAATTGTTGAATTTTTCAAAAATCCGAATCGTGCATTTAGAAGTGAGTACGCGTCCATTCTCTTCTGAAGAGCGGTCACGAGCTGGTCGACAACTGGGAGGTAGTTTTGAGTTCTAAACTTGTCCGAGGGTGACAACTGAACTTCCGAAGCTTGCGGGCAATCTGAAGTGGATAACCGGACGTTTCTTTTTGTTTTTCTCCTTTTTTCTTTTTCGTAGTTTCGGCAATCAACTAGCTCGAAAGCTTTTACTTTATAGTCATTAAAACTGTCTCTTTTATTTTCAATGGTTGATTTCAATGAAGTAAGCAGTGCTGCCTAGCGGCTTGGGTGCCAATCTAGGATTTTGTAGGCTTCCGCTAACTTTGCCATTTAGCTGTGTCTTCTTCGTCCTCAATAATTTTTTCGAGGGCATTTATAAAACTATTATAGCATCGCAAAAGTGCTTTAGTGGCTTCAACTTGACATGACCAGCGAGTTGTCGTTCTATTTGGCACAAGAAAAGGTTAGTCGGTTTTTGCTTCTCTTAAACAGCAACTAACTTTATTGTTCATGTTAGTTGAAGCAGTAAAATATACATAGAGCTCTTCTAAAAAATCAAAGAAACTTATTGCTCTGAGACAACAACTGGCTGCCGATTGTATGACAAGATTAAGTGAATGCCAACATACGGCACCCAAGCTGCTAGGCTATTTTTTTCTTGTATTAATGCTTGTAGGCCATTATATATGCCACTCATTGTAGAAGCATTGTCGTACGACTGTCCACGAATGTTCTTCAGATCCAGCTCGTTTTGTTCTAGAAAATTAATCAAGCCCTCATACATATCCTTTGCCTTATGTCCCTGGTTAGGCATAAACATAAGAAAACGCTCAACACTGGTACGTGGCACGAATATAACGACTCACATGTGTCACCAATTTCACTAAAATTTCTCTTGCGAGTGGACAGGTATTTGTCCTCTTGTATGAACACGGGAAACAAATTCAGACTTTCAATCTGCATTAATTCATGATTTGAATTCGTAACTTGAAATATCTATTTCAACATGTATTTCACATGAATTTATTCAGAAAATTCAATTCATTTCAAACATATGTCAAAAGCAGTTCAGTTTTTCATATGCATGTGATGTACATTATATTCAGAAGAACTAGTTTATGGTATACGTTTTTTAGTCATGTTGTTGTTCTCGTGGAATACACGAATAATAAAAATTGAATATTGGAGCTATAATTTTAATGTCTATCTTCAAAAATAATTATTTGAACTATTTATAAACAACGGTGATTTTATACAGTAATAAACAAATACTCTTTAATATAAAAGGTGAAACTGGAACCTATGGCGTAGAATTAATCCAAAACAAGCTGGGAAAAGTGCTCATTTTGGACCCTTCAATATATAGTCTAGTTCACATGTACTTTTTTTTGTAACATTTTTCAGTCCTGTCCAAAAATTACGACCAAGGTGTCATTCGATTCGTATTTTTGCCTAGAAAGTTTAAGGAAAGGTCCGAAAACGCGCCGATAAAAATTACAAAAGTTATAAACAATCAAGTGAAAAAGTGTGGGGCTTTAGTTTTTTCTTAATATCTCGGAAAATTCTCAAAATTTTGGAAATTTGAAGAAAGATTTGAAAAGATCAATGAATTTGCGTAAAAAAAATCCCGACTCCCGAAACTGTATCTCGATTATTTATAATTTTTACAGAGCCCAGAAAATAAAGCCAAAAGCGGGTAGTCTGGCTTCCGCGCGCCTTTCGTCACTCTGACATAAAAACAAAAAAAAATATTTAAACATATTAAATGTGAATATTAAGGAATGAAAAAATTCATGTGATGTTGGGATACATCAATAAACAATAATCCGCAGTCAAAAAATTTTTATCCCAATTTTAACGTTAATCATAAATTTGTTGATAAATAACTTTTTCTGAATTGAAAGTTAATATAAAAATCCCTATAATCATTAACCTAAAACCCTGGCATTTTTTTCCTTTGGTGAAGTTATCCTCAACAGGCAAAAAAATAGATTACCGTTGCCAAAATAAAAAAATTATTATTTTATATTTTTTTATTGACAATTGAAAATTATAATTTTATAAAAAATACATTACAATTTTTTTTTTTCAAATTTTTTATTGTTTCAATGTCTCATGGCTAAAAACTGATTAATATTTTTTTTTATTTTTTACAGCTATTGTTAATAAATTTATTATAAACAAATACATTGTTCATAAGCAATTCGAATTTTTTTTTTTGCATTATGTTAATGGAAAAAAATCATGATTTTCAGAAAAAACATTGTTTTTTAAAAAAATTTCTTTGTTGCTAAAAAATGCGTTTGTTAATTAACAATCGTTTTTTGCAACTAAATATTAAAATTAAGGAACCGTTTTTTTTAAATCATAAATTCTATTATCCTTTAAGTTTTTGGCTCTATTTTAAGGGCTCTGTAAAAATTATAAATAATCGAGATACAGTTTCGGAAGTCCGGACTTTTTTTACGCAAATTCATTGATCTTTTCAAATCTTTTTTCAAATTTCCAAAATTTTTCAAATTTTCCGAGATATTAAGAAAAAACTAAAGCCCCATTTTTTTTCCACTTAATTGCTTATAACTTTTGTAATTGTTATCGGCGCCTTTTCGGACCTTTCCTTAAACTTTCTAGACAAAAATACGAATCGAATGACACCTTGGTCGTAATTTTTGAACAGGGCTGAAAAATCTCACCAAAAAGAGCTAAATCGAGTACATGTGAGCCAGACTAATGAGTATCTGACTGAGTATACCAATATTAGATTTTATATTATATTATATTATATTTTATTCATCTTCATTTTCAGTGAAAACAATGCCCCGCAAGGGTGATTGACACCCCCATGCAGCAAATATTTAGGTGTGCTTTGAATCTAATATACATATAGTGTCATCCCCAAAGTATGCACCATATGGGAAACTTATTTATTAAGGGTTTTTCGAAAAAAGTTATTCCTAATGAAAGTTTGTGCATCCCTTAAAACTAAGCATGCACCAACGAAATACAGTACAACCCACGTAATATACGAGGAGCCTTCAAATATTTGATTTTGTTTCAAGAGTAAGTACTCTTATTTTGAAAAATCCTGGGAAATGTTATGTATAAAAGTTGTTCAGCAATGAAAAATAAATCTAGATTTGAAGTCATGGCCATCTAAGTGAAGTTTCATTCTTTTTACCCATTTTTTAAAATGGAGACTACGATAAAAAATTTTGTTAAAACAATAAATAGACAGCATCCTGTATACGACGGTTCATTTTGTATTATTACAAATTACACAACTATGCTGTCAACCACAGTCAATTTTTTTGAAGTAGAATTAATTTTCAAAGTTTTTGGTGCAAAGTTATTTCAATTTTTCTGTCAACACCAAAAATTACTCAAAATTATAAAGTATTGTAACAAGAACTTAATATTCAATAATATCAAATCACAAAACGTCAAAATGAAATAGATATTTCGGATCAAACTCATTGATTTTCTGGAGATTCAACTTGAAACACTTATTTTGGACAAGAAAATATCCAGGAAATCAATGAGTTTGTTTGGAAATACCTATTTTATTTTGACGTTTTGTGATTTGATATTATTGAACATTAAGTTCTTGTTACAATACTGTATAATTTTGAGTAATTTTCTGTGTTAACAGAAAATTAAAATAACTTTGAACCAAAAACTTTGAAAATTAATTTACTCTTCAAAAAAATTGACCGTGGTATACCATAGTTGTGTAATTTGTTATATTACAGGCATTTAAAATAAACCGTCGTATACAGAATGCTGTCTATTTATCGTTTTAGCAATTTTTTTTTCCTAGTCTCCATTCAAAAAAATGGGTAACCAAATGAAACTTCACTTAGATGGCCATGACTTCAAATCTAAATGTATTTTTCAATGCTGAACAACTTTTCTATATCTAAATTTTTCGAAATTTTACAAAACAAGAGTACTTTACTCTTGTCACAAAATCAAATATTTGAAGGCATGTTTAGTCTTAGGGGATGCACAAACTTTTATCAACACGGGTTGGACGATAGCAAGTGAAGATCGATCGTTCAAACTAGGGCTTGAACCACCGACCAACACGGCAGTCAATTCGAGTGAGTGAACAAAGCACCCACGCCGAACCGCTTGGCTACCGACCGACCTGTATAAGCTGTATTTTAAAGCATAAGAAGTTTTATTTTTCAGTTCTAACATATATAGAATATGCATAGAATATTATACAGGCCGTTTTTTAACTGATCCTACTATTGCTATCTCGGAAACGATAAGACCTACGAGGTCGGTTACATTGGACAAACTGTTTCTATTTTGTGGAAATTGAATAATCTCTTTGCAGATCGAGAATATCAGTGGTCGTTTTTGAAATATTCGCCAAAAAGTAGACCTGTCGAATTTCGTTTTTGTCTCTACCTCTTCCATTTTGAATAATATAAAAAAGGCAGAAGAACTTTCCATATTTGTTATAATCTGATATAAACCAATTTTCAATGCAATGTTTTGTTCATTATAATCCATCATCAACTCTTTTTTTAATTCGAACCTATAGTTTTTTTCATCGATTTATGTAGCCACTGTAATAACAAACTCAACTATGTATTTCAATACATGTCCGTATTCAAAAAAATAAAGTTAAAGATGAAATCTAATGAACGAAATGTCGCATAACAAATTGGTTCATATCACATTATAACCAATATGAAAATGCATTGAGAAGTTAATTTGCTTTTTTTATATAATTCGAATGGATGCGACAGAGCTAAAGAAGGAAATTCAACAATTCTAGGGTTTGGTGAATATTTCAAAAACAATAGGAAATTTGAATTGGATGATTGTATGTCCTGAATAGTATTGAAATCGTGATTGTTCTCTAAGAGGTGGCACGCATAGGTGGAATTGGTTTTCTTCAGTTCAAACTTCTTTTATGTTCGGAGTTTCTCGTTTTGAAAACCATTGTCAAGTCCTGCCTTCATAAACTTTTGTTATCCTTGTCTATGTGTGACTTTATATGTCTATATTCTATGTTAATATTTTGTTTATTCGGTAACTTTTTTAATTTACCTGTTGTTATGTGATAGTATATTTGGTTAATAGTTTGTTTGAAAAGTTTTTTTAAAAAGGATGTGATGAATTACATTCGTGTTGAAGTTGTTATCCACTGCAGTTCGTTTTATCAGATTTTATTCCTTAGGTATTAAAATTATTTTTTGGCATTGTTATATTATTGAGTCTGTGGATCACACTGTGGTAAGCTGCTAATTTATGTTGCTGTAGAATGGTTGTTTATAGTTCTATCTGTATGGGTTTGTTTGTAGTGAATTGTGAAACCGTGTTTGTTGTTAATTTTTGTAATTGTGAGGTCCAAAAAGCTCATCGAATGATTGGTTTCTAGTTCTATTGTGAATTTGATGTTCTCATGAATAGGGTTGATGTATTGAAAAAAGACTGTAATTTTCTATATGTTTCTGTAAAACAGGCATCACATCATCAACATACCTATACCAGTAAATACATTTTTGGAAAATTGTATGCTGTTGTATAGTTTTTTCGAAGTTTTCCATGGAAATTCGGCTGAGGATTACCCATTATGATGCCTTCTTTGTTATATGTGGTATCATTAAATTCAAAATAATTTTGGCTGAGCCATACTGACAATAGTGAAAGGATCAAGGAATGATATGTGGACTATTTATTACCTACTACCGATGAAGCTACGGTGTTAACGAATGACGTCTAGAATTACAAAATGTTTGTGAATTTTTTTTATTATTGTCATGGATAGTGTTATTAATTTTCATCATGTTACGGTAGACCATTCATAAATTGAAATATACACTGATGAATTACACATGTATTGCCTAGCTGAATCGCGTACTGATGCTCTTAAAAAAGATAATAATGATGTAGATAATGTACTAAAAACTAAAACATAATTATCTAGGTCCAAGGTAGCAGTCATCACTCATCTCTCCTCAGCGATCTACGGTATTGATCAGACGAAAAAATAATGAAATCGTTGGGCGTAAGCGTGCCCTGAGTAAATATGTAAATATTACGCCCAACGATTTTAATATTGCTTAATCTGAAGAATGAGTGTCAAGTTTTTGATATATTATAATAAGAAACATTCTGCAATATACTTTTCTTGTTGTAACCATTTTTACTTCATATCAAATAGATATTCATTGTGATATCCGACAGAATTGTCATTGTGATTGACATAGAGCTTGGAAAGTAAGTTCACAGAGAAAATTGCCGTTTTGGATAGAAATATTTTTTTATGTAAATATATAAATGTGGCAAATCAATTAATACCCGTGAAATGAATGTAGTCCGTAAAAAAAAATTTTTGGATTTTTGAATTGCTGTATCTTCAGAAGTGGATCTGTGCGCCTTTCATATCCAGATTAGTGATCAATCGACAAAAGTCCGTAAGTAAATTGAGAAATTGGAAGGGTATATTTTTAAAAGAGATTCATTTTTGGGAAAGAAAAAAAAATGTGCGAAGAAATGTGTGAATCTTCCAAAGAAAGGAAGGAAGCAATCAATTTTAAGAAATTAACTTTTATATGAACGCCGAATTATACGAAAAACACTTTACCCAATTCCGTTTGTATTCCAAACATTCGTAATGGAATCGAATCAGATATAATTCACAGTGAGGATGACAGTGTTACATGTAAGTGAAATTTTACTTCTTTCATATATTATATTGTGTAGGAATCCTGTAAATGATATCTCTAACTCGATTCTATTATGAATGTTTGGAATACAAAAATAATTGAGACAAGTATTTTTCTCTCATATAATACAATGGTGTCTTCCAGTTTGTGTCTGAAAGTTACTCCTTTGCATAATCTCCACATCTTTGTATAGGGTTAATTTTTTTAAATTGATCGCTTCCTTCCTTCATTTGGAAGATTCCCACATTTTTTGCACAAGATGTAGCAGTAGAAAGCCAAAATCTTTCTTTTCTATAAATTAAGAAAAAATGAAAAATTTAGTTTCTAAAACGAAAATTATTACCCTCGTTTTCCGCATATCCAAAATAATCATTGTCTAAATATTTCTCTACTTAATGAGAAACGTTCTAGCAATTTGAATATAAAGTTTCAAAATAAACCACCCCCTTTTCGAATTCTATATGGAGAAAAAATATTTTGAAATGCAGCGCTCAAAGAAACAAATCTTCTAGTAAATTATGTGGACTCCTGAATAAGCAAAATAGAACTCACAAAATTTCTATAAGTTCGCAGTTCAAAAGCAACTTGTTCGGTCCCAATTCTACTACAGCCACCGTCAGATCGTGAAAATATACCATCCTCAGCGAGTCCTTGTCCACCCTTTTGCCGCTATAACTTTTCAAGTTTGTCCTGTGGTCCTTCCCCAAATTCCTGAAAGGTCCAAGGGCTGGCAGGTTGAAAGTCAGCGAAGGTTTCCCATTGATTCCAAATGTACACAACACAAAAAAAACTACATACATTGTTACTACATTCTCATTTCGTGTCAGGATCATTGTTTTTTATTATTGTCAACTTCACTTTTACTTCTGCTATGACAACTAGTGACTGTTTATTTACGTGCGTCCACGTGGTTGTGAACCGATGTCACATCTTTTGTAAAATATTGACGTTTCTTATGATATCTACCCACCGAACCAAGTTTCAGCCGCGACTGAACTGAAATTCCATTCGAATATGCCCGGCACCTGGACTTTGTAGGTCAGTAAAAGAAAAGTTCACTTATTGTTAGGTAGATAGTTTCAATTAAGCGAGGTGAAGAAATCCACAATCACGCCTTTGTCCGGTCCGGTCAGTGACGGGAAATGCATTTGAGTAATTTTGCGCTCAACTAAACCCATCATGCAATTGGCTTACACACCTGTGTCATGAATTCCTCTATTGAATAATGCATTCATTATAATATATCGGTTATCAGTACAAGTTTTTAAATATGTTTGTTCAGCTGAATAATATCAGCAAATGTATAATGATAAGGGTGATTACTGTTTTGAAAAAGGTACAAATAAATTGAAAAAATAAATAATTTGAAATAAATTTATAAATGTACACCTCTCTGCCAACGTTTCTACCCGTATACAATAGGATCATGGAAATGCGTTCCCGGAAACCCGGTTAAGAATGTAGGTGCAGTTTCAAAATCGAGCGTTTTGGTTCAATTTTTAATAACAACTCCCGTAGAAACCACTTCATATTGAAAAAAAATTAAATTCAACACAACAACTATATGACAAATTTTCTAACTAATCAGCAAAAAAAACTACCTTTCTCTCGCCCCGTCTTCTGGTAAACGAGTTACTAACCAACCGCATATCCGAATGACACAATTTCTCGTATAAGGACAAAACTCTTCACATATAGTAAGGGAGCATGCATGAAGACTGGCTCTAAATCAAATTATCTTAAAGAGCAGTTCGTTCAGACCAGTCTCAACTCACCTACATTGTAGGTTAATGGACTGACACCTACCAGGAAACAACTACTTCCATGGCAAATACCACGAAGGACCTTGGATTATATCCGACAGGTGTCTGTGCAGGATTCTTCACAGAAGCAATTCCTGCATGTGATGTTAGCGATACAACTGCCGGAATCGATTTTCTATTATTGGAACGAGCACACTTGCAGACCGGTTTCGGGCTATTTGACTTCTCGTCAGTGCAAAATAATCTCTATCATCAACATGAAGTCGATTTTCCATTATTGAAAATCGAATTTCTTCCAGAGTATCATTCCTCGAACCAGGCTGAAACGAACGACACCTAGTTAGTGGGTGGAGTTAGTACCTTGCAGCCGTGGGAGGTCGCCTGCCGAAAATGCACCACATCAGACCTATTTCCCAAACCTCAAATTTATGTTGCTTGCCTTACTGACGAAGGTAGTCGCAAACTTACCACCGATCAGGTCGTCACTATACTAAGGAAGTATATCATATTATGTTAACCTTGGAGTGAATAATTTTTCCCAAGAAAATTCGACTTATGTAAAATGGCGCTAATCTTTGCCTGGATGGACACTTACTCATTGTCGAATTTATTTAATTTGGATTATATAAGTACTTACATTCTATGATGAAAATCAAAGGTTAACTATTTAATTATAACAATAATATTCAAATGCAATATAATATATAAATCAAAGTCGCAACAACCTGTTACTAATACCATTTATAACAATTAAAACACTTGAAATATTAAGACAAAAAATTGAAGATTGAACAAATTGACGACGTTCTATTTGTTAGGTTATGACGACAGTTGTCAAGATGCGTACAAATTGAGCTGATAACATGATTATGCGTGCAAGAATATATGTTATGCCATAATAGAAGCAGAGTTACAGCAAGCGCCAAACGTGATGGCGAGCTCGCCCCCCATGCACACAAACTCATTTTCAATGTAACCCCCACTACAGCTCTTGCAAGAGACAAATGCTCTGTCCCCTAATCCCATTGGTGTTTGGCATTGTCTGAATAATTTGTATTGTTTCTGAAAAAATGTCATCGCCTAACAAAAAAACCAGTCATCAAGAGTGAGGAACGTGAAATATTTTTTAAAGTGTTCAATTATTATAAGTGTTAAATATGAGTGAGATACGTTATCGAATGTGAAAAATGAATCATCTCTCGTTACAGGTAACATTAAATTAATTTAAAAAATAACTATTTCAACACAAATTTTTATTTTGTTGGGTATTTCAGTAAGAACCATTGAAAGAGTGGTTAAAGAAGGGGAGCAATTAATTTCTGCAAATAACGGAGAAGTAAAATTTTCCACTCCAAGAAAGAAGCGGCCTAGAAAAGCACTGGTAACTGATTTTCCCGTGTATGAATATTCCAATATTAGACGGATTATTCACGACTTTCATATGATGGAAGGGAGTCCTATTACGGTAAAAAAATTCCAACACAAAATTAATTACGTTTTGGGAATTGTGGCTTCCGAAACATCTCTTCGTAGTATTTAAGAGAAAATAATGTTCAAATGAAAGACTCAAAATTTTATTAGAGAAAATTGACATTAGAGCATTGAGGATCAAGTATTTACAAAAAATCTATTATTTTCGTAGCCAACAGCGACCAATATGTTTCTTGATGACACATACCTTCATAGTGGACATACTCTTCCAAAAACCGGACGGATGAATCAACTAAAACTAAAGGGTTATTTAAAAATATTGCGAAGGGGCCAAGATTCATTATTGTCCATACAGGAGGTGACACGGGCTTTACATCTAATCGTCGGCTTATATTTGAATCAGGCACAACATCAGGGGATTATCATTCAGAAATGAATTCTGAAAATTATGGTAAATGGTTACGAAAAAAGTTGATCCCAAATTTACCTGTGAATTCAGTAGTCGTGACCGATAATGCTCCATACCATAATATTCAAATTAATCCAGCCTCCATGACAAATTCTAGGAAGGCTGACAAGATGAAGTGGCTACACGAAAAAAACATTATACGAATTGATGGAGGTAAATAAAAATCATCATATTAGATATAAATTTGATGAGGTTCTGCTTGAACACAGACATAATGTTTTGCGAATTCCGCCCTACCATCCTGATTTGAATCCCATTGAACTCATTTGGGCTTCTGTCAGAAACAACGTGTCCCAAAATAATGTAACTTCTAAGTTGGAAGATGTGAGGAAACTGGCAGAATACGAGTATGATCAAATCACTTCCGAGGAATGGCAAAAGCGTTGTCGACATGTAGTAGATATAGAACGGAATAATTAGGAAAATGAAACATTTACAGACATTCAAACAGAGGTAAATTTTGTGATTATAACTTCAAATGACAATAGCAGTACAAGCAAGAACAGCAGAGATGATGAAGAAAATTTGTATTCAGATAGTGACTGATTAAAGTTTATTTTTGAATGTATCAGTATATAACATTATAATGAACCTACTACCTATAATACTAAATAAAATGTGAAAATAAATTACAAAGAAACATGTGGGTACCCTCATTGAAACTAATTATAGGTACGACACTGGCCGGAAAGGGACTTATCGTAATCCAATAGTAATTTAGTTGGGCGTACTGCCATCAGACGTGGTGTGTACTGTAGCAATATCCATCACAGATTCATTCACAATGCTGCGAGCGAGAATCTTTCACAACGGAGCAGTAATGCAACTAGGCAGCAGAATATTGCGAATCAAACCACTTCAGGTGAAGAAGAAATCGTATTAGAGGAACACCGTGTTCAATGTTGACAGGTCTACTGTTTTTGCAATACGAGTAGATCTACTGTTATGACTCTCAAACTAATGTTTGGCCGTTTGAGAGTTGAAATCTACTGATGACTCAGTTTATTTTCAATAATAATTATTAAATGACTTTGAATCGTGAAAATTACCATGTAATTAGTATATATGTATCTATAAAATATATTTTCCATTTTTTTGTGGCAATCTATTGTTTCTCTGACACAAAATCTATTGTGTAAAGGCTATTTTTCGTTTTTTGGCCGTGGTCTGCAAGTTTTTATGTCTGGCATTTCGTATGATACTGCGGTAGATATTATCATAGGCGATGTGGTAACGGCCGTAGTGCCCGAGTTGGTGCTCGAGTTTTTGTTCCCGTTGTTCCCAGCCCAGTTACAAATTCCACTACTAAACATGAAAATAACAAAGGCAATACTGCCCGTGTTAGTATGGCTAGTTAAACATATTTCCGAAATTCATAGAGATCGCATATTATGCGTAGGTACATATCTTAGTTGCATGTGAAAGTGAGTACCAGATTCAACCCGTGATCAATTTATTTCCATACTAATGATTGACCTACTGAAGTGTGTAAAGAAGCATTGAAAGAAAGTCGCCTTATTGTGATAAATGCATAAAGATCTGAAATACAAACATTAATGTCGTTGAAGAATATTTTTAATTTACCGTGTTTCCTACCGTGAAATATTTATAGCTGAACAAAAGACTGTAACTGATGCGAATTATATAAACAATTACCTTTCGGTGTTACTCAAACACCGGAAAATTTGCGAAGATTGTATACAATACACATTCGCAGACAGTGCTTTCAGGCAGTTTGGTGTGGATTAATTTGTCAATAGTTATAGCAGTTACTCAGTACCTACCTACTTGAAGACCAGTGTAGAATTCTGTTAGAAACATAAGAGAGGCAAAAATTAATATCAGTATATAAATCATTTAAAAATTAAATTAAAGTATATTCAAGGTTTGTGGGACGAAATGAGATCAATTTTATGGGATAAAAATGGTTTTTCAAGATTTCCACCGAAACCGGATGAATGATGAAACTGGATGAATGAAAAAGTTGTTGAAAATATATAGACCTATAACTATAACTAACCTAACCTAACCTAACCTAACCTAACACAACCTAACCTAACCATTTTTCATAAAACCTAAATAAAAAAAAAGTGTTTTTGAATCCATTATTTTTTTAAGAAAAATAATTTGTTTTTCACAATGGTGGAAAGTAATCTTCTTGATCCTTGTTATTCTGAATTTTTTTAATCGAAATATTCAATGTTACGGTTTATTTTGATGTTGAACCTAAAAAAAAACTCAATTTGAACCTGAAAACCATTGTTCTGAAAACGTACAATGAATGACCTTTCACATGGTATGAACAAGAAGTACCATCAATATAGCAAAATTTATCAGAAAATATGAGTAACTGAAAAAACTCATATATTGAAAATACTTCTTTGTTTCTTTCGTGTTGTGGTTAAATTTTTATGGAGAAGCTATTTGGAAGATGGTTCAATTGAAAAAACATCACCGATGATTTGAAAAAACTGTTTCTGAAACATTGATTTTGATAGGATATTTTTGAGATTTAACATAAAAAGAAAATCTGAAATATAATCAATGAGAAATACAGTTTCTAGTACATATGCGGAAAGAGTCATTTTCATTAAAATTTCGTGTTAAATAAATCCCCATATCATCTGAACTGACAAAAAGTATTAATTTTCATGTGTTGTGTGTGTGTGTTTTGTTTTTTTTTTCGTTAACCATCTGTCGCACCCTTACGAACGACAACCAACAGAAGACGAAACTTGTGCGACCTATAGACTGATGAGGTCTTACCGTTTAACGTGTAATTCCTAACACGGAATAGACGATAGCAAGTGAAAATCGAGCGTTCAGTCTGGGGCTTGAACCATCGACTCACACATCGGCCGATCGACTGAGTGAACAAAACACTCACGTCGAACCGCCCGGCTATCGACCGACATACTTGTATGGATGGTATTAATTCATTTTTCAAGCTATGTAATGAACGCACGGGGTAAAAAGGGCGTGTTTACATATGAAAATTACCTTTTTATCACTGTTTCTTTATACCGCTATATTTTCGGAAGATGAAATTTTGTATGTAGGTTTGTTTTATGTTGAAGATGTGCAATAAGAAAGGATTTTTAAATATTCCAATTGGTGCACCAGCCGAGGAAAAAAGACGCGTTCATAAAATAAAGGTACCTTTTCATCACTGTTTCTCCATGTCCTTAAATTTTCGCTGGGTGAATTTATATTTAGTATTCCACCCAGCTTCCACTCGTGCGGAACCAGAGTCGCTAGTCATTGATATAACATCGACATGATTTTCCCGGTTATTAAAGTAGATTTGTAGGCTACCGATTTTCTGAAACAATATGAGTCATGCAAACAGACACCAATAGATGATTGAGTATGTTTTTGTTAACTGTAAACAAAAATATCCTTTTTTCCATAATTCTTCAAGTAAATAATTCAATTCAATTCTTCGTGGAATGGAATTTTTGAAAAGCTCACTTTCTTAGATATATATTTTTTTTATTTTTCAAATATGTATTTTTTTAAATGAGTTCAAGTAATATATTACTTTTTTCTTCATTATAACATATTTCATATCATAAATATCACCGAAATCTGATAAATCCTGAAACCTAATCTTAATTTCTCAAAAAAAATGTAAAATCTCATATTACAACGATTTACCATTACTTCAATCAATGATGTACCATTACATTTAACATTCAACAAGTATTTTAACTGAAAATATTTTCCATTTTAAACATTATTGGGATTGGCCTATTAGCAGTAATCAAATGAAAAAAAATGTTCATAAAATTTATTTCTTACTTTGCGAAATCACTGTATAGACAATTTATGTGGCTTTAAAACATACTACGAGTAATTGAATTAAAAAAAAGGACTAAACAATTTGGTAAAAAGTTTTCAGGGGGCGAACATTTTTTTTCTAGAAATCATTCCTGTAAATGTGTTCAACTTCAGGAAAAAAAATTACAGAAAGGCTCTGAGAGAATATAATTCAAATTCTGAAAGCAATTTTTTTCCAAAGCACCAATGTTGTAAAATATTTCAACCATATGCTAATATTTCGAAAAAAACAAGTGAGAGTTAAAAAACTCTTATAGTACTTTCATTGAGAGCTTCAGTCGCAGTTCAGTACGAAGTAAAATCAATTATTTTACATTAACTATAAGTACCTGGACCCTGAATCCGCTTCTGTTCTACCAAAAATTGTCTAAAAATATCACTATTCACTATGTCGTTTTAACTCTAGGATTAGCTTTTTCTCTTATGTTTCTGAGGTAACTAAATACGAATCTGACGGCAATTTTTATCTAAAATAATCAAATAAAATCGAAGGCAAAAATTTAAACCAAAACGAAAATCATAACTTTATTGCATAATATTAAATTATTTATTTAAATTATGGCATTCTTGAAAAACTTGTCAGGTCTCTTTTATCTAACAATTCGAAATCTAGGTGTGCAACTTTCAAACAAACATCTATTTAAATATCTCAGCGTATGTTGCCAGTCTGCTATTGGTAAAAGACCTTGAATAATTCTGCGAATTTAAACATGCTCTTTGAATGCTTTTTTGTATATCGTATTAATACCGAATACGAATCATGGAATAATTCAAAAGCGAAATCGGTCGATAAAAAACTAAGTATAGAAGTTAGACAAAAGTTATTTTTTTCATCCTATATTTTCACAAGTTGTATAGAAAATAGGAACTTAGGTATATAGAAAATATACTAAACATATATATTTTCTTGATTAGGCTCCTCCACTTTGAAACGGCCTTACTTTCACTCGACCTCCGGAAAGTACTTCCAAACTATGACAAAATTTTAACGACCTTCATTAAAATTTCAATATTGAAAATAAGCAATTCCCCTGAGTACGTGACTATTTTACTTACCACAAACAGGGCAGAATCCTGGAAATGTTTATCATGATCAAACGTTAGTAAACTACTCTTATTGAAACAATTCATTGATCCTATGGACTCATTTCCCGGTTATGAAGAAATAATTATATTTTCAATGGACTCCACTTATAATATAGAAATGAAATTATTTTAATAGTCACTTTAAGGAAATTGATTTTACTGTTATGAAAAGGTTGGAGATGCCCCTGTTGAATAATTTATTGCTGGCTGAATTTCATTACTAGACCTTCATTTTATCGTGGAGAATCACCCTGAAAAGAGTGAGTAAATCTTCAATAGAACCATATAATAGGTTATTCATTTTTTCTGAAATACTCTACAAAAGAGATATATACTTTTTCACAGTTTTTTTAAATTTCGACGGCATTCAATTCATGATATTCATATACAGGGTGGCCCAAACGGAGAAACCCACTTTTTTTTCAGAGAGAAAACCTTAAATTTGAGACCCTCATGTGTGTCGAGTGATTTTTTGAAGTATTCGGGTTATGGATTTTCCAATGTTTATGAATTTTCTACCGACGCGGCTTTTGAGGTATTTTTTAGTTATATGCCATGTTATTCGCTGAAATCGGCGTTCAAAGGTTCGTGGGTGAAAATAGAAGACAGTTACTTAGTTGCAAAATGTTATCATTGCTTATTTGGTTCCTTCTACGGTTAATGTATAATATAGTATATACTTTCACGGCCGGAGAGAACTGTGTTGAAGCTGTTTTTGTGTGTCAAAGCTATTTATATCCGTGGTCTGCAGGTTTTTATGTCTAATGTTTCGTTTACTACTGTGATATACATTATCAAAGGCAATGAGGTAACGGTCGAAGTGCTCGATTTATTTTCAACACAAAAACTACAATGTTGAATATGGTCTGAGGTTTTATATCATCGTTGATAGGCGTATTGTACAATTAAGAACAGGTAGCCAGATTTTACTGATGTACACTGCCTCTTCCTTTCTACTAAAGTTATTCTTTTGTTTCTGAATTTTTTATTGCATCTCTATGTATTCTTGGATAGTTATTTTGAGTATTTGTGTATCCTCAAATGAGATGATGCGAGTGCTTTCTTTTAGAGCTTGTTCAGCTGCAGCTGATTTGTCGGTTTGCCCCAGGTTACTTTCTCTCGAACTAAAGGTTCTTTGGGGTCCTTGGTTCTGATAGTATTCGTTGGCCTAAATATTGGTTTTACGTCGTGTTTCTCTAAAATTCTTCAAATCCGTTAGTAACATTTTTTTACATAGGCGAGGAAAACTTTAAACGAGCCTAGCTGGGATTACTTTGACGTTTTCTCTTCTAGGTCGTATAGCCCGCCCGAATTCTACTTCGTTGTACCCATTCCCTTTGAAGGCATTTTTTAGGTGATTGAGTTCCTCAGGAAGAAGCTCAGGTTCACAGATGCGTCAAACCTCTTAACTAAAGATTTAATTACACCTCTCTTTGTTGTCGCTGGCTGAATAATAATAATTATATATATATAGTTATATATATATATAATTATATATAGTATATATATATATATATATATATATATATATATATATATATATATATATATATATGAATATATATATATATGAAGTTACAGAAACATCAGTTACAAATAAAAGTGGTAAAAAACATAGAAAGTTTTATTTCTCATTTTCATGATAATCTCCTACCATGTAGTAACGGCTACATTTTTTCAGTCGTTTACGAGATTTCCCAGGAAATATTAATTTTGTCCAACAGTAAAGTAAATTTATTTTTGAAAATATCGGAAACTTTCATCTGCTATCCCTTTATTCGTTAAAATTTTGATAACCCTCATATCTCTTAACCTCTACGTTGCATTATTTTGATGATGCATGAAAATACATATCTACCTATATCTTTATTCGTAAAAAATTTGAAAACCTTCACGTCTCTAAATCCTACGTTGCATTATTTTGATGATGCATGAAAGTCAATACAAAACCAAATAATTTAATTACACGTTACAATTTAGTTACAAGCTGGTAATAGTTTATCATCAATTTACTATTGCTTCAACATATCCGTTTTCCCTTACAATACAGGTTTTCGTTATTAATGAACAACTCTGAAGATTGTAAATAATTTCGTTGGTCAATTAAAATCCACTATGAAGTGCACACACACTGTGGACACTCATCAGTAACCTTCGATCCTTTCTGGGATTTGTCTCTCCTCATACCACAAAGAAATGACCAATTGAATTTGTCATAATGCTTGGATTCCTTCACAAGAGAGGAAACTCTGGATGTTGATAAAAACCAACGTGTTCGAAGTGCATGGAAAGAAGAAAAAGCACAAAGTCCTTATCAATCCATAAGTTTTCCTGTATTTGGGTAATTCATTCAAAAATATTTTCTCCAATGGAATGTCGCCAATGACTTTTCTTTAGAAGGATTAGATATGAGCAATTATGCAGCAGACAATGTGGCTCCTTGTCTTTATAATCTATATGCGCTTTCGAATCACAGGAAACGAAGCAGCACCTCTGATGTGTGTTTTTTTATGAACTAAATTCTGTCAATTTATTTGTATTTCCTGATTCTCTGAATACTGTATTGAAAGGTATAAAAATTAAAAAAAAAACAGATCCTTTCATTTCGAAATATTTATTTTTCTAATACGATGAAAAAAGTGTCAATATAGGTTAAAAAGTACTAATTGAAGATATTTTTTAAATAAATATGATTACATAATGGCATTTCTCAACAAACAGTGTAAAAGATGTTTGCAAGAGTTCACTAATTTCAAAAATGCAACTTTCCCAGAGTATTCTGTATAATGAATGAATTGATTGATTGCACGCATGTAGGTATTAATCTAATGTACCATTGCAACATATCCGTTGATAAAACGACACCATCATCCCGTACTGTTGCAAATCGTTAATTCACATGCATGCTCTTCAAATTAGTATGTAATCATCTGGGTCACCCAACTTTCTCTGTCTCTGATCTACAAGCATATTGCAATTGACTTGTTTGTGATTATTTGCGATTTCTTTTGTTTCAAATCAAAACCGGTATTTTGAATTTTCATGAAATGCGCCATACTCACACTATTCTTGTTTTGTTATTATCAGGAGGAAAGTTATTCTAAATAATATGGTATTGTTACGAAAGTATGTCTTTATCTTTCGATTCATTTCTCAGAAAAGCGATATCTGATTACAAGTAAACGAAAAACAACAATAATAATGAACTAGATGTGGTAGTAATGAGGCCATTATTTATTTCCTTTGATTATCGACTTTAATCGTCATCTTCAAGTGAATACAAAAGTCTACTTTACATGTTGAAATTCTTGTTGAATAAACATGAAACTAAATTAAAATAAGTTAAAAACATATTTGAAACGGTTTTATTGAAAAAAAAGATGATAATTATGAAGATAATATTGTAATGAATTGAAGAATTAACTGTCTTAAACAAATTTATTTTAACAATACTTCACTATCACAACTAATTTATTTACACCACTCAGTAACTAACGCTTAATTTATCTTCACCGTCTGTTAACCGCTCGATTCGCTTTCTTGGTACAGACTGCTCTTCGGGACGAATAGCGATGTTTTTATATCGTCAACGAACGTTTTGGACCCCTCTGCGGATTTCGGGACCCATCCGGAGTTTTCGCGGTATGCGTCATGCTGACAGGGACACCGGTCAGGGCCGGCTTCAGATTCATTACAATATACTAAGAAATGAAAAGGTCCTAGGTAGCAGGAAGGTCCTAGGTAGCAGTCATCACATCACTGTCCTCAGCGATCTACGGTATTGATCTGATAAAAAAATAATCGATGCGTTGGACGTAGCGTAACCTGGGTAAATATGTAAATACTAAGCCCAACGATTTTATAATTTTTTATTTGATCAATACCGTTGATTGCTGAGGAGAGAGGTGTGATGACTACTACTTAGGACTTTTCGAATTACTTTTTAGCGAGGAAAGAGAATTGAAACTTTCCATGTTTTTACCACTTTTATTTGTAACTAGCGTTACTGCAGTTTCGTCCTATAAGGAGATTTTCAAACTTATACATTAAACTAACAATGATTGATTAGATGAGCTACCTACCACTGTAGGTAGTAATAGAGGTACTTAGCTTGATTGAGTACCTGAATTTTGTTTACTAGTGACAATGTGGATATTCTAATTTCAAAACCGGTGAGAAAACTAAATCCATTTTATCATCATTGCACCCGCAATGTTTATGCTTGTGAATTTCCAAGGATTCCAAATAATTGAGTTGCAACCCTTTTTTGCATAGTGCAAAATTTCCATATCGTTTAGATTCGGGAACTTGTGGTTGCAAGGAATGGTTTGAAAACGTCGAATCATTTTTACCTAGTCTGAAGGAGCTTTCATGTTCAGAATGAGGTTTAGTGGCAGAGCAATTGAATGATGACTTGTCATCATGTAAATGGATCTTTATAAGCTTAAGTGTCCAGAGTGTAATAGTGTTTATGTGGGACAATGTGGTCGAAATTTACAAAAACGGTATATAATAATAATAATAATAATATCGTCTTTATTATCTTCTAATTCATTTAAAGCAAATTAATCAGGAACAGTTCATTTATTATATGAAGATAAAAGGCAAAGTTCAATTTACATGATGACAAGTCATCATTCAATTGCTCTTCCACTTAACCTCATGCTGAACATGAAAGCTCCTTCAGACTAGGTAAAAATGATTCGACGTTTTCAAACCATTCCTTGGCATGCAACCACAAGTTTCCGAATCTAAACGATACGGAAATTCTGCACTATGCAAAACAGGGTTGAAAACTCGATTATTTGGAATCCTTGGAAATTCACAAACATAAACATAGCGGGTGCAACCTGTTAAATGATCAAATCGATTTAGTTTACTCACCGGTTTTCAAATCATCATATCCACATTGTCACTAGTAAACATAATTCAGGTACTCAATCAAGCTAAGTACCTCTATTATTACCTACAGTTTAAAAAATCTGTTTAAAATCTGTTTTTTCTTTAATCAGCTATCGCCCCCGTACGAACAACTCTCAGAAGTTGAGAAACTTGTGCGAGCTAAGGACTAACGAGGTCTTACCTTTTAATGTGTGATTCCTAACACGGTTGCAGAATCATCCCATCTTCAACTAGATAAATTCTCTCGAGAAAAATATCTGGTCAAGGCGGGAATCGAACCGACGGCCTTGCGATCGTGAGTCGGGCGCACTACCACCGCGGCCAATTCCACGACAGTGATGTTATATAAGGGCTAATATAATCAATCATTGTTAGTTTAATGTATGAGTTTGAAAATGTCCTTTTAGGACGAAACTGCAGTAACGTCAGTTACAAATAAAACTGGTAAAAACATAGAAAGTTTCAATCCTCTTTTCTTCATTATGATTTCTTACCACGTAGTAACGGCTACATCCATCAAATTATTTTTTAGTTTTTAGTACATTATCTACATCATTATTATCTTTTTTTTAATGAAACCGTTCAACATACATTTTTTTCACTTATTTTATTTTTGAGTTTTTCTTAGTTTCTAATTTTGTTACTCAATTCTTCTCATTATGTTCAGTTCATTTAGTGCCTCTGTATTACAAGGTAATATGTAATCCTCCATTTTGTAGCTGCGGCCATCTTGAATTTGGATCGTTTTTAAAGTGTAGGTACTACTATTCTACTAGTCAAGCCCTGTCATTTGATACCCGTATTAGTGTATTTGTGAAAAATATGTAATCCGCCATTTTGTAGCTGCGGTCCTCTTGAATTCGCATCTTTTGCAAAGTGTACTACTATTCTACTAGTCAAACCCTGTCATTTGATACCCATATTGAAATAGCAGTGAAAAAACATGGAATCCACCATTTTGTAGCTGCGGCCATCTTGGATTTACAATGATACAGAGTTCATTAAATTGTATTGTCATCAAAACTAATTGTACATACCGAATATCTGATCAATCTGTCAACAGGAAAAGAGTCAAACTTCAATTACTAAATTTGACCGAAACAAACAAACAGGGCAAGCCAAATAAAACCGTTTAAAAAATATGGGTGACAGCTAGCTCATTGGTTTCAGAATGAAATGTGGAAAAATATATATTGATGATCTTTAAGCACAAAAAAAATGCAATTTATTGATAAAAAACTGTTCAATTTATGTTCAACAGAAATAAAACTCCTAAAAAAATCATCGATAGCTCAATGGATTCAGAATAACGTGTAGGAAATTGGGTTTTGATAATTGTTGCAGTTGCTATTAACACATCCAGATGAAAAAAGAATGCATTCAGTTTTTCGGTCGCAACCAAAAACTATCAATGAATAAAAATATTCTGAAAAGGGAGGAAATTTACTAGAAAACTCCTAAAAACAATTTACTTTGTGAAATAGTTTGTATAGTATCAAATGTAAATTTTCAAATACGAATAAATCATACCACCACTATAATTCCAAAATAGTAGGCACTAAATTCTCTGAAATGACTATGACGTTATTGCCTTAATCTTTCTCTTGCAGTGGCGTACGGATATTATACTAAACAGATAAGGAAAAATCAATTCCAAGTGTGTTGCTAGATTTTAAAAACTATATTCACAAATAATGATTAAATTATATCAATTATTTAAAAAAAATATACAGTGTGTCCACGGATGGAGTTACTAAGAGGAGAAAAATATTTATTTGTAATTTCATGACAAAAAGTCATTCTTATAAAAAATTGCATCTTTTGGAAATAAGATTGACATAAAAATATCTGAGATCGAGTGTTAGTGAAGTAATAAAACGTGAAGATGTTTCATGAGAAAAGTAGGGACCATTATTATCTTTCATAAAGTTTTGTAAAATGATGAATGATGTTTATGATCTAAGTAAGGCATGGACTCAAATTTTCAGGCCAAAATTCCAATTGTTACATTTAGATCTAATGATGTTTGCGATTATTTGCAGCATTTCACAAAAAAAATAAAGGGAGTCGTTTTAGCAAAAGTTTGCATCTAATTTATGTAAAATTGACCCTAAGTGGTCTACCTTCATTTTATGTGAAATTCTGCGAATCATTTAAAAAAGAAATACATAATCACATAACCTACTACCACCGCAAAAAGTTTAAAATTAAACAATTAAGGTATTGTCTATCGCGAATGCTGTTATTCAAGATAATAATCAATGGATCAATTGCAATATCCATTTTAATGTTGATAGTGTCTTCTTCTTTTATCGTATGTCTGATGCATTTCTACATGACTCGGGTGTGACATTTTCTATCGTAGTAGCTAGGAGAATTACCGTTCCCAAGAAATCGCCATTCTTAAATTGGAAGGAGTTACGTCTTACGTTATGATATGCATATATTTCCAGATTTCATACTCTCCATTTAAATTTTTCTCCAATTAATTTTTTCTAGTTTTTCTTTCAAAATGTCATTTTCACTTCAATGTTATCAAAAACCTGAATAGTAAGTGATACTTTTGGTCTTTATCGTTGCAGTACATCGCTTCTCTAATGAAAAACACTGGAGATATTGAGCTGCTTATTTTCCTGTTTAAGTAACAAAGTATGAAATTGAAAGCCTGTATCAACTTCTTTCTCAAAATTCCGTCTCTTTCTTAGAGTTTTGAAACATATGAAATCTTGAGGTAAAACGAAAAATGTGGTATCATTGTTCTTAGGCTTTCAATTCAAACATTTGGAGTATTCTCATTTTATATACATGTCCTTAATCACTCACGGCATACTAAAGAGCATATGCGCAAAATTTTCATCACATCACACCTTTCTCACCTTTCACACAGCATTCAAACATTTTGAAAAAGTAAGGTTAGTTTTTTCAGAACTGAAAAAGCAATTCGAAAGTAGGTACCTACGTCTTTACTGTTAGAAGAAGGATAAGGTACGACTATTATTACTAATTCTGATCACTTGGTGTCACATTTCTGATAGTGAGTACAAGAAAATATAAAAATGTACCTCAAATTCATTGAAGGTAATTAAAAAAAAATCTTTGGAGAATATATAATAAAGTAGGTACTTCTTCCACTATAATAACGACTATAATATATAACTGTATAAAAACTAAAACGTATCTATATAAATGTCAATAAATAAGTAGTCACAATTTCTCTTTGTTTTAGGTTGAAATTCTCAATGCAAAATGGATAATTGTGAAACATCTTTGGAACCAAAAAAATCTTCATCAGACACTAACGAAAGTTCTAGTTCAGAAAACCAAGGAGTGAGTATTTGTATAATTTGCAGTAATCTTTTTTATGTTTGTTTCTCAATGGAGTAGAAATCAAATTATAGTATTCCTGATCATACTGCGGAATGGACTCCAACTTTTCATTTTTCTGACTTTTTCTCTAACACAAAAAAGTGAGTATAATGAAAGGCATGAATGCCAATATTAACATAATGCGAAGCTTTGAAATTTCAACGTTCATCAAACGTAATATTAACTAAACACATGGTATTTTTCAGTGGACAATTATGAATATTATTTTTTTGAGCTATCTACTTTATCAAACTTCACAGGATTGGGAGGGTCTTTGCAGGAAGTCTTGGAATTTTATTAATGAGCGACATATCCCTCTGAGAATAATATTTTGACCTAGTTTTTTTTTTCTAATGGCAACCTAAAAATTATACACTCGATGTGAGTCTCTATTAAATCTGTGATATAGTTTTTCAATATCTACGATAAAACGTTATTTTTCAATGAATTTTAATGTGCACAATCAAAAAACACCCAGAAACTTTACAAAACACGTTTTGATGTATACATAAAGTGACCAAACGTCCCGTTTTGAACGGGACTGTCCCTTTATTCGACCATCTGTCCCATTGTCCCCAAGTAATGATCTGGGACGTAAAATAGTCCCGTTTTCTAAAATCATCTCCAAGAAAACCGTTGATAGGTATCGGATGTGGAGCCCATATAATTCACAATGCTATAAAATCTGCTGCAGACGGCCTACCTTTAGATTACAAAAGCATTATTGTAAAAATATATTCATTTTTTTATATTTATACGGTTGCAGTTGAAGCTCTGAAGGAATTTTGCGCTGAAGCTGAAATAGAACATCACCAAATGCTTGGCTACAACAAATCTTGCTAGCATGAGCTGATGCCTGCTTTGGAAAGAGTTTTGAAATGTACCAGCTGTTAAAGAATTATTTTTTGAGCATTGAAAAATGCCCCAAATCAATAAAAAAACTTTTTTGAAGAACCTACATCTGGATTATGGCTTTGTTTTTTACACGCTCAGTCAGTAAGTTTTCGCCAAGCACTTTTGAAGGTTGAAGGTCAAACTGTATCGGCAATTGACGGTGCAAAAGAAATCAATCAACTGTTCGTAATTTGATCATAAAACTGAAAGATGCTATTTATGAAAATTTTGTAAAAGGAACAGCTACAGAATTTTATAAAACAAGTCGCGAATATTTGGAAGAATGGACTAACTTTCTTACAATAGAAATGGAGATATTTTATTGGGCAGATTTGAGAAAAGTACCTGCGTGGGAATATGTACAAAAAGCATTGGATGTATTGATTGAAAAGGGAAATATTGACAGTACTAAACATACAGAAGTTTCACTCCACAAAAAATTAGACTGGAATAATTTAAAAGTTCACACAGAAACTCGTTCGGTGGAAGTATCCAAACACTTTCGCACCAACAATCTGCAACATGAAAATTTTTGTATTTTAATTGAATATATTTTATGTATATCTGGTACAAATGCTCCAGTAGAGAGAATATTTTCGTTAATAAATAAATTGTGGACGTCTGAAAAAAATCACTTGTAGGTTTCAGTTCTGAAGGCGATGTTGATAACGAATATAAACAAAACGTGCCAAGAATTTCACTCTTATTTAAAATCACAACCATCTTTATTGAAGCAAATTTGTTCCTCCGAAAAATATAAATACGACTAAAAATATAATATGTTGCATACAATTTAATAATTACTGTCACATTAACCACTGTCGAGGTTAAGTGGAAAAACAGGTTATTTTTATCGCCCTCAGAAAATAAACTGAACTTCGCCTTTTAGTTTCCTGTAATAAAAAAATTTGCATCTGATATTGGAAATAATAAAGACGAATTATTATTATTAAAATATGCTTTAATGAGTACATACAGTATGGTCCATACTGTATGGACCATACGCATACATACATAAATATGTTATATATGGACGTCCCGTTTTGAGTTAAAAAAAATGGTCAGTTTATGTATAGATCACTTTATTGCGCACAAGCTTCATTGCATCTCACGAATTTTCTCACAGGCCTATTTGCAGGTGTAACAATTCTAATTCATGAAATTATCCAAATCTTTTGAACACACTTGATTTACAATACCTTACCTTAGACCTGTCCAAGTCCTTGGAGGAATTGAACATATACTTTGTTGTATGTTTATCATACTTTTCTGGAAATAGTTACAACTCTCGATTATATGCGTTTTCTCCAGTCAACCATTACCTCACATTCACATAAAACATGACGAGCCTGTATCTCTTCGTTGCCCTATCGGTTGCTAATGTCTCCGATACCATGTCCTCTAAATGAAATGAGTCCACATTCACTGGAATTATTCTCAGACGGTTCCGTATTCGTTTCCAAGTATATTTACCCAGTATGCTTTTGTTGTTATTGACCCAATTCATTACACACTCATCATTATACTCATCAGTTTTTTCATTGCCTATGATCTCTGAGTGTCCTGATGACACCCAGTATAAAATCAATCTATCCCTCCGTCCTCTTCACGGCTGTCTTAGACTAATTTATGATAACCCAATGTCTAAACAAAACTAAATAACCCCATTCGAAGAAATCTAATGGCGTCAAATCATGAAAATCGGTTGGCCAACGAATGGGACCTCTGTTACCAATCCTTTCATTAGCGCATGTATCATTCAGTTGTTAGCTAACAGAGTATGAAGGGGCGAAATACCATCTTGTTGCTGTTCATTTTGAGAGAAGGGTATTTTTTTAAATATCCTGTTGAGGTGCCATTATGAAAGTGTGACTTCAAAAGGAAAGTCATCATCAACAATTCTTAAAAGGTTTTGCACTTTTTCAACTGTCATAATTTACAATAAAATATTTGCAGATAGATGAAAATCGTTCAATTGTTTTTTAGGTTTTGAAAAATCAAGAGTCGAAGCAAGTTCCATCAAAAAAGTCTAAAAAGAATAAAGGAAAATCAAAACCTACCAAAAATTCCGATGGATACGTCACTCTTTACGTAACATCTTGCGAAGAAGGGTTGCCACCAACTGTCGCTCCTGACAAACTGAAAGAAGCAATACCAAACCTAAATATAGTCAATACAGTTGAAACAGAATATGGATTAATACTTAACCTCCTGAACGATACTCACGTAGAAAACATCCTCAAACTCAATTTGGCGAAATTGTTCGGAAAACCTGTTCAAGTTGTTCCTTTATATTCCGGGCAATATAAAAAAACGGTCAGTTTCAAAGATATCCCTTGGTGCATTCGGAATGAAGAACTGGATTTGTGTTTGAAGAAACAGGGAATTCGTTACGGTAAATTGACAAGGGAAAAATCGTCGTTATATATTGAAGTGTCCGATTTCCCGAATTATCAAAGACTCAGGGAGGAAGGTATAAATTTTTATGATTCGGTGGTATTTCGGGCTACAGACGATTCTGGATTAAACGAAGAAATACATTACAACAACGACAATATCATCCAGTGCTACAAGTGAGTATTTTTTATCATGAAAGTTTAGCAGAGAATGTGTAATTAATGTAATGAAAATATATGTTTTTCTACTACTCGTTAGTCATCTCACTTGTCCGTGTCTCCTTAGTCTCCGGAGAACACTGCAGTCTCACGGACTTATTGTGTGTTTTCCTTTCTTTTTCACGACACCCATTCCAACAATCTTGTGACCTGTACTTATTTGTACAGGTCCCTTGCAGGATGCATGTCATATTCTCCTGGACATAATTCAGGTTGTCCATGAATTGCTCGCCACCTGTGACCCAACGCCTCACATTCGCATAGAATATGACGAGCTGTATATGTCTCTTTGTTGCATTGCCTGCAGTTGAGGTTTCCTTTGTACAGCCCTAATTTGTTCAAGAATCCTCTCAATGGACAGTTCCAGTGAGTAACACTCTAATTTTCTGAGTCGAACTTGGTTGAGTCCTCTTCTCGGATGATAATTTTATGAAGGTTTTTCCGTGTGTAGGTATTCTCTGTAAAGAGAGTTGATGATCAGCTCTTTTGTTGCCTGCGATGCCTGAGTGTCCTGGCACCCAGTATATAGTCAGCATATTTCTGTCCGTCAGTTTTCTCAGTTCCTCAAAGTATTCCCGAACCAGTCTCGATGTCATTTTTCCGAATGTCATTTCCCCAAGTGCAGTCCTACCACAACGACAAGGTGAAGCACCGTCGATGGGGGATATAAATATATTAGTCATTGGAGAATATCTTGAATTTCGAGATGATTTCATCCTTACACTCCCAAAATCTATATTTGAATGCAAGAAACGGAGGCACTGTAGCAGATTGGTTAGCGTGAGTGATTTGTGGATGGGTGGGTTAAGCCCTGCGGCTAGACGATCGATTTTCACTGCGTAACGTCCAACCCATTTTAGGAATCGCACGTTAAACTGTAAGCCCTCATTAATCCATAGATCGCAGAGTTGACGTTCGTAAAGGGCGACATTTGATTAACGGAAAAACATATTTCAAACAGATTTCAAAACGAAGAAAATTTAAATAGCTACTATGATATTTATAATTTGGTCTATGGCTTATTTATTTTCTCACAAAGTAATCGAGTGATTCGTTTTTCATTCCACCAAGTTCTCATTTTTGATACGTAAAAGTGAAACCTCTAGAGTAAAATGAATATATACAGTGTGTCTCACTTCTCATGGAAACACCCCCGCTTTCCGTATCTTCCGTAATATTCGAGGTAGAACGATGAAACTCTCAGGACTGATGGAAATGCTCAAAATGCACCTACCACCTGAATGGGGTTGGCCAAAGTGATATACACTGTCCGACACTCGCGATGGAACACCCCATTTTTACGGTAAAACATATTAGGGGGCAAAATAGGCTCAAAATTTCTTCAGATTCGTGATCAGGACTACCAACTTACTACGAATACACCTTTTTCCTGAAAAAATTTCAGTCCTGAAAAATCCGAATTTGTTTCACTTCTCATAGAAACACCCCCGTATCTTCCGTAATATTCGAGGTGGAACGATGAAACTCTCAGGACTGAAGTTCATGTTTTGTCAAAACCAAACAAAAATCTACTTCAATTATTACGGAAGATACGGGGGTGTTTCCATGAGAAGTGAGACACACTGTATGAACACTCTGATGCTAACTTAGTTAGCAAAACATGCGTCAGGACACAGTGTTCTGTTCTGGTGTTATCTGTTTAAATGTGGAATGTACATATCGTGAAGATTCGCTTTCCACTCCAGGTGTTTACCGGATTCCGTGCTCCTGCGGGTTACTGTACGGCGGTATTACTAATAAGGAATCTGAGAACCCGCTTAAAGTAACATGAAAGGTCTTGCCGTCAGTTTTGAAAATCTGCAGTCGCTAAAATCGTACAACAAGAAGGCCATGAGATACAATTGAAAAAAAAACGTGCTTCACATCTCCCGACACCATTACACGCATCTAATCCATGAAGCCATAGAAATTTTTAACATGTGGACAACTTCAATGGAAAATAAGAAACTACAAAGATCGACAAAACATGATATCCATTGGACCCTGGGTAATCAAAGTGCGATTTTTACTTCCGGCGGTAAAAGTTTAAAACTTCAGTTCTTACATTATGGTGTATCAGAAACCATAATCTGCCAATGGTAGAAACATTCAAGTGTGGTGTGAAAAAAATATTGGTTCTGCCATTTCAATACTATCAAACCATCGTGGTAAATAATACAGAGTATTTCCCAATGCATAAAAATTATGAAACAGTTGAGTTATACAGGTGACGTTTCCAACAATTAAATGCACCAAAACTATTCATTCGATTAAAATAAACATAAATGGGAAATCATATTTTAAATTATTTCTGAATTTCAAATTTTGAAACTAGGTTTTTTGACGTAACACATGTTCAAAATTGGCTTTATTCTTCAAGGTACTCTCAATCAAGAGCCACACAATTATTCTAACGCCGCTCTAACATTCCAATACGACCTCAAAATAGGCCTGAGTTTCAGCAATAACTTCTCCATTGGAGCGATATTTCTTACCGGTGAGCATTTTTTTGAGGACTGCTAACAACCAGTAGTCGCTGGGAGCCAAATCTGGTGAATAAGGTGGATGTGGGAGCAATTCGAAGTTCAATTCATGTAGTTTTGCCGTTGTTTTGACTGACATGTGGCACGATGCGTTGTCTTGATGAAACAACATTTTTTACTTTGTCATATGCGGTCGTTTAATTGCTTCTTTGCATTTTCGGTCTTTAAACGTTCCAGAAACGCTATATAATATTCATTGTTGATGGTATCTCCCTTCTCAAGATAGTCGTTGAATATTACACCACGCACATCCCGAAATACCGAGGTCATAAACTTTCCAGCCGATTTATTGTTTTCTGGTGTTTTGGACAAGCTTCACCAGTTGCTGCCCACTCAGATGACGATCGTTTTGATTCCGGAGTGAAGTGATAGATCCATGTTTCATCCTTTGTCAAATATCGACGCGAAAATTCAGGTTTGTTATGTTTGCTTATGTTTGCACTTTCTGCTTCAGTTAGTTTATTGGAGCGGATTAAAATGGACACCAATATGTCTCGGGACAATCATGTTGCTGGAATTGCAAAACCCGCTTCTCAAAAGCTTAGAACATTGTTTTGAACCCCAGAAAACTGTACACACCTCAGCAACTTTTGATGCTTTATGAAGCTCAGATCAGACCTTCTTTGGAGTATTATTCTCATGTATATGGAGCTCCGTCCCTAAGCATACCCTGAAGCTGCTGGATTCCATCCAGAGAAGAGCCATCCGTCTGACTGGAGACGCGAACATCACTTGCATCCTTGATATCCTAGACATCGAAGAAAGGTTGTAGATTTATCTCTCTTCTATAGATACTTTCAGAAAAAGTGATCAAGTGATTTGGCACATTTGATTTCACCAAGAGCGGTACATATCAGAAATACGCGACGGACAGTGGCTGCTTATCGTTTTGAGATTCAACTCAGTACACCTCGAACTTCACTGTTCAAGAACTCTTTCATTTGGAAAACTGTGTTTATATGGAATAAACTTCCTAAGAACGTTTTTCCAAATAGATTTAATCTCCAGCGATTCAAATCCAATGTGAATCACTACTTTCGCACAGGCACCGATCTTAGAGCGCGATAAGGCTTGTGTTCTTCTCTAAAAACAAAATCGCCAAACCCTGCTCAGAATCATCAAGACGTTCTTGTTTTTGGTCAACAGAGTGAGCTCGCGAGGCGTTCACTTTGAACAGAGTTAAATGATCATGCAATGTGAAGGTAACACGTTTTTTTGATTTCTTTACAATGTCAGCTAACCCCGCAACTTCACTTTTCGATAATTCAAAACGATTTAGTTGATTTTTTTATGTTTTCTGGTGTTACTGTCCCATTTGGACGTCCACTGCGTTCTGCATCATCGGTGTCTCTACAACCACGTTTGAAGTCAACAAACCAACGTTTAATTGTTGTTTCTGATGGAGCGGGGTACTTATAACACTTTTCAAGCCATTGCTTCGCCTGAACGCCATCAAGAAGCAGTGTAAGATTAAAATACGAAATTGTTTTTGATCCATTATTTTGAAAATAACAAAATAAGTGTCACTTTTAGCACAATGACTCACATAAAATTTCAACAGTTGTCTTTTAAAGGTTGGTACTAACTGAAAAACCGGTGAATGTATTAAGACTAGCGCCCCTCCCCATGCCCCTCCCGGGTTGTGTGCCCAGGTCGCAAGCTCCCTCCTTACGGAAATGCTTCCGCAGGTTTGGACCTGGCGACCCTTTCCTTCCACCCCCGTTTCTTAAGGAAACGGTCCTCAATCCAGCTGCTGGCACTTCAGCAAGATTGATATCTAACCTCTTTTGGTTGGAAACCAGCATTTAGGTGCTTTTATTTCCCTATCTAACTTCTCGGTTTAAATTTTATTTGGCTCTTGTTTGTCGCGGTATTCCTAATTGAATTTTTGCATGGGGGCCCCCAAAGCTAACGGCGGCCATAGTTGTGATAGTCGGGCGTTTCCCAGTGAAGCTGAGAAATGTGATTTTGAAATTGAATCGCGGTTTTCCTGTAAGAGAGTATATGGTTAATACACTTAAGATTTTTATACTTGCCTGAGCCGCCTGACGGCGACTCGTGGGGGCGGTCTCTGATTTTGTAAGACTAGCGCCCAGGTAGTATTAGTCTTTATACAAAGATTTTATCCTTTAATTTTTCTGTAAATAATACCAACTTATATCCCTTATACACTAAGCTCAATCGATCAATATGCGTGCAATTCCGAAACTGTAAAAATTTGCTTTTAAGCAAATGCTGTCGTGTGTAACTAATAAATTAGTATACACTCAAGTCATTTACTTAGAAAAATTATGGAGTTGCGCCCATTTCAACCAATCAATTTTGGGCACGCGGGACATACTTATTCCTTGATTAAACTTATTCACTCGGAAAATAATAAGATCGCGTGGTTTTTTTATTAATGAATGGAAAACTGAGAATAATTGATTAAAAAAAAAAGATAATCTATATGATTTTAGGTGTCAAGGATTCTGGCATACTGCGAATACTTGTAAACAAAACGTCAGATGCGTGCGTTGTGGTGAGGAACATCAAGTAGAAATGTGCAATCGACCGAAAAACAGTCCTATCTGCTGCAATTGTAGAGGACCTCATCATGCCGCCTATAAGCTATGCCCTGTTCGATTGAAGCTGAAGAAATCTGTCAGAGTGTCTTTTGCATTCAATCAATGAATTCATACTTATTTATGTGGAAATTTTGGAAGTGTAAGAATAAAAGGTGGTGTCGAGTATAGAGTTTTGAATCTGGTCATTCTGTTTTCAGTGGCAAATCATGAACGCTTTTCATTTTTTAATGTTCTACAAATATTTCAACCTTACTTCTGATTAATCACAATTATTTCTTATATGAAAGCTACAGTACCAGTTTGAATTTTATTCTCTATTGTAAGTGCAAAAAATTGTGGCTTTATGCATGTTAAAGCAACTTATTCAAACAAAAATATCATCAACAGATACACCTGAAATATGAAATAATAGGATGGGTCAGAGTTGAAATGATAGCCAGAAATTTTTCAACGAATTTTCAACTCAAATTGAAAAAATCTTGTTATTCTGTTGAGAAATGCTAATTATGATTTTTAGAGAGACAATTATTCTCCAAATTATTATTTGAACAGTTATGAAATTAAAAACCACAAAAAAAATGGTATTTTTTTTGTTAATAATTGCAATTTTTGTGTGGCGTAAAATCATTGTTACTCATTTCACGAATTTCAACTCATGAACTGTTGAAAATCTGTTTTTTCGTTAACCAGCTATCGCCCCCCTACGAACGACAACTCTAAAAATTCGAAACTTGGATTAGCTAAGGACTAATGAGGGCTTACCTTTTAACGCGCGATTCCTAACACGTGAACCTCTGACGGAAGCACCAAACTCTTACGAAGGTTCGAAATAGATGAACACTTCAATCTAGCAGACCACTATTATAATCTTCATGCAGTCATTGTTCACTGTGGTTCTGGCGTTGAATCTGTCATTATTACGCATTGGTCAAAGATGAAACAGATTAATTTAAATTTGACGATAGTAGTGTCACTAAGTGTTCTGGCGATGTCTTGAATTTATTGGAGACCTACATTTTGTTTTACAAAAGAGAGGACATTGGCAAATCAAGAACTTCAGGTGATGTGGTGCTACAGGTTTTACCGGGTTTTTCTGCAGCTGAAAAAGAAAATGCGCCACTGGAATCAATGAAGTCTCCCCGGAGCGCCAATTAATTTTTGTTGTTTTATAATTTCAGGATTTGTATTACTTTCTTCTTATTAAACTTATTTGAACTAGACTAATACATACATCTGCTTTGATGCATTTGAGTTGATGTGTTGATGTAGCTTGTGTTTTCACTAATTTTTTTGTATTTTGAGCTATTTTACTGTATTGATTGCTCACAATCATTTAATCATACAGCGTTGGAGGCACGGTAGCTGCTTAGGTTAGCTTGAGTGATTTGTTATACTCATTCAATCGACCATCAACTGAAACGGTGGTTCGACCCGCGAGGCCGGACGACTGACTGCCTATCGTCCAACCCCATTTTACAAATCGTAAGTTGAAAGGTAATACGTCGTTAATCCTATGGGGCGTATGAGGGCGACAGCTGGCTAACGGAGAAACAGATTTAGCGAAGCTGCTGTGGAAAAAAAAAATGAAATATTAGAGAGAGGTAGGCTCAATAGGCATTTTCCTGCAGTTCTAGTAAACAGTATTTCAAATATGTATTATTTTCATAGGTATAGGATGAAAGTGAACTTGATTCATATTATGATTCCTTTCACAGAAAGTGGAGGAATTCTGTTTTACCAGTTGCAGATTTCTCTGCGAACATGCAATTAGGAGGCAACAGAGCCCTTAAGATATATACATGATTTCCTACCGAACAGAGCCGTTTCAATTTTTATTAGACATCAACAATGATTCCAGATTGGTCACGGACATGATGTGTAAACTCCTCTGTCTTCAACAAGGACTACTATATGAGTGAGAAGTGTTGAAGACAACTCTCCTTACGAAAATGCGTTCTTAAGGAGCCTTGTTTATCTTTGATAATAATAATATAAGTGTATTCATGACATTTTATGATATATACATCGGAAATAATGAACAAAATTCTAAATAAACTAATAATAACCTTGAGAAGTAAAACTTGTGCTAAGGTAAGTCCTAAAAACAGATACCTCATATATCTTTATAAATACAATCTCACATATATTCACATGCAAAGTATATACACATATGTGAAAAAAAGAAAATAACAAATGAATACATAAATTTAAAGTATGTGCTTAATAACAATGAATTAAATAAAATTATTCAGAAATATAATTGATGAAATGTATATCATGGTTTTTTAAATTCATTATATCATGGAAAAAACATTGTGAAGTCCCTATTATCCATTCTTTAATTTTATTTTTATATGAAAAAAAAACATTTGGAATTTTTTATACAATGAGGCAATTTATCAAATATATAAGGAATTATATACATGTAATTTTTTGATATTGTTTTCATCATTCTATTTTTTAAAGAATATATCAATTTATTTTTTGTATTATACTCATGATTATTATATTAAATGTTTGATTTATTTTTATACATAAATCAAGAGGTTATAAAAAAATTATTGACATATCCATTTTTTTACTAATTTTGTAAAGGTGGTCACTTGAAAAATCATATTTTTTATTACAGATTATTTTTAGAAAGTATTTTTAAATAACAAGTTTATTCAAGTAGGTTTTACTCACTCCGCCCCAGCCAAATATTCCATATTGTAGTTGTGACTGAGCCAGAGTAAAATAAAGTAAATTTAAATGGTGTATACTCAAGAATTTTTTTAATTATTTAAATTTTGGTAGGAGGATCCACAATTTTTTCAGCAAATAATTGATTTGATGATTCCATCTCAAATGTTTGTCAATTATTATGCCCAAGTACTTGATACAGTCAACTTCGAAGATTTCGATATCAGAATCAGAATCATTTTATTCATCACAAAAGAATACACATTGTGTGGTGAAAACTACAGAATATGTAACTTATCGGACTAGTCAAAAAAAAAATTGTTTATAAAGTAGATTGACTAAAATTGATAAAATATAGACAATACAATATATATATATATATATATATATATATATATATATATATATATATATAACGGGACTCTCCCGTTAATAAATTACTATCAATTTTTTTTTGATATTTTTGAAATCTGCTTCCACACTTACTTTTTAATTACACCAGCTATTAGCAATATATGAAATCACCGTATCATCTGCAAAATATTGAATTTTTCCTTCAGTTTGCATATAAAATAAATCATTGATGCAAATATTGAACAATATCGGGCACAAAACAGAACCTTGAGGAATACCATAAATACATTTTTTTTTGTCACTGTATATATTATCAGGAGGACTTTCTTTCAGTTTGTGTCTGAAAGTTACTCCTTTGCATGATCTACACATCCATATATAGAGTTACTTAATTAAAAAATTGATTACTTCCCTCCTTTCTTTGGAAGATTCCCTCATCCTTTTTTTGTATCAAGATGGAGTAGTAGAAAGCCAAAAATTTTCTTTCCCAAAAAAAAAAATTATTATTAATTTCAAGTTGTTGATTTCTATTTTGCAAATAACTTTCCATTAGATTGAATGTAGTTCCACGAAATTCTAATTTTTCCAAAAGCATTGAATGGCTGACCATATCAAAAGCTTTAGCTAAATCGAGAAAAACAGATAAAGTTGGTATTTTATCATCAAATGATTGATATACATTATTTACTATGTGACAAATTGTATTCTGTGTGGACCTATTTTTTCTGAATCCGAATTGAGTATTTGAGAAAAAATGGATTTTATCTGAATATTTTTCAATTCTATACTTGAAGATTTTTTTCAAATATTTTTGCTAAACTAGATATCAATGTGATAGGTCGATAATTCTTCATTTCATTCTTATCACCATTTTTGTAAACGGACTTAATTATTCCAATTTTGAAAGCATCAGCCAGTATTGAAAATAATATTTATTAAATACACTAAAGGTTCTGATATCAGATCTTTCAATGTTTTCACAACTTCAAAAGTTATTCCATCATATTCAGGTGATTTTTCTGAGTTTCAAACTATCAATTACATTTTCAACTTCAATGTTATGATTTTCAGTTTCATTACATATTTTTTTAATGCAACCCCATAATTCTTTGGATGTTTTACTATTGTTGTTAATTTCACTCTGATAAAAGTTAATTTTAGCTTTATTCAGAATGGTTGTTAATTTATTCTTATACTCTTTATACTCGATTTCAAGTAGTTTATTATTTCTGTTTCTCTGTAACTTAGTATATAATTATTGTTTTTTATTTACATATTTACCCCATATATGACTTGTTAGTTATGGACAGTTGAGTTCAGTAATGCTTTTGCGGTTCAGCATAGCAACACTGATGAAACCAATGACGAGTCAAAATAGACAAACGAAAACTGTATATACTTTTATTAAAATACATGATTTTCTCAGCATAAACAATATAAATGGCCATATAAAAATATATTTCATTGGAATCAATTTAAAACATTTCATAAACATTACTTTCATTCATACTCCTTGACAATCAAGTCACCTATGAGTGTACGTTGAACGTCATTTACACCGGCATAGATCTCTGTTATCCGTGCATCCCTATAATGTCTTTCTGCTGGCATGTCAGTGACATAACCCATACCTCCAAGAATTTGAATTGCACTGTGTGATATGAACGTAGCAGCTTCACTCGCTGCTAGTTTGGCCATGGAAGACTCCTTTGTGGATCGTTGAGGTTCATCGCAGCAAACAGCCGCCCTCCACACCAGCAGCCTGGCCGATTCCAATCTTAACGCCATTTCAGCTAACCTCATCTAAAAATAAAATTGAAATTGAAAATATTTTCAAACTTGTCGAAAAAAAATTTATTAGTTAGTTTTTGGTAATACCATGTATAATTAGATAGATATATACCTCAAAGTAGTAAAAAAGAGTATTGACATGTTTAGTGATACACAAAAGAATGGTTCACTAGAAATAGGTTAATTTTGAATGAATCCAAAACCAATCTCATACTTTTCAGAATCAATTACAAACAGAAGAAAAGATATTTTTCTTGATAAATGAATCTATTGAAAATATGTTTTCCACACCAGAACAAAAATGCTGTCTCTCAAAGTGTGTTTTGCTAACCAAGTTGGCATCATCAAAAGGTGATTTTGCTAATTATTCCACTTTGACTTCAGTTGAAGATTCAATATTTTGTAATGGGGTTAAAATATACAATCGTCTGTCAGTAGAAATAAGGTTTGCAAACTCTTCTAACAAATGATTTTCAAGGACTCTAAAAAAATTTTTGTCGACCCTGATGTTTGATAATTTATATTTCATTTCTATTATTTACTATTATTATAATAACACTTTTATGAAACATTCAGAAGACATCAAATTTCTAGAACTTTATATTGAGGAATTCTTGAAATAAAGCAAGCATATTGATTATACAGCTAAAATTGAGTAAAATTTCTTACTGAAAATGTATGTACACTGCTAGATAATGGAATCATATTTTGGAAAAGCAACAGTTATACTGGAAAAAAAGGTTATTCAGGAAAGGGCTTTTAGTATAATGATTGTTCTCAAGCATTATGTAAGAACATAAATTTCAAATGCCAGAGTCACGATTAAAGAAAACAATTCAAGTCAAAGAGAACTTGTATTACCAAACGTTTCGTCAGCTACTACGACAGATATCATCAGTGGTATATGTGTTGACTGCGCAAGACTCAGTCAGTCATTAGCGAGACTTTCAGATGAAAGCTTCATTCTCACAGTCAACGCTTGTGAACTATATCTATCTATTTGGAAATAGATTACAATCCTTGTGCAGGTTTCATATAGTATTTCATTTATGCAACAAGTACCTCCCAGATTGTACTACATTATTGACAATATAAATATAATGTGGACATATATTTTTGATAGATGGGCAAAAGAAGTAAAGTCGACAAAATTATGTTAAATTTGCATTTCATGGAATATGACTAGTTCAACTCCACTTTCATACATTGTTGTAAGATAATGATCAAAAAGATGTATAAGAAAACTTTTGGCATTTATAATATAAATATGAAATGTTAAATTTGAGGTGAGCAGACACATGGAAGAAAAACCATATTTTTCTGTCATATGTCCGCAAACCATACATCTATGCGAGAAATGTGACTTTACAGCTTTTGCCCGAATAGCAAAAATATAAAATGAAAAAAAAAGGCATATTATGGTTCCTTGTGAGAAGATGTATATTGAATTTACCTTAACTGCCTGCAATTGATTAATAGGTTTTCCAAATGCTTTTCTTTGTGCTGCATAATTAACTGCAACTTCTAAAGCGGCTTGACCGATTCCTAGAGCCTGAGCTGCAATACCTACTCTAGCTCGATCAAGTTGTTCCATTGCCATTTTGAATCCACCTCCTACTGTTCCCAATATATTCTGTTTTGGTACTCGCACGTCCTCCAAAATCAAATTACATGTTGGCGAAGCCCTTATTCCTAATTTATCTTCTTTTTTTCCCAAGGAAAGACCCTCTGTTGGAAGAGGGACAATAAATCCAGTTATACCTGGAAACATATGTAAAATATCAATAAAACTCAAATTAACTAGTATACATTGAGTCGTATTCATTACATTTATGTCTGAAACATGTGGACAATTTAGTCATACAGTAGAACAGGAATAAGTTAGTGATGTAGTTAGTATACAAAGAATCCTATTAGATTATGGATCTTTCTAGGAGTTCCGCAGTCTCGTTTTGCGATTTTATCAAAAATTAAATTGACAAGATTTTACAGCCTTCAATGCTACAATGACAAAATATGTAAGAAATTTCAATTATTTTCATCGCATTATTTCAATTTTATAATGCCTTACCTCTATGTTTCAAACTTTTATCTACAGTGGCGAAAATAACAGCAGCCTTTCCTTCTGTGCCACTAGTTACCCAAGATTTTGTACCATTTAGAATATAGCTATCCCCATCTTCAACAGCTATACAAGACATGGCTCCAACATCGCTGCCTGCATCTAAATTTAAAATAATAGTCACAATAAAGCTCTTTAGAGGTGCTTATTTCTTCATACTGATGAAAATAATAATAATTCAACGTATACAAATTCTAAGATGAGTTCAACTGTTTTTCAATAGCAAAGATGAATAAACAAAGAAACTCATATAAGTTCATTCAGATACTTGCTTTGAGTAAATTCCCTAAGAATTTTTCATGGTAGAATTCAATCTAAATAACATTTCGACTTCAATAGTCTTCACGAAACTTGAAATCACTACATATATGAAGATTTTGAATAATTTCAAGATAGTCTGTGGGAACTCAGCCAGGATGATATTTCAATTAAATAGTTTACCATGTTTTTATACATCTCGTTCACAATATTACCTGAATAAACAAGTATTGTGTCATCGGCAAATAAATATATCTTTCTTTTTATGTTTATGTATTGAAAAGAATTTACCTCATGAGAAAAAAAATCGGACCCAGTATCTACCCTTGTGGTACTCCCACATAGTACATTACAGTTCCAAGTAGTTGTTTTCCGGCTGGCATTTACAAGAACCTATAGTGTTAGGTAGTTGGGAGAGATAAAAATTTTGTGATTTAATTTAAAAATATTCATTTTCTTATACGTATGTATGTCTCCTTGATACAGTTTTCAGACACGTTTAAAAACCTATATTTTTGCAAAGGGAGCATCCAACAAAACTGAATACATTACATTCTGCAACCTCTGACCAAATCACTTCATTGACAGGGAGATTAAATGAGGAGATATGCAACTGGATATTCCGAACTTGCTTGCCTCTGTTGTGTAAAGTTTTTCTCTCTGGTTTTCAATTATTTTTTATGCAACAATCTGAAACAACTATGATGTCATACCATTGCCATTTTGTTTTTGAAACCATCAAAAGCCCACACTTGATTTGAATCTATTTTTATTTTGTAAAGAAATCAGCAAAATTCTCATTTGATGGTTCCTATCTCCACTTCACAAGTCAAATACTTATGTACAAGTCTAATAATTTTTTTTCTGATTCATTCGGCCGTTACTTGATGAAGATCCATAATAATTTCAAAAACTACACCTCAACGATTTGATCTCCACAAACTTTATTTGAAAAATATATCAAAACATGTTTCGCTAAGACATTAGCTTTTTCAAGTGAATTCACTTGATAACATCCCATACTATGCATTTCTTTCAAAATTTTTATAGAAGTATTAATTTCATAACAGTTGACACTGTTTGACACCAACTCAAAAAAGTAAGAGTCATCCAAGTTTCTTACGAATTTTAACTGTCAAACAAAAACCTTTATTTATACAAGCTGAGCAAATTTAAATAAAAACGAAAATGAGAAATTAATGAAAAATATTTCACAAACCATTACCAATGATATGAAGAATTAATTAGTTTACAATGGAACCACCAAGTAACTTAATATATTTAGATTCATTGTCAGAGAAAAAAAATAAATCAAATATTTGATGGCAACCGTTCAGAAATAGCCACTTGAGTCATATTGTAAGAGTTTGTGAAATATTATTTTATGTGAAAAATAATTAAAGTTATTTCAATTTGTTATAACGAATATCACTCATCAAAGATACACATAAAATGTAAGTATATTGGTCTCATTTCAAATTAAGAGACCTGAAGATTCAGTAACTTCATCCATAGTATAGATTTGTTCCAACTCAGAACAAAACAATCATTATCTTACTTTGCTGATGAAATAAGCATTATCTTATTATCTTCATTTATGATTGAGTGTAATCTAATGCCAAATAATGCTGATGGTACTTCATTAAAATACAAGTCGTTGATGATTAAATGAGTTTCCAATTCCAAAGTTCTTCATAATTATATCTTTTTGGAATATATAAAATACTATCACGAAGATACCACTAACCTGGTTCGCTAAGGGCAAAACAACCCAAAGTGCCACTTGTAAATGGTCTCAGAAAAGTTTCTTTCTGCTCATCAGTTCCGCATCGATCTAATAAATTTACATATAAACAATTGTGTACAGAAACTATAGTTCCAGTTCCACCGCAACCCCTGGCAATTTCTTCAACAGCTACTGCTAAAGCTAAGGTATCTTGTCCAACCCCACCATATTTCTCCGACACATTTACAGCAAGAAGTCCTAATTCACCCATTTTTTTAATCTAAAAAAAAACAAAATCAGGTAAGGATTAAATAACAATCAGAATTACATAAAAAACTGATTTTAGGAACTAGATGAATTTTCAAGTTATTTTTTAGATACCTAAGACTTCATATCTTATGGTAGTTCAATGTATATTTTGATTCGATTGTATATAAAAACGTCTCCATTATACTAGTTTTTTTAAATTGGAAGTTGCAAGTTAACTATATGTTGTGAAGTCCAGGAGTTGCATTTCAACATGCCAATTGAATTTTAGTATGTTCAGTATTGACAATATAAATGAAGGCCGCATTAACAGAGGAGGAGCCCGAAGAGCAAAAGTTAGCCTCTACGAAAGAGAAGGTTAGTGGAGGCGGAGGTGGATAAATGAACAATAAATGTTTATTATCTACCAATCATAAAATAAAAAAATACCTTTGGAATTCTAAATTATTAAGAGGCGAATTATATTTCTTCACTTTTGGGTTATTATTCTTTGACATTCTGAAAAATGAATAAATCTGAAATTAAGAAAATGAAGGGCAAACTGAAAAGTTCAACCTGAAAAGTTACTGTCTAATATAGACCAGTTAATTAGTTATAAACCTGTGGAATTTATAAATTTTGCATATAAATAAGATAAATAACTGTAAAACTAATTTATACACTTATCTTTTTCAAAATGACTAATTCCTTTCGATTGTCAAAATCTAAATAAATATTGGTGAAAAATGCCTCTATTGAAAATATATTTACTCTCTGAAACGTTTGTGATTTTAAGAAAGCCAAGTATTATATGATTCAATCTCACGTCAAGTAAGTAGAATCCATAATGTTTATATTTTTTATTCATTACATATTTTTAGTTGTCCTAAAGAAGGAATTAAAAGATTCCGAACACTTGATAAAATAACAAAGAGTTTTCTTTAACAGACTTTGACTGCTACCCCAAGAACACCATCTACAATATTCTAAAAAAAAATTGTTGTTAATTTTTTATTTATAGACAAGATTCATAAATACGATAAATTAACAATTAATTAGACTCAACAAAAGTTTTGCAACTCGAAATAGGACGATCCTTCATAAACAAAACTCCATTGAAAAATGTGGAGTTTCGTTTCATGTGAAAACTCTGCTTTTGAGGAGGCAAGACAATATTGCTGACAGAAACATACTGGAACTTGTAGATTTTAATGTTCCCCCTTACCCTACAAGGAGTCCAGTATTGAAATGAGCAAAAAAATAACTACTATGAGTTCATTCTTAACCATGATTCAGTTGGCACACGAAATCAATGCTTTAAAAAAATTTTATGATGATGATAATGATGACTTATTAGAAATATCAATGTGAATGTAGAGAATATGTATGAACATCAATTTGACGCTCGACGTGTATGTATAGAATGTAAGCTCATATATATAGTTAGCAATAAGAATTTTAATGTAATCAGGCTTTAAGTCTGTATAAAAAATAAAATAAAGCGGACGAAATGTTTGAAAAGTACAAAACTGTTAAAAACAATTCAAAACTGTTCCTGCTGGACCTACCTGTATCCAAGTTGGATGTGTGGCTTGTTTTATACATAACATATGGCAGCAATACCTGTCGATTTGACCCCCTTCTACAAATCAATTTTATTATGCAGTTGTCGTCAGTAAAATCGGTTTCTTCGAAGGAACTTCCAGAACAATTCAGTTCTTGGAAGATTATTTTTAAAAACTTTAATTTTTATCCTCAGCCTAACTGAGTAATTCTTAACCAACTTTCTTATATCATGGAGAGTCATGGGAAATCTCCCAATCACTAAAAAGTTTTTTACTATCTGTTACCATTTGTTCTTCATCAGCTTAGAGTCTGACTAACCAGGGCAAACTTTGGAATTCCTAACTGCTCAGCTATATTTCAAACCAAGATTTATTATCTTTGAATGCCACCAACTTCTTTGAGCAATTTTTTTTTCAAAATAGTTACTAAAATTCACGCTGATATTCTTTCTGTTATACCTGTGAATCCACACAACGAAAGAGCTAATGCTTTAGCGAAATATGTCGTTATATATTTTTGAAAATAAAGTTTGTGAAAATCAAATTGTAAGGTGTAGTTTATGAAATTATTTTATTTCTTGTTGGCAACAACCATTCCATGAAGGAGGACTGACTTGATAAAACAGTTTTCTATACCACAGTGGCATGTCTGGCAGTGGCAATGATTCAAAATCAACATGAATTCTCACAGACCAAAATAATACAGGAACATGACATAAATAACTACACTGGGCACACAACTTTAGGTGGATTCATGAACCAGCCTCAACTTATAAGAAGCAAGTTTCAAGTGGTGAGAATTCATGTTTTTCATTTGTTACTACTGAAAACTTTCAACTCAAGCACATAGATACTATGAGTAGGTATAAATCACTAAGCTCATACATGAATTTTGACAGTGAAAATGAATGATCCAACTGCTTGCGACTATCCACCTACAAATTAATTTAATCTCACCTGTTCAGCTGGAAATTTATGTTCTCTATCTAATTCGGCTGCTATTGGTTTCAGTTCAACTTCAGCAAAGTCTCGACATGTTTTCTGTAACATCAAATGATCTTCTGGTAATTTATGCAGACTAAAATGTCTTGCAAAACCCTTAGAAACACCTGTAACTAAAATAACGGTTTCATTTTTTTATTATGCCTATAATGTTAAACTTACTTCTGAGTATACAGTGGGTTACATTCCTGATAGACATTTTTGAAATTTTGAATAGATATTATTCAATGAACAGTAGCACCAGATACAAGATGAAATGAAAAAATTAATGATCACAATTTCATTTGACCTTGACTCTTATCAGTCTCTAAAAAAGGATAGATATTTGTACACTTTCTGTAATATCAATAGATAAAATTGTTTTCAAAAACATTTATTTTATTTCATCACTGACTGGAATGAAATTTACATTATTTAAAACTTATATCGTCACGTGTTCTCCCTGTTCTGTGCTTCATTCGTTAACTCTTTTAAATTTTGTGGACGTATCAGAATTGAAAGAGCTGAGGAAATTTATTTTGATTTTGGGAGCGCACAGCACTTGAAATATAATGTTGAGATAAACAAAGGAAGAAGGTAACTATTTAAATTAAATAACACTCCTGCAACGGTAAATGTCCTTGAAGTAGACAAAGTGAAGTTGTCACACCTTTTTTTTTGTATGATCCTCAATTTGATAATTTGATGCATCTTAACAAATAGAATCAGATATACGACTTCGGCGTCAAGTCTGAAAACCCTTGTAACGTGTCACTACCTTTGGAGTAGGCAAATTGAGACTCCAGTGTAGTGATAGCTTTATGAAAATGGCTTCAAAGTCGAAACCAAATCGTCGAACTACCAAAAACACAAGACGCGGTTCAATCCGGACTTCTAATTATCATATATATCGTATCAAATAGTTTAATGCAGTTAAGCTGCTGGGAAATAATTCCAAGAAATTCGAAATATAAAGATGAGTACTATTCTGATCATTCCTAACTTGATTCCAATTTAAAGCGATTAGCGATATACATATCGATATTTTTAAAAATATCGATATTTGGGAGTGCCAATATCGATATTTCAGTATAGATATTGAAGACTATCGACACCGATATCTCCATTTTCCAAAATATCGAAATTTCGATATCGAAGTCAAATATGCAACTAACATAACAGAAATTGCTCCGTCACTCTTGTGGAGAGTAGCACAACTATTAAAAACATCTACTAAATTACTAACACCATCTATCACATAAACGACGTACATGGCATGAGGGAAGGACCTCTATTTCAATGGGATATACAGAGATTTAAGTAAAATGTGGATTCGAGAATATATATCACAGATTTACGGAACAACGAATCAATTGCTATTAGATCTCAGTGCAACGGTACGTTAAGTTTTCAAGCGTTTTCGAGTAGTTTCAAAAACAGTTATCGCTCCAAAAATTAATTACCGGAAATATTTTGAGAAAATATAGTCTACAACAGTTGAAAGTTTGTTATATAAAAAAATGTACATCTGGAAACACCACGAACTTAAAAAATCATTTAACAGCAGTGCATCCTAAAGCCCTATCACAATCAAGAAATAAAGATTGTAAAATACTGGAACAGTACATCTAAAAATTTGCCTTGCGCTCCTGAAAATTTGCGGGATACTTCTGAAGAATTGTCTTGCACCTCTGAAGAATTGTCTTGCACTTCTGAAGATTTGCCCTGCACCGGTTAGTTAGGGAAGCCACAGAATATGCTGTAGATGCCTTGGTCCTTCTCGAGACCAACAATCAGTCGAAAGGGTAGGGGAGCTGGACTCCAATCCTGAACAAATCGAAGATGACCTTCTGAGTGCCCTGCACCAAAAGAGCATCATTCAAAAGACAACGAACGATAAAAGACTTAATCAGAAATTACTTCGTATGCAGTAGGAGGCAGTAAGTAAAATAAAATTACGAAGTCTATATTATTCATAATTTGTCATGATTTCAACCAACATCCATTGTTCAGGATGAGGGTTTCAAACAATTAATGAAAGTCTTAGCACCCAGTTATAAAATTCCATGTGAAATGACAATTAGTAAATCGCCGAATGAAAAATACGTGGCAGGTAAAACTATTTATAAGGAAAAAAATAAAAATTCTTCCTCCTACTGTATCACGCCTGACATTTGGACTGAAACGTTTGATTCAAAAAGTTGTTTGGGTTTAACATTACACTTTGAAGAAGACAGTAAAATTTTCCCCACTACTATAGGAGTATATGAATTAGAGAACAGACATACTGGTATTGCATTACATAGCTGTTATATACATTGCGGAAAATTTAATGCATTTGTGTGATGAATGGTAAATCGAAAAAAATAAAATTACTGCTATAATAACGGATGATGCTTCTAATATGACATGTGGAGTTGACCTCTTTTTAGATAAAAAAGAAAGAGCTACTATTGAGACTGATGAATTGAAGCAAATCATCACAAAAGTAAAGCATATTGTAACATGGTTTCGTCAAAGTGTTATTGCATCAGATGACCTAAGAAAAATTCAAAATGGAAAACGAACAATATCAAAATAATTAAAACAAGATTTGGTAACCCGATGGAACTCCACCTACTACATGATTGAAAAATTTCTAGAGTTGAGAGAGTTCGTTAATACAATTATCAACAAATACGAAACAGCTCCAGTAATGGTAACAGGAAGAGAGGTAAAAGAACTAGCAATTATTCAAGAAGAATTATTCAACCCTTTGAAGCTGCTACGAGGGAAATTTCAGGCGAAAAATATGCAACAAGTATGGTTATACCACTGACTATATAATTTACACGGTAAAGTTGAAGAAATTAAAATATAATATTTTCAAATCGCTGCCAAACTAAAAGTAAAATTACCCAGTGAGAAGAATAAACTTGTAAATAATGCTGTAAAATATTTAGCAATCGTGGCAACGTCAGTACTTCCAGAAAAGACTATTTTCGAAGGCAGGACAAACAATGATAGCAAGAAGGAAACCGACTGAGTGGTCAAAATCAAATATCAAAATCAAATCAATCAATCAAATATTATTTTTACAGTGCGTAGATAAAGATACTTGGGAATTGTTTCAGAATTTCAGCAGTGTTAATGAAAATTAAACTTTCATTAATTCCTTGAATAATTTTTTCTTTTCCAGTTGAATAGGTATTTGTGTTTTGGTTTCAAAATTGCATGAAAAGTGAATTTAACTTATTTTCAGGACTCATTTGTATATTATTTGAAATTACATAATTATACTTATAAAAATTTTGTTTGAATTATTCTCAATATAGAAATTCGATATTGATAAATATCGATATTATTCTTTTTATATATCGGTAATATCTATTGATTAATGAATATTAATATCGATATCGAATATCGGCATTTGCATCCGATATCCTATCACTATAAAAGAGCTACTGCTAGACAAGGGAGCTGTTTCAGCCTGTTGTGCATCATTAGTACCAGGCAGGCGGTCGTCGATTGAAGACAATGATTGACCGATAGTCATCTTCAGTTCAGACAAGTTGCTCCCTTACCCTTGCTGCTGGCGTTTGTTAGAAGGACAAAAAAAACCAAGAACAGTACTTGACAAAAATAACTGCGTAAAAACAAGTGAGACATAAGTGGAACCACTTATAGGGGTGACACCCAAGTTAGCTTGCCAAGTTTTTATGTCGGCGTGTTTGACTAATCAACCGACAACTGCATTGGCAGAAATTTGGGAAGCTTTCCTGGAATGTAATCGGAAAACGAATCTTTATTTTATATCATTTCTAGAAACAGACCGCCACAACAAATCACAAGAGCTGGCTCAATTCAAATAAACTCTCCTTCAAAATGGATTCACAGATCATCCTATTGACAGATTCATCCGTCATCAACAAATTTCTCCATCTAGTCCCAGAGATCCAAAAGTAAATAACGTTCTTCACAAAGCGTTCCTTCCCTACATTAAAGGTGTTACTGACAAAATTGGCACAATTCTCAAAAACACAATATAAAAACGATATTCACCGCCAACAATCAAATTTCCACATTTCTCCGTTCCTCCAAGGCCAAAATTGTCAATGAATCCCAGGGTATATATGAAATTCCATGCTCCGATTGCCATATATATGTAGGCCAGACGTGTGACAAGTAGAGTTTACGAACATTAACTTGCTGTCCGAAAGTCAGACCACTCCACAGCCCTGTCCAAACATCATATAGAGACAGGACACAATATAAACTTACTTCCAACTACAACTTACAACTACCTGGACCCCCACCCCCCACTATGACGTCCGGTGATGGTAATCACTCGAAGCCCCGCCCCACATTTCCATTGAGATCGATTGGTAGATACAGGTAGATTTTCGGTAGACATTGATACAGCAGACGTGACCAAGCCGGAGAATAACTTCAACAAGTTGGGGCTCTACGCGGTCGACACAGCTTTGCTGGCGAGATCAACAAACCAAGCGCACGTCACTAGATACTTGCAGCAACAAGCAGATAGATAAGAGGAATGGGCCAACCTGTGGAAGATCAGTATAAACCCTAACAAGAGTCAGGCAATACTGTTCACCCGGAGGATGGTACACCCGGAAGGAAACGTCACCTTCAACGGACAAGAGATTCCGTGGACCAACGAAGCTAGATACCTGGGAGTCAACCTAGACAAAAGAATAATGTTCAGGTATCACGTACAGCAGAGAATAGGAATGGCGAGATCTGCCCGACAAAACCTATTACCAATAATAGGTCGAAGAAGCAACATGGGACTGAAAGTGAAGCTGCTGATGACAGAGACCGTAATATTACCGATAATCATGTATGCCTGCACTGGCTGGGGCCAGTGCGCAGCGATATACAGAAGGCAGATCCAGTCGTTTATGAACGCGTGCGTAAGGTCCGCCGTAAACGCTCCAAGATATGTACCGAATATGTACATATCTGAACATACACTTCGTAGACCCATATATGAGACAACACGCAGAGGACACGTTTGACGGAATTCGAGCTCACGACAATCCAGCGATCTAAACAATAAACTATACAGGGATTACCCCAGATTCCGAAGGAGGGGCAAACACAGGAGACCTACGAAGCAGAACTAGAGACCACCCCCGAGAGTCGTAATTATACCGAGATCGACAAAAAAAATGTGATTACTTTCAACTTCTACCAGTAATCTTGACGAGGAGCTGAAATATAATTGAATGATCAAACGAACTTACCTGTGAGTTCGATTGTGATTATATGAGGCTCCTTGTCCGAACAATACACTTTCCAACCACCCCTATTAAGGCCCTACCCAATACCAATTGCACTCTTTTCTGTTTTTGAACTAAATTGCATGTGTCCCGATTGGAAAAGCGCCTATAGAGATGACAGATCATATTTTTCCATTTTTTATATCTTCGAACCTTCCGCTAGGTAAGATTACAGGTTAGTTTTTGTGTATACAGACGATGATCATAATTTAAAGTAAAAAGTACACATTAACATTTGTGAATTTTCCAGCTCACAGATGCAAGTGTGAATTGCTCTTACTTCCAGTTTGTGTCTGAAAGTTTCTTCGATGCATGAACTACGCATCTTTGTGTAGAGTTTATTTTGAAATTAATGGCTTTCTTTCTTTGGAAGACTCCCCAATTTTTGTGTATAAATTTAGAGAAGTAGAGCGCCTTCATTTTCCAAAAATGTATCTCTCCTAAAAATGTACCCCTTTCAATTATAATAAGTATAGATTTTTATGGCCCATCTACGTTTTCATAAAAAACATTTTACAGTGAAGAAATTAATCGATGATGTCCAGTAAAAATCTCATAATGAAGTGGTACTTGCATAAATTAATCGAAAGCCAAATCATAAATCCATTGTTCTGTACTCGTGCTACCATGAAATAACTATCACTCTGAAATATGACTAGGGTCAAGTGTCAAAAAACTGTCAATTGATCAATATCCTAATGTCAAAAGGTTGCAAAAAATATTTCTTCACGGTCTTCAATTAATTAATAAATTATATTAGATCCCTTCAATAGTTTGTTAAGTAATAACCAGAGAGTACTGTTTAACACAAGGTAATTTTCTTACCAAGGACAAATTTTTAACCACTAAGTGGGATGACTTTCTAGAGTATATCTTCAGGCATTCCTTTTGCTTGCAAAAGCGCAAGAAATAAAAAATTTAACTTATCAATTCACGTGGAATATTTTTTGTAGGTGAAGAATATGTCGGGCACAGGCCGAAAGAAGAAGCCAGGTTTGAAATTGCAAGTGTCTGATGATGCTGCCCCTGCTGTGTGAGTTCTTTTTGTTTTTATGTCCTCGTCATTGAAAGTGTATCATATTGAGAGACTTGGGCTTCAAAAAACTGTTGTCCCTGTTTTGTAGATGATGAAACAGTAAAACACTATTTGACAGAGTTTCTCTTGCCATCTGACCTTACAGATTATTCCGTAAATAAATCATGTACTTTGTCAAGAAGATTGATTGATTTGGTGGGGTTTGAATAGGTTTGAGACCATAAACCCTTGTAGGTTGCAGTGGGAGGTTGACTAGGGTAATTATTCTTTTACATGCCGTGCACCAAGTTCTAAAAAAATTTTATTTGACTTGGTATTTTCGTCTGCTCATCATGAACATTCGACCTACTTGCAGAGTGTAAAAATAATTTGTTTCAGGAACTCACTTCTGTTCTGTTATAATGGCACTTTTCCACTATCATTTACTGCGAGCCTTTATTAACCTATCTTAAATGTATGTTTTCACACATTGAAACCAATGGAAAAACCCTTGCAAAAGTGTTATTTATTTTCATAAACAATTATTTTGTAGTTTATTGAAAAAAAATGGACTGGCAAGTGGATACATGTTTAATTGTGACTCCTGCCATAAAAGCCTATGTTCTTATAGCCTTCAGTACTGTTGTTCATAATATATTCCCAGAATTTTATATAATTTAAGAATAGGAATACAGACAACAGTTTGTATGTATGTGAGAAGTAAGCACTAGTTGTAATGTACTGTGTTGAGTATCACAGTGGTCGATATTGAGTCTAGTTCGCATATACATAAACTCTATTCTGTAGGTTAACTTTGAAGTTAACATATATTTATTTGCCGTTTACATCACTTACAAAACATAGTTAAATCATGAATCTTCTTAAAATTGTAATATTTGATTTTGATTTGGGGTACACTCAAATCACCAACAAATCTTAAAAAAAAATTACTAAAATATATTTTCAGTAAAAATAAAATGTACCCAAAAAACTTCAAATCTCGATAAACCCAAGGGGCTTCTTCACATAAATTCGTTATATAAATACAAATAACCTCTTTTTATCCATTGGGTATATAATAATTTTGAATTGTGTAATTTACCTACCTTAAAATAATGAATAAATTGATGGATGTAGCCGTTACTACGTAGTAGGAGATCATCATGAGAAATGAAACTTTCTGTGTTTTTATACCCACTTGTATTTGTAACTAATGTTACTGCAGTTTTGTTATATAAGGACTAGTGTCCGACCGAAAGTTCGGTTTCGGTCGAGATTCGGCAAAAAAAACGGGTTTCGGTTTCGGCGAAAAACCTGCCAAAACTACGACCAAAACCGAAACTGCATTCGGGAGTTCCCGCGCTGTGCTCGGTCATGTTCGGCTCGTTAAATTTCATACAAGTGATATTAGGTAACAACTCGAATAAGTAATTTTATGTTTAATATTTTTGAAAATCCATCAATATTCAAAAGAAGGATCTACACCTATTCAAATAAACACCTAACCTATTTTAAGTATTTTTAAGGTGCAAATAATATTTTTTCTTAAATAAGGGTTTTTTATGTTGATTATCAATAAGTAAAAATGTCGAAGACTGCATAACGTTGTGATTTAAAGATAAAAAAATAAAGACTAACTGATTAAAATAACCTTTTCTTTATTTTTCCCTCAAAACATAATCCTTGTAAGGAAGTTTCGGTTTCGGCCGAAATTCGTTTTCGGTTTGACACTAATAAGGACATTTTCTAACGAATATTGTATTAAAGAATACAATATTTAAACGAATATTGTACTCGTTTGGAAATGTCATTTGAGGGCGAAACTGCAATAGCATTAGTTACAAATACTTATTTATTTACGGCAATGTCTATTTTTTACAAAATAATTAACAAGTTCACACATATGTATTTAACAGTAATCTAAGTTAGGTTTAAGGAAAAAATATATAAAATAAAATTTAAAAATATCGTAAAAATAAGTTAATGAATTACAATCTTTTCACAGTCTTTTTAAATGTTTCCAAACAAGAATTGAAAAATTCTAAATCTACATTGTATGTATTTGTAAATCTCAAAATTCTACCTACAGATTCATTCCGGCCATAGTTGGTGCGACAAAAGGGTACTTTGGAGATTTCCGAATTTCTTGTTCTCCTTGGATTCACATTTAAAGTTATAAGTTCGACAAGTTCCGGGGATTGATGCTACCATTGATTATTTTATGAATTAGTGTAAGATCTGATTCTAATCTTCTATGAGCTAGTGTATTCAAGTTAAGATCGTCCAATATAATTTTATAGTCATATTCACCAATATCATATCCCAGTTTATATGCAGAGTACCTTAAAAACTTATTTTGAACACTTTCAAGCATATCAATATCCACATGATATGAAGGGCACCAAATTGTGGAATTGTATTCGCTTGTTGATCTAACAATTGAACAATATATGATTTTAATTGAAGTGAGAGATAATTCATTTGCAGATCTAATAATGAAACCTAACATTTTAGTGCTTTAAAAGTAAATATAAAAGTAATATTTGCAATATGGGGTTTAAATTACATTTTTGGGTCGAGAGTGATTTCTAAATCTCTGGTGGTGTTTGTTGTTTTCAGTTCTGATTGATTGATTTTATATAGCCGGTTAATGGGATTTTTTTTTGGAAAATAGTAAATTTTTGACATTTGTCTATATTTAATTGCAGTAGATTTATATCACACCAGCGAACAAAGTCAGATAAATAGTACTGTAATAATTCTATATCAGTTAAGTCATGAATAACTTTAAACATCTTCAGGTCATCAGCAAACAAAAGAAATTCACTATAAAGAATAACATCTTTCAAGTCATTTACAAATAGGTTGAAAAGCAATGGCCCTTAATGAGAACACTGTGGTACACCCGATGAAACTGTGATTGAGGAAGATACTTAGTTACCATATTTTGAAAATTGTACTCTGCAGGCTAGATAATTTTCAATCCATTTCAGAAAGTTTTCTCGAATACCCAAAGCGTTTAGTTTATGCATCAACAAATTGTGGTTTACTCGGTCAAATGCCTTTGAAAAATCTGTGTAAATAGAATCCAACTGGTATCTATTTTCGAAGGTATTTAACAGTGTTGATAAATGAGCAGATTTATGCTGGTAGATCTACTACAACTGAATCCATGTTGTTGATTAATGATTATATGTCTACAATCCCATGTTAGCTTTTTTGTAATTAGACTGTCTAACAATTTGGATAATTCTGATTGATTACAGACTGCTCGATAATTTTTCATATCATTATGTAATCCACTTTTATAAATAGGTTTCGAAAAACTGTTTTTCCAATAATCTGGAAAGATAGACGATTTCAAGGAAATATTGAATATCATGTGAATTGGTTTGACAAGGGTAGAAATACATTTTTTCATTAGGAATAGTGGAATTCCATCAGGACCTGTAGACAATTTCCAATGTCATGACATGACTAGATCGTTTATTTCTTTAATATCAACGCTATAACTACATATATCAACCGTCTTACTAAATTTATATTCTGGAATTTGGTTAACTGTTTCATCACTATAGACAGATGAGAAATATTTTGCAAAATAATTACTATTTTCGCTGACAGAGTCATTCTAGTACATTTTAGATGGTAAGGAGTGTGATTTTTTATTATTATTAATATAATTCCAGAAGCTTCTAGGATTATTGTTAATGTTATTCTCTATTTTATTTATGTATGCTTGATGGGCAAGTGTTTCTCAAAACTTTGCATTCATCTCTCAGATAACAAAATTCTTCATATTTATAAAAATTTCCATTTTTGTATTCTCTGTGAACCGATTTCTTTCTGAAAACTAATTTTTTCAGCTCAGAACTGAACCATACTGGGAAAGTAGAAGCTTTATATATTTTTTGTGGAACATAGTACTCCAGAGCTGTATAGAGAATATTGTAATTTGTAACTACAATATTTAAATCCTCATCCCTCAGTATTTCGGTATCCCAATTGATACTTACCAAGAAATCATTCATGCCCATATAATCTCCATTTACAAAGTCATAAAAGTATTCATCATATTTTAGATATTCCTTTGTATCATTTTTTTAAATCAAAACATACCGAAGAATGATGTAATGTATTTTGAAAACTGGGTACGATGGATTTTGAACAGACATATTTATGAATGATGAAAAAATTTAATCTAAGTTCTTGAATTTGGAATATTATTGATTTGATATAAATTATGGAAACTAAATGAACGTAATACAGCTAGTGCAGGTGAGTTTTCTGGACAATCAACATTCAGACCAAGATCTCCATTAAACCAAAATGTGCCAGGGATATTATAGTCACCACAAAGAATAATCTTGTTAGTACAGTATTTTTCTAAAACATAATCAATGGTAGCAGTATGTTCCATATAAGTATTCACTACATAAGCAGGAATATATACACCACCAATTATGATTGTTGAAACACCTATTGATAATTTAACATACAGATGTTCTATATTGTCAGGAGATATGTCGATTAACTCAGTTATTAAAGATCCTCTAGTGTCTATTAGTATTCCTCCCCTTTTTTTTATCGCTATTTGTTTGGTCTCTATCTAATATATATATATATATATATATATATATATATATATATACGGAATAATGTTGGGGATGCAGTCAAAAATTGCTGGGCTGTTGTTTAAAGAATACTCTTTGTTATATGGTCGAGCTTTCGAGAATGTTTATTCCCTTTATCAAGACATTAACTTGAGGTTATATTAAAAAGTCGAAAATTTTACTGAGAAACACAAAAAAGTCCTTTTCATTATGTAGAAAAGTGTCACACATTAAAATTTTTTATGGTTTAAAGAAAATATATATATAAACTTTATTCAGAAATAACATTTAGAGGATTTGAAATTTTAAATTTTATTTTAACGGCCATGCATGGCACTTACTAGTGGCGTGGTAGCAACTAGAAAGAAAGGAAACAGTTGCTACCACGCCACTAGTAAGTGCCATGCATGGCCGTTAAAATAAAATTTAAAATTTCAAATCCTCTAAATGTTATTTCTGAATAAAGTTTATATATATATTTTCTTTAAACCATAAAAAATTTTAATGTGTGACACTTTTCTACATAATGAAAAGGACTTTTTTGTGTTTCTCAGTAAAATTTTCGACTTTTTAATATAACCTCAAGTTAATGTCTTGATAAAGGGAATAAACATTCTCGAAAGCTCGACCATATAACAAAGAGTATTCTTTAAACAACAGCCCAGCAATTTTTGACTGCATCCCCAACATTATTCCGTATTTCTCCTTAACTAGTCAGTCAAGACTACCCATCGCTTTATATATATATATATATATATATATATACATACATATATATATATATATATATATATATATATATATATATATTCATATATATATATATATATATATATATATATATATATATATACATATATATATATATATATATATATATATGTATATACTTTTTCAAATAAAAATTTGAAAAAGTTTCACATTATTCAATGTCAAAAAGTTGTCATTTTGATGTTGAAGACTTCTTTCAAAATTGAAATTTTCAAATTGAATATTCTCATATAGCACAGGTATTCTGTTTTATCCGTTATTATGTTTTATATATATATATATTTATCATGTCCTTTTTATATTACAGCCCTCGATAAAGCTAATAAACATTAGCGAAAGCTCGGGCAGCTAAAAAGAGTAAATATTTATTCTAATCAGACCGAATCCCCGAAAAACTACTATTCTATACATACATACGGTCGTTACACTATCAATTATATATATATATAATTATATATATATATATATATATATATATATATATATATATATATATATATACACATAACACATTATGAACACATAACACTTTATGATGCAAGTAATCTAAAATGTCAGAAGTTAAAATACTTTGTAATATAAATTTCAATATATGTATTGACTCTGGAAAACTACTTATTTTAGTAAGCTCAATATAAATAATTATTTCACATAACTTGAGTCCAGAGTTTTATTTTATCAATTACAATATGTATTCCCTATATAAACATTATTGTTTCTTGACAAAATAAACATTGTTATTATGTCAATGACTTTGAACTCCTTGAAAAGTAGGATCGAAACTATGTTTTAAAGGAAGTCAGACATATACTCAGGTGCATAAAAAAAGTTCGCCTTTTCTATTTTTAGCCTGATTTTGATCTATTTCAATAAATGGTTGAAACTTCATCTCTGAATAATTCACATCAAACAGATTTCCAAATAAGGCTCAATTTATACACAATATACATGATAAAATAAAATTATGTTTTTATTATCTAGGTTTGAGTCACCTTCTGGTGAAACACAGCTTTTGTATGACAATCAAAACTATCCTGTATGCTAGCCTGGTTCATTCCAAACAAATAATTTTTTCATTCACATTTCATTTCAAATTTATTAATTATTGAATAAAACATTGAGATTTCTCTGTGTGTTTTTTACTCAGTACAATAATGGAAAAATTAACAATTAGCGAATGGCTGAAAAAGAAAACAATAAATCAATTTTTTAATACCAGGCGTTGCCTCCTCTTTAGACAATAGCTTCCATTCTCTGAGGCACTCAACGAATTACCATGGGGCACGTTATTCCACTTGTCTAGAGTGTAAAAGGAAGTTCATTTTTTTTCGTAGGTGATATTTCTGAATTCTCACATGTCTACCTTAGTTAATAGGATTTGTTCAACAATTCGTAATTTGAAAGGAATTGTGATATCAAAATGAATGAAGAAACAATGTACAGGGAATGAACCAAGTTCGCATACAGGATGGTTTCGAGTGTGGTCCAAAAGCTGTATTTTTATGAATCTGAGTGTACTTTCAATCTTGGTTTTCAGTAGATGATAGCTGTAGAAATGAATGTAGTATGTACCTTCCAATATAGCGTAACCCTGGCCTATTTAAATAAACTATTATAACTAGTACTTTGGAGTTTGAGTTAGAAGAAAATAATTTTAGAAGAAAAAAGGATACAAAGCTGAAAAATAATTTTGAATATATGTTTATATGATAATGACACATGGACTTAAGTAATGATCTTCATTATCAACTAATTTTGATAGTGATTTCCTTATTTTCAATGTATTCATTGACAGTAATGAATATAATAATTTTTAGACTCCCACCAGCTAATTTAGATACTCGTACAACAATCACAATTGGCGAAAGAACTTTTGATGTTGAGGCCGATGATCTCTTAAAAATTGAAGATCTAGGAAGGGGAGCATATGGAATTGTAGAAAAGATGAGGCACATTCCCAGTGGGACAATAATGGCTGTTAAAAGAATCACTGCAACAGTTAACACACAAGAACAAAAGAGGTTACTCATGGATCTTGATATTTCCATGAGAAGCAGTGACTGTCCATACACCGTTCAGTTTTACGGGGCACTTTTCAGAGAAGGGGATGTGTGGATTTGCATGGAAGTTATGGACACTAGTTTAGATAAATTTTATGCCAAGGTCTATAAGCATTTGCGAAAAATTCCTGAGAATGTTTTGGGTAAGATTTTCATCAGTTCATGTTTCTTATATCCCTATGAATGGACGCTAAATATTATTTTTAATGGCTAGTGCAAATTTTGAAAAAAAAAATTGGCTTACATTTTTCGGTTGCTGATCACAAATCTATATTCAAAACTTTGCTCTTTGATATACTTTGGGAAATGCAGCCTTTAAGTAGCTTGAAAATCATCTATTTCAGGAAACAATTTTTGTTAATCTCTTGAATGATATATAAAATTTATGCCACTGTAGCCCTAATGATCCATGGGTGCTATCCAAGAGCAAAATAAATCAATAGCAGGATTTAATTTATAGGTTCCGTTAGATAAACGTAACATGTTCAAATAGTTTCCATTTTAAACACTGGGAACATTGTTGAAACATGTTCGGATATAACGAAAAAAACTGTTTTAAATCTAGGGCGCATTCCAGGAGGATTTTGTATTAGCGAAATTTTTTCTTTGAGACCTAATTTGTACAACATTTAAAACGGAAGATAGATTTTTCTTTTTTTTTCACCTGGCACCCAAAAAGGTATGTTATTTTTGGAGCGTGTTTGTTGCACATAAATTTGCGAATTTGACAGATAACAATTTTCCACCAACATATTGGTATAGCTAGCAAAAAAAAAATCCAAACTCAATCAGAAGCCAAGACCAAAAAAAGTCGCTATCCCTATATTTTTGAATATTAAGGGATGAAATTTTCATTAATACTAATAAAATACTTTAACATTATAACGTCATGAAAATGTTTGCAAAATCGCGATTTTAAACGGTGAATGTGTGCGTAAAACTTGGAGCACTGAGAAGCCGAGTGGGCCGTAGGAGTGGGGATAGCGGCTCTGAGCTCGCGCACTTCTGAATAAATGACTTCCATATCTTTGTCAATAATGAACCTATTTTGATGATTCATTTTTCAACCTAAGTGAACTTGTATAAAAATAACGTCATATTTGTTTTGTCAATAAATTAATGATAGTAGTAGGCACAAAATTCTCAGAAATATTGCATTGAAACGAAAACTTCGAGGTTGTGATTTTATATATTTCATCATCAATTTTCCATTTGTTCAGTGTAATTCCGTACGCCATTGCAAGAGACAGATTGAGGCAAAAATGTCAGTTATTTCTGAAAATTTAGTGTCTACCATTTTGGAATTGTATTATAGTACAAATGTGTTTATGCAAGATTTCTTCAAAAACTCAATGAAAAAAAACTTCAGGATCAACTCAATTTTCAAAATATCTCTTTGAAGCTCTGCAGAGAGATTCATGTTTACTCAGAATGAAAGACTGCATTCAAATTTTTCTATTTATTCATTTATTAACGGGTCCACGGCTTTATTAACAAATCACAATTGTATGTATACGACAGAAAAATAAAGAAAATATAGTTATATTAAAATACATTCTGTAACTCATCAGAAAATGAGTAGAGTAATAAATACATTAATGCAAAAATCTGTTATATTGGAGCTTGAATTTTGACAGAGGGATGCCGCTGAGTTTGCAAAGTTCACCAATTGTCAATCTAGAAAAGCAATATAGTGGGCTTTTATACAGGCCGTTTTTTTTAGTTAATCTTACTATTACTATATCGGAACCCTTAAGTTTGGTTAAATTGCACAAAACCTTCCTATTTTGGGAAACTAGAATGATCTCTTTTCAGGTTGCGAATATCCGTGGTTGTTTTTGAAATATTCGCCAAAAACTAGAATTGTTAAATTTCCATTTCGAATGATATAAAAAAAAAGACAGTAACTTTCAATACTGTTTCATATTTGGGAAAGAAAGTTTTTGGCTTTCTGCTACTGCATCTTGATACAAAAAAATGTGGGAATTTTAAAATTGATTACTTCCTTCCTTTCTTTGGAAGATTCCCACATTTTTTTGTATCAAGATGGAGTAGTAGAAAGCCAAAAACTTTCTTTCCCAAAAATTACTCACTCCTAAAAATATAACCTTTTCAATATGTTGTATATTTGTTGTAATTTAATGAGAACCAATTTGCAAAGTGACGTTTCATTCATTAGATTTCATCAACTTTATTTTGGTAAATATGGACCTCTAGTTTTTTGTGGCCACTTTAATAACAAATTTAATAGGATTATTGAAAACCCAATATCTTATGAAGCCATTTGAGTTTCGATTATGCAATGAATAAAAAACTCCTATTCATCACATTTGTGGATAACACCACTATTTCAATGCTTTATTGTAGGAAAAATTGCCCTGGCTGTAGTTAGTGCCTTACATTACCTGCATTCTCATCTGAAAGTTATACATAGAGACGTGAAGCCTTCCAATATCCTAATAAATCGTCAGGGTGAAATAAAAATGTGTGATTTTGGAATCAGTGGGTATCTTGTTGATTCTGTTGCTAAAACTATTGATGCAGGATGTAAACCTTACATGGCGGTAAGTATTTTTTATGTGCACTATTAATAATAATAATAATAAAACGTATTCAAAAAACACTTTATTGCTAGATTTTCACTGAACAGTTTTACAAAAACGCAACACGTGTTTAGCCATACAATGGCTTCTTCGGGCATGTCTTAACTATATTCTAACGCTAGAAAAACTACTTGACAGGCATATCAGGGACGTATCACTGGCTATCAGATATGCATACAGGTCAGGTATGTCAACAGAAACGCTCTATGTCGGCTAACAGAAAAAGTAGAATATACTTACAAAAACAACGAAGTACTTTTAGCTGCTTTCTTGGACATTGAGGGCGCATTTGATAATACGTCGTTAGAATCAATTATCCAGGCGTCTAGGAGAAGAGGGATCGACAAGACAAGCTGTAGGTGGATAGACTGCATGATTAGGGGAAGATTGGTATATACAACCATTATGGGGGAAACAGTCGTGGCACAGGTAGCAAGGGGCTGTCCTCAGGGGGGGGGAGGTTCTATCCCCTCTGTTATGGAATTGTAATGGACGAGCTACTTTGTCTCTTGGACCACAATGGGTATATTGCCCTGGGCTATGCAGACGACTTAGTCGTCTTAGTCCAGGGTAAATACAATAATGTAGTGAAGGGATGCATGCAGTAGGCCCTGAACATTATAACAAGATGGATCGAAGAAGAAGGGCTTAACCCTTAAGCCCATCCAAATCGACCATAGTAGCATTCACCAAAAGGACTAAAACGGAGGGTCTCGGACCTCTAAAACTTCGAGGTGAAGAAATACAAGTGTCGGGGAAGGTTAAATATCTGGGAGTAATCCTAGATTCTAAACTGACCTGGAACCAACACTTGGACAGGATAAAGAGGAAAGCGGAGGTAGCACTAATGCTCGCCAGACGGCAGGCGACCGCCATCAACAAACTAGGCAAGGTGCAAAGACTTGCATGTTTGGGAATGACGGGAGCAATGAGAACTACCCCAACAGCTGCATTGGAGACACTCCTGAATCTACCTCCTTTACACTTTGTGATAATGGGGGAGGCCAGGATGGGCCAATTCAGACTGGAAAACTCACCGAACTACAAAAGACCGGAACGAACATAAATTTCGGAACAAGTGGACGAGCATATATTGAATATGTGCACGGACCACATGACACCGAAGTACACCTTTAACACAAACTTCACCGCCAAAATCATAAGTCGTGAAGAGTGGAAGACCATTAGTCATCCCGAAAACATGTTTGGAAAATACACCTGGTATAGAGATAGATCGAAGACCAAACATGGAACGGGAGCTGGAATATACCGAGCGGATAGAAATCTAAACTACAGCTATCCGCTAGGACTATACCCATCCGTCTTTCAGGCGGAAGTGTATGCTATGTATGCAGTGTGAAAGGCTTATTAAATTGAGACCTCAAAGAAATGAGCGAATCAATATTTTTACAGACAGCAAGAACGCACTAGGGACTCTGACAAACCCGAAGGTGACATCAAAACTGGTCTGGGAATGCCATGAAGAACTGAATGAACTTGCAAAAAGGAACAAATTAACTTTGTACTGGGTGCCAGGGCATTTAGGAATCACAGGTAATGATAAAGCTGATGAATGCGCTAGACGCGGATCATCAACTTCATATATAGGTCCTGAACCAGCTCTGGGGGTACCAAAATCATTGGTACGAAACCAGATTAGGACATGTACCAATAAGAAGCATACAGAGTACTGGACAAAAGTACCTGGCAACAAACACAGTAGAACCTTCATTAGGGAACCGTCCGAGAAAAGAACCGAAGAACTACTTCAATATAGTAGGGATCGGCTCAGAATAATTTCAGGGTTACTAACCGGTCATTGTTCGCTTAGAGGACACCTGAATAAAATGGGGCTGTACAACGGAGACTTCAGCTGCAGATTATGCAACGAAGGGACAGAAACAGCTCTACACATCTTATGCGAATGTGAGGCACTGAATCATAGGAGGCAGGCAATATATGTACATACAAAATTATCCCCAGAAGAATATGACTAACATCCAACACGGAATCTGTACAAACTAGTACAGGGAACGAGACAGATGGAGTGGGTGTCATGAGAAGATGGGAGAATAAACGCAATAAGCCCAAGAGGCTGCAGTGTTTTCTGGAGACTTGGACTGAATGGACAAGTCAGACAGCTCCCAAGGTACAAAAAAAAAACTATATTCTACATATTCAATGCTTTATATACCTAGTTTTACAATTTGAAATACCTACATTTCAAGTACCTGAGTTTTTCCTGACCATTTATTTATTTATTTATTTATCGGTCAAGTACACTACAGAATTATTATAAAAATCCCAAATAGTACATCAAGAAAGTTTCAATTGTTGAAACCAGTCAAGCATTAGAGTTCAGTTATGAACCCAACAAGTAAAATCCTTAATATAACTATTATAATTGCTTAAAAATAAATAAACCTATTTATTTTTTATCAGTCCTATATACCACAAACTATAATTAAAATACCAAATGGAACATAAAAAAAATATTAAAAAGACAAAAATAAGCTTAAAGACATTCAACACAAATGAATAATTAAATTATAAAACAAAAACGTAACAATGTCAAGTACATTACAGAATTGTAACAAAGTCCCGAATGTTACACCAATGTGCAAACAAACCCTAGAGTCAAGTTATTACTTCATATTAAATAAAGGTATGCATTTTAATTTGTCAAATAGTGCATTAAGTTCAAATTAAAAAAAAAAAAGACATGTACGAATACTAGAATAAGTTATGATTATTAAAAGAAATAATAAACGACTATTCAGAAGTTTAATGAACAATCTCTTGATGAAGTCATCTAATTGCCATTTTTTTGAATTTTAAATGACAAATGAAAAAGATCAAGTTCTGAAAAGTATGTATTGAAATTTTTTTGAAGCCTACAACTTATTGCCATCGAGCCATAGATAGTCTTGTGGAATCGCAACCCAAATGAAAAAATGCGATTGCTTCTTAAGGATCTTGAGTTAACAGAAAGGCAAAGGTCATCTAAAATAGCTGAACAATTGTAGTGGAAGTTTATTATTTTATGAAGGAATAGAACCATTGCAAGTTTACGTCTGTCCTCAAGTGATAATAAATCTAATACAGACAGCCTCATTTGCGAGGTAAATCCAAAGTAGGGTAGGCCAAGTTTCCAAATTATATATTTAGAAAAGCGATTTTGTACTTTTTCAAGCCTCTCTTTATGACAAGAATAAAGAGGACACCAAATTACACTATTATATTCCAAAATAATCCGAACCAGTGAAAAGTATAATATCTTTATAGGATCATATTCTGTAATATGCCGGGTATTCCTTTTGATGAATCCGAGCATTCTGAATGCTTTATTACAGATATTATTGATATGATCAATAAAGCTTAGATTTTTATAGAAAGTAATTCCCAAATCGCATAAGCTTTTGACAGTTTGAAGAGTTGCATCATTAATGAAGTAGTTTTCAATGACAGGCTGTGTTATTCTATAAAATCTCAACACATTACATTTCTTAATGTTAACTTTTAGACAATTAGTATCACAGTAGGTACAAAAGCTATCTAGGTCATTCTGAATACATTCAATAATATCATTGGTAGATTGCACTGTTTTGAAAAATTTAAGGTCGTCCACATACAGAGAGATATTACAGTGTTTAAACACTGATTTAACATCATTAATAAAGAGTAGAAATAATATAGGACCAATGTGCGAACCTTGCGGAACCCCTGAAGTTACATGAATTGTTTCTGACACACTGTCAGCTATCCTCACATTCTGCGATCTACCGGAAAGATAGGATTCAATAAATTTCAAGTATCTGCCCGTTATTCCAAGATTATTAAGTTTTAAAATTAAAAGTTCATGACAAAGTGAATCGAAGGCTTTAGCAAGGTCCGTGTAGATAACATCAACTTGGAATGTTTCATGTGTACCTGAGTTTGTAATGAATTAAATTACCTTAGCTTATGTTTCCAGATTTGAAAAGATATTTAGTAACGGGAAGTTATTTAATTCTATTTGGTCATTCAGTACATTATCTGAATTCTTAAATCTATTGATTTCTAATCATTCTAGAAGATTGCCATGCAGACAAAACTTTCTACCCATTTCAAAATATATAGATCCAATTGTCACAATAAAGTTCAGTATTACTGAAGTTTTATCCCAACACCAAACCGTTATTTCAAAACCTTGACACGTGTTTCGCTCGCCAAGTGATCATCCTCAAGAGGAAGATTAAACTAAATATACATGAAATGTTATCCTTACTTATATCATAGATACCTCTGCTAGGTACCTGCATCTTAAGTGTATTAAATTAATTTAACAATGTTACCTTATTTTCTAGTCTTAAATTAATTTTACGATGTGTCCTTATGTAGTCAGGTAAATCTGATAATTAAATGATCATTTCAACAAGCTATATAGTATACTATTAGGTATTTGTTCACCATCGTTACTCATAATATTATTGTGTATCCTTATTTCTACACACTCGTAGGCATCTAGATGCCTGTTATTAACTTGTCTAACTAATCTTAATATACTAAAGTCTACGTAATGGTTTTGTTGCAAAATGTGATGGCTACTGCTGATTTTTCTGATCTATATATCAGGTGTGATAAGTGTTCCTTATATCTTATTTTAATAGATCCTTATGTCTGTCCATAATATTTTGCATCGCAGTCCTTACATTTAATTTCGTAAATTCCAGACTTTTCCGAATTTTTATGTAATAATAATAATAATCTTTATTAATCCCAAGAAACAAGAATGTTTAGAACAGGGATAAAACTTAAAATAATGATCAAACAAATTATTTCAATATTAAATATCAGTTAAATATACAGCACATAAATACATATACTTATACATACATATTTACATATATACACACATACATATATAAATTTTTAAATTATAATGGTAATTAAAAACAAAAAAAAAGTAATATGGAGATCAAAATTTTAATTAGAGGAAGAAAGCAGAAACTTTTTCAATTCCGATTTGAATTTTGTTTTTGATTCATTTTTAGTTTCTCTGGAAGATTATTATATATTTTAACTCCTAAATGAAATTTTGATTTCTGCCCAAATTTTGAGTGATATAATTTAAATAGTAGTTTTTTGCTTGTCTTGTATTATGGTCATGGATGGTATTTATTTGATTGAATTCCAAATTCGAATGTTTGTGATTTTTTCTAACAGAATGAATGAAACAACAAATTTTCAATTGGAAAATAGACTGAATATCTGAATATCTAATATAAATTTGTGAACCTCTCATGTGCGAGAGGAAAAGTCAAAAGACGATGCACTAAAAAATTCAGCCCAACCCTTTTGTGCTGTTCACAGTGATGTGAACTGTCAGGAATATACCTGTAAAGGTATTATTCAGAAACCACTCTCAAAGTATTCAAATCAGATGAAAATTCCTTTTATGAGAAACAAATACTTTTCATGTCCAAGAAATGATTGAGAGAGAGAGAGAAATACGTTTATTGTCCTAAGAAAGAGTTCTTGTTGACAAACGATTATGAACTATGTCAAAGTACTATAAAAGTAATTCCTAAAAGCCCATTTATATAAGTAGAGTAGAGTAGAGTTTATTCTCTTGTGTGACAATTAAAAAAATTGTATACAGTCGTCAAAAAATAGTAAAAGGAAAATTTTGTACTTGCAGAAACAAATTTTAAGCTATTTAAAATGTAAAATAAAGTTATATATATACAAAAATAACCTATGTAAAATAGTAGGAGAACTTAGTTATAATACATTACTGTTACTTAGTCATGTTCCATTAAAGAAGTGTATGAACTCTTCACTTTTATAAAACACATTTTCTTTAAGAAAACTTTTTACCCTTTTAGCAAATTTAACTAGGACTAGTTCCTTCCACTCGTTTGGTATCATATTGTAATATTTAATAGACAGAAATCTGAAAGAGTTGAGATTCTTGGATAAGCGAAAATACGGCACTATAACGGATTTATATCTGGTATTATATTTATTCTGAACAGTATAACTGGAAATGTTTTTCTTGGCAAAAAGTAAGCATTCATAAATGAATTGATTAGTCACAGTCAATATACCTAGTTTTTCGAATAGTGGACGACAACTTTCATCAAGTTTTGAATTTGTTATTACTCTTATTGCCCTTTTTTGCATTATGAGAATTTTATCAACATGTGCCGATCCACCCCATAAGAGAATTCCGTAGGACATGGTACTTTGAAAGAGACCGTGGTAGGCTGTGAGAACAACACTTTCATTTACAATATCTTTGATATTTCTTAAGAGATAGATGGAGGTAGCTAATTTATTTCTCAGATTGGTTATGTAAGCCTCCCATGTCAGCTTACAATCTAATGTTAGTCCCAGGCATTTTACCGGCAAATTGTCCTCCAGGGTTAAGTTGTAATTCAGAGTAAAGAGTAACGTTTTTGTTTTATCATTATTTAGACACAATCTTACATTCGTGAAATATTCCTGAGCACTTTTGAGGGTATATGATTCAATATTCTGATCATAGTTTCTCATTGAAACTAGTAATGTGGTATCATCAGCATATTCAACATGTTTTGACGATAAGAAATGAGTTATGTCATTAACATAAATAATAAATAATTTAGGACCTAAGATTGAACCCTGGGGAACCCCCCTTGTAATTTCCCTTTTGGATGATACCTTTCCGTTTGAGGAGGTACACTGATATCTTCCTGTAAGGTAACTCTGAATGAATGAAAAAGCATTTCCTCTGACACCATAACTTTCCAATTTCATTAAAAGAATTTCATGTGACACACAATCAAAAGCTTTGGGAAGGTCCAAAAAAGATGCTAGTGTCACATTTCCTTTCTCAAATTCATCTGTGATGTGAATAATCATATCTACAAGTGCAGTTATAGTAGACTTTCCCTCACGAAATCCATGTTGTTTAGGGTTCAGTACATTTTTTCTCTCTAAATAGTTGATCAGTCTGATTTTATAAGCCAATTCAAGCAATTTTGATAGAATAGGAACTAGGGAGATGGGTCGGTAATTACTGATATTATTTTTGTTACCCTTTTTAAAAATCGGTATAACTTTGGAGAGTTTAAGAATCTCTGGAAAAACACCTTCTGCAAAACAGGTATTGATGAAAAACGTTATGGGGCTGATTAATTCGTCTTTTGCAAATTTCAGTGAGTCGCTATTTAGCCCATATATATCTCTTGACTTTGATGTGCTTAAGTAATTATTGAAGTCATCTAGCAATATTTGGGGGTTAGGAGAAGTGATCATAGTAGGTTTTATGAGTGGCCATGCCATTCTTTGCTTATTCTTTGCATTCATGATTAGGCGTGAGTTGTGTGATATTTTTTCAGTCTTAATTGCTAGTCTATACCGCTTCTTCATTTCCCTATATATTTCCCTCATAGAGGGGTCATTTTTAGTGATTTCATTCCACATTATCAACTGGTTTTTCAGTTCTACGATGTATTCACTGTATTTTATTCTTGGTTTCTCAAATTTCTTTATTTCTCTGATGGGAAAAGCTGCTTCATAGCTATTAATAATGTTATATTTGACAAGATGCTGCACATCACATCAGTATTGTTAGTTTGATAAAATTCTTTCCAATCACGGTTTGACAAAATTAGTTTGTAGTTATTAATATTATTTGTATTTATTACTCTATGTCTCATTAGAATATTGTTCCCAACAGAAATGCAACTATTTTTATATTGAAAACTTATAGATTTATGATCTGATAAACAAGGTTCGTATGTACTGGCAGAGCTCTGTGCTTCATCAATGTTCGTAAAAATATTATCTATTCTGGTAGCAGAAAATTTTGTTACCCTTGTAAAATCTTTAATCTGCTGGTGTAGATTATAAGTTAGGAATAAGTTCAGTAAGCATTGGACATTTTCTGTTTCAATAGCAAAATTCATGTTGAAATCCCCCAGAATTACCATTTTTTTATTTGGGACTATTTTATCTAGGAAACATTCCATCTTTTTCAGGAAACTAAGGGGGTCACTATTGGGTGATCTGTACTAACATGCTATAGTCAATTTTTCTTTGCAAAGTTCAAGGGCACATAATTCAAAATCTTTCGCTATACTGTCATCTTTCATTGATTGTAGTGGTTCGAAATCAATACCTTTTTTAACATAGATGGCAACACCTCCATGCAAATATGTTCTTCTGGTAAAAAAACTACCTAAAATATAATTTTCAAAATGTATATGTTTTATTTCTTCTTCAGATGTCCAAGTTTCACAAAAACAAACAACATCATAATTGTTTTCAGAAAGAAAAAATTCTATCTCTAGTATTTTATTTTTTATACATTGGATATTGATATAGAATATTGAGAGACTACCTAAGATCATTTTATTAGTTTTATATTTCTTGGGGGCCTCGAAAAAATTCTAAAGGAATATTATTTACATCTGTTATTCTAATAGACTTTAGGGCAATATTTGTATTTATTTTAGTTAGATGAAATAAGGTGTTATCAAGAATGCCGTTAATGCCGTTTTTACTTCCAATTCTCCTAGGATCAGCTAGAAACTTTATAGATGTATTTCTGTTCATTTGTTGAAATTTTACTATTCGTCTACTAATTATATCATTTATGAGAGAATCCTTGAAAATATTTCTTTCAGAAATAACTATAAGATTTGTAAATCTGCTAATAGGTAAAAAGTTTTTTAGTGCCTTATTTAGCATTTTATGATTACTTATATTATTATTATTATATTAAAATAGGGTGTCAAACACATTTTTACGAAACAAAATAAATGCTATACAATTTAAAATTCAAAAAATATCCTTTAAAAAAATATGCTATATTATAGTGACATACAGTAGTAAACTATAATTCATAAAAAGTGTTGTCATTGTAAAATTAATCTAAACTGTAATAAGCTTTATCAATCAGAATGTCGCTCAATTTTTTCCTGAAAATATTCAAAGAATAACTCTCAGCTATATGGGAATTTTGTTGTACATCTTTATTCCATTGTATATCAATGAGTCCTTCACCATTGTTGTTGTGGGCAGGGAAAGTCTGATCAAGTTAGCTTGATGTGTATTATAGTGTGGCTCGTTTATATCATCATGAGCAGATATATTTTTATGAATCAGACTTACTGTTTCAATAATGTTTCGGACAGCTCGCTTCTGTAAAACGAAAACAGTATGCAGCATGCTTTTGTTGCATACTCCCCAGAAGGCAATACCATATCTTATATGTGCATCCACATTCAGACATTTGCCAAAATTATTCTGAAATATCTTTAAAAATATACTGCACGTGTGATTACCGTATTTACAATTTGTCAGATACAAACTCTCTACTTTTGAAGTGTAGTGTTGCCAATGTCTTGTTACTGGAGTTGACTGTTATTAGACCAATGACTGATCTCTAGCGGATCAGATCAAGATAATTGCATATCAATTTGTAACGTTGCCGAATCTTGGGTCAGTCCCATTTTATCATTTTTATATTTCAGCCTGAAAGAATAGATCCCCAAGGCAACCCTTCTCAGTATGATATAAGGTCAGATGTCTGGAGTTTGGGAATCTCTCTGATAGAACTGGCAACAGGAGAATTTCCTTATCCAAAATGGGGTACACCTTTTGAACAGCTGAAACAGGTTGTAGCTGATGATCCCCCCAGGTTACCGCCGGGACAGTTTTCAACGCAGTTTGAAGATTTCACCATAAAGTGTCTACAAAAAAAGTACATTGATAGGCCGAACTACAGTCAGCTGCTGGAGCATATTTTTTTAGTGAAACACAAAGAAATGAATACAGACATTACCCCTTTCATTTCAGAAGTATTAGACCTACCAGATAATCCCTGAGATTCATGTGTTGTTTCATAGTTTTTGAATGAAAATTTTCGTTTTTCTTTCTGTTTTAACAAATTATTTTGCGCTTTTAAGTTGGAAGTTTTAGAAATGTTTTCAAAGTTATTCATTCAAAAGTTTCTCAGTCTAGTTTATTTTAACTTCAAGTTTTAATTAAGTTTTTAATGAATTATTTTTTAATTAATTTGGAAGTTTTTGATAATCTCAAGTGAAGTTGATCAAGTTAGAATTGTTTTAAGTACAAACTTGAATAGATTAGAAAATAATTAATTATGGGAGTAGTGTATATATCTAAGAACACCTTATAAACAAATTGTGAGTACCTAATTATCATGAATGACTGCCAATTTTTCGGTTTGAACAAAATAAAATCCAATTTCAAGAATGTAATCTGTTGAAATTTGTGAACGTCTGAATACTTGTTAAGTTTGATTTTAATTGATTGGAAGAGTCTGCATTTAATGCTTTCAAAGGTACAATAAAAAATATCTACTTGTTGATATTATATGTATTTACTAGTCCGAATAGAAATGTTACAGGTGAAATTCTAATAAGGAATGACATTAAACAAAGCGCACAAGTTGGAAAAAAACTTGTTTTACAAATGAAAGGTGAAAGTGGAACCTTTGCCGTAAAATTAATCCAAAATAAGAACTTTTCCCAAACGCCATAAATGCAATACTCTTCTCGACGCGTATTTCTACAACCAAGTTGGTGTCTTCAGGAGACGAAGAAAACTTCTGAAGGTGCCAACTTAGTTGGTGAAACGTGCGTCGGGAAGAATATTTGTTTCTGATGATTGGGAATAGTATTTGTTTTGGATTTACTTTCTTCACCTGATATGTCAATTATTTTTATTAAATTAACAACAAAAAACAGAGTTGTTTTGTAACACTGACTTTCTAAGTCAGTTGTATAGTAGAAAGTACCTGAACACGTTATTTGGTATCCAAATCCGGTATATTGGATTTTATTTTAAAGAACTCAAAAAATATTTGAAGTTATGATTCTACTTGACATCACAGTATTTTCAGTTTTGAATCAAAATATTTTTTTGCCTGATGTGGAGGCGCGTTTTTCTATTAACTCAATTAATTTTGAATTGTAATTTTCTTTATTATGAGAATATATTTTTAATAATTTATTTTATTGTAAAAGTTTCACTCACCTAGTGAGTAAGTTTTAGTCTAAAATTAAATTTTATTTTAATTATTAATTGGAACAAATGTGTGATACCTATAAATAAAAAATGAAAGACAGTGTTTTTGTTACATTTATTTTCATAAACAGTCCAGTCTTACGGTCATAAACCACATAGTTAATATCTAAAATGTCTAAAAATTATGACAATATGAACATATATCTGGGGAAATTCACAATTTGTCTGATGATTTAGTTTAAATATATAAAAAAATAGTAATTGCTTGAAAAAACAAGAACAAGTTGAAAAAAATAAAATAAAAAAGGCAAAACTTCTCACAGGAACTATATAAAAATTAAATGATTCAACTCCTAGGTAGGTACAAAATCACAATTCAACCCCAAGGTAAGTACAAAATGACAAACAAGCTAACACCTATAAATTTCAATGCAATTGTTTTTCTCTTTGAAAGCAACTCAAATAATGTAATAGACTGCAGAATATTTCTTATTATAATCGATAATATAATTTGCCGCTTAGTATAATGGACAGTTTGAACTGTTGTTGGCACCGAAGGGCCACAAAGGGTAGAGCTGACGATTTTAGAAAATATTCTGTGGCCCTTCACCTCTTTCGTACAAATTTTTTCATATCAAGGTTTTCCTGTATTTATCAATCTTAACTTTGGGTTGCTGAAGAACCTTTGATTTTTCAGGAATAACAATTGTTAGGATGACGATTCTAAGCATTAAGAATATGATCGTTAAGTGAACCAACATTTTGGTTCTATTGAAATTTTTTCATCACCTATCGCAAAACTAAAATCAATGACATAAGAGGGTTATTATACTATTATTCAGAAATTGATTTTAAAACAGAATATAGAACTACACATTGGGACTTCTACTTAAAGAACATATTCAGTATAATTATTCAAGTAACACTGCCCAGTGAAATCTCAAAAAGTTAGTCATAGATTTTCATCAAGTATCGACCAATACCATCCACATATTGCATAATTAGAAAAATAAATGAAAATACTTGAAATGAATAATCACAAAGTTAAAATGGTAATATTAAAAGTTTTATTGTAAATTGCCCTAACAACAGTCAAGAAGTAGCTTACCTGAAAAGTTTTAAAGAAGTTATGAAACTTGGTATTTTAATAAATTTTAAATTATTCTTGCATAATTTTCTCTTTGACAAAGTTTTTCAACAATATCTCCTTCCGTTTTGGAAGGAGATATTGTTAAAAAAATTTGGGTTATATAATAAGAATGTATATATAACAATTTGTGATAGAATAAAATTGCCTGCAGCTTTTCGAATTTAAAGAATAATTTTATTGAAAATTGGTACTAAGGTCAAGAAGTCCTTTGCAAGTATAAAATGATTTTATCTCATCCTTAATGCTCCCGTTCATGATACATATGTACAAAATTTGAAATGTTGAGTTATGATCAATAAAATCAATTAGTATTTCATCTATATTGAATAATTATCAGTGGAGATTTAGATGAATCTCATTGTTTTGAAGGTTCTATCTATGCATTCAAAATATATGTAATCTTAAATCGGAAAGAGACAAAATTTACTATCACAGATATAACAGCCACAGAAGAAATAATATTATTCTATGTATTTCAAAGGAACCAAGATTTCAACAAGACTATCCAGGTCTTCAAAATTATTATTTATATGACTCACAATGTTGGCATATAAAATTCAATTAGGTATCTGTGATAATTTGCAACATTCACTACAAGAGAAACTGGGCCTGGTTGTGAAAACGATTCAATAGGCAGAACCAGGCATATGAGAAAGAGTAAGCACTAAATTTTGCAATTAGAACATCGTGGTGGGGTTAAGTTTTCTTCACCAATATTTTTGGGTAGACTATGCGATACCTGTATGCTAAAACCGTTTGTAACAAAAGATTTGTAAAGATATGAGTTGAAATATTTGTGCTAGTTTTGTTTATCGCATACCTTTTTTCTTCAAAAAGGAGATGTTGAAAAAACTATTTGTAGTCGCTATTTTTCCAAAATGGCGACGCGAGAGGCAAACTAAGCACTTTGAAACTCATGATAGTTCAAATTTTTAAAAATGCTACAGGTGAAACTACCAAATGAATACCGTATTGTAACCGCCCTGGGTACGCCCATGGTGAACGGTACGACCACTGGAGCGAAAGGTGCGGGGTGAAGGGCCCGAAAAAGTGCAGAGACGACAGTCAGTTGCCAACTCTGAAGGTAGAATGTTGTGTTCCTGAGAGCAGCCGAGCATATTGAAAAGTTCGACGTGTTACCAAAGCCACATAAGATTTTTGTCAAATTTATGTATGCAATTGGATTAGTTAAGGTCCCAAAATCATCATTAAAAATCCCCGACTTGGAGTTGCGGATGCCGGCGACTTAACCTAAAGGAAATATAAAAACTGGTAGTTAGTGATATGAAGCACGATTAAGGGACACTGCCTAACTGAAAGTGCCAGCAAACATTCAAGGTTAGTTTAAGTTTTTAGTTAAGTTTCTATTCCCAACTTTGGGACCTGTGTATTTCAATTTATGTAAAAATAAATATAAGTTTTCATCAAATTGATTTCTTGCTGGGACTCTTTTTTCTATTTATGTATTTACCATTCAAGATAAAAACCAACAATTACAGTATAATTCATCAGACTGTACCCAGTTCTATGTTTCTACTTTCAACTTTTGTCCATGAATGAATTAAATAATAATTTCAGATTATTCTACAATGACAAACTTTTTTGGTTAATTCCAGAACTATTCCAACATAAACAACTCTTAGACAACCAAATTAAAACTATATAATAAGTACTAATGTAAGAGGCGGTGAGTACTAAAATGAAAATAATTTCATTGTCAAGGGAATATAGACATCAATATTTGATGCCTTAATAAAAAACATAAATTACTTTTTTGTTAGAAAACACACTCATAGTAAGTTATATTCTTTCCTGTAACCCCTCAATTCAAAATTCATTCGAAATATTGAACTAGGTATATAAATGTAGTAAATTGAGGAATAAATTAAGTAAATATATGGAGTTGATATTACCAACAAAAAAAGTTTATGCCTAAAAACAGAACCGAACTAGTGCATGACCTCACTAGTTTACAAATAACAAAACTTGGAAACTGATTCCATGAATAATCTTGCACTAATTTTATGGAAATTGGCTGAAATTATTCAGAAAATGCTGAAAGAAAGTTCTTATAACCCACTAGAGTTTATGATTTGGAATTTTAAGGTTAATTCTGTCGTTCAAAATCATGAACTAGTAAGTTCTAGCAATGACAACTTTCATTCAGCCTGTTCTGACACCTTCAGTGTTTCAGACAATTAAACCAGTAGGTACCTTTCATAAAATTAGTGCAGGTTATTTTGTTATTTATAATTTTCCAGAGGTGAAATAAGCTATTTGATGTTGTGGTTCGATAGAAAAACTTAGCACACACTGTTTATGTGGACGATATAATTCAACTTGAAAAATATCGCTGTTTACTCGGGATCTGGATAATCATATTATGAATTTTTCAAAATGTTTTTCATTAATTTTAGGGAGTTTGATTTATGAAATTATTTTCAAATTCACAAATAATAACTATGAACACAATCATTTGTTTGAAGGTGGTTGACAATGTTTTGTGGTGTATTTCATCAGTTCGGACTTTCATTGTCTAATATAATATAAATTGATTTGAAATCCCTGAAAGAATCTGTAAAAATTAAAAAAAGATTAACCAAAAAATAACAATTTTTTTAAACAAGAAACTGAAATTACAAACAAATAACATACAAGCAACAACCAAAAAAATAAAAAATTGAAATATTAATACAAGCAAAAAATTAAAAAATATTAACAAAAAATGAAAAATTAAAAGATTCCAAACAAAGTTACGTCACGACGTTTCGATTTATAGTATCTACAATCGTCTTCGGGTGATAAAAAAAACGACCAACTACTTGATTGTATGTTATTTCCTTGTAATTTCATTTTTTTGTTTAATAAAATTGTTATTTTTTGGTTAATCTTTTTAATTTTTACAGATTCTTTCAGGGATTTCAAATCATTTTATATTATATTAGACAATGGAAGTCCGAACTGATGAAATAATCTGTTTCATAATATCAAAGTCTTTTTTTCTGATTCTTCAACGCAAAATTTTCAAATTATCATTCAATGTTAAAGGCAGTGAAAGACTTTTTATAGAAAATCAAGGAACAACGTAGACAAACCTCAAGAAGTAAACTTCATATGTCATGATATCTGCTGACATGATGATGCATTTACCTCCCGTTTCATTAATCTCCCATTTTCAAAATGGTGAATTCATGCCCAATTTTGTTCCAAAGTCTAAACGAGCTCGTTTTAAAAACCTCTCATTCACCCTAAAAAACAAGAACATATTTACATAAAAACTGTTGCAAAAATGTATATTTGGACAATTGGATATAACCTCTTTCTACTCACCTGATTTCATGTTTTTTAACTAGTTCATTCACTATACAAACAGCTAATGGCGATACAGCTGCAAATAATATAACCCAAAGAGGAATGTCAAACTCCTTAAAATCTTCTTGAGTGGCCCTTACACTGTTATACACTACCATTGTATAGATAGATTGTACAAGTATTCTGAAACATATGCAGGTTAATACGTATTCGATGATTACTTGCAAATAACCTACAAGATGAAAACTGTCGTTAACCAGTAAAGGTTTTTATGTGGAGATCGTTGAAATACCAAATGGTTCCTATGGATGAATCCCATGGAAATCACAACTGAAACAAACGGAATAATAATAGCATAATATGTGTGTTCTAACAGGAGTAAATTTTTATAAAAAAAGTAAAACTTTCATTGTTGGATTAAACTACAACCTTGAATTAAACAATTTGTTTCTGGTGACCAATTAATTGTGTTGATATATGAATTCTACCTTTTCAACTTTTGAATACTCTAGCTAGAAATCAAAAACTTGCCTGGGGCCTCATATTCCATAAATTTGGCTTTTAGATATAATATACTGATCTAGATTCTATAAACATTACTGATAGAGTTTTCTATTGGTTAAACTACAGGCTAATTGTACTTCTTTAAAGCAGTACCTAGTCATAAACATTAGATACAAAACAGTCACTTTTTTGGAAAAAAATCTGGGTGGCAAAACATAGATATTTGTGAGAACTAAGGAGTGGTCAGGGAAAACAGTGTTTATTACCAGAAAAAACCTCAGGCACAAACATTCAAATGTTTTTTTATTGGATAATCTTCAGGAAGTATTTTTACATAACTTCAAATTTACTTAAGTAGGTTTTACATACTCCTTCCAGCCTAATATTGCAAATCTCAATTGAGATTGAACCAGAGCCAATTTAAATATTCCGAGATGGTGAATACTCAAGAATTTTTTTTAATTATAAATTTTGGGAAAAAATCCTCGTATAATAGATTTGATGATAGCCATTTCAAATATTTGTCAACCATTATACACAAGAATTTGATATTCAGAACGAAGGATTACGGCACTATCACTAAATTTCAGTTGACATGATTTTGTTGTGGAGAATTTTGAAAAGAGCTGAAAGAAACATATTTAATTTTTGTAAATCTGTCATTAATAAATTAATATCAAGCTGGTACTTTATAACTTTGAAATAAGATTCCTCACTTGATTTTAAATTATACTGTGACATGAGCCGAATAAAGATTTATAAGAACATACAGTACATGACACGGCTGATGGTGAGAGATCTCGCAAGTATAGACTCTACCAACTAAATTACTATTGGATTAAGATAAGTCCTTCCCGGCCAGTTTCGTACCTATAATTAGTTGTAATTAGGGTAGTAAATGGAACATGACTTCTTTGTGATTTCTTTTCATATTTTATTTAGTATTATAGGTAGAAGTACAGTTCATTAAAATGTTATATAATGTTATTATATAATTTTACACTTATCCAAAAATAAACTTTAATCAGTCACTATCTGAATACACATTTTCTTCATCTTCACTGCTGCTTGTGCTGCTTTCGTCATTTAAATTTATAATCACTGGATTTACCTCTGTTTGAACGTCTGTGAATTTAAGATGTTCTCTATATATGAGCCAGTGGTCTAAATTATTAGTATACAACTCCATAATCCTTCCACATTTGAATTATTTTTCTACCATTCTGTTTTTTCTCAATCAAAATGAAATGAACAGACTACAAAAGATGCAGAATCGTGTTATGCGAATAATCTTACAATGTTCGAGGATAACACTGATAGCAAATATGTTGCAAACCCTTCAATGGCTACCAATGAAAAAACTCTTCGAGTACCAAACACTAATTTTTGTTTAAATCAAAATTGGATATTTACCTGTATATCTACAGAATAAATCAACTTATGTGGCTGAAATACACGAGTATTTACAAGAAACAGAAACAATATAAAAGTTGAATAATATGAAAAAAAAAGTACACATAATTCTTTATTTTATAAAGGAGTACATTGTTTTAGTGACCTCCCACAAGAAATAAAAGATAGTGGTTCGATGAATATATTCAAAAGACGATTGAAGGATTACTCAATGAAAATATAGTATATTTCTATGTATGATTTTTTTATTTATAAATATGTATTTTCAATCATACTGTTTGAATTTTTTCATGGTAATTCTATTTTTTTATAATGTGGCAATGTATTTACTATTGTAAATGAATTAGTTTCTCTGTTTGAATGTCTGTGAATGTTTAATTTTCCCAATATTTCCGCTCTATATCTATACATGTCGGCAACGCTTTTGCCATTCCTCGGAAGTGATTTGATCAAACTCGTGCTCCGCCAGTTTCCTCACATCTTCCAACTTGAAAGTTACATTCTTTTCAAATTCCTTCAAATCTCCTGGAGAGGATGGTATATTTCCAGCTCTTGTTCAAAACAGACTGGAAATAATTTTACCTATTCTCACCAGTCTGGCGTGGAACTATATACCACCCAGTTGGTTGGCAGTAAGGGTGGTATAAATACCTAAAGTGTGTTGGAGAGACCCACACCCCAAATCGGTACGACCAATCAGCCTTACATCCTTCCTGCTGAAAGGACTTGAGAGGATACTGGACGGACATATATCAGGAGGGTAGCATTATATGCATTCACAGAATAACCACCAGTATGCTTATCAAACCGGCAAATCGACAGATTCAGCATTAAACAACCTCGTTGAAAAAATCTCCCAATCCCTGACAACAAGGAGATTGTGGTTGCTGTATTTCTTGATATTGAAGGAGCATTTGACAATGCACTACCTAAATCTATAGGATTGTCTCTGGCTAGAAAGGGTATAGAATCGACCATAACTGGCTTGATCTATGCCATGCTAGTAAACAGAACTGCAACTACGACTCTTCAAGGAGAGGCTATCGGGTTAAAGGTCACCAGGGGCTGCCCTCAAGGTGGGGTACTATCTCCCCTTCTGTGGTCGCTCCTGGTGGATAGTCTGCTTGGTGCCCTCGACAGAAGAAAAGTTGATCTGCAAGCTTATGCAGATGACCTTGTCATCCTGGCAAGGTCTACGTCGGGAAGGGTAGCTTGTATTATCCTTCAAAGCGCGTTGGACGTTGTTCACAGTTGGTGCCTGAGGGAGCAGATGTCTGTCAACCCCAGCACAACTGTGCTGGGATTGACAGACATTTCCTTCACCAAGAGAAGGAAATTGGACGATCTAACGCCACTTTCCCTCAATGGTGTGGTCATTCCATTTGGAACGGAGGAATTGTCCTTGATAAAACTCACCTGGAACGCTCACTTGGAAAAAGTTTTACACAAAGCCAGACTGTATCTATGGAAATATCGAAGGATTTGTGGTAAAACTTGGGGTTTAGGTCACAAACAAATCCATTGGATTTATGTGATGATTGTGAGACCAATGATCACGTATGGTGCAATTACTTGGTGGCCGAAGGCTTTACAGAAAACGGCCCGAGCGAAGCTCTCTGGCTTACAGAGACAGGCTTGTCTGGCTATCAGTGGTGCCATCAATACCACACCGTCAGCGGCCATGGAGATCCATCTAGATCTACCTCCTCTCCACATTTTTCTGGAAAGAGAGGCTAGATGGACTGCATACAGACTTGTGCACATTGCCAATTGCACAAATCAATTCAATGCAGAGTGCAACAGACTGTTGGTTGACATTAGAAGTCGCAGCATTCTGGAAATGACCTCTAACTTTATGCCTCCAACTGTCAACTACGAACTGCCTTAAAGTACTATTCCCGAGTAGAGAGGACTGGATTCTGTGGGAGAAGGAAATATTAAGAGCAGATAGTTGTTGGTTCACAGATGGATCAAAAACACCTTCCGGTTCTGGTGCAGGTGTTTTCAGTCGCAGACCCAGGACAGAGTTATCTACCTGCCTAGGAACTCATGCGACTGTATTTCGAGCGGAAATTTACGCTATTGAATTGTGTGCGGAGAGATTGAATAAATCCAACCTCACTCACAAGTCAATAAAAATATTCTCGGACAGTCAAGCGGCGTTGGAAGCTCTTGGCTTCCACCGAGCAATGTCTAAATTGGTAGCAAACTGCCAAAAAAGACTATCCTCGATAGGAAGACTAAACAGATTGTCTCTGATCTTGATTCCTGGCCATACTGGCCTAGAAGGCAATGAAGCTGCTGACTCTCTTGCAAAGGAGGATGCTGCAAGCGGCTTCATTGAACCAGAACCTGTCATTAGCATCGCTTTGGGCTTTGCCCAAACACCTGGATGGCAAGAAGAGTTATGGACTTCTGGCAGAAGGCGTTTATTCACCCTTCGAAACTTGATTCCAAACAGTTGTTGGACTACAGTAGGGATGAACTACGATGTCTAACAGGCCTTCTTACAGGTCACTGTCATTTGAATCATCACATGCAGAGACTTGGACTGTCGGAAGACAGTGTGTGTCGCCTCTGTCTGGAGCATATACTTTGTGCCTGCTCCGCTGGGGACCGAATCAGGTTCTTTGAGTTCGGCAGATCCGTACTCTCACCATCTGACCTGAAAGACCACTCACCATACAAACTAATCGGCTTCGTTAAGAAGCTGGGTTTATTTGGCCGAGTGTGAATAGGTGTGAGCCACAATAAACCCTTATGGGGTGCGGTGGAGGGTCGAATAGACCCACTCACTTTAGACCTACCTACTTACATTCTTTTGGGAAACGTTGTTTTTGACAGTAGCCCAAATGAGTAAAATGGGATTCAAATCCGGATTGTAGGGTAGAAGTCGCAAAACGTTATGTCCTTGTTCAAACAGAACCTCATCAAATTTGTATCAAATATTTTTATTTTATTTATCTTGATCAACTTAATGCTTTTTTCGTGCAGGCACTTCACCATGTCTGCCTTCCTAGAAATTTTGTTGGGTGCTGGATTAATTTGAATAACGTGGCATGGAGCATTATTGATCACGACTACCGAATTCACAAGTAAATTTGGGATTAACTTTTCTTGTAACCATCTACCATAATTTTTAGAATTCATTTCTGAACGATATTTGCCTGATGTGCCTGATTTAAATATAAGCCGACAATTAGGTATAAAGACCAAGTCACCTCCTGGCATGGACAATAATGAGTCTTGGTCCCTTCGCAATATTTTTAAATAACCCTTTGGTTGATTCATCCGTCCAGTTCTTGAAAGATGTATGTTCACTATGAAGGTATGTTTCACATCAAGAAACACAATACAATTTGTCGCTGTTGGCTACGAAAATAATAGATTTTTTGTAAATACTTGATCCTCAATGCTCTGATGTCCATTTTCTCTATTAAATTTTTCAAATTATTTTTAGTCCTTCACCATTTGAAACCTATTTTCTTTAAAATCCTACAAAGAGATGTTTTGGAAGCCACAATTCCCAAAACATCATTAATTTTGTGTTGTAACTTTTTTACCGTAATACAACACCCTTCGTCTTATGAAAGTTTTAAATAATACGTCTAATATTAAAATACTCATACTCGGGAACATGAGTTACTGGTGCTCTTCTAGGCCGCTTCTTTCTTGGAGTGGAAAATTTTACTTCTCAGTTATTTACAGAAATTAATTGCTCTCCTTCTTTAACCACTCTTTCAATGGTTCTTATTGATATACCTAATACAAAATAGAGATTTGTGTTGAAATGGTTATTTTTTGAATTTAGTTTAATGTTACCTGTAGCGAGAGATGTTCTATTTTTTACATTTGATAACATATCCGACTCACATTTAACACTTTGAAAATAATTGAACACTTCAAAAATTATTTCACGTGCCTGACTCTTGATGACTGGTTTTTTGTTAGGCGATGACATTGTTTTAGAAACAACACAAATTATTCAGACAATGCCAAAAGCATTGGAGGACAAGTAATGATACGCCTCTGGACAGAGCATTTGTATGTCTTGCAAGAGCTGTAGTAGGGGTTACATTGAAAATGAGTTTGCGCGCATAGGGGCGGGCTCGCCATCACGTTTGGTGCTTGCTGTATATAATTTGAAGTGTCCATCTAACTGATTTATGAGTCAGTTAAAATTTACTGATACTAAATGAATAGACTACTATGAAATTTGAGCCAAAGAAAACATTTTATTTTTTAGTTTGGGCAGAGACAGGGTATTGTGTCATACTTACCAAAATGCAATAAAATTAAAAAGCTGATAATCAGTCTAGATATCAAGAGAGTCCATTCATTTTCGTCCCATCCTCCCATTGAAACAGATTCGGTCAGTATGACAGGATTATAATAAAAGGCACACGTGCAGTTTCCAAGTACCACACAAATTTGATCACAGTGACTAGTCAGAATTGAGACATAAGAGACCAGGACCACCACTAAAGTTGTTAGAAACTTCGATCCATAACACCAAAGAATGAAAACTGCTACCTGAAATGAAAATCAGAATTTGTATTACATTCGGTAACATTTTCAAACATTACTTACATCCCAGTGAGGTACTGCTTGAATCTTCCCCTGGGGTTTTTTCATTATATCAGGATCTAGCGGCCTAAACATTAGAGTGATGCTTATCGTAGGTATAACTATACAAGAAAACCACAAGACTTGGCCTGTAGTGAGAAGTCCTGGTAACATTATTACTATTGATAATACTTGCATTAAACTCAAAGCAACACAGCAGCACAACCAAAACTGACCTAAAAATTCCATTTAGATTTCAAATAATGCTGCATTAGTTTTTTCAATATTAAGTACTAATCTAAAATTCACTAATGAGTTCTCAACATTATTTATCTTTTCAGAGTGGATTCAATATTGGTGCAGTTATAATTACTTAAAATTTTTGTTATCTGTTTAAAATGTGGCATTCTTAGACAAGTACTAATAGTAATAATGAGTGTGATAACAACGCAGACTTTTTCCAGTGTAGCGATGGTGAACAATGCGAAAAAGAGATACCAGTGAATTAGATTCGGATGCATTTGAATATTGAAACACAGAGAGTATGTTTCAATGTATATAAGAATCTACATCTTAAGTTTGGTTTTGAGAGAACCAAACTATTGCAATCAACATAAGATTTGACCGAAATTCTTTTCTCAACTGTACGTGAAATAGTCAAAAACAAACCTTATGAACGCAAGACACGATGTGATACAGGATTACCAAAACCTCTAGATGAAAAAACAATATACGACTGTAATAAAAGCAATGAGATTCCTACAACTGAAATCATAAGGATGAAATTGAATACTTCCGGCCAAAACATGAGCTGTTGTGACAAAACTCTTCAGAATTGGATAAAGAGGAAGATTGGCAGAAAAGGATTAAAAAAGCAATTTTAGTTGAAAAATACTATATGGAGATTGAACACTTCCATATTAATGGTGGAAATAAATTCATTATTGATTTAAATGACGATAGTGAAACAGAGAATATGGAAGAGGAATGAATTATTAGAAGCTTTCGCAGAAAGATAGTGAAGTGTTTTTGAAGCAATCAATTGTATATATATATATATATATATATATATATATATATATATATATATATATATATATATATATATATCACTCTGTTATTTGAATCTCTACTTTCCCACTCATCCATATAAACGAAATATTTATTATATATATTTTTATTTTATATATTTTATATATATATATATATTGTATTGTTATCATTTTCAATTGTATAAATTGTATAAAAATTGTATATTGATTTTGAGAATCCTATTGTTACAGTGCTTTTGTATAATATGATTATATTAAATTAAATATTGTAATAAATATTATTGTATATATATATATATATATATATATATATATATATATATATATATAAAATGATTATTGAATAACGAAATTAGTTAGCTTCCTAAGTATATTATTAAAGGAGAGCTGTTGGAAGGTAGGTTGCACTATATCGTTTACTTGAACTATACAAATTGGTTCTGGACAGTCGGCTGTAAAAAGTTTTTGTACTTCTAGTTCTAAAATGAAGCACACAGAAATTTATAAGAGATAACACCTCCATAGCATCCACATTGTTGTGCAGTAATTTATACAGAAAAATTATTCCAGCAAGTTTTCTGTGTAATTCAAGACTTTCAATATTGAATGTTATGGTAAGAGATTCATATGGAATACCTCTATCAGGATACCATAAGATTTGAAGTAAATAAACTTTAGGAAACAACGTTGAACTTTTTCAATCAATTGTATTATAGCAATTGTAGAATGAAGACCATAGAACAGAGCCATATTCTAATTTTGACCTGACGTAGGTTACATAAAGAGTAAATAGAGCAAATATGTTTGAAAAAGATCTACAATTGCGAACTATAAAGCCATAAACTCTCAATGCTTCACTTACTTTCGATCTAATGTGGTTAGAAAAAGCCAAATTTTGATAAAAATATACACCAAGATCTTTAATTGAGTTACTTCGTGACAGCGAAATGGTATCTACTCGATAATTGTACTCGATGACAGTACTACTATAGGACACTACTTTACATTTGGATGCATTGAGATATAGTTGTTAACTTCACACCAAGTCTGTATATTTTCTAACTGTCATTGCAATGTATTACAGTCTTCGATAGTTTTGACAGGTAAATATATTTTTAAATCATCTGCAAAAAATAACTTATTACAATCGACATAAATACTGAGGTTATTAATAAATAATAAGAATAGAAGTGGTCCGAGGTTCGACCCCTGAGGTACTCCAGATGAAGGATTGTAATAAAAAGAATCAAAAGAATCATAGCCATTATAAGATACAAACTGTTCGCGTTGAAGTGAGTAGGATTTAATGAAAAGTACTGCTGAATTATGGAAACAAAATTGGTGAAGTTTTTGTAGAAGGATCATGTGATCGTCGATCAAATGCTTTAGCAAAATCAGTATAAATCACATCAACTTGACCACAATTTTCAAAGACATCACTAACATTTAGGGTCAATACAGTTGAATTTGTTATTGTTACTAATTAAAAAGAAGATAAATCTCTGGTCACCAATCGGTGTTCATATTTCACATAATTGCTGAAATTTGGATTTTGAACTTACATTTGGACATGTGTTTGTGTTGTCTTTCACAAGATAATCCACAATTCTTTCATTGAATATTTGTTCTGAACTTAAAGCCACATACTTTAACCTATTGTTTTGACACATTCTTGTCAGGAGTTTTATATTAATAACTGATTTTTTCACGTTCATTGTCTCGTTCATCATTACTCTGAAACTTGTTTCTTTTCGTACCAACTTTTTCTGTGCCAAATCGTTCATTTGATACTCGTAGTGTGAATCAATTGATTTTCCGCAAAAAGCACTCAGATTTTCATTCTACTAATAAATTGGTTTCTGATAATTTATCTATCAATATCTGGTTTGTGAGGCTGTTATTTTGATGTTTCTTTATAGGAAGCTTTTCTGCTTCACAGCAAGTGACTCTGATATAACATATTCTCATACAATTCTTATTCTTATGGCACAAGATAAATGAAATATATTTCCGCATTTTACAAACTAGATTTTTTGACTCTTTACTATGGCATCATTTGAGCTGTTTTTCTGTGAAATTGTCCGGGCTAGAAATTGCTCGTTGAAAGGCACGACCTCGTTAATTCCTAGCCTGCCCAAGTTTCGAAGTTTGAGGGTGGTCGTTCGGCAGCCGGTTAATGGAGAAACAGAACACATTTGAAATATATTCGTCAGATTCCACAATATCTCATGAATTTACCATGCTCCAAACCCTTGTGCAGCAGAAGCAGAATCTGCATTAAGAGAGGAAACAAACTACTTCAAGTCAGTAAACGCTTATGCTCAGACAATGATTCGTCTAAACGAGACGACAAAGCCCTGCATGGTTGAATCTAAAGTATTGTTATGTACAACTGCCTTACAAATGCACTCATACAGAAAAGTTGCGACCGTCATTAAGATGGGAATCTTGCAGCTTGAATCTCTTTACTATGCTATCATAGAGGTTATTCCAGGAGACGGTCCATAGGTACCAATCCAGAGCTACACATTCCGCTTGGATAGCTACAGGTTACGGTCTCCTAGCTGGTAGATGCAGTTATGAACGGCATATCTTTCAAATGAGTCACAGGAGACCTATTTCCTAAGCTTAACTACCAGTTGTATACTGATTGCCAATCAGATTGGGGAATGTGTAACAAGGTCTATCAAACATGGAGCAGATTATTCTTCACAAGCAAATTCAAGCTCTGATAGCAGAGCAAATACTCAGTGTCTGCCTCGCCACAAACCGGATTAGGTTTACAGCTTTTGGCAGGGGCCCTTTCTTGCCAGCAGACCTGAAAAATCCCTCGCCAAATAAATTAAGTAGCTTCGTTAAAAAGCTGGATTCATTAGGTCAAGTTTGAATAGGTGTGATCCAGAATAAACCATCGCAGGTTGCAGAGGAAGGTCGATAGATCTACTCACTTTGGACCTACCTATCTATCCTGAGAAGAACCAAGGGACTCATCTAAGGTCTTTGACAGTATGTACGAGTAGTTACTTGTATTATTGTTCACGAAATAAATCTTTTCCTCGAAGGCAGGAGTTGAGCAAGTTTAGAGAGATATCACAAAAACCAACAAAGTTTCTCGACTCACATTTTACCATCAGGAGATACTGATGCCATTTCGAGGAGTGTGATGCAGTTCAGGTGTATGGAAGAAGTGTCTCATGTCGGATATCAAGTCTCAGGAACTTATGAATCATCGTGAAAGGGTTCGAGAAAGAGAGCAAGCTGAATGAACTAGTGAAACAAACTTAATGAAGGCAAAAACTGTTTTTACTACAGTCACAAGTGGCTTTCCTCTGAGAGTCTTCTCAGTAAATCTGATGTTTTCTAATTTTATGAATTTTGATGGTTTTGATAATTCTTAACTAGATTCAAAAGTAGTTATGGTTCAAATACACATACCAGAATTCCAAATTGCGGCGACAAAATGCCGAGCTTCCATTATCAAACGATACAGTGGAAAGGGTTCATCTCGTTTAAGTGATAATGCACATGGAATTGAATTCATTTCATATGAGAGATCTGTTGGTCCTAGACAGTCTACTGGCTTCTGGAAAACTTCTCTTTTTTGGCACACTTGTGGATATAGAGGTTGAATGGAAATACTACAACAAATTTAAATTTCCAAAAAGTAGCCCAATGTGATGCATTCATGTCATTAAATTATTTTTATTTGTTTCAAGATATAGGAATGGTTACTGGTACTGAGGCACTTTTTCAATTTTCTCAAAAAACTGATAAGTTCTATTGGAATATATTTTTATTTGGAATGAATTTGAGAGTGTATTGAGTATATTTTTTTATTAAAACAATCATATAGCTATTGCAGATTGAAAAATATGGATTCAAAGTTACCTTGCATCAGCTGTCATGAATATTCCAGCATTATCACAATTTTCTGAGGAGCCCATGATGCAAACAATTTCTTTGTATTCCTGCATGATATTCAACATTTGTCTTGTTACATCCGGATTACAGTCAGTGAAAAGTGAAACAAGCAAGGGAACATTATCGATATGCTCGATATGTGGCCTTATTTTGTCAATACCTCTTGGTAACTTAGCCTGAAAATTCATTAATGAATTTATTAAACACTATTTCATTAGAAAAATTATGGTAAATTATTTGATCTAATTAGTTAATACACATACATATAGATATTACTATTAAAAGTTATTTTTCGGAATTGTTCGCCGTGGTCTGTAGGGTTTTCATGTCCTACGTTTCGTCTAGAACTGTGGTAGATGGTATCAAAGTCGATGAGACAACGGACGATGTTTTTAGTTGTTGAGTACTAGTACAACTAGATGACAACTTGAACACTTCGTCCATTACCTCATCGTTACTGTCTACCGCAGCTGCAGACGAGACTTCAGATAAGAAAACCCACAAATCACTGTCAATACATTGGGAAAAAAAATTCTACGCAGTTATCTCCGGTCGTGAAAATTGACAGTATTTGAATGTATAGAATAGTTTTTCTACATTATAAAATCTACTGGATTACTGACAAATACTCAACATGAGACCTTTCATATCGGCCAATAACTAAGGGGTGTGATTCTAGATCGCGGACCAAACTGGAACCAACATCAAGTCAGAATAAAAAAAACTGGAGGTGGCATTGATGTTGGCCAGACGCACTTAAAGAAAGACATGATGGCTGAACCTGGATGTGATGAATTGACTATACCCAAAGGTGGTTGTTAAATCCTCGACAACATAGGCATTTTTGCAGCTAATAATAAACTAGGCAGACTTTATTGTTTGGGAATTACAGTAGAAATGAGAACCATACCAACAGCAACATTGGAGACACTTTTGATTCTATCCTCAATACATCTTGGGAGGAAATATCGAAAAAATGATCATCAAAAGTGTTCATAGGCAACATAACATCAAAGCACACTTTCAACACAAACTTCTTGGTAGAAGTCACAAATCGTGAAGAGTTCATCTGAGTCATCTTGAGAACATGATTTATAGACAAGTCTACAACCAAAAATGGGACGGAGCAGGAGTATACAATGTCAGTAGGAATCTAAATTATATTTACCTGCTTGGTCGAAACACATCCACCTTTTAGACAGTAGTGTATGTAATCTTGAATTATCAACTACAAGTAATCAATATATTAATTCAATACCTCAACAAAAAGAATGGATCAATATTCTATCAATCAGGCAAGTTGCATGTGGGGCAGCATGTCTGTCTGTCCCAGATCTGATAATGCCTTAAAGAATTGAAGGAACTCGTGGATAGGAATAGATTGACTCTATACTGAAAGGTAGGACATTCACAAATCACGGGTAACGAAAGAACTGATAAATTATACTGATCAATTATACCTTTTTTGGGAAAAATCGTTGAAATTATCGTTAAAGAGCGACTAATACTATATCTGAATAAACATAATATTCTACATGAACATCGATTTGGATTCATCAGAAATAAATCCACCATCGACGCAGTGCTTGAAGTCATCCAACAGGTGATTAGAAACGTAGAAAATGGAGACCATACGGTTCTAACATTGTGGAATCTGAGCAAAGCTTTTGACTGTGTAAACCATCATTTACTAATAAAGAAACTTGAATTTCATGGTATCAGAGGATCAGCTTTAAAATTACTCCAGTCTTCTCTCATCTAGAAAGCAGGCAGTATACATAAATGGTAACTTATCAGATAAAAGGTCTATGAATAATGGAATACCTCAGGGATCCATCTTGGGTCCATTCCTTTTTGTAATCGATATAAATGATTTATTCTATTACCTTTTACCCACTTCAGTAATCTGCTTTGCCGACGACACCACAATGTTACAGTCAAATTCTGATATCTCAAATTTACTTGTAAATGCCAAAGAAACCGAAGACAAAACAGAATACTGGTTTACATCCAACAAACTGAAACTTAACAGGGAAAAAACTCAGAAAATAACTATATCTTCTAATACCAGGGTAACAATCAAAGCTGAAGTTAAATTAATAGGTATAATTATAGATGAGTTACTTCGATGGGAATCACATATTGATCTCTGTAAAAAACTCTCGACACAGTTGTTTCTACTTCACCAGTTGAAAAAAGCATTGAGCCATGAAACACTTCTCATTTCGAATCATTCACTTTCTCATCTAGTTATGTAATCACAGCTTTTCGCATGCAGAAAAAAACCATGATTATTATAGCTGGAACTCCATTCGACGCACACTGCCAACCACTTTTTAGAAAATTCAGAATAATGTTGATTTTCTACTCACTGTTAGAAATGCATAAAAACAAAATACTACTCTCCAAACACTCAGATCATCATAATTATGAAACTAGAAATGCGGAACAACTCAGACAGCCAAGATTTAGACTTGAAATGTCATTACGAAATTCCCTGGACATTAAATTATTTAACAAACTTCCATATAATGTGATTGTTTTTATTCTGTACATGATTTCATGCAAAGTACATATTCAGACTAAATAATAATAATAATAAATTTTTTTAATTTATACTGGCGAGTTTAGCTTACGCTACTCTTCCACTCAACCAGTATTTTGTACATTTACAAATTGATACATATATATATATATATATATATATATATATATATATATATATATATATATATAGAGTTACAACAAAAAAAAATAAACGAAAATTATTGATAGATGAATTGTCTTACAGATTGTTGTGATCACTGTTTATCGAATATGATCTTCCTAATTTTCTTTTTGAACGATACACATGGTTGTGGTATTATATATTTATGATATATATTGAAAGTGGTAGCAGCCTGATATGTGAATGATTTTTCATAAAAAACAGTGAAATGTTTGGGTATGGTAAGGGTGGTAACTGTCCTAAGGTATCTCTTATGAACTTGATGACGTGGAGTAAGCTTTTTCATTAAATCATCTGGTATTTTATTATGAAATAATTTGAAGAGGAAATAAACTTGATGCAACTCTCGTCTATTATGCATTTTCAGCCATCCGATGTCATTAATATGAGGTGTCACATTTTCCCTATATTTGATATTACAGATGAACCGAGTACACGCGTTTTGGACTCTCTGTATTCTAGAGCGGGCTAGATAATCAAGACATGGGCCATAAACAATATCACAATAGTTAAATATCGATAATGTAAGTGAATCACATAATGTGATTTTAATTTTTTTATTAAGGTAATGCCTATTGGAATATAATTTTCTCAGTATTGAATAAGAGTGTCCTATAAGATTACTTACATGTTTTATAAATTTGAAATTGTGATCAATTATCAAACCTAAAATTTTTATCGAATCACTAAATATCACCAACTTATCATCAACTTGTAAAGATATATTGTCTATGGCTCTCTGACGATCTTTATCACTTCCAAATATTATGGCTGTTGATTTGGTAGGATTGATAGTGAGTGAATGATCCTTGGATATTTTAATAAATTTTTTTATATCTTCATCACTAAAAAATAATTTCACTAGTTCGGACTTCCATTGTCTACTATATAAAATGATTTTAAATCCCTGAAACAAGTAAAAAAGAATAATTAAAAAAGAATAGTTGAAAATAACAATTATATTAAGCAACAATAATGGTTCCAAGTACAACATTAGAACCTGTTTCAGATCCGGTAACACTATCCGTAGCAGCCTCACGAAAACCAGGCCCCCAACGCGGACTGCGATTCCAAGAATTGCATTTACCGGATACCCTGTGAGTGCGGAAAATCCTATATTGGTGAAACTAAGAGGCCATTGAATGTTCGCATTGCCGAGCACAAGAAGCACAAACAGCGAGGAGAAACCAGCAAATCAGGAATAGCAGACCATTTTTGGACCCATCAACACAACATCGAGTGGTCCCAAGCTGAGATCTTGCACAGAGAGGAACATTGGTTCAGGAGAAAATTTAAAGAAGCCGCATACATGTTGTCCAACAACGTATTCAGCCAGGCCAGCGTAGATATACGAAACATATGGAAACCCATCATCAAACGAAAAATGACCAACTCCCGCCAAAACGGTCATCTCTCACGGAATCAGTGAAGCGGAAAATGGAAAGTAGAGAAAGTGAAAGTATTTCAACGGCCTATAAAATAGTCATCTCTCGGAGGAATCAGTCCAATTGTAGATACCAACAATCGAAACGTCGTGAACTAACGTGACTTGGAATCTCTACACTTTTTTATTTTTATTATTTTCTTTTTTCATTCCTTTAATTTTTATTTATTCAATTATTATATTTTTACTTGTAGGTTATTTCACTATCATTTCATTTCAGGTTTATTGTTGCTTAATATAATTTTTATTTTCAACTTTTCTTTTTTAATTATTCTTTTTTATTTGTTTCAGGGATTTCAAATCATTTTATATAGTAGACAATGGAAGTCCGAACTAGTGAAATTCATCACGAAACATTGTCAATCACCTTCAAACAAACTAAAAAATAAGTTTGTGTCATCTGCATATGTTTGTATTTGACATTTTTTCAAGACCTTAGAGAAATCTGAAGTGTATATAGTGAAGAGCTCTATATAGTATAGAGCTAATACTGATCCCTGGGATGTGCCATGAGCTACCCCAAGTTCAGACGATTTTATGTCTTCCATGACAACACGTTGAGTTCTATCATTTAGAAAGGATTCAATGAATGAGCACGACATATTATCAAAGCCAAAGTATTTCATTTTGGTGCACATTAAATGATGATTCATTGTATCAAAGGCCTTGCTGTAATCGATGGATAATAAAAATTGTGTTTTACGTTTATCTAGATTATTTATAATTTCATCAGTTATTCCCAAGAGTGCAGTAGTAGTACTATGACCTGGCCTAAATCCATGTTGATGTGGTGGTAGTATTTTATTTTCATTCACATAATTATACATTTGTTCATGAACTGCTTTTTCAAGAATTTTTGAAATTGATGGTAATATGTTGATTGGTCTGATATCTGAAAATGTTTTTGGCTTAGAAATTTTATTAATCGGAAAAATTTGTGATTTTTTCCATGAGAAGGGGTAAATACCATTTGTTAAACATTTATTTACCATAAAAGTGATTATCGGAATCAAGTAAGGTGTACATAGTTTGATCATTTTTATGGAGATTCCATCAGAACCAGTGGCATTTGATTTGATATTGTTTATTATTGAGAAAGTTTGCTCATCTGTTAGTGGTATAAATTTAAAGCATATGTTTTCGTTAAAACTATTTGTCTTATAGTGATCTAATATTTTTTTAGAGGGCTTATTCACAATGTTTTCAACTGATTTTATGAAATGCTGATTAATTTTATCTGGCAGTTTTAGATTTTCTGGTATAGAACTATACTTTTTGTTACTGACAATATCAAAAAGATGAAGAGTATTCCACAACTGTTTGGAATCAAGTTGTTTATGAATAAAGTTAAGATACCCTTTTTTTTCTCTCCTTATTGCTGTTGTTACCATATTTCTCAAGTTCTTGAAATTATTCCAATCATTCCTATTTTTTATTCTTTTAAATTTTGCCATCGCATTATTTTTATTCCGAATCATCATTCGTAAAGGGTCTATAAGCCATGGTGATTTTGGTTTACTAATTTTTACTGTTTTTGTTGGTGCATGCACTTCAAATATGGAAATCATATATGTATTGAAAGTAGAGACGATTTCATTTATATCATTCATTAAATAAAGGTCATACCAGGGCATTTTTACTAAGTCTACAAAAAACTCATCATAATTGAAGTTTTTATATTCGCGATATGTTCTATAAAAGCATTTTTGTTTATGCTCCTCACATGTCAACTCCGTATATACCAAACAATGGTCAGATATTCCATCAGCATTTTTTGTGCAAGTATTACCTATCATATCAACATTACTCGATGATATTATGTCAATGAGGGTACTACTGATATTACTTATTCTTGTTGGTTCGTTATTTAGTACTGTTAGGTTATAAGCTTCAAAAAAATTTTGGAGATCAGTAGGGTAGGTACACCATTTGTGGCCACTTTAAGCAAATCTGCAGTTGATGTCATGAAAAATATTCACTTAAATAGCAGCAGACTATTTTGATCCATCCAACCGGGCATTTTCATTATTGATTCAAGCTACTCGTTTGGAGATGAAATAGTGTGAATTTTCTTTATTGAATTTTTATCAGAATACTAACAGTTTCACCATTTGTGGCCACTTTGTTCCTAAACTGGCCCTTTTGGACACCATTTGTAGCCAGCAGGTACCTAATGATGCCATTCAACCACCATTAGTAGCCACCAATATTTATCACCAGATTTATTGATGTCAAGAGATTATGGTGGCACAAGTAAGCAAAAATTAAAGTTAAATGATATGTTCCACCATCTGAATAGTAGCTGAGAATGGAAACAACTTATTTATTTAACAAAAATTCATGTATTTGTTCATTTCCTTAACAGTGAAAATTCCTCGTGAACTCTTCTTAACAGGTGTTCCAATGTTTTCCATGACCTCTCTATTATGATACCAAATCTCGTCTTTTTGGCATGGCCATTTTCAGTCTGCTCCACTTCTCTCCATCGTGATAATCAATAATGAATTAAACTTCACTTGAGAAATTTTTCCTGGATAGTAATTTCCTTCAAACTGGACAACAACATATCTGTCGATAGATGCATTCAACTCTTGACAATTTACTGAATTTTCCGAAATTAGATTAGTAGCATCTTCCTCGTGTCTTTCCACAACATGTCTGTTGGAGTTCTCTTTTTCAGTCATATCACTTTCATTCCACTTAACAGAATTTTGGATAACATTTTCCAAATCCTCAGTGTTTTGATTTTCGTCGGCCTGGATTTTTTTCAGAGTTTTCGTTTCTTTCTTTTTCAAATGCTTAGCTTTTATAACGGCTTCTAACTCTTTCTTCCTGTAAACTTTCTTTTCTTGTCTCCGTAACTTCTCTTCATTCTTCTTTTCTTCTGCATATTGTTTGGACTCCGCTATCTGGATCCACTTCGATGAGGTAATGACACTTGGTAGATGCTCGCGATTTCTCTTTTTTTTTTATTCATTCAGATTCGTAGGATAAAATATCACTTCACTCAATATGTCCACCACTTTGCGTTTTGGCGTGGCAACAATACACGGAGATATACTCTCAGGGTGGAATTTAACATCCACAGATGCTGCTGCTAGTGTTTGTTCATCATTTGTAGAGATATTTGGATCAAGATTTGGATCATTGGGGCTAACATCTATGTCATGCTGTATTTTGTTAACAGTCGCGTCATTTTCTGAAAACGAATATCCTGATGGAGTACATGGACAGTCAGTTATCAATGTTCCATTCCCTACAGAACTGCTAGTCTTTGGAGTTTCTGAGATGACTTGTTTCATTTCACTGATTCTAATGTCAATGGGGGTTTCAACAACGTTCAATAAATCGGCGTTGAAATTTACATCTGCTTCGAATTCTGGAAAATCAAATTCAATTATATTGTCATCTATATGGGATTCTCCGTCTAGTGTCATGCTCCTATTGTTGTCAACTACAGAATCATCAATGTGGTCCACAGGCATATCCTCAGTAGGAGTAGGAGGAATAGCACTGAAATGTGAAGTAGCATTCATCGTACCGTCTTGTTTGAATGATTGCCAAATTTCAAATAAGGATTTGGTCAATTCTGTATATTGCGAATTTTTGAAACCAGTCAAGGTATGGGCATCTATTTTTGATTCCAAATATTCCAAGTGACTGGACGCTCTCTTCTTGATATTATTCATATTCCCATTATTTTGCTGAATTTGTTGAGGTCGTTCAATTCTTGTCGTACACTTCGAATAATCCACGTAATCTAGAGAAAAAGGAAATAAGCCATTTTTAATTGCTTCCTTGAAACCGATGTCATGCATTAAGTTTTGTAAGATATTGGGAATATCAAACTTTTTGATATCACGATCATTTTCAATTCTGAACATTCTTACTGCAGACTTCCACTTCGCCTCCAAAGGAAAAAAGAAACTCACATCTAAAGGTTGCAGTATGTGTGTTGTATTTGGATATAAACATACTAATATCACTTGCTTCTCCAGACAAAGTTTGCTCAAGGGCAAACTCAGGTGAGATGAGTGACCATCTAGGAAAACAATAACAGGAAGTTTTGCTTTGATTTCTTTTAGAAATGGTATGAACACATATGAGAAATATTCATAGAAGCAAGCTGAATTCATCCATCCTTTAGGAGATTTTCCGATACCCCAGTTTGGTGGGGCGGATTTAGCATTTTTTTCTAGCAACCTATCATATTTATACACAGTAAGAGGATTAGCAAATTCACCCAGAGCGTTAACTGCGAATAATGTGGTAATATTTTCCTTATCAGAGTTGGAAGACGTGTCATAAACAGGCAGGCCTTTTTCGGCCAGAACAAGATTACCCTTCGGGCACAAATAAACTGCTGTTTCGTCCATATTCCATAAACGGGCTGGGTCATCTAGAATGTTCTTATCATCTTCCAGTAATTCCAGGGTTTCTTTAAACCACTCTCTTATTTTATGTTCCGTTATCAGTGATCGTGCTCGATTGATGTACTCTGATAGTTTTTGAGATATTTCTGGGTGGCGCGACATGAATAAGTGGAACCACTTACGCCCAGGAATATTTTGGGTAAATGGAGTGGGTAAATGTGATTTTCCAACCAGATTTTTCACAGAGTAAAGGAGCCCTTCCTTTCCTATAGGAAAACCCATTTTTGAAATTTTTATTATCCATTCAACCAATTTATCTTCCACGTCTCTGCCTAAAACTGGGCTTCTTCCAACCTTTCCTGTACTGTCAGGAACCTGTCCACTCAATTTATTCCGTATTGTTGATCGTGGAACCCCATACAACTTACATGCAGTTGCCACTTTCATGCCATCACTTCTGACCGCTGCCAGTGCATTGGCAATTTGTGAGGGTTCATATTGAAAAAGTTTTTTTCTCTTCTGTTTTTTGGTTGTTTTTTAATTGTCCGTGTTGGAGTCATTATCTAGAAATAATTATTTTCATATATCATTCAGTAATTGAAAGTATAAAACTGTAATCCCTAATTTTCATGTTTATTTCAGTTAGTATTATAGAATGGCCAGAAATAGAATACATAGTTTCAATAGTCGCCACTCAGTGGCCAGAAATGGAAAACGCTTTCACCATTAGTAGCCATCTAATGGTGAGAAATGGGATAATGTGGTTAATTTTGGTTCCATTTCTGGACACCCAAATTTTTAATAGATTTACAAGAACAACAATAGATTTGAATGGAACAATACAATCCATAACTATTATAATAACTACAAAAACTCATCTACAGACAATAATAACTACAGTTTTCTGTTAGAACCTTAATATGTCTTTTGTCACTTACTCAGAAAAATAAGTACAGCGTCTCATCGAGTTGTGCGCATAATGACGCAACTATCACTTCAAACGTACAACCGATATTGGCGTATGGAGGGAGGAATGTTTTGGCGGGAGATTTAATAATGCCAATCATACTCGTTTCTTGTTTCCAACTGTGTGCAAACCTTAACTAATACGTATTTAAAATCGATGTGGCTAGAAATGGTGTAATGACTACAAATGGTTCCTCTACCCTAGTGTTTTCATTCGTAGTGTTAAGTAAATTTACATTCACGTCTCCAACTACCATAATATGATCAACAAGAGGTATAACCGCAGGAAGTATATTTTCTAAAACATTAATACAGTCAGAAACCCTTGTATTAGGTGGTCGATATAAACAACCTATTCCTATTCAATTATTATTTACTTTCACTTTCACCCACATATGTTCTAATTCAGTTTCGTTAAATTCTAATTCATTTTTTGTCAGTTCAATATTTGTTTTACAGTATACGGCCACACCACATCCCCTTCCAACACGATCTTGCCGTGTAATATTGTATCCATCAATATTAATTAAATAATCTAATATATTGTCTGTCAACCATGTTTCGGTTACGATAATATCAAAATCATACTTATTGACTAATTGTTTAAAAAGATCAAATCCGGTAAACAGTGATCTCACATTCAAAGTGGCAATAGTGAAAAACATAATGAAATTTCCAGTTAAAAAATGATTTGAGTTAATTAATATAAAATAAAAATAATCCCAAGTCGGCAAAATCCCAAACAGCTAAAAAGTAAAAACATTGTTCTGTTTTTATTGTATACACAAAAAGAAAAAAAAACATTCCACTTGGATTTACGAGTTGTCAAATAATTAGAATGAAACGAATGACGGAATATTTCAGAAAGTAAACAAAACATAAAACAATTTTTGGATGAAACAGGAAATACCAAATATAAAAATAATTGAGATCTACGTGGTTCATGATTTTTCTTGTGTGATGTTTTTAATTCCCTGAGTAGGTATCTAGTAGATTCTCGATTTCTTCATCTGTTGGTTTATTTATTTTATTATTTACCTTGATCCTAATATTTCCATCCACTGTCCACACGCATTTCGCTCCAAATTTTTTTACCGCAGCATTAACCGCCTGTAGACGATATGGCGTTAGATCTTCTCTTATTATTGTTTTCGTACCTTTCAGATGATTTTTCATATAAATTATACATTTCTTAATTTCATATGTAGAAAACTTTACAAAGATTGATTGATTTGGCAGTCTATAGCAATTTTCAATATCATTCGGGATAAAGTTCTTCAGTTTTAGTTTGTCACCAATAAAAGTGATCACTAAATTTTTTGTGTCTTCTTATTCCATTTGTTCTAACCCATAAATTCTAATGTTATTTCACCTTACATATTGTTCAAGTTTTTCCAATCTGATGTCAACTTTGTTGATTTTCTCGGTATTTGCTCCGATGTCCTTCTGAAACTCGCATAGACTTGTCTGAAGTTCATAAAATTTTGCGTCAATCTTGGCACTGACACATTGGATTATTTGTTTGGTTTGGTTATCTATAGATGTATTATCTGAGATCGAGTTAGATCTAGTTTCCCTTGTAAACGGCATATTTTTATTTGACGTCATACCGCTATCCCGTGGAGTATAAATATACCAAACTATTTGGGTTGAAAGTGGCGACAATCAGCGATTCGAATTAACGATTCGAAAGTGGTGCGCACGCACTACAAGCTGTTTGAAATGATTGGTTTATCGATGGGTGACTATGAAAAACCAAGAATAATTATAACTAATTATTTACTCACGTTCTTTGTGTCCGAGGAAAATAGAGTATCACATCAATCTTCTGAGTAATTTATCACCACTTTAATTAAGATGGAAAGAGGAATTTTACTTGGGTTATTTCCTCGCTTTTGAATATTTTATCTGGAAAGTCACACACTGCGCTATTCACTTTCGGCCTTAATTTTTTATATTACTTTATTTAAGAATCTTTTTCCTTTTTATAATTCGATTCTTTATTTGTTAACTATTTTGTAAATCATTTTCAAAATTTATATTTAATGATGCTTTTATATTGTTCTCTCTATTTGCACACTAATTTGTACCAATTGTCTATGACTTGTCACAAATGTATACTCATAATGTGATTAAATAAAAATCTATCTATCTATTGTAGACACGGATTATTAATTATGGGTCATGAGCCAGCTGTGGTGATGCCAAAATCTTTGGTACGCACCATATTGAAAAGGGAGTCATGAAAATCATAAAGAGTACTCAGAAAATATACCTTGTAAGACATATTTTAAAATATCTATGAAGGGACTGGCTTGAAAAAGCAGATGATTAAAAAAAACCTAAATTATGTCATAATCACAAAAAGTCTTGACAGTTCCCAACCTTTAAAAAAGTTCTTATTATAGATAAGATTTATGACATTTGAATTCAACCTTTTGATACTTCCAAAGCTGTTGATTAGTTTTTATTTTATAGCTTGTACCATGAAAATATATTTTAATTTTTCCCTAAAATATCATCTCAGTCCTTCATTTAAAATATCATGAAAGATGTTTGACTTGCTGATTTTTTACATGGGCTAACAATGTTTCTTATTGAATATCGAAGCTTTGTACTATAATTGTCTAAATGTATTAATACATTCAATTACCAGATCCAGTCATTGAAAATTGTGTATGAAGTGGTTCCCAACAGATTTAATAGAATATTATAGTTCGAAAAATGGTCAGTTTCACGTATAGTAGGTATAACTCAGATGAAAAATGTAAAAGAAATTTTGAGTTTTTGATCTGAATGGAACAATACAGATTTGAAAATGTTAAATTAATTATTACTGTTTGAACATGCATTACTTACTCTATTACTCATATCAAAGTTGATGGGTGCACTTTGCTCGGTGCTTTCCGTAAGATTACTCAACGACTGCCATTCATGGGTGGTACTATCAGCATTCAGAGGAATGCTATCTTCACTTGTTGAATCATTTCCCACACTACGGTCGCTCTGCTTCTTTCCGATATTGAATTTTTCAACTTCTGTGTCAAATTTAACAACAGAATATTCCATGTTGATGGCGCTCGGTGCTGAGAAACTCATGGTTCTCGAAGATTCCAAATTGCTACAGAAATAACCTTATTAAAATGAATTGCAGATAGATAAAACTAAGATTATTCTGATATTGATCATACCATAAATAACTTAAATATCGTGCAAAATAAAGCAGAAACTAGGTTCAAAACTTACATAATATTTGTGAATATGGTTTGGCCTTTTACGAATGTACAAGAAGTTGAGCCATTTACAATATTTGCGTTTATTTGATTTTCAAACATATTGAAGAAACTAATAATGAAACTTTTGGTACCCAAGGTGACAGAAATTGAATCAGTCTGATGACTGTCGATAAGAGATACAGAAGTACCAAGAACATGAATATTTCTAATGTATGTTCAAAACATTTACTTGTCCTATCATTCTTACTCGGTAGGATCTGGAAAATACCTGCGGAAAAATATTTCCCTGGATAATAACTCCTACAGACATGTGCAAGTTTCCTCTCGGTAGTTTCGTTATTTAAAAAATACTGAATTGGATTGAATAGATGTTTTCAATACTGTAGATAATATGGGTAATATACGTATTGGTCTATAATATAGACATTGTTTGAGTATATCAGTAGTGATGCAATATATATCTATTTTTTATTTTATTTTCAGACAGTCAATAATGGTATGGAATAAGGAACCATACATAAAAAATTATGTCATATACAGTAATGCTTGGATATCTACATAAAAAATTCAATACTTATTCTGTATTGTCCAATAATGAATGTTCTCAGTAATTTTCATTTGGTAAGGTCAAAGTTTTTTAAGGATGTCGTAAATATCACACTTTCTCTGATGTTAATTTACTAAAAACGCCCGTCCATGAAACAACACTTACATAAATGAAATTTGAAAATATTCAAATTCATTTTATAAAAATTCAGCTCAGAGGCTTCTCCACTCAAGCAGATTAGTTCACAGACTAGTTACAATAGGCAAATAAATAACTATATTAGAAGCGATAGTAACAAGTAAATTAGCTAAATGATTTTAAAGTAAATAAAAAGTTATAAGTAGTATTTTGAGTATAAGAATCTACAGATACCTACATATAGCAATATTATGTTCAAGTACTATTTAGATCAGATTACAACATTCAATGTTTTAAAACCTATTACACTGTTGAGTTTGCCTGTTTCTGTTTTTGAAATTTTGGATGAAAATAAAACAACACTTTTTATATGATCAGTCCAATATGTAGTTTAGCAAGTTACTTTCAATTCGAAAATCATTCAAGTTTTGAATAGCCGGCAAATTAGGAACATGCTGGCGCTTATCACTTTAAGAATTTTATATTTTTGTCTTTTTCCTACTACAGAAACATGCAAAATTAAAACGTATACAAGATATATCAAAATTATATTTTATATTAATTAGTGCTACATAAATAATAAAAAATAGTAAAAAAGCATTTTCAAAAATAAGATTTTATACATATTCTTCTGAACCGAGAAAAATAAACTTCAAATTGTATCAAATCAAACCCATCTATTTATTATATTACATAATTTATATGATGCAAAAGCTTACTGCGAGGTTTACCTATTCTATAAAATCAAAACTTTTTCCTTACAATTATGTCAATATCAAGTAATACATTGCATTATTGTTTATGTGCAAAGTTAATTTTCGCGACAAGCTCGTATAACATATTATTTGTGTAATGTAATAAATTGATGGGTTTTAATTTAAAGTTCTTCACGTCAGAACATGTAAATTGAAACTTTATTTTCAAGATGTATTTTTGGTATTAATTCATTTATTCTTTTTAATTATCTCTGGACATGTTCCTCAGATTGTTCATTCTATTTAATGTGTCAGTATGAATTGAAAAGGAAATATTTTCAAAAGAGATTGGTTTTTTGGTTTATACTCCAACAAAAAAATATGGTAAATTCCCAAATTTTTCATTTAATGATGGAGAAGTAGGAAGCCAAAAAACGTTTTGCTAAAAAAGGTATAGTTTAGTTCTTCAATGAAGAAACCTTCCAGTAATTTGTCTACTTAAAGCTGAGTACATTTGAATAGCAGCGAAGAGCTTTGAGCTTAAATAGACATCGGATTGCCATCTTGTCGGCCCCTACGTCATTGTTCGAGCAGCATCAAAACTATCTCTAACCTAGGACCCAAAGCTTTAAATTTTCCTCCTGAACCCTTTCATTTGATATTCATATCATGGGAGAGAAAACGGTCCACTTTCTTTAGGAGTCCGCCATATTGAATTTTGAGACATCATTTTATTTTTGTATTCTATTCAGAAAACCCTTTCATTTGAATACCATATAATGGAAGTGCATAAAAAATATCTTGTCGGCCACCTTGTGCGGTCTGCCATATTGGATGTAGAATGATGTCACTTAGCTTACCATGCATTGTCATCCAAACTAAATGTGTATGCAAAATTTCAACTCAATTCAGTTCAGTTTAAAGATTTGACCCACACAAACATACGAACGTTGCAAGTTGAATAAAAGCCTATGATGGCAATAGTATCAATCATTCAACAGAACATTTTTGATAATACCATGCGACCCATTTGTTTAGCTACAGACATATACATATAGAATAGCTGAAAGCAATGTAATAAATAAGATTACCTTATGTTATCAAAAAGGTAAAAAGTACATAAAAAATGTTCGGGATGTCCAGTTCATAATCGGTGCTCTAATTATAAAGAACTCTCAAATATGAATATCCCAACAAGCGCAAACAGTTATTAAAGTTTGTATTCTCAGGTATAAAAAATAAATTTTCATCGAGGTAATCTTATTCTTTATGCAAAGCAGATAAATCTTGACCTAAAGATAGATGTTCAATACCTATCCAGAAGAAAAAAATTGTCATCAAAAGTAGGGGAGTTCGATATCTTCCTAATCCCCTGCGATAAACATTTCTGTTTATCTCTCGTAGGACTACTATTTTCCGTTTGTCCACCACTTTCTCGTCTGACGATTATCCATTGTAAAATCACAACCAGAAAGATACAAACATTTGAATAGTTAGTAGAGCAGAGAGCGAGAGGAAGAGAAAGAGAAAGTAGAATAAATATATGCAAATTAAATGCTGAAAAACAAGTGAACACTTAGAAACCCAGGTTGAAATGTTTTTGAACATAAAACAGAAAAATGATTTTTTAACGGTGCGTAACTAACTTTGTTTTCAATAAGTTCATTATTACATGAGTGATTTAACGTGTAATATTTTGACATACCAAAAATATAAAAAATAATATTCAACATTTCTATTATTCAGATTATCATGTCTAGGCCAATAAAACAATACATTTTTTCAAGTTTCTCTTAGTAGTATAACGTGTTTTATAAATTGTGAAAATACAAGATGAACATAATGTTCATAGTTTTCTCCGATGAGGATTTCAAATAGCATGCACATGCAAACATTTCAAACTGAATGAAATTGACGTACAAAAGGTAAAAGGTACCCTTTATAAAAGGGTTGCTAAATTATGAGTTTTTCAGTTTTCATATTTTCAAAATAATTTTTATAAGAGAAATCTTCCCCATCTAGTGAAACATTTTCAAATGTTTTCTTTTAAACGAAAAGTAATGTGAACAGTTACAATCAGTAAGACATCATATTTGAAATTTGTAAACTGTACAATTGTAAACTGTATTTTCATCAAAAATAATTCAAAAGTTTTAATGTTTTTTGTACTAAATAATTATGATAAACTCATGTTTTGAAGTATTTTTATATTGAAGTATCTTCTTCAAAAAATAGACCACTATATCCAGTATGTGCAGTAGAGATAACCACAGAATTACAAATATCCAAGATCCAAAACATTTACGTATAAAAAGTTCAATTAGAGAAAATTCAAAAATATAGTGTGAAGTATTTGGCGAACGCAATCTAATTGTATCTTAGTTTAGTCAGTCCCTACCTGTTCTTTTCACTCAATAATGAAATATGGCAATTCCAACCACTTTCCAAGCCCATTTTTTCACTGAATACCCTGGATCTCAGCTCATTTTCTTTACTGAAATGAACGAATCTTATGCAAGCTCTTTCCAGCTGTTCTATCATTTGAACCTGAAATTTTATGAATTGGCATTTAGTGTCACTTATATATCATGTGAAAATATATAGAAAAAATAAAAATTATACATATAATGATATTAAACGTAAAGAGACAACTCTATTTCTACTGGTGTGGTTCTACTCACCATGTCAGTCAAAGCCTGATATTGCATTGTTACCATTCCGATGAAAATCTGACTACATTGCATCTGAAAACAGCTTTCAGCATCTGACACATTACCAGAGGGATAGTTATTATACAAAAGTGAATCTGAAAAAAAAACAATTCAAGTGATATGCACATTCAGTAATATATACAATTATTTAAAAAATAAAATTCAGTAAAAGACACTTCTTCGATTGACGACTTGTTTATTTTGTGGAAATTCATGTTCACTGAGGATACACTACAAAAACACACTTTTGTCTATTTTCCACTATATTTCTTTATTGTTGACCGGTTTCGGCTATTACACCATTTTCAAAACTAACTGATTACATTTAAATCTGAGTAATTTATACCTATGTTGTTATTCTATCATAAATGATTTGATATACCTGATACCCGGTACCTGCGTTTTATATACCTGTAAAATCCATGAACATAACAAAGCTTTCAATATAATGTAAGTTTTGGGATCTGGATTATAGGTTCGGGAGAGGACTATTATTTAAATCAAGTTGTTCATTGAGGACAATAGAATTGGGATTTTTCTTTGACCTGTTTATTTCCATAGATTCCAACAGATTCATCATTTTCCCTTTTTCGCATGTAAATTATCTTTATCTATTTTATGTTTTGAATGTTGAAGATGTTCGTACATTAATGATTTTTTATCCGAAATGACATGTTCGTGGTACCTTGTGTCAAAATTTCTCCCGCCATATATACAGGCCAAACTGGGAGAAATTTTGATACAAGGTACCACGAACATGTCATTTCGGATAAAAAATCATTAATGTACGAACATCTTCAAAATTCGAAACATAAAATAGATAAAGATAATTTAAAGATCCTACACACATGCGAAAAAGGGAAAATGATGAATCTGTTGGAATCTATGGAAATAAACAGGCCAAAGAAAAATCCCAATTCTATTGTCCTCAACGAACAACTTGATTTAAATATCCTCTCCTGAACCTATAATCCAGATCCCAAAACCTACATTATATTGAAAGCTTTATGTTCATGGATTTTACAGGTATATGAAACCCAGGTACCGGGTATCAGGTATATCAAATCATTTATGATAGAATAAGCAACATAGGTATAAATTACTCAGATTTAAATGTAATCAGTTAGTTTTGAAAATGGTGTAATAGCCGAAACCGGTCAACAATAAAGAAATATAGTGGAAAATAGACAAAAGTGTGTTTTAGTAGTGTATCCTCAGTAAAAGACACCTGTTGTCGACGCAATTGTTTACAGTGATGACATAGTTGGATTTTTTACGTAATCAATTAGTTGGCAATGGTGTATTTCAATAATAAGGCAGTAATTCAAGTGAATATTTGTTCGAATAGACAATCCATATGACTCCAATAGTCCAACGAGGATTCAGGTAGTTTTCTACTAGATATATAGGAGAAAGTGTAATCTGTTTAGTTTCTATTCCTATTATCTCCAAAAAAAACATATTCTATTCCTTCTAGTAAGGGAGTCGACTAAGAAAAAAAATTGCACCTCTTGTAAGAATATTTTATATAGAAATATTATTCCTTTTAAATATTTGAAAACAATTTATTTTTCTTTAATTTATTCGAATCTTCAATACTGTTGAACTTTTTGGTTTAATGAACCTATTTAATACCATTTTAAATGCAACTTTCATTCAACTTGACTTACAAAAATTCTCAATATTGAATTTAAAACTAGTGACTAATCTCTTAAAATAAATATTAAATGAATTAATGGATGTAGCCGTTACTTCGTGGTAGGAAATCATAATGAAAAGAGAAATGAAAATTTCTATGTTTTTTACCACTTTTATTTGTAACTAACTTATACAATAAACTTATTGTATACATATACTTATACAATAACTTATTGTATAAGTATATACTTATACAATACACTTATTGTATAAGTTTGAAAATGTCCGTATAGGACGAAACTGCAGTAACGTTAGTTACAAATAAAAGTGATAAAAAACATAGAAATTTTCATTTCCCTATAAATATTAAACTTATATATAGTGTCTTCAACAAATACCTAATATCAGTTTGGGCAATAGCTAATTCCTCTCATTTGAAACCTTTACAACGATTACAAAATGAAATCATAAAATGTATATATAAGCTGAATCAGAGAGAGAGGACCAGCAATCTGTATAAACCTAGTTAATTATTTGATATCAGGGAAATATACCATTTCAAAATATGCATATTCATTTACTATGTTTCGACAAAATCTTGAATTTCAATTCATGATCATAATACACGGCAAATAAAAAATATAGTTTCACAACCACACAAAAGTAAATTTGGTTAAAAATGTATTTTTCATGACGGTGGTAATTTATGTAATACCTAAAAATATAGTTTCTCATATTTTTATTTATTTTTTTGTGTTTTTATTTGTTGTATTATTCTTAGAATGTTTTTTTCAATTTGTATGTTACATTGTCCCTAATATAAACATGTTATGTTTATTGGGATTAATAAATTTAATATTATAATTATTATTATGAATTGAATAAAAAAAATCCTCTAGAATTCCGGGCGAAACAAAAGCACATTTTGCCGGAGTTATACGGGCTGGCATTGAACTATGTATTCTTGGTCTTTCGTCCCATCTTTTCAAAAACAAGATAAATTACTAATCTAAGAAGGAATAGGCAGGAATAGGCAGGAATAGGCTATCTCCAACTTATCAAAATCAATTATTTAAACAAAATTATGCACATCTTGAGTGTTATTTATATTCGTCAACATGACCAAATTATTTTTATCATTTCGATATTTTATAGTAGTTCAAATATTTAGTTTTTCAAATTCGGTTTTGTAAGTAAATATTATCCATGAATATTAAACGATTTTCTGAAGACATGTTTCACTGTACAGTAAGTAGCTTTCTTAGTCAAACTGGTACATTAAACTAAACTCATTATTTGACGCTAAGAAAATTGATAGAGATATTTCAGAAAAAGAAACACTTCCTTGGAAACTGCCGTATTCATTTCAACATTGAAATTTATGTGACGATTTTTTCCATAGTAAAGTAAGATCAATTTATATTTCAATATTTCCATCTTTTACAGAAAATTCTGAATTGATTGTAAATACGAATCAAAACTTTATGATGGGTGAAAAATATAATGGCCGTTCGAATAAACTTCTTTCGTAAGATATTCCCAAGGGTGCCCAAGATATCAGCAAATGATATAATGATGATGACGATATTCTGCATTGTGCATGAAATAAATCATGGTTACGAAGCTGCAGGGATACAGAACAGTAGACCATGTCAAGTAAGAAACAGGATAATCACAAATAATTCATTGACCAGGTAAGTGATTAATATACAGCTACCGGACTGAGTCATGGCCAGTGGGAGAAATCGTATCTGCGTAAAGTTTGGGTTGGTGTATGACAAAGAAAGTATTAGGAAAAAAGGAATAGAAACTTTTGTTTGCAATTATACGTAGTATGGATTAAGGGGTGGACAATAAATGGATATCTGATAACAGGTTTTTACACATCTACTTCATATCTTGAGGGAAGAGATTCTCACCAGCCATGACTCAGTCTGGCAGCTGTATGTTTTGCCACTGTAAATAAATGAATATTCAATCAGAAATATAGAAGGAAGAGTTTAATATAATTATTTTGGCAAATATTGTAGTAAATTAGATGAGAGTCTATATGTCTAAATCAATACTGCTTCAAAGATATATGATGCTTCAACAGTTAATATTTCATGTGATTTAAATAGTGGCTCACAGAACTCATTAAATTTAGCTTTACACATACGCTGTCTATTCAAAAAAAATGAAAAAAATGTTTATTTATTCGTCAATTTCTATTGTGTCCCCTTCAAAGTAGTTCCCCCCACTTGTGCCAGCGTTTTTTTTTCCAATCCTCAAAGCAATTCTAGTATGCACTTTTTGGTATGTCCTTGAGCTTTCTCAGTGATTTGGTTTTTATCTCAATCGTCGCAAAACGCCGTCCTTTTAAGGGTATTTTCAATCTTGGGAACAAAAAAAGTCACAGGGGGCCAAATCTGATGAATACGGTGGCTGAGGCATGATTATGATGTTGTGTGAGCAGGTGCTTTATCATGCTGCAAAAGCCATGAACTGTTTTTCCTCAATACAGAACGTTTTATTCGTATTGCTTCTCGCAAGCAGTGCGTAACTTCAAGATAATATCCTTATTGACTGTACGACCATGTGGCAAGAACTTCTAATTCACTATGCCACGGTAATCGAAGAAAACAGTGAGCAAAACCTTGCAATCAGATCGAACTTGGCGTGCTTTTTTTGGCTCTCGTGGGCTCTTCTATTAGGATGATTGGACTTTGGTTTCTATATCATAACTATGATTTGTCACCAGTTGACTCTTTTGAACAAATCTGGATCGTCGTTGACGTCATTCAACAGTTCCTGAGCGACGCTCATGTGGCGGTTTTTTTGTAAAAACTCAGAAATTTTGGGACGAACGATATGCCGACATCTTCAGCAACTCCACTAATAGTGATTCGACGATTCTCCATAACAACTTTTTGTTCGAAGCTTTAATCTCAGAATTTTCAGAATTGGCCAGAAAAGAAAAGGAAAACGTCAAAAAAAGATTAATCTTCAGGAGGGAGTAAGTATCTCTTAAAATCAGGAATTGAGACAAGAAATCTACAGGAAAAAAAAACAATGAAAGGGACAGACATCGTTATCAAAGAGGATTCAAACAAATTAAAGGTCAAATCAATGAATGAAGTTTTTAAAAAGACATCCCGAGAAATGTTTGAACTGAATTAGATATCATTGTAAATATCAATAACAAACTTTGTATAAAAAATGTAAATAAGATTTTCAAATGATTGGTTAATTTCTAGCAAAATATGAGGTTATCACTGTTTAGATTTATAAATTAGTTACTGTAAACTGTTATAATTATATAAATAAATAAATACACGTATTGCATTCAGCTTTGTATCTGCTAGTGTTAAAGTTTTTAAAATGTTCAGATGAATATAAAGAAGTAGAAACTGTGGTATTTGGTAACTTACATGTTTATTTTTAGATGTTAAACTGAGAGAACGAAATGACCAACATACAAATTTACTACAATTTAATATAAGGAGTATCAGGAAAAATTATGATCAACTTCTGATCTACTTGGAGAAAAATATCAAAAACATTACAATGGTTCTACTGAAAATCAAAATGATGGCTTACTTGTTCACATTAATAATGATATATTAGCGAATGTAGGTGTTGTGACACACATTGACAAAAGATCGACTCTAAAAATAGGCAATGAGAAACTAGGTATCAAGTTGTTTCAAAAGTTTTGTCAGTTCTATTTTCATGTGTTTTTGTAGCTTCACATCTCAATAAATATTTATTCTACTGTGTCTTATATACTGATAGATAGAGAATTTTGTACTATATCCTTTTTGGATTGGATCGTCACGTGTGATGAAAAGTGGATCCTTTACTACTACAGGAGACGTTCGGGAAAGTGGTTGGACATCGATGAGCCACCCGGGCACTTTCCAAAGGCAAAAACCCACAAAAAAAAAACATGGTAACTGTATGGTTGTCAGCAGCTGGCATGACGAAAACGAAATATACAGAAAACTGCGTCAGTAGCAGCCGGCACTGATCAACAGAAAAGGGTCGATCCTGCTTCACGACAACGCCCGTCCGCACGGTTCACAAAGCACCGTCCGAAAAGTGAACGAATTGAGCGTCAAAGTTCTGCCTCATCCACCAAACTCCCCATAATTCTCGCCAGCGGACCACAATCTTTTCAAAAACTTCGATAACTTTCTCATCGGTAGAACCTTCGCCATTCGGGTCCAGGCAAAAACGAAGTAATTGGCTTTGTTCAGAAGCTGGATTTATTTGGTCAAGTTTGAATAGGTGTGAGCAGTGAGGGTCACTTTGGCCCTACCTACCAGTCTGGATACAAGATAGAAGTCTAATTTATGTATAAAAGATATCTCATGGGAGTTAGGTAGGTTTACTTCCAATTTTGATTAACGATTTTTTTTATGTTGAACACTCGTTTCGAACATATGTTCATAGTTTCAGCTGTTTAGGATGTTTAGTTTGTTGGTGAGTGGCATAAAAGTTAGAAGTGTTTCGAGTGTTCGGCGATTTTCTGCTATTAAAAAAAATGAATTAAAGAATTTGCATCAAACTTTATGCAAAAAATGGAAAAAAGTGCTCAAAAACACTTGAAATGTTGACAGTGGCATACGGTGATTGTACTCTGAATCAGAAAAATTTTAGCAAGTGGTACATCCACCCTGTCCTTTTCAGGAAGGTGAACAGGTCACTAGGATACATCTCCTTTATATTGGCACGTGTAGGCCAAGACTCGCCGAACACACTCTCTTTGGCAACCTTGAGGTGTCTCACGGTGGCCTCCGCGAAGGTTTTGGAAGGTGCAACGATATTACTGTTGTTGCCCGGCTTCTTCAACCGTCTTGGGGTTCACTCCGTGGAGGTGCACAAGTGAGGGAGCTTTCCTGCAGGGGCAGCCTTTATTCAAGGCGGAGCTCTTGGCGCCTGCCGCAGGAAGTGCCCTTGTTATTGGAGGTGATTTGCTATGTCCAGCCTTATTCCAAGCAGTAGATTGGGTCCCTGAATTGATGTCTTGAGTTCTAAATTCGTCCCATCGGATTGCAAGTTTGCCACTTTACTTCAATGTTGAGAAAGAAGTTTTTGCTCGATTGTTTTATTCACAGCAGCTAACACTTTTTCACAGATTTTTTTAATGAATGTTTCAATCTTCAAGACACTTTTGTAGACATTCAAGAACCATCTTGCAGATTTGTTGATGAATCATTTATTGTTATAATGAGAAGTACTGGCAAATTTGGAAGTTTTGCTCACTGTATTTCACCTTTTTTAATTATATCAAATGGGAGCATAGACAAATGTTTCTACGTTGGTTTAACACTGAACGATCTCAGTCAAGCTCAGTTTATCCAGATACAGTAGGAATGAAGATGGCTAAGTAATGAAATTCCTATTATATGCTTATTTCTCACTTCTTTGCTGCCTAACATATAGTAATATAGTTCAATCTTATTATTTACCTGTACTATAAAACTGAGAACACGATTTTATTTTAGGTTCCAATACACTTTTGCAGTCCCAATGGGCTGGCGTTGGACTTCTATGGTTGTGATACAAGCTTCTAGAATCACTTGGCAGTTCTAAATAAACTTCGCTCATTTTACTATCGATTGACTTCGTCAGAGGCCTGAAAAATTATTAAGACATAATAACATGAAAGAAAACTCATTCATAGATTTTTGGTTTCAATATATACAAATTGAATCAAATAAAAAGAAACATTTACAAATGAAAAATATTTTCTCAAAGAAAAATCCGAATCAACACCTATCATTATCAAGTTGACCTACCTGTAGGCAAATGCAGTGCAATATGCCGTTAGACTACTTCTTTGGTAAAAATCTTTTATTCTCTTTCGATCAGAATTTGTCAGAGGTATCAAATCCTTTCCATCCCAATATTCAACACAAGAATCTAGAATGATATCAGCAGTCCCTTCGGATAGTAGTTGCATATTACCAGAAGCAAGTTCTTTGACAACAACAGCAAACATGTGAGGAAAAGGAAATTTCAGTTTTGTTGATAATTGTAGAGAACGAACGAACTTATTGTCTTTCCTAACCATTTCGGTTTGCTGAAACGAATTTATTCGGAACACATATTGTTTTCAGGCTTACAAGAGATTACCAAATGTCGAAAAGCTGATAGTTGTTCTTCCAAAGAAAATATTTTCTGAGCTTGGTCTACAAATCCTATTTCCTTAGCTAACTCACAGAGGCATCTCCTGTTGGTTACAGGCACCAAGTTTTCATTGTACATGGCTTCACACGTTATATGGGAACAAAATGATGTATAATGTTTCTACAAAAAATATTCATCTGTATTAAACAATCTCAGAAATTTTCAAATGAGTTTCACAATGAAATGAAGTTCCTAACGGTATTACATTATTGGTACTAATGAGCAAACTTGAAATCTAACAGAAAATGTGAAATCACAACTTCCTACAGATCAATTAGAAAACTGGACTTCAATAATCAATTCATCTAGAAGTTATCCCAAAATGCATTCTACTGGGAACAAAAAAAAAACACAAAATCCCTTAATCCTTGGCGAAATCAACATTTAATTTGAAAAATTCAAAGAAAGGAAACCCAAGAAATATACAAGTTATGACTGAAGTTGCGTTCAGTGTAAAACTTGATCCTTGGAAAACCTTGTTCTGAATAATTCTGATTCTTACTACCATGATGCTTCACTGACAGCCAAATTCCACTTGGGAGTCAGCTAAGACTTAACATGGCAGGGCAAGACATTGCCTGTAGATCCATTTGGTGTACCTAGGTTTTACTTTAGACCGCAGACTCACTTGGGCCCAACATATACAAAACCTGAAGACTAAAGCGAATGCGAGGATATCCGAACTATATCCCCTCATTAGCAGGCATAGCAAACTCAATCTAAAGAACAAAGTTTTATTCTATATAACGATTTTTAAGCCACCGCCATTGAAGTTCTGGAAGGGGTCCATAACAAAATCCTAAGGATGGTCACCAAAAGTTCGTGGTTCATGCGGAACGTTAATATTTGTCAGGGAACCTGCCGATCATACGACAGGCTATGCAGACCCGAAATTGTAGAGTATGAAATTGCCGAAACTCACAAAAACCTCATAGTTAGGGACGCGGTAGACTATGATATCGGCGAGGTGAGGTTCCTGAGTAACCTCAATGGCATAATTGATGAACTGAGTTCGTCAATAATCATCCCATCAGATGTGAGATGAACCCGGCGGAGATATTCACCATTCTGGACCGTGAAACAATAACTCCGAAGTCAAAGTCCTAAACGGCAGCGAGTTGAAAGAGTCAGGGAGTTTTACTCCAACTCGATTGAAATTAAGTTGGCAATCGGCACTTGGAGTATTGATGAAGCCAAGAGCGAAATCAAGACTGGTCCGAGAAATCCGTGATGTATTGAAGGAACAGGACCTGAATAGATTAACAGTAAACTGGGTGCTAGGAGGCTCAGAAATCACAGCCTTGGGTTAAGAAAAACATTGGTAGGGTATTTGATCAGGAAATGAGTCAAGTGGAAGTGGAATTAATAGCGTGTAGATATATACAATGGGATATTAATAGCTCTAAAATTGTTCATAGTATATGGAATTACTAGACTTTCATCAGAACTCAAAAATGTAATATCAAAATCTCCCAAATAGAATCTTTCCGATGACACTAAAACATGTAAATCTCAAAGAAGTTCAAATGCATATTACAGATATTCGATCAATATAAAACTAAGTCATCATACAGTTCAAGAAAAAATGAAAAAAAGATAAGTGGGAAAAACTATTTTTTGAAAAATGTTATTGAAAAACAATACAATGCTCTTAGTGAAAAGGTAATGTCAGTAAAACACATCAGCATCTCATGAGGACAGGATTGGGTTCTGGATGAAGTCCAACAGAACATAAAACTTTTATAAAATGTCAGTAATCTCTAAAAATCACACAAATTTGTGATAAGTTTCAATTATTCTGATATTTTTCAAAGTTTTTATTTTATTTTACCTGCGTATCTACATTACAGGTGTTCAATAAAATAGCAAGCCCTAGAGGTTTCAATGATGATAAATATTTACTCCAGTCCTGATCATCAAAATATAACTTGAATGGTTCGTTGTGTTTATGAGTAAGATCAAGCACTTCTGTGACTGCACTTCTGGCACTCTCTGGGAGAATATTAGGACAGACAGGGTCGATATCAGTTGACAAATCATTTACATTATCCAAACTAAAACAAAAATTAAAGACATTAGGAATTATTCAGACAAATTACTTAATTACTTCAAAGTAATGTAACGTTATTAGGTACGATGAAAAATCGACACAACTTATAAAACATTTCATTCACTTATAATTTCGAACAAAGAGAAGACATGTATGAGAACAAAACTATTCATCTGCGCCTCAATATCTTCGTTAATGTCCACCGCTGTTGCAGATGCACCAAACTTCAAACATAAAAATCTGTTGACCAAAACAAAGAATAAGAAACATGGATAATAGTTTCAATACAGTTTTCTCTGGAAGTGACAGTTTACATACGTTTGAAATGTGTTTGCTGAAGCGAGGAAAGAGATCGTTGTTCTTCTAATGTATGAAAACTTGAGAAGATGTCAAGAAACTACAGATAGTTGATTAGAAACTTTAGAAAATAGTTTAAGAACTTAGGAAAAAAATTTTAAACAAATGTATAAAGACCAAAATGATAAAGACAACTTGCTTTTTTTAGTAAGTCATATATATAGCATTAAAATGATTCCAAAAATATCTCAATTTATTTGCAATGTCTATCTATGAAAGACCATTCATTGAATTAACAGTACTAACCTTGAAGAGAGTGACTCATTACTTTGATTATACAGAAAAAATACTTTCTCAGCAGTTGGATTAGGCCATGATAATATTCCTTTTTTATCAATACATCCTAATGCCTAAAAATTTTCAAAAAATAATTATTCAATTACTTTAGCACTTACTATAGATTCATACACAACATGAGATTATTTTCATACTTACGCTAACCGATCCAAGAACGTGCAAGATATTAGTGGATCTGGTCAAAATTTCAGGTTTTCCTTTAATAATTTTCATAAAATTTGAATAAACTTCATTTCTGTTGATTTTTATCTCATTTTGATATTCAGTGATATTATCTGCATCTTCTTCCAGTTGACTACGTTGCATTCCAAGTGCAATGGTGCCATCAAAAATAGCTTTAAACCTGGAAGAATTTGAACAAAATGAAGATATTTTTCACTTACAGTTATAATACCTCCAAAGATAATTTGTCATGACTTGTCACCTTCTGTGAGAGGATAATTAGTCAAGCTCCAATTTTCTGTTCAAAAAATAGCATTTTTCATTGAAATATTACATAATAATGTTATTTTACATATTCAAAATATATTTGAAAAACATTCCAAGTAAGCACTATGTTTTTTTTATATGATACGAAATGTAAATCAATATACCAACTCTGAAACACAGCATAATGCACTGGGGATTATTTTCTGAAGCTTCTAGGGTTTATATGTTACAAAAAAGAGCTTTTCTTATTATAGTTACACTGATGTCAATTGATTCATGTAGGAGTATTTGTAAATATCACACTTTTAACAATGACCTCATTTTATTTGTGTTTTATATGGTTTACAAATGTAGCACCTTCTTTGAATTAGAGAAAGTTGACCATATTCACGAATCTAGAAAAGATCCTTTATTAGAAGCACCAAAACATTCAAATTAAAATGGGTGTAGATTTTTCAATTAGTTACCAAAGCTTATAAAGGTATAATTATGAATACACTGACCCATTACTTGATGAAAATTACTAACACTATAATAATTGTACAATTTTCACATGAAATTTATTCAAGACACGTTTCACTACACGGCGACATCATCAGTCGTAGTGATTCAATCCAATATAATTATAATCATGGATGATGCTAACTTAGTTAACGAAACACTTGTCAACTGAACGTAGTCTGAACTCCGCCATTTTATATTTTCTTTTCCTGGAATAATTGATTATCTTCATTATTGTATTCTTCAGATATTTACTTGCTATTTGGGCAAAAGTTTAATACCATATGTACCATGAACTGTTGGCCTTCACCAATAAATACTTATAATCCTCTCCAATGAGTGTTAAATCAGACTAATTATTATGATATTAGGTTGTTTCAAATGTTTTGTCCATTTCAATGTCATGTGTTTTTGTAGCTCCAATAAATATTCATTCTACTATGTGTGGTATATACTGATCCGTAGATAATTTTGTAGTTTATATTGATGCTATTAATTTTTCCAAATTTAAATTTTTTGCCTCTTTTCAGCTTATTACTACTTTATGATATTGTTGAGGGATTTTCAGTCAATTTTTCTCTACGAATTCAAATTGAAACTAAGCGCTGCCAAAACAGGCTGAGGATCCTGGTGGACACTGACCCATCACAAACGGTTTGTGTGATGCCGGAAGAACTGAGCGTCAGCTTCCTTGCGATTTTTGATAGTTTAAAACGTATTGGAAATGTCAGAGTTCGAAAAGTAGGTGCCCCAGGATTTGAACGATGGACAGAGTTGTCACATTTCGAGATCAGTTATTCTTTGTTTTTGTGGAAATAAAAAGATACTTTTTTGGATCGGATCATCACTTGTGATGAAAAATGGATACTCTATGACAACAGAAGATGTTCAGGACAAGAATACAATTGGTTTTTTAAGAAAAAATTGATCCTGTTACCCAACTATATTTACTGTATGGTTTTCAGCGGCTGATGTGATTCATTATAACTTTCTGCAACTGAGCCAAGCCATTACATCAGTCTTATTGTGCACTAGTCAACAGAAAAAGACCGATCCTGCTCTATAACAACGCCCGACCGGATGTTTCACAAATCACCGTCCCAAAATTAAACGAATTGACGGTTGAAGTTCTGATCCACCATACTTCTCAGGCCTCTTGCCAACTGGCTATCATCTTCTCAAGCACCCCGATAACTTTCTCACCGGTAAAACTTTCGCCAATCAGGACCAGAAAAAACGGCCTTCGTGGACTTTATCAAATCCCAGGCAAACAACTTTTATGCTGACAAAATCAATCCACTTGTATTACGTTGGCAAAAGTGCACTGATTCAAATGACGCTTATTTCTATTGAATTGAATAAGTATTCACTGAGATATTACAGTTTGAAGTACACTCATAAAAACGGAAAATTTTTTGAAACAACCCAACATATAACTGTAAACATACTCTAATATTACTTTCAAGAATTCAGATTTTTTTCTATTTTTCAAATAATATAAACTTAAAAAAAACATTTCAAGTTTTCATTTAAAAAATCTCAAAAGCATAATATATCGAAATACCAGAGCCCCAAACCTGTTATTTCAACTGAATATTATCCCAGCAATGGATAATAAGTAGTGGTCCTTTTACAGATATCAGCAGTATTATGGTAGCTGAACAACTACCATAACATCTACCGGTCGACTATAGCAGTATAATGATATCTGAATAAATTGTATGTTGCCATAATTAAAACGGCTTCAGTAGTTCTTCAGAACTAGCAGAATAACTTTCTAACTTCAAATCACGATAACCATCTGAAGTCGAAACTTGTGCGGGCTAAGTATCTCATCTTTTAAGGTGCGATTTCTATTAAGGACCAGACAATATACAGTGAACACCAATCATCCCTGAGTTGGTGTCAAACTGACTTTGATGAGTAGGACTCATTAATCAACCATCTGATCTGACAGATGTTGTCACATTCTAAGCACAATGTCATTTATTAATGATAGTGATCTAACGTTAGATTTTAAAAAATTTGAGGACAAGTTTTCAATGCAGGGAGTCAAGGAATCACATACGATTTTTGGGGGCTTTAGGATCTTGGACTATAAGGTAATGAATCAACTAACCTTGCTATTCCGAAGTAGTTCACCAAATTCCAGAATAGAGGAAAAATCATTGGTAACAACGGCAAAACTACATTACATGGGACGATGAAAAGAGTATTTGAAACCAAATATCGGCCGAAGTATTTGTGGAAATAAAAATATCGAAACAAATTTACGAATAACACTGAAATGAAAGTAAATGGTAACATCACTTGCTCCACAATTTTTATAGTTACTAAATGCCTTTGATGATTCAATAGTGTGACAGGTCTGTCCAAAGCTTGTTCCAGAAAGATTTTCAAATTGTTCAGGTATGGAGTTTCTAGAAGTCGGTACTTCTTCGGCTCCAATGGTTTACGAGATTTTGGAGCACTGAAGATTTCATTTGCATTTTGAAGTAATGGAGCGTATATTTCCTTGGCATGCAAAATAGGAATTTCGGAGTGTTTGTCAAGACATTCACAATACCCAGGACTTGCTTGACCTGAAAAAAAATAGGTTATCATCCTCTTATATGAGTTGCTGGTTTCACAGTCCTAGAACAAACATATCTCAAGGATCACTTTTAGTCAGTGTACAATGAAAAAATCTGCCATACACAGTTCTTGTATCGAATCTGCACTTTATACATATATTTTAGACCAATTGAAAATTGTAATCACCAAAATTTTGGCAAACTTACCTCTATCATGAAAATCTTTTGGTGAGTGCATCTACAAACTATACTGGCGGCGTTTAATTGTTTATGAGGTGAGAAATTTGAAATTCAAAATAAAGGTATAGTTCATCGAAGCCGGAAAGCTGGAAATGAACCCAAGTCGAGAATTCTAAGTAGATCGGCCATTTGATCAGATATAATAATAATAATAATATGCTTTATTATCATAAGACATAATCTTGTATACAAAGCTTGGGTAGTAAATACTTAAAAAAAATGCAATACATACCAAATGAAATAAAAATTGTGCATGGGTACAAACTATTTCAAAATGAAGGATATAAAAGATATGTATATATAAAAGAGTAAAAGTCTAATTTATAAAAGAGTAGACATAAAAAGTAACAACTTAGTAGCTCCTTAATAAATAAAGATAAAAAATATGAGTAAGTCACTTAAAAGCTATAGTTAAAATATTTATCCAAAGTATAATAGGGTCTATCAGATAGAAATTGTTTGACTAACTTCTTGAATTGGAAGTCATTTATATTGGCAGATCTTATGTCCATAGGCAAATTGTACATTTTTTGACCGTTGTAAAAAATGGAGTCTCTGGTGATGTTTTTAATTGGCAGTGAGTTTCAGAGTGTGTCTACTGTTTCGGGTGTAATACTGGGAAGAGGATGCAGCAAAATTTAATATATACTTATGTATTAAACACACAGATTCCACTATAAATAATGCAGTTACCGTTAGAATATTATGTTTTCAGAAGAAGGTTCTACAGGAGTCTCTTGGTTCAAGGTTTCCTATATACCTTATTGCTCTTTTCTGTAAAATTAGTAGACTTTAGAATAAAGTTGGACTGCATGCTCCCCAAAAACGGTATTTCATAGCGTAAATGAGTCTATGAGTGCATAGTACGCCGTCTTTGCAGTGCTGAACTCCAATTCTTTATAAATCACTCTAACCGCATAACAGCCAGAGGAGACTTTTCTAGTGAGTTGTTCAACATGATCCACAAATTATAAATTCTGGTCAATGAATACTCCTAGAAATTTAGTATTATTTTTAAATTCCAGTGATCTGTCTTCAAAAAAAGTTCTTTGATTGAGCATATAAATGATAATAAATTTGTTTTAGTTAAGTTAAAAGATAAAATGTTTGAATCACACCAATCTTTGACTTTTTTCAAGTCAGCAAAGATTATTTTGTGCAACTCACAAGTATTTTTATTATTTCAAAATATGGTAGTGTCATCTGCAAATAAGGTGAACTTCCCAGAAATATGAAGCTTGGTGAGGTCATTAATATATAATAAGAAAAGAATGGGACCTAACACAGAACCTTGTGGAACTCCAGAATCAATTACCCTCTTTTTTTTTAAAGTTGAGTTGTTTTGATCATTTGCGTCCATCCCATTAAGTAGGAATCGAACCATTTGTGAGTTACTCCTCTGCATCCATAACGCTGGAGCTTTTTCAGCAGTGTTTTGTGATCAACACAGCCAAATGCCTTTGACAGGTCACAAAATACTGCGGCAGTCTTTTCACCGACATTTATCTCAGAATAAACTTCATTCAGAAATGAGAAAATAGCATCGTGCATATTTTTATTATTCTGGAAGCCAAATTGATTTTCACTGATGATGTTATGCTCATTTATGAAAAAAGTAGTCGTTTTTTAACTAGTTTTTCAATGATTTTTTGCGATGGTTGGTATGAGAGATATAGGGCGTTGATTAGAGGGATCATCAGAATCTATGCCCTTATGCAGAGGAATGACCACTGAGGTTTTTAGAAAAAAGAGGAATATGCCTGTTTGAAAGGATACACTTATCAGTGAAACCAGTACATTTAGGGCACTATGAGGAAGGTTTTGTATTATTTTGATCGAAATGTCATCGTAGCCTGCATAAAGTCTTAAGGATATCTATTCAACGATTTAACTCATATGGCCATTTCTATTCAAACTGGTGGCGTAAGAGTCATTTTCTACAAATTCAATATGGCGGCACTAAGACGTCATCTATAAAAATATTGTCAAACAACTCGATATAGGAGGAAATAAATGACGAACTTTGCTCAGATTTTGAGGAAAAATTAAATAATTGATATTTTCCATTAATTCATGTACTTTTTCTTATTTTTTTAATGCCATTTTTTACTTTTCGAAAATCTAAATAGTAAGTTGTATTTTTTCAACTTTACCATTAAAGGATGCCCCCAAGAGGCATCTACTGAAAATATGTCTGAGATACTATGTTGTTAATTTTTCTGCGTCATTGAAAAAGTGAAAATGTCATAAGTTCCTTACATAATTGAATTTTAAAAAAATTAACTGCATAGTATCTTCGAGCTGCTTGGTGTGAAACAAATAAATTACCCCTAAATATACAGAAATGTCTTTACACTACTTATACTTTAAAAATCAATAACTTACCTAATCAAACCACTTACTCAATAAATCAAATTATTTTGGGTCGGTGTGATGTAACAAAAGATCTTGGCATTAATTTTGACTCCAAATTGAGCTTCTTATCGCACATAATCAAAACCGCATCGGCAGCGAAAAAAAGCTTTGCTTGATTTTCAGAAACTGTAAAGACTTCAAAAATGAAGCCTCATTGCTCTCTTCACCTCATATGTTAGAACGTGCTTAGAATATGGCTCTCTGATTTGGTCTCCTATTTATTTCAATCACATTCATTTGCACAAATCAATTCAATGAAAATACTTAAAGTATATTGTATACAGAATTGATGGAATTTATATCCCGAACAAGGTTTAGATAATAACTTATTACTACACAGATTTTCGTTGTTATCTCTGGAGGACCTTAGAACCAACCACTTTTGCATTTTTATATATATACTCACAAACTACCTGGCTGATCGTCACGAGTTATTATCTCAACTGAATTTCAACATACCCCGTTTGAACAGCAGAAGCTCACTGTTTTTATTTACTTGTTCCAAGAATGAATATACTATTGAAATCTCCAATTCAGATATGCGAAAAAACTGATCTATTTTCAACACCCATCGGAGTGTTCAGAAGAGAAATAAAACATTCTTTCCACCTTGGTTTGTTTATGAAAAATGTGAAAATTCATTCCTCTCTATCCATACATGTTATTCATTTATACATGTTATTATGTTTTCTTTCCATTGATTGTTTTTTTTTGTTATTATGATTTAACATTCTCTACCAATTATTGATTTAATTTAGTTCTTGTTCACAGTTACATGTATTCTTTGTAAAAGCTGTCCTGTAATTGGATCTTGTACCTGTTTGGGCAATAAATGTTTTTTTTGTAGTAAAAGAGACACACTTTCATGTTAAAGTCAAAAAATTACACTTCCTATTTAGGTTTTCGAGATAAATTAAATAAAAACTGACATAAAAAAAAATTGAGAAAAGTACATGGATAAGTGTAAAATTTAAATTTTTGAATTGTTATTTAAAAACTGAGCAAACTTCGGCGTTTTTTTCTCCCTACATCGAGTTGTTGGAGAATATTTCTATAGATGACGTCATAGTGCCGCCATATTAAATTTGTAGAAAATGGTTCCTACTTTGTCGTACAACAGAGTACAATAAGTAGGTATTACTAATGGAAGGAAACAAGTAAAATGTCTTTACCTGGTCTCATTAAAACTATGTCATCTTTCACTAACAATGCCCAAGGTAAGTTGACTAGTTGTCCATCCCGATATGTCCAATGTAAGGTAATACATGGTGAGATAGGTGAATATAAGTCAGGGTAATTTTCAGAAGTCCACTTGATATTATTCCGTTCTTTTTTCAACTTCTCCAAAAAAGACCTTATTCTATTGGGAATTTCATTGTGTCGGAGTTTATTGTCATAGAGTTCAAGAGTGACATTCATCAAAATTAAAAATAAAATTGGTATAGCTTCATATCCTGCCACATTATCACCTTCTAACAAATATCCAATCAGCAGTGATATAGCTGTCCATACTCCAAAAATTATTGATATTATGTTAACTGTGGTACGTTGACTTTTGAAGTGAAGAGCATCTCTAACCCAAGATTTGGATTTCCTAGAAATAATAAGAAAAACATAATGGAGTTATTCAAGGGTTATATCACGAGTGCACCTAGTTCAATTGCTTGAAATGTTTTCAACCATAATTTTCATAATTTTGCTAAGCAAATGACTTGTGTGTGAAACACATATTCAAAGAAAAAAAAGGTTTTGGCTTTCTACTTCTCCATCTTGATACAAAAATTGTGGAGTAACTTTTATAAAGTTGATTGCTTCATTTCTTTCTTTGGAAGATTTGGATCAACTATCCAGTTGGTGTTTAAACGATGGTATGGTACTTTTGTTTGAAGGTAGTTGACAATGTTTGCTGGTGTATTTCATCAGTTCGGAGTTCCATTGTCTAATATAATATAAATAGATTTGATAACCCTGAAAAAATCAAAATGATTAACCGAAAATAACAATTTTATTAAACAAAAAACTGAAATTACAAAGAAATAACATACAACAACAACCAAACAAGTAAAAATTGAAATATTAATAAAAGCTGAAAAAACTGAAAAATTAAAAATATGATTATCAAAAAATGAAAAAATAATAAAAATTAAAAGATTTCAAACCAAGTTATGTCACAACATTTCGATTGTTAGTATCCACAATCGTCTTCGGGTGATAACTGGACTTATTCCTCCAAGATCTGACTATTTATAGGTTATTCGAGTGCTTTCACCTATCCTCTCTTTCCTCTTTCCGCTTCATTGGTTTTGGCGGGAGATGACTGTTTGGCGGGAGTTGGTCGTTTTTCGCTTGATTAGAGGTTTCCATATGTTACGTATCTCTACGCTAGCTTGACTAAATGCGTTGTTGGACAACATATACGCGGCTTCTTTGAATATTCGCCTAAACCAGTGTTCCTCTTTGTGGATGATTTCAGCTTGAGCCCACTTGATATTGTGTTGATGAATCCAAACATGCTCTGCTATTCCGGATTTGCTGGTTTCTCCTCGCTGTGTTTGTTTCTTGTGCTCAGCAATGCGAACTTTCAATGGCCTCTTAGTTTCACCGATGTATGATTCTCCGCACTCGCATGGTAACCGGTAAATGCAATTCTTAGAATCGCAGTCCGCGTTTGGTGACCTGGTTTTCGTGAGGCTGCTACGGATAGTGTTCCCAGATCTGAAGCAGGTCCTGATGTTATACTTGGACCCAATCCGTCTTATCCTTTCCGATAATCCTCTGATGTAGGGAAGTACAAGTACTGGTTGTGGCGGCTTCTCTTCCTTGTGGAGTTCTTGCTGTCTTCTAGCTAAGGCCTGTTCTACCATCACTTTGGAGTAACCATTCCGTTGAAAGTCATTTTTGATGATGCCTAGTTCCTTTTCGAGACCTTCCTTTGTATTACAGAGCCCAAAAGCACGGTCCAGTAGAGTCTAGTAGAGTAGAGTAGAGTCTAGAGTAGAGTCTAGAGTAAAGAACTAGACACTTTCCTTTTATCACTTTCACAATGGAGAAGGAAATCCACAACGAATTGCCTTTCTTAGACGTATTGGTGAAGAGGACCGACACTAAATGGGAAACATCTGTATATCGAAAACCCACTCACACATGACAGTATCTGAACCAGAAATCCAACCACCATCAATCGACTAAGAGAGGAACCATCAAGACTAGATGACGGTGGCCTGGTGGGTTGACGTGGGTGGTTTGCTTCACTCAATAGACCGCTGTGTGAACCGGTGGTTCAAGCCGCGAGGCCGGTCCGTCGATTTTCACTTCCTATCGTCCAACCCGTGTTAGGAATCACACGTCAAAAGGTAAGACCTCGTTAGACCTTAATTCGCACAAGTTTCGATTTTTGAGAGTTGTCTTTCGTAGAGTGGTTTAACTGATAACTTGTTTAACAGACATATTTTCTTACGATTGTATTTTTAATTTTTAATTGTATTGAGTGAAATGGGTCCTGAACCCATAAATAAATAAATAAGATTGAGAAGTAGAAAGCCAAAACCTTTTTTTCTCAAAAATTAATTTCTCCTGAAAATATTTCACAAAGTTTGAGCAGTTGTTCATAATTAACAGCCAAGTCATCTAATACATAAATAATGCTTTAGATCGCAAAGTGATGAAGAGTTCAGAATTTTTGGGATGTTAGCGTAGGTACCAACTATGTAAAATCAAGTTTGTAGCCTCAAAAGACCTGTGCAATCTTTTTTGAGTTTTTCGCGTAGTTTTCCAAAATATGCGATCTAGGGTAAATATTGTTCTATACACTTTAGTTCATTTTTTGAAGAGGGAATGCAAAAGGGAACAAAGTCAGCATTCCTCTCTGCCTGCACGCCCTCCCAGATACTATCCCTGTTGGGGGGTGACACGTTTGTTGAAGTGGATGGAGATTACCTCACTCACAAGGTCGTATGACATCAGAATAACTCAGTGAAAGAGTTACTCCTAGTAGCCACTTACATCAGCTACACCTTCAATTATGCTGCCTCAACGTGCAGTGAAATTATTTTTGAGGAGACTATACTCATTGAAGTGGCCCAAGAGAAGTTTCTCTCCAACCATAAGGAGAAGAAACGCTTGATCCAATTCGTCTGCATTGGAATGAAATGCCAAGGGATTGAGATGGGGCAAGTCCTTAAGGACGCCGACACTCTCATTGTGAGGAAGGTACTGCAGAGGAACAAACATAACAAGCACACCATAATCGACTCACGGCAAGATAGACTCTACTAGTAACAAATGTCTCATAGCGCTGTTTGGTGAAGGAGAAAATGACTACTTGCGCCATAGGGTATTTGTTGGGTTGGTAGCCCACGCTGAAGTCTGCCTCATTCGTGTGCCCTCAACCAAAGATGCTGCTGCCCAGCAATTATACCAACTAGTGCAAGAATGATTGAGGGTATAAAAAGAGCTCATTAACTGGGGGGTTGGCTCTGAGCCAGCAGAGGCTAATGCCAGTGTCCTTCACTCAACAACCTGCCTCGGAAACATTGTTAAATTCGCTCTCCAGCCTGCGCCGAAAAAGGACCTGCTCCAGTCAGAGAGCAGGGTTGAAGTGCTCGGCTCTCTCAAAAATATCCAGAGGCAAGACTTGCCTCAACGCACCCAGAATGGTGATGGTGAATTTTCCAATAACAATTTTTTTCCTAATTTGTTGGTTTTGTTCTATGTACCATTTTTATTTAAATAGCGCTATGTATGTGCGAAAACTTTTTGGATGTTTTTTGCAGAAATTTGTGTAACTTTAAATGGTGTAAATATATTTCTCTCCCTCTATCTCTCAGTAATAACACATTACTTCAGTATCCTTTAAAACAATTATTTTACAATAGTATACAATGTTCGAACACTCTAGAACATTTTTCGGTCTATTTTTTTTCTTCATTAGGATGATTTATTATTCCCACATTTCGGCTGCATTCAGTAGATGTTTCCATGGTGACTCTTGCACCAAATCGTATGTTGTCGGTCTTTGTAGACATTCCGTTGATCCGGTGACACAGACCAGGCTACAACATTGCAATGGGTAACTTCAGGTTAATATTAATCAGTTTATTGTCCAAATAGGTACAAAAGCCAATTACATAGTCAGCTAGGAATATGTGTTACATGAGCAGGTTTTACATATTTTATATCAACAAAAAAACCTACTGATATTATCTGAAAAAAATGGTGGTGATACAAAAGTAAGGTTTATGGGTATGTGAACAGAGTTCAAAGGAACGCCAAAAAAGAAAACGTATTGAGAATTTAGTTTGCTTTATATGTGGACGGGTTTCATTGTAAATGTGTAGTTTGGTTTGGAGTAGGGTGGATTTAATTTTTTTTGAAGTTAAGATTGTTGAAGCATACACATCTACTTTCTAGTAGACTACATTACATTTTCTGCATACTTACAGAGTATATAGGAGATTTAAAATATTTGTTATAGGAGTGATTCAAAAAATACTGTTCATTTCTACTAGTTAGATGAGGTGTGCGAAAGTTGACGGCAGTCGATGTGGTTGTTTACAAATTTGTAAATGAATATACAGGAGTTCAAAGTTCCAAGATTATATAGTGATAAGAATTTAATCTTCGAAGTGATAATTGATAGATTAGAACTCATTTCAATAGGGAAGTTTGTGACAAAGGTGATTGAGAAAAGTTCTTTTACACTTTTTTCATTATAGAAACTGTAACTAAAATAGAAAGAATTACATGAATCTTAATAACGTCATCTGGATAATAAAATCAAGACTCTAGACATGTTCTAACACATACACCCCACAAATGATTCCTCTTGAGACTACCAATGAATGAAGTTTTAGTTGCATATTATCACGGTTTTTGAATGATATTTTGATTAACCAGACAAGACTTGTTTAGTAATAGAATTATTTTAAATATTTTGATTATATAGTAACCAGACAAGACTTGTTTAGTAATAGAATTTTTTTTAATTTCAGAAATGTCAAGAAATTTGTTGCATAATGTGATCTTAATCACACTTCCATTTGAAACTAAGATAATATCAGCAAAATAATAAAAGATATAAAGTATAAGTCCTTTGTTGTTGTGTTAGTATATGAACAGAGGGTTGTGTTAAGATCAGTTGTGTTTCTTTTACACCATGTTGTTACAAACAAACCTTGTTACTTCAACATTTAAAACAGTTGATCTTCAACATCTAAAGGAAAATCCACTCATATAAACAATTTTTTTAATTTTTAAAAGGATTAAATGTTTTGAATAAGACAAGGTTCGGTATGCATCTACTTTCATAAAAACCCTAAATTAATAATTTCCTGTTCAACGATGAAAAGGATTTTATTATGAAAAATAATACCTCCAATGTTGTGATGTTTCATATTGATGTAGTAAAGTAGATATTTCAACATAAAGTATGTTGAGGGCTTCCCCCGTTTTCAGTCCTTCATCATTTTTTATTTCCATTTTCCATTATTATTCAATTTTTCACAAGACTTACTTTGATTATTTTTGAAAAGTGAAAGAAATAAATCACTAACCCATATTCTCTCCCTAAATTTACTTTCTGTTCTGGGTGTTGCATGTCACTTCAATGACACAGGACACCTAACTCTCAAAATAAGTGTTCTATGTCACTGATCTTGTAATAGTAAATTAACTTATTCAAATGGAAAACAAAGAAAAGGTTATTTTTGTATTAGAAACATCTCTTCATCTTTGTATCCCTTTAGAATGATCAATACTTTATTGATTTTTCCAAGCCGAAGATAGATAGATATTTGTTACATAGAAATTATATATAGAACATAGAATATATATACCACTGTATATAGGGTTTTTAGGACATGTTATCATGTCAATTCAATTCTAGCACTTCTTTTTTTTTTTCGGAGCGAAAAACTTTTTGACTATATTTCGTTTTGTTCCGTAGACCAAGTTTGTTTTTGAGAAGGTTTTATTGTTTTTAAAACTGTGCGTGTCTGATGATCTGAAATGAGATCAGTGTGTTGAAAAACTCTATCAAGATATCAAACGGGTTGAAAATGGATCCAAAAATGAATGAATGAAAATAAAAAATGGAAGGACGATACTGAAAAGTGATTTGACTCATTTCCAACCTATACTCAGAGATACGGATGATTCCAAAACAGCTCAAAATATAAATAATTGATTGCATTTAGGAATTTTTTTTCAAAAGGAGCCACGTTCAATATCTCCTTAAATAAGACAGTAATGTAAATTTCCCGAAACACTTAATTTTTGTGAAATATTATAAGGTATCGCTAAGATACGTACACACTTCCCTTCAAAATATCAAACAAAATAACCACATATATGCCATCTATTGGATAAGTGATTTTATCAGGAATTCAACGATGATTTTTCAGGGTTGATTTCTAATTTACTGTGAAGAAGGACCTTGAAGTATAAGTAAACGACCTTTTAGATTAATTGATACAATTTCTCACAAAAACGTATACAACAGTTATTTCTATTGTCAAGTTTCTAACAGAAAACAACTTTGTCGCGTTGAATTATATCTGTTGGATTTTTGGCGAAGTTTCTCACACAAAACACTTCAAAATACTTTCTAAAACTCACAGCCAAAAATGTTCCACTAAACAGTTTTACAAAAACGCGACACGTGTTTCGCCATACAATGGCTTCTTCGGGCGTATCTTTATCTACTATATTTTACAAATTTAATGCTTAATATACCTAATTTTAAAATTTAAAGTACCTACATTTCAAGTACCTGAGTTTGTAATGAATTAAAGACCTGAGCTTATGTCCCAGTCCCCACATTTGAAAAATATTCAGTAACGGTTATTCAATTCTAATTGATCATTTAGTAAGTTACCCGAATTTTTGAATCTATTGATTGCTTAATATTCTAGAAGATTGAATTTCAAACTCTTCTCTTCTAAATGTAACATGTCCTATTCATGACTGAACTCATGTACTTCTACTAAAAGATGGTTTGCAAATGTGAAATTGGTCTTTCTATTCACAAAATTACATCTAAGCTTTTAATTCTTTGGAAAATAATCTCCCTGTTTCGCCATTATACAGTTTTTGGGCAAGAGCCACAAGTCAGCTGATATACTCCTGATCTATCCGATACCGAAGTTTTGTCTTTATTGTTTTTAATAAATGCACTTACACTATTATTCGGACTATAACTATTTCTGTGAGCTAAGTTTACGCAGTCTTTCTTCAAAAAAATATTATTGGTTGTTTCAGCCAAAAATGACAATGTCTTATAACTGACGTTATCGCATCTTGAATTTGGGTAGATGTGGTCCATGGCTTGCTTTTGTAGTTTTTGTTTGATTTGTTTGATCAAACTCAGCTCTCTCTGGAAATTATTCAATAGTCTAGTTGGTTGTCTCTGATAGTCTATGAAGAATATTATTGAATGCAGCAACTTTATGCTGGTAAGAGTGTGTAGAGGAATTATGTATGATAATGTCCGTGTAAGATGGTTTGTGGAAAATTGCAAATTCATGTTCATTGTTATTTTTTGTAATGGTTGAGTCAAGGTAATTTAATGAATTATTCACCTTCCTCTCAGTGGTAAATTTTATTGACGGGTGGATGGAATTGACATATTCAACGAACTTGCCTACTTCCTTTTCTGTAATGATTTCATTATTCACTAGTGATTAATGGATATCGTAATGCGTGAAGAAATACATGCATAATGAATATTTAATACAACAGTCCTGAACAAACTGTAACCTCTATTTGAATTAAAAAATTTTTATGAGCTTTCGTGAAGTATCATATTTATTCTAATACTTGCTACTTTCTACACACATTCACATCAAATCGATATACCAAATTTAAAACATCCATTCGAAATAAAAATGAAAACACAAGAAAATAAGATTTCATTTGAGTTAGGAATTGGAAAACAGTGAATTACTTAAAATTAAGTAGATTCTATGATATTTATTTGTAATCGTCATATACCCATATATTCTCTAATTATTCTCTAATTATACCAAAATATTGGCAAGCCAATAAACTAAATAGCATTAGGACCATTGCAAAGATCGTAACGGTTCTCAAAGAGTTTCGCGCCAAAATAGTTAACGCGTGTCAAACAATGGCAGATTCCGTAGGAATACTGAAACTTTCAATGAAATTAACCTATAGTTAATTTTATTTATATGACCGTTTTAGGGTTTGACCCAATTATCAAGTATTACATTGCCTATAAATTTTGTCGCCGCTGATAAATACCATTATTTTTTGAAGAGAAATTTTAATCATCATAATATCGAGAGTTACACCTCTCGAGCGAAGCAGTAACTCGTCTTGATAATGCCATCTGAGATGATAGCGAAACGTCGACTATCGAATAGTACACAACGGATGAACACCCGGAAAAAGAACACATCATATATATATATATATATATATATATATATATATATATATATATATATATATATATATATATATATATATATATATATATATATATATATATATATATATATATGTTAACTCGAAGATTCTCACGGATAAAGTATGATGAGCTGTTTTCTCGGGTTTCGCTCCGTGTTCTGTGTATTTTCTCCCCATAAGGATTATTTTCACAACGTTTCGGCAAAGTCTCATTTGCCATCTTCTGGTGATGTCTGGTTTTTTTCAACTAGACTGATTAATTCGAACTCTGTGTCTCAATTTATAGGGATGGATGTTCCCCTTTACCTGCGTTGCTGCCACTACCTGTGTTTGCGCATCATCCCTCTTGAACAAGAGGGATGATGCGCAAAGATTACCATCAACATGGAGATCCGTTTTATCACTTCGCACAAGCAATCAGACTGCTCAACTCCAGAGGCAAAACTCGGTAGACAATACAGGTACAATAACAGAGACAGGAGATGCAGCTCAGGTAATAAGACCAAAACAGGTAGTCGAGCAATATATATATATATATATATATATATATAGACAGTCACATTTTCAAAATATTTCATAAAATGATATTTTTTTCAAATGGAACACCGCATATTTTATCTTGCATTTCGATTCGTAATAATATCCTCAACAACAAAGTTCATATCACCTTTCTGCTTAAGGTCGAAAATGAGCGGGATATTACCTGTCATCAGTGTAGGAAATGTCCGTGCACAAAGTCTCAGATGAGATACATCCCATGTAATGACACTCGTGAAGAAATCAAAATAAGTCTGATGACTGTATCGAGAAGAGATATATAAGTATCAAGAAAATGAATATGTCGGAAAATTCACCTCTTCTAACATTCCCACAGCAGGAAGGTGAGTTTATAAATGTGAAACTCTGAAAAAAATTATGTTTATTTTGGAACAATATTGAATACACTTTGAAATTGAACACATTTGAAGATCTTATGACTTATACATTGTGGAGAGCACTGATTGAATAACATGAAACAATTATCTTTGACAATTCATCTAGTTTTATAGTTATGTTTTTTTTTAATTTACGGACTTGTCATTTTATAATAAACATATGAATGCGAGAGAGAGAGAGAGATAGAGAAAGAGATAAACAATTGAACAATGATATGGAATACCAAGACCAAGAATACAAAATATCGATTTTTTCATAGAAGGTCAACACGTTTTACTTGATTTTTCAAAGAATGTAAGGATGAATGAAATACATATGTAGATGCTATCCTTATCTGCTAGCCTGAACATTCTAGTAATGGATTCATTCGAGCTATAGCTAGTATAATCGTAAAGAATTTTCAATAACTCCGACACTATGGTTTCTTCTTGAATTTGCATTGAAGTCAATCAGCTGTGTTACGTATGGACAATACATATTACCATATATAACTTTATGAGGAAGTTTCAAATCAATTTCAGCTCAGCGGTGCTCCAAAGTAGGTAAATTCAAAAGTAACAGAATGTCGGAGTAATCATAACGGGACCTCTGATTTCCGAGCTTAAATGCACATGATCTTTGAAATTTGTTATGTACTTTCTCAATCCTAGATATATCTGCCTGATATAGAGGACTACATATCACGCAATTACTATTCATCTATATAGTTCTCTTAGCAATATATAAAATAATTCATGTGTTTGAATTTCAAAGTGTATTTATATCTATTTTATTCAAGAATGTCTCAAAGAAAACATAATTTATTTTCGGGCTTTACATTAATAACCCCATAGGCTGCGATTGTTATTATATATTTATACATCTTATGGTTCCATATAAAGAGTTCTTGAAGAAGAGACAGTTGAAGTTTAGAAAGCTTGAAAAAAGTTATTATTTTTCTTTCCTGTGACTGCAATACTTTATCCAACTTAATGCTGTTTTTTAACTCAGCCAGTTGATAGCTAATAATTCCGTTAGCCTATAGAAATAGGCACTATTCAGTTGATGAATTTTGTCGAATAATTCTATGAATGTCAATATGTAATGAGCACTTTTACATTTGCTGAATTTGTTTGAATGTTCAGTTATCGACAAGACGGTCATTTGATGATCATTACATTTGAACAGTGAAACGCGCGTCGAAAGATAGTGTTTTTGTTCCGTTGTGAAAAAAATGTGTTTCGATAGATTTAACAACCAATTTTTCCAGAATGGCATATATCCTGGAAAATGCCCAGACCAGAAGACCCAAAAATCACCCATTTTGTAATAACCACTCCATCTGGATTTATGAGATTATTTTAATACAATACTACAATGCAAAATACAATATTTCCATTCATAAATTAGTAAATATCTTTACTATTTCTTTGTTTTTCTTCACGACAATGGTACCCTCGAATCTCGAATAATGATAACTTTGACTTCTGGAAAGCATCTTATTCTAAACGTGCCAATTTGATATTCTGTTAGGTGTATTCAATTTTGAAAATCTGGAACCGAGCGTACAGATGCAGATTTGATACCACGTGACCACAGAGTCAACGGTGCAACATATTGTTAACAAACGTTCGATTCTATTTGAATGACAATTCGACATTTGTGGTATTATTTGTAATATTAAACTTTTAACATATGATCAATGAAGCATTTTTTATGTAACATCACTGTAATTTACACTTTCATTTTTGAAATGTAAATATTTTTTACAACTATTTAATACTGATTACCATTGAAGAAGACATCACTATGACATTAAGAATTTGTCATGAACTTTTTTCTGAAGAAAGTTATGCTAACAAGAGTTAAAAAAGTTCACCAAAATCTAATTTTCCAAAATATATCTGAAATATTCAACGAAAGTCATTTTTTTGTGAAGGAAAATCCGTTTTTTATCGACCTTTTTGGGTAATTATTACCTTCCACAATCTGAAAAATATAAAAATTGTAATGAAGAACTTTATACAAGTGTAGAAGGGCAAACTTTTTAGTTTACCCCGATAAGTTACTGCATAAAATCATAATCATTTTGTAATAACCACTCCATCTGGATTTAAGAGATTATTTTAATACAATACTACAATGCAAAATGCAATATTTCCATTCATAAATTAGCAAATATCTTTAATATTTCTTTGTTTTTCTTCACGACAATGGTACCCTCGAATCTGAAACAAAAATGTTTGAACTATGACAGATATATCTCTTCCTTCCAGTTTGATTCTAACGTTGATCTGTGAGCTAACCGAACACATATTTTTTCCTGTCCTGTCACAGCCTCAAGCACACATAACTTCGGAACTACTGTAGTTCCGATATTCTGTGGTCAAAGATTGATAATTGTCACTATTGACAGTTGGAGGAATAAAATGTACATGTGTTTTCTGTTTTGTCATATTTGTCTTTGCCATATTATTCATTACAGATTACAGGTTGTGTTTTTTTAAGTTTAACGCCGTTTTTCCCATAAATTGTAAACATGTCTGCAGCAGAAGCAGTAAATTCCAGTGACAATGAAAATTTATGTGTGGTGTGCTTCAAAAATGTTGAAATTTATTCTGTGGGAGTTTGTGATCATGCCGTCTGTTTTGAGTGTTCAACAAGAATGAGGGTGCTCTGCGAGCAAAATGAATGTCCTATATGCAGACAAGAGCTGCCCAAGGTAATAAAAAAACAGGAACCGGTACAAAACAGTGTTAATATAAACTTCGAATTATATTTCTTATGTTATATACTACCTTAGAAAATAGACAAAATTTGATCTATTTTGGTCAGGACAAACGTGTCTTGGTCATTCATATCTCTTATATAATATTTATAAAAACACCTGTCTATGAGCTAACCAAATATTTCATACAGAATAACATTGATTGCCAACTGTCACCATATTAAACAATAATACATTTATCTAGAAAAACAGCATTGAGGAACAAAAATCATAAAATTTGATTTGAAACACTCTTATGTATATAATCCAAAATAACAGAACAAGGCTGGATTTATGCACCCTGTCTATGTTGTAAGTCACAATTTGTGAGAAGTTATAAACTATTCATCATTCATTTTCAGTGGCAACATTCATGCACTAGTGTAGATATAACCTTATATATACTTGATAACTGAGCCAGTAAATGGTGTTCTGCCATATACATTATTTCTATAGGGTATCAAATTTGATGCCAAATGAAGAAAATATAAAAAAAACTTTTTTTCTCCATAGAGACATCCTAATCACCTAGCGGTATGAGGTATACTTTAAAACCTATTCTTATACCTACAAAGTATACACAAAAAAATTCATATAATTCGGGGGAGCAGTTTCGGAGGAGTGACTCAAATGAACTTTTTAAAATTGATAATTGAACAATATCAGGTTTTCACTTGGAATTTGTGGATGTTGACGTATGAGATTCCCTTTTTTGTGGAAGAAGAGATTCAGCATAAATATTTGGTTTTTTATTACCATTTCCATACCCTATCATAATAATGTGATAATAAAGATTGTATAATGCAACAAGTTTGTATAATTTCAACTGAAATTTTCTAATTATGTTATATTTGCCTTTTTTAATACTTTCACTGAGAAATTTAAACATATGTTAATAATCCATTGTAGAAAGAAATTACAAAATTCATGGACCACGTCAAGAAAAAATTATGAGTAATACTGCTTTATATAATCTACCAAGATATTCTTGAATGAGTTCCTACTAATTAAAGGATGTTAGGCGAGATTTTAGGGGTCTATTTTCAGAACTGGTAGGCACCATTGAATTGAGCTAGTAAAATAATATTGAATGAATGTTTATCCATGTCAACATGTTCGATCTTCTTGAAAAGTGGATTGAAAAGTATTTCTATCATATCATATGTACACTGAAAAAAAAATCATATATGTTTCCAATCCTCTTTTGGATTGAATCAAAGCGATAATGTAAATGTAGTCCAAATCATTAACTGAGAGAACAATGTAAGAACCTGGGTATATAAAAATATATTCTATTCTCTTGCATTTTCGCCGTACAAAAGAAAGTGACGAGTTGCATAGTTATTCCCAAGTTATCATTTCCAGGTTATCTTCACAAAAGTTGTAGAACCTTTTGCTAGCCTCTTTCCTAGATTCGAAAGGTCAAACTTACAAGACCGTAAAATTGGCATTTACTTTTGTACATCTGATATTCAAAAAGAATACCAAAAAATTTTGGAACATCGATGCCATATTTGTGAAGATAAAGAAAGAAAGTGGCCATTCAAAACCTTCCAGCAACTGAAAGATCATATGAGGAGAGAACATGAGTTATTTTACTGCGATATTTGTGCTACGAACCTCAAGATTTTCAGTTTTGAAAAACGCTGTTATACAAGACAGGAATTGGGGCACCATAGAAGGAAAGGAGACCCTGATAATACCTCACACCGGTAAGTGGTAAAAACAGTTGATATGGTCTAGAGTTCATGCAAATATAGATATCATGAAATAAAGATGATTTTTCTAGTGGTCATCCTCTATGTGAATTTTGTGATACTCGTTTCATGGACAGTGAAGAACTATTTCGACATTTACGAAGAAACCATCTCTATTGCCATTTCTGTGATGCTGAGGGAAAACATCAATTTTACAATATTATGGAAGATTTGGTTAGACATTTTCGCCATGAACATTTCTTATGTGAAGAAGGGGAGTGTAAGACTATGCCTCTTACTGCTGTGTTTAGAACTGACATTGACTGTAAAGGTAAAGCTTTTCAAATTATTCCTAATGCAGTAGAACTTTGTTTGGGAATTTCAAAAATGGCAGATGTCTCTAGCGGTGGCTACCTTATTCCAAAGTGGCAGGCAAAATTATTGGCAACTTCTCTTCCATCATTGATCCGGATACCATTTGCTTCAAGATGAATCTCCCTTTTATTGTCAATTTTAGTTTTCCCTCTGAAACTATTTAAAATATCCCATGTAGCTTTCTGTTTGTTTTCAGCTATTTCTATTTGATTTGCGTAATATCCTGTTTTTAACTTCTTAAATCTATTTGCATATTATCTTTTTTCATTTCTGTAAATCTCGTTACTCACTTCTCCATCTATCATTATTTTATGTAATTCTCCTTGGATTCACATTTGAAGTTATAAGTTCGACAAGTTCTGGGAATTGATGCTACTATTGATTGTTTTATGAATTAGTGTAAGATCTGATTCTAATCTTCTATGAGCCAGAGTATTCAAGTTAGAATGTCCAGTATAATTTTATAGTCATATTCACCAATATGATATCCCAGTTTATATGCAGAGTACCTTAAAAACTTATTCTGAACACTTCCAAGCATATCAATATCCACATGATATGAAGGGCACCAAATTGTGGAATTGTATATGATTATTAATCTAACAATTGAACAATATATGATTTTTATTGAAGTGAAAGATAATTCATTTGCAAATCTAATAATGAAACCTAACATTTTTAGTGCTTTAGAAGTAATATTTGCAATATGGGGTTTAAATGACATTTTTGGGTTGAGAGTGATTCCTAAATCTCTGATTGTGTTTGTTTTCAGTTCTGGTTGATTGATTTTTTATGGCCGGCTAATGGGATTTTTGTTTTGGAAAAAAGTAAATTTTTGAAATTTGTCTATATTTAATTGCAGTAGATTTATATCACACCAGCGAACAAAGTTAGATAAATAGTACTGTAATAATTCTATATCAGTCAAGTCATGAATAACTTTAAACATCTTCAGGTCATCAGCAAACAAAAGAAATTCACTATGAAGAATAACATCTTTCAAGTCACTTACAAATAGGTTGAAAAGCAATGATCCTGAATGTAGCAAGTAACATTTTATTGTGAGATTCTGAGAACAGGTTCAAAACCTCAACATGTGTTGAGCTTTACAAGAGCTTTCTCAGGCGTGTTCAAACTGTGAGTATGATATGAAACATGTATTGCCGTTTTGTAAACTGTTCAGGAAAATCCCATAATAGAGTGTTACTTGAATACGACTAAATCTGCGGTAAATTAACAAAGGTAAAAAATAGCAATCATAGATATACAGGATATACAAGAACAAAAGTAATTTTTTATGGAAGCAAATCCATTTTTATCGACCTTCTTTACCTTCCACAATCTGAAAAATATGAAAAATGTAATGGAGAACTTTATACATGTGTAGTTTAACCCGATAAGATAATGCATAAATTCAAAGTATTTTTCAAAACGGAAAGTGTCCTATTTATCAGTAACTTGTTGTATTCAATAATTGTGCCTATCAAAAAAATGAGCTAAGAAATTATAGAATACTTATCTTAACGTTTCGGAAGCTTAAATCTGCCTCCGTCTTCAGAATTGAACAAAGTTCTAGTTAATATGCAGTTTTTTTTGTTAAATTTTTTTATTTCTCAACTTCCGCGACACATATCAAATGAGTTTTGAAATGTGGAATATATCATTGATGTTGATTGACTCCTGAAAGATACAATATACTACAAGGTGTTCTCTGATAAAAGTCTGTTGCTATTTCGCCACTATCCATATTAAAAATTGATTTTAAAAATTTTGTTCTTTATTTATTTATTTTACGGGATCACCCCCATTCGAGAATAAAATTAACAATTATATAATAAAGTAATATACTACATTACATTAACTTAAGTTATTATAAAATACATATCATAATACTACCATGCAGTTAAGAGATTGTTTTTGAATTTGCTAAGAGATATACCAGTTACTTCCAATTTTCTTTCATTAATAAGTCGAAGTGTACCATCAACAGGGTTATGTAAGCCATAATTTGTAGAATGAAACCGTAAGTGAAACAAATCGCTGGACCTTAGAATTCTGTTTGGGACATTAAAATTAATATTTTCTAGAATTTCAGGAGCAACAATTAACCCATTCAGTAACTTGTATATGAAAACTAGATCAAAGTTTTCCCTCCTTTTTCTCAACAGATTGATATAAAGGATTTCTAAAATGTTGCTATAATCATGGTATACTTATTCTATGAGCACAAAATCTTAGGAATTTGTTTTGAACTCTTTCAAGAGTAAGATTGTGATTGTCATAAAATGGAGACCATATCATTGAGCCATAATCTAATATTGATACTACCAGAGACAAGTAAACTATCCTTAAGACTTGAAGGGACAGATGTTTACCATGTCGTAGAATAAATCCAAGACATTTTGCCGCCTTTACCACAATATAGTTCAAGTGGTCTAAAAATTGAAGATGTTCATCAAAAAAAAACACCCAGATCCTTCACAGACGAAACATAAGATAATCCATGGCCATTAATTACATAAAAAGTATCAAATTTTTTATTTCTCTTGTAAAAAACAGCATTTTGCGATATTCAACTGTAAATTATTCTCGGAGCACCATGTAACCAATCTATCTAGGTCATCTTGCATTAGTGTTGAATCATATAGTGATCTTATTGGCATGAAAACTTTGAGATCATCTGCGAACATAAAAAAATCAGTATGATGGGAACATTCAACAATGTCGTTAATAAAGATATTGAATAACATAGGAGCGCAGTGAGAACCCTGAGGTACCCCTGTTGGCACCTGAATTATAACCGATGTAACGCCTCCAACTTTAACTTGTTGGGTTTGATTACATAAGAAACTTCTGAGCCATGTTACAGCTGAGTCAGAAAATCCAAATATTTTTAATTTTTTCAATAAGATATTGTGGTCTACTCGATCAAAAGCTTTTGAAAAATCCGTATACACTGTATCCATTTGCCCTTTACTTTTCGAAACATCCAATATTTTGTGTTCAAAAATCATCAAGTTGGTAATAGTAGATTTATATTGTGAGAATCCATGTTGATTATTTATTAAACGTTCCTTACAATAAAATTTTAACTGATCACTAACTAATGTTCACTAATTAAGTTCACCTTTAATTGAATCTAATTACAGCTCACAAAGCTATGGAACATAGCAAATTCATGAGCAGATCAGCTAATAAGCAAGCAAGAACTTTAGAACTGGAGTTTACTCTGGCACCAAGACCAAGGTCTGATAATATGAGGACCAGGAAATATAACGATAGGAGGGATAGGTGAGTAAAACCAATCTCATTTTAAATTGTGTTTATTTTTACATTGAAGAGGTTATTTTAGAGATTATATATAACTGTCACGATCCGATAAACAAACAATAAACAGATAAATGCTTCATTTCGATACAGTACCTGACAAAACACTCTTTGAAAGATATTTTTTGACACTGTCAGGAACACATCTGTTTCACCACAACAACAATAATTTGAAAATATTTATCATTTGCATGATGAAAATCTGTCATAAAAATTTGAAAGTGAATCTTGTTACTTTGGTTCCAGCCATAAAAAGTTCATTTATAGAAAAAGTAATGGGTGACTAGTATATACAAATAAAAAAAAATGTAAATAAAATCAGCTTTTTATAGACTTCATGAGGTTAGATTTAAATGAATGCAAAGTTGCACTTAGTTCAATATTGAAAGGTAGTTCATATTGGACTAGACCTTTATGAGTCAAGGAATTCATAGATTATATTTTAGTTGATTAGTACTTCTACAAGTATTGGTATTCATGTAGTTGATTATTAATTGTGATAAATTTATTGAAGTTAGATGGAAGTTCTCTCTTCAATATTTTATAAATGAAAATCATTGAAAATCTTGAATATAAAGGTAACCAGTCAAGTACAGAAAGCATTACTTTGATAGGTGCTATTTTTTACATTGCTGGATTTTACAATTTTTGGAAACTATTAATGTTGTTGAGTCCTAGTAATAAAAATAGACTTGCCCGGTAAACGAAGTGTATCTGAATAATTCTTTTAGAGGCCTGTAACTGCAGCTGAATAAGATTACTAATAACGAATTCTTGAGATGAAAAATCATGTTTTGATAACTTTAATCTGTATATATTTGAAGTGCCTTTGCAATCGTAATGTTTTGTCATCCATGAACTCAAGATTTTAAATTCTTCAAGTATTTTAATTTTTTCATTATATGTTGATATATTTATGTTTGGTATTGATGTATGTCATCAGTGAAAACTTTAATAAACTCGCAGTTCTCAACAAAGCTAATATCATTTCATTTTATAAAAGAATATTGATACTCGTATGACTGTAACTAAGTTGCACACTTTTGTGTTTGGACTGAGAATTATTATCTATTTATCTATCTACCTATTGAATATTTATTATACAACTTTTAATATTTGTACATGAACTTTTACTTGAATAAAACACTTCAGTTGAATATTAGAGCCCAAAAAATATGTTATCAGATTTGAAAACTAGGGTAGATACTAGCATCGAAATATTTGTATGAATGGATTAAAAAACGAAAACAAAAAAATATATAATCACTGGAATGAAAATAAATTGATAATGTGGGTTAAAAAAATGTTATTAACAATGAGTAAACGAAAATAAAAATGGGAAATTATTTTTGTATAAATTTACTATTTCCTCAAGTCTTGGTCACCATGTCAGATATAATAATGTCAGATCAGACAATTCCGCTTTCTGTACCGATAAGTTTGTTGGGGGGGTTAAAATGGACACCAATATGTCTTGGCACAATCATATCGCTGGAATTGCGAAGGCTGCTTCTCAAAAGCTTGGAACACTGTTCCGAACCAGAAACCTCAGCAACTTTTGATGCTTTGTAAAGCTCATATCGGACTTTTTTTAGAGTATTGTTCTCATGTATGGAGTGCCGCCCTTAAGCATACCCTGAAGCTGCTGGATTCCATCTAAAAAAGAGCCATTAGCCTGATTGGAGACGGGAACATCACGTGCAACCTTGATAGCTTGGAACATCGAAGAAAGGTTGGAGATTTGTCTCTCTTCTATAGATACGTTCAAGGGAAGTGTTCAAGTGATTTGGCAAATTTGATTCCACCAAGAGCGGTACATATCAGAAATACGCGACGGGCTGTGGCTGCTCATCGTTTTGAGGTTCAACTCAGTACACCTCGAACTCCACTGTTTGAGAATTCTTTCATTTGGAGAACTGCATTTATGTGGAATAAACTTCCTGAGAACGTTTTTCCGAGTGGATTTAATATCCAGCGATTCAAATCCAATGTGAATCGCAACTTTCGCACAGGCACCGCTTTTAGAGCACCTAAAAGGTTTTCTTGTAGTGCTTGTGTTTTATCCTTGAGAAAAAACAAATCCCTTCGTAGATGGACAGGGCCTCACTGCCATTTTGGTAGTGACTTTTGTTCTTATTATTATTAAAATAGAAATACACATCTTACCAACGACATATTACCATATTCAAAGAGATATGGATCTTTGCTAACATAAATACTGTTTTAATTTAGAGATGACGACTTGCCCTTAGAGGATTACAATGTTGAACCCGGAGGATCTGGTGGGGGTGGTGATGAAAGGGGGCGTATTTTCGTCAACCCTTTGACTTCTCAGGATTTTCCTGCATTGGGTGGAGCAAGCAGTAATATAGTCCATACCAGACCAACCACTTCAGTCAATTTCACATCGAAAATGAACTCAAATTTCAGCAGCGAAGATTTTCCTTCATTAGGTGAGCGTGTTCTATTAAACAAATTAGAAAAATAAAGAAAAAATTCAAATGAAAAAATCTGCAGTGAAAATAATATTTTTCTATTTTATTTTGTAACTTTATTGCCATTGAAATTTTAGAGAAAATAATTGATATTGATATCAACAAATATGTGATTTGAAATTATATTTTTGTGAAATGTCACTAGTATGTCATTCATTTCTCGAATTTATATCAAGGCACGGTAAAGAATTCACCTGCAGTAACTATAACTACCAACTCCTCATCGGCAAAATCAAGCAGAGCTCCGGAAGTAACGATAACTAGGACTGTGAGGGGTCAGCAAGGTTTGATCAAATCTAAAGATAATTTCCCAGCATTGAGTGGTCCTAGTAGTTCCAGCGGAAGCAGCACAGTGAGGCTAAGTGTCAAGTAAGTATTAATATATGTTTTCCATCTTAACAAGTCATGCCTTTTAAATTGTTGAAGTCAACAAGACTTTCATTCATGACAAATTAATAAACAGAGCTCTCACCTTAGAATTAGCAATTGCAGATGTACTACCATTCATTCCCTCTCCTTCTGGGTTTTGTTCATAAACTTACTTTTGACAATACTGTAGAGTATTGTCACATTTTCAAAACACATTGCCATCTAATACTTGCCAAAACTAAGGTAAGCAATTACAAATGGGGCCAAGAATCTAGCGAGTGTTTTTGTTTGGATGATAGGTTGTACTTAGTACATCAAAAACACCTTGGGATTAACCCACAGATGCTGTCAACACTTGGATTTTTCCTTATGTGAAATATTTTGATGAAAACACTCGATCTACGGCACTCTTGATTGTTCATAAAATAAAAGAGATATAAAGAACTTTGGCATTCTATTCCCACAGACGCTAAGAACTCACCAATGTTTACATTGGTGATGATTCTCGTTCCATCTATCAACATATGTACAAAGTTGGGTCAATCTCATCTCTTGTGTTGATAGATTCTCACAAAATAAAAGGGAATCAGTAAAAACTCCAGGGTTTCTATACATCTCTGAAGGAATTAAATTTCAAATGACAACACATGTGTAATTTTCACGTGAATTGGACCAGAAACGGTAAAGTTACTGTGGTATAAGTGACACTACTTTTGTATTTGTGTTAAAAATTAAAAAAAAAAACAATTTCGTGCGTTGATTAAACATTGCAATTTAATGGAAAAATACCGTGCAAACTCAGCATTAGCTTGCTCTGCTCTGCTTCGTCAAGATTTGTCGGTGGTATGTGTTGAAATATGCAATGTCGTATTATTCACATATGCCTTGCTTTAAATTTGTTATGGTTTTGTTGTTAAAGTTGCTGTTAAATATTTGAAGAACAGAAAGTCAGTTTTTTGTATTAAATATTATTATTTATTATACAAGAGTAGAGCAAACCTGAAATAGCAAATTGCAGCCGGTTGTAGGCCCAGATAAGTGGAACAAAAGATATATTGTATAAAACACTTCTTCTGGAAAAGACTGAAAATGTGAGAAAACAGTGAAGGTGAGCGAACTAGAGAAGTACCGAGTTCTGTTATTCGATGAAAATAATTTTGATATTTGGAAATTTTGATTACAGTTATTACTAGAAGAACAATAATGCTAAGAATATCTCTAAGGTATGCCAGATTTTTATAAACTAGTTCCATCCAACAAAGACAGCGACAAATTATACAAGGAGAAGAAAATTGAAGAGTTCCGGAAGAAACACCAAAGATGCACACCCATTATCATTCAGTTGATAACATATAGCCATTTAGAATTCATCAATGACAAAAGTTCTGTGGAAGACATGTGGAACGCCCTGTTGTATTCAATTCAACGTAAAGAAATCACCAATCAACTTCTTTTGAGGAAACAACTACTTCAGTTGAAGTTAGGAGATTCAAATTAACCATTTTCTTGTTTTTGACGGAATAATAGAGGCTCAAGGCGAGCGGTCTGTCATTCTTTTATCAACTCTTCCAAAAACCTATGAAAGGATGATTATTGCCTTAGAAACTATTGAAAATTCAACTCTAGAATATGTCTATAAGATGTATTTTTCTTCTGGCAATAAAGTATATTAATTTGATTTGATAAAGGAAGATTTATGGAAAAAATGACGATCAAAATCAAACAATTTGAATGATAATAATGAAACTGTATTTACTAGCAAAGTTTCAAGATAATAGGCAAATTTTGAAGAGGTCAAACAGTGGAAGCAAACCTGGAAAATGCTCTCCAACTCTCAACAAGGAATGTATCCTTGCAAATGCCATGGATGTGAAGCCTCCAGTCATAAAAGGTCTGAGTGCAGAAAAACTAGAGACCAATACAATAAATCTGGAAGGGGTGCAAATTACACACACACACAGTTTATTGGTGAGAGGCATACATGTTAGAAGTGTTTTGCATGTTCAACGATTTACTGCTATCGAAATTAAGTGCTCAGAAACACTTGAAATGTTGACAGTGGCATACGGTGATTGTACTCTGAGTCAGAAAAATGTATATAAGTGGTACAAGCTTTTCACAGAAGGTCAAGAAGGTGTGATTGACGCTCGCCCTTGACGCCCTTGCATATCAACAACCGATGAAAATGTTGAGAAAGTGAAGAAAATTGTTATGGTGAATCATCAAATAACTATTAGAGAAGTTGCTGAGGATGTCGGCATATTGGTTGGCTCCTGTCATGCAATTTTTTCATAAATTTTGGATGAAATTTGTTTCAAAATTGCTGAAATTTGAACAAAAACACGGTCGTTGAATAACGTCAACGGCGATCCAGATTTGCCTCGAAGGTTCATAGATGGTGATAAATCATGGGTATATGGTTATGACATCAAAACCAATGTCCAATCCTCTCAATGGAAGAGCCCAGGAGAGCCAAGACCCAAGAAAGCACGCCAAGTTTGACCAAATAGCAATTGGCAAACTGTTCTCTTCGATTACCATGGCATAGTGCATCAGGAGTTTGTCACATGGTAGTACAGTCAATAAGGAGTATATTTATTTTCGTAACTAATAAACTGCGCATTTCATATTTTACAGAAAGTAACTTCCTAACTATGAATTTAAATCTTGAATTGAGCTCTGTTTAATGTTCCATATACTGGAACATTTTAATTGCCACATATGGGAGTTATATTTGCAAAATAGTTAGAATGGTGATAAATTTATTACATGGGGTTACTTTTTAATGAATTTCAAAAATTATAGCAAATTTTCATCAAAAGGTGAAGTTGTTCGGAGCTATGACCACTTTGTTTCATTTTCATTGTTTGTTAATTTACATTGGATGCACAAATTAATGACACATGTGTAATCTTTTATGGATTTACTTTTTTGTTTTAAACATTATAATCTCTCTATTTTTATTTATCTGTACTATAAAATTCATTATATTGTGAGATTGTGACTTACTCTGTTTCAATATTGCTGAGTATGACCTTTACAATACTAGACCACTTTTATAAATGATTCAAAGAAAGTTCGTCTTACTGTGGGTAAGTTTATGAATGGAAGCCTGATATCCTATTCCTTGAAGTTTATTTTCGTCCTTGGTTGCAACAACATGCATTTCTAGTGCGATGTCTGTGAATCTTATTTTGATATTCTCTTACCATTATTTATGATTAATTTTCTAGTAGCACCCAAGATTCAAATTCATCAAAAGTATCAACTTTCGTTTGGTTGCAACAACATTTATTTCTAGTGCAATGTCTGTGAATCTCATTTTGATATTCTCTTGCCATTATTTATGATTTATTTTCTAGTAGTTCCCAAGATTCAAATTCGCCAAAAGTATCGATCCAGGTGAACCACCGGCCTAATGGCGGCGTCACCACTCATATCACCACAAGTGCCTCTTCGTCAACCCAGCAGAGGCCTCCAGAAGCTTTCCCTGCCTTGGGAAAAAGTGGAAAAGTAGCTCAACCACAGTGGGTTCAAGTGAAATCTAAAAAACAAGAACAGAAAAATTTAAAAGTTGCTCCGAATCCTCAGTTACCACCTAATTCTTTGGATCAGTTTCCAACACTATCGAAAAAGAACAGTTCAGGTTCGATGCCTTCATCCAGCAACTGGGTAAATTTGAATAGTGTTAATAATTCAATTTCCAAAAAAAAAATCAGTTCTTACTCTAAAAACAGTGTAGGTTGTTCTGAATTGAAAGGTAATGGTTTAGGTAATGATAAAAACACTGAAAGTAAGCAATCAATTCCAAAAGCAAAGCTACAAACTGTTGAGAAAAAACTGGTAGACCTAAGGATTACTGAAAACGGTGATTCAAAAAATAAAAACAAGAAGAAGAAAGCCAAAAGTAATTATGGGGAATCTTCTAAAGTATCTTCGAGTAATAAAGTTGATCATCAGTCTGATAGTAAATTCTGCTCAACAGGAAATGGTGATACTACCAATAACGGTGAGTCTGATTCAAAAAATGGACTAGTTAAGAAGCGTTCTGAATTGAAAATTGGTACTTTAACAAACACTGGTGATGCATCTATAATTTCAAATGACTTTCCTTCTCTGGGAGATACAAAACCTCCTCCTGGATTCAGCATGAAACCACCACCAGGTTTGACAGCATGTTCATTCCCCAGTTTAGGTGCTTCAAACGATTTAACATTCACTTCCAGTAGTGGGCAAAGCTATTCCATAAAGCCGTGCAATGACTACAGCCAACCAAATAACTTTCAACTCAGAAATCAAAATCTAATAAAAAGGTTCATGGCTGTTTTGAACAACGATGCAATAAAAGAATTCAAGACTTATTCGGATTTGTTTAGGAATGGGTGTTATCCTACTATTAAATATTATGATCACTGCAAAGACGTCCTCGGTAGTTATTTTGATGAAATTTTTCCGGAACTTTTAGTTCTTCTACCTGACATAGCAAAACAGCAGGAATTGTATAAGGTATATGATGGCAAGAATAAAAAAAACTTGATTGTTTGTGAAACTTGCAAGCAAATTATTTACAAAAGAGAACTTGCAGATCACTACAACTTTCATATTTTAGATAACCAATTCCCAAGTCTCGGGAAAATTGAACAAATGAATAATGCTTGGAAAAAGTAAGATTACTTTGAGAGTTGAAAAACTGTAGGTTTAGGCAGAATCATTTTTTTATAATTATTATAATTTTAAACTGAGGGTCAATTTATGTCTATTTTCAAAGATAATGGTAATTTCACCACTATTCTTTGTCATTTATGCGCAGTATATTTTGAACAGATCCCAGCTTTTTTTTATACATTGATTCCTTACAAAATACCACTCGGTACTTTTTCATTTATCAATTTTATTGTAATTGATGCCAAACTAAAGTAGTTTATACATTTGAAAAGATAAACAAAAATTTGTATAAAATTCTCAACGTTAACTAATTCAGCTTTGCCAGCTTTGAATTGAACTTCTCTCAATTCAAAATTTAAATGAATAACAACATTGAAAGTAAATTGTTTTATTGATTGTTGGTAATAAAAGAAAAAATTCTAAGTAAATTAAGTAACTTCAGTTATCATATATTAGTGGGTATATATCATTTAAAAAATTAAAATACTGAGGTTTCTGCTTTTGGTGTATTTTTGAATCAAATTTTATTTGAAATAGTCCTTACCAACCAATATTACAAGTACATTTTCGAAAATAGTTGATTGCATTTGATATATTTATTTATGAAATATAAGATGGTAAGTTAAATTGCTGTTGCTGTTCATATTAGTGATATTCAAATATATTCCTCTTGAGTATTAGAAATTTCGCTGAATGTGATGTCGAAGGTCTATTGGTATTTCGATTCTTTTTTCTATTAGGATTCAGCAATTTCAATTCAATGCATTATTGTATTGGCTGAGGTACATTTGAAAACAATTGCTAGTTAAGTGGTGTTTTTGTTAATAGATTATTTATTTTCATTTGCTTACATAAAACATAATTGCAATGTTATTGAGACTTCATTTATAGTTTTCTTATGTAACCTTTCAGTCTAACATACAATCAAGGGAAATATAGAATTTTGGATTTTTGTAAAAATTGTAAATAAAATTTTATGCATGTTATACTTTTATAACAAAAATTGTTCATATGTTGAGTATTTTCTAAATAAAATCAAGATTAATTTATTTCTTGTTCCTAATTCCACTTCTAAATGAAAATATCTGTTGGTAGAAGATCAATGAGTAAGTAACATAAGTTTTATAATTCGAGTGTCAAAGTCAGAGAAAAACATTGATTATCGTTATCCATTATAATGTTTCTTAGCTGTAGTAAAATGGAAACAAACTCACATCATTATAAAACAGTGAAACATACATATACTTAACGAAGTGCTGAAGAATATGCAAAGGTAATTTTGGAATCCTTTTTTTCCTACAAATAAGCAGATTTGATCCTGACAACCAAAATATTTCTAGTCAATTACAATATTGACAAAAAAGTCGTGATGGAAATTATGAAGTTGATTATCCGAACACATAAACAAAATTTTTCCAATAAACACATTGTTAAAATGCGCCAAATAAATACTTGAAATTAACGTATTCAGGCGCGTTTTCACACGCCCGAAGAAGCCAGTGTATAAACACGTGTTGCATTTTTGTAAAACTGTTTACTGAAAATCTCACAAAAGTATTTTTCGAATACGTTATGGATTTTCATCAAGTATCGGCCAAATCCATCACATGACTTGAGATTGTTCAGTTGTCAATAAAAATAATATTGAATCATTATTCACTGTGAGTTCAATTTTTCAAGCTATGAGTTAATAAATTTGATGGAATTAATTGAATAGAATTGGCCGGTAATTCATGAAAATCCATTTCAAAACTTACCAATACATTTTTAGGAAAGAAAGGTTTTGGCTTTCGACATCTCCATTTACATACAACAAATGTGGGAACCTTCTAAAGAAAGAAAAAAAATTGATTGATTGATAATATGTTTATTGTTCAAGAATAAAATTCTTGTTACAAACACAATATCATAAATAAATATTAATATAAACATGAGTATAAGATGTAAAGTATGAATGTATAAAATGTAAATGATTAAAAATGAAATATAAACTGTATATACATACATATGCAAAGGTTACATGACAAGAACTAGGACAACTAATAGAAACATGTTTTTCACACACAGTACAATCGCAATTTCCACACATTCTAAATTACAGGGCATCGTCAAAATATTCTTGTTGGTCTTAATAGGCTTTATCACTTAATAGTTTCGTACATTTCTTTTCTTAATATGATAAAAGGAGTCTCTTTGATTTCATTTGATTTCAAAATGAACTTCATATAAAGATGTGTGGTTCATGCAAAGAAATGACTTTCAGACACAAAGTGGAAGAAAAAGTCCTCTTGAAACTGCTTTCATATAAACATTGAATTACACGAAAAAAAAACTACTTTCGAAACAACTACTTTTGAATGAACATTGGATTACACGGTATAGTATATACTATATTGTGTAGCAATCCTGTGAATGATATCTGATTCAACTCCATACCGAATGTTTAAGAGTACAAACTGAATAAGAAACCGTATTTTTTGAATAATTCAATGTTTATATAAAAGAAAAGGTTTCGAAAGTATTTTTTCTTTATATAAAACTATTTGTTTCGCAAGGGCTTTTTTCCAGTTTTTCTCTGAAAGTTACTTCTTTGCATGAACCACACATTTTGAAATTGATTGCTTTCTTTCTTTGGGAGACTCCCAGATTTTCTTGTATACAAACTGAGAAGTAGAAAGCCAAAACCTTTTTATCTCAAAAATTATTCTCTCCTGAAAATATACTCCTTTCAATTTTATTAATAAATATTTTCACAATGGAAGGTATTACAAAAACCGCGACACATCACTTTTAGTTGAGGAAGCTGGGTATGGCAAAACAAGTTTCCTGATTTTTGTAAAACCTTTTGTAGTGAAAATTCCACAGTAAACAGTGTTAGTAAGTAAGTATTAAAAGAAATTGTTGAATTGAACAGCCACACATCTCGGTAAAAAAATAACTTCTTTGGGCTGTTTTTTTTTATGGGAATTATGTGCCCTAAGCAAGCACAGTGAGCTTTTTGCATTTGTCCGTCTAAGATTTCTGCCTTAGTGATTTTGAGAGTAGAGGCCATCATTCCACCAAACACTCCAATAATTAAAAAACAACCATCTTGATGGAGTGGTCTGGATAGAGTCTGTGGAGTTCGAAGAGAAAATCTCTATATTTCATCCATTTTTACCTCTCTTTTCGGGCGATATTCGTCTCACCAGGAGCTGAAAACTCCACGACAAATATTGTCTTGCTCTGATGGTCGAGAAGAACTGCATCAGGCTTATTAGGGTGAGCCTGAGGGTGGGGAAATTATTATTGTCATTATTCTTTAATTCATATTTTGTATTCCTTATCTATTGATACTTGGATTCATATCGTATGTAATGTTTCTGTAATTTTCTGTACCAGAAAATGACCCCATATACGACATTCTGTTTAAAATCTGTTTTTCCGTTAACCAGCTGTCGCCCCCATACGAACGACAACTCTCAGAAGTTGAGAAACTTGTGCGAGCTAAGGACTAACGAGGTCTTACCTTTTAACGTGTGATTCATAACTAGGAAGTGAAAATCGATTGTCCGGCCTTGCAGTTTGAACTTTGAACCACCGGATCACTTAGCGGTTTAGCAAACCACCCACGTCAATCCAACCGGCTACCGTTCCACATTAGTAATAAAAAATCGATTTCATAAACAAAAATGATCATCAATGACTGATAATTCAGTAGATACGAGATGTTTGTGAGATCGACACAACAGTGCCTAGTAAATAAAGTGTTTTATTTCTATTTAGCGGACTATAAATAAACAGCGAACGTTCCCATAAGGTTGCTTCTCATACTTGAGCGTTCTAAGCATGTACAAGTTCTTCACCATTACATCATGGAATTTCAGATTTTTTGCAGATGTACTATTTAAAACATAAACTTTCAAATAATGGAAAAAAAAGAAGTTAAATGAGCCCATTGATTAAAGAATGGGAACATTATTCTTCGTTATAAACCAAGTTATTAGGTGATGATTTGACCAAAGCTGTTCTGAAGCAAAAGCATATTTTCTCTTCGAAAGGGATGGGTCTGGACTAATTACATTGTATACGACAAATAGTTGGTAGCTGTTATATAGATTGTATTTATTTTTGCCAAATACAAAAACCGAATAAAAGTTTTCTGCATTCTGCAATTAATTCAAATCATAGTCAGACTAATAAAAACTGTTTGGAAGTACAAAAAAATTAAAATTTTTTCATTATACAAAATTCAAAATGCCGAATTTTTAAACTTTCCAAAACCGTACACTTGGCGATATCTGGTGGACAAATATATCGTTACATTACTTGCAATATTCAATTGAAGTTTATATTAGAATTTGAATTTTTTGTAGAAAATGAGTTCAAAGAAAGGTATTTCTCTGTGGAAAATATTAATTATTTGAAAGAATCAATAAAATAGATGATAGATGGATGATCCCTATAGATGTTCAGCTAACTTTTCTACGTATATAGTCGTCAAAAGGAATGGATAGTTCGACTTTGCTATGATTTCGAGAGAAAAGTTCGTAATGACTCCATTCTTGTTTCTAGCAACGCCAATCTGAAATTTTTACTTTTCCTGGCATTATTTTGAGATCCCTATATAGATACTGAAATCATTATCCTCGAATGTATAGAATAGTAAATTGAAAAATTTTACAATAATCTTCAGATCATACGAATTGTAAAAATAACATCAAAATAGAAAATAGCAAACAATAGGAATGCACCAATACATGAATGCTCAACGAGGAGTTGAGGAATCTCTTGAAGAATGGAGTTTTGAAACCTGCGCGCGATATAAGGGTGGAAGGTATTAAACGGTAATGTGACAAGAACTGCAGTCTAATCATGGCTGATTTTTTATGTGTCCTAACAGAAATAATGGTTGTGAATGTTATAAGTGTTTTTGAAATCCATGAGATCTGAAGATAACAATGTGAAAACAAAGTGAAAATTAAAAATGAAGATGAAATAATGAAGATAAATGATGAAAAAATGTTCAAAAAATATTTTGAATTAAACTATTAAACAACGTTTTAATTGTTAGTTTTTTTTTAAACAAAACACAAGCACTACAGGAAAATCCTGAAATTCTAGTTGGAGTCCCCATATATCTATCTATCATAAACACGTAATGTTTGTTGAGAATAAAGCATCACTATTAGTAATACAAAATATCATTTTATTCTTCAACTCCTTATATTTTTTTATATTTCAATATCAAAATTTTTCATTCGATTGTTCTATTCTCAGATAGATTCCATTGGCAACTCATGATCTTTCGGAGTAAAATCTTTCTTGCACCCGATAAGCCATTTGGCTAGGATATGTTTATCATTTGGAAATTTATGATCGGTGACACTCACGTACCAAAGATGTACTGAGCAATTACGAGGCATATTGTTGACACATAATTCATGCAGAAATTCGTAAAACGAACTGAAAATTTACAAAAACTAGCCAAAATCAATCGTCTATCTCTAAGACACTTGAATAGTTGTCCAAATGGTAAACTGTCGTTTCGATTTCTCGCCCTTCAGCGCCACCTGACGGCCTTGCCGATGGAGGCCCTCATTCTATGATCGGAGTGATGGGACATCATCTCGTTAATATGAAATGATCACACACGTGCTAATTCTATGCTATCTTTGTTTATTAATTTCCCTTTTCATTCTCTTGCTCTGCACTCTTTACTTGATGTATTTTCAGTTGTGCGGGAGTCTGAGTGTTGGTTGGTGGTAGTGTAACTCGGTCCTCTCAAAATAAATAGATCACTGAAACATCAATCTATTGCAAACTCAGTTGAATGAAAAATATAACTACAGTTCTATAGTATAATTTAAAATTCTTCTTAGTGTTTGTGTGTGTATGTTGAAGTAGAGAATTATTTTATTATTGTGATGAACTAGTAATTGAATGTTTGACTGCTCTCTATCACACCTAATTTTGTGGTTCCAGACGGTAAGTCCTTATTTCTACTATCCACATTACTCAAAATAAGGGATATTCGTTCATACTTTGCCAAATATATTATTTTTTATTGTTCAAGAACAAAGAATCATTATAATGCAGCATCCCAAATTATATTAGACAATTGACCCCTTCTGAAAAAAATTGCATAGCAGCTGAATTGAAACTAAAAGGAATTTTCGATGCTGTCCTTGTATGACTCTCATTCCCTTATTAGTAAACGGTAAGAATTTTCTCCTTACATACGTTTATATTTCAATTGAGAGAAGTCCCTATATCTCTGACAGCAATTAAAAAATCTGTATTATTTATTGTTCGATTCTGAAATTCACTTAAAGGACTGATTTAACAAAGTTATATAGTCAACTGACTAAACAGTTCCTTCAGATTGAAATTGTCATCTGATCTTTCTTATTTAACACTTCACTTAGTAACTTTAGAGTTCCTTGTGAATCTTACCAGTATTGAACCTGATCCTGAAGTTTTATCTCTGAATGAAAAAACGAATATACTTATATGCGCAAATGTAACTTTTCCTTATACTTAAAAATAATATTTTTATTATGAGGATCAAATCCAAAGTTTCCTTCTGAGTTTAGGTGTTTTTACTCACTGTTGTTCCTTAGTTTCATTGATCGAAAATGTCTTGAAATTTGATTTAACAAATTAACTACCTACTGACTTTATAAGTAAGTAGTTCCTCCAAATTGAAATTGATTCTCTCAAACTGAACATTTCAGAAAGAAACTTTTTACTTTCTTGTCTACTGGCCATCAATAATATAAAAATGTTTATTTCACCTGTAGTACTGCACCTGTAAAATTCTATTTCCAAATGAAAGAACAAATACTTATTACTTAAATACTTTAAAATAATGTTTATATGAGCACCAAATTAATAATTCAATTCCTCTAAGTTGGTGTTTCTTCCTCATTACAGTTTCCTAATTTGAGTAATTGAAATTGTTTCGAAATTTGTATCCTTGGATAGGGATTCTGGATCGTATCTGTAATTCCCAAATATTCCCAAATTTCGCAGTCTTGAAAAATGGGAAAAAAAAAACTCCATTCAGATGACCATGATTACCGAACTAGATGTATTTTTTAATGCTTAACAAATTTTCTAAATAACATTTCACGAGATTTTTCAAAATCTCAAAATCAAATATTTGAAGGCTCCTCGTATATTACGTGTGTATTACTGTATTCAGTTGGTGCATGTTTAGTTTTAGGGGATGCACAAACTTTTATCAGGAAAAACTTTTTGTCGAAAAACCCTTAATAAATAAGTTTCCCATATAGTGCATACTTTGGGGATGACACTGTATAACAATAAATTTTTATTAAGAAACAAAAATTCATAGGAGGTTTCGAAATTAAAATATAAGGGGGTCATATTTATATTTTTGAAGGTCACAGTGTCCTAATTACTCATATTTTATACAATATGGAATGTTATTACAACTGTTAAGCTGGCAGAATCACTTTCAATTTTTACGCTGTTTGCTTCTTTTATTTTGCTTAAAAAATATTTATTTATTTATCAATTTCCATTTTGTTCTCTTCAAACTAGTCTCCCTCAAATATAATACACTTGTGCCAGCGTTTTTTCCAATCCTCGAAGCAGTTCTGATATGCACGTTTGGGTATGTCCTTGAGCCCTCCCAGCGTCGCAAAACGCCGTCCTTTTATGGGTCTCTTCTGTCTTGGGAACAGGAAAAAGTCGCAGGGACCAAATCTGGTGAATACGGTGGCTGAGGTATGATTACGGTGTTGTTTTTGGCCAAAAAATACGAACCAGCAATGACGAGTGAGCAGGTGCATTATCGTGATGCAAAAGCCACGATTTGTGTTCCCACAATACCCGACGTTTTCTTCGTATAATAATACTCCTTATTGACCGTACGACCATGTGGCAAGAACTTCTTATGCAGTACGACACTGTAATCGAAGAAAACAGTGAGCAGTACCTTGAGATCTGATCAAACCTGCCGTGCTTTTTTTGGTCTTGGCTTGGCCATGGTTACCCATGATTCGTCACCATTTTGAGCAAATATGGATCGCCGTTGATGCAATTCAACAATTCCTGAGCGATTCTCATGTGACGGTTTTTTTGACATACATCAGCAATTTTGGAACGTACTTTGCTGCCACACGCTTCATGCCCAAAATTTTCAAAAAATTGAATGGCATAAGTCAACCGATATGCCGACTTTCTCAGCAACTTCTCTAATGATGATTCAACGATTCTACATAACGATTTCTTTAATTTCCATCGGTTGTTTACGTGCTGGGGCGTTCAGGCCGAGCATCGTCATTCACGTCTTCTCGACCGCTTGTGAAAAGCTTGTATCACTTGCAAACATTTTTCTGACTCAGTGTACAATCACCGTATGCCACTGTCAACATTTTGAGTGTTTTGAGCACTTAATAAGTTTTACACAAAATTTGAAACAAATTCTTTAATCCATTTTTTTTTATAGCAAAACACTTCTGACTTTTATGCTTCTCACCAACAAACTAATAATAGGGGAGGCCAAGTGGGGATTTCGGGATTTACTAAAGCGCGGCAGATTAATATACGGGTGGGTACCTTGTACCCGGTTAAGTACCTCCACCAAATATGAGCCCCATATATAAGGCCGCCTGTGAGGGATAAGGGACCAGATTAGTAAAAAAAAATTGATCACCAGAAATTCTCGACCGCGTCAGATTAAGGTAGGGCGAGATAATTACCTGCTAAAAAGTGTATATTCCAGTAATCTGACAATTTGAGAGTGGGGAGTAAAGAAAGAGAGGGTAGCAAAGTTGTAAAAAAATAACGTCATTTCGACATTCTCGAGCGTAGCTAATTGTTTTTTATTTTGAAGGAAATAATTGAAGGATAACGAAAAATATATAATCTGACGATATCCGCAAGCCGAAATAACAAAAATTCGTCGATAAAGTTTAATGCGTGCAGCTGTCTGATACCTATATTTCCCTCTCCGAGTTTCTATTCCTCTATTCTCTATTCACATTTCTCTATCTATTACTTTCTCACTCCGTTCCCACTCTGAATTCTGTTGCCATGACGCCATCACAGCTGATCACAGAGACTCGTTTGTGATGAAGATAAAGATGATGATTAATTAATCAATTAATTGATGGATGTAGCCGTTACTATGTGGTAGGAAATCATAATGAAGAAAAGAGAAATTAAACTTACAAAAATTCTCAATATAGAATTTAAAACTAGTGACTTATTTCTCAAAATAAATATTAAATAAATTGATGGATGTAGCCGTTATACTATGTGGTAGGAAATCATAATGAAGAAAAGAGAAATTAAACTTTCTATGTTTTTTACTACTTTTAGTTGTAACTAACGTTACTGCAGTTTCGTTCTATAAGGACATTTTCAAACTTATACAATATATAAGTTTGAAAAATGTCCTTACAGGACATTAAATTAACAAATTTAAACTATAAAATAATGCTTAGAGACAAAAGCAGAGTATGTGGACAGAACAATATTAAGCCCAGCTGAACAGATATTAATATAAGTACATGAATATTGAGTAAATGTAAATATACAGGGTGTAACTGAATAAGTGTAAAACATTCAAGGAGGTGATTCCTCATCGAAAAAAAAGATCTTTCATATAAAGAAACTTCATTGGAGCATCCCTTGTTAAGATACAGCCCCTTAAAGGGGGTACATAAAATTTGTATAACAATTTTTTTCACAAGCACTGAAAAAGTTACAATATTGAAATTAACCTGACGTTTTGTAATACCAAAAAGACACTTAGCCAGTAATTTATTTGGTTTACTCCATGGTTGTGAAAGGTGGAAAACGCAACCCCTAAATATTTTTTCCAATGTATCTTGTTGTATCATTATTTGTTTACCATTCAAAATTTATTTTCGATAGCCTGTTTCATTCTAAACAAAAAATGTCTCCTGGGTTTTTTGCCCAAAATAAACCAGTTCGCAGCAAAAAATTATTTTACGAACAACTACAGAGATACATTGTCATAAATGCGAACTGGATTTATTGTTATTTTGTAGTTAGTACCTGCATCAAACGATTAAAGGGTAATAAACAAAACTAATTTATTAATAACAACACACAACATGTAGAAATCATAGTAAATGTTCAATATGTCTACCTTCAGACATTACGCATGCGTCTAGACGTCGGCGCATTTAGCCACGTATTCGCTCAAATATTCCTGGAGTCTCTCTGATTACCCTGCACGCATCGATGATACGGTTTCTTAAGTCCTCTACATCGCGAACATGAGTACGATAAACCAAATGCTGTAAATGGCCCCAAATAGAGAAATCGAGAGGATTGAGATCCGGGGATCGAGCGGGCCAGTTCTGTGGTCCTCGTCGACCTATCCACTGATTTGCATATGTTTCAGTTGCTGACGTGCTACTTGACTAAAATGGGCGGAAGCCCCATCATGCATGAAAAACATATCCCTTCTGACGCCCTTCTTCCTCCAGCAGTACTGGATGCACTTCTCTTAAAAATTGAACGTATGCCTCACCATTTAATCGAGGAGGTAGAAAATGAGGCCCAATTAAATCATGCCCAATAACTCCGTGCCACACTTTAAGAGAAAACTGTACTTGATGGTTAGTTTAGACAATAGCGTGATGGTTTTCATCAGCCCATATGTGGTAATTATGAAAATTAATAATCTTGTCCCGAAAAAAACTACATTTGTCTGTGAATTCTATCGTCTTCAGAAAGTAACAATTTCTTCTAATCATTTCCAGCATCCAATTGCAAAATTCAAGACGGTTAGGAAAGTCTCGCGGTAACAATGCCTGTACTCGTTGCAGATGGTAAGGGTATAAGAGTTGTTCCTTTAAAATTCTAAATACCGTCATATGATCAACATTTAGCTGGAAAGCAATATTTCTAATACTGGTAGTAGGTTGTTCTTCAATCAAATTAAGTAGTGCTTCTTCAAGCTGTGGTGTTCGTACTTCTCGATGGCGACCACAATCCTGCATTCTTTTGTCAAATGAACCATATTCTCGTAATCGTTGATGAAGTTGAGTAAATATTCTATGTGAAGGATGCTGCCGTTGAGGATACATTTCAGCATATCTTCTAGAAGCTTCTAACCCATTCCCCTGCGACTGACCGTAAACGTAATGCATATCAGCCATTTCCTCATTTGTGTATGCCATTTTGATAACAAGTGAATTATTAAAGTAACAAATTAAGAACAGAACAACAACAAACAATTAGTATTAATTCAATTTCGAGAATTCACAAACTGACAGCGTCATACCAATTTAATTGTCACTATCCCTAATAGCGACCTACTAGATAGATTAGTTTCGTATTTTCGCATTTATGACGATGTATCTCTGTAGTTGTTCCTAAAATAATTTTTTGCTGCGAACTGGTTTATTTTGGGCAAAAAACCCAAGAGAATTTTTTTGCTTAGAATAAAACAGGCTATCGGAAATAAATTTTTAAATGGTAAATAAATAATAAGACAAAAAGTTACATTGGAAATAAATTTTAGGGGTTGCGTTTTCCACCTCTTACAATCATGGGGTAAACCAAATAAATTACTGTCTAAGTGTCTTTTTGGTAGTACAAAACGTCAGGTTAATTTCAATATTGTACCTATTTTAGTGCTTGTGAAAAAAATTGTTATACAAAATTTATGTACCCCCTTTAAGGGGCTGTATCTTAACAAGGGATGCTCCAATGAAATTTCTTTATATGAAAGATCCTATCTTTTTTTCGATGAGGAATCACCTCCTTAAATGTTTTACACTTATTTAGTTACACCGTGTATAATGCTACGTAATGAACATTGATAGCCATTTCGTGTTGATTTCAATAATCTGTTTACACAAAGCTACATGCCAATTACTCGATAGAGCCTTGGTAGAATTCGTTCACACTATGATAGGGCCTCCCAACAAGGAATTATTTTACTTTCTTTCTGAATTTCTTTTCATTATATATTCGCCTTAAAATAATGGAAAGGAGATTAAATAATTTCTTGCTATTGAACCTAATAGAATTTTGTGTAAGGGCTACAGTAGGTGTTGGAAGGGAAATTAAGTAAGACTGACGTGTACTATAAGTTGAGGTGGTATTAAATTTATTTTTATATTTTTTGTGGATAAGACACACTATTTCCAAAATAAAAAGACATACCGAGGTCAGAATTTTTTGCTTCACAAATAATGGGCGGCATGAATCCCTGTAGCTAGCCTTGCATAAATACCTGTTGGATCTTTTCTGTATAGAGAGAATACCATATTGAAACGAAATTGTGCACAATTTCCTCAGAAAAAAATCCCATAACGTAAATAGGACTCAATTTGTGCAAAATAAACTGATATTGTAATAGTAGTGTCTAACTCTCTTGCAACAACTCTCACTACATGACATCCTGCTGCTAGTCTTTTACATAAGTAGTCGACAAGGGATCCAATTTTAGATTTTCATCAATGAAGAGCCCTAAAACTTTGTTTGTCTCCAAATTTTCAATTTTTACGTTTTCCAAGTGTACTTCACCTATGTTACTTCTAAACGTGACCATATTTATTTTGTCGATGTTGAATGATAAAATATTGGAACCGCACCACTTTTTCATTCTTCTTATTTCGACGATGATTTGATGAAGTAAATAGAAATTAGTCTGTCTTGAGCAGAATGAATGGATCGCGATGATAGGCAGGATAAAAATAGTTTCAGGTGATAGAAAAGATATTTTGCATTACTCTTGCGTTTAAACTATGTAGATATACCTTTTTTCAATTCAATTTCTACAATACAAAGTATTTATTCACAACTTCACGTTTTCCTAGTTTGCGTGAAAAACTGACCTTGTAGTATCCGGATCTAGCTGAAATACTGTTTCACTTTCCTGGGTCGGGCTATCGAGCCAGATAACAAGAAACCAGGCAGGAACGTGGTAAGAGTGGTAGGCAATTCCTTCCACGCAAGTAGTTTATTTTTGTTTACAATATTGGAGTCATTCACTATTCGATATTGTTGTCCGGACAAGCATGCATTTCTTTTGATATGATTTGAGTGAGTAAACTGGGTGCGGTGGAAATAATTTAGCTTGTATCGTCCGTATCATTTCCAAGAATAAAAAAATCGATGCTATGATGATGATATGCAAGATTAGTACTCCCCAGTGTGTTATTCTTAGTGTAAGTTGAAATAAAAAAAACTTCGACGATTCCCGTACCAGGCATTGTTGAAGCAACATGCACATGCAAATAAAACATAGGACATCATTATAACACGTTTTAAGTATTTATTATGTATTTTGATTTCGAAAATAATAACTATGCAATAAATGAAATGAAATACCTAAATGATACCTACGATCGATAAAAATTGCCAAAGAAAGCACCTATAGTTGGGACAACAAAAGTTTACACATGCGTCATCAATAAATTACACGATGAAGTATATAATAATAATAATAAAGTTGATTTTATTCATAATATACAATTTCAAGTAACCTATTAATAATACATTACTGAGAAAAATAAATAAAATAAACAAGGCACCACGGAACAAACTTCAAAAGAGTTTCTTGTATGTGGTATAGCCAACTTATTGAAAATAGAATTGAATATATAAAATTAGTTCAATTCAGTCTTGGTGATCTAAATGTAAAACAAAGTAAGTATAATATTGAATCAACTCGTGCATAGATAGTTGAATAGAGGACAAAAAATAGACAAATAATATTGTGAGGAAAAATTCAAGCTGTCAATTTTGAAAATAATTGGCAAGTTAACAGGAAGGGTAGTGTTGTTTCAAATTTACTAGTTGATGGTTTCACGGAATATACATCATTACAGTTTCTCAACCAGTTATCAATCTTTTTTTTTGAATTTATTTTTATTTCTTATGCTTTTTATCCTATCTGGTACAGAATTCCAAATTTTCGCGCCCATGCAGATACAATACCTTTGACCGACTAATTTTTTCTTAGTACCAAGGTGGTCTGTTCTTTGTTCCTAGTACCTATTATATGGGTGTTGAAGTTTGTTCAGTAATATTTTGCCCTAAAATAACTGTTTGATATGAAAAACCCCGCTCTCCATGAACAAATTTCTACTGGAATAAGTCCTTTTCTTACAATATATAATTTTCAAGATACGTTTTTGTATTACGTTCATATTGTTTAAGTGTTTATCGTTCACAATGCCCCATGCTATAATTCCATAATCAAGTTGTGATTGTACTAATCCATAGTAAATTGTTTTTAACTTGGGGATTTCGAGAATTTCTTTCAATATTTAGAAACGTGATAGAAATCCGCGTAATTTTCTGGTTGAAATGTATTTTTATATAATATCTTTTTCTTATACAAGTGAAAAGCGAAGTCAAAGTAGTTAAAGTTTGTGTTTGATCAGCGAGAGCTGTTGTTTGCATGATACTTTGAGGCCAATTGTAACAATATCGTTTGTCAGTTGAAAGTTGTTACTTGAAAAAGTCTTTACGATTTCTATTATATTGTTCTACATACATAGTTGTTTTGACAACTAATAAACATTCATATTTCACAGTAAGTAATTTTTATATCATAATTACAAACAATCTCAAATTGGTATACAAATTGAGGTAACATGAACTTCAAAAAGGAAATCCATTTTTCATTTGAAGGTCGCGTTGTCTGAAACATCAGCAGCATCGTTTCTCATTCATTACTTTGTCGATTTATATCGCATGCAAAAACTGATGACACGTGTAATCTTTCATTCACCTAACTGTACGTTGCTTTGGTTAAAGCTAGTCGTCTGTGAGAAATTTGTAGCTTGGACTGCGAATACAATTCACGATTTTTTTTCGTAGGAACATTCGAAACTATTTTCAACCAGCCAGTTGTTATCGGAAATTCGACGTCATTTCAAGTTATACTTGATTGGCTGTAGCACGAAAATTTTCCTGTCATAAGACAATGTATGTAGGAGAAAACAAAAGCAAAGAACTCGAATGAAAAAAAAATGCCATTTTTTTTTGTTTACATTGAAAGTCGGATATTTCTTAAATAAAGTTCTTAAAATCGTGTTATTTCATGCGATATTTCTTGATAGCTATATTTAATGGGACCATTGCCTCATTGCTTTTCTTGGTAGCTGTATTCAAAGTGTGGAATATTTTTTATTGTTAGAAACAATTGATTACGGATTATTGAAACAACCGAAAGACTTTAGGGCGGAGAAAGTTATTTGAAATCGTCGTTTTGTGTTGCGAACAAGATAGTACATAACATTTGTTTTAAATTTTCGACGCTGTTTAAACAGTTTTTCAGCGAACGAAACACTCATTCATCTTTGTTTCTTCGTACTGGTAATTACTAGGAAGCTAAAATTTGGTATGTAGCTGCTTCTAAGGTCTTAGATGCCCACTTAGAAAGGATTTCCAAATGTTCCAACTGGCTTTCCCGTGGGGGAAACCCCAGTTGGGGTTTCTCGGTACCGGAGGCTGAAATTTTGTATGTAGATTCGTTTTGTTGTAGATATGCAATAAGAAATGATTTTTAAGTATTCCAACTGAGGAGCCTCCCTGGGAATGAAAGAGGCGCGTTTACATATGAAAATTATCTTTTCATCACTGTTTCTCCGTACCGCTATATTTTCCGAGGCTGAAATTTTGTATGTAGGTTCGTTTTATGTTGTAGATGTGCAATAAGAAAGGAATTTTGAATATTTCAACTGCGGAGTCTCCACTGGGGATAAAAGGGGAGGGGAACATTTACATATAAAAATTACCCTTCCATTATTGTTTTTCCGAAACGCTATATTTTCGGAGGCTTACATTTTGTTTGTAGGTTCGTTTTGTTATAGATATGCAATAAGAAATGATTTTTGAATATTCCAACTGAGGAGCCTCTCTGGGAATGAAAGGGGCGCGTTTACATATGAAAATTATCTTTTCATCATTGTTTCTCCGTATCGCTATATTTTCGGAGGCTGAAATTTTGTATGTAGGTTCGTTTTGTTGTAGATGTGCAATAAGAAATTATTTTTTAATATTCCAACTGGGTAGCCCCCCCTGGGGATGAAAGGAGAGCGTTCACATATAAAAATTACCCTTTCATCACTGTTCTTCCGAAACTCTATATTTTCGAAGGCTGAAATTTTGTATGTAGGTTCGTTTTATGTTGTAAATGTGCAATAAGAAAGGATTTTTGAACCCATTGATATAGTTTATTGTATGATTTTCACTATAAAGGGTTTTACAAAATCCGCAACAGGTGTTTTTCTATATAATACAAGCTATTGTATAGCTTATCGCGGTTTTTGAGAAACCCTTTATAGTGAAAATCATACAATAAACTGTATTAATGAGTTTTAATAAGGATTTTCATCAAGTATCGGCCAGTTCTATTCAATTGAAGGATTTTTCAATATTCCAACTGGGATAAAAGGGCGCGTTTACATATGAAAATTGCCTTTTAATCACTGTTTTAATCGCCATGTTTTTGAAATCTGAAATTTTGTATGTAGTCTCGTTTTATGTTGTAGATGTGCAATAAAAAACAGTTTTTATATATTCCAACTGGGGAAAAAGGCGCATTCATAAAATAAAGTTCCTTTTTCATCACTGTTGAGTCCTAGGAAGCTAAAATTTGGTAAATAGGTGCTCCTTTGGTCTAGGATGCGCACAAAGAAATAATTTTCTAATATTTTAAGTGGGACACCCCCTCGAGCTTAAAATCATCAGCAAAAAGAAGACAATTTATATATTTCAGAGCTGTCGGTAAATCATTGATGAAAATTATGAACAAAAGTGGACCTAGAATCGATCCTTGTAGTACACCTGACCTAGCTGAAAATTCATCTGAAATTTTTCAATTATGTTTGACAATGAAAAATCAATTTTGAAGATAATTCTCCGTTAGTTCCAAATTTTATTGTTATTTCATATTTACTCAATTATTATGATATTTGTTTTCAGATTTCTTATACTTTTTTTTTTGTTTCCATGATATAGCCATTGTAAGTACATACATACATATAGATGGAGCTGAAGAAGTTTTACTTCAGTCGTGTGGTTCGAAGCAAACTCGCTTTTTTTAATTAAACATATTTGCGGCCACATTTTGACTGGCACCCTGTCGTGAATCTATTCTCCTATTCACAAATTTATGTAAAAATCTGAGTTTGGTTAACTACGCTATGGACGTAGTGATTCTGCAGTGGGATCCTAGACTATTAGGGATAACTCACACTAACCATTTTAACCATAATGGCTCATTTACGAAGCGATTTTAGGCAATACAGCATTAATATTTATCCAATTAAGTGCCTTGAATACATTGTGCATTTAACATAGATCAATATGGCCTTTTACAGCTTGATTTCGAAGATATTATAAGGAGGGACATAGTGGTTGCGGCGGTACCGAGCCAGTGATCCCACGCGTTTATATGTATATTTAGTATCAGCATTGCATCCGTGTGGAGCCGGGGCGTGTCGCTTGTTGCATTGGTTTGTGGGTCAGCTTGAATTTATTTTCTGGCGTGGTTTCATTATTTAGCGCATGGATTCTTTACGATACGATAAAAAGAAACTATAAGTGAAAATAAAAATGTAAACAAAACACTGTAAAGACATAACACCATATTATATCTTACTTGGTTGGAAGCGGTTAAAACTCCTGAAAACTCCACCTCACGATTTCATCTCCACAAACGTTATTTGAAAAATATATATCACATGTTTCCCTAATACAAATCACTTGATAAAACTACTGTGAGGTGTAGTTTATGAAATTACTATGGATCTTCATCAAGTAAGCGAATCAATCAGAAAAAAAATCCTGAAAACTCTCTGGAATACTATCGACAATAGTTATTTTTCTTACTAATTTCTGAATTTCATTAAATTTACCTTTAGTTACCTTTTTTCACAGGCTTCTGATGACAATTGTCACTGTTTTTTCTAAATTTTTTGAGCATTAAAAACAAAGCTTTCATAATTTGACGACTGGAATTAATTTGTCTATGACCTTATAAGTTATCAAGTTAAAATTTGTTGTTCCTGCTTTATTTTCAATTACCACTGAATTATTCGAAAAATTTTGATTTCAAAATATACAAAAAATACTGGCTGAATAGAAGAGAAATCATAATATTTAAATCGAATTTTTCCAAAATCCATCATTTATGATTAATTTTCAGACCCCCTCTGCTAACCACAATGCCATAAAACAAAGTGCTCTGGTGAAAGGTATTGTCATTATTTGATTATTAGTTTTGTTTTGATTGTTTATTTTAAAATGAGTAATATTGGGTGACTCATTTTGATAACATTTTTGACAAATTCTCTCTACCACGAATTGATATGTTGCAATCGCAAATAAAGCGTATCACATCCTTTGAAAAGTGTTTTTTTTTATTTTTCATGTGGCATCGGTTTTTTTTCAAAAAGATGACTGTATCCGAACCGGATATAATAATGTCACAAAAGAAAATTCCGCTTTCTGCTTCGATAAGTTTGTTGGGAGTTAAAATGGACACCATTATGTCTCGGCACAATCATGTCGCCGGAATTGCAAAAGCCGCTTCTCGAAACCTTGGAACACTGTTCTGAACCAGAATACTGTACACACGTCAGCAACCTTTGATGCTTCATAAAGCTCAGATCAGACCTTCTTTGGAGTATTGTTCTCATGTATGGAGCTCTGCCCCTAAGCATACCTAGCAGCAGCTGGATTCTATTCAGAAAAGAGTCATCTGCTTGATTGGACACGCGACTTGCAACCTTGATAGTCTGGAATAGTTTGTCTCTCTTCTATAGATACTTTCATGGGAATTGTTCAAGTGATTTGGCACATTTGATTCCACCAAGAGCGGTACATATCAGAAATACGCGACGGACTGTGGCTGCTCATCGTTTTCAGGGTCAACTCAGTACACCTCGAACTTCACTGTTCGAGAACTCTTTTGTTTGTAGAACTGCGTTTATAATAATAATAATAATGGTCTTTATTATTTTCAAAAATACATATTTCTCATAATTTTTACTTAGAAATAAAATATTGGAAATAAAAGGCGAAGTTCAATTCATTCAGCGATAATATCACTGGTGACTTGTTCTACCACTTAACCTTAAGCTAGCTGTCTTTACTATCAGAGTTTGTAGCCGTACCTAATTTTATTTAAATTCAATTATGGATGTATGAACACATACATTGGTATTAAATAGTATATTTCACATTTTACCTGTCATTGTGTTGATTCTAACAGTAATGTCTTAAATGCTACTTTGAAACGACCTTGGCTCAATTTTTTCAATTCAGAAGGGATGTTATTATACACTTTTGCAATCTGGTAGCTGTATGAGCGCATAAACATTTGGGTTTTGAATAAAGGGGGAGTTAATGTTCCCTTGAACTTAATGTTCAAGTTGTAGATATCCGCCCGGTATTTTATTTTATGATAAAGATATGGAGGTGTTTTATTAGTAATAATTTTATGATACATACATGCACTATAGAGATGTCTCCTGTTTTCCATAATCAACCATCTTGTTTCTTACAATTTATGTGAAATCCTTATTCCATGTATTGGCCGAAGACACGAGTTCTGTACTTTGTGGATTTTGTATTTATAGTTTGTGGTTTAAAATAAAATAAAATAAAATAAAATTAGATATAAAATAGCTGCATAATTGAATAAAGAAAGAACCAAGGTTTCACATAAACTCTAATTTTTATTTATTTCGAGTTTTTCACCATTAATCATGATGTTCATATCGTGTACAATACTACGATCATTTCTTGGTGTAAAAACAATGATACTTGATTCACTCGTATTTATGAATGAACAATGGTCAGTAGCGGCTTTTACGAATGATTTCAGATCAGTATTTATTTTTATACAAGCATCAATTACATTAGACGATGGAAAATCATAATTAAGCTGGGTATCATCCGCATACAAATGTGCAGAACAGAATTCAAGACATTTCAGAATGGTCGCGGTGAACATTGTAAACAGTAAAGGGCCCAGTGTGGATCCCTGGAGAACTCCAGATTTCAAAGTGAGGTATTGAGAGCAGTTGCTATTGATGTTGACTTTCTGTTGCCTTTCACTGAGATATTCACGCAATAGTGATATCTGAAAGCCAAAGTTATTCTCCAACAGAGGATAACTAGTAATAAGTCGTGGTTTATGGCATCAATAGCCCTACTAAAGTCGAGCAATACCAGTGCCGTACATGAACCTCGATCTTTAGCCCTAAATACATCATCCACGACATGTAGAAGAGCAGTTGTGCAGCTGTATCCCTTCCTGAATCCAGATTGAGTTACTGGCAACAGTGAGTATTTACTCAGATGATTACATTCCGTAACTGTGTATTCATTGCTCGTTCCAGTATCTTTGATAGAGCTGAAGAATATTCAATCTTCTCAGATCCTTATATTCCACTGGATTAGGGTTTTTTGGTACAGCAGAGAGCAGAGTTTTATCATCGTCGTATTGAAATTGGTTTTGATACTACAAAAAGTTTCATACACAAAACGATTATTAACTTCCTCAAATGTAAATTTTGAGTTGGTCAGGCAGTTGGTACTATGAAAATTCAAAATATCAGGGGAAGGGTTGCATGATGGAATTTAATTTATCAAATAATCATTTATTATATCAGCATCTTGTAGATTGTCAGGTAAGTCATTGGATTTATTAGGCAACAATGCATTTTTTTATAATTTTCTATATTTCTTTTTTATCAACCTCATTAAATTGTTGAACAAAATACGCCTTTTTTCCCGTCTCACCGCCTAATTTATATAGTTGCGCATATCTTTGTGAAGTTGAAGGTGTACTTCAGAGTGCGTTCGCTTGAATTTATTTAATGCATTATCTCGAGTTTTCATCATTTCTTTTAAATTATATGTCAACCAAGGATCCCTATTTTTCGTTATTCTCGATGTTATAATAGGTGCATGCCTGTCAAATAAATCCAGCAGCAAGTTCACCAGGTAAATAACTTTTGTGTCAATATCATATTGATCATATATTCTATATGGAATAAACTCCCTGAGAACTTTTTCCAAATGGATTTAATCTCAGCGATTCAAATCCAATGTGAATCGCTACTTTCGCACAGGCACCGTTCTTAGACCGCCTTATGGATTTTCCTGTAGTGCTTGTGTTTCGTTGTGTTTTGTCTTAAAAAAAACAAGATTTGGTTAACATGGTTTTAGAACCTCAGTTCAGGCTAACAAGAACTGGCCAATGTCCTTATTATTACATAGTCATTGTAAAAGTCTGTTGGTTGCTTCATGCCAAATTACATTATAAAGTGACATATAACAAGTACCTATATTGTGTTTACTATGCTATATCTCCTGAACCAGGCTGCATACAGCACACTTTTTCGTTTCCATGTGTTTTGGTATGCAACAATCGAATTTCATGAATGATCCAGATTGGAATTTCTGTTTTTGGTGACGGATTTTGGTGATAAATTTCAATTATATTTTCATTTTTATGTTAGAATTTTTTCATTCCAACTTGTATTTACAAGAACAAGTGTAAGTAATGTATTTTTGCAATAATTTCCTGTCTCATTCTTAAAATTTTCTGTTATACACTAGCCGATACGCTGCCATCGCCTTCTATCTCTCTTGCACTTTAAACTATCTCTCTCTAACGACAAGCATTATACCGCAATACTTTTCATTACTTTTTTTATTTATATTTAATACTTAACAATCGAATTAACGTCTGGCAAATTAATTTTAGATTATTTTATGTTTAAAGAAAATAATATAAAAATTACAGACATTCAAAAATAATTTGAATTTTTTATTTAAAAAATGCGTATTGCACATAATTAACAACAATAAAAATGCCTGGTAATAAAAAACTGATGTCTGGTGGATCTATCCAAAGGCAAAAAATTAAAAGTTACGCTTTGAAAAATTCTTTTAAAGTTAAGGATTTTTACCTGTGCATGTAAGATGCGCATTAATAAACGCAACCAGAGCAAGAAAGACAGCAAATCAAAAAACCAACTGTTCTAAAATTATTGTTTTAAAAACGTTGCTAGCTCCCGTACTAATATGGTATACGTGGACTCTTTTGAAATGTTGACAGTGGCATACAGCGATAGCATTCTGAATCTGAAAAATGTTTACAAGTGCAACAAGCTTTTCACAGAGGATCGAGAAGATGTGAATGACGATGCTCGTCCTGGACGCCGCATAACATCAACAACCGATGAAGATGTTGAGAAAGTAAAAAAAAATGTTATGGAGAATCGTCGAATCACTATTAGAGAAGTTGCTGAGGATGTCGGCATCGGTTGGCCATGCATGCAATTTTTTTGAAAATTTTGGGCATGAAGCGTGTGACAGCGAAGTTCGTTCCAAATTTGCAAAATTTTGACCAGTAAACCGTTGCATGAGCATCGCTCAGGAATTGTTGAGCGACGTCAACGGCGATCTAGATTTGCTTGAAAGGATCATAACTGGTGAGGAATCATGGGTGTATATATAGTTATGACATCGAAACCAATATTCAATCGTCCTATTGAAAGAGCCCAGGAGAGGCAAGACCAAAGAAAGCACGCCAGGTTTTATCAAATGTCAAGGTAATGCTCACCGTGTTTTTTTCGATTACCGAACGATTTCTTCGTTCTTGCCACGTGGTCGTACGTTCAAGAAGTATTATCTTGTTTATGCGCCACTCGCGAGAAGCAATACGAAGAAAACGCCTGGTATTCTGGAAAAACCATTCATGGATTTTGCATCGAGATAATGCACCTGCTCACCCGTCATTAATTTTCCGTATTTTTTTGCCAAAAAAAAACCACCGTATCTGATCGTGCCTCAGCCACCGTATTCACCAGATTTGGCTCCCTGCGACTTCTTCCTTTTCCCAATATTGATGAGACCCATGAAAGGACGGGGTTTTGCGACGATTGAGGAGATGAAAACAGAATCGCCGGGAGATCAAGGACATATCAAAAATTGCATATCAGAACTGCTTTGAGGATTGAGAAAAACTCTGGCACAAGTGTATTACATCTGAGGGGAACTACATTGAACGGGACAAAATAGATATGAATAAATAAATATTTTCTGAAAAATTCTGAGAAAAATGAAAATCCACTTTATTTTTTTCAACAGGCAGCGTACTTAGATATTTGATTTTCAGATGGTTGTTCATCAAATTTGAATGTTTTGGTGACAAAGGTGAAACTGGCACGTCAGGAGAAGAATAAATTCAAAACAATCACTGTTTTAGTTGTGAGCAAACTAAATCAGTCTAACACTTTTCATGAGAGTATCGAAACGAGACAAGGCCTCGACTTTGCTTGTCAAAGCTATTTTTTGAATTTGTTGGTAGTGGTATACAAGTTTTCATATGTGACCTTTCGTCTACGACTGCGGTAGACATCAAAGAAGGTGAAGTAACGTACGAAGTGCTCTAATTGTCTTCACGGCAGATATTAAAACGTGCAAGGTTTGGGTTTCCCATTTTATTTCATTGCTGGTAGGCATGGCTTCATTCCTATTGGTTGAATCAAATGGCCCGATTACGTATAGAATTCAGTGCAGGTAGCCACACTTTAATTATGGTAATTTCATTTTTCTTGCGGTTGAAATTCAACTGTTTCTGAATCTCTATTGCCTCCTCGTATAGTCTTGGATAGTATTCAAGTAGTATCTAATCGTAATTCTGAAGTAATCTAAACTCTGTTTGTGGTGGAAAAACTGAAAACTACTTTACCGATTTTAAAAATTAATTCACTTACAGAAAGATACATTATCAGAAAGAAACATAGGGTGTGTTTTATTTAAAGCAAAAAAGAATACCGTACTAAAATTGCAATACTGCAATAATATAAGTTATCAAAAATTTGACTACAAAAATCAATAATTTGGCCAGTGTCCCGATGAGTCACTAGTTTTAAATTTAATATTGATTGAAATTGATAGAATATCTTTCAAATGCGTATGAATTTTGAAATCATTTCTCGGAAAAAAATAAACGATAGTTTTATAGTTCTCTTATGGCTATAAGAGAATTTGGGAAACACACAAAGAAACCGCAATATTACATTAAACGGAAAATGGTGACTAACGCTTAAACGCTGAGTAACGGTATGGCTCGGCAGACATGGCAAGTGAGCAACCAGTGTCTTTGACCACTGAATTGACTATAAATACGGCCTACCCGTAGTTCATAAAGTTACTTGTCGCACCCGTTACATGTGACTTTCATTTCTGAAAGAATTATCGTTTACCTCTTTGAATTCATTATAATTATACCCGAGCCCATTTCATGTGAAACGCACGATGAGCTGCAGTCTTTTCAATGTTAAGCTGCATGCCGTTCTTTCTGCTGTTATTTTGGGATTCGTGGCCCAGAAAAATGAGTGTAGCGGAAAAATAATCGATTATTTTTGAACGAATGACAGTAATTGTATCAGATATAGAGAATGCCGTTAGATTTCTAATAACTTATATATATATCAAATATGCTGGTAAATACATGATATAGGGAGAGCTATTATTCAGGATAGAATTGGACAGGGGTGGTTAGAACTAGGTTATAGATTGCAATATGTAGATATAGCTTTTGATACCGTCAATTATTTATATCTGTTAATTACTTTGGAGGGTTCAGAATTTCTAGGAAATGTCTTGGATTTGATGAAAAGTTATGTGACAGGTAGGAAACAGACAGTGAAAGTGGAGAATGAGCGAAGAAAAATAAATCTTTTTTAATGACGTGTCACATCGACATTCATTATAATTGATCAGCACCTGAAATGGAATAAACATGTTAGCTATTAATTAAAACAAAATTAAGTGAGTTTCTGAATAATCTCACTTGTCCATGAAATTATTGGAAGTGAAGCATCTTGAAATTAAACAGAAATGGATTACTAAATGTTATTAAAAATCCCAGAAGACACACATTCAATGATCCCCGTGTAGAATTCAAATTATAATACATGAGATAACTCTTTTGTCAGTCCATTCTCCTAACATATACAGAAGTGATAATTTAAACTTATCTAAGTTGAATTATTTATTATTGAAATTTTTTAACTTGAGAAAAGCTTAGGTTATTACTTGAATTTTATGTGGGTATATCAATATGATAATGTAAGGAAAGGTAATTTATTAATAAAACTTTTATTGATTATTTTGTGAATGCACATATATTATAGCTACCATAAGACAATTGTTACTTTTTTAGGATAAAATAATGATACCAATAATGTACATAAACAAAACTATAATCATCATTTTTAAGCCACGTAACAATATATGTCTTTCGCACAGCGCACACTGAACACTGAGCATCTGTCCGACGAGAGAGGAGGAGCCTGCCGTCCGCTGAAGTATGCATGAGAGAAAGGGAAGCCAGACAGACTGGCGATGTAACGCTAGTTGCACACACACACCGATTTTGGACGGTGTCTCGAGCATTCGTGTCTGCAAGAGTGTATTTAGTCATGTACGCCACTACTTCCCGGTACTACCGGCGATACAGTGGCAGTGGACGGCTGCTCACCGGTATTTTACCGGCGAAGATATCCGGTCGGCGTGTGTGCCAGGTTCCGTTCCCACATGTGGTTCACTATTGGAATTTGGACGACCGGTACAAAGTCGGCCGTCCAAAATCGGCCGATATTTTATTGATAGCGGGTGCTTGCACACTCACCGGATTTTTATCGATAAAACAATCAGTTGCTTCGTTGTCGTATTTAGCACGCACTACCAAAACGAAGTTAATGCGTAGTAACTACAATTTCACCGAGCATTCGAGACTGGAATGGTCGGTAAAAACCGGTGAGTATGCAAGAGTGTATTTAGTCATGTACGCCACTACTTTCCGGTACTGCCGGCGATACAGTGGCAGTGGACGGCTGCACACCGGTATTTTACCGGCGACGATCACGGTCGGCGTGTGTGCCAGGTCCCGTACCCACATGTGGTTCACTATTGGAATTTGGACGACCGGTACAAAGTCGGCCGTCCAAAATCGGTGTGTGTGTGCAACTAGCGTAAGGCGTTAGGCAACGAAGCGCTTTATCCTCCCATAAGAAGTTATCACTTCAAAAATTAAATTTCCCCAATTGATCATGATTATAAAATAATAAATCATTGAATTTTGTACATATTCCAGCTAGAAAAAAACATAATATGTTGCTACAATTTACTACGAGACACTAAAAATATTATATCTTTTATCAAAATAAAAGCTAAAATTTTAATTTTCAATGAGCTACGAATGAAAATTTACTGCTTATCGACCAAAAATGCACATATTACCTCTGTGATTGATGATTCCTAAAGTGTGCTTGTGTTTGTCAAGCATGGCAGTTATTAACATAGAATATAAATTTTTTATGTAATTTGTTCATTAAATTGTTTTAAACAAATAGATTAATTCAATATTTTTGAAATTTTTTTTTGCTATTTTGTTGTCTGGAGATAATTGTGATTAAAAAAAAACTTTCTTAATTTTAATTTTTAATTGTTTAAAATCGATTTTTTTATATTTCGATTGTTTAAATAATTAGTTGAGAAATAATTATGCTTTCAAAAATCATAATTTACACTTTTAAATAGTTTTGCAAAAAAATTATTTATTATTTAATTGTTTATTAGTTTAACTATTTGTTATAAACAACTGAATAATAAATAAAAAAACCACTATCTAGTGGTGGCTGTTAAATTGAAATCTATATATAAAAGATCAGAATGGTTCTTGACTATTTATCTTTTCTTTCCTTACAAGAAAAAGTCTAATGGGATCAAATCGCACGACCTTGGTGGCCAATTCACATCACCTCCACGTGAGGAACATGGAAACATGCCCTAAAATCACTCGTTCAGAATATCCAATGTGACATGAACTGTGTGGCACGTAGCACCAACCTGTTGAAATCACATTTGATTTGGTGTCCAGATCATCCAAATCAGGTTAAAAAAATAGTAATCATCGACCCATAGTGCTCGCCGTTGAAATGTATGGCCTGGAAAACGTTGTTTTGGGCCGCCAGCCCAAAATCCACACCAATCAGTGACGCTCTTGGATCACATGTTGATTGGTATCGTTTCAAAATCGACAATTTTGGTTTTTCACGTACCCTTTCATCCAGAAATGGGCCTCATCGCTGAAGATGATTTTCTATGAAAATTAGGGTCAGTTGCCAACTGCTCCAAAGCTCATTCAGCGAACACACGAAAGTGATAATATTCTGAGAAATATTATTATTACCCATGTGACCGGGAATACATAAATTTTCAATGAATTTCATTTTCATCGTAAATTGATACGTGTTTTCAACTTTTCAGAAGGAATAATGTCAAGTTATACCACTCAAGTCTGTTGCATGGTAAAATAAAAAAGTAAGTAACAATTATGAAGATTTTATTAATTGTAGTCAACCTACAGCTATCTCGATAATACAAATTGAATATCAGTGGCAATAGTCTTTTCTCTCGAATAAAACTTCATGTTCATCTTTCTCTATTCACACTTATGATGTTGAGACATTTCAATTGCATCTACGTATTCAACCAAAATTGACGTGGAAGTATTAGTAGTCCTTTAGCACACAATGAACTTGGTAATGGTCTATGAGGTACTTTTGATATTCATAATCTAGTATGACTCAATGCATCTGATAACATTTCCAGGAAAAATTCAAATTTGATAACTATATTATTGCCCACCAGAGCAAATTGTTTCAAGTGCATTGTTTCATTGTATGAGCAAATCAATGAAGAAAATTGTGAAATTTCTTGGCAGATATAATTCACAGTATAGATGATGATAAGATAGGTTTTGAGACCACCATTGACCTGAAGTTCATATTGAAAAGATTTTTTGTTTTCCATTATAAAAAAGATACCTAGGGCCGAATTTTCGAAGAGATATCATATTATCATGCGCATGGAAACGAAATATTTCGACCAAAATGGCTATACTATAATTCCAAAATAGTAGGCATTAAATTCTCAAAAATGATTGACGTTTTCGCATTAATTATATAAATTATACTGAACAGATGAGGAAAAATGATGATAAAATATATAGAATCACAACCTTGACAGAGGTCGCAGACGAGGTAAAATAATTTGAGTTCGCATGGTATTCCTCAAGAAAATTCCATACCGAATTGTGATGAAAAATCAAATATTTTTAAAATTTATTTTTCCATTCTCAACAATGCAAATTATTTTCTTCATCAAGTCACCAGCGAAACAATTTATAGTTGAGCTTGAGCTCACTACAAGAGATAAAAAATTATAATTTTAGAGGTTTTTGGGGAAGCTGCATAAACAGATTCTTTGCGCGTCATAACTTAGGTAGCAATTATTTAAGCCTTCAAATTGGTAATTTCTACTCATTGTAGTTGCATGGGAATACCATTTCAAGACAGAAAATAGTATATTCTTCAATTTTACATCAGTTTTGAGTAACTACAAGTGGTAGAAAATTATTTTTTTTTTGCGTTTTTATTAATGTGGATTATGAGCACTTTAATGGTATGGAATTCATAACCAGCGAAAGCAAGCATCAATCATAGGAGGCTGTGATCATTGTATTTTGACAGTTCAAAACAGTGTTTTGTTGCAATAAAGAATATTGCACAGCCAGTAAAACCAACAAAATTCTTTGTTTAAAAAATGAACCGATTTGAAAATAATACTGTATGCAAAATATGCGTGAAATTGTCTGATGTAATGATCAATCATCGTACCATGACTTATTTTTTTTCCTCCAGGATTTCATTGGAAGTTTCCATGTTTTCAAAAATAACAATATACAGAACCATTATACAGCCCCATTTTGATTATTGTTCCACTCTCCAGATAAAACCAATGTACAGAAGTTACAAAAACTGCAAAATCGAGGTTTAAGAATCATCTTGAAATGTAATAGATACACTCCCGTTCAATGCATGCTGAGTGCCCTCAAGTGGTATGATGTGGCAGATAGACTGTATTACTCAAGTATAATATTTATTTATAAAATAACCAGAAATTTATTACCAAAATATTTGTATTCCTTCATTACGTACAATAATCAAATTCATGACTACAACACAAGAACCAACCAATCAATTCCACATTTCCAGGACAAGAACAAAGCAATCCATGAAATCGTTGTTTTTCAGAGGATTGAATGATTTCAACCAATTACCATACCACATTAAAGATTCTGTTACTTTATATTCATTCAAAGCTCAGTTGAAAATATATATTACATCACGTACTCTATGAATTTTCTGAATTTTTTAATTTTTATGTTTCACATCATCGTATTGTTTTATTGGTTCGAGCTTTTATATGGTCTGTATACATTGTGTTACATCCTGTTACATTGTGATATGTTAAATATTTCATTACCTACCCACTCGAATAATTGTTTTTATGCCCTAGTATAATTGTAATATGGAACTATATTACAATAGTTATTGAATTCATTGAAAATTTATGTATTCCCGGTCACATGGGTAATAATAATATTTCTCAGAATATTATCACTTTCGTGTGTTCGCTGAATGAGCTTTGGAGCAGTTGGCAACTGACCCTAATTTTCATAGAAAATCATCTTCAGCGATGAGGCCCATTTCTGGATGAAAGGGTACGTGAAAAACCAAAATTGTCGATTTTGAAACGATACCAATCAACATGTGATCCAAGAGCGTCACTGATTGGTGTGGATTTTGGGCTGGCGGCCCAAAACAACGTTTTCCAGGCCATACATTTCAACGGCGAGCACTATGGGTCGATGATTACTATTTTTTTAACCTGATTTGGATGATCTGGACACCAAATCAAATGTGATTTCAACAGGTTGGTGCTACGTGCCACACAGTTCATGTCACATTGGATATTCTGAACGAGTGATTTTAGGGCATGTTTCCATGTTCCTCACGTGGAGGTGATGTGAATTGGCCACCAAGGTCGTGCGATTTGATCCCATTAGACTTTTTCTTGTAAGGAAAGAAAAGATAAATAGTCAAGAACCATTCTGATCTTTTATATATAGATTTCAATTTAACAGCCACCACTAGATAGTGGTTTTTTTATTTATTATTCAGTTGTTTATAACAAATAGTTAAACTAATAAACAATTAAATAATAAATAATTTTTTTTGCAAAACTATTTAAAAGTGTAAATTATGATTTTTGAAAGCATAATTATTTCTCAACTAATTATTTAAACAATCGAAATATAAAAAAATCGATTTTAAACAATTAAAAATTAAAATTAAGAAAGTTTTTTTTTTAATCACAATTATCTCCAGACAACAAAATAGCAAAAAAAAATTTCAAAAATATTGAATTAATCTATTTGTTTAAAACAATTTAATGAACAAATTACATAAAAAATTTATATTCTATGTTAATAACTGCCATTGTTCAATGTGAAAACAGACATAGCTAAATATCAATTGACAAACAAATTTTATCAACAATTTTTAGATATTTCGTTTGCAATAGTTATAAAAAATCATAATTATGATTTTTTATAACTATTGCAAACGAAATATCTAAAAATTGTTGATTGTTGTTAATTATAATTAACAAATCATTACATTTTTATGAACTTTTATCGCAGGATCGTATGAAGTATATATATTCAGCTAATCGAGCCTATAATATACTTTCGGAGTCCATTCGACAGGCAGAACATTTTAAAAAATTTAAAAAATTCGTTTTGGACGAACGACATCAAATTAATTTGTTACTAAGAGCCTGACGTCCTAGTAACATGGTATGTTGTTCTTTTTTTTGTATTGGCAAATCCTGTTGTTTGCTATGGTTTGTAGTTCTTTTTGTTTATTATTATTTTTATTAACTACTACATACAAAAGTTTTATTTACTGTCTAGATTATTTCTTCTGTATTTCTTTTTTGTTTGTTGCTATAGTTTATTTCATAAAATACGTATATTTTTTAATCGAAAATTTTGGCAATCTCATTGCATACAAGCTCTGCTTTCGCGATGTTCTGTGTTGGTGTTTATTTGTGTTTATTTGTATATTATATATAATATGTTATGTGGTTCACAATAATCGATGTAAATTAGCATGTGAACAATTGACAAATAAACATATTATTATTATATATATATATATATATATATATATATATATATATATTATTATTATTATATATATATATATATATATATTATTATTATATATATATATATATATATATATATATATATATATATATATATATATATATCAAAAGGGCTTCACGAAGTTTAAAAATTTATAGGCCAATTATATATACCTTTCATCCCATTATTTATGCCAACGGAGATTGGGAAAAAATATGTTATTTAACAATTGAATAACTTTAACGAGCTTTTTTCAAAATTGCTAAAATAATATTTTTTGAGTTATTAACGAAAAACTAAATACCATTTTTTCAAATCTTATTTTGTTAATAACAATTGCAATTTTTTACCTGCACCAAAATCCTTCAAAAACATTTTTCTAGAGGTGATTCCGAATCGAATGAGCTATCGCTCATATTTTTAGGACCTTTCCCTCTATTTTTCATGTTTTTGAACTTGTTGATTAGACTAAGTAGGTGGTTCCACTTATGTTTCGCTTACGTTTACGCAGTTATTTTTATTAAGTACTTTTCTTGGTTGTTCACATTTTGTCTTCAATCTAGGACCGCCCGCTCGGTACTGACGATGACCAACAAGCGGAAACAGCTGTCTACCGGTGGCTCTTAAATTGAAATCAGTATGGTATGGTATACACAGTGTGACCCATTTTTAATGGAAACACCCCCCTGAAATTCGAAGATGTAAATCGATTTTAATATTTTTTTTTAAATGTCAAGTACTAAAAGGTCTACCTTGGGAAAAAACTTGAAATGTTTATTGAAGTTTCAGGGCATACCACGATATTTTTTCTTAGTCGAAAATCGGGATTTTTTATTAGCGATTTTTTTTATTGAAAAAATCACTACGCCACTGGATTCAAACGCCTCTAAATAGGTGTGACCAAAATTTCATGAAAAAATATTCATTATTAACAAAGTTATGACAACTCAAAAATTCGAAAACTCACACAGCTAACAGTCACAATATATAATTTTTTTAATGATTTCAACAATAAAGTGCCGCCAGATGAAAAAAAAGAAAAACAAATAGCGTAAATATTTTTAATGAAAATAACGAAATTACATTCACACAATTCAACTAACAATGAAGCAAAAAATTTCAATAAACGTAACTAATAACTAATTATTGAAATGTTTCGATACAGTGCAACAGTTAATTCTAACTCATATTCTAGTAGCCTCTACTAATCCACCACGTATTTCGATACATGTGTCGTAGCGCTTACGAATGTTTCTGATTACGTTCCTTAGTTCTTGAGGGCTAATATCTGCACATACCTGTCGAATTCTTGCACAAAGTTCATTTCTATTTCTTGAGCGGTTTTTGTAAACTTTTTGTGTGAGAAGTCCCCAGAGAAAAAAGTCCAAAACTGTGAGGTCTGGAGATCTCGGTGGCCGCTCTATAAACGGACTACCACGGCCTATCCATCGGTTTGGAAAATGTTCGTTAAGCCATTGCCTCATAGCTCTGGCATAATGAACTGAACACCCATCTAACTGGACAATTAAATTTGATAGTTCATTGATTGGCAGCAATTGATTGAATAGCATCCCAAAACTCTGTGTTTAAAAATTCTAGAAACCTCTGCGCATTAATGTTTTCCTCAAGAAAGAAAGGACCAATAATTCGTTCGTTCAATATCCCACATCAGACGTAGATTTTTTGGGAATACTGGCTTTTACAGTTTATTACCCAGTTAGGATTATCCGCTGCCCAATAGCGACAATTCTATGATGACACTACTCCATTTGTAGTGAAAGTGGCTTCATCGGTATATAAAATATTTTTTAGGAAATTTCTATTGTTTGAATATTCCCCTTGGGCCCATAAACAATATTCCAGGCGTCTGGCTTCGTCGCCTTCTTGAAGTGTGTGTAAAAATTTTGGCTTGAAAGGTTCAATATTCTTCGCCTTGAGACATCCCCGAATAGTTTCTCGTGGAATATTCAAATCTAAAGTGACATTCCTTATACTGGCATTAGGATTATTTCCGAAATAATCTAAAATGATTTGATCATTTCTGTTTCGTCTTTGTACAGGATTACTTTTAAACATCATTTTTGATACTGCACCAGTTTCACTGAATATTTCATTTCTTTTATTTACCGTACCGCAGCTAATACGAGGACGATCTGGATGTCTCTCATTAAATACTCTACAAACCTCTCTAGCACTTCTAACGTCATCTCCCGAAAGGCGTACAATTTCAATTTTGTCTCTTGAGCTCAATCTTGCAGCCATGACACAAAATAATTCGAAGAACTGTAAGGTGAATATTGTTGACAATAGTACACTTAAATCTTTCACAAGTATCAAACTGTAATATCATTTCCATGGCAACTAAGATTTAAATTGAAATATTAGGTCTTAGTTTTAGTTAATTTGCGTGAAAACTTGAATGTAATTCCGTTATTTTCATTAAACATATTTACGCTATTTGTTTTTTTTTCATCTGGCGGCACTTTATTGTTGAAATCATAAAAAAATATTCTCATGGCTATATCTGTTGATATAGGGTGTTTTTTGTGACTGTCAGCTGTGTGAGTTTTCGAATTTTTGAGTTGTCATAACTTTGTTAATAATGAATATTTTTTCATGAAATTTTGGTCACACCTGTTCAGAGGCACTCTGAATTCAGTGGCGTAATTATTTTTTCAATAAAAAAATCGCTAATAAAAAATCCCGATTTTCGACTAAGAAAAAATATCGTAGTATGCTTTGAAACTTTAATAAACATTTCAAATTTATATATATATATATATATATTAATATATAAATATATATATATATATATATATATATATATATATATATATATATATATATATATATATATATATATATATATATATATATATATATATATAGTGCTAGAAAAATTCTATTACAATCAAATTTATAATTCTAATTGTAATGTGAAAAATCTAAAAAAAGAAGTCGCTCAGCTATTTATCAGCAATTTCTACCCGTTTCAAAAGAAGGTGTACATCTCAGTCTGCATCCTAATATGAAGTGCAAGACATAACATCATTATGTTATTTTCCTATGAGTAATGACTGATGTTCTTTGAGATAACAAGATGTTAATGACTCATCTTATGGTATACTTGACTTTCAAAGAGCTTAAACTCTTTGTTCTGCAGTTGAATGTAATTTGAGAAAACATTTTTACAGCTGTCTAACAGACATTGTAACAGTCTTCAGTTAGAAAGGCATTTACGATTGCGAAAGGCGCCAGGTCAACCTATTATGAAAGAGATGACTAAATTTAATGAATATTTGTAGTTCGGTAGTTCTGATGTTTAATATTTGGCGTAGGTGGTTCAGATGAACGTATTTCATTATACAGTGTATTTCTTTAATGTCCCACCTTTTATTTTTTGAACGGGTCAACTCAAAAAATTGAAATTTTGGGATAATGAAATTCATGCATGGATAGTTTATTTTGAAGTGAAATTGACACATGAAACTTTTAAGATGGCGATATAGCGCCATCCGAGAAAAAAAATTAAATGGAAAGAGGGGTCTTGTGATACATCATTTTGAAGTTCCTGACGAATATTTCATAACCCTAGAATATGAAGTCAACATCTTCACCTACTACAAAATGGCGGAACATTTAATAATTTACTGAAGACAAACACATTAATATCGATATTTCTAGAAATATTTCTTTTTATTTGCCGTGTTAGGAATCATACGTTAAAAGATAAGACCTCGTTAGTCCTTAGCTCGCACAAGTTTCTCAACTGCTGAGAGTTGTCGTTCGTATGGAGGCGACTGCTGATTAACGAAAAAAAAAACAGATTTTAAACAGATTTAAACAGATATGGCAATTCCAACAACCCGATAAGGTTTGTTAAATCATTTTTTGTTTATTAAAACGACAAAAAATTTCAGTACGACAATGAACATCACTGTTCAGTTAGAATATTCTCATTTAGTTTTCGGTTTTACTAGTAGAAAGGTACCACGTCAACATTCTCTAAAATTCTCGTCCATTGGAAAAAAAATTGAAGCGATTTTTATTTACGGTGCGATGCGTAACTTTTACGAGACCGAAATCATTTTCAGTGAACGTTTTCCAAATCGTCCTATCGGTAGAAAATATTTGAGGGAACTTGTAACCAAATTCACAACTACCGGTAGTGTACATAACAAAAAGCCTCCAGGTCATCTGTCCATTCCGGAAGAACAGCAAGTGAAAATACTTGGTGAGATGGTGGTAAATCCTGAAGAGTCTACTTATTCCGTCGCGAATGTTTGCGAGTTGTCTCTTTCTATTGTGTGGAGACTTCTGAAGAGGAATACGTATCATCCATAGAAAAGTAAAATGGTACACCAATTAATTGAAGATGACCTCGATCGAAGAACAGAATTCTGCATTGCAAGGCATCCTACTTATCTCCACAGTATTTGTTTTAGTGACGAATGTACATTTTTCAAACGGCAATGTTCACAGAAGAAACTGCCGTTATTGGAGTGACATCAACTGTCACGTTTCCCAGAAAACACATACCCAATATCCATAAAAAAAACGTTTGGGCAGGAATATTGGGAAACCATATTGTAGGACCTCTATTTATTGATGAAAATTTAACAGGGGAACTGTATTTGAATATGCTGGAAACTACTGTTGACCCCCCTCATCACTGCGAAGCGAATCCTAATGAATTCGATATGGATATTGTATTCCAACAAGATGGATCACCACCACGTCACTCCAGACAAGTGAGAAACTATTTGAATACTACTTTTCCCGCTCATTGGATTGGCCGTTGAGGTCCTACAGCATCGCCAGTCCACTCGCCAGATTTGAGACCTTTGGACTTTTTGCAGCAAAAGGTGTACGAAACTGAATCTGCTTCAATATTGGATATACGGCAGAGAATAATAAATGTTCTAGAGATATTGACGTTACTGTGTTCGAAAATGTTCGGCGTGAAATATCGGATAGGCTGTTCATATGTCAAGAAGTTCAAGGCAACCATTTCGAGCATCTTCTGAATTGACCTCAAGCTTATTACCTCCAAGTTAAATATTTATGATGTACTGTTTGGAACCTTTGGTGTAATAATGAATATTACTGGAGTTTTTGCCCAACACCAAATCTTTATTTTTAACACATCGACACGTGTTTCGATCACCAAGTGATCATCTTGAAAGAGGAAGATTAAAATCTTGGTGATCGAAACACGTGCCGAGGTGTTGAAACTTTTTTAATCTTCCTCTCTGAAGATGATCACTTGGTGATCGAAACACGTGTCAAGGTGTCAAAAATAACGATTTGGTGTTGGGAAAAAATTCCAGTAATATTTATGTAGTTAAATGTCAATGTCAAGTTTTTATCGTTTCTACTCCTAATTGAACTTTTTTCATTTGGGGTAAGTGCAGCAAAGCACGATTCACTACAATATTTGTAATAGGGAACCACTCAATCTATCGGAAAGTTTGTCAAGATGCACGTACTTTGAAAGTTTTTGACGAACTGCCATCACAAAAATCTCATTTTTTTCAAGGGTCCATTACCTGAAGATCAATTTTTTTTTTCATTACGAAGATGAAGATCCATAGTTATTTCAAAAACTACACCTCACGATTTGATCTCCACAAACTTTATTTAAAAAAATATATAATCACAACATGTTTCGCTAGCACAGTAGCTTTATCAAGTGATTTGAATTCTTCAAGTTGATTCTTACACTAGTATTTATATACTACAGGTAACCATAATCGAGACTACCTCCAAAAATTACCTAACCTCTACCTAAGGTACCTGTTCTTTTATGATCACCTCACATTATCAATAATAATTCTTTCTCGATTTTTAAGAAAACAAGTTCAATAATGGTGATCTATTCAAATCCAGTTGATAATTCATTAGAAAAACGTTTCGAATCGATTCCCAGACGTTTTTCCTATTGATGAGGTAGATAATCAAAATTATAGAGCTTTAACGTATTTTGGACAACCAACGGAAAAAGTGGTTTCAACGAGATATTAAATTTGCATATAGAACAAGTAATGGAAAGTTAGTTAAAAATAATAAAGACGATACATCCAAATTCGAGAAATCAGGAGTATATAAATTAAAGTGTGGAACATGTCCTAAGGTATATATTGGTTAAACTGGCAGAACATTTAGGAATCGAATCCAGAAACATCATACGAGCTATGTAAATAAGAAAACAAATTCAACATATTCAAATCATCTTCTAGAAGAAAATCATATCTTTAACGAAGATTTCAAAATGTTTTAGAAAATAAAGGTTTGAAACTGAATCATTTGTAAGCAATGGAAATTAATGAACTTAAAAAAATTCAAACATTCTAATGAATGACCAACTGGATTTGAATAGATCACTTCATAAAAACCGAGGAAGAATTATTATTAATGTAGTTGTGAGGTACTCATAATTGAACAGGTACCTTAGGTAGAGGTTTAGGTAATTTTTGGAGTTAGTCTCAATAATGGTTACCTGTAGTATATAAATACTAGTGTAAGTAAACTCGAAGTGTTCAAATCACTTAATAAGGCTACTGTGCTAGCGAAGCATGTTGTCATATATTTTTCAAATAAAGTTTATGGAGATCAAATCGTGAGGTGTTGTTTTTGAAATATGATATAAATTGATTTGAAAGTCTAAAATTTTTATTTTCTTATATTTACTTTTGAATCCGAAAAGTTACGTTGAGAAACGATTCATGGAATTAGAATCGTATAAAACCAATGAATATTATTTTATTTCGATCAACAAACACATTAGCAGTATTGTAAATAAAGCAAAGTCTTCAAAACCTGTTTCATACCAACAATCAGTTTAAGCCTCTCTCGTTGAAGATAGAACAGTCAGTGTCTTTATCAAGTGATCCGAAGAAAAGGACCTCAAAACTATTCTTTTTTCACCTGATATATAGATTCACTGTGAAAAAGCTACTGTTATAGCGAAACATGTGATACATTTTTGAAAATGAAGTTTGTGAAGATCAAATCGTAAGGTGTAGTTTATGAAAAAACAATATCTTTTTTCTTCCAAATTTGAAAAAATGTGGATAAATCCAAAAAACGGAATCAATCTTTGAGCAAATACTGAGTCAATTTGATCTGCGCGATGCTTCTGAAGAAATGTTGGGCAGTATCGAAATGTATATTATATTTTATAATATTGTTATTAATAATGTCAATAATTATTTCAATTAATATTACAAATATTATAGCTGTATAGTATATATTATTATACTATGGTTACCTTGTTTTAAGGCGAAATCAATTTATTAGAATTTTTATTTGAAAATAACTAGTGGTTAATGATTTCTGTCCTTTATCCCCACTACTGGGTTTAATGACTTAAAAATTTTTCAGCATTAATATTTATTTGGGTTGATTGGTAATTGACAATATTATGTGGTAAGATGTCACAACAATGCCATTACTCGACGAACGATCTTATTGTTAACTTGTTAATATTCTGCGAGTTTCAGATGCCATTGGAAGTTTCTTGAAAATGACGGCGAGAATTACGTTTCTTTGAGAAGTTTTGAAAATTTTTATATTTCAAAATAATATTTTAAATTAATTGAAAGGGTATATCTTCAGGAGGGATTAATTTTTGGGAAAGAAAGATGTTTGGCCTTCCACTTCTTCATCTTGACACAAAAAATATTAGAATCTTTCAAAGAAAGGAAGGAAGCAATCAATTTCAAAAAATAACTCATGTGTAGATCATGCAAAGAAAACTTCTTTCGAAACAAATATTTTTACATGAACGCTGAATCATACAAAAACACTTTCCTCTAGTCCGTTTTTATTCCAAACATTGGTAATGGAATCGATTCAGATATCATTCACAGGATTCCTACAAAATATAATTAATAAACAAGAAAGTTTTTGGCCTTCTATTTATCGATCTTTATACAAAAATTGTGGAGGTCTTCCAAATAGGGATAACATTATAAGAAAAAACACTCAATTCGTTCTTAACTCTTTAGGCGGCCACGGTGCATAGAATGAACCACCATGTACCACTACGTATGGTGGCGGTGGTATATAAAGTGTACCGCCTTCTCAACAGAGCTATTGCTTTGGTTGCAGTGATTCATTTTTAGAACCACTGTTGTTTTGCCATCTTGTGCACGGTAGACGCAACTCACAACAGTTGGTTACAGATTTGGTCGCGTGTCGCAGACACTAACCTCAAAACTTCGTACTTTCAACTGATGTGCTTTGTTGAGTGGTCTTATTGTATGAAACAAATTAGTTTTTTTGCAATAACTAAGGATAATTGGATAGCAAATGTTTGAAGTAAGTGTCTTTAGCATCAAAACTGAAAATATTACATTACAAGTAAACATAAACAATTTATTGTTGTGGTACCTTACGTGTACCACCGCGTCGGTTGAAACTTTTATGATGTAATTTTTTCCAGTAACATGGAGAGGCTCAGACAGAATGAATTACCTTTCAATTTAGTTGGAATGACTTTAGAAGAATTATACAACGAAATTGAAGGACCTGATACTATTGTGGATGAAGACGTAGAACATATACCGTCTGATTGTGAATCTGAGATTGACGCCTCCGATGACGAAGACTTGGCAGATAATGTCCCCGTTGGAATTGACAATGATGGAAGTTACGAAAGTGATGGGTCCGAATCTGATTTACCTCTATCTACGATAAGGGAGATAATTGTCAATACTAACCCTGTTTATATTCCCGCCCCAAGTGTTGCTGTACCTTATACACCACCAACTTGGTCAAATACTTGTAAACCAACCCCACCTCCAGATTTTGAATGTTCTTCTGGTGTTGCCGATTTTATACAAAATGATTCAGAAAATGTGACACCGTTCCAGCTTTTCCGATATTTTATAACAGAAGAATTTATGGATCACTTAGTATTCCATACTAATCTGTACGCAGAGCAAAAAAAAATTTCTACAGGAAAAATGTATGTTCCCACTTCTATTTCAGAGTTGAATACATTTTTGGGGATAAATTTGCTCATGGGTCTAAAGCATTCCCCCAGTTATAAGGATTACTGGTCAAGCGGGCCAGATCTCAAAGACCATTACGTTTCTTCTCTTATGAGCGTAAAGCGTTTCAGCTGGTTGCTATCCCATGTACACATAAACGATAACTCTGCTATGCCTGACCGCGGATCTCCTAATTTTGACAAACTGTATAAAGTACGTCCATTGATAGATTTATTGCTGAGAAATTTTCAGAGGTGCTTACTTCCGAGCCAGCAAGTCGCTATAGACGAATCAATGATAAAATTCAAAGGACGGAGTTCTTTGAAGCAATATATGCCAAAAAAACCAGTGAAAAGGGGATACAAAGTTTGGATGCTATGCGACAAATCTGGATATTGTCTGAAATTCGACATCTATACCGGCAAAACTAGCAGTCCGGAAAAAGCTCTTGGTGTCCGTGTTATCACCCACCTTACAGTCGATTTACGTAACAAGGATCACATTCTATATTTTGATAACTTTTCAACAGCGTGCCTTTGATGGAAGAGCTGAAGAAGCAGAACATTCATGCTGTTGGTACATTGAATTTACAACGTAAATATCTTCCTACATTCAAAGCAGATAAAATAATGAAGCGCGGTGATATGCAATGGTTCACAAGCAACACTGGATCAGCAGTCATAAAGTGGAAGGATAATAGGTCCGTACATATTCTTTCTAATTATCATGATCCTGAAAACGTTTGTGAAGTACAACGCAAGGAGAAGGATGGTACTATAAAACCGGTTACATGTCCTGCCGCGGTCATTGACTACAATCATAATATGAATTTCGTTGATAAATTCGATCAACTGCTGGCAAGCTACAAAATTGATAGACGAAGTAAGAAATGGTGGCATAGAATTATGTTCTACCTTTTAGATGCAGCGGTCGTAAACTCGTACTGTATTTACAAACTGCTACAATTACCACCAATGTCTTCCAAAGACTTCCGACGTCAAGTCATCAATGGTTTGGTTGCTGAAAAACTAGTATCTCATAAAAGATCATCTTCTCAATCTATAGTTCCAGTACAAATTAAAAAATCTAAGCCCTTTGTTCCCGCTGAAGTGCGACATCAGTCTTCAAAACATCAACCGGAGCGAAGCACGAGAAGACGATGTGCATTATGTAGTTCAAAAGTTAAACAGGTGCGCACTGACTGGATTTGTTCAGTTTGTCAGGTACCTTTGTGTCTAGGTAAAAGCAAATCTTGCTTCCAGAACTACCATGCCCAATAATTTCCAAAGGATAATTCACCAGAGAGAATGACATTTTTTTTACTGGATGGCTTGGTGGTACCTTATTTGTACCATCCCATAAGTCAAAAACAATCAGTGCAATTTTGGAAAAAAAGTTACCTTTATGTTCGTTACGCATACCTTATTATTCAACATAAATTTTATAAAAATTTATGAATAAAACTTTTGTTGCTCCACTACGGTCTTTTTTTGGTAACATTTTCTGCCCCTCAAAGAGTTAATTACGACTTTTTGTCGCGGATATCTAGCAGTGGGGATGATAGTGTTCCATGTAAGTGAAATTTACCCCTTTCATTAATCATATTGTGTAGGAATCCTGTGAATGATGTCTGATTCGATCCCATTACGAATGTTTGGAATACAAACAGAATGGAGAGAAGTGTCTTTCGTATAATTCAGCGTTCATATAAAAGTATTTGTTTCGAAAGTCAACGTTTTTATGAAAATAACTGTTTCGAAAGGGCTTTTTTCCTCATCCAGTTTGTGTGTGAAAGTTACTTCTTTGCATGATCTACACATCTTTGTATACAGTAATTTTTTGAAATTGATAACTTCCTTCTTTTCTTCGAAAGATTTCCACATTTTTTTGTGTCAAGATGAAGAAGTGGAAGGCCAAAAAGCTTTCTTTTCCAAAAATTAATCTCTCCTAAAAATATACCCTTTCAATTAAAACTCAACTTCAATTTAAAATATTATTTTTTAAGATCAAAGTTTTCAAAACATCTCAGAGAAACGTAATACCCGCCGCCATTTTCAGGAAACTTTCAAAGGCATCTGAAACTCGCAGAATATTAACGAGTTTACAATAAGATCGTTCGTCGAGTAATGGCATTGTTATTATAACGATTCTGTTCGAAAACTACCAAACAATCGCTTTCCTAGATATATTTTATCATTTCATTGTGCTTGCCAACATAAACAACTTCATATAACGACTGAAACAAGGGCAATTGAAATGTTCTCGTTCTACGAAACGAGATATCAGTCCGATAACGGCGATCTATTCGTCACGTTTCCTCTTCTCGAGAAAGTACAACGACACTTGTCGCTTGTAATTCAATTGTAGGAATGTTCTCGAAGCAGAAAAAATGTATGTAGCCATCTGGAAGTACCGATGCCTGCGAAGGTTTCATACCTATCAGTCTAGTTATCGGGTTTCTTTTTGCAAAATTTGGGTACGCCTTCATAGAAAATTATGATTGGGTTGTCATTCAATTCGCAATTTCACCAATTGATATTAGAAATTAAAAATAAATTAACTATGCCACGACATCTAATTGCACTTTTCGGTGCTGTGAAATGGGGAATGTTCCTCAATTTGGGTTATTATAGCAAATGCAAGTTTGAACAAAATAAAGTTGAGTTTAATTGCTCGGGGAATGAATGGGGAATGTTCCTCCTGACGTTCATAAAAGAGCTCTAAAACAACGCATTTTAAATTTATCATTTCAACCTTTTTCTTTAAAAAAATATTTAAATACTTGAAAAAGAGGAATGAAATAATGCATTCAACATTGAGACAAACAAAGATGACATATTTCAGAGGCGTTCTGTTTACTTATGTTCCGAGTTCCGAGACATTCTGTGACATATGACATTTTGTGCACCTAACCTATCTTCCTCTATATAAATAAATAACAAAACAACTGTTGTTTATGTGGCTTGTGGAGGTGGTATTGAACTATAATTTATATTTTGCCTTAATTGTTGATTTATAAAGATAATTTTCCTTTTTAAAGTAGGATATCTAGGAACGTATAAATTATTTCAACTTGATATAGGCGCTGTTGCCAGTATGTGAATTAGAAACAAATCCCTTTTAAAACTAAAACCCAACATTTGAAACATCAATTTGAATAATTTTCGAAGTGAATTTGAAAAATTCATGAATTGAACTCAATTTTATTTTGTTCAAACTTGCATTTGCTGTAATAATCCAAATTGGGGAACACTCCCCATTGAAGAGATTTAACAATTTTTGCTTATTGGACAAATCCATAATAAATAAAGCAACAGATTAGCCTGATTTATCAACTCTTCAGTTAATGATCACCAGTTATTATTTTTAATAATTTTTCTCTTGTCATGGTACCATGGTACCGTCAATGATTTTGTTATTTTCTGTATGTTTTGCTTTTATTATGGAGTGGTGCTGTTGGTTGAGTTTGAGTAGCTCTGAGCTCGACTCCATCAATGAGTGCCAGAATCTACTGTAACTTTTTTCTCATTTACTTTTTTTTTTCAATAAAGCCTATTTATTTATTTGGTGAGACGGTAGCCGGTTGGGTTGACGTGGGTGGTTTGCTTCTCTCACTCAATCGACCGCTGTGTGAACCGGTGGTTCGAACCGCAAGGCCGGACGATCGATTTTCACTTCCTATCGTCCAACCTGTGCTAGGAATCACATGTTAAAAGGTAAGACCTCGTAAGTCCTTAGCTCGCACAAGTTTCGACTTTTGAGAGTTGTCAATCGTCAACAGATTTTAAATAGATTTTTCAAACAGATTATTTTATATATAAGTCATTTGCGTTATGAGCCAGGGCAGTAAATAAACACTTCAAAAATTAAAAACAATTAAGTGAAATAAAAAAAGGCAGGTGCGTTTTTAAGGATATCTCAAAAACTATTGCAGATATTCAAAATTTGAAAAAAACATAATTGAAGACAGCAGTACTACTAATTAAAAGTCCCACTTCCAGAAACTAATAGTTGAAATTTCAATTCTGTGGTGAAAATACATGTAAAATGGTAGGGCATCAAATATGGATATTGAGGAATAGAAAATAGGTGCGTGGTTGATGGTTGAAGAAACCGTCAGAAAACAAAATTAATTGCAAATCTCAACTACGCAGCAATTTATCGATTCATACTCAAAAATAAGTTGAATAATAATAACAACTTATTTTTCGATTTTTTAAAGTTTTCACCCCCAAATTTCCACTTCCTAAGACGGCCTGGAAAACTATGACGTGAAGTTTTTTTGTAGAATCTGAAATCAGAAATAATATATCTCAATCTCGTAGGTGTAGGTACACATTCAATTTTCGATGATACGATTTTTAAGTTTCCATCCCAATTCCATTCCCTCAGACGGCCCGGAAAATTCTGACATGAAGTTTTTTTTTGTTTAATCGGTCATCGGCAATAACATATCTCACTTTGGTAGGTGTACAAAGTCGATTTTTCGAGACTATTTTCACACATTCAGACGGCTTTCAAAACTGAACTCTGTCTATCTAAGCAATGGAGTGCTCCAAAACATTATCATCCATAGCGCACGTGATCTCCCAGGCAAGGCCGCTTGCACAGAGTCGCACTAAGGAACGAACGATTTTTTTTATAATATGCGGGTCGGTATAGGAAAGTTTTTTAGGTGGAGTGTAGGAACACAAATTAGCAGCCGTAACATTACTTGACATTAAAATATGGTAGACTCTAAAATACCGCATATGTACCCACCACAGGCGTTAAAACGTAACTGACCACTCCAACACCGTAACAATGAATTCCGTCAGCCGATTGTAGTTAAATCTGATTGGCCAGCTTAAGGAGACTTGTTTATTTTACCCAATAGATGCAAATGTGCGTGGTGATCATGCTTTGATCACGCATCTGTCTTTGTTTTATGCATCTATTCGTTTCTTGGATTGCTATAGTTTAGGACGGATTTTTTTTACTGTGCCAGTCGTTATCATATTGAAAAATGGTAGGTGTACAAAGCCGTTGAATGAAACAATAATAATTCAATTTTTTTTTCTCACTGTACTTTGTGGATCTCACATCCATGATGGGGGAATGGGACTGGTAGCGATGAAACATTTCGACGGAAGAGATTTATAAAGGAGGTGATGAGGTCCCGCACAGTGAGGTACATACCCATAATCGATTTATTTCCATTATGTTTCATTCGTGTACAAAAATCTATGTTTTATTTGTTGAAATAAAATTATTCAATAATACACTGACCCGTAGTTTGATGAAAATAATAAAACTATCGAAGATAATAAAATAATAATAACTTTAATAAAAGATAGTTTCGCTACACAGTTGCTTCCTCAGTCGAATTGGTTTATTGGACTATCTAAAATGGATTTTATACAACAGCAGAACTCAATTAGCTTATACTGCTAATTCTAGGTATACATGTAGATTTTAAGACATAATGAAACCTAATTTATTGTCTTGGTGTTGGTATTTGACTTGCTGTTATTTTAATTACTTTGTCTTAAAACACACCTGTTTACTTACAATTAATCATAATTCTTTATTAATAAATTGATTAAGTTTTGTAACTACTGTTTTATGAATACATTGTAGAATAGTTTGATGTATCAGTTCTACTGAGAAAGCTACTGTGTACCGGAACGCATCTAAGTAAAGTTATTAGTGTGAACACTGTTAAATTCTGTTATAAAATCGGTTAAAATCTGTTTTTTCGTTAATCAGCTGTCACCCCCCTACGAAAGACAACTCTCAAAAGTCGAAAATTGGTGCGTGGTAAGGACTAACGAGGTCTTACCTTTTAGCGTGTGATCTTAACACGGGCTGGACGATAGGAAGTGAAAATTGATAGTCCGGCCTTGCGGTTCGAACCACTGGTTAACACAGCGGTTAATTGAGTGAGTGGAGAAAACCACCCACGTCAACTCACCAGGCTACCGTCCCATCGGATGGGGCGGTCCCATGGGTATATTAAAAATTTATTCGCAAAGGGATTGTTTACGTCACTTTCTAAGTATATCGCTTAGTTTTGGATTTTTGTCGTTAGAGCGTAAAATTTAATCGAACGTTATCAATGTCAGACCTATTGAATGTTATATTTCATTTAACAACTATCCATGATAACAATTATAGAATTTTCAAAATACACTTTATTTTAAACGCGTTTCGCTTCACGGAGCTTCGTCAGTTACATCAAATTATTCTACAATAACTTTTATATAACAATAGGTTGTTTTTTTACCTTTGTTACGAAAATAAATCATAGCGAAAAAATTACACAATCTTTTGACAAGTTATTGTTGTATCCCAAATAATTCTTTGAAAATAGATCGCACTTGACTGCCCTCACAGAGATGAAGAAATGTTCAATGGGAAATACAGTTCGTATAAGAAGAATTTTTTTTGGGGTAGACTCACTTATCTGGTGATTTTTCTTTAAATTTATAGCTATTCTAAAACTTCATTCAACGACCGCTAAATACGAAATAGTTTTTTATCTCTCTACAGCGTTCACTGTGAACACCCAACTGGATGAACCATTCTTTTTGGTAAACATTACCCCTGCAGTGGATCTGCAAGTCTTTAATTAATAACCTTAAAATGTATCATTTAACACATGGGCTGGAAAGTCCCGGACCTAAGAAAGAAAACGTTTTTTAATTGTTCAAAATTGGCTTTATTCATCAACGTAATTTCCATCAAGAGCCACACAATCATTGCAGCGCCGCTTTAACATTTCAGTACTACTTTTGTAGAACGATTTATCTTACGCCTTTCAGCAATAACATCTTCATTCGAACGAAATTTTTCACCGGTGAGCATTTTTTTGAGGTCTGCGAACATCTAGTGTTCGCTGGGAGTCATATCTGGCGAATAAGGTGGACGTGGGAGCAATTCAAAGTCTAATTCATGTAGTTTCGCAATTGTTTTGATTGACTTTGCCATATGCGGTCGTTTCTTTGCAATTTCGGCATTCACATGCTCCAATTCAATTCAAATGCTTCCCTTCTCAGTATATTCGATGAATATTACACCACGCAAATCCCAAAATACCGAGGCCATAACCTTTCCAGCCGATTTTTGTGCTTTCGTGCGATTTGGACGAGGTTCACCAGTTTTCCACTCAGATGAGGATCGTTTTGATTCCGAAGTGAAGTGATGGATTCACGTTTCATCCATTGCCACATATAGATGCAGAAATTCCTGTTTGTTATGTTTAAACGTGGCCAAAAACTGATCAGAATCATCAAGAGGTTCTTATTTCTGGTAACAGTGAGCTCGCGCGGGCCCCACTTTGAACAGCGCTTTCTCATAGTCAAATGCTCAGGCAATATAAAGCATTTTGTGGATTTTTTTATTTTCTGTTGTGACTACCTCACTTGGACATCCACTGCGTTCTGCATCATCCGTGTCTCAACGATCACGTTTGAAGTCAGCAAACTCTCGTTTAATTGTTACTGATGGAGCAGAGTCCTTATAACACTTCAAGCCATTGTTTCGCTTGAACGGCGTTTTTTCCCATCAAGAAGCAGTATAAAATTAAAACACGAACTTGTTTTTGATCCATTGTTTTGAAAATAACAAAAGTAGTGTCACTCTTAGCAAACTTATGAGAAGAATATCATAATTTCAACAGGTTTCTTTTGAAGGTTAGTACTAACTGAAAAGGCGGTGAATGCAATAAGACTAGCGCCATCTATGTGTTAGGTCCGAGACTTTCCAGCCCAGGTAGTATATTTTATTTTTGTATAAAAATATTCGGCTTCTGATCTCCTATCTGTAGAATGTTTTTGTTAACATGTTGGGTTAGATTATTTACATTGAACAATTCGTAAATATATTACAATAAAGGTCTTTTTTTTGTTGACTGCTGATTATTCAATTCAATGTAGTAAAGCAGCACTATTTCTAGATGTTACAATTTCCTAAGAAAATTTGAGCTTTGTTTGCGTGTTCATATTTGTTCTCATCACATAATGATCGAGTTTGTCACTGTTTCCTCTACTGATTTTGGAATTGACAATACCAACCTTTGAATATGCCGCCACTCGCAATGGTGAAACGTCAGGAAAAAATTCTACAGACAACGACCCATAAACCCAAACCAACAGTTTCATAACTAGATTAATTGAAAGGTTTTAAATATCTCAATTCTTCCATTTCTAAAAACTCCAAACCAAAGCTCTACCATTAAATGAAAACCCTATAATTTCCGCAACTATTTTGTTCTTTACGAAATATCGAGTCTCATTGACACTACTACTTGTCGATTTAACGTTATGGTTGGTGGGTTTTAATAATTGTTTCAATGCGAGTCAGAACGTTCATGGACAAAACCGAATATTAACCTTAGCAGCAGTTGGAACATTTCCGCTTTGCGTGACAATTTATGCACACGGAGGAAACGGTAAAAGGGGCACAAAAACAGTGACAGGTTTATATACAATTACCTCACCAACAGTTGGAAGTTGAAAGAACATTCAATTACTTGATTAACTCTTGAGACAGAGGATAGCCAGAGCTGTATTAATTTAATAAAGTATATGTGAACAAAGGGGCGATTTTTCATTACAAAACTTTTTAAGTATTAGTTTTGAAAACTAATAACCAATTATTATTTATAGGTGATGTCAATACATACTAATCTATTGAATGTCATTGATTCAAAAGAATATTGGAACATTCAAGTCACACAAATCTTAAATGATGTAAACGAGGATAAAATAAGAGCTAAAACTCTTCCTTTCACAAAAAAACTGGTAAAATTTTGTGAATAAGTTCACTGCTTTGAATAATTATGTAAAAATAGTAATAGTAGAACTTAATTTCTCGCGAAACCGTATTGTAAAGTTGCAAAAAATATTTCAACTGTGAAGGTTAGAATATATTTGTGTATTGAATTTTGAATATTATTTGAAAAAATCATAAATATATGGCATTCTATGCCATTCTATTCTATGGCATTCAGTCAGGGACGTCTCAGTATATGCCGTGGCTTTGGAAAGACAATCATTCCAGGTTTTTTTGAAATGCCAGAAAAAAATTGAAATAAAATATGGAAATTTATTTTCTCTTAGTGACTAAATGGTTATTTTAGTTTCTGTGTTTAAATAAATCTTTCTAATTTGTTTGAGTATTTGTATACGTTTTATAAAATAATAATTATATTTATCCCAGTAATGCATTTTCATGATTTGCATAATTTTTGCAACTTTTTTTTTAATTACCAGTAGAAATAAGTCACCATTTTTTGTGTGATGATTATATGAGGTATTTCGAAAACACCACCTAATCGAGGGTCTGGGTAATAGCCCCCCTATACATTTTGTGAAAATGAATGAACTGTCTATAAGTATAGATTTTACTCCAGGAGATATGCCTTATGCTTCGGGAGATATTGAATCCATTGTGGAAAATGAAAAGTGCATAATTTATTGGTACCGTACATTTCCCACCCTAAACATGATACAAGATAATAACCCTAATGACCTTCAAAGCCAGACGTTATTCGTCGTGAAGTTCAACTCCGGGTGAGACGAATATTTTGAAAAAACATGAAGAAAACGGATATAATCTCGAGATATTATCTCTGGGCACCCGATTCTTGGACCCAATGATCACTTACCTCAAGGTGAGGGGAGTGGTCATTGGTTATTAATGCTGGCGTACCCTCCGCCTGGAAAGGGCCCAACCAGCGTAACCCTTCTGATCAAAATATATCAATAGGTCTGTAAAGCAAGTCTAACAATTTATAGTACAATTTTTATACTATTTAAAAAGAAATTGATCCGAAAATAAAGTTCAATAACACCAGTAATACACAAGTTTGTAAGACATTTATTTTTCAGGTATTCACAGAACACTTCAAGGTGAGATTTCCATTCGACAGTTTATAAAACCGCAAAACGTGTTTCGCTATACAATGGCATCTTCAGGCGCCACAATACAGTATTGTGTCGCCTGTCAGTATTGTGACGCCTGAAGATGCTATTATATAGCGAAACATGTGTCGCGGTTTCATAAACTGGCAAGTGATAATCTCTCATCAAAGTGTTTTTTGCAAACGTTATAATGGATTTTCATTAAGCATCGGTCAGTTCCATCATATTTATTTTCTTCATCTTTTATACCTAACAAAAAAACTATATCGTAGAGGGGGTTTTAACATAAAATTGCTTTGTGTCCTTTGCATGAACAGTTTTACTTTCTGATGTTGATCAAGAAGTAGATGAAGTTTCTAGTCGAATAATAATCCTCCTCGTTGCTCTGTCTTGGAAGCAGGAGTCTAGAGCCCTCTTTTGAAGCTTAAGGTCGGAATTAGGTGAGAGTTACGTCTTGCGTGAGTCTATGTTTATTATGATATTGTTATTTATATTTCTGAAGTACTATTTCTCTTTTCTGTCAGGATAATTATTAGTCTTCACATACTCGCTTTATGAAGTTTCCTCGTGAATTCTTGTATTCTATATTTCTCCACGTATCGAAGTTTTCTACCGTTCAATAGATGAAGACTTGGTGATTCTTAAGCTGAATCTTACGCTCTTAATTTCCGTTGGAAATTGCAAAATTCATTGATTCCCACGTAATTACTCAACAATCTAAAGTTAGTGTTGTTTCTTGTCGAGACGAGACAAGAAAATGCGTTCTCTAGTCTTGACTAGTCAGGAAAAAACTCCTCTCTCATCTCGAGATGAATGTTTCTCTCGACGACAGAAGGCTTGCTCTTGGCTTGCCACTCTTGACGAGAGAAGGAAATGTTACTTCTTTCAATTATTATATTGTGTAGGAATCCTGTGAATGATATCTGATTCGATTCCATTGAGAATGTTTGGAATACAAATGGAATAGAAAAAATGTTTTGGTATAATTCGACGTTCATATAAAAGTATTTGTTTAGAAAGTATTTTTCTTTCGTGTAATTCAATGTTTATATGAAAATAGCTGTTTCGGGAGGTCTTTTTCGTACATTTTGTGTCTGAAAGTTTCTTCTTTGCATGATCTACACATCTTTGTATGGAGTTAATTTTTTTGAAATTCTTTCCTTTCTCTGGAAGATTTCCACATTTTTTGTATCAAGATGGAAAAATAAAAAGCCAAAACCTTTCTTTCCCAAAAGGAAAAGGGACTTGATATTCACAATTTGCAGTTAACGCTAAGCGTTAACTTGTTTTCAAAGATATGTCGAATGTTCATTTTGAATGATAAAAACAGCAGGTAGGTACTCGACAGCGATTGAAATAATATCTTCGATACTCAATAGGTTCTACACCCTGCTGCCTTCATTCACAACCTCTAGGCAAAAGTCAATTAGATATATTTTTGAAAATATTACACGCAGATGTTGCATCAATTTCGTTTGTTTAGCCAGTTGTTTCCTAATTGCGAATGAATCTGAAGATACTATACAGTGTGTATCATATGGATCTTCTATTATACATTTAGGTGAAGTTATCAAAAAATTTTTGGTTTGAAAGTTTTAGATACTCAATAGGTTCTACACCCTGCTGCCTTCATTCACAACCTCTAGGCAAAAGTCAATTAGATATATTTTTGAAAATATTACACGCAGATGTTGCATCAATTTCGTTTGTTTAGCCAGTTGTTTCCTAATTGCGAATGAATCTGAAGATACTATACAGTGTGTATCATATGGATCTTCTATTATACATTTAGGTGAAGTTATCAAAAAATTTTTGGTTTGAAAGTTTTAGATACCAATGCGTTGAGCTTTTTTGCTTTTTTAAATTTCAAAATAAAGTCATTGACACCTATTGATACATAAGGTATTCAAGAGATATTCACTAAACAGTTTTACAAAAACGCAACAGGCGTGTATAGTTGCGAAACACGTGTTTCGATTTTATAAAAATGTTTAGTGAAAATCTCACAATAAAGTGTTTTTTGAATACTGTTTGAGAAATTCTGTTTTTTGTTAACCAGTTAACCAGCAAAGGATTAACAAGATCTCAGCTTTTAATGTGCAATTCTTAGTACATGGGTTCTATAATAACGTTGTTGAAAGTCTTTCCCATTAATTAAAAATATAAACATAAGTTATAGAAAATAAATATTTTTACTGGCAATGAAAACCAGAAAACTAGTTCTACGCTTGAATGCAGGATTAGAAAATCACTAACCATACCGTCTCTGGACTTACATCAGCGGCACATTTTATTGATAAACGCTCTCAATTAATGCAGTTGATGAAATAAGTGTTGTTTTAGTTATTGACACTATTATGTTTCAAGATTACTTCATAAATAGATAACTGTTGCATTTTTGAAACAAATGGATTCATAACATGAAATATGTCAAGATTGTAATTGTTTTTCATAACGTACAGTTATGTTCAACAACGAATGATCGCAGACGCTTACATTTAGTAAGACATGTGTAGCTGGCTATTCATTATTATTACAGAATAATAATTGTGTTCAATTGCAGCAGTGCTTTTACCAATGCGTGCGACTGCTTCTTTGTAATTGTTTATAGTGTTAAATAAAAGGTCATTATGTCGCACAAGAAGTAATTAATAAACAAGTTATTGAAATGTTTCATTCATTCAAGAAGTTAGTTTTCTGTTTATTTTTCGTCACAGTTTGATTATATATACAAAATAGGGCAGCTGATGATTCATGCGTAAACGAAAGACATGGAGCAATTTTTGTCAGTGGTAAAACTGTAGCTGTGCCTCTGAGATGCGCGAACGATGAAGAGAGATGGTAATTGTCCACTACCAACTTTTATTAGGAAGTACAATCGGGAGAAGAATTTTGGCTTTAATAAATTCGGCAAGTGTGTATAACTACATATACCAGTAGATAGATAGATAGATAGATAGATAGATAGATAGATAGATAGGTTCATTCAAGCTTTCAATTTAAACTATTTATAAAACTCAAGTCAAAAAAATTATTTCGTTAACAACACAAATGTCTCTTAATATTTATATGAATAAAGTCGCGTGGTATAAGTAAATACAATGAGTATATAAAAATGAGAGGAAAAAAATAAGTATATATCAGATATAGATTAATTAGCATAATGTAATATCGAAGTTACTAGGAAGTTTACGTTCAATTCAAATACCCTTTTTCAGTTTGGATATTTTATATCCTTGTAATGAATATGGCTCAAAGTAACACTACAGATCGAAAACACATTTTTTTAAAGTTTGTCATGCCACCCATGCTCTGTATTTTCCAATCTATGTCTAGGAACAATATAATTGAATTTATAATTGTTCTCATTTACAAAAAGTAAACAATCGTATATTAAAATTATATATATATATATATATATATAATATAATTATATATATATATATATATATATATATATATATAATATAATTATATATATATATATATATATATATATATATATATATATATATATATATATATATATATATATATATATATATATTTGCTTCTGGGGTTGAGCGGTCTGATTGCTTGTGCGAAGCGATAAAATTGAGACACAGAGTTCGAACTAATCAGTCTAGTTGAAAAAATCAGACATCACCAGAAGATGGCAAATGAGACTTTGCCGAAACGTTGTGAAAACAATCCTTATGGGGATAAAATACACAAAACACGGAGCGAAATCCTAAAAAACAGCTCATCATACTTTATCCGTGAGAATCTTCGAGTTAACATATATATATATATATATATATATATATATATATATATATATATATATATATATATATATATATATATATATATAGATGGAAAAAAGGTTATTGGACAAAGCACTCATAGGAAGGTGGGCAAACCGCAGACACGTGTTTCTGGCTATTTAGCCTTCGTCAGTACGGTACAGCCAAGTGCAAAGGATAGACAACACTTGGTTGCAAGAAAGGGGTCAAACAAGCAAGCAGTTGGCCCCTGATGATGAATCCGCCGATAATACCATCTCATTCAATATCCCTCTATTTTATATGTATATATATATATATATATATATATATATATATATATATATATATATATATATATATATATATATATATATGCACATATATAGCATATACAGTGAGCATTTTATTACCCTTGTAGGTAACACGACAAGTGTCTGTGTAATTCATATTGAATATTGTTTTCAAGATACGTTTTTGCATTATGAAAATACGTTCCAGTTGTGTACTCTCTCCCCATACTAATATTCCATATTTCAGCACAGGATAAACAGTCCCATAATATGCCATTTTCAGTGCATCAATTTTCAAGTGACTTCTCAACACTCTAATTGCATAACACTTATTTGCTAGTTCTTTGCGAGATAGTCAATATGTACCTCATAATTCAGTTTATCATCTATATACATTCCTAACAGTTTTGTACTTGTTGAGATATCTAATCTTTCACTACCGAGCTGAAAATACTCCGGAATAGTAATATTTTTGTGAACGGTTTTGAACAAAATGTAGTCTGTTTTAGATGTGTTTAACAATATCTTGTTGGTATTAAAATATGTGTATGCTATAGAAATGCTATTTGAAAAATTATTTTTCCAAATTAAGGTTCCTGTTTACTGGTACAATCAGATTGGAATCATCTGCATAGCTCACAACTTTAGTACTATAATTTTTGTAAATTTCAGAGAATAGCAAAGGACCTTATACTGCCTAAATATGTACTTTTTGCTCCCTGTTACTCAAATACGGTTTCAAAAGATTCAAAGCATTTCCTCTGATTCCATAATTGAAAATCTTTCGAAGTAAAACGGAATGATCAACACAATCGAACGCTTTACTGAGGTCCAAGAAGACACTACAGGCACAAGAGTTTTGTTCAGTTAAGTGTTGAATCTCATCTACGAACTTGAAAAAAGCTGATTCGGTACCTTTCCCTTTGAGAAAGCCATGCTGGAAATCATTGAACAAACCATGAGCTACAAAAAATTCATAATTCTCATTGATATAATCAATTCAAATAATTTGGAAACAGCTGTGGTCTGTAGTTATTCATGTCATTTTGTTCCATTTTTTTATACATATATGGCTATAACTACGGCCAGTTTCATTCGATCTGGATAGGTACCGAATACTAGGTGATCATTAAAATTGTGACATAAAACTGGTAATAAGGACGGGATACACTTTTTTAGAATTTTTTATGGTACATAGTCTATACCACTGCTCATTTTATTTTTGAGTTCACAGCTGGCTTGGATTATTTCCTCCTCACTCACTGGATAAAGAAATATCGAGTTGTGGTTTGATTGTGGAAACTGGAGCCCCAATTCTTCCTTTTGTGCATGTGGAAAATAATTGAACGATAATGAGTGATATATAATCGCAAATAATAGATAGGTAGTTTCTCATTAGAGATAAATGAATTAAAAGAAAAAGGATAAACTCACAACCGATAATTGATAAAGGATTGAATGCATAGTCACTAGAAATGTAGAAGGTAGATAATCTGCAAAACATTGCTTACAATATTGATAATATTATACCACTATATACATAGAGTCAATTCATATATTTTCGAATATTATAATATAATTTTTAGGCAACCAATCATATTATAATCATTGTAATATGATTTTTCCTCTACTCTTAATACATGGTTGTCATCAGGAAGTGTTTCAGTTCCGGATAGGTTACCATCTTCATCCTCTGAAACGTCATTTCCATATTCCTGTGTTCCGTGCAGTCTCGCCGCTTATCACGACATAAATAATCCACGATTATGTCTATCATGGGTTCATACTATATTGTGTAGCAATCTTTTCAATCATATCTGATTCAATTCCACAACGAATGTTTGGAATACAAACTGTATAGAGAAAAGTTTTTTTTGTATAATTCAGTGTTCATATGAAAGTATTTTGTATAGAGATGAAAATCACTATCTTCAATCTCATGAAACAATATTGAGATCATGTAATGCTACTTTTTTTTCAGCATTCAACTAAAACAGATTTGTGTAATTGTCAATAACGTATATTACCTCGTTAGTGAAAGGATGGTGAAAGGTTTCCAAAGACAAAACACATTTTATGTTTCTTTGTCATTGTTCACTGTGGTTCTGGCGTTGAATCTGGTCATTATTACGCCTTGGTCAAAGACGAAACAGACAGACGAAACAGTGATCATCTTCAAAGAGGAAGATTAAAACTGTTTTAATCTTCCTCTTTGAAGATGATCACATGGTGATCGGAATACGTGTCGAGGTGTTGAAAATAACGATTTGGTGTTGGGAAAAAACTCCAGTAATATTCATTACTACACCAAAGGTTCCAAACAGTGCATCATAAGACTGGTTTAAGTTTGACGATAGTCGTATTACTAAGTGTTCTGGCGATGTCTTGAATTTATTGGAGCCTCTGGAGACACCCTACATTTTGTTTTATGAGAGAGGACATTGGCAGATCAAGATCTTCAGATGATGTGGTACTGCGGGTTTTTCCGGGCAAATGGCAAATGCGCCACTGGAATCAATGAAGTCGCCCTGGAGCGCCAATTAATTTTTGTTGTTGTTTTATAACTTCATTATTTGTATTTTAAAGTTATTAAAAGTTTCGTGTTGCTTTGAATGTGATTCGAAACTAATCATTTTATCCATAAATTAAGTCCTTTAGTTGGCATCAGTGTTCGTATTTTGTTAACTGATATCCTTCTTTCTTCAAAAAAATTCTACGAATTTTGAGATTTTCTACGTAACAGTCATATCGAGGAGGGTGGTAAATTTAGGAGAATTAAGCTGTAAGTTAAGCAATCGTTTCATGATTGTTTTCTTAACATGAAAATTGATTTGTATTTGTAACTAACGTTACTGCAGTTTCGTCCTATACGGACATTTTCAAACGAATACAATAAACTTGTTTAAACTTTATACTTATAAAAACTTTTATATAAAAACAATAAATTGAATTTCAGGATTGAATGAATGTTGTAGGGGAGACATAATTAAAAAAATAATTATCAACTCGTATCATCGGCAAATAATGGAAATCTGCAACACTAGGAAAATTGTTCATTATATCATTCTGAAGTAGGTGAATACATTCGAATGTGAATACTATTATAATGAGTAGAAATCATTCATGAACTCTCTGTTTTAAAATCTGTTTTTCCGTTAATCAGCTGCCACCCCCATACGAACGACAACTCTCAGAAGTTGAGAAACTTGTGCGAGCTAAGGACTAACGAGGTCTTACCTTTTAACGTGTGATTCCTAACACGGTTGCAGAATCATTCCAGCTTCAACCAGATAAATTCTCTCGAGAAAAATATCTGGTCGAGGCGGGAATCGAACACACGACCTTCCGATCGTGAGTCGGACGCACTACCACCAACCAACTGTTTTAAAACAATGTTTATCTTTTGTAAGTCTCGAATAAACATTGCACTTTTCACATTTTGTGTATCATTTACAATATGGCAACTTGTTTCTTGTGTCGTATTTTATTCAGTACGAGTTTTCATCAAGCCGTACATTTTTTGGTGCAATATGAGCAATTGAGCCGTTATAACGCCTAGTACATAAAGCGGTTTCTGAACTAGTAGCACAGATATATGTAAACAAATTCACAAACATGTTTCCAAGTCTTGTGTAGAAACTGTTGTTGGTTCATCTGAAAAAATATTTGAATTGCTTGTAGGAAGTTTTTGAATTCAACAATTGTTGAGGAAGATCAGAGTTACCCCTGACTGATAAAGAATTGGGATCCTCATTTTTGTTGCCTTTTTATTTGTCGCTTTTAATTTTTTTCTCAATGGGCTCCCACTTCTATTGTCACTCCAGGTTCGACACGTGTACTAATTTATTTCTCACTTTATCTTGTCTTCTGTTATATTGTCAACGTTTACCCTTTCAGTACCATCATCAGCTCATAGGAATGCAGAAAATTTTATAGATCCGCTAAACTAACAATATCAAAAAAACTTCAACTTAATCATCATCGAACCGTATTATTATTCTTAGAAGATTTCATTTGGGGCGTGCTTTACGATGTAGGTGTTTATGAACTAGTGCTATTACGATTAGGTTCAATTCTACACTTTTTAATTATTTTTTTGTTTTCTATGAAATAGAATATAAAAGGGTTTCAAATTTTTGAAAACGGTTCTATTTTAGGTTGCCTACCGCTGAACTCTACAGAAGGAAAGTTTTGGAGTACTTAAAAAACAAACTGGACAAATTTTGATTTCCACAGTGTTTGTGAAAAAAAAATTCAGATTTTTCCTAGTTGAATGTTGGAATATATGAATAATACTACTACCTTCCATCGTGTTTATTCATTTATAACGGATGTGCGAAATATTATTTTTATCTTTTTTAATATACCTTCATTAACTTTTACAATTGCAAAGTATTACCCATAGTATGTTATCAACTTATCACTTGCGCTTTTATTGTGTTGATTATGTACTTTAAACAATTTCGTCATATCTAATTTTGAATCAATCTCTTGCAAGTTCTCTTTATTTGAGAAGGATTGTATAAATGTTTCATTTAATTTCTGTAGGTCGATTTTTTGAATCTTCAAAATCAATTTTTCTGAGGTGAAAGGAACTCTTGAACCTGATGCTGATGTTCTCAACCACCCAGAGAGAGTATTCAACATGGACGAAACGTGCTTCTGCTTCGCTCCAAAGGGTGAACTGATATAATCGGACCTGAAGGTCAACATGTCTATAATGAATCCTCAAGATCTGATAAGGAAAACATTACTACCATATTTTCGTGTAATGCTGCTGCTGCTTTCAAAAATAATCAAAAAACCTGCGATGCCTGCCAATATTCGATCTGGATTTAAAGTTAGTCCAGACTCTATCCATTTGAACCGAATAATGTTGATTACTCCAAAATTGTTTTACGTTCTGTGGATAATAACAGCAACGACAACGCCTGTGCTAAAGATAAAGATCATTTAAATTTTATTGAATCCAGAATGGAGATGAGTTTGCTGCGGCAATTCAAATCCACCAGAGGAAAGAAAATGCATTGGGAAGGCAACCCTGAAGCATTGCTGCTTTACTAGTTTTGGTTATCAGTTGCAGATGAGTTGGGGGACCCAAAGGAGCAGCATGCCATTACCCAACAGAATGAATTGAATAATTTGATAAAACTCAAGAGTTATCATCGATGAAATCTAGAAATCAAACCAATTTCCTGTTGACTGTGGTGATCGAAGTAACCCCTACGAAAGAGAATTCTCATATTCAAGTCACTAACTACCCTTACAAACATAACTCCCGTGAATGAAAGTCAGTCCAATCAAAGGGTTATATCTGAAGAAAATAGTTCGGGCAATTCATCAGCTTCCTGTTCTCTAATATTACCTAAAAAAACCCTTGCAACCGTTTTTGAGGACATAGTTCGATGGCCCCATTCTGAACTATCTACATCGAAGGCAGGCAAGAGGAAAAAGGAGTAATTCTCCCAGTGTTGTTACTTCAGATAAGTGGATAGAGTTTTTCGAACTGAAAGATAAAGAGAAACAAGACAAAATAAAGCAGCAACAGAACAGAAAGGAGGAAAGGGTGCGAAAAAAGAGGAAAAGGAGCAAGAACAAACAACAAAAGAATCAAAGAAATTTTTGATATGCGAGGATTCCTGTTCTGAGGACAATGAAGAGGAATGGGAAGAAAGTGGCAGTAGTTTAGATGACATTGACTCAGAAATGGGTATGGATCCATGTAGCTTCGATAACAAAAATAAATAACGAGAATGAGATTGAAGTACGTTGCCTGAAAAGTATAGATAGCGAAAGACGATCATTTGCTTACATTGAAAATGATGGTCAGTTGACACCCAGGATATTTTAGGCAAGCTCCCTGAGCCAACATTAGTTCAGGATGGCCGATCTCTAAATACAGTTTTTCTTTCTTCAGTGGAAGTCTTTGAAAAGGAATAAATGAAATTCAACTATTATTGCTGTATTATTTCATTTTTAATGCTATTCCACCCTCCACTGCAATGTTGTTAGCTATATACAAAATTAGGCATGATGAGAGAAAAATCACAGAGAGGCCAAAGGACAGGCCATAAATGGCAAAAACATGTGACCACATTTGGCAAAAAGTGGCCATAAAGGGCAAAAACATGTGACCACATCTGGAAAAAAGTGGCCATAAATGGCAAAAACTCACGCTTTATTTAAATAAATTTAAATTAATAGTCCCCTTTGATAAAAACTTCTTTCTTTTATAGGGAATATTTTGAGAATATTTCATAGGATAACATGGAATTTTTCCAGATTTTTTGCACCCAAAATTATTAATTGGAAAATAGCTAAAGTTGATTTTTTCCTAGAAGTGGTCATAACTGGCGTGCCGACCCTACCTCTGCTAGGTACCTGTGTCTTGTCTTATATTAATTTTACATATCTATCTATTTACCAGTCTTAAATTAATTTTACAATATTGCCTAATCTAACAGACAGGTAAATCTGATAAAATATTATTTCAACAAGCTATATAGTATACTATTAGGTATTGGTCCACTTTAATTATTCATAATATTATTATGTTAACTTATTTCTACACTCTATATACCTGTTAACTTGTCTAACTAATCTTAAATGAAATAAAGTCAATGGAATCGTTTTGGTGCAAAATATGATGGGCGACTGCTGAGTTTTTGTGATCTTCCATATTTTTGGTGTGCTAAGTGTTCTTTATATCAAATTTAAATAAATCTTTTGGCCTACCAATAATATTTTGCATCCAGACTTTTCCGAATTCTCGACGTTTTCCTTTGGATTTCCTAAAAGGCTATGTAGTGTAGGACCTGTTTTCAATTCTATCTTCAGATGTAGTTCCTTGAAAATCTTTCTAAAATTCTTCGTCTTGGTTTTCGTCTTTTCTAAAAGTCGAGATTTCGTTCATTCTTAACATAAACTTTTTCTTCCTTATAATATCATCTACAATACCTCTTGAGAAACCGTTACTGACTGCAATTTCCTGTATTGTCAGTTTTTCTTTCATGAACCACAGAAATGGTACAGCTCCATAAATAAAAATAATAATAATAATAATCGATTTTATTGACAAAATGTAGTACAAGGTATGACTAATACAGACAATTTTTGAATGATATCTCCTACATTTTTGTCAAAAGGTAGAACTTAGGTTCTGATCTTGTCATTTGAGTAACGTAATCAGAACTTGCTCTTTCATTCAACCATCCTCATAACAATATCTACACATTAATCTTAATTATTATCAACTTATGCTCTCACCTTCTCTCAGTTTGTTCAATGAACGACAATGAAAGATTAATAAAGAAACGGAAAAATTTTAGCTAATCATTTCACCATCAGAATTAGCGAAACATGAGGTGAAAATCTGTGACACTGATACATTTATTGTGAGACCAAGATTTTTTGTGCGCTCAGACAGACTAAGATCAACATGATCAAGTAGAATCGAAATTTGATTTTGGCATCTTTTTCTCATTGCTGTTCTCCCAAATAGCATGGCAACAGTTTTAGAAGGATTGCTTGTTAGACATTATTTTTTAGAGGTGGTTAATAACGAATTCAGGTCTTGGTTGATTTGTTGGTGTGCTATTACCAGTGAACTGTCAGGAAGTTGCATATAGATTTGAGTGTCATCTGCGTAACTGTGAATTTTAGTATACTGAAGACATTTGGGAACTTGTAACATTAGACAATATATCTATGTCGTCTTTGAGTATTCAAATCTATTTTTTGTTCCAGATTCGGCATCGATTTTGACTTAACAATCACCAGATAAGATAAAATGCAGTCGATGAGATGACTAATTGAATTCATTTGAACATGAGTCGACGTAGATCAAAGGCGGCCTCTACGGCCGCTCCCGAGCAAAGACTTTCCGTGAACGCCCTGTGTTTTTTGTTTACTTGTGTGGTCCTACTCGTAGCCGTCAATGCATCTGACGGAGGATTCTGGAATAGCATTGATAAAATTACCAAGAACCTCGAGGTCGCCTTTGGGGACCTTGATAATAAACTGCCGAATTATACAGACTACAAGGACAATGAGGTGTATCTGAGCACCAAGGAACCCTTCAATTCCAGAGGAATGGCTGGATTGTACAATCTGACCATGAAGTTCATGGATTGGATAATTAACCCCGATGACTTGTTGATGAAAGGTATGGCTTTTGTTTGTTGTACAGTTATCAACTGAAATTTATATAATTTCCTTGTAATGATAATTAGAAAGATTAGTCCTAGTATCGTTCATTGCACAAATAGACAATTAGTCGAAAAAGATAAAACTCGAATTCGTGTATGCTGTTAAAATTCGGGAAAAAAGGTATTTGGCTTTCTACTTCTGAATTTTTGTGTACTTCTCGAAGTTTCGGATTAAAAACACTTGTTTCCAACACCTTACTAGCACTTAACTGAACTTTTGAGGACGAAAACACATGCATTGCACATTATGAATTTATGTCACCGGATGAGACACATCTGCTCATGTCATGATGACAGAACGTAAAACTTTCTCACGGTTATGCTAATCCTACCCATATTAACTTCGTTTAGATTGAAAGGTGAGGTGTATTTCAGAAAAAAATAATTTTTTTAGCTTTCTACTTCATCTTGATAGAAAAAAAAAGAAAACTTCCGAAGAACGGAAGAATGCAATTCAAAATGTACTCTCTACAAGGATGTGTAGATCATTCACAGATCTTCTTGTCAGATACGAACATCCTTGTTGAAAGTATCTCTTGGAATTATTGCCTTCGTTTTTTATTCGGAAGTTTCCCATATTTTTTGTATAAAAAAAGTATGAATCCAATAAGCTTTTGCCGGAAAAACTGAAATCTCCTAAAAATATCTGCCCTTTAGGTGTTAAAAATTCATTTTTAAAAAGAGTGCAATAATGAATCACTCAAAACTAATAATTCCAATTGCGTGCTAACTTTCTAGACAGCGTTTAATACTCGTAAAAAATGTTGTCTTATTATTGAAAATATGATAGAAACCGATATTTGATGAAAATCCATTTAAACGTATTCAAAAAACACTATAGATTTCCACTAAACAGTTTTACAAAAACGCAGCACGTGTTTCGCCATACAATGGCTTCTTCGGGCGTGTCTTTATTACTACTGTTTAGTGAAAATCTCACAATAAAGTGTTTTTTCAATACGCTAGTTATAGATTTTCATCAGTATCGGCCAATTCCATCATATACCATTATAACGTATTCAAAAAACACACTTTAATGTGAGATTTCCACTTGAAAGTTGCCAACACCGTTATTGTCTTATTATTGTTAAGTTTTTCCAAGTATGACGCTGGTGAAGCTCATTTGCATATCTTTTTACATTGATCGGAAATCTGAACAACAGTAAACCCTATTTTAGAGAAAAAACGGTCTTTTGCAGATCAAAAATAATTAACTTTTCACATATAGTCAGTGGGCATACTTGAAGACTGGCTATAAATCAAATCATCGAAAGGAATAATTCGTTCAGGCCAGTCTCAACTCCCTACACACCTATCAGAAAACAACTACTCCCCTGGCTAATAACACGAAGGGCGTTGCATTATATCCGACAGGTGTCAGTGCAGGATTCTTCACTGAAGTTATTCCTGTCAATAGGGTAGCCCAAGCGGGGATTTCGGGAATTACTAAAGCGCGGTAGATTAAAATACTGGGGGATACCTTATACCCGGTTAAGTTCCTCCACCAAATATGAGCCCCATATATAAGGCCGCCCGTGAAAGATAAAGGATCAGAAATTCTTGAGAGCGTCAGATTGAGGTGTGGTGAGTTAATTACATGCTAAAAAGTGTATATTCTAGTAATCTGACAGTTTTAGGGTAACGTAAAGAAAGGGGAGGGCAGCAAAGTTGTAAAAAAATAACGTCAGTTCGACATTCTCGAGCGTAGCTAATTTTTTTTTTCATTTTGAAGGAAATATTTCAAGGATAACGAAAAATATATAATCTGACGATTTCCGCAAGCCGAAATAACAAAAATTCGTCTATAAAGTTTAATGCGTGCAGCTGTGTGATACCTATATTTCCCTCTCCGAGTTTCTCTTGGCTATTTCTCTTTCACTTTTTCTCTATCTATTACTCTCTCACTCCGTCCCCACTCTGAATTCTGTTGCCATGACGCCATCACAGCTGATCACAGAGATTCGTCCGTGATGAAGATGAGGATGATGATTAATTAATCAATTGATTATAAAAAATAAAAACATAAAATTTTTTTGAGCATTTACAAAAATTATTTTCTGATAATAACAAGTATTCTACTTAAAAAACATACACTTATTTATTTGCATGCTATTTCCTGAGCATTTCAATTAATTGAGTTCAACGATTTCAAAAGTTGAATAAAAAATTTGTTTGTCAGATTAAGCAAATCCCTCTAGATAATCGTCAGATTATGAGACAGCGTGTCTAGAACATATGTATCTTAATCTGACGCGCTTGAGTATTTCAAAATGGCGAATTTTTTTTGCACATTATAATAATGGCCGAGAGTTTGCGTCAGATTGAAATCGTCAGCTTATTGAATGAGAGGTTTTTTTGTGGCACTCAACACCCCCTTAGAAAATCTAACGCGCTCGATTGAATTTTTTTTCTTTTCACTTTTAACCCTTACGTACAACCACCCGCATCATGCAAACGATCAGAATAATATACGAACATTATTGAAAATACGTAGGACATTGATGCTATCAATATCTGACGCGCTCGAGTATGTCCATCCAACAGTATTTTTTTACATATTTAAAAATCTATAGCCTATTCCCCCACCGATGAAAAGGTATGTATTATATATTTTTCTTTTTATCAGCTAAGCTTTGCAACCCAATATGTCTCTATGACGATCGAGTAAATCCACATTTTGCATCGTGGGCTCCCCTACTGTGTATATGCTGTTGGCGATACAATTGTCGCAATAGATTTTCAATTATTGGAACACACTTGCAGACCGGTTTCGGGCTGTTTGGCCACTCGTCAGTGCAAGGTAGTGTCTTCCATCAATATAAAGTCGATGATTTCCGATAATTGAATATCGAATTCTTTCAGACTACCATTCCTTGAACTAGGCTGAAGCGGACAACAAACGACAGTTTTGTCATCGCCCCTTCTCCCCGTGAAGCAGGGAAACAACCACATATCCAAAATTTGACTAATTACTCGTATAAGGAAAGAAAACTTTTCACATATAGTCAGTGGACATACTTGAAGACTGGCTGTAAATCAAACCATCTAAAGGAGGATCAATTCGTTCAGGCCAGTCTCAACTCCCTACACTGTATGTTAATGGACTGGTTAGTTATTTTCTGATAGGTGTGGCCTGAACGAATTGATCCTTTAGATCAAGGGTGGCCAACCCGCGGCCCGCCGTCTACTACCTTGTGGCCCGCGGAGCCGAGCACATTTTTTCAAAGTAAAAAAAATGAATACTTAAATTACCTTATCATACCTACTATAAAAAGCAAGCAAACACTTCTCTTCTACGTTTGAAATCAACACATGCTTTATCTACATAAAGTGGGGCTGACTTTAAAATAACGTACTGAGCGCCCGCTAGCCGCGCAAATTTAAGGCTCGCGCAAATCGGAGCGGCCGCGAACGCGGTGGCGATGCGTTCAAACGCTGTGCGTGTAAAATAATTAAAGAGGGCAAACCTAAGCGATCTACCACACGCGCCCGTTTGTTTTGCAGCGAACTGTCTGCGTCTCGCTTGGCGTTCGGCGGTAGAACGCTGCTTACACTATTTGCCCGCTCAATTCGCGCGATCTTCTGCAGGACAAAACATGTTGAGCACAGAGGAGCTTATCGAAAGTGTTCGTGTTAAACCAATTTTGTATGATCTCACTAATAGTGAGTATAAAAATATCAAGAAAAAAGACAAAATATGGGACGAGATTGCCGAGTCGTTTGAAGGGGTAACTGGTAAGTACAAAATAACATATTTGTAGTAGGTAATGTATTTTTCTTAAAATATTTATTTTAATTATTAATTATTGTCATTAAAAAACGAAACAAATCTTTGACGAATTTGAAATGCAGTATTTGTTGATCTTCTGTTATCATTTCTATTTCTAATGGTTCCAGGGTAAACTTCATTTTCTTCTAATAAATTGGATGGCAAGTCACACTGTTTTATGAGCAAGTAATTGTGTAATACACAAACAGTTTTAACAATAATTATGGCTGTTTCAACTTTTACTTCAATAGGTCTGAAGAGAAGCCGCCACTTATTGGATAACATTCCAAATGCATTTTCCACGACACGGCGTGCTCGGCACAACCTTTTATTAAAGATTTCTTTTCTTAGATCAGATTTTGATTGACGATGTGGAAAAGGTCGCATTAAATATTCCTTTAGTGGGAAAGCTTCATCACCAACAAGAACACAAGGTGTACACTCATCTTGAAATGGCAAAGGTTTATCTTTTGGGACATTAAAGGTTTTGTTATCAAGTCTTTGCCCCATAATAGATTGTTCGAACAATCCACCGTCGCTATTTCTGCCATATCCTCCAACATCCAAACAGATAAATTTGTAATCATAATCTACGATAGCTAGTAAAACGAAAGAAAACTTTTGCAAATAACAAAAGTAATTAGATCCAGTTTTATCCGGACACATTATGGTAATATGCTTCCGTCAATGCTTCCTAAACAGTTTGGAAATTGCCATTTTTCGTAGAAACCATTTATACTTTTTTTCCATATTTCTTCAGTTGGTTCAGGCATGTATAAGGGTTGCATATGGTTCCAAAGCGCAGTACAAACCTCAAAAACTATGGCGCTCACTGTTCGAAATCCCATTCTAAAACTATGGCCAATAGTTTTACATGAATCTCCAGTTGCAAGATATCCTAAAAATAAATATTTCCTTAAAGCATTTTAATAGATTATCAAGAAAAATGTTATCAAGAAAAATGTTAACTTGTTAACTTGTTTCATGTGAAGAAATAAAGAAAAAATGGAAAAACCTACGCGATTCCTATAGTAAATATTTAAGAACCGAAAAAACCACCACTGGACAAGAAACGAAGATCTTGGATCGTTATAAAACTTGGCCTTGGGCTCAACAAATGGAATTTTTGCTACCTTCCTTGGCATTTGCCAAAACACATTCAAACGTAATGTCAGTACGACAACCACCATCATCTGAACTTACTGAAGAAGGCCACAATCAAGTCCAATGTCAGGAAACAGCAGATAAAAATGACCCTTCGGTTGAATCACAGACACCTAGTGAAAGTACCCAATCACTTTCTGACATGCAGCAAACAAATACTAACCGTCAGCCAATTGGTACAAATCAGCCACCAGCAAAAAAGAACAAAAAACATGAATTCAGCAAAGCACCAGCAACTCAGTTAAGCCAACGGCAAAATCAGCCAGCAAAACACCAATCATCTTCATCATCTGTAGAGCAAGTTATTTCTTATTTTGATAGGAAAACTGCAGAAAGTGCATGTGATGACATTGATGATATATTCAAAGGATATGTTAAGACTGTAAAAAAATTTTCAAAAAGAAGACAGGCTATCATTAAATTTAAAATATCACAACTACTAATGGAGCAAGAATTGGAGCATCTGGATGAGGAAGAGCGACGCAGGTCTACAAACTCGTACGTTTTTCCACAACCTGAGGCTTACTTCAATCCTGTGGTGCATATTTCTGAAAATTCTTCTTTTCTGGACAGACCGGGATCATCAGAATCCAATTTTCACGACAGTGAATCTTCTGTAGATTGGTATGAAAGATTTGGAACTTCACTAACGAAATTCCCGTCCAACATTTAAAACATGTGCAATACTTAATTAGGCAGATACTTATTTCGTTATTTACTTGTTCAACAAATAAAAATTATGTTTTAAAAATAATTATTTCGTTAGTTACTTACTAAGTGTTACAGCTAGTCGTTCAGCTGGTCCTATAGGTTCTCTGTAATGAGTAAACTGTTTTGTTATGTCCTCTTTTATGAGATCTAATATTTCATCGAAACATTCTACAGTCATCCTGAAATATATTAAAAAGCGCTGTTCGTCCTCTCTTAGTTCGTGATATAATGTGTGAAATTCTCCTTGAATTTCACGAGTTAAGTTAATATCGTGAATCCAAATTCTTCGTTTCTTTCTACAAAAAAATATACAGGTCAATTTTATAACTATACCTATTTATTAAGAAACAAGATTAGTTCATACTTACTTTTGAGGTTCACGATCTTCGTCAATTAACATGGCGAGAAGCAACGTTTCCTCTTCAAAATCCATATCGTTTCTTACACTTTGAACGCATTGGTGTGCGGTGGTTTTGTTCGCTTTGCGACCGCATCGCCACCGCGTTCGCGGCCGCTCCGGTTTGCGCGAGCCTTTACCTACTTTTTGCGGGGAGGACGCGGCTGCCGGCGGCTAAATACGCATCTCTAACATCTGATTTAAAAACCGAATTCGAAAGCCGATTCCTAGATTTTAATATGCATCGACTGCTTTTTTCTGCATTTACAACACCATTTTATACAGATGTAAGTTCCTTGCCGGGTCATTTACAAATGGGATGTTGCTAAATGCAATATGTGATGCACAGCTAAAAGAATAATTCAATCAGGTTGGCTTGGAAGAATTCTATAAAAATTATTTTGATAAAGGAGAAATATCCTGCGTTTTACAAACATGCTCTGTTTATGATTTCATTATTTGGTAATACTTACATGTGTGAACAACTTTTTAGTAGAATGAAGCATAATAAATCTCAAATGAGAACACGGATTACTGACCCTCATCTTGAAAATTGTTTGCGGGTAGCAACGACATCAGTCGAAGTTGACATTAATCAGCTTAGCCCTGATAAACAAAGTCAGATATCCCATTAATTTACTATCTAGTTACCTAACAGAATTGTGCAGAATTAAAATGTGTAACTTAAAATATTTTGTTCGAGAATTATGCAGAAATAAAAATGTGTCACTTAATACATTTTGTTCCTAAGAAATTTGCTTTATTTAAAAAGACTCCAAATATGTTTTTTGGTGCGCTGCTTAAAGTGCGTGCCAGATAACTCTGCGCGTGACTGGGGTGTTTTCTTTGCTAGTTACAGTACATTTTTTTGTTCTAAGCTCTAAGTTCTAATAAGAAAAATTAGTATCCGATTTTGACTGTGCGCAGACTTATCTGGCGCGCACTACACATAAAATTTGGTAGTGCGGCCCAGGGTAAAACTCTTACTTCCGAATTTTGGCCCAAGTGTCGAAAAGGTTGGCCACCCTTGCTTTAGATCAGCGGTCAACAACAGGCAGACTGCGGCCGGTTTGCGGACCCTTCAAAGTTCGAATCTCGGACCTTCAAATATTGTAATATGTTGTATACGTATACCCAGTATAAATTAATACGTAGATAAGGTATACTATACCTTTAATAATTGAATTAATATTTTTAAGCCACATAGAATTTAACTTAGTACTTATTTTCTTTTAAGTTGCCTAGTTAACTTGTTTTACAAGTACCTGCAGCTGATATGGTTTGATTAGTTTCAAATCTAGCCTGGCTAACGAAAGAACAAGTAACCTCCTTCTTGCAAAATGTAGATACGCAGAAAACACTTTGAGTTGGCTTTGAGATGGCTGTTAGTAATACATTTTTGGTTCAGCTTAACACTCCTGATGAGAGCTATGGCTGGTCGAAACAGCGCTGTCGGGTGTTGTCCAAAAGAAGAAACATCAACAAAATATGACATGTCCTAGTGGTTACTGTAAAAAAGTCATTCAGGTTTAACTTCAGGGCAAATATCATTGGCAGATTGAAGGATACTAAATATGAGTGCAATTGATGTCTTTTCTATCTCAGTTGAAAACTGTTTGAATAAAACTCATGCTGGATCGTATATGATGATATATTTCTTTTTTGTATAATAGTAAAGAACAGGGAATGTGTCTGTTTTTTCGAATTAACTACACAAATGGAAATTGTACTGGATAACCACAAGCAATGTTTCAGGAATATACGTAATTAGAATATCTATGTATAGTTCTAATAGATACTAAATAAAAAACCTAGTAATCATTTATTGTTAACCCACTTCTTTGAACGATCACAGTGAAAGTAGAATTGCTTTTAATCTAGGTCTCAGTTTTCCGGTCCATCGATATGTTATCGGTAAATTGAAACCAGTTATTTACTTAATGGATTCGCGATTTAGGTAACAATAGCATTCATTCTAACAAATGTTAGGTAACTGCAGCATTAAGAATCTTTTGATGACTGTAGAGTATTAATGGGTATGATGATGACATGAAAGTCTTGAGTTTTTGCAGAAAACTACTCATAAATTAATTTTATGGATCGGATAACTTGCGTATTTTTTTTTTAAATAAGTCGTGTTACCTATATAGATTTTTGTTTAAAGAGCAAGGAATCATCGATATTTTTTAATAAATAATTAGAACTATACTTGGTGGATATCCATGATTACTAGGAATTAAACGAAACAACATCCAAATATCCTCAATACAGGGTGTTTCAAATTCGATCCTCACCCTTGGGATCTCGGAAACTATGAGAGATACGAAGATTGTCAAATTGGGGCAAAGTTGCGCATTTACCTGACTAACAATATGCCTTTGAGAAAGTTCTGAAATTACGAGTATATCCGGAGATATCCGAAAAAAACTGAAATTTCGAAAAATGGTTTTTATTTTTTTTTGCTTTATTTTTCGAAGGATTCGAAAATAAATTGCAGTTCCACATTGCCACTTTTTCCCTGTTACATAATGGTGTTTTCAAATTTGATATCCGACGTTTCGTCTTCCGGCCACCATCATTAACTTAATTTTTTCTTATGGGCCCTACATTGGATTCTTTCTGTATTGAATAGAACCAGATTTTACCTTTTCAATGATGTATCATAAGTTATCATTCTTTTTCGAAAAATTGGAAATATTGAAAAAATTAATTCTTATCATAATAGGCTTTGACTTTAATGTTTCTAAATTTGACTTTCAATTTGTTACACTCAGTGACATTTTGTTACTGTGCAAGTCATTGAATTTTTGGCGAAAAATGGCTTTCACGAATAAAGAAAAAAGATATACGATACAAATTTATTACAAACACGATAGAAAGTGTTAGGACATCGGAAGTGTATTTAAACTTGTAACTCGAAAGACGATAACATCGAACTATGTTCAAGTTATTGGATCAAAATCTCACCGAGCTTGGTTCGTTTGAAGAGCCAATGAAAAAATACAATACGGGGACAGAATCAACAATCAACTTTTCAATGAAAATAGAACTTTGAACAACTAACAATAATTAACTAGAATGTAAAGACAAAAGTAAATCACAGAAAATGCTCAAAGTGCTGGCCTTGGTAACACAACTGTGCCCGTCTCCAAATATTATTCACTGCACGATTAATTTCCCTCCTCCTCAATCTTCCGAACTCTCTAACCATGCTGTGTTGAAGGTCCTCAATCTTTTGATATTCCCTCCGACAATAAACTCTATTTTTCAGTGTACCCCATAAGAATGTATCCATAACACTTAAGTCTGGAGACCTTGCTGGCCACCTCACCGGCCCATTATTCCCTATCCATTTATCACCAATACTTTTAGTCAGATAATCAGATAACCGTCTGGTAGTGTGCGGTGGAGCACCATCATGTTATAGTTAGACAAAGGTAGATCATCCAAATAGTCTTCGAAAAACAACATTAAAAACTTGTGATAGGTTTCTCCATTCAGAATTCCGTCAAATAAATGAGGACCCAAAATTCTATCTTCGTAAATTCCTGCCCACGTTAATACTAAATCCGGATATCTCCGGATATACTCGGAATTTCAGGACTTTCTCAACGGCATATTATTAGTCAAGTAAATGCGCAACTTTGTCCCAATTATCTTCGTATCTATCATAGTTTCCGCATTCCCAATGGTGGGAATCGAATTTGAAATACCCTGTATATTACTATTTGTAGTTTTCTCAAAAAAGTATAGGAATAGCGATATATTGTGGATATTTAAGTAACAAACGAGTGTTTTTTTATTAAACTCCTAGTAATATTAGAACTATTATGAGGCAAAAAATAACTTTGTTCAATGAAAGGAAAGTTCAACTTTTTTGCTGCTTGGGTTCCCTGTGAAGTGTCCATTTCTTCCAAGTTTCTAGAAAATACTGCAACCTCATTTTTATTGACCCGTCAACCGAACTAGTCCCGCACTAAAGATTTTGGTATTCCCACAGCTTATTCAGGCCCCATGAATGTAACTTCTGAGTGTCCTGGTGTAGAGTTGATATGTTCAAATCAACCAGTTCGTTCAGTTCTTCTCAGTATTCCCAAACTACTATCGAAGTCACTATTAGGTATATAGACGCCCCGATGCAGAATTCGCATGTGCATTCTTCAATCGTCCCAACTGTATTACTGAATGCACCCCAATATCTTAGAAATCAGCTTAAAATACTTTCTTGTTCCAATAAGCATATTCTTTTTTCCATGAACCGATTTAAAACCGTTTTTATTGTGATACCTGTCTTGTACGCTTATTGGTCTCAATTCGGAAGTCTGTTCAATGGCGAATTCTGTCCGGGCGAATAGAGAGACCCACCCCCCTTCTAATCAGTAAAAGAAAAGGGAAACCGGAATTTTGTTTTAAGTTATAATTAATCGAGAGTATACGCGTATAAGTCGATCACGGTTCATTTATTAGTTAGCCAAACATAGGTGAATTTTTGGGGGAAATATCGTAGTCAAAACATCACGTACAAAGACATGCAAAACAGCGTCGTAGGTTCTCCTCCAGAAAGATTCAGTGTTGCTTCTATTGGTACATTCGCAATGATGAAAGTCAGTATTACCGAAAAATCCGTTATGAAAAATACTTAGCCAATTGGGTATCGATTTGAAATTGTCAAACTATCAATTATTTTGGATCACATCTGCTCTGCTGTTGTCCATAACTTCTATTCTGCAGACATGTTTCTAATATTTGTGGAAACAAGTACATGACGGATATTGGCTTCTTCTTAGTTGATAGAAGCGAATTTTCGCTCATCACCTAGATCCATTTGGGTTGAAAATTTCTCGCTTCTCCCAGCAACAAAAATCAACCAGTTGTTTCCTGTATATTTGGGACCAAAGTAATTCTAAGAGTATTCTCGAAGATCCTAATGAAAAATATTTCAAACAAATCACCTCCAGATGATTTTGTCCAAGGCAATCTGAGCTGAATCTTATTTTATTTTGTCTCGACAACGAACGCCTTTGGTTTTTCAAAGAGCAAGTAAAAACGTTTCGTGGATACCTAGTGAAATTGATGAAATTATATTTTCATGATAAATGTGGTATGTGAATTCAAAGAGTACCTTTCTAAAAAATATCTCGTAAGCTCACGTACAGCTTGTCAAAACTAGGAAGAGACTTGAGAATTATATCTCCCTGTCTGTCTCTCGCTTACACACAGTCTCCTAACGAACGCGCATCTTAGGGAAGGTCCCAAATCGAGACATTGAAGTCGCTTCCTAGATTTGACAAACTGTATCTAAGTACCTCAAGGTTCCAACTATTAGTCCGGTTAATTCAGACATTCGAAGCTACCTAAGTTCCCACTAAGCTGAAAATCAGTAAGATTGTTTAAAATATGATTAAAAATGGAATTTAAAAGTTCCCCATCTTTCTCCTGTATGGAAAATTTTTATTCAAGGTCAAAGGTCAAAAAAATGAGTTTTTCGCGATTTTCAGCAAAACAGTAAGATTATCATAAAAATACTTGAGACAAAAATTCTAGATCATAAAATTATCTACAAAAAATGTATTTATCCTTTTTTTTCTACGAGCCACTATTTATGAGATATAACCATTCTGTGAAAAGATAGTACCTACCATTTGTAAACATTTTTTTGATTCGGAGCACCGTATGCCACTGTCAACATTTCAAGTATTTTTGAACACTTGATTCCGTTTTTTACGCGAAATTTGATGCAAAACACTTCTAACTTTTATGCTTCTCACCAACAAACTACACATGCTAAATAGCTGAAACTTTGAACATATGTAGGAGTTGAGTGTATAAAAAAAAATCTAATCGAATGTACCAGCTCTCGCGAAATTAGAAAATCCACCTTAACTTTTGAACAGTCCACGTAGATCTCTCCCATTCGAAGATTTCTGATAGGTACTTCAATTAAAAGCAAAATGTACTGAAACTCGTATAAACGTTTTATTTCATTTGAACCGATTGAAATTTATGAAAATATTCGTAAACAGTTTAATATTTTTGTTTTATTTGCAAAACACAAAAAAATTACAGCTTATCCATATGTTAATCGATTTTTTTTTCAGATTTAGTGTTATTGGATGCTAAAAGCAACATAATATTGAACGATGACATTTCCATTGGTCAAGTGCTGAAACATTACTGGGGACTCCTGTTGATCGTTCTCCTGCTGATTTTGATAACCATTCTCGTGCCGTTTTTTGGATTATTTTTCTGCTGCTGCCGATGTTGTGGAAATTGTGGTGCCAGATCTCAACCTTGCGACAAGAAAAGGGACCTCTGCAAAAAAGTATGCCAAGGATCTCTTTTAATAATATTGGGAACTGCATTGCTGTAAGTTATTCAGATTATAATTTTTCAATATTTTCGAGTTACAGTGATGCTCAGGGTACATTTTCTTTGTTTCTTTTTAGTTTCTGTGTAGTTTGCGCCTTTGCGAGTAATCAACAGTTACAGAATGGAATAGAGGGGTTCTCGGAAAATGCCAGGAATGTAAAGAAAGACTCCGTTTCATATCTTGAAAGTATAAAAACTCAAGCAACGAACTTATGCGTGCAGAATTATCAAGAGTTTTCCAAATTATTCAAAGCTACAATTCAACGTAAGTATTTTTATGTATGGATTTTTCGTTGACATTTTGATGTATCATCTTCTATGAACGTATGAAACAAAATCGCAAAACCTTTATTATGTAGTGAGTAAGTTTTAGGAGCACGTTTGTACCAAAAAGGTATTTTACAAAGCACATTTACTAATTGGCTTTCAACTTACAGCAGGGTCGTTTATCTTCAACTTTGTCTGTTCTCACTTTATATTCAGTATATTCAGTCAGTCAAACATTTTATTCTGATTTTGGCAGTACATATAGTACTGAAATTATTAATCAGTGTCTGTTGTTTCTATTCGGAAGAAGTCTCACTGCAACCGTAAAAATAAATGCTTTTTTCAACACTTCGGTACTATTCATCATAGTTCTACATACATTACATATCGTAAATTAAAGTTCCTCACCATGTCTGCTGATCCACTAAACGCCATTAACTTAAAAATACCGAACGGATTTTCACACGGTTTTCACCAATGAACAGAGTGATTTAAGAGGAAAGTTATGTGTATAAAAACATAGAAAGTTTCAATTTTTTTTCTTCATGATGTATAAAAACTCTGATCCGCTACTTGATAAAAAATAATAATCTCACCACAAACAATTTTCAAACTTAACATCAAACCACCCGATTCAACACGAAACATAAAAATTTTAGGAATCGAAACAGAAATTGCAGACAATCCCAGGCAGTAACCTCAAACAGAGAGCAGCACACATCATCAAAAACAGTCTTTTCTTTTCATAAAATCACAATTCCGAATAGAAAACACTAAAATCGATGAAACAGAATATCAATACTAACAACAACAACACATTCACGAAAGCACACAAAGGTAACACAGTAATTGCTGTTCCCGATGACATTTACATAAACAAAACACTCGACTTCATACAAACCAGTTCAGCTGTAACTTTAACCAAAAATCCAACCAACAAATTTCAGATCATAGTAAAAAACTCCATTCAACAAGCAACCCCCCTCATCAGACCTGAAAACAGATACCAAAAAATGTCCAACAACATCATTCCATCAGACCAGTAGTATCATTTCTAACAGCATCTTCGTTTCATCCAAAAATCATAAAATTCCAAACACCATTAGAAACCACACCAAATTCTAATCTTCGTTCATTATCAAAAACTTGCAGAAACTAATAAAATCATCTCCAATATTCACCTTCCACTTAATTCCAAATTCCTCCGAAAGATTCTTACAAACTAATAAATGAAATGCTATTCAAAAATCATACAAACCTATTAATTCATTCTGATATTGAAAAGAGAAATGAAAATTTCTATGTTTTTTACCACTTTTATTTGTAACTAACATTACTGCAGTTTCGTCCTATATGGACATTCTCAAACTTATACAATAAACTTCTGATATCCTTTCACCATAGTCAGTACGTCTAAACCAGGGGTCTCCAACATCTAGTGGCGAGTAGTGGTACTATGTACTATCTTTTTCAGCTACCCGTTAGGTGGCATTAGGCGTAATTAAATATTTGGAATTACCGCGTTGCTTCGAGAAAGTTCTGGTTCTAGCTAGTGTATTCCGATCACCTCGAGATGGCAGTAATAATTGCATATATAAAGGCTAGCGGCGCAACTGCGAGTTAGTCTGCGTAGGAAAGGCGAAGGAAGCGAAACTGTCTGTTGTGAAATAAAGTAACACCCGTCACTAAAAGTATTTTGAATTGACTTATGTGTGATTTGTTAGTATGGAAAAGAAGCTAAAAATCGACAGTGAATGCAGAACGTTCCAAGAAAAATGGAACTTTCAGTATTTTGTGATCGGGTCCAGTAATAAGGCGCTATGTTTAATTTGTAATGAAATCATAGCTGTTCTCAAAGACTATAACATTAAACGACACTATGAATCGAAACATGTTCAAAGTTACTTCCAAGTATACAGGAAGTTTGCGGAAGGAACAATTTGAAGCTTTGAAACACGGACTCAAATCGCAGCAATCTTGGTTTACCAAAGCGAATACTGAACAAGAGTCTGCAACTCGCACCAGCTTTCGTGTGGCTCTTGAAATCGGAAAACATGGCAAACCATTCACCGATGGAGAAATGATAAAAGAATGCTTGATTGCAGTAGCCGAAGAAATATGTCCCGAAAAGGTAAATTTATTTAAAAGTGTCAGTTTGTCAGCAAACACCGTGGCTCGGAGGGTGCAAGACATCGCAGAAAATATATCATCTCAACTGTCTGACAAAAATGGACATCATGAGTGGTTTTCTCTAGCATTGGATGAGTCAACGGATGTGTCAGATACTGCTCAGGTGTTGATTTTTATTCGCGGAGTAGATAAAAGCTATGAAGTGTATGAAGAACTTCTTGATATTGATAGTATTCACGGCACGGCAACTGGGGCAGATATTTTTAAGGGAGTTTAAAATGCCATTAATAAAAAGAACCTTCGATGGAGAAATTTGAAATCTATAACAACTGATGGAGGCAAAAATATGTATGGTAAAAATAAAGGAGTGGTTGCACTTGTGTCAAAGGCACTGTAGAAAATGATGGTGGTTCAAAACCACATTGTATCATTCATCAACAGTCCTTGTGCGGAAAATGTTTGGATATGTCTAAAGTTCTAAAACCAGTCATATCAGTTGTTAACTTCATCAGATCCACTGGGCTGAATCACCGACAATTCCGCGAGTTTATTCAACAGATTGGAGAAAATTATTTACCATATCATACTGCCGTACGCTGGCTTAGTTGCGGAAAAGTCCTTAAGCGCTTTTTTGAACTTCGAGCAGAGATCGAATTTTTTTTAAATGAGAAGCAGCGCCCTTTTGCCGATTTAGAAAATAGTGAATGGATGTGGAAGTTAGCCTTCTATGTCGATTTGACAAATCATATGAACGAACTGAATTTGAGATTGCAAGGAAAAAATCAGCTTCTCCCTGATTTATACACCAATATCAAATCCTTCAGGCAGAAAATAATACTATTTCAATCGCAATTACGTAAAAAATGTTTCACACATTTTAAAACATGTGAAATATTCCGACATTGAAACCCTGGTTCCGGAAGTCCAAATGGAAATTATTGATTTGCTTATTGATATGCTTAAGAACAAATATCAAAATTCATCTTTGTTGGAATTTTATAAGAGTCTTCCACTGGAACAATTTGATAATTTGCATAAATTTGCTCGTGGGTTGTTTTCTGTTTTTGGTACTACTTACTTGTGTGAGAAAACGTTTTCCAAGATGAAGTACACAAAGAATGTTTACAGATCTCAATTAACCGATGAGCATCTTAAATCTCTTTTGATAATCGGTACAAGTAAAATTGATCCACAACTACAAAGTATTGTCGGTGGAAAATCACAATTACATAAATCTCATTAGTATTTTCGTTTTACTGTGATTCATTTCAATTATTTGTTAGTTATTAATATGCTTAAACTTAGATACTTAAGTTTTCTTTGTCATCATTTCTGTCGTTAAGTTTTACCTTGCAAGTAAATAAAACCGAGTAATTATCATTCTGTTTTTTCTTCTTCAACTCATCACAGCAATAGTAACAACAATTAGGTAATCATTGGCTGCCGCGGGCCAGATTGATGACAGTAAATCATTGGCTGTCGCGGGCCGGATTGATGACACTGGCGGGCCGGATTTGGCCCGCGGGCCGTAGTTTGGAGACCCCTGGTCTAAACCAAAATTATTTTGAATCCAATCGATTTCCTGGAGTCTTTGAAGTACACTAGATACTCGTTGGGACAATAAGAGGATTGTTCCGAATTCTTGGGGCTCTTGTTGAATACTCTTCGTGAGCAAAATAATATCAGAATCAATACTCCTAACCGCTCTGGATTGAATAATTCCGTACAGTCTATCTCGTTTTGTGTTTGTAAATCTTCTGCTGGAAAAATCCTCACGTGTTTAAATTGTAGTAAATATTCAAGAGGTAGCAGAAACGTATGCGAATTTCTGGAACTTCAACTAGCGTTTCCCAATATGACTAATAAATAATCAGTCCGTGCAAAGGTTATTGTTAAATCATCTGAAAATGGAATTTTTAACAGGTGATGTTCGACTGTATTGCCAAACATGCGCCAAACTAACTGACTGTTATAAGAAAACAAGTATAGCTGAGCCACTAGTAAATGGATTAATAACACTGATGATCTTCAAACATGACTCAACCTCTGACGGAAGCACCAAACTCTTACGTAGGTTCGAAATAGATGATCACTTCAATCTAGTAGACCACTATTATAATTTTTATGTAGTCATTGTTCACTGTGGTTCTGGCGTTGAATCTGGTCATTATTACGCCCTGGCCAAAGACGAAACGGATTGGTTTTAAGTTTGACGATAGTCGTGTCACTGAGTGTTCTGATGATGTATTGAATTCATTAGAGCCTCTAGAGACACCCTACATTTTGTTTTATGAGAGAGAGGACATTGGCAGATCAAGATCTTCAGATGATGTGGTACTGCGGGTTTTTCCGGGTTTTCCTGCAGCTGAAAAAGCAAATGCGCCACTGGAATCAATGAAGTCGCCCCGGAGCGCCAATTAATTTTTGTTGTTGTTTTATAATTTCTGGATTTGTATTTTGGAAATGTTAGCATTTTTATCGTAGTTGAAATTTTGTTTGAAATATTTTAGTAAAGCTAAATTTGATACAATATGTAACAACAAAGAAGACCTCAAGAAAAAGTTGTTTGGAAAGGTCAAAATCAATATGTCTTTTAATTGTATCAATAAAAAAACTAACATTGAGAATCTCAGCAACATATATAGTTAACAAAACTACACCAACACCATAATAATCATGAAAATCACATCAATCAATAACTCTTTCATTAGGAAGTTCTCTTATATGCAGACGACACATGCACAATAATATCAGATCACTCGAAATTTGCACTTTCAGAATAACTTATCAAAACACTAAACCAATTCAAAGATTGGTGCTATTGTAACAGATTAATGTTGAATGTCTCGAAAACGGTTTGCATTGAATACCATACAGCTCAAAAACTACCATCAGAACTATTATTAAATACCACTTTAATCAGTATATCAAAGTCTACAAAATTTCTCTGAACCATATTCTACTATTATCTATCTTGGGAGATACAAATTAAGAGTGTCTGTAAGAAAATTAACCAGTGCCTGTTTTGGAATCTATACTAGATAGGGATACTTTATTCAATGTCTATTATTCATATGCTTACTCTGTGATTTCCTATAGTATCGTAGTATGGGGGCAGAGCTGTGATATTCAAATGGTGTTTGTATTACAAAAAATAATATTACGATTTATTTTTGACTAATCTTCTCAAACCCCATGTCGCGATGTACACAAAAACCAAAAAATTCTTATTGTTACTTCTATTCACTTAGATAAATAACTGAGCCATATTTACCGTAATCGAAATGAACTGCCAAAAATTATCTTATCCACAACCATAACACATAAGGTATAAAAACGACTTGTTGCAAAAAAAGCGAACCACCCTTTCCACAAAAAAAAATCATCTCTGATGACTGGAGCGTCTAACTTCAATAGGCTTCCTGATAGTATGAAAAATAGTAATACGTACGGAATTTTTCAGGGTGGGTTAAAGAAAAATTTCAATAAAACATTGTTTTCATAGCTAAGGGGAATTTGGTGACTTCCTCTCCAGCAGTGTTAACTGTCCGGATTGAACCGCGTGGTGTAATTTTCATCTTTTCAACTTCTGCTTCGACGCCACTACTTGCTTCAAGAACTACTTGAAACTGAACTCATATGACTTACATGACTCGACTTGGAGTTGAACAAAATAAGAACAAAGGCAGTGACGAGACTTGGAGGGTCTCGAGTCATGAAAGTTCAGTTTCAGTATCTTCTAACTCTGTATATACAGTGCTTTTCTTTAATGTCCCCCCCTTTATTTTTTGAACGGGTCAACTCAAAAAATTGAAATTTGGGATGATGAAATTAATGCATGAATACTTTATTTTGAAGTAAAATTGACAGATGAAACTTCAAGATGGCGACTGGGCGCCATCTAGGAAAAAAATTAAATGGAAAGGGGGGTCTTGTGACACATCTATTTGAAGCTCCTGACAAATGCTTCACAACCCTAGAATATAATGTCAATTTCTTCAACTACTACAAAATGGCGGAACTTTTAATGGTAGCCTTGAACTTCTTGACATATGAACAGCCTATCCGATATTTCACGCCGAACATTTTCGAACACGGTAACGTCAATATATCTACAAATATTTATTATTCTATACCGTATATCCAATATTGAAGCAGGTTCAGTTTCGTACATCTTTTGCTTCGAATAGCCCCATAAAAAAAGTCCGAAGGTGTCAAATATGGCGAGTGGGCTGGCCATTCTGTAGGTCCTCGAACAGTTCCCCTGTTAAATTTTGATCAATAAATAGAAGTCCTACAATATGATTTCCCAATATTCCTGTCCAAACGTTGTTTTTTTCTGGATATTGGGTATGTGTTTACCGGAAAACGTGAAGGTTGGTGTCTTCACACAGTAGAAGGAGACACCTCACAAACATTCGCGATGGAATAAGTAGACTGTTCAGAATTTACTACCATCTCACCAATTATTATCATTTGCTGTTCTTCCGGAATCGACGGATGACATGGGGGCTTTTATGTTATGTACACTACCTGTAGTTGTGAATGTGGATACAAGTTCCCTCAAATATTTTCTACAGATAGGACGATTCGGAAAACTTTCTCTGAAAATCCTTTCGGTCTCGTGAAAGTTACGCATCGCACCGTAAATAAAAATTGCTTCAATTTTTTCTTCCAATGCATGAGAATTGACCATTTTAGAGATTGTTGACGTGGTACCTTTCTACTAGTCAAAACGAAAACTAAAGGAGAATATTCTAACTGAACAATGATGTTTATTGTCGTACTAACATTTTTGTCGTTTTTATAAACAAAAAATAACTTGGAATTGCCATATGGCAGATAAAAAGGAATATTTCTAGAAATATCGATATTAATGTGTTTGTCTTCAGGAAATTATTAAATATTTCGCCATTTTGTAGTAGGTGAAGATATTGACTTCATGTTCTAGGGTTGTGAAGTATTCGTCAGGAGCTTCAAAATGCTGTCACAAGACTCCCCTTTCCATTTAATTTTTTTCCCAAATGGCGCCCGGAGACCATCTTGAAAGTTTCTTCTGTCAATTTCACTTCAAAATAAAGTATTCATGCATTAATTTCATTATCCCAAATTGAGTTGACCCGTTCAAAAAATAAAAGGGGGAGGGACATTAAAGAAATACACTGTTTTAAATACCTAAAACATGTGGAAGTATATTTATGCCAGCTTGTAACTTATTTTTAAATCCTAATTTACATCCAATTTATATTACAGAAGCCGGATTTCATGTAATGCAACAGCTTACTATCTGGAGCAATGCCACTGCCATGATGCATTTAAATACTTTTGTTGCCACCATACCAAACATATCTAGGGATTTGAATATTTTGAAGGAAGATACAAACAGTTTACGTGCATCAGCATCTCAACTGAATGATGGTGAGTATATCATTAAAAAACAATATTATTTTTCTTAAAAGTTATATTATGTGAACGACGACGACGACTGATTTAAATTATAGCGGAAATATGTTTCAGTTATAAAATTACATCAACTTATTCAATTTTCAAATTTTCATGTCACGTGAGTCATTGTTGTACTACAAATCAGAATGTGGCTGTAAGATTTAGTCAGGCTTTATTTACAATTTCAAGCAATGCTGATTACTGATGATTACTGCTCATTTTTTGGATATGTGACTAGGTCAACGCATAATTGGCATTTGCATAGTTTTCAAGAGCGAAAAAGCTTAAATTGAGATTTAGTACTCATTACGACAGTTGAACTCTCAAATTTTGTGCTCTTGTCAACTATCGTCACTTCTTTTTTTATTTATCAACATTGACTTCACAATGCACTCAAAAATTTTGAGTTTCATTGATAATTTCTTTTTTTCTGTACAGTATATTATCAATAAATAATGACAAGCTAACAAGAATATTGTCAACTCGAAAATGCACTAATTGGAGTTAGGTGAAGTGTATAATAGTATACTATTCAATGGGCGATAAATGTGGCCATTACTCATGAGAATGAAGTTTGTCAACGCCTCCAGCTTGTGTTGTAAAAAATTTGAGCAATGGCCATTTATAGTGTGTACAATACTATACTGTTACGTTTTTACCCGTGGGTTCACCAATAATTGACTACACTGAATAATCAAACTTAACTTTATTTCACTTGAAATACCACAAACACTTCAACTAAAAATTTTAAGTATTATTTGAATGTCTTTCGCCTTACTAGATCACTTCGCGCACTGCACTGTAACGTCCACTTCACTGTGTACTTGACTGTCCGAATACGCTTGCAGCCAGCGTTTCAATATCGCAATAAAACATCGTAGAATTTTCGCCTAAGTTCCATCGACATCGGTAGCATGTTTCTTGCTGCTTCTCGAGCGGCAGGAAACATTGGACATTCCCACGCTATCGGCTACGTCACGTTTGGTTTATGGTTACCAGTGGCGGCCGGCGTTATTTTCTTTTGGGCATGATTAACAACAATACTATTTCTGTGTCTACACTCATTTTCACTCTTTAAGTTCACGTTTTCTTTCTTATTTTTGATCAGAAGCTATATATATAGGGTCTTCCAACATGGACTTCTGAACTTTGACAATTGATAACGGCCATCTTGTTGAAGCTATGTCCGTCAAATTAGTTGTCGTTTATTCAGTTTGTTTTTCCCAATCACCATGGACGGATATAATATTAAACAACACGTGCAAATAATAAAATTATTTTATCAAAATGGGTGTTCTGTTCAGGCAACGTACCGTGCTCTTCGCCCATCATATGGTCGCCTTAATTGCCCTACTAAGAGGCATATTTCGCCATGTGTTGGATAAATTTGAGTTCACTGGTTCAGTAAACGATTGACCAACACCCGTACGTCGACAAAACGCAATATCTGCCGAAAACATCGCAGCTGTCTGTGAGAGTGTCAATCAATCATTTATTTAATCCTGTGGAACTTACAAAGTTATAGGACAACTCAATTCCATTTTCAAATGGATGGAAAAGTTGAATCTAACCAGTAGGTTATCATCAGAAAGGTAATTTTGTACCATACCGAACGACCTCTCTTTCATTTCAGATTTAGGGGTTGATGACAGGATCGAGAATATGTGGAAAATATTTCTCCTTCCAGCTGTCCGAGTATTTTTTGTTAAAATTCGCTACCTGAGAAAGTAGGTAGACACTTTTCTTTGGATCACTCTGTATGTACTATAATATATATGTTTACTGTAGATTTATTGTCTACATTTAAGTTCTCCAAGTTATTTGCTATAACTGTAGTAAATGCTCACGTTTTTCATTGGTGTAAGATAGTATGTATGTATTGGCGTGGCAGCCCTTTTTTAACTGACTCTTACAGCAATGCCGCAAGAGCACTTTGGAATCTTGCAGCCATTACATAGTTTTTTGTAAATGCCTTCGTTGATGGAAATATTTTCGGAAAAAGAAATTCGTTGAAATTGTTCACCTGAAACAGTGTATAACTAAACTAAATATATGCTTATTGTTGGGGATAGAGGTTAAACTTAATGAAGGTTTTATTGACAATTCACTGTTCTCAAGGAACGCCACTATTCTAGATATTTCAACTACTATACCAGTATGAATATGCTGTTTTTATATATTTCAGTGTTTTATAAAATAAATAGTTTTTTCCACCTCACTTGAAAGTTCACAATTTTTTTTCTTACAGCAATGAGAAAAGTGAAGAGAGATCTGTTGGGAACCCTAGAAAAATGCAAACTATCAGACTGTAGTGAAATTAAAAACAATATCTCCCATCTTCAGACCAACATTGATTTCAATAAGGTAAATACCTTCGAAAAATGTGTATGTTGAAGATTTGTTCTTCGTTTGTTTTTTGTTTTTTTTGGAAGGTTTCGAGTAATTATTAAAATTCTTAACTTTCAAAAGGGACATGACGAGCTGTTCATTGAATAACCATAGCTTTGTAATAACAGTGTTGGAGTCTTTTGGCTTTTAAGAACTTTTTAGTGGGTTAGCACTTAGCACTTGAAAGTAATTGATGATTTTTTGCGTGTTTTGAAAGCAGTGACGACGTTGTCTTTTTTATTGTAACACAACCGTTTCTTATGGAACTGAAAATAGATTTTTTCAATGTATAAAAAATTATGGATAATTTCAGAAAAAGTTACTAAAGTGTACTAGGTGTAATGTTGTCCAAGAGGATCAATAAAACACTGATCTGAATATTTGAATTATGCACCTTTGACAACCTAGCAATAAACCTGAAAAAATGTCATCCTAGGTTGTTGACAATTTATGCTATTTTAATTTTCAATTATATTTTACTTGTCTAGTAGCCCCAAAATTTCGTGGCTACGCATATTCTTATCCAAACATTTGGGAAGAACTATGCTTGTAAATCACCTGCATAATCAGGTGTCTCATCATACTAGAGGAAATATCATTTCTTGGAATAACTGATTTTTGTGGATCTGGATATTCGTACAATGTGACAAGTTCAAGCATGAGGCCAATTGCTAAACCCTTTGCTACCCCTTTCGATTTAAACTGAATATAACTTTTGAACAATAACAATGAAGTAAATAGAAGAAAGTCTGTCAAAAATTAAGTGTATTTTTATATAAATATTATGACAATAAAAGTAAGGAAGGGCAGAAAGGCCACATTTTTGTATTTTCGTATTTATAACTGAAAATTTATATAAGCCCACTTTTCGACTTTACACGTCGAAATTTTCAGTTTGTTAGAATTATTGATAAACAAATATTACAAATATGTGGCCCTTCTGCTCTCCCCTGTGAAACGATTTTTTTTTTATATTTTTTGTCATGAGATTTCAATACTTCAACAGAATTTTTCACGTTATGAATGATTGTTAGTTTTTTTGTACCTTTCTAATATATTTCAAATATTTTATTTGCACGCAGTACGTTGATAGATATTTTCCAAGGGTGAGTAACGGAATATGATTGTTTTATATGTTTGTTGCAAAATGAGGATGGACATTTTTTGCATAGGAAAAATTATAGGAAAAAAGAGTTTTGTTAATGCTATGTAGGTTATATAAGGTTACGTCCAAAGTGAGTGGGTCTATTCGACCCTCCACTGCACCTCCACTGGCTCACACCTACTCACACTCAACCAAATAAACCCAGCTTCTTAACGAAGCCGATTAGTTTGTATGGATAGTGGTCTTTCAGGTCAGATGGTAAGAGTACGGCTCTGCCGAAATCTAAAAACCTGATTCGGTCCTCAGCGGGGACCGCTGAGTATGTACTCTGCTGTTTCATCATTTTCCAAACATAGGCGACACACACTGTCTTCCGACAGTCCGAGTCTCTGCATATGATGATTCAAATGACACTGACCTGTAAAAAGGCCTGTTGTAGTTCATCCCTACTGTAGTCCAACAACTGTTTGGTATCAAGCTTCGAAGGGCGAATAAACGCCTTGGAGTGAGCCAATCCTGGAAGATTCTGCCAGAAGTCCATAAATCTTCTTGTCATCCAGGTGTTCAATCTATGTTTGGCAAAGTCTAAAGTGATGCCAATGACAGGTTCTGGTCCGTTGAAGCTGCTTGAAGCACCCTCCTTTGCAAGGGAGTCAGCAGCATCATTGCCTTCCAGGCCAGTATGGCCAGGAATCAAGACCAGACACAATCTGTTAAGTCTTCCTATCGAGGAGAGTCGTTTTTGGGCAATTTGCTAATGGAAATTTTTTGCATGGGAACAATAATAGGAAAAAGAGTTTTGTTAATGCTAAGTAACTTCAAATGATTATTTTTGGGGATTAAACACCTGAGTAAGCTTGAGAAACAGTGGAACCTGATAGTGGGTGGTCTATCCCTGAAAACGTAATTTTCATATCTATTGAAAACACTTTTTATACACAAGAAACCGCTAACCAAGTTAGCGTCATCAGGTGGTGAAGCGAAATATGCATCAAGAGACTTTTATTCTGGTGTGGGAAAAGTGTTTTCAATAGATTCATTTTATGCCAGAAGTTCCAATTGTACCTATAATAACTGTCGTAACAATTGTTATTTTGAGACCGAAATTTAGTTCCTGATATATTTTTAGCTACCCGATGTTTCACCAACTATTGATAAGTTGAATGAATTCAACACTGATGAATTGAGAAGGGCAGCTGAAGAAGGAAAACAAAAGCTTGATGGTATCGAAGAAAAAATCAAAGCCGAAATGAATGGCACTCTAGATCAAGCTATAGCAAAAGTCGATCAAGCTGGTAAGCATTGATACACATGTAATTCTGTTCTAAATTGTGTATTTGGGATGTACTTTTGAAATTATTCATTATAATATGTCAATGTAGAACTGAACCAATTTTGAATTGTTTTTATTATAGGGGAAACAATAAAAACATACTTAAATAATATAACAGAAGCTGTTTCAAGTATTCAAACTCAAATAAACTATGCAGATGACCACATTGATGATATGAAGAAGTACATTCATGATTATGGTCACTATCGATATTATGGAAGTCTGGTAATTAGTTGCATTTTACTGCTGATAGCGATTTGCATAGCTTTTGGATTGATTTGTGGTATCTGTGGTAAAAGACCTGATGGATATAGTGATAACTGTTGCAATAAAGGTGCTGGAAGTCAGTTTTTGATATGGTATGTATACATTTTAATTCAAAGTGAATGTATATTCACATATAAAGTACTAGTTGTTGCCCGCGGCTTCGCCCGCGTAGAATTTGGTAGTTGTAGTACTAATTAGTACTATTTTGCTGTATCGCTGCTGTTCCAATATTTTGACAGAATCAGAATCAACGAACTTAGGCGTGCGCAGCATTATAGAACAGTGCTTTCAGAAAAATTTTCTACAGCGCCATCTAGTGGCGAGTTACAGAAAAACTGCTAGCCTAAAACCTTCTCTATGAGAAAATACTTATACATGTCAAGTTTCATCACGATCGGTTGAGCGATCTAGAAGTTTATCACTTACCAACCAACCAACAAACATCCATTTTTATAATATATAATAACCCCATCCCAACACGGCTTCCGCCGCAATTACTCGATAGAAACCGCTTCAATAGAACTGACACAATACATCCACGAAAATATCGACCAGAACAAATATGTGGCAGGAATCTTCTTCGATCTGACTCGCGCCTTCGATACAATCAACCCTGAATATTTAAAAATTTAAAAAAAAAAAAAAAAAAATTAAATTAGAAGCGATGGGCATCAGAGGACCAATCCAGTCATGGATCCAATCTTATATGACGGGCAGGAAACTCAAGGTTCAGATTGAGGATGAGTTTTCTAGTGAATTCGATACATTCATTGGTACCCCTCAAGGAGGGGTGTTAGGCCCACTTTTATTCCTACTATATGTGAACGACTTACCCTCATATATAAATCATGGACGCGTATTCATTTACGCAGACGACACAACAATTATAGTTGCAGCTGATGGCCTATCTGAGCTGGAAATTTCAACACAAGCAGTCATGAGTAACTTCGCACAATGGTGCAAAAGAAACCATCTTATTATAAACGAGAAAAAAACTGTGATGATCGAATTTACTGCACCGCTGAAGAATGAAAACAATTTAAAACTATTAACTAGCACTAACACTATAATTTACTCATCCAAATGCACCAAATTTCTTGGAATAGAACTTGACCATAAATTGAACTTCAACAAACAAATTGACTGCCTATGTAAAAAATTGAATAAACTTTACTTCGCGATGAATAGTCTGAAATCGAATTTTTACCGATGTCAGCTGATTAACTTATACTATGCCTTAGTCTACTCAGCGATCAGCTGCAACATAATCGTGTGGGGCAGGGCGACCGAGATAACGAGAGTATTCATTCTGCAAAAGCGATTTATTCGCCTGATATTCAACTTGGACTATAGGGAATCATGTAGAGAGACTTTTAGGACAAATAGCTTGATGACTTGTACAAGCATTTACCTCTACAAGCTATTAAATTATACCCACCAGCACAAAAATAAGTTTCAAAAAAATAGTGATGTCCACCAATACAACACTCGAAACAAAAACAATGTCCACTTAAGCAAATTCAACCGTCTGCACCTGAAAAAATCTCCACTCTATGCAGGAGGATATTTCTATAACCTGCTACCAGATGAAATAAAAGCAAATGAAAATATAGTCAAATTCAAATCCACCTTGAAATCATTTTTGATTGACAACTGTTTTTATTCCCTAACAGAGTTTACTGAACAATTACTAAAATGAAATAACATATTCTCATCCCCTACATAGCACCAGGCATTTTATTCCCAACTCTACATGTACGAACTTTTAAAAAATATGTATTGTATTATTGTATTGTTAGTATTTTTATGTGTATTTTTCGTTTTTTATTAAGATGTATTGTAATTTTATCCTGATTCTCAACCGAACACGGTTATTAGACTTATCTCATGTCATGTAAATGATTCGAAGAGATCAATAAATCTATCTATCTATCTATCTATATATTAGATACTAGTTGTTGCCCGCGGCTTCGCCCGTGTAGAATTTGGTAGTTGTGGTACTAATTAGTACTATGTTGCTGTATCGCTGCCGTTCCAATGTTTTAACAGAATCAGAATCAACGAACTTAGGCGTGCGCAGCGTTATAGAACAGTGCTTTCAAAAAATTGTTCCACAGCGCCATCTAGTGGCGAGTTACAGAAAAACTGATGCCTAAAAACCTTCTCTATGAAAAATTACCTATACATGTCAAGTTTCATCACGATCAGTTGAGCGATGTAGAAGTTTATCACCCACCAACAAACCAACCAACCCATAAACATATAAATTAGATATATGTATATATATATATATATATATATATATATATATATATATATATATATATATATATATATATATATAAATAAAAACTTTATATAGAGGAAAAATTACAATAATGAAAATAAAACACCTTAATGTGACAAATTAAACACATATTACTACTATTCATTTACTTTGGGGTCGGCAAGTAGTTTTAGGTGGGGTCCGGTAACTGTGGGAAAATTTTGACGAGGTCCAGAAAAAAACAACTGATGAAAATCAAGTGCTACCTATGTATTATTTTGGTTTCAAATCAAATTCTGAATTAAAAAAACACAAAATTTAAAATTAATATATTACACCAACGGTCTTGAGCCAGTTTTTTATAGTTTGGTTCTCGATAGGAACAGCTAATTCGAAGTGTGTCTTCAAGGTGGGCGTCCGTTAACCTCGAACGATATTTGTTTTTAAAAAAATAAATCTTTGATATATTCGCAAAGACACATCTTCTTGCAAATCCATTCTGCTGCTACATCAACTTCAAATGGCGATTCAAGAAACGGAGATATCTTGCCCATCTCTGCAAAGTCTTGAAGTCTTGTAGCAAATTCGTTCCTAAGATCGACTAGAAATTTTACAAACACTGCAATGTCTTCTTCAGAGTTCTTTTTATCTTAAAGAGTTGTCGGAATATGATTAAATTTTTGTCTTGCAATATCTTTTTTAAAGATATCCAGCTTGCCACGAAAAGTAGACACGTTTTGTATCATATCACATATAATTTTTCTATTTCCTTGTGATTCTGTGTTGAGCACATTAGCACATTCAAATATTTCAAAAAGTCCACGGCCAGCATATTACGCTCGTTTGTGCTTTCTGGCTCCCTTCGTATCTAAGTTTTGCAAGAAGGAGGTTACTTCTTTTTTTATCAGTCCTGTCCATTTTGTCCTGTTGCAGTAAGTCAGAATACGCTGTCAGAAATAAACTCCTTCAAATGTCGGTGCTAAAGAGCAGAATGAGATCTTATAAAATTAATCAACTTGACCAAGCTGTCCATCACTTCTTTCAGTTTTCCACAAAGGGTTGTCTGGTGAATTATGCAATGATACGATATTAGACCTGAGTTTTCATCCCTGATTCTCTCTACTACACCTTTTTCTTTGCCAATCATTGCTGGGGCCCCGCCAGTTGAAAGCGACACCATTTTATCTTAAATAATATTAGGTTTAGTAATAAATTCATCAATGACCTTGAATAAATCTTCTCCTCGAGTGTAACCTTTCAACGGCAATATTGCTAGCAACTCTTCCCTAAAAGTCTGACACTCAATATTTGTTCATCATCAACGATGTCACATGATTCATCAAGTGCTATGGCGTAGCAAGGTGCCTTTTGTAGTAGTTCAAGAAGAGTGTTTTTAATATCAGCAGCAAAAATTTCAATTTTTTGTGTATTACTTCTCGCTGATTATGAAATACTTTGAAATGCAGCGACTTCTTTTTTTCTTAAAAAAGTGCCGTGACTACTACTAAGATACATTTTTTCACCATCTCAGAATCTGAAAATGGTTTCTGGTGTTTATCAAGCGTCCAGCACACACTTAGCGCTTCATCTGTGGATTTTTATTACTTGCTTATACAACGAACTGGTAATTTTGTGCTTTTTCTTTGTGAGAACTGAGATATGCATGAAGCTTTTCTTTACGAGCCTTACTGCCAAGAGGAAAGTTTTTGTGAAATTGCTGATGAGTTGTTTCGTAGTGTCGCTTCAAATTACCACTCTTAACAATAGCGACAGTTTTATTGCATATAAGGTACACTGGAAAAGCTTCAGGCCTATTAGGCAGCATAAAACAATAACTCCCCTGTCTCTGAGTGACTGAATCTCGAAGACGTATTGAGTCCTATTGGAGTCAGTCAACCCATTCACAGGATGATGTGTTTGTCTGAACATGGGTTCCTTACAGATCACTAGTTTTCGGGTCAGAGGAAACTTGTAATTGCTGAGGATGGAAGAGTCTCCTTTTTAGAGCTGTCCATAAAAGAGCCTATCACTCTATTCAATGATCCGTTTTTTTTGTAAATTCATTTACTTTGCTTCTTGACACAGGCAACACATTTGGATTTCAAATTTGAAGTAGTTAATGGATGATCCCTTACACTGGAATCAAGTTTTTTCGAGAGATGAGAGTTTCTATGGATTTGATGTTTGGCAAACCAGTTGTTGAAGAAGTTTTTGTCTGTTTCAAAAAACATTCATGCTTTGAAGAACAAACTAGAATCCACTCACTAGTTTACTAGATACAAGTTTCAGTTTGGAGATAAGCTTCAGAGAAGGAGATGGAGTATGGCTTTACTAATTCCTAAAGGCGAAAGGTTTTGAATCTTAATTCACTGAGTTTTTGGCCAGGGGTCAATTGAGTCGTCAAGACTATTCCAAAGATTCCAGTATCACTTTGATGTAACCCCAAGTTTCTGTAGAGGTGACCCTTCAAGTGTGAATTAATGAGATATTTTGTTTTCAGGATGAATAATCTAATCTAACTCAAAAGTCAGGGCTTATCACGATATACATTTCTTTGGAACATCTCATATGCATGCCATTACGTTACTGCAGATATTTCAATAATTCTGGATGATACTGAAAAACTGAACTTTGACAATTTAATGACCCTTCATTCATGAACATGAAATATCGTATATTGCACTGAATATTACCAACATGTTCGGCATTAGCCGCAATTGTAACTGACAGTGTTTTTTTACATTACCATTATTTATGACTTCAAATGAGAATTTTTTTCAGTGCTGTGATGATAATGTTCATTTCTACACTACTTATTGGAGTCATAACATTAGTAATGTTGCTATCAGGTTTAGTGTCAGATAGAGCAGTTTGTTATCCAATGAGAAACCCCGAGAAATCAAAAGTGTTGGATCTGTTAGATGAGTTAATTGATAAACAAATAACCAACCAGGATTTGCACATCAACGTGAAAGATACTTTACAACGGTGCTATAGAAATGAAAGCATTTACAAAGTATTCAATCTGCAAAGTAAATTCGATATTGACACCATAACCAATAAGTTTGATATATCTCAATATTTGGATCAGATGAATTCAAAGCTGACAGATATTCTAAAGAATGATTTTACAATTCTGAGTGAACGCAATGAAAATATTTTGAAAAACTTGTCAAATTTCGATCCAAGTATCAACTTTGATCAGTTTCAACATGAGGTGAGTGTTATTTTTTTTAAAATTCAATGTTTATGTTTAAAATCCATCGTGGTCATTTTTTTTATCTTCAAGTCTGGTGATGATTTTCAACTGATTTATGTTTAATTATAGTGGTTGTTCAGTATTTTTTGCACACTATGATTTTCTTGGCATAATTTTCTACTACTTCTCGAATTGTTTGTTTATTAACCTTGTATGTGTATTTTCACTGTGAATTTATCCAATTGATATGTTGACAACAGTTAACGCCGCTATACCAAAAATACCATTTTCAAATTATATTTTTACTAATTTGAAAAGTTTATATAGAACACTCTATATCCTATCAGAGTTGAGTTTTAATATCCCTCTCAAATAGACGTTCTGTAATGTTATATTCAATTAAATTAATTTTTAAAATATAAAAGTAAAATTTGATATCGGTTTGGTATTAGGTTGTTGAAGAAAGGAGAGGGAAAGACATCAACTAATCTCAGTGTATTAATATACATTCCTTAAAGAATTGAAACATATATCATTCACAGGACTTGTCACATTGTATAGTTCTTTTGTGAATATCTTTTTGAATTCAATTTCAATCCATTCCATTCCATTTTTGTAGACCAGACAGAATGGAAAAATGTTTTTCATGTAATTCAACGTTAATGTGAAATTATTTGTTTTGAGAGAGCTTTTTTCCAGTTTGTATCTGATAGAAACTTCTGTACATGATCTACACATCTTTGTTAGAGTTAATTTTGAACTCAATTGTTTTCTTCCTTCGGAAGACTGTCATATTTTTTTGTATGAAGATGGAGAAGTAGAAAGCCACAATACGTTTTTTTTTTTCATAAACTAATCTCTCTTAAAAATATGTTCCTTTTAAGTTTATTTATATTTATTTTAACATTTTCGTTAACTTCCTTATACCAGCATATTTATGTCTGGAAGTTTTATATCAAGTAAATAAATAAGATAATGAAGAAATGTAACATTAATGAAAATGTATCAAGTATTACTTTGAATATTTGTGATCATTTTCTGAAATTTTTCAGTTGAATGAAAATTTCACCAACCTCAGTTTGAACGAGATTTCTAGTACCTTACAAAAGCTTGCAGAAAGGACAGAGGGCGATGTGAAACAAGAGTTATTACTGAGTATTTTACATATCAATACCTACGATGAAAAACTTCTTACTCCAATGAAAGAGAAGGCATCGCAAGTTATCGTAAGTGAACATACAATCATTTATTTCTTCAGTTCAATCTTGAATTTGTGATAAACGTATTTCTAGAAACAATTTCTGTAATATGAAGACTGGAATAGTGGATTTCCATTTTGAAAATTTCGGAATTATAAATCGAAACTACTTTTTGTAAAATTTTGAAAAATTTAAGATGAAACATTCAACAACCAGTAGTAAATATTTCCCAAGGGTAGGACCTAATGTAATTATGGCAACGCTGTTTGAGAATGACAATTCCTATGTGAGATGTAATATAAGTTCAGTTATTTATTATACTGGTACTAGAGTGCCACCACGATTTAGCCAAAGCCTCGGTAGATAATAATATTATCCTAAGGTGGGTTAAAGGGCACGACAGGAGGAAAGGTAATCACATTGCCGAATTTTTAGTCAAGGAAGCGGCTGGACTAAGAATTTTAGAACCCAGTGGCACCTACGGCTTGATGACTTTGACAATTGCGGAACTAGCCAAATGTCACACCCATGCTCAATTCCTAAAGAGATGGGATGAAATCAAAGGAAGAAATCTTGCCAGGTTCACCCTGGGAAGCTGGCGACGAAGAAATATCTGGCAATGACCAGGAAAAAAATCTTCACTTGACAGTAGCATTTCTGACTGGCCACTGTCAACTAAGGAAACACCTCCATAATATGGGGCTGGTGGACACTCCTCTATGCAAGATGTGTGAACAAGAAGATGAAACTGTCAGGCATGTCCTATGGGAGTGTCCAGAGTTATTGTCAATAAGAGAATGTGTGTTCGGCGATTCTTGGCCTACACTTGCCGATATGAAGATGTTTCCCAGTGACCTGTCCACCTTCCTGGAAAGGACAAGATGGACGATGACCTAGGAGGACGACAACTCCTCGGGAGGATGTACAATGGGTCACATGCTGCCTAAGTGTTGTGGGCCTACACTTACCCTCTCTACTCTACAGATACAAATATTTAATTAGTATTAGTGGTTGATACAGACATTTAATAGATTTTCGTTTACTATAGACACAGATATATAGGCATATAAAGAAAATCTGTATGTACCTGACTTGTTTATGTTTCAGTCACTCAGTTTCGTGGTCTAAATATGTTTTTTTCTCAGTACATAATCTATTTTCTCCCAATTTTAATATATAAGGTGCCACTAGTTATAACTGATGAAATGCTTTTTATAACCAAGTATGAAATGTTTTACTTTTTGTAACTTATCATAGATGTTCTTAACTATATTTTATTGTGAAAATATTGAGGAGAAACCTATATAATCGAATAGTCACCACTTGAATAACCGGAACACCAAATTTGAATGAATTATTTTTTATGGTTGTCCTAAACTCTGTTCATCAAACAAACAAAATAAACCACCAAACAGTGGTAGATGCGTGATCATCAGGTGATCACCACGCATACGTGAATCTATTGGGTAAAATAAATAAGCCTCCGTACGCTGGCCCAATCATATTTAACTACAATTGGCTGGTGGAATTCATTGTTACAGTGGCGGAGTGGTCTGTTGAACGCCTGTGGTGTGTACATATACTGTATTTTAGAGTTTGACATTTTTAAAATGTCAAGTACTGATCTTATGCTTGAGCAGTCCATCGTAGGATGTATATTTTTCAAATGGAAAGACGGAGATATGAATTCCCACTTATTTTTTATGATGAAATAGTAATTTACTTATTATTTAATTGATTTTGCATGTTTTCTGTATATCCCATCGGTATTTTTCTCCTCTCAAAGATGCCAAAAAAGAAATACATGCATTTTTATAAATTCATGTATTTCATTTCTTGATAATTGAATATTGACAAATACATTTAAATTTAGGTAATTGCACAGAATCTGGATTCAGCTTTGAAGATGAATTCAAGTAACTTCTCGGAAGCTATTAACAACTTAATAACTGAAATCGAGAAAGCTCAGGAAACATTGAGGAATGATGGAACCAAACTGCTCAAAGAGGTATTGCTATATCTTATTAAGTTTTTACATTAACTTGAAAAATATGCCATTTTTCAGGCTGCCAAACAAATTAGTAAAATTATCAAAGATCAGGTCGACAGTTATTTGAATAGGGTAACTAATGTGACAAGAGACGAATTAGGTCAGTGTGGGCCATTGAATGTTGCAATTCAAGCAACATTAATTTCAACTTGTGACAAAATCCTATTACCGTGGGTGAGTATCTAATGTAAAAATGTTTACCATCAAAATGTTCAACATTGATACAATTTTCAATAAGTTTTGAAATATATTATTTTTCAGAATGGATTTTGGGTGACTCTCCTATTCACCTTGCTGTTGTTTATACCGACCATCATTGTATCAGTAAAGTTAGCGACACTTTATCAGAAATACAAACAAAATGGGCAGTATGTTGAAACGTAAGTTATTAACTTTATAAATTCAATTTCAAATCTCTCTCTAACCTGTACTAGTAAATTTATAAAATCAGTGGTGAATAAACTTCTCCAGTCAATTATACATCATCGATATGAGATAGATTTATATTTATTTACATATCAGTAAAACGTCGTTAATCCTATTTGATTCACCTCAACTGCTGTAAATTTGATTTTTTTGGCATGGTTCCTACCTTGAAAACAATTGTCTTGCAATTGTGTATTAGTTAAGATTGCCTGAGTATTATGTAATTAGAAGTATCTTTATGTTGTTTTACAGTGAGTATTTGTATGATGCCTATGCTGATCGTGGGGATAACATTCCCCTGAATAGGTAAGTGTGCCCTTTTCATGCATGATAGAGAAAGGTTGTAACATAGCACCTAAAAATTGCATGAATTGTGCTTAATCAAGGTTCAGAAATTATTTTGAAGTCGAAATTCAACATGAGCTAAATGCAGGGTAGTGATAGATTTTGAAATAATGCTGGTATTATAATTTTTTGCTTAAATTTAGTCAGATTGTCTCTTACTCTTGAAAACATTGAAGTTATATTCTTGGAGAATTCAGTTTTTTGGGCTTAGTTCCGAAATCTTTTCGAAAATTAATATGTAACAAAATTCGTGCTATTTCTAATTAGGTATTCAAAAGGAGATTATTAGAATAGCAACCTGTGTGATGCTCCTCTATTTTGATTCCATTTTCTGATACCACTTGTTTTTATCTTTTCATTATATTTTTTGCTGAAAAACGTTTATTCGCTTTTGTGGCCATGTTTCTTTTCAATATATGTTAAGTTTTATGGATGATGTTTGAATTAGAGCTAATTTCAAGTTTAAACTGTAGGATTGAAATTACCTTATTGTGTGTGTGTGTGAGTGCATACGTACAACTCACTAGTAACATATTTTCGAAGAAAGGAACAAAAATAAAATTTTAGAATAGTTTATCAGTTTTATTGAAAAGCATTAAAATTGGATCTTAAAATCTCTGCCATGAAAGAAACTTTATCAATGCAGTGAAAGTGAAGTCCCGTTTATGTCCCAGTAAACTATACAACAAATTATTTCATCTGTACTCGGAAATTTTCAATGTGTTTTAGTTGGAAAACAAAATGAAAAATACCTCATATGAGAAGTCATATGTTGTAAAATCGTATATTTATTTGATTTTTATTGAAAAGAAACACTCTTTCTCTCTTCAGTTCAATAAATTTCTATTGTTAAATATCTTCTGTCTAAGAATAAATCAGTTAACTACTGAATGAGAGAAACTAGGATGATATTAAATTAAATACATGAAGTTATATCTACCAGATTGGCCTTTGTGATGATCCTTGCAGAAGTATCTTTCACTTGTAATTCAATATCCGTCATTTAGCTAACTGGTAGTTTTTCGACCTTGTTTTTGTATCTATCATACCTTACTTGAGAAAAAGGTTTTGGTTTTCTACTTCTTCATCTTTATACAAAAAATGATAACTTTCAGAAGAAGGAAGAAAGTGAATAATTTCAAAATAACATTACAATAAAAATGTAGTCAATTTTTTCAAATATTTGAAAACTTCAAATAGACTACATAAAATGAAAATATGAGTAAATGTTTCTGACCCACAAAAATGCGTAATGATGAAAATGTTTTGCTTGCCAAACTAGCAGACCTGCCAGGTGCAATTTGTGATTTTATTTGCTTCACTTATGCTTTTCCTTCATTGGCTTCGTATCATATGATTTTCAAATTTGTTCACTTTGTTTTATGAATTTGTAATGTTTTTGCTATTGAAAACAAACACAGTTCCAAAACCTGTGCTCTCAGTCCCAATAAATTCATGAAGCAAGCATATCAACAGAAATTCAGCTTCTCAGAAGGTAAATTCAACGACATGTAATGCACATTCTCCGGCGTATTCACCCCTTGAATCATTTGAAACATTATGTTGTCACTGATTGATTAAGAAGTGACTCCTCTAAAATACTTGTAAATTAAATAAATTCGTTGAATTTCACTGAAAACAGTATGATATCATGAATATCTAGAGGAAAAAAAGAAACTATTGTAGACATAGGCGGATTACATGTTACTTGCTGGGAATAATCTATATGAAATCATTTCTCATTTAAAATCTTATATGAGAATACAAGTAACCATGTACTTCAGTAGGGAATGAATGAACGTAAAGAAATTGTAGAAAAGAACAGATTTCTGAGTAATTTTGAATCATGGAACCAAAAGCATTTGAGGAACACTGCTAAAGGATCATAGTAGCTGAAAATTCATCATAGTCATGTCAGAATCATGATCGTGTTGAAAAACTGAGAAACTTATATCCTCTTCATCGAATAAGTAAGTGGTACTTTGTTATACCAAGATAAAATTAATGGTAAAAATAGTGTCCTTCGCTGTATTCTAGACTGATATTCAGAAAAAGATTAGTTTTTCTTGAGTTGATACTATCTATTATTTCATAATTGTACTAGGTTATGACGGGAAATCCTTAAAAAGCTAAATAAGAACTTTAAAATGTGATTAGTGAACAATTTAGTCATTCTTAGTTTAATTATCATAATTTATTTTTTTAAAGCCGTGGTGCAAAACAAAGAGGGGCTAAGAAAAAGAAGAAAGTAAAGAAGCACGAGGAACGACCTCAAAATATGGGAGGAGAGGTGGTGTCTCGGGAATATGCTGCAGGATCACATCCACCTGAGTCTAGATATGCTGATATGGCTCCAAAGTAAGTTCATTTCCAATTCAACGTTTTGAAATGCATTAAAAAATCCTTAAATACAGACAGGATTAAATTGGTTTGAAGGTATCATGGATTCAAAAATAAAAAGTAGAATATTTGATATAAATACTAAAGAATGTAAACTTTTACGGCCGGAGATAACTGTGTGAAAGCTATTTTCCGGGTGTTTTTGTCTTGGTCTGCAGGTTTTTATTATGCTTGACGTTTTTTATTCTACTGAGGTAGACATTTTCAAAGGCGGCAACTCGAGAACCTTTTCGGGCCCTGCGGTCGTTACCACATCCCCTTTGAAAATATCTCCACGCAGTATTATACAAAACGCCAGGCATGAAAACCTGATGACCACGGCCAAAAAACCCGGAAAATAGCTTTAACAAAATTAAATATTGTTCATGTCAAACTACAAAAATTACGAACATAGAGTTTTTCACCGTCAAGAGTATGTAAAGAGGGGGTAGTATCCGGGGTTAAAGGACATATTCTATGTGCTTCTAAGAAGATGGAATATTAGACACCTTGTCTACAACAGTAAAGGGCATCTTCAGCAGCAAAATAGTAGTCTTAAAAAGTGGCGCAATACTGGTTCATAAATTTAGTTTTGTGAAAGGAACCAGTAGTCTTGAGCTGCTTATTGTTATTAGATTTTCCTTCATTCAAAATTTACTATGATTTATTTTACAGGTATGATTCCAATCCTCATTTTCAGTCAACGTATTTTTAAAGCAATATGTTTTTTGTCTAGTTTTTGTTATAGTTTGTTTCGATGCTTTTTAGTTTTCATTCTATTTATGTGCCTTTTTGTAATTATAGTTATTGCAAATTTATTTCTTCTGAAGCTTCGAATATCTTTCTTCCGCTTCTGCATTTTAGTATTTGAGAAGTCAAGATAATATCTTCGAATTTGAATTTCAACTTATACAATGATATGCCTTTTTCTATGAGATACTAACCCCGCCTCTAACTTTGATCAGTAGGTTTATGCTAGTTGATATTTTTAGTCAATCTATTGCTAGTAGGCCTCACAGATATATAATCTTATCGACAAAATTGAAAAATTCCAACAAAGGAAAACGTTTTTCATGTATATCAGTTAGCTTGCAGGAATATTGTATTGCATTCAGAGACCAATACAAAAATAAAAAATCAATCTTCTGCTTGTTCATTTAGACGATCATTGAAAACAATTTCATATCTTTCATTACACTTGGAATTATATTTCAAAATTTTAAACATAAGATTTAGTTGGATGCAAGGTAATTCCAGGTAGTAATTCTGTAACTATTCCACTTGTATTAGGAGTCACTGGGTTATTTTCTTTAGAGGTGGGACACCCTGTACTGGAAAAAAGTTGCATGATTTTCAATTTTCGTTAATCCAAGTACTCATTTTCATATGTATAGTTTCGCATTTTTTTTATTTGAAATTTTAGAAAATCAACTACCATTCTATTGAACATCTAAAAGTTTTTTTTATAATAAGTCGCCTCTGATAACTATAATGAATATTACTGGAGTTTTTTCCCAACACCAAATCGTTATTTTTAACACCTCGACACGTGTTTCGATTACCAAGTGATCATCTTCAAGAGGAAGATTAACCGCAATATTGTGAAATTAATTTAAGACACTCAAGACACAGATACCTAGAAGAGGTATCTATGGTACTCATAAATTAGGATAAAATTGTTAGTATTTTTAGTTTAATCTTCCTCTTCAAGATGATCACTTGGTGATCGAAACACATGTCGAGGTGTTGAAAATAACGATTTGGTGTTGGGAAAAAAACTCCAGTAATATTCATTACTACACCAAAGGTTCCAAACAGTGCATCATAAATCTGATAACTGTCAAAATAGTAACATAATATCATTCAATTTGTATCTAATTTCAACTACATACTCGACTTCAATTTGTAGCGATGTAATTCTCAGTTCTTTTATAATCTTGCGACAGTCAAATTTTGGGAATTTGTTCAGTAAGCTAGAAAATGTAATGTTATTTAATGTATTATCATGTCTGTATGTGTCTTTTTCCACGCTTTCGCTGAAGGTTTGTTCATTTTGCTTAGGCATTGGGAAGAATTTCCAAATGGTGGACCCCCACAATACCAAAGAGCACCCACAGAATACGAGAGGCCACCACCTTACTACTACCCTGGAACAGGGTGAGTTATTGTTCATTTTGTTTTATTGGCTGATATAATCAACACAGATAAGCATCTAGTTGTAGTTTGAGAACGATTAAAAAAAATATTTTCTCTATATTATGCAACACAAGACTTGGATGACACTTATTAATACATGAAACTGCAAGAAATGATTGAATTTGATCAATCAAAAATTAAAAAAGACATAAAGTATCTCGCCAAATAACGTTAGATTTTCCAACTTACATAACTGTTTTCCTTTTCCGTTCTGTTTGCTAATGAGTTATAACAGATTTATAACAAAGAAGGTTGATCTGAAAACCCAATTATTAAATAAGTTTTAAGTGAAGGCGATGAGATCTCTCCTTAAAAAGACACCATCTGTGGGATTGATAGAAACTCATTACTGAATCCACTAATATTAAAGATAAATGAGACTTTGGTATCAACACATTTCGTGTTAGTGTAGAATGTAAATTTATAAAGTTCATCTAAACCAGAGTTGATAATGAAATTATAGTAATAATAAAAATAATTTTGGAAAACATTTGTTTAGGAAGTGTTTGTGGTTTCGGGTTTTTAGACCATCATCAGTTGGATTTTTTCCTGACGTTACGCCGGCGAGAGTAGCTGGCATCTCAGAAGTCTTTGTTATTGCTTCTAACATTAGAATACATATTTCGTCATTAAGACGACGTCCTAAAACCTGGAAACCACAGAACCAGAAAAACAGTTTCACTTAGATATTCTACATATAATCCATAAACCTATCTTTTTGAGTATGAGACATAGAGATGTTACTACATTTATAAGTTACTATGTTTTGAAATGGATTGTGTCTGATGACAAAAGTTTTTCAGATAATCGGTCTAAAAACTTTAGATTCGGAGGGTCTCTCTCTCCGAAAAATAACTTGTTCATACTAAATGAGTTTTGTGTTAAGGAATTCTATAGTTTTGAAGTTGATATCGGATCTATTATTGGAGCCATTTTATGCGCACATTACAAACATTGTATCAAAGTAAAAAATAGATGATGAAAGAAGAATTTCACTAGTTCGGACTTCCATTGTCTACTATATAAAATGATTTGAAATCCCTGAAACAACTGAAAAAGAAGAATTAAAAATGAATAGCTGAAAATAAGAATTATATTAACCAAAATAAACCTGAAATGAAATAATAGTGAAATAAAATACAAGTAAAAATAGAACAATTGAATAAATAAAAATAAAGAAATGAAAAAAGAAAATAAAAATAAAAATTGGAGAGATTCCAAGTCACGTTAGTTCACGACGTTTCGATTGTTAGTATCTACAATCGTCTTCGGGTGATGAATGGACTGATTCCTCCGAGAGATGACTATTTATAGATGGTTCGAGTACTTTCACTTATCCCCGCTTTCCATTTTCCGCTCCACTGGTTCCGTGGGAGATGACCGTTTTGGTGGGAGTTGGCCATTTTTCGCTTGATGATGGGTTTCCATATGTTGTGTATTTCTACGCTGGCTTGACTGAATACGTTGTTGGACAACATGTATGCGGCGTCCTTGAATTTTCTCCTAAACCAATGTTCCTCTCTGTGCAAGATCTCAGCTTGGGACCACTCGATGTTGTGTTGATGGGTCCAAACATGGTCTGCTATTCCTGATTTGCTGGTTTCCCCTCGCTGTGTGTGCTCGGCAATGCGAACATTCAATGGCCTCTTAGTTTCACCAATATAGGATTTTCCGCACTCACAGGGTATCCGGTAAATGCAATTCTTGGAATCGCAGTCCTCGTTTGGTGGCCTGGTTTTCGTGAGACTGCTACGGATAGTGTTACCGGATCTGAAGCAGGTTCTGATGTTGTACTTGGAACCAATTTTTCTTATCCTCTCCGATAATCCTCTGATGTAGGGAAGTGCAAGCACTTCAACGGAATGGCTACTCCAAAGCGATGGTAGAAAAGACTTTGGCTAGAAGACGGCAGGAGCCTCGCAAGGAAGAGAAGCCGTCACAACCAGTGCTTGCACACAAATCATTTTATATAGTAGACAATGGAAGTCCGAACTAGTGAAATTCATCATGAAACATTGTCAATCACCTTCAAACAAATGATGAAAGAAATTACAACCAACAGAAAAATTGACTAGAAAAAAGACAGAGAGTAATAAATTATAAGAAAGGGGGAATTCGGATTCAGCTACTGGTATTTTTTTCTCTTGGTACCCTAGAGTCTCACCCATCTTGTTATAAAACCTCTCTCCTGTCTGATACAACTTTTCATTATAATCTGACTGAGGGTCATTTTGTGGAATTCAATACATTTTAAGAGCAACATTGAATTCCTCATTTTCTTTTTTCAGTGAGCAGTAATGGACAGAGACTGAGCTGGATCTAATCAAAATATGGATGAAATTATGTACAGACTGACATGAAACATTGAAATTACGAGAAATTGCGGAATATAAAAGTCATGCCATATGATAGAAACTAATTCTTAGGAATATTCTGTTTCCATCAGTACGAAAATCTTTCACTCAGTTCCGCTGAGAAGATTATTCATTGTATATAGTCCTATGAGAGATTTATTTTTTTGCTCAACTTTGACGAAAAATAAATCAAACAATCTATTGAATTAAGATATGGTTAATGTGATATACTCAGACTTCTCAAATATTTTTAGTTTGTTCAAAAGTTAGTGTTGAATTTATTTTATTACTGTATCTTTCTTTTATTATTTCAGAACAATTCATCTAATATTAGATAAAACTGACAGCGCTAGTCTGTGATCAAGTGGTTAATTTTTGTGCAATCAATACAAATTAGGTTTGTGTTGTTAATTATAAGGAGCATTGCTGGAAATCATCAAAACATTGCTAAGAATATGGAATCTTGAACCTGAACTCTTGAACCTGATAATTCAGGTGATGTTGAAAGAACATCAGTTTGTAAACATTAAGTAAAACATGACTGGATAATTGCAACTCTTTCCTGGTACTCTGTTCTCAAAGCAAGTCATGATTATGTGATGTTCTCCAGTTGTTTTCCATTGAAATATTTAGAATATAGTTTTTTTTCTATGTATAGGTATTCTTATATAATTAACGTTTCAAATCACACTTATCTTTACAGATATGAAATTTTTGTTTGAAATGATATAAATATTGTCTTATGTTATATGGGGAGTTGATTTTTTGTCATCTTGGTATTATGAAGATAATTGATACAATGACATATTTATTCACATCACATCTTGAAGTGTTTGGATAAAACTTTCTCATATTCCAAGTATTGTATTCCACTTTAGATGTAAATATTTCTGTGTTCAATCATAATTTGTGCTCAATTTTAAAAAAGATGAATTGAAGCCAAATTTTGCCATATATCAATACTGTACTCAAAATCTTGTATTTATTACTTAATGTTAAATAATTGATTCCAATGTTTATAATAAAATTTTGAATATATATTAAAAAGGTGTTTTCTTGTCACTCTGTAAGAAGCATAGACTTTTGAATATTGTAGCCCCGATGAAGACAATTTACATTGTCGAAAGCTCCATAACTCAATACCTTCAAAGCCAATCAATTTTTAATTGCCAACAATCTTTAAGAATTTATCATCTTCAAAATATGTTCTCGAACGTCAAATTTGTAAAACTAGATTACTTCACTACAAATTTGAAATGTGGGGAAGAAATTGATATTTTTTGAAAGTCCATTACTGAAAAACAAAATGAGAGTTCCGATTGTAACTCAAATATTTGTCACACTAGTAGTAGTTGGAAGAACATGGGATTTATAAATTAAAGCTCTGAAATCCTACCAACAGACATTTTCTCATTTTTCAACCAGCCAATTTTCAAATTATTTAAATGAATGAAATGAAAATAAAAAGTATTTTTGAATGATTTGTTTTTCTGTTGTTTCTTGTTATGAAATTTAATGATATTACTCTCGTTCAAAATATCCTTCACAAATAATCTTGATTTAAGATATTCCTGATATAAGTCATGAAAAAGTATAGTATTCTACTCGCGAAAAATGGCCATTACTCACTCGAATGATTAACTTCATTTTCACGAGTGATAACCACATTTCTTGCTTGTTGTTTTTATGTTAACTGTAATATTTTCTACAAGAAGTTTTTCTGCTTTTTCAAGAAGTCTCTGTTTAAAAAAGGTCTCAAGACAAATTTCTTGATGTTTTTGCTAACAAATTTGGCATAAGATCAATATCTTCACTGTTTATATATACAGTAAGATCAATTGAATATATTGTTTTTCTTTTCATTATGTAATTTTGTGTCAAAATTACATACCAATTGAATGTCATATTCCAGTTGAATAACCAAGGAAGAAATTGATTTGAACTGAAATTTCGCATGCACGTTCAATTTTGATGGAAATGTATGATGTTAAGTGACACCATTATAATCCAATTTGGCGCCCAAAATAGATAAGTTTTCTTGAGCACTTCGAAAGGGTTTCAGTTATGCTACATCATTGCTGCATGTTATATATGGCATTGTCATAGCTTCAGATAGGGAACATTATACAGCTCTAGTTCTTCTTGACTTCAGCAGAGCTTTTAACACCATAAACCACGATTTATTGATGTCATTTTACATTATGTTGGTCTGTCAACTTCAGCTATTACCTTGTTTGCCAACTATCTTAATGGAAGAAATCAACGAGTTACGTTTGATGAAACTTTTTCATCTCACCTATCTCTCCAACGCGGGGTGGTGCACGGCTCTATACTTGGGCCGATCCTCTTTTTTATTCCTCTAATATTATCAGAAATTTGAATCACTACAAGGTGCACTTCTATGCGGATGACATCCAAATCTATTACCGTTTTCCCCCTCTAGATATAAATGATTCTTGCATGAACTTAATGAAGACTTGGATAATTTTTATAGGGCAGCAACAGAACACTGGTCGTGAACTCTCAAAAATCAAATGTTTTATTATTTGGACCATAGTCCAAGCGATTACACATTTTAGAGTCCATAAACATATCAATCAATAGCGTAAATATCGAGTTGGCACCTTCCACTGCAAGTGGAATTAATATGTGAAGCAATAGTTTTATCACATTTTAAGTATGCTAATACTGTCTATGGACCACATTAGAGTGAGCAGTATAAACGCAAAATTCAAAAAGTACAAAACTCGTGCTTAAGACTTATGAGTAACAGAAGACTTTTGCATGCCGCCAACCTATTCCATGAAATCATTCTTACATCAGGTGTTTTAGTTATGAAATATGTCATGTGATGTATGACCTTCCCCTTGAATTGCGCACAGCTGGGTTTTAAGACATGCCAGTGATATGAATTCAGAGCTTCACATCGTTTTTCTGTAAAGTTGTCGTAGTGTGGACAAATTTGTGTATTTTTCTTTTTTTTAATATTTATCATATCTGTTAGATAACATTCAATAGAGAGGTATTTTTTTAAGGCTAAGTGGAAGAACAGTTCAGTTGTTGAATTTATTAAGGAACTGAACTGAACTTCGCCCTTTATTTTCAAAAATATTCTGTGAATATATTTCCTCAATCTTGTTTTTTTTTAATAATAAAGATCTTTATTATTATTGAGGATACACTACAAAAACACACTTTTGTCTATTTTCCACTCTATTTCTTTATTGTGGCTAGTTTCGGCTATTACACCATTTTCAAAACTAACCATTTTGAAAATGGTGTAATAGCCGAAACTAGTCACAATAAAGAAATAGCGTGGAAAATAGACAAAAGTGTGTTTTTGTAGTGTATCCTCAGTGAACATGAATTTCCACAAAATAAACAAGTCGTCAATCAAAGAAGTTTATTATTATTATTACTATTATTATATGGGTATCAAATGAAAGGGTTTGCTGTAAATATGAAAAATAAAATTACGTTCCTCTAAATCCAATATAGCGGACGAGTCAAGATGGCGGACTGGTCTTTTCAGGCTTTTCCATGATGGGTTTCAAAAAATAATATGAAATCACTGTGAATCCATAGTCCAGCCAGACTAGATTTTTTGAGCAACCTCATGATATGTGTATCAAATGAAAGGGTTTGCTGAAAATAACATGGGATATAAATTCAATATCGTGGACTAGCCTTTTCATGCACATTCATGATCTGTATCAAATGAAAGAATATAAAAAATAACATCACATCACTCTAAATTCAATATGGCGAACTGCCCTAGATGGTGACATATGGTGTTTTATGCATCCCAACGATACGATTATCAAATCAAAATTTTCAACTTGTATAATTCAGCAAAGGTAAAGGATAGTTTAGTGGAATTTGAACAAATATTGTAAGGATCGACCCTACAACGATGATGAATGAAATGCTCACACTAAGGAATATGTCTAGTGATGAGTAATAAATGATTAATAAAATAATTGCAAGAAAACATTTTCAAATACAAGTTTTATCAGCTCAAAAAATGAGAAAATAAACTCTAAAGCAATTGAAACTCATAAATTCATTATATGATATAAAAGCTGGTTCCTAAGATTTATCTGTATAGAAGAAATAAAACTAAAATATGTAACTTGACTTCGACTTGAGTAATTTCAAGAGAATAATTCTAAGAAGCTATCGGGGTTGCTAACTAATCTCATTTTGTTATTATTTGAATATTTGAAATATCAGTTTTTTTGCCACATTACAAAATTCTGGTGGTGTACACTCGTTTTCACTTCCCGAGTTTTTATTGCTAATTCTCGTCAGCTTTATTGTTTGAGTTTAACGTTTCAGAACAAATCCTGAAGTACAAAATTCTTAAGCCCTTTTTTTCGATTGAAAATAACTGAACCACAACTCTGAAGTTATGAATTTATTCATCTGATATTGGGCTTGGAGGTAGATACTTATGAATATGGAGAACTGTGATTGGTTCAAAGGTTATGGTTCATTTTGCCTACTTATGCAATAGGAAACTGTCACATAATTGACGTTCTTTCAGTACCTAGTCACAAAAGAAATATTCAAAAATCGCCCTGGAAATGCAAAAAATTCGGAAATGAGGTTGAAAGAAAATCATTTTGATTTCGAATGCTTCTATGATTTTCAATTGATCATTCTCAAAGACAGAAAGAAGTTCTTTGTATTTATTTTTTTTCTTTTCTCTGTATACATTTTTCACTCAATTGATTATGATTTGTCTTGTTCACAACGACTCTTTTGTTTTACGACTTGCTGGATGTTGCCAGTTGTATTGTCTTAACTACGTTTATTCTAAATTAATTCATACTAGATAGAATATACAGCTTGGCAAATCCAGCTGTGCCTCTGAGATGCCCAACGATAAAGAGAGATGGTAACTGTCCACTACCACTACGTCGGCTGATCTACTGCGCATTCAATGTTCAGCGGCACAGCTAGATTTGCCAAGATGTACATAGTTGAAAAATATACATATAAATCAGCGCATTCATCTGGCCAATTTACGAATTGAAATTTATATACAACATTCAATATGGGGTCCATTTTTTGTGTAAAAAAGCTTTTGGCTTCATTGACAAATTTGTCAGAAGGAATTTAAATTCATTTACGGTCCATCCATATACGGACCTCACTGATAATGCATTTTCAGAACATGTTGATAATAATGACTATAAAATGGATTACAACAATTCCACTGCCCTTTGTACAGAATCAAACCAATTAAAAAAAGTATTTCTGGAAATAGTACACATCAATAATGACTATTGATCCTTCAATAAAAAAACTGATTCAATCTCAGCCAAATTTATACTAACATTCTCAAATATAAAAAAAATTTAAGTCCACGTCTAATAAAAATTTTCCTCTTAAAATTTATTGTCAGTGTCAGCCACTTCCTTCAAAAAAATATTTTATACTGTTTTTTTGGGTTTATAACCTTCCACAATCTGAAAGAAAAGATAAATCAATAGAGAATCTGCTGAAGTGTAGAAAAGGGTAACCTGAAAAGTTCACCTCGAAAAGTAATGTAAACTACTGGAAAGATCAATTAGTCAGTAATTGATCGAATTTTGCCTATTTTTGACTACAAAATGAAAAAAATCGATTGACAAAATCAAATATTGATTCTCTATTGATTTAGCTTTCATTTTTTCAGATTGTGGAAGGTTATAAACCCAAAAAAATACTATAAACTATTGAGTCCCCCACAAAAAATGTTTAAAGAATATTGAAAAAAATGTTAAATGTTTAGTAGAGATACTTATTTTCTTCTTCAATCTCACGATAGTAAGTAGATCAGTTTGTGGTAAATAAACCATTTTGTTGATTTAATATTCCTGTTGTCCCGAGGAAGGTGGTAAGCACCACCGAAAGCTTGACAAAAACAAAGAGTTTTGTTTGAATAACCTTCAAAATCTGACTGCAATCCTAAAATACTGTTTTTCATATAATATATCCAGTCAGGATTTATCCCGAATATACAAAACCGCGACACGTGTTTCGCTATACGATAGCATATTCGGGCGTCAAAATTCTCAAGTATTGTGACGCCCGTCGCGGTTTTGTAAACTTTCAAGTTGAAATCTCACATTAAATTGTGTTTTTTGAATACCTCATTTTGAATATCCATCTTGCACTGGAATCGTCACCAAATCAGTTATATTAGGCTGTTTTGATCGATTTTGATGAGTAACTTCTACTTAAGGCACGAAAAAGATAGATTTACTTTTGGGTAAGTTGGTTGATCTTATCTGATCACTACATCTCTTCACCATCGAGTTTCACTTGATAGTGAAGAAGCCCAAATTTCTTGATAATTTCACCTGACTTCCATAACTGTTTTTATGTTGGTGTAATACCTTGCTTGAACTCTTTCTAGCACACAGGATTGTCGTACATTTTCATTTAATGCTGCTAATTATTCACAATGAACTATTTTCAAAGCATTAAAAAATGATAGGAATCTGTCGATTGAGAAATAGCTCTGATGGTGCCTTCCCATTAGACAGTGGTGTTGCTCAGTAACGGAGGAGTATTTTACCAACTTTCTGTCGTTGGCCACAACAGCATATCCGTAACATATGTATATCTGTTTCATTTTAGTCATTCCAATGTGAGTACACGATGAACCTCTTTTAAAACTGCTGCTTGTAAGAATGTAGGTTTAACAATTCGCTGGCCTTTGAATAAAACGTCATAGTTTACAATAAATTCCGTTTTATGATTTGAGTCCTGTATGAGATCTTTCAAAATTGCTGATAGTGTTTCGCCCTTGAGTGTTTCCTTTTCCAGCGTTTTATAAGTCAGTTCGAATATAGTTATTTGTGAAATGTTCGAATTACACAAATGGAGAACTTCGTAATCGATAACTGAACCAATATGAAGTTGCGAAGAAACAGAATTATCTTATTTTTTCTTGAAGGATAATGTGTAATTGAATCCAGACAAGAATGTTCGGTATCTTTGAAGTCGGACTGGAGTCATTTGGGCAATCTTTGTTGTGATGAGGATGAATGAGAGGGTGAACAAATATTGATGAAATCGTTCCACAGAAAAAAACCAAGGCCTCTATATCGAGTTAAGAGTAACCTTGTTCTGCAGAAGTCAAAAACCTTGAAGCGAATGCGATGGGTCGTTCATTGCCATCCGCAACGTATGAAAATATTACAGTAATATCATTAGAAGTTGCGTCACATGCAAGTTTCACTGGTAACGATGGATTTAAAGGCATGAGAACTTGGTCTCTGGCAATTTCTTGTTTGGGTTTGATGAAAGTTGCTTCAAATTCTGCTGTCCACTCGAATGTGAAATTTTTTAGGGTGACATGGGTGCTTCTCATAAAATCTGATCCATGATACGGTCGAATTCTGATGGGGCTGTTTTGCTCCCAAAAGATAATCGGCTCATGCTGTATGTAACTCTGTGTATATTAATTGTTAGAATTTCACTTGATTTCTCATCGACCTTGATATGAAGATAGGCTTTGAAACCTGGAACACATCCAATTTTCTCTTTGAAAACGTTTGGATAAGTTGCGCTTAGTTCCTCTACAATCCACATGTTGAATCTGTGAGAGGATATTGAAATTGTTTGTTGACTTAGTTGATTCAAATCTATCTTGAGGCGACGGATCCAAACTCGACCAAGAATAGCAGCATAATTTTCTGGCACAATATAAACATTTTCTATTTTGATGTTACCACAAGGGATGTTAACTTCCCGTCTGGTATGAAAACATCTTGTAATCCGATGGTGGCTAGTTGAAGATGAATATTTAGATTGAAATCTTGTAATTGTTGGCGTTGAAGAAACGTATAAGCTGATCTCAAATCTACTTTGAACTCGATTGATTTTCCTTCTATGTTGATGTGGGCGTAATAACGACTCATATCAGTGTCAGAACTATTCTGATTTTGACGAATATCAATAATATGTTGTACATTATATTGTCGCGCGATTTAACGTGAATCATGACAATTCATCAACTGATGAATTGATACATACCTCAGAAACGTGACCAGTCCTGTTACACGTTACATTTGGGTGAGGGTTATTCAATGTGGCAAGCTTTCATGATATGATTGAATTTCCCACATCTGAGACAAATATTCTGCAGTCCTATAGTGATTTGAAGTTATATTTTCGACTGATGAGTAACCTATATTGTACCTTAATTTTCTAGTTCTTGAAAGGACATATGAACGTAAATGATTTCTGTGCATTTTATGAACAGATTGGTGGGAAAAGTTGACTGACATTGCTCTCATAAAAATGTCTTTGAAAGTTTTTGCTATTAGACTGAAGTAATGCACGAATGCTATTATTGTATGAGCCACGAATGAATTGAGCTGTCAGGAATATTTTTGCAAATGATTCCTTGCACTCGCATGTGAATTCACAATCACTTATATTACGTTTGAGTGTAGTCTTTCTGGAATTCATTGTTCTTATTTGGTGCAAGATGTTCCTCCAATAATTTCATCAATTCATCATAATATGATAACTGATCAGGAAAAATTTAAAACAATATATACTAAAACTATTATCTTTATATTACACTACAAATACATCACAAGGAACATGACGGAATCGAGTTTTTGTAACACAAAACATTTGAACTAAATCACCTAATTCACTATAAAACTATATTGTTGAACTGCCGTTTTGACTGAAGAAATAAATACATTATCGAAATATACAATGAGAATAGACTTGCTAGTATTCAGTTACCACTACTTTTAAAATGAACATTATTTCATACAACTTCCTTGGTAACGTATGAATGTTTTTTCAATAAATCATCTAGATCACTCCATGCATAAAACACAGTAAAGCCTTTTGGTGATAGGCCTTCGAAAACGGCACATACTGATGGTTTGAGGTTGTAAAACAACAGAGGTTGGTTTCTGGAGAGGAAATCTTGTGTCAGCATTTCAATAACGGTGGCAGCGGTGTAGTCCGCCCCGTATATGTGTGAGCAGTCCATCACTACTGGTATACTTTGGCGAAAACTGTATTTTGTTACTAAATTTCTGATATATGCGACTGAGGGGAAGATTAAACATCTATCTGGTGTGAGCATCAAGTACTCAACACCATCAGCAGTCTGAAAAAAAAACAAAGAGGATGTTAAAGAATAGAGTTATCAGATCATGGAAAAGATAGTTTGAAAAGGGATTGTGCATTTTAAATTTCTAATTGATTTAAATTGTGATAACATTGGTAACAGAATTAACTCCAAAAAATTTGATTAGTAGAATTCGGAACTTCTAGCATAAAATGAAAACCTTTTTCCCTCACTAGAATAAAAACACTGCCTCGACGCTCGTTTCGCTGATCAAATACGCATCATTCTGAAGATGACTAAGAATTATTTTCAAGGCTATGTTAATGATTTTATATATGCATCCAGAGGAATCATTTCCTTACATAATGCTGGGGGTTATTAAATTAATTCTCAGTGTTTCCTTATTGTTCCTAATGTTATTTGATATATATTTGATACCTCAACTTTACTACTTTCCTGTCTGTAATAACGTAAGAGTGCGAACAAAGGCCTGTTGGTGATAGGACCTTTGTCACCGTTCAGAGATCTAATTCCACATGTTATTTCAATTCCTAAACTTTCGAAGGAATCTGAAAACTTGTCATATGCGGATCACAATTTCAAACATTTCTTACTTATTCTGTGGCTGTTCTCTATGGCACGGTGAGCAACAATTGACTTCTCTGATGTATGAAATCAAATTTATGAAACACGTTCCTTGTAGCGAGCTATTATAGTCTGCGAAGTTTGACTGACATACCTACGTTTTATCGCAATTCTCAAAGTCCAGATGCATATAAAAACATTAACATAGCCAGTCTTTTAGAAATCGATACTTATAATACTTATAAACTCAACACTCAGTCATCTATACGTATTCAAAAACACTTTATTGTGAGATTTTCCCTAAACGATTTTAGAAAAACGCAACATGTGTTTCGCTATACAATGGCTTCTTCTGGCGTGTTTTTACAAGTATTGGCCAATTCCATCATATATCATTCATCTTTGTTTCTGCGTACTGGCAAGTCCTAGGAAGCTAAACTTTGGTACACAGGTGTACATAAATGATTTTCAAATATTTGCGGCGTGGCGTGGGGGTAAAAGGGACGCATTTACATATGAAAATTTCCTTTTCATCTCTGTTTCTCCGTACCGCTATGATGATTGATAAAATCCAAATAACTATCTCATTCTCATCCACTTGGATGTTGTATAATTGATGTACGCGTCTACAATTACTGTTAAGTTTGTCCGGCCTGGTTATTGAATATCCTCTAATAGTTAGTTATCCTAATATTATGACTTGCTACAAACATTTTTCACAATGTAATGTAGTCAAATAAATCTTATCAGGTAAAATAACAAATTACAACAATAGTTACATCTAATATTTCATTGAATGATCCTTACCGAAGGTAGTGCCTAGTCCAAATGAATATAAAGTTGTAAGTAATTTAGTTATAAGAAAATAATTTCAGTAACCCCGTTTACTGAAACGCGGGAGAGTGCTGCTCAATTTCAGACGGAAAACACGTTTTCATCAGATTCATTTTAAACCAGAGGTTATAATTCTACCTAACAAGTTAGATTATTTCAACAGAATTGATAGATTTTGGATTTTTTGTAAAAATGTGTTGATAATGTTGGAGTGAAATCAAAGACTTATGTGAGTTACTTACGTTCAACTTTTCAACGCTAAGTTTTGGCCTGGCAGCATGGTATAGTATCGACAGTAGATTAATTCCAATTCCTACTAAGATTCCAACTTCCAAGTGCAGCACAAGACATGCAATGAAAGTTGCGCAAAATACAATAAAGCAGCTCTCTGAAATCAAACAGTGATTTATTGGTCATTTTCTTGAAACATTGAAAATTCGAGGATGTGCTGAGCATGATATGACGTTTTTCTACAGAAAAAAGCCGAAATTATTGACAATCTTTAGATATCGATGAAGTACATAATGCACTTGCTATCAGCATGTCCAGCATATGCGGTCTCGGCCTATATCCATCGACATAACGCGGCCCTAAGAGTGCTATATTACTATCTACGGCACTCTTACTGTATTGACGAGACACCGGTGTTGCCCTACGCTCCGGGGGATATTGAATCCGTTGTGGGGAACGAGAAGTGCCGAATTTATTGGAACTATTCGTTCCCCACCCTCAGGCTCATACAAGCTAATAAGCCTGATGTGGTCCTTCTCGACCACCAGAGCAAAACGATATTTGTCGTGGAGTTTTCAGCTCCTGGCGAGACGAATATCGTCAGAAAAGAGGAGGAAAAATGGATAAAATATAGAGATTTTCTCTTCGAACTCCGCAGACTCTATCCAGATCACTCTGCCAAGATGGTTGTTCTGATTATTGAAGTCCTTGGTGGAATGATGTCCTCTCTATTCTCGAATCTTAAAATCATACCGGCTTGCCGCACTAAGGCAGAAATCTTAGCCGCACAGATGCAGAAGGCTGTCATTCTTGGCTCACCGCGCTTACTCAGGACACATGATTCTCCGTCCCAATGATCACTTACCCCACGGTGTGGGGTAACAATTGGTAACAATTCAATTGAAAACACAATTCCTCACTATTGTTTTTCGTTATGCAAGACATTAAACACCAGCAAGAACTGTGACTTTGAATAAAACGCGTGAGCTGTAAACAATACTGTTTGTTGGTAACTAGGTTATTCGGCGTCACCTGACACGGCCACTTCACAGCAAATGCGATAACATGAAAATAGTTAACTGACAAGACATGTCAAAATGTGTTTTTATAGTTGTACAAAAAATTTTGTATGATATTCGTGTTGAAGGTAAGTTTCATTTTGTGAGTGAAAAAGTTTGCGAAACGAGCGTAGCGTGTTGAGCAATTTCACGAACCTTACCTTACTTTTATCACTCATATCATAAATAGCCATTTTGTTGAAACAGAACAGATTGATCAATTGAAAAATTCTCAGTAAAAAAAATAAATATATCCACTTACTCTTCGATCTCCACATTGGCTTTATCACTTTGATTTCAACCATAAATACAACGGCAGCAATGATGACAGCTCCCAAGACAGCATTGGGAATGTAATAAAAATACGGAGTGAATATAAGAAGGGCTGCGATAACTAAAACACCGGTATAAAATCCACCCAAGGGCGTACGGACCCCACTTGAATTGTTCACAGCACTTCTTGCTAAGGCTCCCGTACCAGGATATCCTTGGACGAAGGAGTTACCTATGTTGCAGAGACCGAGGGCCAAAAGTTCTTGTGTTGCATCAACAGTCTTGCCGTTTGCTGTAATGAAAAGGTGCGATATTGATCATTTTTAGGTAGATTTTTCCATCAGTAGAAAGTTGGATAAAGTTATTATTATTATAATTGAATCGATTCCTTTGTATCTTCTTGTGGATAAATACTAATTTATAAAAATGCAGTGTGTACACCTCGATCTTCTATTATAAGTTTGAGATGGAAGATTGAAATTGTCATAATTTTGTACGAAACATATTCAGGTTGTCGGACCAAGAAAATGATGTTGAAAATTTGTCGGATAAGTTATCGACTATCTTTTTTTGGCGATTATTAGCAATTTCAATCAAATATTTTCCATGATAATAATTGAAGAATTTTCACAATACATTTTATTTTAAACGCATTTCACTACACGTTAGCTTCATCAGTTACTGGTGATTTCAGTTCCAGACCCAGGACAGAGATATCAACCTGCCTATGCGACTGTATTTCGAGCGAAAATCTATGCTATTGAATTGTGTGCAGAGAGAATGGTAGAATTGGTAGAACCCAACCTCACACACAAGCCAATAACATTTTTCTCGGGCAGTCAAGAGGCGTTGGAAGCTCTTGGCTCCTACCGAGCAACGTCTAAATTGGTAGCAAATTGCCAAAAACTACTCTCCTCAATACGAAAACTTAACAAATTTTCTCTGGTTTGGATTCCTGGCCGAAATGGCCAGGAAGGCAGTGAGGCTGCTGACTCCCTTGCAAAGGAGGGTGCTGCAAGTACTGCATTGCTTTAAGTTTTGCCAAACAAACATTGAACTCCTGGATGGCAAGAAGATTTGAAGACTTCTGGCAAAATTTTCCAGGATTGGCTCACTCCAAGCCGTTCATTCACCCTTCGAAGCTTGAAACCAAACAGTTGTTGGACTACACTATGGAGTAACTACGATGTCTAACAGACCTCCTTATAGTTTACTGTCTTCTGAATCATCATATGCAGAGACTCGGACTGTCGGAAGACAGTGTGCCTCTGTTTGAAAAATGATGAAACAGCAGAGCATATTCTTTGTACCTGCCCTGCTGTGGACCAAATCAGGTATTCAGAGTTTGGTAGAACCACACTCTTATCATCTGACCTGAAAGATCACTCACCATAGAAACTGATCGGCTTTGTCAAGAAGTTGAGTTTATTTGGTCGAGTTTGAATAGGTGTGAGCCACAATAAACCCTCACCCACAATAGACTTCCTCATTTTTGACCCAACCTTACCTAACCTACTGTGAAATCGAATTAATAATAATAATAATAATATCATGTGCCCTGAGCCCTTTTTTTTCGAAAAATGGTCGTTCTTCCTATTTCTACGCCATAAACTCGACTTTTTTCAAAGCGAAATCCATTTGACGACTGAAGAATGTACGAAAGATATTTCGTTTCAATTTTGTACAACAGTTTACATATTTCTTGGAACAGGTTGGACTCAAAATTTCTGCCCTGGTCCGAATGCAGCTCCAATGGGACACCGAATCGACATATCCATTCCTTTACCAGGACGTCAGCGACGGTAAAGGCTTCCTGGTTGGGCAGGGCATAGGCTTCTGCCCACTTGCTGAAGTAGTCCATGGCTACCAGGATGTATTTGTTCCCATGGTGGGACTCTGGGAACGGGCCGGCGATATCGATGGCGATTCTCTCGAAAGGACTACCCACGTTATACTGGCGCATTGGAGCTTTCGGTCGTATCCCAGGTCCGTTACTGGCAGCGCATACAGCACACTTTCTGCACCAGTCCTTGACGTCGGCTTGACAATTAACCCAGTAAAACCGTTGTCTTACTTTCTGGAGGGTCTTCGTTACTCCCAGATGTCCTCCAGTGACTCCATCATGGATTTCTTTGAGCACCTCCCGTCGTCTGCTCCTGGGTACCACTGTCTGGTGCCTTTCTTCTGCACCGTCTTCAGACTCCAACACCCGCTTCAGAACTCCGTTTTCCAAAGTAAGGGAGTTCCATTGTGCCCAGTAGGACTTAACCGCTGGCGAATAACCTGCTACCTCCTGCCACGTTGGTCTTTGATTACTTTTCTTCCATCCGATGACTAAACCAAGATCTGGGTCTTTCTCTTGGTCTTCCTTGATCTTATCATCCTCCCAGTTGTCGTCTACAGCTGTAGTTCTACAAATAGCTGCTTCCTTCTCTTCTGCTCGTCGACAATGTGAGCAGTCATCGGGGCAAGGTCTCCGTGATAGGGCATCTGCGTTTTTATGGCTAGTCCCAGCTCGATGTTCTATTTCGAAGTCAAATTCTTGTAATCTCTCAATCCAGCGCGCTACTTGGCCCTCGGGATTTTTGAACTGCAGAAGCCATTTGAGAGCTGCATGGTCCGTTCTCAACAGAAATCGTCTTCCATACACGTATTTGTAGAAATGCTCTACTCCTTTGACTACGGCCAACAGCTCTCGCCTGGTGACACAGTAATTACGCTCTGGTTTACTGAGCGTTTTGCTGAAGTAGCCAATAACTTTCTCCTGTCCATCCTGGATTTGAGAAAGAACTGCTCCAAGTCCCACGTTGCTGGCGTCCGTATCCAAAATGAACTTTCCATCAGGTAAGGGATAGCTCAAAACGGGAGCGTTGATCAAAGCTCTTTTCAGCTTCTTGAATGAGTCTTGGCATTCCTCAGACCACTGGAACTGGATCTGCCCTTCTGTGAGGCGAGTCAATGGTTTGGCGATGTTGGCAAACCCCAGCACATATCGGCGGTAGTAGGTGCATAAACCAAGGAAGCTCCGAAGCTGATGTATGTCTTTTGGAATGGGCCAGTCCTTAACTGCTTTGATCTTTTGTTCGTCTACCGCCACTCCTTCCCCAGAGACAACGTGGCCAAGATAACGGACTTCTTTCTGGAACAGATGGCATTTCTTGGGACTCAGTTTTAATCCAGAACTCCTCAGTGGCATGAACACCTCCTCCAGATTTTTCAAATGATCGTCGAACGATTTTCCGACCACGATTATATCGTCGAGATACACTAGACACGTCTTCCATGAGATACCTTTGAGAACCGTCTCCATCAATCTCTCGAAGGTCGCTGGAGCATTACAAAGCCCGAATGGCATAACCGTGAACTGCCACAATCTTGAGCCGATGGTGAAATCTGTCTTTTCTCGATCTTCTGGGGCCAATTCAACTTGTCAATATCCACTCTTCAAATCCAAGGTCGAGAAAATTGTGGAGCCGGCTAGCGTGTCTAGGGTGTCGTCGATTCTTGGAAGAGGGTAGCTGTCTTTCTTTGTCACGTGATTTAGTTGGCGATAATCCACGCAGAACCTTGTCGAGCCGTCCTTCTTCTTCACTAACACGACTGGGGAAGACCAGGGGCTGTCAGAAGGTTCGATGACTCCTTCTTTTCCCATATCGCTGACTATCTTGTCTGCCTCTTCTCTCTTGGCAAGAGGGAGTCTTCTAGCCGATTGCCGGATTGGTCGGGCATTCCCAGTGTCGATTCTATGCTGAACCACATTCGTTCTGCCGCCTTTTCCTTCTCCAATATCGAAGATTTCCTGGTACCTCTTGACTAACTCCCTCAATTCAGATCGGTGAGTTGATGGTATGTCTTTGGAGTAAATGTCAATTAACTTCTCCAACTCTTTAGGCAAGTTGTTGGCTTGGCTAACTGAACTGCGTACACTCCGTATGATAGAGGAAATGGACGAACAGTGCCCCAGCATTGTTCCCTTCTTCAAGGTCACGGGAAAGTAGTTGACATTCATGACCCTGACCAGCACAACTTCATCAACACGCAACAGGGTCTTCCCCAGTGCAATTCCTTGTCCAATTTTCTCGTCATGTATCTTGGGCTCGAACATTACCACATTTCCGCTGCTCGCACCACCGTCCAAGCGAGCTTCTAGTATGGTTTCAGCCCTCTCAGGTACGCACACGTCTTCGGCCAACAGGACTCTAATCATCTCTTCGCTTCTTCCATGAAGCACCAGCTCTTCTCCGCCGACACGTAGGACGCCGTTTTGAAAATTCAGCTCGAACCCTCTGGAATTCATTATGTCCATTCCAATGATCGCATCGTCCTCGATGTCCGCCACCAATGCACGATGTTTCAATTTTGTGCTGCCCAACATCAATTCAATGGGTAGTTCTCCAAGTACATTGGCTGGCTCCCCTGTTGCGGTGCGTAACTTCCAGCTTGACGGTTCAATTCTTGCCGGTGTTTTGGCAAAGGTTCTCGTCGGACCTGTATCTAGCAGCATGGTGCAAGGCTCGTTGTTGATGAGGCCGTCTACGAAAACACCTTTGTTTTGTCGTTGGAGAACGGCAACATGTGCGTTTTTTACGGGAGCTTGCTGGGTACAGGCCGACGATTGCTCCCTCTCATCGACCCCCTCTAGTTTTCCTGATTTGGGTGTCGATTCTTTGAAAGCTGGACATTTGCTACGCACATGTCCAATTTCATCACAGTTCCAGCATCTCATTTGTTTCCTCTCAGGCAAAACTTCTTTCATTACTTTTCTGATGGTGGCCTCAATATCTGCAGGCACTTGTCCATCCTCCTCGATAGCTCGAACTTTGCTCTGGCTCTTGCAGGATTGTTTCGCAGCCTCAAACTCCAGAGCGCTTGCCAGTGCATCCACGAGATGTTTGGGATGAGCTAGCGTCAAGGCCTGTCTCGTTTCTTGGTCGCGAAGTCCATCCAAGAATGCTTGAACTGCTAAACGCTCCATTACATTTTCGGGTGTAGCAGGATACGCCAGACGGACCAATCGAGCTATGTCGGTTTCAAACTCCTGTAGGGATTCTCCTGATTTCTGGCAGCGGTTCTTGAGCTGTGAATGGTAAACGTGCTCTAGGTGGGCTTGTCCATACCGCAGTTCAAGATGCTTTACAAGTTGGTCATAGTCTTCCTGTTCCTGGGCCGTGAGGGTTTGCAGGATATTCGTTGCTTCTCCACGCAACGCCAATGTTAATGCTACCGCCTTTTCTTCCGCATTCCATCCATTCGCTCTGGCCGCAGCTTCAAATTGTCGGCGGTAATTTGCCCAAGGAGTTTTTCCGTCGAACTGGGGCGGCTTCATGGAGAGCTTTCCTGGTTCAGAACTGAGTTTGACATCTTTCAGTTCCGGAATTGAGTTTTCAGTAACCGTTTCTGTGGGGTGGGCAGAATTAACAATTTGGTTTTGCAACTTGCTAATTGTTTTTTTAATATTGCTGATTTCTGCCTCGAATTCGCCTTTGATTTCATTGCCTAACTGTTTTTCCATTTTCTTCATTTCTGCTCCGATTTCATCTTTGATCTCCCCTTTGATTTCCTCTCTGATTTTGTCTATCTCTGTCTCGATGGTTCCTATCCTTTCTTCGAGTAGGCTTGCCACACTACAAAGCTCTTTCTTCAAGCCTTCTGCATTTTCTAGAAGTTCTTCCATCAAGCACTTCGAATTTTCCAGAAGCTTCTCCTCCAGACTTACCGAATTTTGTTGAAGTTCATCTTTCAAACTCTTCGAATTTTCCAGAAGCTTCTCCTCCAGACTTACCGAATTTTGTTGAAGTCCATCGAGTTTGCTCATTATTGAACTCCAATCACCCCCAGAAACTTCGAATAAATATGTTTCGGGATCTTCTCCTGATTCAATCAAGTTGTCCCATAGTCTCTTCTGGAGTACTGATTTTTTTCCGGAAGAATCCAGTTCTCTCTCCTCCAATTCTTGCTTCAATTCGGCAACTTTCAAGTCCACTAGGCGCACTTTCCTTGAACACATTTTATCTCTTACTGTCTATTTTACTCAAAACTGAATATGTCCACTTATTTAATGGAGTCCGAAACACTTATTTATTTACACAAGTCTATTTTTCGCGAGAAAGGTCTATCAGTTTACATTTCCGTCGTCCGGTACTGTCCGCTTCGCGAAACACAATGAATCACCAGTCTATCTGCGCGAAAGTGCGAAAGTTTTATAGTCAATTACACCGTAATACAAAAATTGTCCACCAAGCGCTCACAAATTTATTTTAAAAATCCCACTTCTGACACCAATTGTAACGAATTAAAGAATTAACTGTCTTAAACAAATTTATTTTAACAATACTTCACTATCACAACTAATTTATTTACACCACTCAGTAACTAACGCTTAATTTATCTTCACCGTTTGTTAACCGCTCGAATCGCTTTCTTGGTACAGACTACGCTTCGGGACGATTAGCGACGTTTTTATATTGTCAACGAACGTTCCGGATCCCTCTGCGGATTTCGGGACTCATCCGCATCCTTCCCGCTCTTTCGCGGTATTCCGTCATGCGTCGGTCAGGGCCGGCTTCAGATTCATTACATTGATTCATTACAATATACACCATAACATGAAAAAAAATTATTAATATTCACAATGTTTTTTCATTTAATCTTGTTTGGTTTGATATTGCACGATTTATGGGAAAAATTCTGCATCCAATGAAAAAAAAAAAAAATTCCATTTAGAAAAATGTGATAGGTACATACATTTATTTCGTAAAAAAATATTTGTTTGGACACGCTATAATGTACAAAATTGAAACAAGATATCTTTCGTACATTCTTATCAGTCGTCAAATGGATTTCGCTTTGTCTTTCATCGAGTTTATGGCGTAGAAATAGGAAGAACGACCATTTTTCGAAAAACTATTGAACCTAGGCATAGGGAATACTTAATGAAATTTGTGGAGGTTTCGTTGGCGCTCCTTATGGATCAATAATATACAGGGTGTTCCATTTAAAATAAGGAAGATTCTGCAAATTTTTATTTACAATATGTGGCAAGCGGTTTTTCATACCCTGTATATCACAGGTCGACTTCAGATATATCGTTTGAGAGAGTTACCACTGTAGAATATTTGACCAAAAAATAAATACAATTAGACTTGGCACAACTTTATAATTTCAAATATTCTGAGTGACGAATATTGGAAAAAAAACCTGTCATGCTAGATATCTAGAAAACCGTAAAAATTTTCGAAGTGAAGATATACATAAAGTGTCTTTTATTTTCTATGTACAAACCGAAAAAGCGATAAATAATATAGGTTGCCATTTAAAAAAACACAGTTGGGATCCGGCCAGAAAAAATTTAACACCCTGTGTGACCGCCAATATTTTTATTTTGTCAGGCTCGTGCAATAAGGTAATAGTATAGAAATTTAGATTCTTATCTGTTTCCTAAATTGAGATATGGAACACCGCGCCACTGTTGCAGGACCCTGTATAAATATAAAACAACAAAACACGACAGATACTAAACTGTACATATGAAGGTAATTAGCAGTTTTTTTATCGAGAGTAACTAATAAAACTCGCCAACGGTGTTGCAGTTTCTTTGGATAAGATATTTTTTCAATTGTCTTTTGAAAATGCAGATGTTCATTGAGTCCTTAATAGAAACATCTAGCTTGTTATACAGTTTGGGTCCAAGGTATAGGTGACTCTTCTGATAGAGAGGGAGGTTCGGTGAGGATTCGCTATCAACAATCCTCTAGTTCTAGTTGCGTATGGGTGGTCTTGCTGGTTTGCGCTAAATTTTTCTTTATTCTTATGAATGTAGAGACACATTTCATATATATATAAAAACCAGCAACTGTGAGTATTTCCAGCTCTTTGAATTAGGTTCTACATGAGTGTCGCCATCCTAAACTAGCAATTATTCTGACCGCGCGCTTTTGTAATATAAATACTCTTCGAGCAGAGGAGCTCATACCCCAATTCAAGATTCCATAGCGCAAGTGACAGCCAATAATAATAATAATAATAACTTTATTCGTCTTTTCGATCATTTGCATGATATCAGACATGTCATAAATAAAAATATGAAAATTATATAAAACAATAATAATGGTCCACAGTATAACATAGATCGGACACTTGAAACAGATACTTAACTATATACATATATAAAAAATAAAGCACACACAAACACATACTCTATATACAGTGTGTAACAACGAAAACTTAACAGAGCCGTTTTCGAATATAAAAAGTGAGATTTAAAAAAAAGTCGATTTCTAATTGAAGGGGGACACCTTTCAGACTCATCAGATTTTTTGTAGTACGTACCCCCTCGGAGGGGTGCGTCTGATGACCCTTATTTAGATAGGGAAAGTAGGTCGAGTGGCACCGTGTTTTAAAGGTCTTTTGAATACCTTTACAACTCTGTTAAAAGAAAATTTTTGTAACGATTAGTTTTCGAGATAATTTGAAGATTTAAAGGTATTTTTATTGAGTTCAACTCTTTTTAAAATAAATCAAATTGTTTTTAAGGTACAATTTACGTTCAGAACTTTCAGAAAAAAATAAATTTTTGCTTTTTATGACAACCTGCTAATACGTGTCCATTTGATTTCGTAAAAAACTAAGAATTATTTGTTTATTACGAGGAGATTTTTTCGGGGGATGGGGTTGGTTACCACCCTTACATTTTAGGTAAATTGAGTGGCACTTCCTTATGAAGGTTGCCTTTTGACATGGATATTTTATGTTTCTGATAAAAAAGTGAATCATACTAAAAACCCACCTACACAACGAATACAACCTGCTGATTTCCTTGACTGCTGATGACACAGAAAAGTTTAAAAAACTGTTAATAAATCCCAATAATTGTTTTTAAAGCACACACAAAAAAGTAACACCTAATAAGGGTAACTCACATAGGAAATTTAAAGTGAATGTTCAAAATGTGCGCCATTTTGCTCCATGCAACAATAAAGATTTTGTTTGAATTTTGCTCTTATATTATTCAACATCTCAGGAGTTATAGCTCGGCATTCATCAATAATTCTACGACGTAATTCATCCAAATTGGCTGGCTGTGTAGCATAAACTTTAGACTTTAAATATCCCAACAAACAGTTGTCCAGTGGTGCTGGCCATTCAATTGGACCTCTTCTGCCAATCCATTGTCCTTCAAAATGAATATTCAAAAAATTTCGAACCTGCTGGGCATAATGGGGTGGTGCACCGTCTTGTTGAAAATGGATAAATTCATCTTGACATCTTGGATCCTGTTCAATTATTTCAACTATACGAGGTTGTATTGCCTCTTCAAGAAGTTGTAAATAAGAATCACCGGTTAAATTTCCATCAATGAAAAATGGACTTATAATATGATTGCCTAATATTCCGGCCCAGAGATTCAACTTTTGGGGATTTTGGGTATGTATTTCTGCGTATTGTCTTGGGTTTTCATCCGACCAATAACGGCAATTGTGACGGTTCACGCAACCATTTAAATAAAATGAGCTTTCGTCCGAAAAACTGAAGTTATGAAGCAGCTCGGGATTTTGCAATAATCTCTCACTCATGCCCTCACAAAACTCCTGTCTTCGGTCAAAATCATCCTCATTGAGTTCATGAACAAGTTTAATTTTGTAAGGATAGAATTTGTGGTTTTTAAGGATTTTCCATGCGCTCATATGGCTTATTCCGGCCATTGCTGATAAACCTCAAGTCATCTGGCGATGACTTGACCAATCACTCCAATCGCATTATCGTCATTCACTACCCTTCTCTGAACATTTCTTTTCTTATTCAAAACCGAACTTGTCTCCCTGAATTTTGTGACCAAATCCAGAACGTGATTTCTGCTTAGGTGTTTACCAGGGTTTTGCTCGTTAAATGACTATTAGCATTTTGGTCGTTGCCAAAAAATAAAGCAATAACTGAAACCCTTTCAGCAGTAGTGTAAGGCATTTTTAAACAAATAACGATACACGACCCGTTTAAACAAAACAATCGAACGAAGTACTAATGAAAACTGGAAGAAGAGGAGTGGGTATTGATTTTAAAAAAAGGATTTCATTCAACAAAAAACTGATAAAGAAAACTGTTAGGCATACAAGTAGGCATATAAGTAGTAGTAGTAGTAGTTAGGCATACAAGTTACCGAGTGGTCTGTCTAATGTATTATTAACATGGCAATTTTTACTTCAAATTATCTCGAAAACTAATAGTTAAAAAAATTTTTTTTCAACAAAGTTGTGAAGGTATTCGAAAGACCTTTAAAACAAGGTGCCACTCGACCTACTTTCCCTATCTAAATAAGGGTCGTCGGACGCACCCCTCCGAGGGAGTGCGTACTACGAAAAATCTGATTAGTCTGAAAGGTGTCCCCCTTTGATTAGAAATGGACGTGTCCGAGCTTTTTTAAAAATCTTACTTTTTATATTCAAAAACGGCTCTGTTAAGTTTTCGTTGTTACACACTGTATATACATAATACATATATATACAATACATAAATATATATAAAAGTAAATTTATCTTTAACTAGAATGAAAGAAATGCAGTGAAACCAATAATCATGATAACAGTGTATCCCGTTCTAAGAATTCTTCTACGCTATACTATCCCTTATTAGTTAATAGCTCCTTTATTTGTTTTTTAAATGGTATAATATGCAAATCTTTGATATCTTGAGGCAACGTATTGAATAATATTATGCCATTATATGCAAGTGATTCCTTGAATGTCGATGTTTTATGTTTTGGGATAGTTAATAAATGTCTATTTCGTGTTGCAACTATTGATTCATCTCTCAGATTGGGTACATAATTTTTCACATGGAGCAGAGCTTTATATATATAGATACACGGTAACGTTAGCATCTTGTTCTTGCAGAAAGCAGGTCTACAGTTATCCCTGGGTGCAATATTGAAAATAGTTCTAATTATTCTTTTTTGAACAATAAAAACACGTTTTGCCCCCACAGAAGAACCCCACATTAATACATTTTGAGCCATATGTGAGTACGCCAATGTATAGAAAAAAGTCCTGATACCATCTAAACTAAGCACGTCTTTGATCTGTCGTATTGCAAATAACGCTTGATTCAATTTTTTGCAGACATGATCGATATGGGGCTCCCAAGACAAGGTTTTATCTGTAAACATACCAAGGAGTTTGGCTGTTTCCGAGAGTTGGATGTTGTTGAGTTTCACTGTTTTCCTTAACGGGAAGCTTATGTACTGTTTTACTTTCGTTCAGTTTTAGTTGATTTCTATCACACCAAGAAATCATGTCATCCTTGACTGAATTAATGTTGTTTTCTAGCTCCTCCGCAGTATTTCCGGAAACTGTTATGGTAGTATCATCTGCGAATAGGATAATGAAACCTTGTTTTATATGCTTCGGAAAATCATTTATATAGATAGAGGAAAGCAGTGGGCCTAAAATGGACCCCTGTGGTACTCCAAGGATAATATCTTGAATATCAGATACTGCATTATTCACAGTCACCACCATTTTCCTATCTTCCCTAAAAGATTTTATCCATTCCAGAAGAAATGTTATATAACTTACTAACCAGTATGTCACTATTTACTGAATCAAACGTCTTAGCCAAGTCAAATGATATTGAAACTACGTACTTCCCCTTATCGATTTCATTTAAATAAACTCGAATTTTCTAGCAATAGCAGTCTCAACTGATCTATTCTATTTGCTACTATTTTTTCAATAAGTTGCATAGTACAGACTTAGGAGCATCTGTCTTCAACAATGATTCGACATAAATCTCAGTTCATAACAGTTCTTTCGTAGTTTATCACATAGTGAATCTATATGAGGACCCCGATTCAACTTATGATCTAAAATTAGACCTAGTATTTTTGTTTCTGGTTTGGATGTCACCTCTAATTGGATATCTTCATATATTTTGAGAGTTTCGGTGGTGTTCTGCATTGTGAATTTGACTAATGCTGTTTTGCTGATATTTAGTACTGAATGATTTTTTTCAGCCCATTTCATTATCTATCACTTTTTGTTTTTGAATTGACGTGAAGATATTCACTGGCACGATAGTTAACTACGATTTTCCAAAAAGTTTAAAAAATTAATAAATATCGTTGAGGACACAATGGATTTTTAACAAAACTTCCTCTCTGAAATGAAACCACGATGGTTGTAGACCATGAAGTGAGTAAAGGCGAAAAATATGCTCGAGATCGCACATTTAAAGGTGTAGAGTCCAGAAGAAAAAAATACTCCGGTTCTTTCAGTTCAATGGAAATTGTCAAATGTGTATCTACTGTTCGTACAGCGATTACTGCAAACCCCAACAACAATGCGATTTATCGGCAAAAACTTTTTTACTTTTTATTGACGTTAGTACATTGGCAAAAAATTGACAACTCCCTTGACAGAAATAGTATTTTCAATATGAAAAAATATTACAGGGTGGTTTGGTACAAAATTCAAAATAGATTTCTTAACATTTTCGTAACAAAAGGTAAGATCCTAACAATAATTTATCTCGCCACATCTCTCTCTCTCTCTCTGCCTTAAACATAGTTTTTCTGTTTTTTTCTGGGAAATCTCATCTTTCACAATCTGAAAAAATTAAAATTTTACAGGAAAATTTGATACCGATGTAGAAAAGGCAAACTTCTGGTTTACCCCATTACTGCGTAAATTCAAATGCATCCATTACTAAATGTGCTATTCATCAGTAACTTGCCGTATTTCATAATTTTGTCTATTAAAAGAAGAGGTGAGAGCTGCACTGACACTTATCTTGACTTTTCGGAGGCTAAAACTTGCCTCCGTCCTCAGAACTGAGAATTCCCAGAAATATTTAAAGAAAAACTCTGATTTCCCCCACAAAATATGACTTTGCTCAATAATCCTGAGAATTTGGTTAGCGTTTGTACTTCTAATGAGCATTTATTGCTTTTTACTATTATGAAGGAAGCAAAACTCACCGAATGCCTTGCAGATGGCAATATTCTCCATTAGGCCTATCAGTGGAACTATAATGATACCACTTCCTAAATTTGATACCATTTCAGAAAACGAGTGATACACCTCAGTACCATTTATTATTTCCTTATAACCGAATGGTGGTAACTTGAATTCAGGTAGACCTTTAGGTACATTACCAATAACTCTGAAAGGTGGAGCTCCCTGCGAACAGTATACGAAACCAATCAATCCGCAAATCAACACTAAAATGATGTTCCGGCCTGTGCCAATCATCCAAGTGAGTTTATTGAATACTATTTGGTAGAACTTTGGTGCTTCTTCCTTTTCTTCTGGTGTGAGTTTCTGGGAACCGATAATCTGAAAATAAAGTTCTAATTGAATTATTTTTGTTTTAATTGAATATCTGAAGAAGTCGAAGTGAAGTTAATAACGGTTCGAAAGATGTGCAAGAGGTCGAATTATAAAATCTGAAAGCCGTTAAGCCCTAAGGACTCAAAATGGTTAGATTATAAGGAGAGAAATCAGACTTTCAACCGAAAAAATCCAATGAACTCAGAGTTGTGTTCATTTTCGCTTGTGAGGTGGTGATTCTGTGCTGACAAATGAAGACTATAATGGTGCAGCTCCCGTCAATCATACCTCCTGTCATCAAGTTGAAACAATGGTCATTCCAGAACAGAAGCCACGAATATTAATGATAAACAGGGCCCCAAAGTCGCCAGTCCTTACACTGTTACTTATAGTCCTTCCTACTATATAAATATTGTTGTTAGTTTTTACCTGAGTTCTTCTTTTTGATTGATCTCTTCTTCCCTTAAAGGTTTGAAATGTTAAATCTAAAGTTTTCACGTACAGGAATATCCTGAACTGGTGGTTAACAGAAATCGCCAGATGATGACAAATGAGACTTTGTCGAAACGTCGTGAGATCAATCCTATTGAGGAGAATAGTACAGAACACGGATCAAAACCCGGAAACCAGTTCAGCATATATATATATATATATATATATATATATATATATATATATATATATATATATATATATATATATATATATATATATATATATATGTATATATAAATTAATATTAACATATGTCACAAAAAGGATTCGAAGCTTTATAACTCCTATTCATTATATGCGAGCGCTTTCGATAGCTGGTCGTGCTATCATCTTCAAGGCTCTACTCAAACTAAGTAGTTTGATGCAACAAATTTTCCTTTATTTTCAGTATTTTAATATTAACATTTGTTCACAAAAAAGGATTTGAAGCTTTTATAACTTCTACTTATTATCTGCGAGCGCTCTCGATAGCCGGCTGTGCTATCAACTTCATGGCTCTGCTCAAACTGAACGTTCTATTTTCTTGTTTGTTCCTTTATGTGGTTAGAACGACTCAGTTCAGGTATTTGTCCTCTCCTGTCATCCGGATGTTTCTTTAAATTTGCCTGTATTTGGGTTACATCAGGTAATATCCTTTGTCCTGGATGTTCTCTAGGTTCACTGTTTCTAGGAATGTGTATTGTATTGTGTAGTATATTGAATGTTAGGTCTTGTTGTGTTTTGACAAAGACTACAGAATACTATAAGACGTGTCACTCGCTCATTTTTCGACATCTGAGAAATCTCGCCGCCCGCTAGCGACAGCGGGTGATTACCAGCCGAGGTAGTACAGTGTGTCGCTTGAAGTTACCAGTTCTCGTCGGCACACGAGATATAAAGGTTGTCCGTATTGTTTGGTATTGTCAAAGACTACAGAATCGGTAAACTTTGGTATTGTGATTGTGTTGTGTTCGTTCGGAGTTCGAAATATTTATTTTGTGAAAATGTCGACGTATTGCTCAGTGGATGGTTGTCTGAGTACGGTGGGAAGCCCAGGTATTTCGTTTTTCCGCTGCCCAAAGGTATGCATTCAATATATTCACCATTAATTTTTATTTTACCTATCTATACCTTTTATGGTTTTGTTGTATAAAATTATTCATAACGAAATATACCGCCGGCATTTGCCAATCCAAACTCATTTCAATCTTTTTTCAAAATGTTCAGTTTATCGATTGATATACTTGAATTTTTTTTAGGTGTCAACGTTGGAAAAATGTATTAGGCTTCATTGGGAATCATAGATATGCTACTCTTACCCCAGAGCAGAGTCACAATAGAATTAAAATTTGCAGCTTACATTTTAGAGCCGATGATATTGTGAATTCTCGTATTCATAGCTATGATGTTCCTTCATTGCGTCTGCCTCAAGATGGTTCTCAGAAAGGTTGGTTCAGTGAAGTTTATAGATTCAAATGATGAAAAAATCTTATTCCACTTTTTAACATATGAAATTTACAATATCAATTTTGTTGTTTAAACCAGATGATGATGCCATTGCCGGTACTAGCAAGGATTTTATTTACATTGATGCTCAGGTTCAAACGGATCAATTAGGATCACGAGGTGAAATATCTTTTCGTTATATTATATACTTACCTGATCTATTTTTATATGCTTCGGAAACAAAAACGATGACAAGAAAACAATTATTGAAAGCACGTACATCTTTCTTTTAGATGAATGCAGCCAAACATCTGCTAAACTCTCTTCGGGAACTCCAAGAAAAGTGGCATTACGAAAAAAAATTGTATCACTAGAGAAAACAGTAGCTTCAACATCGAAAAGAGCACTGGACGAAACAGGAATTACTCTGGATGATGTTTTCAAGTTTCTGGATCGAAAATATCCTGAGCAATATTGTAAGCTCTTGAAAGCACAGCTTTCTTTGATAAATAAAGCACCAAAAGGGTCCAGGTATAGTGACGAATTCAAACAGTTTGCATTGACTGTTTATTTTCTTGGTCCGAAAGCGTACAAAAAATTTTCAACAATTCGTAGATTACCGTCAAAAAGTTCACTTCATCGTTTCACGAAAAATTGGATTGTTGAACCAGGCTTCAACGATTTTATTTTTCGTGTTATTGAATTCAGGATTGGGCTCATGAAGGAGAAAGAAAGATATTGTATTTTATGCCTAGACGAAATATCTTTGAAATCTCATCTTTATTATGATATTTCCAGAGACAAAATAGTAGGTTTCCAAACGAGTTTGAATGGGACCTCTACTGACATAGCAAGTAGTGCTCTAACAGTAATGGTCAGAGGTTTGGCAAGCAATTGGAAAATAACACTTGCATACTTTTTCTATAAGACATCAGCAACTTCTGATGATTTGAAAGATATTTTGTTCAAAACGGTACGAAGATGCAAAAGTATAGGCCTAAATGTCATGGGGGTGGTTTCCGATCAGGGTTCAAATATTCAGAAGTTGGTGAAAACTTTGAATGTTACAGACGAAAATCCCATATTTCTGATAGACGATCATAAACTTGTATATTTGTTTGATATCCTGCACTTACTGAAGTCGGCACGAAACAATTTGTTTTCCTATCAGTTTTTACTTCAGGGTGGAGAAACAAGAAAACATTACATAGAAACAATGTATAATTATGATAGAACTAAACAATATAAATTGGCTCCTAAACTTAATAATGACCACATTTATTCAAATAATTTTCAAAAAATGAAAGTCAAGTTGGCTTCCCAAGTTCCCATCAAGAGATATTGTTGACCATGTAATAGAGATGGAAAACATATTCATTGAAAATTTTGATAAAATCGGCAGTGAGAAGGGAATTGGACAGTATTTGAAAACAAAATATTCGAAAATTCTTTTCTCACATCCATGTCAAAAATTTCCCTTCGATTATTATATATCTTTATATACAAGAGTTCGGATATACTTTACTTTAAAATTCATGAACCAGGACATGAAGATTGTTGGGAAACATAAATCATGCAATGTAAAATTGAATATTTTAAATCATTTATAAACATATAACATTATATAATTGTATTATTTTTGTTAATAAAACATGTTTTTCTGAACGTATGTTTATCATTTCATCAGTAAATCACTCTGATCTGTTTCTTAGATCATTTATTCATGAGTTTATCTATCATGTTTCTAGAAGTTGATCGACAAACAACTACTTTCGTATCTTTGTTTATCTGTCTGATACAACCGAGCAAGCAAAGTTTCAACTTCGGAACGTCCCCTGTAGATATCGCGAATAAGAACTGCCCTCGTATAACTGTCATGCGGCCGGCGGCTTCCGGACATCGTCTGTCGGCGATATGATTTATGGAAATCGCAAAAAATGCAATCCTGAGCCGTACCGACAAACGAATTCCTTGGAGTGAACCAACTTATAGTATTCGGTAAACTTTGGTTTTGATTTGTATTTGTTCCTCGATAAGTAAATTATGACTTTCCTTTAAAGGAAACCGTATGGACATCTGGGAAAACCTAAATATCCATGAATTCAAAATTCATAATAAATTCATAATATTCATAATATGTGATATACAGGCTGATTCACGGTGGATGGCACATTAGACGTTTCTGGTGAACCAGACAACGGATCACTTTGAAAATTTAATGGAGGGCATATTCGGACATTCTCTAGCCAACTAAAATATTTTCGACAATGCGGTGTTGCCGCTTCTATTAGAAAGCAGTAGCAACTTTGATTTTTCAAATGGAACACTCTGTATATAATATTATTTTTGGAATCTCCAACAATTGCCCGACAACTTTTCTTGATATTTCCTTATACCTATCTGTTACCGTTTTCGAAATAAAAATTGATTTCAATTTTTTTCTTCGAAAATCATGACTTCTAAAAATGCCGATATCTTTTAGTTAAGAAGTACAGGGTGGTAAAAAAATACAGTTTTTTCGTTTGCTTGAAAAAGTTGCTGAAATTTGATTATTTTAAACGGAACACCCTGTATATAATTGAAAATTCGGAAAGCTGCTGAAATTTGCTTTCTTTCTATGTATATCATACCTATACCTAAATAGTCAAGTTTCGGACTTATGAACATTTATTTGTGAAAATGTCCCTTCAGAATGGTATTTCCATTCGGTATTTGGTAAAAAAAAATCTGTTATGAACATTTATTTGTGAAAATGTCCCTTCAGAATGGTATTTCCATTCGGTATTTGGTAAGCAGGCTATGATTACTATTTGACAGTAGCGTTGTGACATTCTCCTAATAATATCGACATTTTCGTCACTTCAGAAGTTGCAAATACCTTCAAAACGATGGAACAAAACTATTCAAACGAAGTTCTTATGAATTTGTTTATTATTTTTGGACAGTGTGACAAAATTATCAGCAAAACATGTAGAAAGTTCAATGAAATGTATCCGAATCTACAGATAGGTATAGGGAAATATCAAGAAAAGTTGTCGGGCAATTGTTGGAGATTCCAAAAATAATATTATATACAGAGTGTTCCATTTGAAAAATCAAAGTTGCTACTGCTTTCTAATAGAAGCGGCAACACCGTATTGTCGAAAATATTTTAGTTGGCTAGAGAATGTCCGAATATGCCCTCCATTAAATTTTCAAAGTGATCCGTTGTCTGGTTCACCAGAAACGTCTAATGTGCCATCCACCGTGAATCAGCCTGTATATGAATTATATAAATGATGATGAGTACGATAATGTGATACCTAATTACGAGAATACTCTTTTTGAAATTGTTCTGAAATATATTCTGATATTAAGGTGAACATCCACGATGAAAGTTTATCATGAAATTTTTGTGTCATGAGTTAAAACTTTCATGTTTCACAGTGGAAACACTATCAAATTACGCGAAATATTGTTAAAAATTTCATGACAGAATATTTCACGAGACATTTGTTTCATGGGCAAGTTTTGAATTGTATACGCGATATGCGTCTTGTTTCATGTGAAATATTTGTTTCATTTGCTGCACATGAGTTTTGGCGTTCTTCGTGAAACAAAATCGGTATACGCTAGTTGCTAGTGTGTTTACATAAAAAAATAACGTTCGTCGCTTACTTTTTTAATTGGAACAATGAGTGAAGTAGAGAAAAAAAGTAAGAGAAGAAAAGCTAGTGTCAATTGGTCACGACAAATGACACTAAAATTAATAGAACTTTCCGAATCCCATTTCAATTTATGGGATTGCTCTTTAGAGCAGTATGAAAATCGTATGGCTAGAAAAACCTCCATTGATAATATAATATAATAATCTTTATTCAAAATAGACATCCTAATATACAAATGGTAATATGATTGTGAATATTAAATAAAATTTTAGACGAAATATATAATATTATTAGATGTTAGATATAGTATTAGATATAACATGCGAAAATAAGAAAATGTACTAGTGGGAAAATGGACAATGAAAAGAAAACAATAGATGCAGATCTTAATCTAATAATTCTGTGATCGTATATATTCCATAAGGGAGTGTTTAAATTGTTGGAATGAATTGCTTTTTTTAATGTTGATAGGAAGTTTATTTTAATTCAATAATCCCTTATGAAATAACGAGTTCATTGTTCTTGAGAGACTAGTTTTTGAAACCCACAGGTCACTGCTACCTCTTGTAGGATAGTTATGAATTTGATGGTTGAAACTGATAAATTCATTGAAATAAGGTGCTATTTGACCAGTAAGTATTTTAAAGATGAAAATCATTGAAAAATAGTATAATCTGTCTTTTATTGTCAACCAGTTCAACGCGTCAATCATTGTTGCAATAGGAGTATATTTGTTGCACTTTAACAGTATTCGCATACCTCTGTTTTGTAGTTTTTGTAGCATTGATATGCAGTTTCCGTCAAGCAGAAAAAGTAAACTGGCACAGTAATCAAAATGCGGTTGAATTATTGATCGGTAAACTGTTAAGTTGGATTGAAATGTTAGTTGACGACTTATCCTTGTAAAGAAAAACATTTTTTTAGAAATTTTGTTGTAGATGTATTGAAAGTGTTTTTTCAGATTCAAATTGTTATCAACTATGAAACCCAGATATTTATATTCTTCAACAATATCAATAGATTCACCATATATATTAATATTGATTGTATTCTTATCAATTGAATTATATTTAAATGGAGTTGTTAATATCATGGCTTTCGTTTTGTTAACATTTAATTTAAGTTTATTTCTGTTCAGAAAGACTGTAATATTAAGTAAGCTCATATTTAGTTTGCGAATAGCATTATCTAAATTAACATCACTTGCTGCGAGTAGTGTATCGTCTGCAAACAAATTTATGAATTCACAGTCTGGAATATAGTTAATATCATTTAGGTATAGTATGAAGAGTAGGGGACCTAATACACTACCTTGCGGTACTCCAGTATTAATATTTCTTTCACTCGAAAATACATTGTTGACTTTCGTACATTGGGATCTATTGACTAAGTAACTTTTAAACCATTGTAATACATTGCCAGAAATACCATAGTATTCTAATTTAGAGAGAAGGATTGAAATGTCGATTGTTTCAAAAGCTCTTTTGAAGTCTAAAAATACTGCCACTATAAATTTATTTTCGTCAATTAATAGTTTCCACTTGGACAGAGTAAGTTGGAGGGTAGATTCACATGAATGCTTTGATCTGAATCCTGATTGATATTCCATTAATAAATTGTTATTTTCAATATATGTACTGAATTGGTTATATACAGCTAGTTCTAATACTTTTTCAAGTGGTGGTAAAGTGTTTATTGGGCGGAAATTGCAGACTTCATTAGTATTTGTAACCTTAGGTACTGGAACTATAGTACTTAATTTGAGCTTTTCAGGAAATTGACCATTTTTCAAAGATGTATTTACAAAATTCAATATAACATGACCTACAACTTCAAAAATACTCTTAAGAACTTTATTGTTGATAATATCAGCATTGCATTTGTTATCTAAACTAGATATGATTGTTCTTAATTCTTTCATAGTAAGCATTTTGAATTTAGATAGTTTGCATTCGATTACTTTGATATCTATACATGACCAGGGTTGGGAATTAGGAATAGTTAACCTGATGTCTTGTATACTTCCAATGAAAAAAATATTGAACAATTCGGCCTTATCTCGATTTGTGACTGCTTTTTGCGCATCAAATATTATTTCGTCTGGAATGGGACTATTGTTGGGTTTGATCAAGGATTTGAGAGTTTGCCACATTTTTTTAGAGTCAGATGAACACTCATCAATATTTCGTTTATAATATTCAGATTTTTTAGATTTCAATAAGTTAACTACTTCATTTCTATAGCTTTTATAAACTAACCAATTATACTCTTTATCATGAACGTTTAAGCTATTTTTAAAATTTCTATATGCCCTATCCCTTTTTCTTGTTAAATCATGAACCTCGCCATCATACCAGGGCAATTGGTTTTTATGAGGGCTGAAAGATTTCAAGGGAGATATGACATTGACGTGTGTTTTGATATTATTGATTAAATTAAAATAAACTTCGTCAATATCACTCAAGTTCATATTCCAGGTAGAATTCACCAATCTTTCATTAAGCATTTCAAGGTTTTTTTGGCTGAAGTTTCTATAGAATTTGGTGACTGGACAGTATGATGGTTGAGTGGATTTAATTGAGACCGTAACAATGTTATGATCAGTGATTCTGGGAATTTCATGTACTAAACACAAATTAACAGGTGAAGAACTCAAAACGAAATCAATCAATGTACTACTAGTATTAGTCACTCGTGTTGGTTCGTTAACTAATTGCTCAACACCTAAGTTTGAAATAAAATTTCTGAATTTCTGCACCGATCTGTCATTAAGTTTTAAAATATTCAAATTGAAATCACCTATTAATACACATTTACCTTTTTCATTGAAGATATTTTCTGCCCAGCTCTCAAAATGATCAAAAAATGAATCAAACGTGGAACTAGGTGAGCGATATAAGCAGCCTACTAAAACAACCTCGTTATGAATCTGAACTTTTATAACTAGACACCAATAAGTCACATCTATAATAATATTCTTGATTAACTTGAAATTGATGTCATTACGCACATAAATTACCACTCCCCCTGAGTGGCGGTTTGCAGAGTCACATCTCACAATTTGATAATCTTCAATGTTGATCTCAAAATCTTCAATATCTTTGGTAGTTCGAGCCTCACTGAGCAATATAATTGAAGGACGACAACGAACTATATCGTGAACTAATTGGTCATAATTCGCTGGTAAACTCTGAATATTGGTGTATATAATGTCTGTATTGTACGGTATAGTAGGATGTTTAATTTCTAGTTTTTTCCATTTGACTGCTGACTTGGTTGTTTATTGACAATGGTAGGAATGTTATTGATGTATTTGATAGTTTTATCATTATCACCTTGGTTAATTATGTCTGCTAGTTTTTTCTTCACTGATAAATAATAGTCTCTTTGCATTTTGGTTTGTTCCCCAAAAATATTGATGTTTGGTATTTGAATCGATTTTTTATTTCTCAGTATGTATAGAGCTTCATCAGTACTACTCAGTACAACTTTCAAAGGTCTATTTTTAGTACCACAGAATTTACCTAATCGAAATGTTTTCTTAATTTTAACTTCACTTGATAGAATACCTAATATTCTATTCACATTATCTGTATCATCTTCAGCCCTGCGTCTATGATCTTTTTCAGCTGATTCTTGAATATTTGTCACAATTATATTTGCTGATCTGATCTGTCTCTCATGAATTTCTTGGATGACTGAGTTTAAGTTGGTTTCAGCCAAATTATTGCTATTGTTGATAATTTTCTGAAGTTTCCTATTTTCTTCAATTAGTTTTTTATTTATTTCCAGTACTTCATCCAGTTTTGCAATGACTTTGGGAACCTTTTTAAAGTCAATTCTGCAAGAGTTACAAAAGTAAATCATGTTGCGTTTTTTTAATGCCAGTACTCTCACTTCAGAGGAACTCAGCTCAACACACTTCTCATGATGATAAAGTGAACAGCAGTCACATACCACAAATGTATCTTTTTCATAGATTTCAATTTTGCATTTGTCACATCTGGCTTCCATTTTGGATGAAATTTATTTAAGGTACACCACTGGATATTTTTTACAGCGAACACCTTTGCTTCAGACACTATGTTTTTATTAACAATAAATTGTTGGTTGCAGTTTTATTAGGTTTTTTCTTCACAAGTAACCCTTTAACAGTCACTACTTAATCAGTTTTGGAGAGTTTTCATTTCTCTATTTACTGATATAAAATTCAAAATTGATTGGCTATTTTTCCTCAGTAAAAACTTGCTATATCGGAAGTTATGGGCATATCCGTTCAAGAAGTAAATGATAAAATCCATAGTCTTCGATGCCAATTCCAAAGTATCAATAGAAAGAAGAAAAAAACTAAAAGCGGTCAGGCTACAGGGGATAACTTTGTGACAAAATGGGAGTTTTATGAAGCTCTAACATTCATAGACTTGTCAACAAGTGGTTAAAATGAAACAACAATAGACTCATTGGTAAGTATATTTTTATTATTATTTATGTATACATTGCTTAAACCCTAGAGAATCGCAGCCCGATCCCTATGCTTGTACAAAGGAACCAAACATAGTAGTTTATATATATTTATATTGCCACGGAACTTCACCTTCCTCTTGAAAGTACTTAGTTAATTCTTCTCGTACTTCTCTGGTATAGAGATTTCCTGGAATATTTCGATTAACTTGCAGTGGCATTAAGGCTTGAGTGTGTTGTCGCCATTCACTAGGTTGAACAGTACCATTTTCGCACATCAAACGTGCCATTAGGATCGTAAAGCTTCCGAGAACGGGTCGATAAAAAATTATGTAAAACGCATATTGCCGACACTATAATGGACACTTTTTCTGGTTCTAATTCAATTGGCTTTCTTAAAACACGGAACCTAGCTGAAGCAATGCCAAAACAATTTTCAATTATTCGTCTTGCACGAGACAGTCGGTAGTTAAACACCCTTTGTCCATCACGCAAGTTTCTAAACGCGTAAGGTTTCATAATATATGGTTTCATGGCAAAAGCATCATCTACTACGATAACAAATGGAATGGCCTTATTCCGTCCTACGAGTGGCCTAGGTTTTGGAATATTTAAACTATTATTTTCAAGTTTTGTTGCCAAGGAGCACGTGTTAAAAACTCCTCCATCAGAAATTCGCCCCATACTTCCTATATTAATGTATAAAAATTTATAATCTGCGTCAGCCAGTGCCATCAAAACAATACTATGCATGCCTTTATAATTATAAAAGAGGCTTGCACTATGTTTAGGTGCTTTAATATGTAAGTGTTTACCATCAAGGGCACCTAAGCAGTTCGGAAAGTTCCATTTCTCATTAAATTGCTGTGAAATATTTAGCCATTCATCTTCAGTGGTTGGTGTCTGGAAATGAGAAAAAACTACGTTAAACAAAATGCAGAAATGCTTAATAAAAATATAAACAGCTATAATAATGATTTATGTTTCTGACACAATATTTTTTTAGATCAACGTAGAAGATATGACTGATAATGAATCGAGTTATTTATCAGAAGATCAAGGAACTAATCATTCAAAAGACTCTACAGATACTTCGCGTTGCAACACTCCAATGCCATCTACATCACGTGATTTCACACCATCATCATCTACGTCGCAAGACAAGCCCCGTCAAGGTTAAAAAAAAAGAACAAGAAAAATGACCAACAAGCCTTACTGGACCGATGTGTTGGAGATATGTCGAAGATAGCAGATTCCTTCAAAATATTTGGAGATTATGTGGCGGATTAATTGCGTAACATGCACTTAAAAGCCCCTGATTTGCAAGGATATGCAAAACGAGAAATTCTGCCACTTATTTTAGACATGAATGACAAGTATGAGTCCAGACTACTAGAAAATGGTGCTTTGTCTCAATCGCAAATATCCGTTAATAAAAATTCAGATATTTTGCTTGATAATAATTCTTTGGAGTCACAGCTGTCTACTCGAACTAGTTGTGAAATTGGTTCTCCATTGCCGGTATTGACACAATGGGCGGTTAATGATTTAACTGAAGACACTGTTGAAGGTGAGAATAACGGCATGGAGAATATTACAAACTACGATGAAAATTGTGGATCTACATTTTTTAATCTATAAATACCACTTTATGAAATAAACGAATTATGGAACTCACCTGTAGATATTCTTCTTTTGAAATTTTATAAATTGCCGAGCACACTTCAGGTATTATTCTCGATATAGTACATACTGGTATTCGAAACAAATACATAAGCGAGTGGTAGCTATCTCCTAAAAAAAAAAACAAAAAAAAATTTAAATGAAGTCAAGTCTTCAAAATTTTGAAGTATTTACCTGTTGCTAGAAATCGAAGCGTTAGTGCTAGTCCCTCAGCTGCTGGAACTTAATTTCGCATGAGTGTATTCTGTTTTTCTATTGCAGGCTTTATTTTGCTAAGTAAATACTGAAAGTCAGCAGCAGACATCCTGAGAAAATTACTGTAACATTCCTCATCCTCTTGTTCTAATTTTTCCAATAGATTATTAATTAAATTGTGGTTTTCTCTTTGTTTAATCCAATCGCGTACCCAAATTTTGTGAGATTTTTTTGTTTGCGAAGCTAATAAGTAATAACAAGCTGCAGCTTTTCTTTTATCTTTTTTTGTAGCCATCACAATGTACAAACAACGAACCAACTAAGTCACCGTGAAAACAGCAGATTACTGTACTTCGTCTCTCATGAATTAAAAATTTCAAACAATCGCGAGTGGAGAAATTTTGATCTCCTCGTGAATACGCACCATGAAACAAATGTTTCGAGAAATAAAATTTTCATGACATTTTAGTTTCATCGTGGATGCTCACCTTTAAAGTAATAATCGGCATAAATTTATCTCTCTAAAACATTTAATACTCATATATACTTTTGAAACATTTCCAAAGTATTCTTCATTAGAAAACAAAATTCAATAAGAATATTGGTTTTGCTCACCCTCATTATCATCAGTAAAACAATACACGAAACTCCTATTACAGTGTCCCATAACTGTGTATTGTGTATTTCCGATATGATGCTTTCCCAAGTAGTTACAAAAGTATCGCCCGTTACATGAATGCCTAAAATATCTTTCACTTGAGAAGTCACAATTATTAAAGCTACAGCTGATGTGAATCCAGAGGAAACGGGTCCAGATACGAAATCAACTATGAAACCTAAAACATAGAAAATAATTTATGAAAAAAACCATTGGCACGGTAGTCTGAAAATAGTAATGCAAGAAAATACCCAAGATCATAACTAGGTGCGTACAATATACAGGGTGTAACTGAATAAGTGTAAACCATTTTAGGAGGTGATTCCTCATCGAAAAAAATATAGGATCTTTCATATAAAGAAACTTCATTGGAGCATCCCTTGTTAAGATAAAGGGGGTACATAAAATTTGTATAACAATTTTTTTCACAAGCACTGAGAAAGTTACAATATTGAAATTAACCTGATGTTTTGTACTACCAAAAAGACACTTGGCCAGTAATTTATTTGGTTCACCCCATGGTTGTAAGGGGTGGAAAACGCAACCCCTAAAATTTATTTCCAAAGTAACTTTTCGTCTTATTATTTGTTTACCATTTCAAAATTTATTTCCGATAGCCTGTTTCATTCTAAATGGGTTTTTTGCCCAAAATAAATCAGTTCGCAGCAAAAAATTATTTTACGAACAACTACAGAGATACATCGTCATAAATGCGAAAATATCGGGACAATCTTCGTTTGTGTAATTTAATCACCTCTGCATGATTTACTATTGACAATTTGCAAATAACAAATAATGACATTATTGTATTAATTGATTGTTTTCTAACGTCACGCCGTCATGGTCAATTGACAGAATTTAGAAACCGTATAGTAAGTAGTCTGTTGATAGAAATAGGTATCTTTATACAAAGTTACCCTTATTTTAAATTCTGAATACGATTAAATCATACAAATGGGGGGTTTCCATGGTTAGACGGTTCATTGAATTTCTTTCATGTGGTTCTTTTTTGACTACCTTGTATTGATAATTATCGAAATTTCATATAAAGTCCATTAAATTTGGTTCCCATCTATAAGCAGCCTGACCAAAATATAATGATAAAGGTTTCCTTATAAGAAAAATTGATAATTATTGTAGGGTCTGCAAACATAATTTTTGACATAAAAACTCAAATATGTCAAAAACGGTTAGACTTAGATGAAGGACATTATACACAAAACGTATTTAGATTCTGATGTAGAATTCAAAAATATAATAATATGTGGGGTGTTCTATTTGAAATAACGAAGTTGACAGCTATTTACGGTATAACAGGAAGTGCCGCCATTTTGAAAATGTTTTTGCCAAGTTGCCCCCATCCACCTCTGTATATTGTCAAATTTTCAGATTCTTTATAACAATCGATCGATGCAGTTTCTAGAGTTTCACCCTGTTTAGTCTCTTGCCATAGGTTATGGTACCCTACAGTTGGTTCAGGGCCATTATAAGGATCTAGCGATCTGTGTCTAGCACACTTATCCGATTTTTCGTTGCCTGTGATTCTTGAACATCCAGGTATCCAATATATACTTGAAATAATTCAGTCCGCCAGTTTCTCAAGTTTTTCATGGCATTCCCAGACCAGGCTTGTTGTCACTCTCGGGTTCATCAATGCCCCGAGTACATTCCACTCAACCTTGAAAAATACATTTGCTGTTGTTTTCAACATCAGGCTGTCATTGCTTGAAACACCAGCTGTCTTTGTATTCCATCATAGCTGTTTGTAGCAGTTATGGCAGATATGGTTGGATACAGTTGTGGTGTAATACAGCTGAATGGTGGAATAGAGTTATGGTAAAATACAGTTATGGCGGAATAAACCTCTACGGTGAAATAGAGATGTAGGGTGAAGTAGAGCTATGAGGTGCAATACAGCAATATGGTGCAATAAATCTTTATGGCGTAAAAGAGTTCATCTATGGTGAAATCAGTTGTGGTTGTGGAGGAATACAGTTATGGTGGATAAGAGCTGCATGGTGGCATACAGCTGTATGGTGGCATATGACTGTTTGGTGGCATACTGCTGTATGGTGGCATACATCTGTGAGGTGAAATACCGCTGTATGTGAAATAAAGCTGTGAATTGAATACAGATGTGAAGAATACAACTATCTCTACATTACATCAAGAATCAGTTTAATGAAATTCATCATTACTTTCATCATGGTATGGCTCAATTGAGGTTATAATAGACAAAATATCACCGAGAAATCTTTACGTGACATCAACTGCGAAATTGGTACAGAAAGTGTACTTTGATGTCAAATGGTCAATGAATATTGGATGTTCGTTTCCCCACATATTCCGAAAGTTCAATTATGCCCGATCCCTTGTAATTTTCGGGATTTTATTTGAAATTTTCGAAGTCTAGTTTAATTCAATTTGGAAGTTTACCAGCATGATTATTAAAGCGAATAATTTTCTTTGGTGCCTGTGCGAAAGTAGCGGTTCACATTGGATTTGAAACGTTGGAGATTAAATCCATTTGGAAAAACGTTCTTAGGAAGTTTATTCCACATAAACGCAGTTCTCCAGATGAAAGAGTTCTTAAACAGTTCGAGGTGTACTGAGTTGAACCTTAAAACGATGAGCAGCTATACTCTGTCGCGTATTTCTGATATAATGATAATAATAATAATAAGTTTATTGCCCATCAAAATACAAAATAATAACAAAAAAGAAAATACAAGAGAGAGAAAAATAAAAACACATTGTATTCGATTGCAAATGATTTTTGGTTCAGACCGCGAATTTGCATTCGCGTCTGCTCTTCTACCAATACCGAAAATGTATAAAAGTAAATAAATGAGGGCTTGAAGAGGAGAAAAGAAGAAAGAAAAAAAAAAGAGAAGGTAATATAAGGATTCTCGCCGCGGACCTAGTTATTCTGAATGCTGAACAGATGCTGTTTAAACTTACAAACAATTGTTTTCCCATTTATGAAGATTATTTACTGTGGAGGAGATATTATAGGAAAAAGATCGTTTGAATATTTCCTTTTTATGTACAAGAATGTTTAGCACTGTCTTTTTACACAAATTCAGGTTATGGATATCTGTTCATGTAAGTAGGGAGGATTCCTATATTTGAATATTTTTTGAGAATATGCATGTTGCATGAAGACGTCTACGATTAAACATATTCAACCACTTCAACTCTGCTAATTTGTGTGAAATTTTGGACCTTCTTCTGATACCAAATATTAACCTGATACAAGAGTTTTGAACTTTTTGTATGCGCCACCTGTCGTTCTTGTCTAACCATGAATGATAAACACGGTCACAGTGGTTGAAATGACATAAAACTAATGAATCACATAGCATTTTCTTGACATCTACATCCAAATATTGTCTATGGGGTATATGAGTTTCAATGATGAATAAGCAATTTTAAGTTTGTAGGTTTTTATATTCATGAAATCTTAGTTTATGATCTAAAATCAACCTCAATTTTTTTTAATACGGTCTGAATTGTATCTCATAGTTTCCCATTTTCAAGCTGTAGTTTTTTACTTCTTCCCTGATGCTATCTGTTCCAAAAATAATAGCTACTGATTTGTTCGGATGGATTTTCAACATATGGTCAGTGGACACTTTTAGAATCGTATTTAAATCAAAATTTATATCGGTTACTGCTTGAGCTATATCTGAAGATTTGAAAGATAAATATAATTGAAAGTCATCTGCATAAAGGTGATATTTACAAGACATCATCTTATTGATGAATGTGGCAGTATAGAGGGGATAGAACAGTGGGCCTAAAATGCTGCCTTGGGGTACTCCTGTTTTGACTTCTCTCCAAGTAGAAGAAATATCATGAATTCGTACTTTTTGTAATCTATTATCTAAATACATCACTAATGCATCACTGAACCCAAAAAAATGTGATATAGCACAAAGTACTTTATGATTGATGGTATCAAATGCTTTTGAATAATCCAACAGAATCAAAATGGTGGCTTCATTTTTATCTATAGCTTTAATTATGTTACCTAAGATCTCTAATAATGCTGTTGCACAACTATAATCTTTTTTAAACCTGACTGTTTATGTGGCAAAATATTGTAACGATTAATGAAATGGCGCATTTGATTTTCCATTACTTTCTCTATAATTTTGGAACATGTCGGGAGAATACTTATTGACCGTAAATCATTAAAATTTTGTGGTCGATTATTTTTTGGTAGGGGTATAATTTTTGCACATTTCCATGCATCATGCATTCGTTTATTATGTGAGTTAGTACCGTTATAATGAAGGACAACAAATTTTTATACTTATATTGATTTCATCTACCCCATATGCTTCTGATTTTATGCTATTTATGATGCTAAAGATTTCATTTTCAGTAGTTGGTGAAAAAATGAATTGATCACATATACCTTTTTTTTCTGTTCATGCCATAAAAGCGCAGTTAGTTTTCATCCGGTGGGATATCTCTTTGAGACATAGTTGAAATAAAATCGCTAATTGCTTCTACATTTTTCAAGTTTTCAGGGAGTTTTTTATTTTTACTTTTCGCAAGTTTTAATTTCTTAAGTTCCTGGCATCTACCCTTACTATCAGTATTACGTAGTTGGTAGTTTAAGTATGCCCTTTTCTCGTAATATATAGCTGTATTAGTATAATTCCTCAGTTGTTTATAGTAATCCCAATGGTGTGCTAGTTTTGACTTCTTGAATCGAGTTAATGCTTTGTCTCTCAATTTCTGCATCAGTCTTATGTTCTCAGTGATCCAAGGAGTGTAATTTTGTTTCTTCAAAAAGATAGTTTTTTTTTGGTGAATGACAATCAAGATTTTTTGTAATGAAATCATTCATGAGATTTAATTCATTATCTATATCTACAGTTTCATATAGTAAATTCCAAGGTTGGTTTATTGAATCATCACTGAATCTGTCAATATCAATATGACTAATGTTTCTATAAGTTATCTTTTGGTTTTTTAGTTTGGGTTCAATTTCAAAGAAAAATTGAGTTTCTGTCAATGCATGATCTGAAAATCATTGTGTATAACATTTATTTCATAAACTTTATCAATATTTGTAATTATTAAGTCTGGCAGTGAAGAAGATGTTCCTGTAATTCTTGTTGGTTCCGAGACAACCTGCCTGTTTCTAATACCGTCTGAAACATCTCTGAGTTATTTGAAATGGGATCTAACATATTGATATTCAAAGCACCTACATATATATATGTACCAAGTCACTTGAACACTTCCCGTGGAAGTATCTATGAAAGAGAAGACAAATCTCCAACCCTTCTTTGGTGTTCTAGGCTATCGAGGTTACACGTAATGTTCACGTCTCCAATTAGGCGAATGGCTCTTTTCTGGATGAAATTCAGCAACTCCAAGGTATGTTTGGGGGCAGAGCTCCATACATAGGAACAATACTCCAAAGAAGGTCTGATCTGTGCTTTATAAAAAATCAAAAGTTGCTGAGGTGTGTACAGTTTTCTGGTTCGGAACAGTGTTGCAAGTTTTTGAAAACCAGCCTTTGCAATTCCAGCTACATGATTGTGCCGAGACATACTGGTGTCCGTTTCAACCCCCAACAAATTTATCAAAGCAGAAAGCGGAATTGTCTGACCTGACATTATTATATCCGGTTTGGGATCATTCGGGGACGTTTGAGGACATACTTACAATGTTAGTGAGATTGGTCGCAATTGAGTTGAGTTAAAATTAAAATATGAACGTTGTGATCATGATAAAAACACGTAACAACTGTAAAATTACAAGACATATGAAGTAAGTGAAAGCTACAAAATATATACGTTAAATGAGGAATATTCATAAATTTTTTTTTTTTTAATTTGAGAATGAACGTGGTGATCTTAGGTTAGAAACACATCACTTGTCAATTTATTAAATTTTGAAGGAGAAGTAAACTTGGCATTTGCCGCTGGTGCAATTAATCAAAGAGTTACAGTTGCCTCCAGAAGAAAGAGTTTTGTTGTATAATTTTTGTTAATAAGTTGATAAATGAATTTAAGTAATGTCAAATGAGTTGTCTTTGAAGGAATTCCAATTTTTGTCTATAAAAAGTAAATAGGAATATATTTCACTTAAATATTGTAAGTCTGTTTTTTTTATTCAGACAATTTTGTGATTGCGAAATGTAAGTCATTTCAAGGAATAATCTTTTAGAAACATTCCTCTCTTTGGTCAAAAAGTCCATTACATGTCCATTATTATAAACATGTTCACTAAGGGCACACCTTTCTGGATGAAGTCTACAGTCACTTTTGTGTGCAGATATTCTGTCTTTTAATAATGTGTTGTCGTCAGCAAAGCAATATATTGTTCTTGCCATTTTTGGGAATAGGCTGAACGCGAGCAATCTTCCAACAAGCAGGTAAAACCCTTTTCTTATAAGATAAGTTGAAAATACAAGCAACAATTAAAAATTGAACTATTAACAAGAAATGAAAATTAAAAATTATAAAAAAAAATAAAGATTAAATATCAAAATATTCCAAGCCAAGTTACTTCACGACGTTTCGATTGTTAGTATCCACAATCGTCTTCGGGTGATGACTTTCAAAAAAATTCTTTCAGAGATTTCAAATCAATATTTAGACACACATATTAGACAATGAAAGTCCAAACTAATGTAATGCACCACGAAACATTGTCAACCACCTTCAAACAATAAGTACGATATTTAGCACCTTCTTCTGCCGTTTGAAGACTTTTAGTGAGTGTCGAGTTTCTCCAGAGAAAAAATGGAAGAACAAATGGTATGTCTCCCAAAATCTGAAGACTTTTGTGATGATGTCGAGTTTTCACGGAGAAGTGTACCGTAATTTAGTAAGAACGAGAATACTTGGCTAATGGTCCAGTCATCTTTGTCAAATTTTGGTAAGTATATCGGAATTTTATATACCCAGCTACAAACTCGTTCAAACTTGTATTTTGAAAACCTGAAAGTTGTCTCAGAACCTCTACATGCTAGTGTGTACGCGACTATCAAATTCTAAGGTCAAATGTCATAATCGATTTTTTGCACATTTTTGCAAATATCTCGTTCCTTATAGGTTTTTCGCAATTTGTATTCATTATCGATATTGTAGAAGATAAAATTCTCTACAACTTTTGTTGATTTTTTTTGTACATTGATTCATTTCCGAGATAGATAGTGAAGAGCGCGCGGTTGTAGCATCATTTAAGGTCAACCGGTAGTCCCGGTCGAAAACACGCCATATAAACTTTATTTTAATAATTGACAAAAACATAATTATTATTAATTTTCATTTCTTATTAACTATTGTAGGTTTTCGGACAACTTTTAGGATGTTATAGCTGGCTATCTCAAATACCGAGGTGAAATTATTAAGATGATCGGACCATAGCCAGTATTATACTTGGTAAATTCTGTGAAGAACTCTGTGAGGAAAAGTCCTGTACCCGAGTTTCATATCCACGTTCAGACTTCACATTTGATAAATGTTTAGGTGATAGAAATCTTGTCTCTGCCTTTGAACAAGATGATGATATATTTTCTTGGCGGATTTGAGATAATTTATTTGACATTGAAATATCATTCCACGGCAAGTCATCCAGAAAATATATTCATATTGTTCATATCGTCGAAAAAATTGAGGATGATTACATCAATTATTATAATGTGGCATTGAATACATATTGACGACGCAAAAAATTCACATGAGAATGAAGAGGTATTGCCATCTTCAATCTGAGAGAAATATAGATTATTTTCAAATTAGAATAAATGACTTCATTAAATGGTTCATGAATCAGAAAATGACATATTACATTATATTTATTATTTCAACAACTTTTGGAATAATATGATTTACCATTGAAAAATGTGAACTCGGACGGTAAATATTTTAGCAGGAGAAACGAAAGAACCGGATGATTATTGTGATGGAAACATTTCTCCCACACCAGACAAAACCTGTCTCGCGACACTCGTTTCGTGAATCATTTAACATCATCAAGAGATAACTAATGCGCGTCGAGGGGCATTGGTTCTATTCTGCTGTGGAAAAATATTTTCATTAGATTATATTACGTCAGAGGTTCCAATTCAACCTATTAAGTAGATTATAAATGCCATGGAAAGATTTAAAAACCTTCGGAAAAGAATGCCTCAGCACAAACAGAGATTTCTCGAAATTGCAGAATTAAGAAAATCGAAATATAATGATAAATACAATTTGAGCCCTCTACAGCTTTGCAATTCTTTTGATATCTCCATTTTCATGTTCTGAAGAGTTATAAAAGACCAATATGTTGTGGTAAAGATATGGTAGGTAATATGAATGTATCGATAAAGTTAAGGACAAAAACTGATATATTCAACTATTAACTATGGAGACACTCCTTTTCTCTCTAAGTGTTCATGGCTACTAGGCGTATTTGGCTAACGGATTTTCCATTTACCCATTGTTTAATTGTATGTAGCAATAAATAAACCACTATACGGCCTTCAAATCCTTTTTCAATTAGAATATGGTTATATAAGTATTTTACATAAACCACTGGGATTTTAAATGAGTGTCATCAAAGTTTTTCAGTTGACTCTTCCAAATGATAATGGCATATGGGTACTAGCAAAATTATTTCTTAACTAATTATTTAAACAATCGAAATATAAAAAAATCGATTTCAAACAATTAAAAATTAAAATTAAGATTTTTTTTAATCATAATTATCTCCAGACAACAAAATAGTGAAAAAAATTTTCCAAAAATATTAAATTTCTTTATTTGTTTAAAACAATTTAATAAACAAATTACGTAAAAAATTCATATCCTATGTTGATAACTGCCATTGTTTGATGTAAAAACAGTTTCGATATTTCATTTTGCAATAGTTATAAAAAATCATGATTAACAAATTAATACATTTTCATGAACTTTTATCGCAGGATCGTATGAAATATATATATATCAAAACGGCTCCACGAAGTTTAAAATTTATTGGCCAATTATTTATACCTTTTATCCCATTATTTATGCCAACGGGAATTGGGAAAAAATTTGTTTGTTAACAATTGAATAACTTTTTGAAAAATGGTGATAAAACTTTTTTCCACGGGACTCGATTCATTCAAGTGATAAGAAGATACTAGATTTTTTTTCAAAATTTTAAAATGACATTTTATGTTATAAAAAAATTATTTCTTTTGATAAACTCTCTTTAGCGGCAGCGCGCGCATGCCGTAACAGCCGCTCGGAACTCTATTTTCAACGTCAAATTAAAATTATAACTTATGGAGATAGAGTTTCGGGAGTGTGGAGACTTTTTTATCAGAAATTTCCTCCTCTTTAACGAGTTTTTTTCAAAATTGCTTAAATATTAATATTTTTTGAGTTATTAAGAAAAAACTAAAAACCATTTTTTTAATCTTATTTTGTTAATAATAATTGCTGCACCGAAATCCTTCAAAAACATTTTTCTAGAGGTGATTCCCAATCGAAAGAGCTATCGCTCATATTTTTAGGACCTTTATCTCTATTTTTCATGTTTTTGAACTTGTTGATTAGACTACAGAAATTGATAACCTCTCTTAGGTTAGTTTTGAGTTTTGAATATGATACCTCGAAGATTCCAAACCTAATGATATTTGCGTATTTATTATACATTGAGCAAATTCTGTCAATGGGGGATTTATGTTGATTGACATGAAAAGTAATTTGTCGTGGACGAATCCTGGCAGCGGAACATAAAAACAGATTTGACTGGTGAGAATTATCGATACTTTTGAAATGAAAGATTTGAAACAAGTTTCGATATTCACGTTTATATTTCAAATTAGAACGATTGGTGATTAATGGAAAAATACGTTTCTGATCTTTATAGCTTGGAACATTCTACAAATAACAATGTGAGTAAAGTTTGATCAAATCAGCGTTCGTTTCAATATGCAGAACAACATGTGAAGGGAAAAATATAAACTGAAATTTGGAAAATCATCATATATGTGTAACTCACCCAACCCCAAAAGGCCCATTAAAATTTGAACCAGTCCGATCAGGAAACAAAGGAGTATTGCATGTTCGGGTCCTCGCCCTTTGACTGCCTGAGCAGTCAGTAAGGCATTAATGGCAGAGGGTCCAAATGGAACGTCTTTACAACTTCCGAAAATGATGTACACGAAGCATCCCACGAAAGAACTGTATAAACCATATTGTGGAGGAAGACCAACAATGCTGTAGTAAGCCAGTGCCTGAAAAATCATACAAGAAAAGGTTTAATGTAGTAAAAGTCGGATTCACTTTGGATAAGCAGACTGATTGAATTGAAGTTCGCCAAGGGAACGATATAAAAATGCAATTTTTGGGACAATGATTTATATGACGCAACTCGATAATCAACTAGATACAGATTTTATTTTTGATAACAATAATTATTACGAAAACTACATCACTTGGAATACATTTGAATAAATGTTTTCATTTATTTACTGTATCAAAACTGGCCAGACAGATGATGCTAAGGATCATCTAACATAACTAATATGAAGTTTCTTGTAGTATACATTCTTGAACCCAGAAAAGCAAATCTTGAAGAGACGGATACGAAAATTATTTGTATTTTAATCAAATGAAAACATTTTATTCTGACTGGAATACTGGAGATAAACATACTGTAGCGAACTACAGACCGATATCCTTGATATCAAGTCTAGCTAAAGTTCTAGAAAAAGTAATAAAGGTCAGAGTCAATACATTCCTTGAAAAAATAAATTACTCTCTAACTCTCAATTCGGATTTAGGGAACATAAATCTACTCAAGATGCGATACACTCCTTAACAAACACTATTTACAATAGCCTAGATAAAGGAGAACCAATAATAGGTATTTTTCTAGACTTGGCGAAGGCATTCGACACCGTTGATCATTCAATACTTTTAGAAGTACTAGAAGATATGGGAATTAGAGGTACAGCACATTGTTTATTCAAAAGTTATCTAGAAAATCGAAAACAGCAAGTTAAAATTAAAAATAAATTGAGCAAAACACAAAAAATAACATGTGGTGTGCCTCAGGGAACGGTGTTGGGTCCTTTGCTATTCACTATTTATTTAAATAATCTATTTCTACTTGAAAAAGATGGCCAAATAACCAGTTTTGCTGATGATACAGTTGTAATATATAAAGACACGAACTGGTATGACTTGAAATTGAAAATTGAAAATGATTTCACAAAAATAAAATCTTGGTTAGATAATAGGCTTTTATCAATCAATTTCAAAAAAACATTTTATCTACCATTTAGCAATTTTGAAACTTCCCTCCCAAGCTACAACATTACCATACAAAATTCATTTGTTATACGACCCACAAATAAAATAAAATATTAGGAATTATGTTGGATTGTTGTTTTAAATGGAATATCCACATTGACTATCTGATACAAAAACTGAGATGCATACTGTACAGATATAAGAAAATAATAGAATATTTGAATTCAAGAGAAAAAATCATAGTGTATCAGAGTCTTGTGGAATCACATTTGAAATATGGGATTATAGGTTGGGGCGGTGTTTCAAAAACATATTGTAATACGTTACAAGTGTCCCAAAATAAATTTCTAAGAATCCTGTTGAACAAACATCGAATGTACCCCACAGAATTACTATTTTCTGAAACAAATCTTCTTGACATTCGACAGCTGTTTTATATGCAGGTCAACATATGGCAATACGCAAACAGATTCAAATCACAACGTATCATCCATACTTATGAAACAAGAAATAAGGATAGATGTGTTGCACCTACTATGAGAAGAAATATCGGACAAAGGAGTTATTCATACCTGGGAGTGAAATTTTATAACAACCTACCGGAATATGTCAGAAGTGAAAATAATATAAGAAAATTCAAAAGGAGCCTCATAGCTCATATCAGAAGTAGATCCAGGAGAGAGATTCGTGAGTTGATTGAAATACAATAATGATAATGATAATAATCATAAATATAGCTACACATCGCTGAGTGATTGTCAAGATAATACTGGCAAACCATAATTGAATGATGCTGTCTTGTTTCTACAATTCAAATTTTACCTTTTATTCTTCTTGTTTTTTATACAAATCTCTTAATTTTCATTATTGTTTTTATATACTTATATACAACCTATGTGATAGAATATTGTGTTTAGTGTACTAAATTATTTATTGTAAAAGATGTAAATATGTGTTGTGTTACCACGTACAAGTTGTTGAAGCTCTCAACAACTTCTGTTGGTTCATTGTAATGTTTATTGTTTTTAACGTGTATTACTTCAGTATGTTCATTTACTATCAATAAACAACATTCATTCATTCATTCATTCTGAGATCAACACAGATAATGTCATATTCGGTGCTACTTTTTGAAGCAGAAGGTTGTAAATTCCGTATATACATGCATTAAAAGTGTGGAATATTATTCCCCACTGTTATTCTCACACTCTCATGTCAAATAAAAAAATTCAACAGCTTTAATAACGAACTATAACCATTCTCGAGTTATTCATTTTTAATGAAAAGCGAAGTATAATCGGTAACTAAATAACATCGAAATATATAGAAAACATCCCTTCGAATTCTGGACAAGCATATGAGAGGTTTTGTTCTATTGGGGTTCTCTTTACCTAACCTAATTAGTTTTTCAGATATCGGCTTTTTCAAATAGTTTTTATTTCAGTGCATTCTTCGAATCAAGATAGCTTTGAAACGACATTTATTTGATTTGCTCACGAAATTCTCATTGACAGTTGTTTTCAACTGGAACAACAACAAAATATAAACCACAAATGTACTTAATTCAATGTAGGTGCTCGAAATGACGACCATCCTGTTGAATACAAAGATCCACTCTCTCTATGAAAGACTACTTGATATTTAATAACATTTCAGGCGCCACTCTTCGAGAAGCAGCCCTTATTCTCTCTTTCATATTTTTCAGTGTGGTTAGAGGGGTGTCGTAGACCTTATTCTTCAAGTACCCCCATAGGAAAAAATCGATGCAAGTCAAATCTGGTGATCTCGCTGGCCGATTTTGTGGTTCTCCCTACCAATCCATTTATTCGGAAAGCATATACCTATTCAAAAACTGTCTGACACCGAATTAGAAATGTGTTATAATCCAGTTGTAACTACATCCGTTGTCTGATATTTAGCGGCTAGCGGCACATTCTCCAGAAGCTCAAAATAGAAATGTCAGTGAAAATTTAAGATAATGTACCTGCAGTTGATATTGCTAACTGCGGTACTGTCTATATACCGTTTCACAAACTTGATTGTGAAACGCACGTCGAAAAGAATATTGCATTTCTAGTGCTTGTTTTGGATGAAATATGTAGTTCAAAGTTGAATGACTACGTTTTTAATTTGATCATAGTAAAAGTAGTGATCCACTCGTGCAGTAAACCAATTCCACACTCGTGTAATTGTTGCACAAATTGCACAAATCGTGTGGAATAGGTTACTTTCTGCACTTGTTGCACAATATACTAATCTCACACCAGAACATCATCATCTGCTGCATGCCAAACATGCCATTTAGCTTGAAAGCTATAAAATTCACTTCTTATAACGTTTTGAAACGGAAACAGTTATATTTCCTTTCAGAAAAGTCAACGTTTGGCAAAGAAAATATACTCGCTTTGAGTTTCGAAAACGAAACGGAGTTTCTTTCCCAAACGTTTACCACCTAAAGCAAAATTAGTGCATTAATAACATTTTTTTTTCACTACTAACCTGTGAAATTGCTATTATTTACTCCATTTCCCTAAAGAGAATTAATATTTGTCATCCTTGGTAAATAATGATAATAAAATAACACGTAGGTAAATAATGAGAACAATTTATAATTTTAAAGATATTCACAGAAACTTTTGTTAACTTAATTATCAACTAGAAGTAGGGAATTGAACATTGGAAATACGCTTGAAAATTATTTGAAAATTTAATCAATTGTACAATTGTGACAAATCAGGCGGGGTACACATCATCTCTAAATCATCGTCACTTGAATTTTCACTCATTTTTCAATTGATTATATTAACGTTTTACTTATATAGATCTTTTAACTTCTTCAGAATGACATCTAAATTTGAATTAAAACCGCATTTGGCAAACTGACAGCAATGATAATCATTGTAGTGTTTGGATGTTATGGAAACGCCGGCAAACGTTTTCATGGCCTAAGTAGATGTTGCGCGCTTATCATCGACATCGCGTATTCAACATGGAAACTGTACCGTTTCAATTTGACATGCGACAATTCATAGCCGCCTTGGGTTATCATATAACCAAGGAAATGTTTTTCTCACTATAATGCAGAATTGAGAAATTCTGAGTTCTGAACATACAGAAGCGATGAGAGAAGTGAAACATTGAAATATATCAAAAATGCAATGAGATATTTCCTAGATTCATATCAAAATTTGACATATGCCAAATTTTTACATAAATAAAGCCAGTCTGATTAGAAATACGTTCCACTCTACTTGATATTCCGATATATTCAACAAATTGTTAGGAAATTACTGATGTCAAAATTGAAATTGTTAATATATCAATGTTAGTAGTGAAAAAAATTCTATATACCTATACCTCGGCTGAGAAAGCTATTATTTACCTCGCACATTATATCCTTCGGCGCTACGCGCCTCCGGACGCGTAGCGGTAAATAATAGCTCACTTCTCACCCTAGGTATATGATATACTATTCCATTTATTACTCGATTTATTATTCATTACAAAATTTGATTACAAAATTAATGAATTCCACAAGTAATTAACTAGTTGAACTCTTCAGAGGTTTATATGTCGCGGTAACTTTTCGAGGTGAACTTTATTACATCAGATTCTCTATTAATTTGGCTTAGATAATTTTTTTCATTGTGGACTTGTGGAAGGGTAAAAACCCAGATAAGCAGCAAAAATCATTGGCTCACCTACAAGAAATGTATTTCAAAGAATGTAAATTATCATATGTTTCCATATGGTTCTTCACCTTCCTGAAAGAACGTTTCCTGCAAGTGGCCGTCGACGGAAATCTCTCGAATACTTTCAACGTTGGTGTTCCCCAGGGATCCATATTACCTCCAACCCTCTTTTTATTGTATATAAACGACTTGAAAAAAAATCAAGAATCCAATATATCGCTATGCTGACGACAACACACTTGTCTCGTCATTACATTCGGATTTCAGGACATCGGCTGCGGATGCACATCTTCACCGGCAGTAGGAGGTTGGATATCTTAATGAGGATCTAGAAGTAATTTCGAATTGGGGTGAAAGTATTCAGGTTACATTCATTGCTACAAAAACCCAGGCATCGGTTTTCTCCCAAAAGATAAATGTTTCCGAACCGGATATAATAATGTCACGTCAGATAATTCCGTTTTCTGCTTCGATAAGTATGTTTGGGATTGAAATGTACATCAATATGTCATGGTACAATCATGTCGCTGGAATTGCAAAGGTTGCTTCTCAAAAGCTTAGAATACTGTCCCGAACCGGAAAACTGTACACACCTTAGTAAAATTTGATGCTTTATCAAGCTCAGATCAGACCTTTTTGGAGTATTGTTCTCATGTATGAAGCTCCGCCCCTAAGCATACCCTGAAGCTGCTGGATTCGATCCAGAAAAGAGCCATCCGCCTGATTGGAGACGCGAATATTACTTGCAATCTTGATAGTCTGGAATATCGAAGAAAGGTGACTTGGCACATTTGATTCCATCAATAGCGGTACATATCAGAAATACGCGACGAACTGTGGCTGTTGCTCATCGTTTTGAGGTTCAACTCAGTACACCTCGAACTTCAATGTTTGAGAACTCTTTCATTTGGAGAATGTCGTTTATGTGGACTACCTGAGAAAGTTTTTCCAAATGGATTTAATCTCCTGCGATTCAAATCCAATGTGAATCACTACATTCGTACAGGCACCGCTCTAAGAGCGCCTTGAGTATTTTTCTGTAGTGCTTGTGTTTCAATTGAAACATCATTTCCAATTAGAAAAATAATACCTATAAAAAAAGGCATGTTAGAAAACTTTACTCAACGGTTCTTTGTTTCTTACACTAGTTTGCTAGTTTGAACAATTTTTTAGCACCCTACTGTATGCACTTAGTTGGGATCATCACAGAAGCATTAGATTGTTGAGGGAGACAGCAAAGCGCTTAATAGAAAGAAATTGAGTCCCAATTTATTCGGTAAAATCCAACTGAAAGAGAAGTCGAGTGTATCAAAATATGGCATGTCTAAGTAGGACGGAACTTTTACGACTCATTCATCCCGAGTTGGCGAAAGTAGAACTAAGTATGTTTTGTCTTTTATATTGAAAAAGTTAAATGGAGTGGCTTCGTTCATGGGCAACATTCTGACTCTCCATCACCCCTTTCGCTTTATTTCTTTTTCTTATGGAAAATGAAGAAAATAATCGATCTCATTCGATGAAAACATTTCATGAATAATCTGATCAACAATATATTTTCAGTATCTTCAGTATTCACTACTCATGAAAGCTGGCTACTTGTGTGGACACGAATACGTTACAGTTTAGAGTACCAGATCAGAAGAAAATTGAAAGCGATGTGAAACCGCCTACTGGTTTCTCATATGTATGAGAATTTTATCTCAATATTCCAACCAAATTATGAAAACAAAACACTATTAGTTTGTCATTTGAGATGGTTATTCAATGGTGATTTGTTCCCTTTTTTCTTCGTAACACTAATTGCTATTGTGGAAAAGTTTCGAATATCAAAAAGCTCACTATGTCCTCAACTTTTAAATAAACTACCTGTCCCTCTTCTGAAACTCTAGATTCGAAGGTATTGAATATAGATATAGTAACCTAGTAATCTACTAGATAGTAAACAAGCTGCATTTAGTACTCAAAGATCTCTAGGGAGTTGGAGAATAAAAATATTCGCCATGAGTCAGAGGCGAAATATTTCCAAATTACTTCATTCGTTTCAGTATTTGTTGAATCCATCTGTGTAGGTTTCAATTGAACAACAGTTGAAATGAGTTACATAATAATTACATTAGTGATGGGTATTTTAATTGTGTTCGTGGACCGTAACTAGTCGTCCATTATTGTGAATACTTCATTTATTTACAGACCATTATATGCCCCCAAACCCATTTCAGTTTTATGGATTGAAATCCGAAAGAGCGCATTGAATGTATAATGACATAATGAACTAACTCTTCCGTAGTTGAACAGTGTGATGCAAATCTAATTGTCATCTCGTAAAAACCATTATATGGAAAAATTAGTTTTTTTTAACTTTTTTCTTTATAGCCATTACACGAATATGACTGGCAAAGGTGATTAATACACCAGCCCAGCAGGCCTTAATGAATTTCTCGGTTCCCGATGTCAGCCCACTTGATCCAAAGTAAAGTTCTGGTACTTGGATAGATTGAGGTCTTCGATGATCATAAAGAAACATCCCTACTATTGGCTTATTCTTGTGAAGTTTTTGTACAAGTCATCGACCTTTGGGGATAAAATCCAGTTCCTTCTTGAACATCATCGGGACTGATGGTTTTACAGGCTTTAGCCACAACTATTCTCAGGAGATCACGGTTTTTATGTTGTTGGAGGAAATATAATCGTGTACTGGATTATTGGGGTTGCAACCTCTTATGAAGGTGTATTGAGCCGTATTCAGGTCAGCTATCAAAACGGACCTAGAAGAGTCCAAAATAGTTGCACAGTTGAGAAGGATCCATGTTCAATGAGCAGTTGATAAACTGTTTTGAACCATCCTAGAATCGTCACAATAATGAACACGAATACGCCTCATATTTCAGGTCTACGCTATGCGGAATAAGGAGCCGTCAGATATAGCTCACAGAGCGAGAGGTCAAGAAGACAGTTTAACATTTGAACAGTTTCTCAAGTTCTGAGAGATGGATGTTTGAGTTTGGCCAGTTTTAGGAAATATAGGCTCGTTTACGAGCTTATGTGTTAATAATATGCCTCCTGAAAGCTCAGGACGTCTTTGATCCGTGAGTAGATCCGATCACAAATTTAAAAATGATAAACCTATCCTTGCCAAATGGCTTATCGGATGCAAGAAACGATTTACTCCGAATGCATATAAGTTATTTCTAAAGGAATCTTTATGAAAAGAAAAAATTAATGAAAAATGTATTTATTGAAATAAATAATATATGATGAGTTAAAAAATATTCAAAAAATTAGACGAAAAATTAACAATGAAAATGAAGAAAAACCAGTTATCAACCGAAAGCGATTGTGGATACTAACAATCGAAACGTCGTGAAGTAGTTAGATTTGCAATGTTTACACTTATTTTCTTCTATCGCATCTTTCTTTAAAATTTATCTTCATTATTTCATTTTAAATTCCAATTTTTCGTATATTCTTCATATTTTCTAAATATATTTTTTTCAACTAGCTCATCGGAATATTTCATTCTTGGTAGTTCATGATTTTCAACCATTCATTCTCACATATTTATTTATAGTTCACATATATTTCAAAAACAGTTATACAATTTATAATCATCATTTACAACAATTGGTATCAATTGATGAAGGTACTGCTTCGAGTAAAATGGAATCAGAAACCAGTTGATCGTCCAGTTCTACGAGATAGATCTAAATTGCAAAAACCTGAAAGATACGATACTTTTGATATGCTTGCTGTAGGAGAACACAATACTGTTGATGAGGCCTTTTCATCTAATGAATCTGATATGTGGAGAAAAGCAATGGACGAAGAAATGCAGTCGCTAGTAGAAAATTATACCTGGATATCAGTGAAAAAGCCTATCGGAAGAAAATCATTAAAAATCTTTGGGTATTCACACTTGAGGAAAATCCAGAAGGAGATATTAGATTTAAAGTAAGGTTTGCATCAGTTGCATCGATTTGATACTATTAGTAGAGTTTATCAATACTGATACTGCATACTGATAGGGTATGCAAGTTACTGCGTAGTCTGTATGGTTTGAAACAGGCACCTCGTTGTTGCACCGAATTTCCGAAGAAGAATTACAGTTTATCTCGAAATCGGTTCAAAATAGAAATAGTATTACCTGAACAAAGTTGATCTAAAATTGGATGTAGAGCTCAAAAATGTTGAAATATACAGGGTGTTCCATTTGAAAAAATTGTGTTCCACTAATTTTTTCATGAGATCAAAGTATCTGCATTTTTTGAAGACCCTGTATGAGGCAAATGAAAATATGACTTGAAGTGAAGATCCTAATAGTATCACTCCACTCCATTTGATCCTTTTAGTGCAAGAGAGTTCAAGATTATCAGCATTTATAAAAGTTCATGTTTGGTAAAAAAAATATCGAAATTAATTTATATCTTCTAAACGGTAATAGATAGGTATAGGGAAATAGTATATGAATTTGTTGACAAAGTGATAATGAATCATAATATGATATTATATACGGGGTGTTCAATTTGAAAAATCAAAGAAGCCGCTACTTTATAGTAGAAGCGACAACGCCGCTTCGTCTGAAATATTTTAGGCGTGTAGGTCATATTGATTTATGCATACTGTGAAATTTTCAAGTTGATCCGTTGAATAGTTTGTCAGAAACGGCTAATTAACGCTCATCATGAAAAGCCCTGTATAATTTTACAGTGAGTCATGTATTACAATTTGATATATTCTAATAACTTTTTGAATACTTTCAAGGAATTTACATGTTTTATTTCATCAGGTAACTTATTGGAACTATCTAAACCTTTAAAGAACAATGATTTCATTCCACTCTTATATTTTGTTCGGGATCTATAAAATGTATTACATGTTCTTGTGTTATATGAATGAATGTCACTATTTCGAACTAAATATCTGCTAAGATAGGCTGGTTGTATCCCACTCGTGATTTTGAAAATGAAAATCATGCTCAAATAATACAGTCTTTTATGTACCGGCTGCCACTGTAGAGTATTCAACATAGATTCAATAGGGGTATACTGTTTGCATCTCAGTATGATTCTCATACCTCGATTTTGTAGTTTTTGCAAATGTCACATTTGATTTTGGTTGAATAGATACATCAGTTTGGCACAGTAGTCAAAGTGTAGCCTTATTATGTAGTTGTAACATGTTAGTCTAGCAAAGGTTGATAAAGATTTTGAAATTCTAGAGAAAAAATACATTTTCTTACATATCTTTCTAATGGTATATTCGGCATGCTTATTCAAATTTAATTGATGGTCTATGATGAATCCTAGGTACTTAATTTCATTTACAATTGTGAGTTAATTATTGAATCTGATGATATTAACGTCGTTAGTATCAATCTTTCTTTGATTCGAATTTGTTGTAACCATCATTGCCTTAGATTTATTGATATTCAATTTGAGTTTATTCACTTGTAGATATAATTCAATGTTCTTTAAAGATATATTGATATTTTGTACAGCTTCTTTTAAATCACAGTTTTCCGTATATACTAGGGTATCATCAGCAAATAAATTAATATGGTGTGAACCAGGTACACAGTTGATATCATTTATATAAATAATGAATAGCAGTGGTCCCAAAACACTACCTTGTGGTACACCTATGTCATTTATAATTTGATCTGATATTACATCACAAATTTTAGTACTTTGACTTCTCTGCTCAAGATATCTATCCAACCAGTTTAAAGCTTTTCCAGTTACACCATAATACTTCAATTTATTGATTAAAGTTTTTCTATTAATTGTTTCGAAAGCATGCTTGGAATCTAGAAATATGGCAACAATATATTCTTTCTTATCAATACTTTTTTTCCACTCTGTGACTGTTAGTTATGATGCTGTTTCGCATGAGTGATTCTTACGAAAACCAGACTGATTTTCGATGAATAAATTATTTTCATGTATGTAACTAGTTGTTCATATACTGCCAGTTCCAGTACTTTTTCAAGCGTTAGAACACTGTTTATTGGACGAAAATTACTTGCATCACTTGTATTATTTATTTTCGGAATTGGAGTCACTGTACTAACTTTGTACTGGTTTGGAAACAGTCCCGTGTACAAAGAAGTATTTATAAAGTTCAATATTATAAGAATATTATTATATTCCTTCAAGAATTTACTATTTATAATTTCACTTTTATTTAGAGAAAAAAATTATCTTACGTTACGTAAGGTAAGTAGATAACTTTAAGTTATCATGTTTATTTTTTTCGAATTGACTCAACCTACTGTTTATGGGTTCATAGTTATTCGGTGTCCATATCTCATCATAATATATACTATTTTCTATCTCAATTACACTGTTTACAAAATATTCATTGAAATTATGGGCAATCTCTATTGGACTATCACATATTTTTTCACCATTACTATTTTCAAACATAATTCTTTTTGTATTATGTGATTCTACTGGTTTGACTAGTTGTTTTAGACATTTCCACATACTTTTTGGATCTTTTCATTTTCATCAATTTCATTTTCAAAATACATTTTTTCTTTTTCTTCTAGAGTATTAACATAGGTGTTTCGTGAGTATTTATAATGTTGCCATTTTTGTTCTCTTTCAGCGGTTGCACATTTTTTGAAATTTTTATAAGCTATATCTTTTTCTCTTGATAATGTTTTCAGTTCACTGTCATAGAGTGGTAATTGATTTGTATTTCTTATTAGTCAGTGGGCTATGCTTGAAGACTGGCAGTAAACAAATCTAAAGCAAATGAACTTCAAACGTTCAAGCCAGTTTCGATATATCTACACAGTAGGCTTAATAGACTGACGCCTATCAGAAAACAACTAGTCCCCTGGCGTATTATATCCGACAGGCGTCAGGGCAGAAATCTTCACAGATATTTCCCCAAATATCGGCTGGGTTTTTGAATGTTACTTTCAGAAGTATACATTTATCTTTTGAGAACTTGCCGATTCTTTGCAGTCTTTCGTTGGTATCAGTTAGACTAACATTTTTGAGGATATTCATTACAGTTTCTTTCTCCTCATATAATCTTTCTATACGGTTGGTTTTGGACGATTCCTTAATATTTGCTATTACAACATTCATTGCTCGATACTTTCTCTCCTCTACTTCTGCTAAAAACTTCTCCATATGTATCGGATTTGAGGCAGTGATTTTGTTCGCCTCAAGATCAATTATTCGATTATTCATCATTTGCAATTCACTAGTCACCTTCTTCAACTTTTTTTTCGTTTCAGCCAGTTCTTCCTTCATCACCTTGATATCCACTATTAATTTGGGCACACTCTTGAAAGCCTGTCGACATTTCGCACAGAAAAAATCAGCGATCTGTTACGGACGTTCACAGCTCTCAGTTCAGAAGCACCAAGACCAAGGCATTTTTCACTTTGGTGAAAGGGCATCAAGCAGCTATCACAGAGTATAAACTTTTCCTCTGCAATTAATTCTGAACATTTCGAGCACTTGTTATCCATTGTACCTAACCTCACTTTTCACCCTTTGTGTGAATTTTTGCAGAAAATTCGAAATAACAATTCCACTTTGGAGAAATAGGTTCCCTTGTTATGTGTATAGGCAATTATTTATAATTCCTTTTTTGATTATTAAAATTTTCACGGATTTAGTTGCCAGATATTAAACAATAACATTGACACTTGATGTCACTTGACTTGTGTCAGTATCATCCTGGCGACGAGTTTCAAGATAAGGACATTTATCCAAATATTCCTTTTAGATCAGCCGTAGGCAGTTTTATGTATTCATCAGGCTATAAGGCCTGATATAGCATTTGCTGTTCACCTTGTAGCACAAGCAGTGTCGAAACCAAAATATCATCACTGGGAGATAGTGAAAAGAATATTGAAGTATCTTCGAGGGACAAATGACTATGGCATTAGTTATGAAGCTGATACACGTTCTCTCCAAGCTTACAGTGATTCCAGGTGATTTATCTTCGTGTAAGTCAATTTCTGGATTTGTCTGCAAGTTAAATCAAGATGCACTACCATGGTTTAGTCAAAAACAACGGTCGGTTTCTGTCTGTTTGAAATCTGTTTTTCCGTTAACCAGCTGTCGCACCCCTACGAACGACAACCCTCAGAAGTCGAAACTTGTGCGAGCTAAGGAATAACGAGGTCTTACCTTTTAACGTGTGATTCCTAACACGGGTTGGACGGTAGCAAGTGAAGATCGATCGTTCAGACTAGGGCTTGAACCACCGACCAACACGGCAGTCAATTCGAGTGAGTGAACAAAGCACCCACGCCGAACCGCTTGGCTACCAACATTCACAACACAACAAAGTTTTTGTTTCGGGGTTGAAATTAGATGATTTTAATGTATTTCCACGTGTTAAAACCGAAAGTGACCATAAAAATTATATATTAGCTCTTGTTTTCAAAATATATTATCATTATATTATATATATGTATATTGAGTTTTCAACAAATGAAATATTTCATCATCAACACCAATGGCTTTTGCAGTACCTATGGTTTGGCGTGAGCCTACCAATCATACAGACGACTGTTATTTCTGCTCAACTCCTCCCATTAAGCAAGGTTTATCTATGAAGAAAAGAGGAACGGTTAAATACCCTAATCTCCCATCTGCTCTTCGGCCTGTACCACACTCAGACAATTTGCCAGTCCCTTCTCCAACCCAAAACTATGAAATTTTAGAGGAAGGTGATGAAGACTGTTTAGAAGGAGCAACCCATCCTTCTACATCCTATGACCCTGATTTTGAGGTAAGCGATAAGTCTAGTGATCCGCACAGAATTAGTCAAGCAGAGTTGAGTGACCTTATAAGAGATCTTCGCTTGTCTAAGGAAAAGGCTGAGCTGTTAGGGTCAAGACTACAACAGTGGAATCTTCTAAAACATGATGTGAAAATATCTCAGTACAGACAGCGTCAAAAAGATTTGCTTCCTTTTTTTGAGAAAAAAGAAAACTTCGTAGTTTGTTCTGATGTTATTGGTTTGATGGACTGCTTGAATTTGGATCACACTCCATCTAAATGGAGACTGTTTATAGACTCTTCAGAACTAAGCTTGAAAGCTGTACTTCTGCATAATGGAAATCAGCTACCCTCTATTCCTATAGGTCATGCAGTTCACATGAAGGAAACGTATATAAATATGAAAACACTTCTCCAATCAATCAAATATGAACAACACAAGTGGCACATCTGTGGTGATCTGAAAGTCATTGCTATACTCCTAGGAATGCAATTAGGGTTCACCAAGTACTGTTGTTTTTTGTGTCTGTGGGACAGTCGGGATAGAAAATCTCACTATAAAAAAATAAACTGGCCTACACGAGACCTAAACCCTAATGAGAAAAATGTAGTTTACGAGCCTCTTGTAGATCCTAAGGATGTTCTCCTTTCCCCATTACATATTAAGTTGGGACTAATGAAAAACTTTGTGAAGGTCATGGACCAGAAAGGACAAGCTTTAAGTACTTGAGAGCAAAGTTTCCCAGGTTGAGTGATGCTAAAGTCAAGGAAGGCATCTTTATTGGGCCTCAAATCCGTGAAATCGTAAATGATCCTGCTTTTGACATGATTTTAACAGGAAATGAAAAAAGAGCCTGGGAAGCCTTTAAGGGGTTGTACATGGGTTTTTAGGTAACAAAAGAGATGATAACTTCACAGCATTGGTTAAAGAGCTTCTTCAAGCTTACCACCAACTTGGATGCAACATGTCCTTAAAAATTCATTTTCTTCACTCTCATCTTAATTTCTTCCCACAAAACTGTGGAGCTGTGAGTGACGAACATGGAGAAAGATTCCATCAAGACATTGCCTTAATGGAACAGAGATATCAGGGCCGTTGGAATGAAGCAATGATTGCAGACTACTGCTGGTCTGTGTGTAGGGATGCTCCAGAAGTGTTTTATAAAAGACAAGCTAAACGACAGCGATCTTACAATGAATCGGATGGACTTAATTGAAATTTGGTGGTACAAACTTCTTTTATTTGTCAAAACACTAAGAATAATGTTTTTTTTTATTAATTTTGTACTTAAAATATTCTAAAAGAAACATAACAACATTGTTTTATGTACTTTTCACTTTTCACGTATAGTATAACTACTCTTTAAGATTAAGTACTGTGTATCTCAAAAACCAGAGCTAATAAAATTTTTTCATTGTTATTTTCGTTTTTATCACCCCAAAATTAGTAGAAATTGACTAATTTAGTGTAGGAAACATTCAAAAAATATTTTTTTGTTGTGTTATCAACGATGGAGGCAGAGTACATTGCAGCAAGTGAAACCGTCAAAAAAATTACCTGGTTGAATTATCTACTTGATGAAATTTATACATGTGTGAAGACCATCCCAATATTATGGATTGAAAACGCCAGTGTTGTAAAGTTGGTTCACAATCTAGAATTTCATAAAAATTCTTAGCATTCGATGCCATTTTGTTAGAGAAAAAGTACAAAAAGGTATACTTCAAGTACGACATATAGCAGGCGAGGATCAGATAACCGATATTCTCACCAAACTACTGAGCAGAACTCGTTTTAAGAAGCTGAGAAATCTACTGGGTTTTACTAAGAGACCACTGCATTCAGTTCAAGGGGCAGTTTCGGAATATGAACTGAATTGCAACTTATATATT